>NC_067250.2:90651556-91901556 GCF_019359855.2 Lolium perenne | reverse complement strand
GTAAAATATCGCGTGACAAAGGGAATTGGTATCGTATGTGAATGGTTCATTCGATCACTAAAGTCATCGTTGAATATGTGGGAGCCATTATGGATCTCCAGATCCCGCTATTGGTTATTGGTCGGAGTGAGTACTCAACCATGTCCACATAGTTCACGAACAGTAGGGTGACACACTTAAAGTTGGATGTTGAAATGGTAGTACTTGAATATGGAATGGAGTTCGAATATTTGTTCGGAGTCCCGGATGAGATCCCGGACATCACGAGGAGTTCCGGAATGGTCCGGAGAATAAGATTCATATATAGGATGTCATTTTATGTGAATTAAAATGTCGCGGAAGGTTCTATGGAAGGTTCTAGAAGGTTCTAGAAAAGTCCGGAAGAAACCACCAAGGAAGGTGGAGTCCACATGGGACTCCACCTCCATGGCTGGCCAACCCTAGGTGGGGAGGAGTCCCAAGTGGACTCCCCCTTAGGGGGCCGGCCACCCCCCCATATGGGAGGTGGAACTCCCACCTCTAGTGGGAGTCCTAGCTTGGCTAGGTTTCCCCTCCATATGGAAGGTTTTTGGTTCGGGTCTTATTCGAAGACTTGGAGACTAACTCTTGGGGTTCCACCTATATAATGAGGGGCATAGGGGAGGGGTCCGGCCACCACAAAGCCACAAGTTGGCCGCACCCCCTTGAGGCCGGCCACCCCCTCCCAAACCCTAGCCGCCCCCCTCTCCTCCATATCTCCCGCGTAGCTTTAGCGAAGCTCCGCCGGAGTTCTCCACCGCCACCAACACCACGCCGTCGTGCTATCGGATTCAAGAGGAGCTACTACTTCCGCTGCCCGCTAGAACGGGAGGTGGACGTCGTCTTCATCAACAACCGAACGTGTGACCGAGTACGGAGGTGCTGCCCGTTCGTGGCGCCGGAGCCGATCGTGATCAAGATCTTCTACGCGCTTTTGCAAGCGGCAAGTGAACGTCTACCGCAGCAACAAGAGCCTCATCTTGTAGGCTTTGGAATATCTTCAAGGGTGAGACTCGATACCCCCTCGTTGCTACCGTCTTCTAGATTGCATCTTGGCTTGGATTGCGTGTTCGCCGTAGGAAATTTTTTGTTTTCTATGCAACGTTATCCTACAGTGGTATCAGAGCCGTGTCTATGCATAGATGGTTGCACGAGTAGAACACAATGGTTTTGTGGGCGTTGATGCTCTTGTTATCTTTAGTTTGAGTACTTTGCATCTTTGTGGCATAGTGGGATGAAGCGGCCCGGACTAACTTTACATGACCGCGTTCATGAGACTTGTTCCTCGTTCGACATGCAACTTGTATTGCATAAGAGGCTTTGCGGGTGTCTGTCTCTCCTACTATAGTGAAGATTCAACTTACTCTTCTATTGACAACACTAGTATCACCGTTGTGGTTCATTTTCGTAGGTAGATTAGATCTTACTCGAAAACCCTAAACCACGTAAAATATGCAAACCAAATTAGAGACGTCTAACTTGTTTTTGCAGGCTTTGGTGATGTGATATGGCCATAATGTGATGATGAATATGTATGAGATGATCATTATTGTATTGTGGCAACCGGCAGGAGCCTTATGGTTGTCTTTAAATTTCATGTTGAGTAGTATTTCAAAGTAGTTGTAATAGTTACTACATGAGGTGAACAACCATGAAGACGGCGCCATTGACCTTGACGCTACGCCGACGATGATGGAGATCATGCCTGAAGATGATGGAGATCATGTCCGTGCTTTGGAGATGAAGATCAAAGGCGCAAAGACAAAAGGGCCATATCATATCACATATGAATTGCATGTGATGTTAATCCTTTATGCATCTTATTTTGCTTAGAACGCGACGGTAGCATTATAAGATGATCCCTCACATTAATATCAAGATAATAAAGTGTTCTTCCCTCGTATGCACCGTTGCCAAAGTTCGTCGTTTCAAAGCATCTCGTGATGATCGGATGTGATAGATTCAACGTTCATATACAACGGGTGTAAGCCATGTCGCACACGCGGAATACTTGGGTTTGCTTGACGAGCCTAGCATGTACAGACATGGCCTCGGGACAATGGAAACCAAAAGGTTGAACACGAGTCATATGGATGATATGATCAACATGTTGATGTTCACCATTGAAGCTACATCTTCTCACGTGATGATCGGTTTTGATGTAGTGGATTTGGATCGTGTACCACTTAACAACTATGAGGTATGTTGTATTAAGTGGGAGTTCATTAGTAATTAGATTAAAACATGAACTAATTATCATAAACATAGTCTGAGTAGTATTTTGAATTAATTTTGTAGTATTGGCATCCGTTTTTCTACCATGCGCTAGTCTTGTTATTGAGATAGAAATACTGTTAAAATCTGACAAGAAACTTTACGGATTGGTACCGTATTGTTAAAGAATCAAGAATTGATTAAGTCATATTGCAAACTTTTAGTAAACCTCACATTGTTGATTCAAAGAGCTATGGTTTCAATTAGTACCTAAAGTTATCTTGTCTCCGTCAAACTTGAAGTTCAAATTTGTTTGAAAAGTAAGGAGCTGAAAATTTAGTTTTCAGAAATAATCAAGGTATGAGATATATGTGATATCTAAGACCTTATTGCAAGATGATAGAATATAATTTGGCGAGACTACATAAACTCATAAGTTTTATGGGAATGTATGAAGGTTGAAGACGCCAGGCGTCACAATCCTCCAACTATTGGGGCACTAACGATATTCGCATATCCATGAAGTTATCATCCTTAGTATGCACCATTGCTAAGACTCGTCGTATCGAAGCATCACGTGATGATCGGGTGTGATAGATACTACGTGTGCATACAACGGGTGCAAGCCAGATTTGCACATGCGAATACTAAGGTTAAACTTTATGAGCCTAGCATGTACAGACATGATCTCAGAAAGTTGTCATGAATTGATGGATAAAATTATGAGTGAAATTGTTCATCGTATTACAAAGTTACTAATAGTGAAATCTAGAACACTTGTCATATGATGATCAACTTCAAAATAAGAACCTCAAGGTTATTGGTATTAGACCAACAAACCTAGAAGTTATTGATGTTGAAGTGTTTTTCTGAATAATGAGGAAAGCTAAAAGAGAAACTGCAAAAGATATTTTGGCAGAAAGAAAGAAAAGACTAGAAAGTCTAGCTCAGGTGTATATAAATGATATACATGTTATGGTTGTATTCTTAGTTAGGTCACACTATGAAATTCTTGGGTATTAGTACTATATTGGTTGGTATGAAGTGTCATACAAAACAACGCAATACAAGAATACAATGGCCTAAGTGACTGACAAGGAATATGATAGGAATGCACGTCTGGAACAAAATAAAGTGTTATTATGTTCATCGTTGGCATTCTATCTAGCCCTTAGAATTTATAATAAAGAACTTAATAATTGTTATTTTGCTCTGGTCAAATGAAAACAATGAGTTGTTCAAATTATGACATTTCTCCATGTATGATGGATAAGTTATTATAAATCTTAATGGTGAAACACACATACATAACACTGACGCTAAAATGCCATAAGGCAAATGATTTGAATTCCACTTATTTGTGGAACCGCCATTTAGGTCATGTTAGAAAGGAACGCATGAAGGAACTCCATGCAAATGGATTTTTGGAGTCATTTGATTTTTGAATCATTTGGCGCTTGCAAATCTTTTCTAAAGAGAATGATTAAAATACCGTTCATAGGCCAAGAGATTAACGGGCAACTAACTTAGTGGAAAAATACATGATGATGTATGTGGTTCACTGGGCATAGTTGTGTGCGGGAGATTCTTCTACTTCATGAAAACTTTCAACAATGAATTGAGTATATATATGTGAATATATTCAATAAGGAAGAAGTTTGAAACATTTGAATGGATTCAAATAAATTTCAGCATGAAGTGGAAATCATCGTAATAGAAAAGTCAAATATCTATGATTGGATCATGGTGGAAATATTTGAATTACGAGTTTTAGCGAACATCTAAGAGAGTTATGAAATTGTTCTACAACTCACATTTCTTGGAGTATCATAATGATGATATAGTATCCGAGATATGTATCCAAACCTTGTTGGATTAATGATGAGATAAAATATTATGACGCCATTATATTTTTGTGGATTATGCTTTAGTGACTACCGCTTTTACACTGAATAGAGCATCATCATGATCCGTTGAAATGACACCATACGAGTTATGGTATGGGTATAAACCCTAATAGTCTTTTCTTTAAATTTTGGTCTAAGAATTTACAACCAAAATCGGATGAATGTCTTTGTTGGTTATCCCAGAGATTTAATTGGGAATTCTTCCCACAAGACAAAGACAAAAGTGTTTGTCAATGTTTCTTATTTCCGAGAAATTGTTTCTAGTGAAGTATTTGAGTGGGAGGACAATATAATTTGATAAGGTTTATGAACCTGAGCATAATGATCAGAGTAGCGCAGCATCGGAATTGGTTTCGGAAGCGACCACAACGATCATGGCTCCCATGACTACAAAATGTTTTAGTCATGGAGATCGAAGTACATATTGAACCTTGTAGGTATGGTTTACTTTGTGATCAAATAAATGATTTGTGGACAAATGATTGATTTTGAACAATGATAAACCAACTACAAACAAAGAAGTTATGATGGGCCCTGACTCCGTTAAAATGGCTATACGCCATGAAATCCAAGATAGATGAATATTTTTTGAAAGTAATGGATCTATAAATATTGATAGACTTGGATGAAATATCCTTGAAGAAGCTCGACTTGTCGAAAAGTTGTTTACGATAAAGTTCAAAGAGTTGACTACAATAAGATTAGATCTTCCGTAGCAATGCTTATAGTCTATGTGGATTATTCTAGTATTCACTACATATTTCTTTTATGAGATATGTTAGTAGGATGGCAAAATACATAACTTATCAGAAGTATGTATTAAAGGTGTATACAAGATACAACCAAGAGTTTTGCTGGTCCGTAGAATACTAGATAGGTATACGACTTCAAATTGGATGAAGTAAGTATCACGGAGTTGGAATCTTCACCAGATGAAATAGTCAAAGAGTTTTTGATTTCATCAGAGACGATGAAGAGGCTTGCATTTGCAAGAAATTAAGTGGGAGCGCTAAGACACATTTATTACACTTTATGTAGGTGACATATAGTTGGTTATAAATGATGTAATTATATACTTGATTAAAAAAGTTTCATTGAGAAATTAATTTCAATGAAAGGATATGAACTGAAACATATCTAGTGTCAAGATCTATGAAGATAGATTGAAACACATAAATAAGTTTAAGTCAAAGTACATAGAATAGATATTGAAATAGTTCAATATAGAAATATTAAGAAAATATTCTTGTCATGTTAAAGTTTTAACAAGACTTGAGTGTATCTGACACTCAATGAGTGAAAACACATGAGTGATTATAGATCACGAATAATATGTACACAATCAGATATCATGTGCTATAAAGTGTTATGAGCATTTACCAGAATGATTCACATGATGATCATTGGACAACAGTAAGAATATCCTTGAGTACTTTAGAAGAACTAAGGATATATATATATTTTTTTGTATGAAGAAATGACAAACAAATCGTTGTAAGGTGTTACACCAATATTGTTTTTGTCACATATAAAATATAATTTCAATCTCAAATTAGACTAAGTGTTGTTTAAAAGGTAGCACAATGAGCTAGAAGTTGTCTATGCTAGATTTAGAAGAGTTCTAAATATTGTGACGGATTCTACGAAAGAAGGTAGAGTATGTCATTGTTTTGACAATGACAAAGGATGTTAAGTCAAAAGGTTCTTTTAGAACTTGGTGTAGTTCCGACAGAGTCAGAACTTTGAAGCTATATTGTGTGTGACAATATTAGTAACATATTTCAGACCGCGGAATTAAGGTTCCACCAGAAGACCAAACATATTTAATGCCGACTCATTTGGAAATGAGTGATGCGTTGAGACGCAAATGAATTACAAAATACATACGTTTCTGAGCATGTCAGATCCGTTGACTAAAACCTCTCCCGTGAGCAAAACATGATAAAACACCAGAAGGCCAAGGTGTTATATCTTTACAAATGTAAACTAGATTATTGACTCTAGTGCAAGTGGGAGACTGAAGGAGATATGCCCAAGAGGCAATAATAAAAGTGGTTATTATATATCTTTATGTTTATGATAAATGTTTATAATCATGCTATAATTGTACTAACCGAAACATTAGTACATGTGTGATATGTAGACAACAAGAAGTCCCTAGTATGCCTCTTAAACTAGCTTGTTGATTAATGGATGATTAGTTTCATAATCATGAACATTGGATGTTATTAATAACAAGGTTATATCATTATATGAATGATGTAATGGACACACCCAATTAAGCGTAGCATAAGATCTCGTCATTAAGTTATTTGCTATAAGCTTTCGATACATAGTTACCTAGTCCTTATGACCATGAGATCATGTAAATCACTTATACCGGAAAGGTACTTTGATTACATCAAACGCCACTGCGTAAATGGGTGGTTATAAAGGTGGGATTAAGTATCCGGAAAGTATGAGTTGAGGCATATGGATCAACAGTGGGATTTGTCCATCCCGATGATGGATAGATATACTCTGGGCCCTCTCGGTGGAATGTCGTCTAATGTCTTGCAAGCATATGAATGAGTTCATAAGAGACCACATACCACGGTACGAGTAAAGAGTACTTGTCAGGAGACGAGGTTGAACAAGGTATAGAGTGATACCGAAGATCAAACCTCGGACAAGTAAAATATCGTGTGACAAAGGGAATTGGTATCGTATGTGAATGGTTCATTCGATCACTAAAGTCATCGTTGAATATGTGGGAGCCATTATGGATCTCCAGATCCCGCTATTGGTTATTGGTCGGAGTGAGTACTCAACCATGTCCACATAGTTCACGAACCGTAGGGTGACACACTTAAAGTTGGATGTTGAAATGGTAGTACTTGAATATGGAATGGAGTTCGAATATTTGTTCGGAGTCCCGGATGAGATCCCGGACATCACGAGGAGTTCCGGAATGGTCCGGAGAATAAGATTCATATATAGGATGTCATTTTATGTGAATTAAAATGTCGCAGAAGGTTCTATGGAAGGTTCTAGAAGGTTCTAGAAAAGTCCGGAAGAAACCACCAAGGCCAACCCTAGGTGGGGAGGAGTCCCAAGTGGACTCCCCCTTAGGGGGCCGGCCACCCCCCCATATGGGAGGTGGAACTCCCACCTCTAGTGGGAGTCCTAGCTTGGCTAGGTTTCCCCTCCATATGGAAGGTTTTTGGTTCGGGTCTTATTCGAAGACTTGGAGACTAACTCTTGGGGTTCCACCTATATAATGAGGGGCATAGGGGAGGGGGCCGGCCACCACAAAGCCACAAGTTGGCCGCACCCCCTTGAGGCCGGCCACCCCCTACCAAACCCTAGCCGCCCCCCTCTCCTCCATATCTCCCGCGTAGCTTTAGCGAAGCTCCGCCGGAGTTCTCCACCGCCACCGACACCACGCTGTCGTGCTGTCGGATTCAAGAGGAGCTACTACTTCCGCTGCCCGCTGGAACGGGAGGTGGACGTCGTCTTCATCAACAACCGAACGTGTGACCGAGTACGGAGTTGCTGCCCGTTCGTGGCGCCGGAGCCGATCGTGATCAAGATCTTCTACGCGCTTTTGCAAGCGGCAAGTGAACGTCTACCGCAGCAACAACAGCCTCATCTTGTAGGCTTTGGAATATCATCAAGGGTGAGACTCGATACCCCCTCGTTGCTACCGTCTTCTAGATTGCATCTTGGCTTGGATTGCGTGTTCGCCGTAGGAAATTTTTTGTTTTCTATGCAACGTTATCCTACAGCTTTGACGACAGCTGATCAGTGGTTCACTAGGGACCCTCTTTTGTAATATTCATGTAAATACCCATATGAATCAATGGAGAGCTATTTTGCCAAGTTATTGATGCCGAGATTTTTCTTCTTTAGTTGGTTTTTGACAACTATACCGTGGTGCCCCGTAATTCGGATGCGTTACCGGCCACATCCTATTCGAGAAAAACTCCTGTTGACGAGTTTATGGAGAGTTCTTCAAGTGCTGGTCAAATGGAGGACTTGAACGAACTTCGACAACAACTCCAGTCGATGAAAAAATAGTCTCTCGTAATAATGGAGCAATCTCGAAAATCTTCTGAGAGGGAAAAACTTGCTCTTCAACAAGCTCAGGAGGCTCTGGCGTTGAAGGAAGCCACGATTACTGAGGCTGCCCAAGCCACTTCGCGGGAAGAATATATGCTTCAACTGATGAATGACGCTAGCTTAGATATGGCAGGTATACTTCCTGAGTTTGATCTCTTTCAATTTTTCGTCCTTCTTGTTTTCCGCCACTCGCCGATGTTTCCATTGGGTAGGTTCTTTTCTGGATACAGCTGCCGAGGATCAATGTGTTGAAGCTAGATCCAATGTTCTTATCAAACTCGCCTTGGAACATGGTTCAAATTTTTGGGCTACGCCTGATCGTACCCGACAAATCGTCAGATCCCAAGATCGCGCTGGTCAGGTCCGTGATTTTCTCGACTTCTGTGCCAGGACGCTGGCCTTGGTTTTCAATGCCTTGTTTCCTCGCAACCCCCCGCCAAAGACTCTTCCTGGTCTGATGAACAAATTTCGGGACGCTCCTCGAATCCATGGGTTCGTGAAGGCTCAACTGACTGCCGAAGCAAGGTTTGCCATGATTATGTTGCAAATCTGCTACCCGAAGTCAGACATGAACCAGATTGTCGCGAAATGCCAGGCCAAACTGACTAGGAGGAGGAGAAATATCGACAAGATCAACGAAGCTGTAACTCCAGTTGCCGAAGAAATGATGGATGAGTTTCTTCGTCTAGAAGCCGAATTCTTCGTGAGAGGTAGCTATGCTGAACATAGTATTGGAGGTGAAAATAGCGAGAGGATAAATATAGATGATATAATGGGTGACGACTGAAGAGTCGAGTTTTCCTGTCAATGAAGATCTGTATATTGTAGATACTATGTATATTGCAAAGTATATTGAAACTATTTTGCTTTCAATAGATTTTTTGTTAACCGTAGTTTTGTATCTTTATTGATTTGCGAGGTGTTTTGCACCAAGGCGAAATATCTTTGCAAGTTGTATTTTTCGGCAGTGTATATATATATTGTTACTGCAGGGCGCAAGCCCCCAAGCCTGTCAATAAAGAATATGTGCGTCACCAATATCTTTATTATATTGCAGCACCGCGAGCCCACCTCATTAAAAACCTTCCAGCCCCACTCGGTGCCCTGAAAGGAAAAGAGTGCGTCTGAAAACTCGCGGGCGTTTCAGTACATTGTATATTTACAAGGAGGACTATATTTTGACTCTAGGCGTAGAAACGCCTAAGTTGCACCACGTTCCAAGGATTTGGCTCGGCAATCCTTGTCTTTTTATCTTTTATCATGTACGCTCCTCCTTCGATGACTTCTGTGACGATGTAAGGGCCGACCCATGGTGATTCGAGTTTCTCATGGCTAGTTTGTGTGAGCCGAAGAACCAAGTCGCCTACTTGGAAAGATCTTGGTCGCAGACGTCGACTGTGACAGTTTTTCATATCTTGATGGTACTTGGTAACCCTTGATAGTGCCTCGTCTCGAGCTTCGTCGAGTGCGTCGACATCGTCTTCCAATGATTTTCTCGAGGTTTCTTCATTGTATTCCGCCACTCTCGGGGAGTTCTGTTCTATCTCTATCGGTAATACTGCCTTAGCTCCATGGACCAGGAAAACCGGGATTTCCTGTGTCGCTGTATTTGGTGTTGTTCGAATACTCCATAACACGCTGGGTAGCTCCTCTGGCCACGTGTGTCGGGCTTTTTCCAATGGTGTCAACAGACACTTTTTGATGTCGTTGAAGATGATGATGTTTGCTTTCTCGACTTGTCCATTGGTTTGCGGATGCGCAACTGAGGCAAACTTTAGTTTGATGCCTACTTCTTCGCAATATGCTTTGAACTCCTTGGATGTGAAATTGTTGCCATTGTCTGTGACAATGCTGTGAGGGACTCCAAATCGAAAGACTATACTCTTGACAAACTTGACTGCAGATGCTCCATCTGGTGAATTTATCGGCTTCGCTTCTATCCACTTTGTGAACTTATCGACAGCTACGAGCATATACTCGTATCCTCCTGGCCAAGCCTTGTGCAATTTGCCCACCATATCGAGACCCCATTGAGCAAAAGGCCATGATAGTGGTATTGGCATCAACTCCGCTGCCGTAGAATGAGGTTTCGTGGAAAACCTTTGGCATGCGTCGCAAGTACGAACTATGTCCTTTGCATCCTCGATTGCTGTCAACCGATAAAATCCCGCTCTAAAAACTTTGGCTGCTATAGCTCGACTGCTTGCGTGATGTCCACACACTCCTTTGTGTACATCTTTCAGAATAAGCCTTCCTTCTTCAGGTGCGATGCATCTCTGTAATACTCCCGAAATACTTCGTTTGTATAGTTCTCCTTTGACCACAGTAAAGGCTTTTGAACGTGTGATAACTCGCCTTGCTTCTACTGGATCGTCGGGTAGTTCTTTCCTTAGGATGTATGCTGTGTAAGACTGCATCCAAGAAATTTGTACCATCATTATCACGTGTGGTTCATCTTCATCTTGCGATGACGCTGCTGGAGCCCCCGAGGCTTTCTCATCCTTATCCTTCTTCTGCTGTTTCTTCGCCTTGACTGATCTTTCAGCTATCTCTTCCAAGAACACGCCAGGTGGTATTGCTAGACACTGCGACTCGTTGTTTGCAAGGACATCGGCTTCATCGTTGCTAAGTCTGCTGATATGATTTACTTCGCAACTGTCGAATAGCCTTTCGAGTTCATTATATACTTCTTTGTATGCCATCATACTGTCATTGACTGCATCGCATTGATTCATCACCTGTTGAGCCACCAACTGCGAGTCACCGAAGATTTTTAATCGAGTTGCTTGATACGTCTCAAACGTATCTATAATTTCTTATGTTCCATGCTAGTTTTATGACAATACTCACATGTTTTATATACACTTTATATCATTTTGATGCATTTTCCGGCACTAACCTATTAACAAGAAGCCGAAGCGCCAGTTCCTGTTTTCTGCTGTTTTTGCTTTCAAAAATCCTACACAGGAAATATTCTCGGAATTAGACGAAACAAAAGCCCACGGTCTTATTTTCCACGGAGCCTTCCAGAAGTCCGAAGAGGAGACAAAGAGGGGCGACAAGGCGGCCCCACCCCTGGCCGCACCGCCCTATGGGGTGGGCCCCTCGAGCGTCCCCCGACTCTGCCTCTTCGCCTATATATTCTCTCCGTCGCGAAAACCCTAGTACCGAGAGCCACGATACGAGAAAAGTTACTGAGACGCCGCCGCCGTCAATCCCATCTCGGGGGATTCTGAAGATCGCCTCCGGCACCCTGCCGGAGAGGGGAATCATCACCGGAGGGCTCTACACCACCATGCCCGCCTCCGGACTGATGCGTGAGTAGTTCATCCTTGGACTATGGGTCCATAGCAGTAGCTAGATGGTTGTCTTCTCCTCTTGTGCTATCATGTTTAGATCTTGTGAGCTGCCTATCATGATCAAGATCATCTATTTGTAATGCTACATGTTGTGTTTGTTGGGATCCGATGAATATGAAATACTATGTCAAGTTGATTATTGATCTATCATATATGTGTTGTTTATGATCTTGCATGCTCTCCATTGCTAGTAGAGGCTCTGGCCAAGTTGATACTTGTAACTCCAAGAGGGGGTATTTATGCTCGATAGTGGGTTCATGCCTCCATTGAATCTGGGACAGTGACAGAAATTTCTAAGGTTATGGATGTGCTGTTGCCACTAGGGATAAAACATCAATGCTTTGTCTAAGGATATTTGTATTGTTTACATTACGCACAGTACTTAATGCAATTGTCTGTTGTTTGCAACTTAATACTGGAAGGGGTGCGGATGCTAACCCGAAGGTGGACTTTTTAGGCATAGATGCATGCTGGATAGTGGTCTATGTTCTTTGTCGTAATGCCCTAAGTAAAACTCATATTAGTCATCATGATATGTATGTGCATTGTTATGCCCTCTCTATTTGTCAATTGCCCAACTGTAATTTGTTCACCCAACATGCTATTTATCTTATTGGAGAGACACCACTAGTGAACTGTGGACCCCGGTCCATTCTATTACATCTGAAATACAACCTACTGCAATCATTGTTCTCTGTTGTTTTTTGCAAGCAAACATCATTCTCCACACCATACGTTTAATCCTTTGTTTACAGCAAGCCGGTGAGATTGACAACCTCACTGTTAAGTTGGGGCAAAGTATCTTGATTGTGTTGTGCAGGTTCCACGTTGGCGCTGGAATCCCTGGTGTTGCACCGCACTACACTCCTTCACCAACAAACCTTCACGTGACCTTCATCTCCTACTGGTTCGATAAACCTTGGTTTCTTACTGAGGGAAAACTTGATGTTGTACGCATCACACCTTCCTCTTGGAGTTCCCAACGGACGAGTGCTTTACCGTCACAAGGAAGCTACTTTCTGGTGCCGTTGCAATCCCTGTCGCACGCCAGCATTGCTCCGCAAGCTTTCGCCATCTTCATCCCATGTATAATTGCCTCATACTCTGCCTCGTTGTTAGATGCGTTTGGAAACATCATCCGTAGCACGTATTTTAACTTGTCGCCCTGAGGTGATACTAGTATAACGCCTGCTCCAGCTCCTTCTAATCGCTTGGACCTGTCGAAGTTCATAGTCCAATTTCTCGACAAGTCTGGTGGTCCCGTATTTTGCAGCTCCATCCACTCTACGATGAAGTCTGGTAAGATCTATGACTTTATTGCTTTTCTTTTCTCGTATGTGATGTCCCGAGGGGAACTTGTCAATGCCTACAGATTGTAGACTAGGGTTTAGTTGGAAGTAGAGGGCAAGTAGATCTCGAGGGTTTCAGCCGAAAAGTACTCGACGAGTAGAAAACTAGGGTTATGTTGACAATGAATCGATCCTTTCTTCGTCCCTCGACTCCCCTTTATATAGGAGGCGGAGCCGAGGGTTTCGTGATAAACAAGTTACAGAGTTCGGGAGACAATCTGAGTCCGTCCCGTAGTAATTACAATTCGATATTCCTAATACAATTCTATCTTTCCTTATCGATAACTAATTGGGCTTCCGGGCTTCATAAAACTTCGGGTCGTGGGCCTTCAGTAAAACCCCGGGTACCTTCTCTGGCAGGCCCATTGGGGATGCCTATGTCACTTAGCTTTTTGACATGTAGTGCAGCGTGCCACAAATCTCTCAATATCTCGACGCATACGTGGCCAAAAGAAGTGTGCAACAAGTACATCCTCCGTCTTCTTCACACCAAAGTGACACATCAATCCTCCACCATGCACCTCCTGCAACAACAAAAGACGAACGTAATATCTGGGATGCATAGCTTGTTAGCACGGAACACAAATCCATCATTGAGGACGAATTTGTTCCATGTTCTACCATCTCTACAATTCAGCAACACATCTTTAAAATCAGCATCATGGAAGTATTGTTTCTTTATGGTTTCTAATCCAAAAATCTTGAAGTCAAGTTGAGATAGGATAGGATAACGGTGCGACAAAGCATCAACAATAACATTATCTTTACCCTTTTTGTGTTTGTTAACTGATAGGTCTCCAACGTATCGATAATTTCTTATGTTCCATGCTTGTTTTATGATGATACTCACATGTTTTATACACTAGTTGAATGCCCGTGCGTTGCTACGGTTACTGTATTTTTTCCTTGTAAGATGTCAATACAATACTCAGCGTGTCAATACAATACCTGCATAAATTTGCCACAATATATTCTAAAAATCCATAAGATTCTACATCATTTGAAATATATTTTGAAAACAGATAGAACTGGTATCGTTAGAATATGAAATAAGCAATCAAATGATTATTTTATATTAATAAAATATATACTCTATTCACAAATATCTACTCCTTGATGCTAATTACATATTTTCGTACAATGGTAGGCATCTGCTTCATTTTCTTGTACTTGACTAACTTGAGCAAGCGTACAAAAGAGTTCTTCCTCGGCTCCTAAACATCCTATAAAACAATACTCCCTCTGTCCCGAAATAACTTCCACAACCTATATACTAATTAGGTTTTGCAACAACCCTTCCCAATTCCAAATGTTTCAGAAACGGTCCGATACAATTTGTCATATTTTTTCGCACGCCGCCACTCCTCGGAGAAGGTGTCAGATGCCACATCTCCGTCGCCATCCGCCATCGTTAGGTCGTCAAACGCGAACCTATTCCTCATCAACACCGGTGCACCTCCCTAACCAACTGAACCTATGAAGCATCAACGTCGTTGCTCCTCCGCCGGCCGCACCCCCACTGGGGGCACCCGGGCCACCTTTCCACCATCATGCTCTGCTTTGGCCTCCCTTCCAGCATCACCCGCTGCCTCGGCCTCCCGTCCACCATCACCCGCTGTCCCAGCCTCCATTGCACCATCACGCGCCGCCTCGGATTCCGCCGCTAGGAAGAAACTCAAACTCAAAGTATTGTCGAGGCGACGAAGAGGTTTGAGGCCTCGAGTGTTGTTGTAGCGGCTCCTGCTGTTATTGCTCTGAAGAAGGTTTGTCCTGTTAATTTCAGAAAAAAAATCCATGATTAGTTTCCAAAAATTCCCGCAATCAGTTCCCCAAAATTCCATGATTAGTTTCCTTACATACTTAGTCAGTTATTTATTAAACCATTCACACAGATAACCGTGATTAGTTTCCTTAGATGTAGAATATTTGGAAAGGTAAATTTGCGATTACTTTTCTTCGTTACTGCAGATAATAAAAACAGAACAGAAATGCAGAACCTGCTGTGAGATGTAGGTTACATGTTTGCCATTCATGCATGGAAGGAATGGACTCAGAATTTACCTTTCTTGTCTTGCATTCAGTGCCAATCTAAGCTCAGGTGGTGGTGCTCAATGTTGCCTAATAGTTACTGAATTCACAACCTGCATTTGGGATCCATATTCCATTCATGATAATGCTACTCTTGGAAAGTTATTTGAAAGTCTATCATTTGTAACTTTTCGAGAAATTTCTCTTGGAAAGTTATTTGACAGTCTATCATTTGTAACTTCTCGAGAAATTTCTCTTTCTAGTTCCCTCCTCCGCCGGCCACGGATCATGATGCCGGATCTGAACTTCATTCTTCCACAAGAACTGCCTGATTTGAACATGATCACTGAACATGCTCCCTGAAGATGACCATGATACTTGTGTGTAAAGGAGGAGAAAGGAAAGGGGAATTACATATTTTGTGTGTAGTTTTTTTATTACTGAAGCTATCTAAACCAAGTGTAATTGAGTAACACAATAAGCTACTGATGCGGTACTTATATTCATTTATGAGCTTCTCGACGGAAAGAAATGGACATGTCTTCAACAACACAAGATTACGATGCACGGTTTATGAGCTGGTTGCAAAAATTGTAGACAGGTGACATAACTATAGCAAAATGGAACATGTAAGTATAGCAGCCAAGGTTCATACCCTACAATAACCTAGACGAGTAATATCTTTGATCATTCAAACATCTCCGGATGAGCACATGGATGGCAGCAAGTTGTTGATTGTTTTCTCTTCATCTTAACTCTTCTGGGTGCACCTTTAACCTGCAGATGAAGCACGTATAAGAAATTAGACTTCAGGTTTGCAACATTGAGGCAATACGGAATATAATCAAGCATTGCTAAATTTGCACCAGACTGGTTAAATTTCAGAACGAGATACACAAGTACTAAAATTGTCTGTTTGAATGCTTGAATCAAAAGAAGTGTCACAGCCTCTGATACCGACAATACTTTAACGCTAGTAAGAAAATGACTTCAACAGGGAGCCAATAGCAACATGCTCTGTCCTTCCTTGCGTTTCCATAATGTCCTACCAATTCTATGTAACTAAGTACTTATCTCTACCAGCAGGAATCCTAACCTTGTAGATGCAAATAACTTTATGATGAATGTACATGAGATTCTGGTAAAATATGTGAAAACGGAACCTACATGTATAAGCATCAGAATTAACTCATATCATACCCTTTGACCTTGTGGATTCATCCGAGACCTTAGTCCTTGTAGTTTGTGACTATCTGAAATGAGTAACTCTAATATTCAGTTTTAGCTGGGAGAGAACTTCAGCAAGAAGTTTGAATATAATCAATCACCTGTCAAATTGTATGGGTAATCAGTTAGGTACACATAATACATCTTTCAGTAAAAATCAGGCAGAACTGTGTCGTCGTAACCAAACACTGCAAGAACATAGTACTCCAATCAATTAGTAGAGCACAAACTTAATTTCCTAACTCCGTTATTTCCCCCTTCTGATACATATTGTGCTCCGCTTCAGTGGTTCAACTTGGATTGATTTGTACAAAGATCAATGTTAAATCTAGTGAAAATGAAATAAGAGGAGCATATATGGATGAACGGGAGGTCTGGGTTATGGAGAAGGAAATTGGACGGAAAGAAAGCCAACGAAGGAGATATATCAGGAAGGGGAAATTTGTGGACCAACCTGGGCGTCCATGCGCTGCACGGCGCATCCTCCGCCACCGTACCTCCCCAGGTGCGACCCGACGCCGCGGTTGTTGAGGATGGTGGCGGCCTGTGCGTCCCCAAGCGTTGAGGAAACGATAGGTCCTTCCGAGGCCCTGACTCCGCGGAAAAAAATGGTGGCGGCGCGAGGGACGTGGTGGCTGGGATGGCCGGACAGGTTGGTGGTGAGGCGGCGGCGTAATTGGATCGAGAGGGAGGGAGATTAATGCGAGACTTTTTTCGGGAGTGACATATGCGGCAAGGAAATAATTTCTAATTAATTTGTATGATCACCCGATTTGATCCGTGATTAGCTGCAGAAACAAGGAAGGTGGGGAGCGAGTTGCCTTGAAAAGCGATTGAACGATGGATATGAGAGCGGAGACTATGAGATTAGATCGAGCAGTTCAGATGCTTTGAATCTCCTTCACCAAACGTGTTGTACGACCTACCACCAACTCCAATATAATAGTATAGATAATTGGATCGAGAGGGAGGGAGATTAATGCGAGACTTTTTTCAGGAGTGACATATGCGGCAAGGAAATAATTTCTAATTAATTTGTATGATCACCCGATTTGATCCGTGATTAGCTGCAGAAACAAGGAAGGTGGGGAGCGAGTTGCCTTGAAAAGCGATTGAACGATGGATATGAGAGCGGAGACTATGAGATTAGATCGAGCGGTTCAGATGCTTTGAATCTCCTTCACCAAACGTGTTGTACGACCTACCACCAACTCCAATATAATAGTATAGATACTTTATGTCATATTTATGCATTTTCTGGCACTAACCTATTAACGAGATGCCGAAGAGCCAGTTACTGTTTTCTGCTGTTTTTGGTTTCAGAAATCCTAGTAAGTAAATATTCTCGGAATTGGACGAAATCAACGCCCACGATCTTATTTTTCCACGGAGCTTCCAGAACACTGGAGGAGATACGAAGTGGGGCGACGAGGCGCCCACACAACAGGGCAGCGCGGCCAGGCCTTGGGCCGCGCGGCCCTGGCGTGTGGGGCCCTCATGGCGCCCCCTGACCTACCCTTCCGCCTACTTAAGACTTCTTCGATAATAGTTTCAGTACCGAGAGCCACGATACGGAAAACCTTCCAGAGTCGCCGCCGCCGCCAATCCCATCTCGGGGGATTCAGGAGATCGCCTCTGGCACCCTGCCGGAGAGGGGAATCATCTCCCGGATGACTCTTCACCGCCATGGTCGCCTCCGGAGTGATGTGTGAGTAGTTCACCCCTGGACTATGGGTCCATAGCAGTAGCTAGATGGTCGTCTTCTCCTCATTGTGCTATCATTGTTGGATCTTGTGAGCTGTCTAACATGATCAAGATCATCTATCTGTAATGCTACATGTTGCGTTTGTTGGGATCCGATGAATATGAAATACTATGTTATGTTGATTATCAATCTATCATCTATGTGTTGTTTATGATCTTGCATGCTCTCCGTTGCTAGTAGAGGCTCTAGCCAAGTTGATACTTGTAACTCGAAGAGGGAGTATTTATGCTCGATAGTGGGTTCATGCCTCCATTAAATCTGGGACAGTGACAGAAAGTTCTAAGGTTGTGGATGTGCTGTTGCCACTATGGATAAAACATCAATGCTATGTCTAAGGATGTATTTGTTGATTACATTACACACCATACTTAATGCAATTGTCTGTTGTTTGCAACTTAATACTGGAGGGGGTTCGGATGATAACCTGAAGGTGGACTTTTTAGGCATAGATGCATGCTGGATAGCGGTCTATGTACTTTGTCGTAATGCCCAATTGAATTTCACAATACTCATCATAACATGTATGTGCATGGTCATGCCCTCTTTATTTGTCAATTGCCCAACTGTAATTTGTTCACCCAACATGCTATTTATCTTATGGGAGAGACACCACTAGTGAACTGTGGACCCCGGTCCATTCCTTTACATCGAATACAATCAACTGCAATACTTGTTCTACTGTTTTCTGCAATCATCATCATCCACACTATACATCTAATCCTTTGTTACAGCAAGCCGGTGAGATTGACAACCTCACTGTCACATTGGGGCAAAGTAATTTGGTTGTGTTGTGCAGGTTCCACGTTGGCGCCGGAATCCCTGGTGTAGCGTGATACGTCTCAAACGTATCTATAATTTCTTATGTTCCATGCTACTTTTATGATGATACTCACATGTTTTATACACATTATATGTCATTATTATGCATTTTCCGGCACTAACCTATTAACGAGATGCCGAAGAGCCAGTTGCAGTTTTCTGCTGTTTTTGGTTTCAGAAATCCTAGTAAGGAAATATTCTCGGAATTGGACGAAATTAACGCCCAGGGTCCTATTTTTCCACGAAGCTTCCAGAAGACCGAGGGAGAAACGAAGTGGGACCACGAGGTGGCCAGACACCAGGGCGGCGCGGCCCAGGCCCTGGCCGCGCGGCCCTGGCGTCTGGGCCCCTCGTGACGCCTCCTGACCTACCCTTCCGCCTACTTAAGCCTTCGTTGATAATAGCCCCAGTACCGAGAGCCACGATACGGAAAACCTTCCAGAGACGCCGCCGCCGCAAATCCCATCTCGGGGGATTCAGGAGATCGCCTCCGGCACCCTGCCGGAGAGGGGAATCATCTCCCAGAGGACTCTACACCGCCATGGTCGCCTCCGGATTGATGTGTGAGTAGTTCACCCCTGGACTATGGGTCCATAGCAGTAGCTAGATGGTCGTCTTCTCCTCATTGTGCTATCATTGTTAGATCTTGTGAGCTGCCTATCATGATCTAGATCATCTATCTGTAAAGCTACATGTGCGTTTGTTGGGATCCGATGAATAAGGAATACTATGCTATGTTGATTATCAATCTATTATCTATGTGTTGTTTATGATCTTGCATGCTCTCCGTTGCTAGTAGAGGCTCTGGCCAAGTCATTGCTTGTAACTCCAAGAGGGAGTATTTATGCTCGATAGTGGGTTCATGCCTCCATTAAATCTGGGGGAGTGACAGCAACCTCTAAGGTTGTGGATGTGTTGTTGCCACTAGGGATAAAACATCAATTCTATATCTAAGGATGTATTTGTTGATTACATTACGCACCATACTTAATGCAATTGTCTGTTATTTGCAACTTAATACTGGAGGGGGTTCGGATGATAACCTGAAGGTGGACTTTTTAGGCATAGATGCATGCTGGATAGCGGTCTATGTACTTTGTCGTAATGCCCAATTAAATCTCACACTACTCATCATAACATGTATGTGCATTGTTATGCTCTCTTTATTTGTCAATTGCCCAACTGTAATTTGTTTACCCAATATGCTATTTCTTATGGGAGAGACACCTCTAGTGAACTGTGGACCCCGGTCCATTCTTTTACATCGAATACAACATACTGCAATACTCGTTCTACTGTTTTCTGCAAACAATCATCTTCCACACTATACATCTAATCCTTTGTTACAGCAAGCCGGTGAGATTGACAACCTCACTGTCACGTTGGGGCAAAGTAATTTGGTTGTGTTGTGCAGGTTCCACGTTGGCGCCGGAATCCCTGGTGTTGCGCCGCACTACACTCCGCCGCCATCAACCTTCAACGTGCTTCTTGGCTCCTACTGGTTCGATAAACCTTGGTTTTTTACTGAGGGAAACTTGCTTCTGTACGCATCAGACCTTCCACTTGGGGTTCCCAACAGGCGTGTGCTTTACGCGTCATCAAGCTAAATTTCTGGCGCCGTTGCCGGGGAGATCAAGACACGCTGCAAGGGGAGTCTCCACCTCCAATCTCTTTACTTTGTTTTTGTCTTGCTTTACTTGTATTTACTACTTTGTTTGCTGCACTAAAACAAAACACAAAAAAATTAGTTGCTAGTTTTACTTTATTTACTATCTTGTTTGCATTCTCTATCAAAAAACACAAAAAAAATTAGTTACTTGCATTTACTTTACTTATTTCATCATGCTTTCTCCTAAGTTTACTCTTAAAGATATACCGGTGGGACAAGGGTCTATAATTGGAAGAGATAATATAGAAGAATTTTTCACCCATGTTAGTATGCATGAAGATCTTGAAGATATACCCCTTGCAAAAGCTGTCCCTACTTATGAAGATGCCTCTGTCTGTTTGGTACGCATGATGGAAACTAGATTTATTAGTCTCAAACCCATGATACAACACATGTTTCTTACACTTTCTAATATGGAGAGGGGAGAAAAGATAGATTTTGTTTTAAAAGTCTTTGTGCGGGAATTTGAGGATATAGCCAAAGAAGCTAGAAAAGTTTTTATTAAGCATAAGAGGCTTGGTATGTTCACCGATTTTAAAAGAACACTTGAAAAGATGGATATGGATAGAATTAAGTACACTAATAATGTTAATGATGGTGGGGAGATTAAAGCACCAATACCTTGTAAGCTCCTAGGAATGCATGAAGCTCTAGATGATAATTATGCTTGGCTTGTTCCTGAAAATTTGTTTGATGAGAGTAGCAAGCCCAAGACTAATGAAAAGGGAGCCTCTGAAACTTATGTATACAAAATACAATGCATGGTTGAGAAAACTCCAAACCCCGCTGTTGATGCTTCGTCTCTTGATAACACTTGATACACACTTTATGCGCCTAGCTGAAAGGCGTTAAAGAAAAGCGCTTATGGGAGACAACCCATTATTTTACTACAGTACTTTTATTTTATATTTGAGTCTTGGAAGTTGTTACTACTGTAGCAACCTCTCCATCTTAGTTTTATTGCATTGTTGTGCCAAGTAAAGTCTTTAATGATAAAGTTGATACTAGATTTGGATTACTGCGCAGAAACAGATTTCTTGATGTCACGAATTTGTACAGTAGTCTCTGTAGGTAACTCAGAAAATTATGCCAATTTACGTGCGTGATCCTCAGATATGTACGCAACTTTCATTAGGTTTGAGTTTTCTCATTTGAGCAAGTCTGGTGCTCCAGAAAAATAAGTCTAAACGGACTGTTCTGTTTTGACAGATTCTGCTTTTTATTTCGTGTTTTGCTATGTTAGATGGATTTCTTTGTTCCATTAACTTTCAGTAGCTTTGTGCAATGTCCAGAAGTGTTAAGAATGATTGTGTCGCCTCTGAACATGTGAAATTTTTGGTTATGCACTAACCCTCTAATGAGTTTGTTTCGAGTTTGGTGTGGAGGAAGTTTTCAAGGATCAAGAGAGGAGGATGATACAATATGATCAAGGAGAGTGAAAGCTCTAAGCTTGGGGATGCCCCGGTGGTTCACCCCTGCATATTTCAAGAAGACTCAAGCATCTAAGCTTGGGGAT
The DNA here is from genome assembly GCF_019359855.2 of Lolium perenne. Lineage (NCBI taxonomy): Eukaryota > Viridiplantae > Streptophyta > Magnoliopsida > Poales > Poaceae > Lolium > Lolium perenne. The sequence goes on along the minus strand of NC_067250.2, from coordinate 91,879,584 downwards.
GCCCAAGGCATCCCCTTCTTCATCGACAACATTATCAGGTTCCTCTAGTGAAACTATATTTTTATTCCATCACATCTTATGTGCTTTACTTGGAGCGTCTGTTTGTTTTTGTTTTGTTTGAATAAAGTTGGATCCTAGCATTCATTGTGTGGGAGAGAGACACGCTCCGCTGTTGCATTTGGACAAATATGTCCTTAGGCTTTACTCATAATATTCATGGCGAAGGTTGAACTGCTTCGTTAAATTGTTATATGGTTGGAAACGGAAAATGCTACATGTGGTAATTGGTATAATATCTTGAATAATGTGATACTTGGCAATTGTTGTGCTCATGTTTAAGCTCTTGCATCATATACTTTGCACCTATTAATGAAGAAATACATAGAGCTTGCTAAAATTTGGTTTGCATAATTGGTCTCTCTAAGGTCTAGATATTTTCTAGTGAAAGTCGAACAACAAGGAAGACGGTATAGAGTCTTATAATGCTTACAATATGTCTTTTATGTGAGTTTTGTTGTACCGATTCATACTTGTGTTTGCTTTAAACAACCTTGCTAGCCTAAACCTTGTATCGAGAGGGAACACTTCTCATGCATCCAAAATCCTTGAGCCAAACACTATGCCACTTGTGTCCACCATACCTACCTACTACATGGTATTTCTCCGCCATTCCAAAGTAAATTGCTTGAGTGCTACCTTTAAAATTTCCATTCTTTATCTTTGCAATATATAGCTCATGGGACAAATAGCTTAAAAACTATCGTGGTATTGAATATGTACTTATGTGTCTTATTTCTTATAAGTTGCTTGTTGTGCAATAACCATGTTCCTGGGGACGCCATCAACTATTTCCTTGTTGAATATCATGTCAGTTGCTATGCATGTTCGTCTTGTCTGAAGTAAGGGCGATCTACCATGAGTTGAATGGTTTGAGTATGCATATTGTTAGAGAAGAACATTGGGCCGCTAACTAAAGCCATGATTCATGGTGGAAGTTTCAGTTTTGGACAAATATCCTCAACCTCATATGAGAACATTATTTGTTGCTAAATGCTTATGCATTAAAGAGGAGTCCATTATCTGTTGTCTATGTTGTCCCGGTATGGATGTCTAAGTTGAGAATAATCAAAAGCGAGAAATCCAATGCGAACTTTCTCCTTAGACCTTTGTACAGGCGGCATAGAGGTACCCCATTGTGACACTTGGTTAAAACATATGTATTGCGATGATAATCCAGGTAATCCGAGCTAATTAGGACAAGGTGCGGGCACTATTGGTATACTATGCATGAGGCTTGCAACTTGTAGGATATAATTTACATGATACATATGCTTTATTACTACCGTTGATAAAATTGTTTCTTGCTCTCAAAATAAAAGCTCTAGCACAAATATAGCAATCCATGCTTCCCTCTGCGAAGGGCCTTTCTTCTACTTTTATTGTTGAGTCAGTTTACCCATTTCCTTCTGTCTTAGAAGCAAACACTTGTGTTAACTGTGCATTGATTCCTACATACTTGCATATTGCACTTATTATATTACTTTATGTTGACAATATCCATGAGATATACATGTTACAAGTTGAAAGCAACCGCTGAAACTTATATCTTCCTTGTGTTGCTTCAATGCTTTCTACTATGAAACTATTGCTTTATGAGTTAACTCTTATGCAAGACTTATTGATGCTTGTCTTGAAAGTACTATTCATGAAAAGTCTTTGCCATATGATTCAGTTGTTTACTCATTACATTAACCATTGCTTCGGATCGTTGCATTCATTACATGTGCTTACAATAGTATTGATCAAGATTATGATAGCATGTCACTTAAGAAATTATCTTTGTTATCGTTTACCTACTCGGGACGAGTAGGAACTAAGCTTGGGGATGCTTGATACGTCTCAAACGTATCTATAATTTCTTATGTTCCATGCTACTTTTATGATGATACTCACATGTTTTATACACATTATATGTCATTATTATGCATTTTCCGGCACTAACCTATTAACGAGATGCCGAAGAGCCAGTTGTTGTTTTCTGTTGTTTTTGGTTTCAGAAATCCTAGTAAGGAAATATTCTCGGAATTGGACGAAATCAACGCCCAGGGTCCTATTTTTCCACGAAGCTTCCAGTAGACCGAGGGAGAAACGAAGTGGGGCCACGAGGTGGCCAGACACCAGGGCGGCGCGGCCCTAGCGTCTGGGCCCCTCGTGACGCCTCCTGACCTACCCTTCCGCCTACTTAAGCCTTCGTCGATAATAGCCCCAGTACCGAGAGCCACGATACGGAAAACCTTCCAGAGACGCCGCCGCCGCCAATCCCATCTCGGGGGATTCAGGAGATCGCCTCCGGCACCCTGCCGGAGAGGGGAATCATCTCCCGGAGGACTCTACACCGCCATGGTCGCCTCCGGATTGATGTGTGAGTAGTTCACCCCTGGACTATGGGTCCATAGCAGTAGCTAGATGGTCGTCTTCTCCTCATTGTGCTATCATTGTTAGATCTTGTGAGCTGCCTATCATGATCAAGATCATCTATCTGTAAAGCTACATGTGCGTTTGTTGGGATCCGATGAATAAGGAATACTATGCTATGTTGATTATCAATCTATTATCTATGTGTTGTTTATGATCTTGCATGCTCTCCGTTGCTAGTAGAGGCTCTGGCCAAGTCATTGCTTGTAACTCCAAGAGGGAGTATTTATGCTCGATAGTGGGTTCATGCCTCCATTAAATCTGGGGGAGTGACAACAACCTCTAAGGTTGTGGATGTGATGTTGCCACTAGGGATAAAACATCAATTCTATATCTAAGGATATATTTGTTGATTACATTACGCACCATACTTAATGCAATTGTCTGTTGTTTGCAACTTAATACTGGAGGGGGTTCGGATGATAACCTGAAGGTGGACTTTTTAGGCATAGATGCATGCTGGATAGCGGTCTATGTACTTTGTCGTAATGCCCAATTAAATCTCACACTACTCATCATAACATGTATGTGCATTGTTATGCTCTCTTTATTTGTCAATTGCCCAACTGTAATTTGTTTACCCAATATGCTATTTCTTATGGGAGAGACACCTCTAGTGAACTGTGGACCCCGGTCCATTCTTTTACATCGAATACAATCTACTGCAATACTCGTTCTACTGTTTTCTGCAAACAATCATCTTCCACACTATACATCTAATCCTTTGTTACAGCAAGCCGGTGAGATTGACAACCTCACTGTCACGTTGGGGCAAAGTCATTTGGTTGTGTTGTGCAGGTTCCACGTTGGCGCCGGAATCCCTGGTGTTGCGCCGCACTACACTCCGCCGCCATCAACCTGCAACGTGCTTCTTGGCTCCTACTGGTTCGATAAACCTTGGTTTCTTACTGAGGGAAACTTGCTGCTGTACGCATCACACCTTCCCACTTGGGGTTCCCAACGGGCGTGTGCTTTACGCGTCATCATTGCGCCGCACTACACTCCGTCACCAACAACCTTCAACGTGCTTCTTGGCTCCTACTGGTTCGATAAACCTTGGTTTCTTACTGAGGGAAACTTGCTGCTGTACGCATCACACCTTCCACTTGGGGTTCCCAACGGGCGTGTGCTTTACGCGTCAACAAGCTAATTTATGGCGCCGTTGCCGGGGAGATCAAGACACGCTGCAAGGGGAGTCTCCACCTCCAATCTCTTTACTTTGTTTTTGTCTTGCTTTATTTTATTTACTACTTTGTTTGCTGCACTAAAACAAAACACAAAAAAATTAGTTGCTAGTTTTACTTTATTTACTGTCTTGTTTGCAATCTCCATATTAAAAACACAAAAAAATTAGTTACTTGCATTTACTTTATCTAGTTTGCTTTATTTACTATTGCTAGAATGAGTAATCCTGAAGTTGAAGTTTGTTCGTTTAAGCAACAAGGGGGAGAATGTTTAAAAGATGCTTGGTATAGAATTAGTGATGCTCATAATAGGTGCACTAAGAAACACTCCACTATTATCCTACTCAGGAATTTTTATGTTGGTATCTCTAGCTGGAATAGGTATGTTCTTGATACTCTTGCGGGAGGTAATTTCCTAGGCACTCCTGCTTTAGAAGCTAGTTGTATTATTGAGAGTCTAGTTGGAATACCACCTGTTAATGAAGTTAAAATTGAAATCTCTCTTGAAGATGTCATGAAAAAGTTGGAGACCATAGAGCAAAATCATCCAAGCATTGAGACTAAATTGGGAATATTACTTAATAGCACTGATAAACTTGATAAATCTCTAGGTGGAATTAATGAGAGAATTGCCATCTTAGAAACCTGTGCTACTCATGATAATCAAACTCATAGGATTAGTGAACTTGAAGAAGCTATGGGAACCTTGGGTTCAACTTTTTCTTCTCTTAAGTTTAAGGAGAAAGCTTATGTGGGTAAGGAGCAAAAGTTCATGTATGTCTCTAAGGTGCCTAAGCCAAAAAACTATTATAGGCCTAAAATTGACAAAGCTCTTAATACCACTATAGATAATGGAGCATCAATGCTTCGTCTCTTGATAATACTTGATACACACTTTCTGCGCCTAGCTGAAAGGCGTTAAAGAAAAGCGCTTATGGGAGACAACCCATGATTTTACTACAGTACTTTTGTTTTATATTTGAGTCTTGGAAGTTGTTACTACTGTAGCAACCTCTCCTTATCTTAATTTTGTTGCATTGTTGTGCCAAGTAAAGTCTTTGATACTAGAGTTGATACTAGATTTGGATTGCTGCGCAGTAACAGATTTCTTACTGTCACGAATTTGAGTCGCCCCGTCTGTAGGTAACTCAGAAAATTATGCCAATTTACGTGCGTGATCCTCAGATATGTACGCAACTTTCATTCAATTTGAGCATTTTCATCTGAGCAAGTTTAGTGCCCCAGAAAAATACGTCTTTACGTACTGTTCTGTTTTGACAGATTCTGCCTTTTATTTCGCATTGCCTGTTTTGCTATGTTTGATGGATTTTTCTATTCCATTAACTTTCAGTAGCTTTGTGCAATGTTCAGAAGTATTAATAATGATTATGTCACCTCTGAATATGTGAATTTTATTATGCACTAACCCTCTAATGAGTTGTTTTGAGTTTGGTGTGGAGGAAGTTTTCAAGGATCAAGAGAGGAGGATGATACAATATGATCAAGGAGAGTGAAAGCTCTAAGCTTGGGGATGCCCCCGGTGGTTCATCCCTGCATATTTCAAGAAGACTCAAGCGTCTAAGCTTGGGGATGCCCAAGGCATCCCCTTCTTCATCGACAACATTATCAGGTTCCTCTAGTGAAACTATATTTTTATTCCGTCACATCTTATGTGCTTTACTTGGAGCGTCTGTATGTTTTTGTTTTTGTTTTGTTTGAATAAAGTTGGATCGTAGCATTCATTTTGTGGGAGAGAGACACGCTCCGCTGTTGCATATGGACAAATATGTCCTTAGGCTTTACTCATAATATTCATGGCGAAGGTTAAACTGCTTCGTTAAATTGTTATATGGTTGGAAACGGGAAATGCTACATGTGGTAATTGGTATAATATCTTGAATAATGTGATACTTGGTAATTGTTGTGCTCATATTTAAGCTCTTGCATCATATACCTTGCACCTATTAATGAATAAATACATAGAGCTTGCTAAAATTTGGTTTGCATAATTGGTCTCTCTAAGGTCTAGATATTTTCTAGTAAGGGTCGAACAACAAGGAAGACGGTGTAGAGTCTTATAATGCTTACAATATGTCTTTTATGTGAGTTTTGCTGTACCGGTTCATACTTGTGTTTGCTTTAAATAACTTTGCTATCCTAAACCTTGTATTGAGAGGGATTACTTCTCATGCATCCAAAATCCTTGAGCCAAACACTATGCCACTTGTGTCCACCATACCTACCTACTACATGGTATTTCTCCGCCATTCCAAAGTAAATTGCTTGGGTTCTACCTTTAAAATTTCTATTCTTTATCTTTGCAATATATAGCTCATGGGACAAATAGCCTAAAAACTATTGTGGTATTGAATATGTACTTATGCATCTTATCTCTTATAAGTTGCTTGTTGAGCGATAACCATGTTCCTGGGGACGCCGTCAACTATTTCTTTGTTGAATATCATGTGAGTTTCTATGCATGTTCGTCTTGTCTGAAGTAAGGGTGATTTATCATGATCAAATGGTTTGAGTATGCATATTGTTAGAGAAGAACATTGGGCCGCTAACTAAAGCCATGATTCATGGTGGAAGTTTCAGTTTGGACAACAAACATCAATCTCTTATGAGAATATTATCTTTTGTTGAATGCTTATGCATTAAAGAGGAGTCCATTATCTGTTGTCTATGTTGTCCCGGTATGGATGTCTAAGTTGAGAATAATCAAAAGCGAGAAATCCAATGCGAGCTTTCTCCTTAGACCTTTGTACAGGCGGCATAGAGGTACCCCTTTGTGACACTTGGTTGAAACATATGTTATGCAATGATAATCCATGTAAATCCAAGCTAATTAGGACAAGGTGCGGGCACTATTGGTATACTATGCATGAGGCTTGCAACTTGTAGGATATAATTTACATGATACATATGCTTTATTACTACCGTTGACAAAATTGTTTCTTGTTTTCAAAATAAAAGCTCTAGCACAAACATAGCAATCAATGCTTGATGACCCACAAGTATAGGGGATCGCGATAGTCTTCGAGGGTAGTATAACCCAATTTATTGATTTGACACAAGGGGAGGTAAAGAATACTTATAAGCCTTAACAACTGAGTTGTCAATTCAGCTGCACCTGGAAAAGCACTAGCAACAGGGGTGATGTGAAAGTAGCAGTAATATGAGAGCAATAGTAACAGTAACACAGCAGCAGTAATAGCAATATGAGAGCAATGGCACCGGAAAATAGTTGATACTACTTCCAATGACATGTAGAACAAGTATATTATGATGAGAGATGGAACGGGGTTCCCAGCGATCTACACTAGTGGTAACTCTCCAATAAGTGACAAGTGTTGGGTGAACAAATTACAGTTGGGCAATTGATAGGAATCAAAGCATTAAGAAAGAACATCAGGCTTATTAATTATTTAGGCATGTTTTCCGTATATAGTCGTACGTGCTCGCAATGAGAAACTTGCACAACATCTATTGTCCTACCAGCCGGTGGCAGCCGGGCCTCAAGGGAAACTACTGGATATTAAGGTACTCCTTTTAATAGAGTACCGGAGCAAAGCATTAACACACCGTGAAAACATGTGATCCTCACATCACTACCATCCCCTCCGGTTGTCCCGATTTCTGTCACTTCGGGGCCTTTGGTTCCGGACAGTGACATGTGCATACAACTTGTAGATACAATCTAAGCAATAAGTATAGAGCTCAAATCTAAGATCATGCCACTCGGGCCCTAGTGACAAGCATTAAGCATAACAAGATTGCAGCAACAATAACTTCACAAACTTTATAGATAGACTAATCATAATGTATCATCCATCGGATCCCAACAAACACAACACCGATTACATTAGATGAATCTCAATCATGTAAGGCAGCTCATGAGACCATTGTATTGAAGTACATGGGGGAGAGTATACCGACATAGCTACTGCTAGAACCCGTAGTCCATAGGGGAACTACTCACGGAGCATGGCGGAGGCGATGGCGTTGATGGAGATGGCTTCCGGGGCACTTCCCCGTCCCGGCAGGGTGCCGGGACAGAGACTTCTGTCCCCCGAATTGGAGTTTCGCGATGGCGGCGGCGCCACAGTAACTTTTCTGGAGTTTCGTCAATTGGTACTGCTTTTTTAGGTCGAAAGGGATTTTATAGGCGAAGAGGCGGCGCAGGGGGACACCTGGGGGCGCCACACCCTAGGCCGGCGCGGCCAGGGTCTGGCCCACGCCGCCATGTGGTGTGGTGGCCCCCTGGCCCATCTCCGACTCTTCTTCGGTGTTCTGGATGCTTCCGGGAAAAATAGGAGGTTTGGCGTTGATTTCGTCCAATTCCGAGAATATTGCCCGAACAGCCTTTCTGGAACCAAAAACAGCAGAAAACAGGAACTGGCACTGTGGCATCTTGTTAATAGGTTAGTTCCGGAAAATGCATGAAATCATCATAAAGTGCAAGCAAAACATGTAAGTATTGTCATAAAACAAGCATGGAACGACAGAAATTATGGATACGTCGGGGACGTATCAGCATCCCCAAGCTTAGTTCCTGCTCGTCCCGAGCAGGTAAACGATAAAAAGAATAATTTCTGTAGTTACATGCTACTTACATAACCTTGATCATACTATTACAAAGCATATGAAATGAATGAAGTGACTCAAGGCAATGATCTATAGTTGCTAACAAGTAGATAACATATAGCAAAACTTTTCATGAATAATACTTTCAAGACAAGTATCAAAAGTCTTGCATAAGAGTTAACTCATAAAGCAATAAATTCAAAGTAAAAGCATCGAAGGAACACAAAGGAAGATTAAAGTTTCAGCGGTTGCTTTCAACTCTCAACATGCATATCTCATGGATATTGTCAACATAAAGTAATATGATGAATGCAAATATGCAAGTATGTAAGAATCAATGCACAGTTAACACAAGTGTTTGCTTCTAAGGTGGAAGGAAGTAGGTATACTGACTCAACATAAAGTAAAAGAATGGTCCTTCAAAGAGGAAAAGCATCGATTGCTATATTTGTGCTAGAGCTTTGATTTTAAAAACATAAAGAGAGCATAAAAATAAAGTTTTGAGAGGTGTATGTTGTTGTCAACGAATGGTAGCGGGTACTCTAACCCCCTTGCCAGACAAACCTTCAAAGAGCGGCTCCCATTTTATTTTATTTTTGGATGGCACTCCTTCCAACCTTTCTTTCACAAACCATGGCTAACCGAATCCTCGGGTGCCTGCCAACAATCTCATACCATGAAGGAGTGCCTTTTTATTTTAATTTTATTATGATGACACTCCTCCCAACCTTTGCTTACACAAGCCATGGCTAACCGAATCCTTCGGGTGCCGTCCAACAATCACATACCATGGAGGAGTGTCTATTTTTGTTAATTAATTTGGGACTGGGAATCCCATTGCCAGCTCTTTTTGCAAAATTATTGGATAAGCGGATGAAGCCACTAGTCCATTGGTGAAAGTTGCCCAACAAGATTGAAAGATAAAACACCACATACTTCCTCATGAGCTATAAAACATTAACACAAATTGAGAAGCATTTTGAATTGTTTAAAGGTAGCACTCAAGCAATTTACTTTGGAATGGCAGGAAATACCACATAGTAGGTAGATATGGTGGACACAAGTGGCATAGTGTTTTGGCTCAAGGTTTTGGATGCACGAGAAGCATTTCCTCTCAGTACAGGGCTTAGGCTAGCAAGGTTGTTTGAAGCAAACACAAGTATGAACCGGTACAGCAAAACTTACATAAGAACATATCGCAAGCATTATAATATTCTACACTGTCTTCCTTGTTGCTCAAACACTTTTACCAGAAAATATCTAGACCTTAAGAGAGATCAATTATGCAAACCAATTTTAACAAGCTTTACGGTAGTTCTCCACTAATAGGTTTAAACTACATGCAAAAACTTATGATCTACTTGAGAGCTCAAAACAATTGCCAAGTGTCAAATTATCCACGACATATGAGGCATTTTCCTTTTCCAACCAAATAAAGATAAGTATTGTAGCTTCCAACTTTTATCATTGAACATTAAAAGTAAAACGAAGAACAAGTGTTCATATGAAAAAGCGGAGCGTGTCTCTCTCCCAAACAAGGATTGCTAGGATCCGATCTTATTCAAACATAAACAAAACGAAAAATAAACACACAGACGCTCCAAGTAAAGCACATATGATGTGACTGAATAAAAATATAGTTTCAGGGGAGGAACCTGATAAGTTGATGAAGAAGGGGATGCCTTGGGCATCCCCAAGCTTAGACGCTTGAGTCTTCTTGAAATATGCAGGGATGAACCACGGGGGCATCCCCAAGCTTAGACTTTTCACTCTTCTTGATCATATATCATCCTCCTCTCTTGACCCTTGAAAACTTCCTTCACAACAAACTTCTCATAAACTTCATTAGAGGGGTTAGTACTCAAAAAATTTGAATCCACCTTGGTCCTGTAGTGGCACATTGCAAGAACTCAATAAGACATTAGCTACAGCCCTCTACGTCTAGAAAACCTCGCTTAAAGTCCACAAGAGACAATGCAAAAAACAGAGACAGAATCTGCCAAAACAGAACAGCCAGTAAAGACGAATTTTAATAAAATACTTCCGTTGCTCAAATCAGAAAACTCAAAACTAATGAAAGTTGCGTACATATCTGAGGAACACGCACGTAAATTGGCATAATTTTCTGAGTTTCCTACAGAGAATTAGACCCAGATTCGTGACAGATAGAAATCTGTTTCTGCGCAGAAATCCAAATCTAGCATCAACCTTCGATTAGAGGCTTCACTTGGCACAACAAAACACAAAACTAAGATAAGGAGAGGTTGCTACAGTAGTAAACAACTTCCAAGACACAAATATAAAACAAAGTACTGTAGCAAAATAACACATGGGTTATCTCCCAAGAAGTTGCTTTCTTTATAGCCATTAAGATGGGCTCAGCAGTTTTAATGATGCGCTCGCAAGAAATAGTATTGGAAGCAAAAGAGAGCATCAAGAGGCAAATTCAAAACACATTTAAGCCTAACATGCTTCCTATGCAAAGGAATCTTGTAAATAAACAAGTTCATGAAAAGCAAAGTAACAAGCATAGGAAGATAAAATAAGTGCAACATCGAAATTTTAAGCATATAGAGAGGTGTATTAGTACCATGAAAATTTCTACAACCATATTTTCCTCTCTCATAATAATTTTCAGTAGCTTCATGAATAAACTCAACAATATAACTATCACATGAAGCATACTTTTCATGATTTCCAAACACATAATTTTTATCAAGTTCAAGAATAGTGGAATTAAAACTTTCAAACTTACTTTTATTAATAATATAACAAGGTAGTTGATCAATCTCAAGAGATATGGGACTCATAGAATAAGTCAAGAACTCTCCAATCCCATTTTCATTAGTAGTACAATTAATATTATCAAGTAACATAGGACCATCATCTAGAGCTTTATCATAAACATTTGCTAAGCAAAATTCTTTAGTACCATGCATGTCGACATCAGGCACAAACAAAGCATTATCATAAGATTTATCAAAGTAGCATGGATTATCATAAATAACAGTAGCATAATTATTTTCACAAGTTTTACTCATAGGGAATATTTCAAGAGAATCCACAGGAACATAACATTCAACCTCTTTCGGTAAGCATGGAGGACAATCAAATAATGTAAGAGATAAAGAGTTACTCTCATTAGAAGGTTGGCATGGGTAGCTAATCCATTCTTCCTCCTTTTGTTCGTCGCTCTCCTCTTCTTTTTCATCCAATGAGCTTTCAGGTCCATCAATTTCCTCCTCTTTTTCATCCAATGAGCTTTCAGGTTCATCAATTTCATCTTCCACCGGTTCCTGCAAATTGTGAGTGCATTCTTGTGCATTAATGTGTCTCTCTTTATAATCAAGGATATAAGGATTCCTACTGTAGCATTCTATGCAAGAATTAAGGATAGTAGAGACATAATCTTTAAGGTCCTTACAAATAGCACAAGTTTCATAATTCTCAACCATGAAGGATTCTATCTCGGAGGCTCCCATAAATAAGACAAATTGTTCTACCTCTTCGAACCCATAATGAATATAGCAATTCCGATTATAGCTCTTAATTAAAAATTCCTCACTAGAGCCACATTGAAATTTAAAATGCTTATCCTGTTGAGAGCAACAGTTTATATCATGGCGTCTAAGCAAGATTCTAGCCATTGTATTCAATTTTTCTATCATAGCACTCATTGTTTTACCAGTTCTTGATTCTCTATAATTATTATAGCATTCTATAAGCTCCAAGTAGGTTGTAGGTTCTCCCATAACAGCAGTTTTTAATTTTTTGGTTTTTCAAATTTTTATGGATTTTTGGGTATATGAGACAAATAAAACAAGACAAAAATAAACTAAGCAAAAGTAAACTACGCAAACTAATACTAGATAGAAATAAACTAAGAACAAATAAACTAGACAAAAGTAAACTAAGCAAAACAAAATAAAATAAAACAGAGAGAGAGGTAGAGTGTACTCCCCAGGTGAACTTATGAGTAGAGCTATGCCTCCCCGGCAACGGCGCCAGAAAACAGTCTTGATGACCCACAAGTATAGGGGATCGCGATAGTCTTCGAGGGTAGTATAACCCAATTTATTGATTCGACACAAGGGGAGGTAAAGAATACTTATAAGCCTTAACAACTGAGTTGTCAATTCAGCTGCACCTGGAAAAGCACTAGCAACAGGGGTGATGTGAAAGTAGCAGTAATATGAGAGCAATAGTAACAGTAACACAGCAGCAGTAATAGCAATATGAGAGCAATGGCACCGGAAAATAGCTGATACTACTTCCAATGACATGTAGAACAAGTATATTATGATGAGAGATGGACCGGGGTTCCCAGCGATCTACACTAGTGGTAACTCTCCAATAAGTGACAAGTGTTGGGTGAACAAATTACAGTTGGGCAATTGATAGGAATCAAAGCATTAAGAAAGAACATCAGGCTTATTAATTATGTAGGCATGTTTTCCGTATATAGTCGTACGTGCTCGCAATGAGAAACTTGCACAACATCTATTGTCCTACCAGCCGGTGGCAGCCGGGCCTCAAGGGAAACTACTGGATATTAAGGTACTCCTTTTAATAGAGTACCGGAGCAAAGCATTAACACACCGTGAAAACATGTGATCCTCACATCACTACCATCCCCTCCGGTTGTCCCGATTTCTATCACTTCGGGGCCTTTGGCTCCGGACAGTGACATGTGCATACAACTTGTAGATACAATCTAAGCAATAAGTATAGAGCTCAAATCTAAGATCATGCCACTCGGGCCCTAGTGACAAGCATTAAGCATAACAAGATTGCAGCAACAATAACTTCACAAACTTTATAGATAGACTAATCATAATGTATCATCCATCGGATCCCAACAAACACAACACCGATTACATCAGATGAATCTCAATCATGTAAGGCAGCTCATGAGACCATTGTATTGAAGTACATGGGGAGAGTATACCGACATAGCTATCGCTAGAACCCGTAGTCCATAGGGGAACTACTCACGGAGCATGGCGGAGGCGATGGCGTTGATGGAGATGGCTTCCGGGCACTTCCCCGTCCCGGCAGGTGCCGGGACGTAGACTTCGTCCCCGAATTGGAGTTTCGCGATGGCGGCGGCGCCACAGTAACTTTTCTGGAGTTTCGTCAATTGGTACTGCGTTTTTAGGTCGAAAGGGATTTTATAGGCGAAGAGGCGGCGCAGGGGGACACCTGGGGGCGCCACACCCTAGGCCGGCGCGGCCAGGGTCTGGCCCGCGCCGCCATGTGGTGTGGTGGCCCCCTGGCCCATCTCCGACTCTTCTTCGGTGTTCTGGATGCTTCCGGGAAAAATAGGAGGTTTGGCGTTGATTTCGTCCAATTCCGAGAATATTGCCCGAACAGCCTTTCTGGAACCAAAAACAGCAGAAAACAGGAACTGGCACTGTGGCATCTTGTTAATAGGTTAGTTCCGGAAAATGCATGAAATCATCATAAAGTGCAAGCAAAACATGTAAGTATTGTCATAAAACAAGCATGGAACGACAGAAATTATGGATACGTCGGGGACGTATCAATGCTTCCCTCTGCGAAGGGCCTTTCTTCTACTTTTATGTTGAGTCAGTTCACCCATTTACTTCTATCTCAAGAAGCAAACACTTGTGTTAACTGTGCATTGATTCCTACATACTTGGATATTGCACTTGTTATATTACTTTATGCTGACAATATCCATGAGATATACATGTTATAAGTTGAAAGCTGTAACATCCCAAGTTTCAATAAAATGAACAAGAGATAACTTTCAAGAATCCAAAAATTGGAGCCAACAAAAACTTTTCTCATCATATAGGACTATGCATATTAGCTCATCTTATTAATTTATTTGAGTGTGCATTTGCCATGATGCTTGCTTATGTGTTACTCTCTTTCTAAAACCCTAGCAATGATCATTTGATCACCCAAAGTCAAATAAAAATAAAATAGAAAAAAGAATTCTAACTTTCCACTTCACCCTCACATAAGGCCTATGCCATTTTTACAAATCTTTGATCTAGGCCAAATTGGTTTGCACCATTACTTGTAAATGGTTACTAGACACTTATTAACACCTTTGAAATCAAGCCAACTCAATTCAAATCAAATTTGAATCAAAATGGAGCCCACATGTGATTATGGTCATATGTGCCATTTTTACCCTGATGCCCACTTTAAGCCCCTGGATTTTCACCTTCCCCTTCTACACTTGGTCAAACCTTTTCACCTCATCCAAGACAACATCAAGCACTTCAACTTTGCCCAAAACCACCACCCCAAAAGCATTACCAATTTCAAATGGGAAGCAAGCAAAGTTGGAACTTTCTCACATATGCAAGATCATATGCAAAATGTGATTTTGCATCTCAATTCCATTTTGACCACCACCACCACCAAAATGCTCCATTTAATATTTGATTACAACCCACCAAAAAGATTTTCAAAATTCAAAAATTATTTTCTTGCGGGCATTCTGTCGAACACCTTGTTGGCAGGGTGAAAAATTGAGCCCATACCTCATTTTTACTTTGGACTTGGTCCAACCTTGCCCTCTCTGCACCCTGGAACCTCCCTCTCACCTCCTTGGACACGCTCATACCATCCCTTGACCGAGACCAAGCTCGCACGCGTCAGCACACGAGCGCCCAGACACGCCCAGGACTCGCCCATGCCGCGCCAGAGCGCGCATGGCGTTCACCCTGGACGCACCAGAGCGTGACGACGCCCCGCGTCCTCGCGTCACCTCGACCCCTCCTCTCAGCACCAGTCGACGCACGACGGCTCACTGGATCGCCCGGACACGCTCACTGGCCCGCGGGAACGCCAGGCGCGACGACCACGACGACGAGCTTCCGCCACGGTGACGCACCCTCCCGTCAAGCTCACCGTCGCCTCAGAGCCTCGTTTTCCCCACCATCAAGCGCGTCAGCCTCGCCAGGACACCAGTAACACGCCGCGCCCATCCCTTGCCTCTTCGCCGTCCTGGAACGACGACGACGACGACAAACCTAGCCGGGCGCCACAGCCACCTCCCGCCGCTATAAAAGGGGAGCTCCTCCCACTGAACTGAGCACGCCAACACCTTCCCCTCCCTTCACTGAACATTTTCCCCACCTCAATTGAGCACCACCTCGCCGGAGCTGCTCGAATCGCAAGCTCAAGTCCGTCGGAGCCCGCGGAAGCTCTGCTTCGATTGGCGCCTCCCCGAGCGCCGCCGCTGCTCCCAGGGCTTCCTCATCTACTACCCCTTCTCCGCGCCTACTGCCAGACCCCTGCAACGGCCTGGTACTCCCTCCAACCCCCTAGGCTCGCCGCCAGGGAGCTCGCCGCTCGCCGGAGACGACGACGTCTGTCGTTCGTCCGATCTCTTTCTAATCCAACCGCTCACATTTCACCGTACCGCTTCGGGCGTTAAGTCCCGCTGACGCGTGGCCCCCACGCTGTCAGGCGGCCCGCTGCGCTGGACGCAGTATTGGGCCGGCCCAAGTTCTTTTCCCGCGCGAGCCCACGGTTTGAATTCAATTTTGAAAATTAGAAAAATACACTAATCTGTTGCAAATTTTGAAATTCAATAGTGACAAATCTACTCGGCCAAATTTTACAAACTTTATATTTTTGGAAACCTTAGGAATTTATCTACACAATGCCACTGGATAGAACCCTAGATCTATTGTAGAATTAAAGTGGCAAAATAAACAAGGCAGGGACTTTTCTGTCTTATAATAATTCTTAAAAATCAAACATAAATGCTTTTCAGTTAATTCCACCTCCAATAATTCACATTTCACTTATACTAATTGTTTCTGCAAAAATATGCCATGCCTACTTTGAATGATCATGGCTTAGTTGTTTTAAATGCCCTTATGGCTATTTCTAGTCAAAGGTATTGTCCAAAACTATTAAGAAATCTTATGAGGGAGTTTTCTCTCATTTAAATCTTGTCACCACCAATTCCAAATGAAGTGGAGACTCTGGTTATTTAGGTCCCATAGGAATTGTTGGTGATATTAAATCTTGGTTATGCTAGAATTAAATGGTATGAGGTGCTCACCTCATTTAAATCTTTTTCTCCAAATGATAAGTGTGAAGAGGTTGACTTGGGTCAACCTAGGTCACATATTATGCATAAGAGAAATTAAATATTAATAAGAGAATAAGAGGAAATTATTTCTCTGAATAATTCAAAGTAACAATTAAGTTTAGTATGAGAGGAAATTATTTTTCTTAATTAATAAGAAAAGCACATCCACCAACATAATAGTAATATGTGATGCTAGTTCAAGTGTGTGAACCATGTTTGTGCATAGTTTAGTAAATTAGTTTAGTGTGATGATTGTGTACTCCGTATTCGTATTTTAGACGCTAGTACCGAGGAGTACCAGGAGGAGGAGGAGGTCTACTTCCAAGAAGAAGAAGACCACTTTGACCAGTTTCCCAACCAAGGCAAGATAATACTCTTGCAAAGTGCAAAGCTCACCATGAGCAAGGCATTACCCCAATTACTTTATGCTTATGATCCTATTTCCCAGTTTTACTCTACAAGCTTCATTTACCTTTGTTTTATCAAAGTACTTTTTGATTTATGATTTACCGGGTTAGTGTTGAGTTAGTACAAGAGTATCAAACTTAGCCTAGAAGCAAAGCAAATACTTAGCACCCCTCACACATAGTGGCTAGTGCTAAAGTTAAAATGACTACTCTAGATGGGAACTCGTGTTGATGAAATGAGGATGGTGAAAACCTTGGAATGATTAGTCATTTCCATTGAAAGATTTTGAAGGTGAATATGACACTGAAGTTGACTTGGTGACTTTGGTGAAAAACTGATGATTGAGTTGGATGCGATACCATTCCAATTTTTGAGTACCCCCACAATACCTGATTATGGGTAGGGCTTAGCTGGAAATTTATGTGTCTTAGTATGGGTTCCCTCTAAACAAGCGTCATCGGGGTTATGCCGAAAGCTGCCTCTACAACAAAAGAAATGATTGTGATATGACGTGATATGAGGTGAATGTCCGGCCCAAGCCCTGTGCAGTTCCCGGGTTAACAGTTGGTTTTCACCGGGAGGCCAAGCTCATGGGGAGAGGTGCCTATACTAGGGTGTGTAAGTGAAAGGTTAATGGTTGATGATCCGCGTACTGAATTACGATTATTCGGGGTTTTATCCCTGACGGATGTAATCAAATGTTGTGGCACAAGTGTGCGACCTCTGCAGAGTGTAGAACTATTCGAATAGCCGCGTCCGCGGATATGGACAATTGGAAAGGCCATTCTGTTTTCCGTCATCAGATTTTATATTTATGTGACTGGTGTTCTGGAACTTGACTTGAATGGTGAATTTGACTTTGAATCACAACTGAGTTGTGGGAATGACACTAATGTTCCCCCTTGAGTTAGTTAGCACATGGGGAGTTGTTTTCTACAATGTTTATCAAATAAAATTGGTTTTATGCAAATAAACTTAGAGCTTAGAACACCATTATATCAATGCTAGTACTTACTTTAGTGTTAGATTGCGAGTACTTAAAGTACTCACGGCTTTGTCCCTGGCTATTCAAATGGCCAGAATATGAAGCCGAGCAGCAGTACGAGGAGGACGATCAGCAGGACGTCTACCACAACTAGGAGCTTCTAACGTCAAGCGTTGGCCTGTGGACTAGAGAGTCCTTGTATCTTACGCTTCCGCTATGAACTTGTGTTTGTTCGTTGATCATTAGATCAACTATTTGTGTAATATGGATCATGTGATTCCAATTTGTAAGACATTATGGTTTGTAATGAATGATGACTGTGATACTTAACTATTATGCCTCGCAACAACAATTTCCTGGGATTGCGATGTATGACATAATAGGCATCTGGACTTTAAAAATCCGGGTGTTTACAAAAGCAACCGCTGAAACTTAATCTTCCTTTGTGTTGCTTCAATACCTTTACTATGAATTTATTGCTTTATGAGTTAACTCTTATGCAAGACTTATTGATGCTTGTCTTGAAAGTACTATTCATGAAAAGTCTTTGCTATATGATTCAATTGTTTACTCATTGCATTTACATTGCTTCGAATCGCTGCATTCATTACATGTGCTTACAATAGTATTGATCAAGATTATGATGGCATGTCACTTCAGAAATTATCTTTGTTATCGTTTACCTACTCGGGACGAGTAGGAACTAACCTTGGGGATGCTGATACGTCTACAACGTATCGATAATTTCTTATGTTCCATGCTTGTTTTATGATGATACTCACATGTTTTATACATACTTTATGTCATATTTATGAATTTTCCGGCACTAACCTATTAACGAGATGCCGAAGAGCCAGTTGTTGTTTTCTGCTGTTTTTGGTTTCAGAAATCCTAGTAAGGAAATATTCTCGGAATTGGACGAAATCAACGCCCAGGATCTTATTTTTCCACGAAACTTCCAGAACACCGGAGGAGATACGAAGTGGGGCGACGAGGCGCCCACACAACAGGGCGGCGCGGCCAGGCCTTGGGCCGCGCGGCCCTGGCGTGTGGGGCCCTCGTGGCGCACCCTGACCTACCCTTACGCCTACTTAAGCCTTCGTCGATAATAGTTCCAGTACCGAGAGCCACGATACGGAAAACCTTCCAGAGACGCCGCCGCCAATCCCATCTCGGGGGGATTCAGGAGATCGCCTCCGGCACCCTGCCGGAGAGGGGAATCATCTCCCGGAGGACTCTTCACCGCCATGGTCGCCTCCGGAGTGATATGTGAGTAGTTCACCCCTGGACTATGGGTCCATAGCAGTAGCTAGATGGTCGTCTTCTCCTCATTGTGCTATCATTGTTGGATCTTGTGAGCTGCCTAACATGATCAAGATCATCTATCTGTAATGCTACATGTTGCGTTTGTTGGGATCCGATGAATATGGAATACTATGTTATGTTGATTATCAATCTATCATCTATGTGTTGTTTATGATCTTGCATGCTCTCCGTTGCTAGTAGAGGCTCTGGCCAAGTTGATACTTGTAACTCCAAGAGGGAGTATTTATGCTCGATAGTGGGTTCATGCCTCCATTAAATCTGGGACAAGGAGAAAGTTCTAAGGTTGTGGATGTCTTTGTGCCACTAGGGATAAAACATCAATGCTATGTCTAAGGATGTATTTGTTGATTACATTACGCACCATACTTAATGCAATTGTCTGTTGTTTGCAACTTAATACTGGAGGGGGTTCGGATGATAACCTGAAGGTGGACTTTTTAGGCATAGATGCATGCTGGATAGCGGTCTATGTACTTTGTCGTAATGCCCAATTGAATTTCACAATACTCATCATAACATGTATGTGCATGGTCATGCCCTCTTTATTTGTCAATTGCCCTATTGTAATTTGTTCACCCAACCTGCTATTTATATTATGGGAGAGACACCACTAGTGAACTGTGGACCCCGGTCCATTCTTTTACATCGAATACAATCAACTGCAATACTTGTTCTACTGTTTTCTGCAAACATCATCATCCACACTATACATTTAATCCTTTGTTACAGCAAGCCGGTGAGATTGACAACCTCACTGTCACGTTGGGGCAAAGTAATTTGGTTGTGTTGTGCAGGTTCCACGTTGGCGCCGGAATCCCTGGTGTTGCGCCGCACTACACTCCATCACCAACAACGTTCAACGTGCTTCTTGGCTCCTACTGGTTCGATAAACCTTGGTTTATTACCGAGGGAAACTTGCTGCTGTACGCATCACACCTTCCACTTGGGGTTCCCAATGGGCGTGTGCTTTACGCGTCAAGATTAACATAAGGAAAAGACTCTATAAACTCAACCCACTTTGCATGGCGGCGATTCAACTTAGCTTGACTACGAATATGCTTCAAAGATTCATGATCAGAATGTATAACAAATTCTTTGGGCCATAAATAATGTTGCCAAGCTTCTAATGTCCGAACTAGCGCATATAATTTTTTATCATAAGTAGAATAGTTCAGACTAGGCCCACTCAATTTTTCACTAAAATATGCAACATGTTTGCCCTCTTGTAATAACACACCTTCCAAACCAATTCCAGTAGCATCACATTCCAGCTCAAAAGTCTTATTGAAATCAGGAAATTGGAGTAATGGAGCATGTGTTGACTTATCTTTCAGAATCATGAAGGTTCTTGTTGTGCATTGCCCCACACAAAGGGCACATCCTTCTTGGTAAGCTCATTCAGCAGCGCGGCAATGGATCCAAAATCTTTCACAAAGCGCCTATAAAAACCAGTGAGGCCAAGAAAACTCCTCACTTGTGTGACCGTCTTTGGCTGCGGCCAACTCTGGATTGCCTCAATCTTGGCTGGATCAACTTCAATTCCCTGCGCAGCAACAACATAGCCAAGAAACGCAACTCGATTGGTGCAAAAGGTGCAATTCTCAAGATTACATATAAACGTGCATCACGTAAAGCATTGAAAACAGCACGTAAATGATCCAAATGATCCTCCAAAGATTTGCTATAAATCAGAATATCATAAAAATATACCACCACAAAACGTCCAATAAAAGCACGTAAAACTTCGTTCATCAGTCTCATGAAAGTACTAGGTGCATTAGTTAAATCAAAAGGTATTACTAATCACTCATATAAACCGAACTTAGTTTTAAACATTGTTTTCCATTCATATCCTAATTGCATACGAATCTGGTGGTAACCACTACGCAAATCAACTTTAGAGAACATAATAGAACCACTCAATTCATCAAGCATATCATCTAAACGAGGTATTGGATGACAGTATCGAATGTTAATATTATTAATAGCTCTACAATCAGTACACATGTGTGAAGAACCATCTTTCTTAGGTACAAAGATAATAGGAACAACACATTGACTAAGAGACTCAGGAATGTAACCTTTATCATGGAGAACCTGAATTTGTCGCTCAATCTCTTTGGTCTCTTCAGAATTGGTACGATATGACGCACGGTTAGGCAACGAAGCTCCTGGAATCAAGTCAATTCGGTGTTCTATCCCACGAATAGGTGGTAATCCAGGTGGAACATATTGTGGGAACACATCAACGAATTACTGCAAATGGTTAGCAACCGCAGGTGGCAAAGAATGAGGCATATCCTCAAATGAAAACAGAACTTCTTTGCAAATAATAGCATAGCCACAAATCTCTGTTCCTTTAGAGTTTCGAGTTCTTGATAGGGCAAAAGTGGCCGATCTTTCGATGAGAGTATGATAACGTCGATTTGTTGGTGGAATTCGTGCTTGACGATCCGACTACACGTGCAAAGCTCGTGCGCCAATGCAATCACTAGGACAATCTTCGGGAGTTACTGATCTTGCGGATGCACGATCATCCTGATCAGCGAGTGTCTTAATTCCTACCTAAAATCGAGAACAAGTAAGAACTAATGATGCAATCAGAATATTGCGGATATAGATGAAAGCTTTATTGAAAAGGTGGGATTCCAAATAGTTGGTTTTGTTCTGGGCGTTGGCCTCAAAAGAAGTACACGAGAGTTGCAGCAATGGCTAACTTTTAGTCTAATCAAAATCCGAGTCTAAACGTGACAGCTAAGGGGGTATTTAAAGGAGGAAAAGGTGGGGTTTCGGCCAGCCATACGTATGGTGACCGAACCAAACCCTAGAAGGCCTTTCCCCCTTCAATACGGACTCTAAAAAGTGGTTGACTTAATTCCTGCGAAAATAACATGGGCCTGGCCCAAAACTAAAGGTGATGCAACACCATATTATGCTATAGACGAAATTATGAAGTGGAAAACTCTATATTTCGTCCATGTATTCATCTCTTCTTATGGTGGCTTCAAAGTTCTGAAATCACCACTTGCGGCGTCCTCTTCAATCCTCCAATGCTTCCTTCCATCTCCTCCATATGTGATCATGCTCCAATGCTTGTCCTCCTCATCCATGCTAGGTCCATCATTCCTAAGAGTAACAAACATATCTGATTTAGGCAGCATCATATTCTCATGTATATATATGAAAAATGGTTCCAAGAAACGAAAGTACCTGATAATTAAGTTGTTTGGCACGAGCTCGAGTGATTGGTCCTTGTATTTGTGTGGCTGTAGGTACAACGGTTGTATCAATAGATGAGATGTCCTCATCATTGGATCTTCTACTATGGTGTTTATTAATTTCTAGTTTTGTTGTACTCCCTCCGTTCCATTCTATAGTGTCTATAGTTTTTTGGCACGGAAATTAGCACAAGAGTGTTCTTTACACAAGACCCCCTAGATTAACGATTTGAGATCAGAGTAAAATGAGGGAAATCGGTAACTTCCTAAATTAACATAACAAATCCCACAAATCTCTCTGGTTGACTCTCCATATGTGTGCAGCCAGGTTATATTAAGGAAATAAAAACATTGCTTCCTAAATCTAAGAAATCGTTGGGGTCATGCATTAGGAATCTCAATTAATTGTTTCCTTTTTGTATGGATTTTTTTCACGCATGTCGTGTGGGAGCTGACCGGTAGAGGGGGTAATTGCAAAAGAGCCAAGATACAACCTTATATTCTAAAAAAATGCCAAAAATCTATATGCATTATAGAAAGGAACGGAGGGAGTATCAATTTGCTTCAACCAAATTATCTCTAGATCTGTATGCAGAGATTTTCATTAAATGCAAGTTGCCTCGGGCCCTCGGCACCGAACCGAATGGATCACACCACTAACGCACTGACCTGGCCGACCGAATCACGGCCCAAATTCTATCTGTGGTACGACAATCAGACCATTTGGATGGCCCGCTAGATGGAGCTGGAGTTTGTGCATGCAATGCAAGCGACACGCCCCACACACACTTTGGTTCTGATTGCATTTGCAAGTACGTCAGGGAGTCATTCCTCCGTGGAACTTGTTTGGTAGTACTATGATTTTGAACGAACACCGAATTATGATACAATTACAAGGTGAAGAAAAACACAAAAAGTACTATGAAATGGTAAATCGCATGTACGAGCCGTAACTAGTGAGAAACTATACTACGCACGTACGGTACAACAAAGAAACATCTACGAGGAGGGGACACGCTCGATCAGCTCCGTGGCGTCGTCGGCGCCGATTTGTCAGCCATCCTTCTCCTCGCCGGGACCTTATCAGCAACCATCTTGACGTATGTGCCGAGCGCGTCGAGGCGGCGACCGGAGCGCGCGTGGAAGCCGAGGATCTTTCCTCCGGCGGCGGGGAGCGTGAACGGCACGCCGTCCTCCTGCCCGTACGGCCCGAAGCTGCGTCGGTTGCCGACGAAGGTGAGCGACCTCACGGCGAAGCTGCCGTCGAACTCGCCGTAGTGTCCCACCACGCTGGTGAAGTGCTCGTCCGGCTGCAGGCAGATCTGGGGAGAGCATGCGAAACGAGATTAATGGCGACGTTGGTGTCTCCGTGGAGATCAGGAGCAATGTATGTGTGCATACCTCGGCGAGCGTTCCCCCTTGTCCTCCCCACAGGTCGGTCCACTCCTCCCGGCCGTTGCGCTCGTAGAGGACGGAGATGGCGTCGACGGTGTCGCCGTGGCGGACGACCACCTTGACGACGCGGTTGACGCCGCGCATGTCCATGTCCCTGTCGTGGCCGCCGCCGCCGCCGCAGGGCCCCATCCTCACGACCGAGCCCTCCATTTGTTTTCGTTGCTAGAAACAATGGGCAACACCAATTCAGCAAGTACGTGTGCTCTCAACGTACTATGCCGGGAGAGGCGACACAGAGTATAATACGAAGTCAACTAAGTACGTGCTTGGCACTAACATCACATTGCATACTGTTGTGTTCTGGCAACAGGTTAAGCACCTTCCTGCGGACAGGCTGAGGCTGTGCATGAGATTTGGCCTGCAACCCCTGCATTTCAACTTGACTTCACAGGCCAGGCCAATGAGGCTTTCATTTTTTTTCACTAATTTTTTTTTCAACCTTCTGCTTCTTATTCTTGTTCTTTTTTTTACCTTTTTATTTTCTGTTTTTTTTTATTTCCTGTATTGTCTTGTTCCTGCTTTTCCTATTTTTTTGCTTTTATTATTCATTTGATTTTTTCAAATTGATGTCGACACAACGTAT
This sequence comes from Lolium perenne, assembly GCF_019359855.2. NCBI lineage: Eukaryota > Viridiplantae > Streptophyta > Magnoliopsida > Poales > Poaceae > Lolium > Lolium perenne. The sequence continues at coordinate 91,855,277 of NC_067250.2, read as the reverse complement.
GAAGCTGATCGAGGTAAGGGAGGATGTGTGCAATAGCCAGAGATAACAATGGTGTAAAATTTATGATGGCAGGTTGCAAAGAATAACATTTTGTTTTTTCCAGAATACATCCTGGAAGGTGTACTAATCATATAGAAGAAAGGGCAAGAAAGACCGAGCCACGAGTACCACTACCAACAGGGGGTGGCAGCTCCCCTAGAACATCAAAAGCCTAATCTCTGTCCGCCACGAAAATGGAAGGGGCTCGGAAAAACCAAAGGACTCCGAGCGGAAAAGCCTAGCTACACGCCACCTTTGGAACTCCTTCCTTATCCTATGTCGAATGGCCGTCACTGCCAGGGTGGCGCCATTGAACACTACATCATTCCTATGCCTCCAGATACACCAGAATACCAGGATGATCGCCGTCCACAAGTCTTTGCGCATAGCACTGGGCAACGAAGCGAGGTCCACCAGTGCACTATCTCAGATCCAGCGCCAGGCACCCACTCCAACCTGTTCCACTGCGTCAACGCCCACGCCCAGACCTCACGGGCAACCACGCAACCAAGCAGAGGAGGTGCTGGAGCATCTCCTGCTCCTGGCCGTAGAGGGGGCAGGCCGCCAGCCGTGGAAGGCCACGTCTCTAGAGCCTATCCGCCATCCAACACCTGTTTTGGGACACCAGCCAAGCAAAGAACTTGCAGCTGTATGGCGCCCTCGAGCGCCAAATCTCCGAAGCAACCGGCGCCACTGTAGTCCCCGCAAAGAAGGCCGCGTATGCCAACCTCGCGGAGAAATTCCGGTCCGCCGACCAACGCCACACAAAGGAGTCCTCTTGCTCCGGAACCAACGTAAGAATAACATTTTGTGGCGGATCAGTTCATGGTAGAGGCATAAGGTCTACGGGACCAACGTAAGAATAACATTTTGTGGCGGATCAGTTCATGGTAGAGGCATAAAGCCTAAGTAGGGATGAAACGGGCCTAAGTATGAGGAACTTTGATCACCGCTATTTAAAAAGGGGATATGGATTAAAAGGTCACCCTAATCAGATGACATGTAGGTAATTAATGGATAACATGCAGGTTATCAAAACAATGATGAATGGAGGTTTTTCAGCGATATCTTCAGTAGTGATTTTTGATTAATGCAGGATCTTTGATTCTTGTTTCAAGTACATTATCTTCAAGCATTGCAACAGGTAGGCCAATAAGGTAGCTCATGAGTTGTTAGCTAGGGATAGTTCCACTGGTCATGTAGATTTTTCTTGGGACGATGATCCCCTAGCTTTTTATTTCCCAAACTCATAGAAGATGTAAGTTGGCATGAGAATCTCTAAAGCTGGCCGAACAAAAAATAGTACGACAACCTTAACAGCATGACTTTTCCAATTAACAGACAGAAACAGTTCGTCTCCAATCTTACAGTAACACTACTATCCTCCTCTCAACCTGTAGAGTCTGTCTGTAACTCAGACGTGTAACAGAACCAAAATCCAATTTCGGGTTACAGGTTTACAAACAATACCAGTGACCAAAAACACCACATTTCAGTAAAACCCAATAATGAACAATGTACCATGGTTTTGCTAGCAACACCCGAACCGGTTCGTCTGCTTTTGGCTGTCTTTCGAGTCATCATCGTCGATGTTCACCCTGTTGAGGGATAGCTCGGCCTTGTAAGAGTCGGAGTTCAGTATCTTCCTGCTCACACTGCCGTAGATATCCTTTATGACGAGCTCGAATGCCGTCTTCACATTCGTCGAGTCCAGAGCTGACGTCTCCATGAAGAAGAGCCCCTCAGATTCCGCAAGTGCTTTGGCTTCCTCGACTGGCACTTCACGGATGTTCTCCAGATCGCATTTGTTGCCCACCAACATCTTGGCTAGCGTAGTGTCAGAATGTGCTGCATTGGCGTTCAGGATAGATTTATGTTACTTGAGCAGAAAAAACACACAGTATTTGCAAATGAAAAAGTGTTCACGCTTGTACAAAGGAATGACTTGTGGTTGTCAAGCGTCAACATGATATATACTGAAAATCAAGCAGTGAAAGGCACTGAACAAAAAAACAGAACCATAAGTAGGAAATGTGTCCAGAGAACAAAAAGAAGAAATGTATCCCATAAGTGCAAGGAATGACATGTTGTCAACATGATCTGTACACGTGGGAAACTGAGTGGTGAAAGGATTGAACAAGAAAACAGAACCATCGAAAGTAGTAGTATATGAGTTCTGTAGAACAAGAAAAAAGGAAACACATCATGGATCATTACGAGTTTTTAGTAATTTGCTCACAAGGAATAGGATTAGTTGATTCTAAGTTTTTGTAGAATAATTGCTTTTAGGCTAGCGAAATGAACCATGTAATCAAGGATATCGTTAGTAGTTGGTATGACGTGAGAGACTAGCACCAAGAAAACCATCATGCCTGATCCACACATAAGAATATTGTCATGAGTGTAAATTTTTTTTTAGTACCATGAGCATAGTCATACAACAATAGTCCCCATCATGTATGATGGCTTTTGATAGATCTGTTACCCATATCCATGTAAGCTACTCCCTCGGTCCCATGAAAGATGTCCTAAATTTAGATGTATCTAGACACCATCCAAATTTAGACAAATCTATGATATCTTTCATGGGATAGAGGGAGTAGTTATTTTCAACACCCAATAGGCACAAAATCATTACGCATTTTTGGGGACAAAGCATAAGCAGCGTCTAAATCATTTTCATTTTCAATATGTAAGATGCATGCTGAATTGCTGATACATAAGCTACATGCAAGATTCTCAGAAATTGCTCCAAAACAACACAAAAATGTAGAGAGAAACACAAAAAGTACATGTGGCTGAAAATGTTAATCTTGCTGATCATTTTTTTGGGAAAGGACAGACCCGCTGATGGCCTAGCCTCTGCACCGGTTGATGCATGCATCCAGTGAATTGCCGATCATAGTGCTGTACTGGTACATCCATAACACCGCAATACTTGTTTAGTCTGCTATGATATTTAGTGTTCTAAATAAATAAGTACTTGGGAACTAGAATAATTAGAATGTATCATCCTCTGACTTGAGTTTCGTTGCATATTAATTCACAGTAAAACACAGATTTCAACTTAGAATCAAGGATGCATTTGTTCTTCTTTACACGATTGTATCATCAGCATAGCTTCCTCTTCAGCCAAGATTTACCCTTGCACCTAGCTGAACCACATGTACGTTTCGGGAATGAGCCTAAACATGCTCAAACAGCAACATGCTCAAAATTTGCCTCCAAGTAGAAATGTAGAATAAAACGTGGTCAGCACCTATAGAAAAGGTTTAGCCTCAAACCATTAACAAACTTAGGAGTGGCTCATATCATGCTCTGATGTATCAATTGTATTGTAACAAGAGAATGGCTTCCATGTTGTTGCAACAAGCATATGGGCAAAGCATAATCAGAGTAATTGGAGGATATTGGTCAGAACAATTCTAGAGTTCCTGCAGACAACAAGAAACAACCAGACAACGACAACTATGTTTCCAACATGTTTAACACCAGACTGCTAATTTGTGGTGACCAATATATTTGCAGCTCTGCATTTCTGTCCTGAAGAACTAATTCAAGCTAAGCAGGCTCCAGGACAGAAATGCAGAGCTGCAAATATATAGGTCACCACAAATTAGCAGTCCCAAGGAAAGGATGATTTCTATTTCAATGTCACATCCAAAACAAGCAACTCGCAAAGTAATTACCAGTCACCAGATGGTGGTCCTGACATCCGCTCCTCAAACATTCCACAAACAAGCCTTTGCATCATCAGGAATCAGATCCAGATTCAGGATAGGTCACCCAATCCGCCGGTCTAACAATTCTATCAGAAAACGGCGAATCCAGTTACCATTTAGGCGTCTACAAGCTAGGTGCGACAACAGAATCAAAAAAAATAGTCCGTCCTACAATCCTCCACTGGGTTGTAGTATATGCTGCTGGAGGAACACTAGTGTCCCTTTCGACGCTGAACAGAATAAACCCAACCCAGATCTAGCGAATCAACTTTTTTCCGATGGGAATTTTAAGGAATCATCATCAGCGGATCCAAGCTAGTAACAGACAGCGCAAGGAAGCAAGTGGGCTAGTTAATTAAGCAAGCCAAGCAAGGGAGCAGTTGGGTGCGAGTACTTACTGTTGAGTTCTTGGAGCCATCGTCCGACGTTGTCGAAGGTGGCCCGTCGCGAGATGTCGTAGACGAGCAGCGCCCCGAATGCGCCCCGGTAGTACGCCGACGTGACGGCCCTGAATCGCTCCTGGCCCGCGGTGTCCCAGATCTGGGCCTTGACCTCCTTTCCGTCGATGTCCATGCTCTGCGTCTGGAACTCGACCCCGATGGTGGCCTTGGAGTGGAGGTTGAACTCGTTGCGCGCGTAGCGGGAGAGCAGGTTGCTCTTGCCCACTGCGCTGTCCCCGATGATCACCACCTTGAAGAGGTACTCCTCCGCCTCGCCGTCCGAGTCGTCGCCCATCGCCGCCGGCCGACGGGTGAGCGGGGGCGCGGAGCTGCTTGGAGCGGCTGCCACCTTTGGCGACACGGCACGGTCGAGCGCTCCGGGTGCTGGGGAGTGCAGGAGATTTTGTAGCAGCGGCGCGGTGGGTTTTGACCGAACAGGAAGAAGGTGAGGTCGGGTTTGGGCCGGCGCGGCGAGGTCTTCTTCTTCTTGTGTGGGTGGGGTGGTGAGGGAAGCGTCGGGTGTCGGGAGGAGACGAGTGGGAGGCTAGTGGGGGCGCACGCACTCGGCGGCGGGGCCACGGTGTCGGTGGGACGCGTCGCCCGTAGTGAGTTGGCGCCGCGTTGTTCGCTGGGTCGACCGCGGGCCACGGTCAGTCGGTCACGATGGAGTGGGCTGCTCGCGTCGTGAGCCAGCTGAGCTGTCGAGGCAAAACACCGTTTTGGTTCCTAGCTACAGGTATCGCAACAGGAGTGGTACGTGCCCTCCATCATCCCACTGTGATGCAATTCAGCTCCCTGATTCTAACCAAGGATTCTTCGCTCATAGAATAGCCAACGGAACTCACAACAACATCCCAACGGAACTCACAACAATATCCCAAAACCATTCCCGTTATTTGACATACGTTAGAGCATCTCCACTCGTGCCCCCGTCGAGGCCCCCGGCGAGCGTTTTTTCCATCCGGACGGCGTAATTCGGCCCAGTCGCGCCCCCGGTTCCTCGTTTTCGTCCGGATTTGGCCCTTCATCCATCCGGCGAGCCCACGCCATCCCCGGCCCCCCGGGGAGCGCTCGGGGACTCCGGATGAAACGAAAGCGCGCGAAACGTTCCCGCGCATCTGGTGGCCCCAACTTGTCGGCGAGAGACACCGATCGTCGTCCTCATCGCATCGTCTTCCGCGCGCTGTAAAAGCCTGCCGCCGGTCAGCATTCGCCGGACGCGTAGCTTCCACGCGGCGAGTTAATGCCGTCGCCTCGGTTTCATGCGCGCCTACCGCTATTTATCGCCGAACTACCCCGGCTGCCCCGCATTCACCTCCTCGCTCGTCTTCCCCCCAAATCATCCCCGAACTCGAAGGAACCAGCAATGGCGAACGACGGTGCGGCCAACAACGGCTTCGGCCGCCGCTCTCTCCACCAATGGGAGGGGCGACTCCTGCACGCGGCGGGCTACCCTGCGCCGCCGGACTTCCGCGCGCCGGGAGGCTGGAGGCTGAGCGCAGGCGGCGTGCCGATCCCGCCGCCGCCAACGGGTGGTGGCGCACTCGAAGCGGCGATCGAGGAGGTGCGCCTCACTCTCAGTGATGAGCAGCGCGCGGATCCGCGCTTCTTCCCCGACAACCACGAAGCGTGGATCGCGTTCTTCCGGCGAAGGTACGAACGCGAACTCGCCGCTTACGACGGCCCTCCTCCTCCTCCGGCAAGGAACAACGCCGCTGGCCGCCGCCGATGGTGGAGCGCGCCCAACCGCACCCTCGAGAATGTGCTCGCACATCGAGGACGGGAACTCCCCGTCACAGGGGATGCCGCCGCCGGTGGCGGCTACCGTGTCGCGCCGGCACGGTAGTTCCTGGATACCGAGGAGGATGGCGCCGTCCTCTTCGTCGTCGGGCTCGAGATCGGCGTCTAGGTCCGGCGGGTCGACGCCGGCCACCGTCAAGAAGGAGTGGCCGTCTCCGGCCACCGTGAAGAAGGAGCCGGCGTCTCCACCGCCGACCAGAGGGCGCAGTAGCGGCGCGCTCGTCATCCGCGACCAGCCCTCCTCGCCGCAACGCGGGCGGAAGAGGAAGACGGCGAAGAATGAGGCCGCCGCGGCCGCCGCCAACCAGCTCGCCGAGGAGGAGGCGAAGCGCGCGGAGGACGCCGCGGTGGCGGAGGCGATCGCCAGTCGCCGAAGGACCTGGTGCCCGCCGACAACGACCTCCCCATCGACGCCGCGCTGGAGTGGTCCAGCGCGGCCCCAGGGAGCGCCGAGAGGCGGAGCGACGGCGGCGGATGTTGGATCGGCCGCCGCGCGACAACTCGCCGCCGCGCCGCCGCACCGTCGTCCTCGCGGAACGCCGCGCCCAGGGAGGTGATCAAGCTCGAGGAGAGCAGCGACGACGACATCTACCGGCCGTCGCCTCCACGCGCCGGCGACGCTGGCCAGGGCACGAGCCGCTGGTACGAGGCGCCGCCGCCCCAGGACGACGCCGGCTCCAGCGACGACGACGACGGCGGCGACTACACGACCTTCTACCACCATTTCGGCATGTAGGAGGCCGCTTTTAGTTTTAGTATTAGTTTGCCAATCGCCGAATTCAAATATATGTACGAATTCGGCCTATTTATGTACGAACTCGCCTCTATATGTTAAATATCATTAAATTTCGCTTATGTTTGAACGAATTCGCCTATTTTGTCTGAATTCGTCGTATTACGTTGCATCCATCCTGGGCTCGCGGCTGGGAAAATGGGCCTCCCCACGCCAAATCTTCCTCCAATCCGGACGAAAATTTCGCCGGATTTGGGCATGGGGAGTCCAAACGAGTGGGGATGCTCTTGGATGTTTAACTGCTCTCAGCCGCACGTCTCAAAAGCATTTTCGTCAGCCGTCCCGAGCCCATCGTGAGAAACACGTGAGAATCGTATATTAGATTCATGATTCTGATAACTAAGCCATCTCCAGCGGTGCGACGCAAACAGACGCTGAGCGACCGTTTTCGTCCGCCGTGACCGGAAATGCGTCTGGGTCCTGCTCCAGCGGGGCGACGCAAAGTGACAGGACTGTCCGCGGAGACGCAAGTCTGGCCCAAATATGCACCTCGGGTGCGTCTCTGCGGACGCGCAAAGTGTCCGCTCGCGTCTGGCGGACGTTTCGTCGGGCCCGCCTGGCAGCGACCCTGCGTCGATGCGTCTTCTCAAACGCGCCAGCGACTGGCGCCGCTGCGCCGCTTCGGCAGTCTGCGCCACGTTAATGGCGATGCCTCGGCTGCCGAGCGACCGCAGCCCACCTCCGCCAACCACGTTAATGGCGACACCACGCGTCCCGCGGCCACCGCATGCCTCCGGCCTATATAAAGGGGGCGCGCGTTCTTCTTCCTCATCCACTCCTCCAAAGAAACCCTAGCCGCCACAAAGCTCGACCGTAGCGCCGTCTAGGTGTTCCTGCGACGCAGCCAGGCCCGCGAGGAAGTCCATGGCCGGTCCTGGTGGACGGCGAGGCGGTCGAGGCCGCGGCCCTGGGCGCCCCCGGGGCCGGGGAAGGGGCAACCATGGTGGAGCAGCTACGGCCCCACGCTCACCGTCGCATGCGCCCTCCTCGTCTTCGCAGGACGACCGCTGCTTCGAGTTCCTCCTCCGCATCGACGACGACCCACTCGGCATCAAGCGGCTCCCGGACAAGTTCGCCGAGTTCGTCGATAGCGTCGAGCCGGCGCATTTGTAGCTACGGGAGGCCAGCTGCAACTTCTGCCGCTGGACCGTGGATGTCCTGTTCGACGGGCAGGGCAAGATGTACCTGCACACGAGGTGGGACAAGTTCGCCCATGACCCCGCGCTCGAGCCCGACTGCCAGCTCACCTTCCTCTACGAGGGGGACAGCGAGATGATCGTAAATGTGTTCGACGAGACAGCCTGCCGCAGACACTACCACACCGGCAAATCCGGCTCAGACACCGATAGTTATAACTTAGAGTGTTCTTTCTTTGCAGCGAATCTAGCTACGGGCTAGACGAAGCCAGTAGTGGAGGTCTATGTCTGTTCTTCCTCGGTAGAACCAACAAGGGCACCGTCTCCTCCCGCTGGGTTTTCCAGTTTGGGTGATTGGGTGTGCCCTCGAATGTTCTTTCTTGGCAGCGAATATACGGAAATCAACACAACTGGTTTCTTTTTTTTTAAAATGTTATATTTGTGTCAACCATGGTTCAAACTATGTGTTAGTTTGTGTAAACCATGTTCCAAACTATGTGTTAGTTTGTGTAAAATCATGTTTCAATATGTAATATTTGGAACTATGTTTAAATGGAGAAGAGGAAAAAAACAAGAAAAAAATGTGTCGCCCCGCTGGAACCAACCCCAGACGCAAACGGACGCGCAGACAAAAATGGTCATTTTAGCGTCCGCGACGCGACGCAAACGGACGCGCGCGGACAATAAAATGCGTCGCACCGCTGGAGATGCCCTAAGTCACCATCATTTTTTCGACTATGATTTTAGACACAAGGGCGTAAAGTTCCACATGTTTTGGGCTTATGATATTTAAACAACTTCCATTACTAGCTACTATAATATGTGCAATTGTTCTCAAATATTAGTTTTGAAGTGTGATGCATTCGTATATTTGTTTTCTTCATCTTGCGAGCTACCTTTCTTTCCCCCTTTTTTCTGGCTTAATTTGGTTTGGTTCAACTTAGTCTTTTTTTTGCATCATTTAGGATGCTTTATTGTTTCTTTACTTTTATGGACATTGGAAGATGCTTCTTGTAAGGGTACATTGCTCCTATGTGTGGTTTTGGTAATTAATGACAACTTCTATGACTAATGTTTTCATTAAGTTTATATGAAGGAATATTCCATAGGTACTACTTGTACTCCATGTGTAGGATTCAAGTATGGATGCAATGAAGATAAAGATATACCTTGAGTATTGGCATCAAGATCATCGATTTGAAGACATATATGTGATATGATCAAGAAGAAGAAATAAAGATGAAGTTCTTATGTGGAACTCTATATTAGACATGCTCTAGCTTATGTGTTAAGCAATGAATGATTATGATCTTGAGTGCTTGATTCTAAATGAAGAATTCAAGATATGGCTCTAAGTCGGTGTCACGATAGTCTCATAAGTTGAGCTATGGTTGACTAAGATTTAGAGCATGCAAACAAATGAAGAATTCTTTATACACCTCAACATAGTATGATAGAGCATGAGAAGATACAATGTTGACCAATATAAAGAGTGAAAAATAGATTCAAGTTTGGTCAAAGAGTGAAGCATGAAGAATGTGCCACTTGAAGTCGTGTGGTATGGTAAGCCTTATCAATTATGCTTTATGAACTAACACATCATATATGTGCTCTTGTGTTGTTTATGTGGGTTAGGTATCTTTCCATGAGCATGCGTCAAAAGTGAGATCTCATATAGCCCATGAGAGGATGACATTAAGTGGTGATCGTCATCAAGGTTGAGTTGGGAAAGTTCAAGTTGAGCATCTCAAGAGGATCACATGCTTGAAGCTTGTTGTCCATTTAGTGATAATGGACATGTGGAGATGTGCTTAATGAAGCTATCCCATAATGGCGTATGTGGGAGCAAATCATGAATCTTCACGAAACAAAAATGATCAAGTAATGCACTACGACTTGATGGAACTTGAAGCGTTGTCATCAAGATCAAGCAGGATGCGCAAGGCAAAGGTATGACCTTGCTAGGTTTTCCTTTTACCAGTCTCAAGGTGGTTGTTGGGAGATATGGTTATAGGATAGATAACCGCACTATCAAGAGGGGCTTTCGGTTGGATAACTTGATCACATCGCCTTAGGGAGATCAATCCTTTGCATACTTTGCATATCCCTATTGCTTCATGGTATTTCTCTGTGTGAGGTTCTTGAGCTTGTTGCTAGCCTTTCAACAAGCCCAAGTTCATTGAAAACGGAATCCACCTGCATCTTCTATTGCATTTTCGAGTTTGGAAGTCTTTACCGTTTCTTGACGGTGGGAGAATCCCTCTCAAAAATCATCTAAAAATATTCTGTGAGGAGTCTCAATATTTACAACAAAATTGGTTTCATGACGATCGGAGTTCGGGAACATTTTATGTTTGTAAAAGAAAAGGAAAAAAGATTTTGGCCTGAAGCAGTCTAGCCCACCGCCCGGCACCGCCGAGCCTGCCACCGGCCCATCCGGTGCACACCGGATCTACCGCTTGTGCACACCGGGCCTGTTCCAGGGGTTTCCCGACCCATGGTCGGTTCCCCGCCCGGCGGGCCACCGAACGGTCCGGCCTGTCAGCCGCTGCTGCGGGCCTGTGCGCCAGCCTGTCTGGAGCTCGGCCCGGTCGACCGGCCTCCCCTCGGTTGGGCCTTCATGGCTGCTGCTCGGCCTGCCAGCACCCCGTCCGGCCTGTCAGCCGGCACTACCGGCCTGTCCGGAGCCCGCCCGGTGGACCGGCCGGCTGGGCCATTTTTGTGCCTGTTTTTCTCCCCAACGGTTCTATTTTCTCCTAGACTATAAATAGGCCTTCTTCCACCTTGGGCTGGGTATGTTCTTCCACACTCTCTCCTCCATTTTTGACTTTGAAGAACTTGCCCTACCTCTTGATTCCTCCCATGATTCTTGCTCATTCTTGAGGGATTTGAAAGAGCGGATCTAGATCTACAACTCCACCAATCCATTCCTCCTCTTTGTGAGGGGAACTCTTGGGATCTAGATCTTGGAGTCATTTATTGACTTCCTCCATTGTTCTTCCTCTCTAATCTCATCCTAGCATTTGTTGCTTTGGTGGGATTTGAGTGTGAAGGATTTGAACACCTTTGGTGTTCTTGCTTTGCATCATTGCATAGTGTTGAGCTCTCCACCATGATTAGTTCGAGTGAGAGACCATGAGCTTGTTACTGATAAGGGGTGGCCCGATCTTCTCAGTAAGCAACGGTGGTGATGATGATCACGGGGTGATAGCAGCGGAGGAACACAACGATGTAGTGGATGATAACTTGTATGACGCAACGAGATCTCTCGATTGGTCCCTGTCGCCAATGCAACAGCTCTCAACCCTGCAAGATATTCGCAACTCCACACACTTGCGCACGTAGCCGCCAACCACGAAGCGGTAAGTTGCAACCGTCTAATTCCCAATGGAACAGCAGATCACACAAGACTTTTCAGATCTACACAATATCAAGCAATATGGTGTAGGGGATTCAATAGTTTTGCAGAGCAAACAACTAAGAACTAGGGTTTATCTTAAACGTGGTCTAAAGCAGCTAGGGGGCGTCCTGGGCACTTATATAGGCGTCCGGGACGACTTCTGGTCGAAAAGATACAAGAATAACCGACCCAGAATAGATCTGGTCGAGACAGACTCGGACACGGCCGGTCTGGGAACCGGTCGACCGGGCCTGGGACCGGGCTGGCCGGTTCAAACCGGGCCAGGGACCGGGTGGCGACCGGGCTCTGGAATTGTCGCGCAGTAACCCGTCCGGTTGCAGTCAGCAGAGCGCCCGGTTGGCGCCGGGGCGGATCCGGCCTGCCGCCCGGTTGGACCGGGCCAGGGACCGGGCGCGCCGGCGTGGCGGCCGGTCTGACCGGGTGCTGGGCCGGCCTGGACTTTGTCTTCTCCTCTCGCGCATGCCTCCCGCTCCTCCCTCGCGCGTCCATGAGATTTCTTCATGTCCAGCTCCACGTCCAGCTCCACGTCCATCTTTACGTCCAGCTGCTCCTCTCCTCCTCGTGTGATGCTTGTCTCCTCTTCATACCTGATGACACATAAGTAATAGGACTTAGGTAGTATAAAGTTCTGATCAATCAGAGTATCGTTTAGGAACAAATTCACCTGTTGTTTAAGTAGCTTCGCACGAGCTCTTGTAATAGGTCCGATGCGAACTTCATTGGACTTGAGCTTCAAGCAGGTTCATCTTCATTTGGTAATGACGGAGGTAGTAGTGAGGTAGGGATGTCCTCATCATCTCCCCCCCTTCAAAAGGCGTCGACCCCGACGCTCCAAGGTCTTCTCCGTCATATGGTGTCAAATCAGCAACATTGAAAAAATTACTGACACCAAGCTCATCAACTGGAAGATCTATCGAGTATGCATTATCATTGATCTTAGCAAGCACTTTGTAAGGACCAGCACCACGAGGCTTCAACTTAGACTTCCGCAGCTTCGGGAACCTATCCTTGCGAAAATGTACCCAGACCATATCACCAGGCTTGAACAACATCTCCTTACGCTTCTTGTTTATCCTTGCAGCATTGCTCTTGCCTTTCTTCTCTATCAACTCTTTAGTCTTCATATGGATCTTTCGCACAAAATCTGCCCTCTTGGATGCCTCCATATTAACTCTCTCATGTATGGGTAAAGGCAACAAGTCAAGTGGAGTAATGGGTTTGAAACCATACACCACCTCAAAAGGACATAGCTCCGTGGTAGAATGTACCGCTCTGTTGTAAGCAAACTCCACATGCGGCAAACACTCTTCCCACTCCTTCAAGTTCTTCTTGATCATGGATCTCAATAGTTGTGACAAGGTTCGATTCACCACTTCAGTTTGACCATCAGTTTGGGGATGACATGTAGTACTGAACAGTAGCTTCGTCCCCAGCTTTCTCCACAGTGTCTTCCAGAAGTAGCTCATAAACTTCACGTCACGATCAGAAACAATAGTCTTCGGGACTCCATGTAGTCGTACAACCTCCCTGAAAAATAGGTTAGCAATATGCGACGCATCGTCGCTCTTGTGGCAGGCAATAAAGTGTGACATTTTAGAAAATCTGTCCACTACCACAAATATAGAATCATGGCCTCTCTTAGTACGTGGCAAACCCAACACAAAATCCATACTTATATCCTCCCATGGTGTAGTAGGTGCCGGTAAAGGAGTATACAAACCGTGAGGCTTCAGCTTGGACTTGGACTTGTTGCAAGTAATGCATCTCTTCACATACCTGTCCACATCCCGCCTCATCTTTGGCCAATAAAAGTGGTCAGCTAGCATGAGTAGCGTCTTCTCACGCCCAAAGTGACCCATCAAACCTCCAGCATGTGATTCCTGCAATAAGAGCAAACGCACAGACGATTCTGGAACACATAGTTTGTTAGCTCTAAACAAGAACCCATCATGTATGTGATATTTTTCCCATGCTTTACCAAGAGCACATAAGCGATATGGTTCAGCAAAATCATGATCAGTGGCATACAAATCACATAGTATCTCTAAACCAGGAATTTTAACATCAAGTTGAGTTAATAGCATATTCTTCCTAGATAGAGCATCAGCAACAATATTATATTTTCCCTTCTTATGCTTAATAATGTATGGAAAAGATTCAATGAACTCAACCCACTTAGCTAGACGCTTATGCAAAGTAGATTGAGCTTTCAGATATTTTAAAGCTTCATGATCAGAATGTATGTTAAATTCTTTTGGCCACAAATAATGTTGCCAAACCTCAAGAACTCTAATTAAAACATACAATTCTTTATCATATATAGGATATTTCAACTTAGCACCAGAAAGTTTCTCAGAAAAATATGCAATTGGGCGACCCTCTTGCATCAACACACCACCAATTCCAATACCACTAGCATCACATTCAATCTCAAATTGCTTATTGAAATCAGGAAGTGCAAGTAACGGTGCAGAAGTTAACAATCTCTTAAGTTCATCAAAAGCATGATCTTGGGCTGCGCCCCACTCAAAGACAACACCCTTTTTAGTCAAGTCATTCAAAGGTGCAGCAATAGTACTAAAGTTGGGCACAAATCTTCTATAAAACCCAGCTAGACCATGGAAACTTCTTACTTGACTCACATTCATGGGAGTAGGCCAATTTTGAATAGCTTCAATTTTAGACACATCTACTTCTACTCCATGCTTAGAGACAACATAACCAAGAAATATGACCTTATCTTTGCAAAAAGTGCACTTCTCAAGATTACCATAGAGTTTATTATCACGCAACACTTGTAAAACATGTCGAATATGTATAGTATGATCAGATTCATTGCGGCTGTAGATCAATATGTCATCAAAATACACAACCACAAACTTGCCAATAAATTCACGCAAAACATGGTTCATCAGTCTCATGAAAGTGCTAGGTGCATTAGTTAACCCAAAAGGCATTACTAACCACTCATATAAACCAAATTTTGTTTTAAAGGCAGTTTTCCGTTCATCCCCTTCTTTCATCCTAATTTGATGATAACCATTACGCAAATCAATTTTAGAGAACACAGCGGCACCACTCAATTCATCTAGCATATCCTCTAAACGGGGAATAGGATGACGATATCGAATAGTAATGTTGTTTATAGCTCTACAATCTACGCACATACGCCATGTACCATCTTTCTTAGGAACGAGAATAACAGGAATAACACAAGGACTAAGGCTTATGCGGATATAACCTTTGTCGAGTAGCGCTTGTACTTGCTTCTGTATCTCCTTCGTCTCTTCGGGGTTCGTTCTATATGGCGCCCGATTGGGTAGCGAAGCTCCAGGAATCAAGTCGATTTGATGCTCAATACCTCGCAATGGTGGTAGTCCTGCGGGTACCTCATCCGGAAACACGTCGCCAAATTCCTGCAAAACATTAGGAACACCAAGAGGAAGAGGGGTCATGTCGTTAGAAACCAAAACCGTACCCCTGTACAAAAGCACAAGAGGCATGGCCGTAGGATCCTCACTAAATTCTCTCATGTCTTCTTTGGTGACTAATGAAACTAAGGAATTCACTCGCTCACTTTTCGTTATATCACTCACAATATTACAATTCTCTCGCCTATCTAAAGGTGCATCCTCCAAGTTGACTTTAATTTTCTGACGAGATTCATTAACAATCTGTTGTGGTGACATAGGCTGTAAGTTAATTTTCTTGCCCTTGTACTCCAAGTGATATGTATTGGCACGGCCATTGTGTTGCACAGAACGGTCATAGAGCCAAGGCCGACCCAATAGTAGGTGACACACCGTCATAGGAACCACATCAAAATCAATGCAATCCTTATACGGTCCAATCTCAAACTCAACACGCACCATGTGGTTTACCTTCATCTCACCATTGTCGCTCAACCACTGAATATAATATGGATGCGGGTGCGGTAGGTACTTCAACTTCAGTTTGGTACACAAGTCCTTGCTTGCTAAATTGCGGCAACTCCCACCATCAATAATGACCTTGCAAGCCTTGTCAGGACCAACTAAAGCTTTGGTTTGGAACAAATTGCAGCGCTGAGTAGAAGCACTAGGCAACACATTAAGAGCACGCTGCGACACAACAATGGTGCGAGCATCAGACGGATATGCATCTTCACCATCAGTGTCATAGTCATCATCTTCTGGAGCATTAGGATCAACATCATCTCCAGTCTCATACTCATTGTCCTCATTGATAATCATGACTTTGCGGTTAGGACAATCTCTCTTGAAGTGACCCTTGCCACCACATGTATGACAAAGCATATCACGGTTGCGTGCTGTAGACATGTTAGAACCACTCGTACTTGCAGCAGATTCGGACTTCTTTGCATTAGATACATTGGAGACCGGCTTGCTAGGCGGAGTAGAGTAAGGTGCGGAGCGCGTCGATGGCGCCGGCGCCATAGGTGGGGGCGCGCGAGGCGCGAAGCGCCCAGCTCCCGTAGCACGACCTTTTACCTTGGCTTCTCCAGCCATTTGTGATTCAGCTTCTCTTGCATGATGTAGCAATTGATTCATATATATTGGTGTAACTGTAGTGACGAACAATGCCTTTGATATCATACTTCAATCCATTGAGAAAACGTTGCATTGTCATCTCTAGAGACTCATGGACACGGCCACGCTGCATAAGCAACTCCATCTCCATGTAGTATTCATCCACAGTCTTCACACCTTGCCTCAATAGAGTCAACTTATCATATATTGTACGCAAATAATTAGTGGGCACAAAACGAGAATTCATTGCCTCCTTCATAGCACGCCATGTGATAATTGGAAGCTCACCATCCTCCTGTCGATTACGAACAAGTGCATCCCACCAACGCAATGCATAGCCATCAAATTCGGAAGAAGCAAGCTTGATCTTCCTATCTTCAGTGTAGTTCGGATGTAAGCTCCATAACTTCTCAATCTTAAGCTCCCAAGTGAGGTATTCTTCAACATCAGCTCCTCCTTCAAACTTGGGTATGGAGAACTTAGGCTTACCCAATCCATCTTCCTCATCTTGTCCACGACCATTGCGGCCAAGTGATGTCTACGGGTGCTTCTATTCTTGTAGACAGTGTTGGGCCTCCAAGAGCAGAGGTTTGTAGAACAGCAGCAAGTTTCCCTTAAGTGGATCACCCAAGGTTTATCGAACTCAGGGAGGAAGAGGTCAAAGATATCCCTCTCATGCAACCCTGCAACCACAAAGCAAGAAGTCTCTTGTGTCTCCAACACACCTAATAGGTGCACTAGTTCGGCGAAGAGATAGTGAAATACAAGTGGTATGAATGAATATGAGCAGTAGTAACGGTGCCAGAAAAGTGCTTCTTTGGCGTGCGATTGATGGTAGTAATATTGCGGGGAAGTAAAGATGCGGAAAAAAGAAACAAGCAGCGATAGCAGTATTTAGGAACAAGGCCTAGGGATCATACTTTCACTAGTGGACACTCTCAACATTGATCACATAACAGAATAAATAGATAAATGCTAGACTCTACACCCTCTTGTTGGATGATGAACACCACTAACTGTGTAGGATTACACGAACCCTCAATGCCGGAGTTAACAAGCTCCACAATATTCAATGTTCATATTTAAATAACCTTAGAGTGCATAACATATCAACATAACCAAACCAAGTACTAACATAGCATGCACACTGTCACCTTCACACTACGAAAGGAGGAATAGATCACATCAATACTATCATAGCAATAGTTAACTTCATAATCTACAAGAGATCACAATCATAGCCTACGCCAAGTACTACACGATGCACACACTGTCACCATTACACCGTGCAGGAGGAATAAACTACTTTAATAACATCACTAGAGTAGCACACAGATAAATTGTGATACAAAACACATTGCAATCATAAAGAGATATAAATAAGCACTTCACTATGCCATTCATAACAGCGAATAAGTATTCTGTGAAATATAGCCTAAGAGACCCACACGGTGCACACACTGTCACCTTTACACACGTGGGACAAGGAGTCTCCGGAGATCACATAAGTAAAATCCACTTGACTAGCATAATGACATCTAGATTACAAGCATCATCATATGAATCTCAATCATGTAAGGCAGCTCATGAGATTATTGTATTGAAGTACATAGGAGAGAGATGAACCACATAGCTACCGGTACAGCCCCGAGCCTCGATGGAGAACTACTCCCTCCTCATGGGAGACAACAGCGGTGATGAAGATGGCGGTGGTGTTGATGGAGAAGCCTTCCGGGGGCACTTCCCCGTCCCGGCGGCGTGCCGGAACAGAGACTCCTGTCCCCCAGATCTTGGCCTCGCGATGGCGGCGGCTCTGGAAGGTTTTCTCTGGTTTCGTCGAACGTCTCGTGGTTTTTAGGTCAGGGACCTTTATATAGGCGAAGAGGTGGAGTCGGGGGGTCGACGAGGCGACGACACACTAGGGGGGCGCGGCCAAGGCCTGGGCCGCGCCACCCTGTCGTCTAGGGCCCACAAGGCCCTCCTCTGGCGGTTCTCGGGTGTTCTGGAAGCTCCCGGGGATTCTAAGATCTTCGGTGTTGATTTCGTCCGATTCCGAGAATATTTCCTTACTAGGATTTCTGGAACCAAAAACAGGAACTGGCCCTTCGGCATCTCGTCAATAGGTTAGTTCCGGAAAACGCATAATAATGACATAAAGTATGCATAAAACATGTAGATATCATCAATAATGTGGCATGGAACATAAGAAATTATCGATACGTCGGAGACGTATCACCAAGTGGAGCTCAACCACGAGGACGGTCACCACGACCAGGTGCGTCATCAGCGTCTTCAGCTTGTTGTCGCTGTTGATTTGTAAGATTCTCAACAGACATTGTTAAAGTTCGAAGAGTGCGCTGGATATCCGTCATTTGATCTTGCATGGCAGTGACAGTTTCATTAGAAGTATTCAGCTTCTGGGAGATCTCTTCGACCTTGCCCTTAAGCTCATCATCCTGAGTGCGGAATTCACGTCGCATCTCATTACGAAGAGCTTCAAACTCCCTCCATGTGATGATATCTGCGGAATCCTTGTTTTCCTGGTTAACAAGCTTATGATCACTAGCAGACATGATTAGTAGGTTAGTGCACTAAATCAAATATATATATGGTGGTACTCTCACAACTCACTCAAAAATGATAAGAAAAGGAGATCTTACCGTTCCAAAGTAAATTAGTGTTGCTTACCACTTGTAGTAACAACTAGTGCACGGATGTAGCGAAGCGAATATCAAGGGTATAAGAACAATCACACGACAAAGCAGGATATATGTGGGGCTGTAGGTAGGCTACCTATTTGCACCAATAACAAGCTCTAGCGCTGACCGTAGACAACCAATGATACTCACACAAGGCGATAAATGTGGCAATGCAACTATATAGATGAAAGGTTGCAATGCACTTGAGAGACACTAGCAAAGCTCAACGAAACAGGCACAAGATTGCTCAACTACGGGTGCAGTAAAGTAAACTTAAGCCTTCACTTGATTCTACTAGCACTTCACTTTTCTTTTTGGATTTTTCTTTTGTAACACAGCTATGTAGCTCTTTTTTGCTTTTTTTTATTTTTTATTTTATTTTATGACACAACTCCTTGAAAACACGGCCAACAAGATATGCAAAGCACCAAAACCCTAATGAGCAGCCTGTCGAGCGGTAAAACTAGTCTCTTCTGGGGAAGTTCCTAGTCACTTATATCGATAGGCTGTGTCTATGGTTGGAAACAAGCACACTATACGCTATGTGGACTCGGAGTAACAAAACTGAAACTAGATGATAGCGGAGACACAAACCCTAACAATACTAGAAGGAAGAAAAAGATACGCAAAAACAACTACGAAAAGCAACTAAAACTTGAAATTAGTGTAATCTAAAGCTATGGCAAACCCTAACCCTAATTTTTTTTTTGGCTTTTTCTGGATAGGAAACACTCACAACTCAACTATGGGGTGGATTGTGGATGGCTTACCGAGGAAACCCGAGAATCTAATACCAAGATGATAAGGGGTGGCCCGATCTTCTCAGTAAGCAACGGTGGTGATGATGATCACGGGGTGATAGCAGCGGAGGAACACGACGATGTAGTGGATGATAACTTGTAGCAACGAGATCTCTCGATTGGCCCCTGTCGCCAATGCAACAGCTCTCAACCCTGCAAGATATTCGCAACTCCACACACTTGCGCACGTAGCCGCCAACCACGAAGCGGTAAGTTGCAACCGTCTAATTCCCAATGGAACAGCAGATCACACAAGACTTTTCAGATCTACACAATATCAAGCAATATGGTGTAGGGGATTCAATAGTTTTGCAGAGCAAACAACTAAGAACTAGGGTTTATCTTAAACGTGGTCTAAAGCAGCTAGGGGGCATCCTGGGCACTTATATAGGCGTCCGGGACGACTTCTGGTCGAAAAGATACAAGAATAACCGACCCAGAATAGATCTGGTCGAGACAGACTCGGACACGGCCGGTCTGGGAACCGGTCGACCGGGCCTGGGACCGGGCTGGCCGGTTCAAACCGGGCCAGGGACCGGGTGGCGACCGGGCTCTGGAATTGTCGCGCAGTAACCCGTCCGATTCTGCCGGTCAATGAGCGCCGGTTAGCGCAAGGCGGATCCGACCGCCGCCGCCGGTTGGACCGGGCTAGGGACCGGGCGCGCCGGCGTGGCGGCCGGTCTGACCGGGTGCTGGGCCGGCCTGGACTTCGTCTTCTCCTCTCGCGCATGCCTCCCGCTCCTCCCTCGCGCGTCCATGAGATTTCTTCATGTCCAGCTCCTTGTCAAGCTCCACGTCCATCTTTACGTCCAGCCGCTCCTCTCCTCCTCGTGCGATGCTTGTCTCCTCTTCATACCTGATGACACGTAAGTAATAGGACTTAGGTAGTTTAAAGTTCTGATCAATCAGAGTATCGTTTAGGAACAAATTCACCTGTTGTTTAAGTAGCTTCACACGAGCTCTTGTAATAGGTCCGATGCGAACTTCATTGGACTTGAGCTTCACAGCAGGTTCATCTTCATTTCATAATGACGGAGGTAGTAGTGAGGTAGGGATGTCCTCATCAGTTACTCTTGGAGGGTCACCTCCTAGTTGGCTTGGTTGGTGACCCGGTGACCTCCTTCGTGGAAGGTTGTGAAGGGGCTCGGGATTCTCCTTCGTGGAGCTTGTGAAGTGGTTGTGGAGCTTGCCATTTTTGGAGTGGAGGAAAAGCTAACCATAAGGAAAGGGCTATTCCTTCGTGGGATAGACTCGGAGAAGAAGGTGAGCCTTAGTGGCATTGGGAAATCCTTCGTGGGATCCCCACCTCTCCAAACGTGGCGTACCTTCTTGCAAAGGAAGGAAACACGAGAATACATCTTCGTCTCCGCGTGCCACGGTTATTTCTGTACCCGAGTTTACTTCCCTTATGATAGCCATCAAGTTTGAAGTATTTATTATATCTTGCTATCACTTGTTGTTCATATATATATTGTGCCTATCTTGGTTAGCTCTAGTTGTTGTTGCACTTAGTTGAGCCTAGCATATTTAGGGTTTGTTAAAATAAACATTAGTTTAATTCCACATTCTTACCAGCCAAATCTGTAAGAGTTTTTAAACGCCTATTCACCCCCTTTAGGCGACATCTCGTCGTTTCACTTCTTATATTAGTAAAAAGGTGTGTTTATGTCTAAATTGACTGAAATTTTATTAAGTTCCAGTCACCTCACAAAAAGTGCAATTGTATTTCAAAGAAAAGTGCAACTCAGTTCAGTGCTGCATTTTTTTAACAGAAAAGTGCAACTCAAATACTTTTTGTAAATGACTTAGACTTAAAAAAATCTTAGTTGACAGGGACATATCAAAACCGTTAGTAAAATATCTCAAGTGCACAACTTATGTTCACATGTGAAAAAAGTATAGTGCTAGAAAGCACCTTAGCTAGAGTAAAATATTATTACTTACACAATAGACGGTGACGGAAACACCCACATCCATGCGTGGATGTACAAAATCTACTCTCAAGATTGTTACTTACTAGGTCACATTTTAAGTCCTTTAAAAGCAACATTGGTTACGGGATATTCACTTTGGCTCATAGAAGCATTTGCTCATGTTGTGTGAATCTACATTTCGAAGTGTCAAAAAATTCTAAAATAAAATTTTCCATGTACATCTACTCCCTCCGGTTCATATTAATTGACTCTAATATGGATGTATCTAGACATATTTTAGTTCTAGATACATCCACATTGAAGTCAATTAATATGAATCGGAGGGAGTACATATTTTATGTCCGTATACAAGTTTTCAAGAAAAAACTAAAAAAATTTGTGGCTCCTGGAAAAAAGACAAATTTTGATGCTATAACACGACTATGTGTAGGACATTTTTTTGTCTTTTTTGCACACACGACATAAAATGTTGTTTCTCCACGAAAACTTGTGTACTAAAATAGAATGTCACGATGTACACCAAAAAAAATTATGTCATAATTTTTTGACATTTTTAAAATTATTTTTTCATTATTTTGTATAATAGGAGCATTTGCTCCTATGAGCCAAAACGCCGCCTCCGTTGTTACTTACTAAAATCAGTGTAATGCTATTCAAAGATCAATGTATTCATCTTCAAATCAGTTAGAGGTATTGTTGCAGTTCGGTGATATTTGGACTTGAGCAAATGCATATTCGAGGCACATATCTATTCATGCTCATCACCTTATTTTTGTTTCTTCATATCAAATTGTGTTGAAATTTGTCGCTGCAACGCGCGGTGTATTCTCTAGTTTATAAAACGATCAAACCCAAAATTGGAAGGAAAAGACTAATCAAAATACGCTGGATCACGAGATGCATGAGAACATATAGCCTAGCACTTTGCCAATGTCAGGAGATCTGTCAATGCCGACTTAGCATGTGGGGGCGCCAAGGTGGGAGGATTTAGGTTTGATCAAGCTATTGCTCGAGTGCTAGATCTCAGAGCTCTGAGTTCTAGTCAATGTTAAAAATACTATTTTACCATGAGACACATCAATGGTGGATCATAATCAGGTACAATATTTCGTCCACGAGGTACCAATACCTCCTAGTACCTTCCAAGCACGGCAGAAATGCTCCAAATCAATTTAACTATGAAACTTCAATAATTTTTTTGACTAAATTTCCAAATTTTTGATAATTTCGGTGGTTAGTGAATATAAGTTTAATAAAAAAATTGGAGTGTATTCATACTAATATAAAACCGAATTAAAATTTATTTAAATATTGTTTGAATTTGACGAACTTCCAATGTGCAAAATCCGAAGTAATTTCCGAAAGTCTGAAATTTCCGAAGAGAATTTAGGTGGGAACAAAAAAAATTATCGCATTCTGATTTCCCCCCTTGTTAACCCTACTAAACAAACCTATTTTCTTGGTTTTAAAAGGGGCATTTTATAGGCTAAATATTAAACCGTGGTTGTCTATCTCATGTCCATATTTTTTTGTGATAAAAAAATTACAATCATGAAAAAAAATTGAATACAAACTTAATTGTACAAATTTTGTGTATGTACCAAAACAATCTATATATATTTGTATCGGTTACACCAAAGCTTCAATTCAGACAAACACCTAAACTTGAATATAACAAATGGTCAAGTATGGAGCTACAATATATCAGTTGCACTCCTCGTGCAACGTTACAAATTAAGGGCATAGGAGACCAACATTACAAATCGAGATAGCTAGCGATCTCGTTATTTGCATGTTGATGCCCAGACGATGCCAATCGAAGGTGGTAGCAGCGGCTTCAACACTACAGGGATAAAGCTCCGTCCACGAGACCGGCGGCGATGGGGGGAGACTCGCGTTGGGGGCGGAGGAGTACATGTTCAAGTTGGTGATCATCGGGGCCAGAGCTGTAGGGAAGAGCAACCTCCCTAAACGCAACATCGGTGTCGAGTTCCACATTGACATTACTAGGACCATATGCATGTGTGTAAGGGTACATTGCCCCTATGTATGGTTTTGGTAATTAATGACAACCCCTATGGACTAATGTTTTCATTGATTTTATATGAAGGAATATTCCATAGGTACTACTTGTAGTCCATGTGTTCGATTCAAGTATGAATATCATGAAGATAAAGATATACCTTGAGTATTGGCATCAAGGTCATCGATTTGAAGATATATATGTGATATGATCAAGAAGAAGAAATAAAGATGTAGTTCTTATGTGGAACTCAATATTAGCCATGCTCTATCTTATGTGATAAGCAATGAATGATCAAGATCTTGAGTGCTTGATTCCAAGTGAAGAATTCAAGTTATGGCTCTAAGTCGTTGTCATGATAGTCTCATAAGTTGAGCTATGATTGACTAAGATTTAGAGCATGCAAGCAAATGAAGAATTCTATAAACACCTCAGGATAGTATGATAGAGCATGAGAAGATACAAGGTTGACCAATACAAAGAGTGAAGAATAGATTCAAGTTTGGTCAACACATGAAGCATAAATAATGTGCGACGAGAAGTCATGTGGTATGGTAAGCCGTGTCAATTATGCTTTATGAACTAACCCATCATATATGTTCCCTTGTGTTGTCTATGTGGGTTAGGTATCTTTCCATGGGCATGCATCAAAAGTGAGATCTCATATAGCCCATGAGAGGATGACGTCAAGTGGTGATCGTCATCAAGGTTGAGTTGGGCAAGTTCAGTTGAGCATCTCAAGAGGATCATATGCTTGAAGCTTGCCGTCCATTTGGTGATAATGGACATGTGAAGATGTGCATCAATAGAGCTTTCACATCATGGTGTATGAGAGAGCATTTGTGAGTCTTCACGAAGCAAAAATGATCAAGTGATGCATTCTGGCTTGAGTGGAGATTGAAGAGTTATCATCAAGATCAAGTGGGATGCGCAAGGAAAAGGTATGGCATTGCAAGGTTTTCCTTTTCGGTCTCAAGGTGGTTGTTGGGAGACCGGATTATATGATAGATAGCCGCACTATCAAGAGAGGCTTTCGGTTGGGTAACTTGATCACATCATCTTAGGGAGCTCAACCCTTTGCATACTTTGCATATCCCTATTGCTTCTTAGTGTTTCTCTGTGTGAGGTTCTTGATCTTGTTGCTAACTTTACAACAAGCCCAAGTTCATCGAAAACGGAATTCGCATGCATCTTCTATTGCGTTTTCGAGTTTGGACGTCTTCCCCGTTTCTTGACGGTGGGAGACTCCCTCTCTAGAATCATCTAAAAACATCATGTGAGGAATCTCCATATTTGTTGGGTTCTATTTGTCGTTATCTTTCCAACAAAATTGGTTTCATGTCAATCGGAGTTCGGGAGGCATGTTCTGTAAGTCCCCGATCCGTCCCGGTCACGGTCCGGCGCCAGGCCCGGTTTAGACCGGTTGGTCCGGCCTGTGGCCCGGTGTAACCAGCCCCTGGACCGGACGCCCTGGCCCCAGACCCGGTTGACCGGCCTCCTCGACTGTGCTGAGCTGAACCTTCCCCAACGGTTAGATTTCAGCTTGGGCTATAAATAGGCCTTCTTCCACCTTGGGCAAAACAAGTTATTACACACACTCTCTCTCCTCCATTGTTTACTTTGAAGAACTTGCCCCATCTCTTGATTCTCCCCATGATTCTTGCTCATTCTTGAGGGATCTAAGAGAGGAGATCTAGATCTACAATTCCCACCAATCCATTTTCCTCTAAGTGAGGGGAACCCTTTGGATCTAGATCTTGGAGTCATTTATCGATTTCCTCTTTGTTCTTCCCATCTAATCTCATCCTAGCATTTGTTACTTTGGTGGGATTTGAGTGTGAAGGATTTAAACACCTCTAGTGTTCTTGCTTAGCATCATTGCATAGTGTTGAGCTCTCCACCACGATTAGTTCGAGTAAGAGACCGTGAGCTTGTTACTCTTAGAGGGTGACCTCCTAGTTGGCTTGGTTGGTGTCCCGGTGATCTCTTCGTGGAAGATTGTGAAGGGGCCCGGGCTTCTCCTTCGTGGAGTTTGAGAAGTGGTTGTGGAGCTTGCCATCTCCGGAGTGGAGGAAAAGCTAGCCATAAGGAAAGGGCTATTCCTTCGTGGGATAGGCTCGGAGAATATGGTGAGCCTTCGTGGCGTTGGGTAATCCTTCGTGGGACCTCCACCCCTCCAAACGTGATGTACCTTCTTGCAAAGGAAGGGAACACGGGAATACATCTTCGTCTCCGCGTGCCTCGGTTATTTCTATATCCGAGCTTACTTTCCTTGTGATAGCCATCGTGCTTGAAGTACATATATCTTGCTATCACTTGTGCTACATATATCTTGTGCCTATCTTGCTTTAGCTCTAGTTGTTGTTGTTGCACTTAGGTGAGCCTAGCATATTTAGGATTTGTGCTTGTAAAATAAACGTTAGTTTAATTCCGCATTCTTACAAGCCAAATCCGTAAGAATTTTTAAAACGCCTATTCACCTCCCCTCTCTAGGCGACATCTCGTCCTTTCAATGTGCTAACGTGTAGCATTCCATTAACCAATTACTCAAAATAAACAAGAGTGAGTTAAGATGATGGAAGAAGCTAGGCGGTGGATTCCTTGAGGTATGCGATGAGGTCAGTTCGCTCCTGCGGCTTCTTGAGGTCCGGGAACACCATCTTAGTGCCAGCATATTTTGTCATGCATTCATATATTTGTTTTTCTTGATCTTGAGAACTATCTTTATTTTCCCCCTTTTGTGGTTTAATTTGGTTTGGTATTAAACTTAGTCTTTTTTTTGCATCATTTAGGATGCTTTATTGTTTCTTTACTTTTATGGGAATTGGAAGATGCTTCTTATATTGGTAAAACATCTCAAGTACACAACTTATGTTCACATGTGAAAAAGTATAGTGCTAGAAAGCACCTTAGCCAGAGTAAGGTACAAGATTGTTCTCTTATTAAAGTCACATTTTTAGTCACTTTAAAAGCAACATTGTTACTTACTAAAATCAGTGTAATGCTCTTCAAAGATCAGTGTATTCGTCTTCAAATCAGTTAGAGGTACTGTTGCAGTTCGGTGACATTTGACTTGAGAAAATGCATTTTATAGGAACATATCTATTCATGTTCATCACCTTCTTTTTGTTTGCTCGTATCAAATTGTATTAAAATTTACCGCTGCAATGCACATGGTATTCTCTAGTTTATAAAACGATCAAACCTAATTTGAAGGGAAAGACTAATCACAATATGCTGGCTCGTGAAATGCATGAGAACATATAGCCTAGCAGTTTGCCAATGTCAGGATATGTGGCAATGCCGACGTAGCAAGTGGGGGCCCCAACGTGGGAGGATTTAGGTTTGATTGAGCTATTTCTCAAGTGCAAGATCTTAGAGCTCGAGATCTAGTCAATGTGAGAAGTAATATTCTACCTTGAGACACATGGTGGATCATAAGCAGGTACAATACTTCGTCCAGGAGGTACTGATACCTCCTAGTACCTTCCAATCTCGGCAGAAACACTCTAAATCAATATAACTAACCTTCAACAATTTTTTGACTAAATTTCAAAAAAAAAGATAATTTCGGTGGATAGTAATATAAGTTTACTAAATTTTTTGGAGTGTATTCAGACCAATTTAAAACTAAATTCAAATTTATTTAAATTTGGCGAAATTCCAATGTGAAAAATCCAAAGTAGTTTCCAAAAGTCTGAAATCTTTGAATATCGAGAATTTATGTGGGAACCGAAAATTTATCGCATTCCGATTTTTTCCCCTTGTTCACCCTACTAACCAAACGTATTTTCTTGGTTTTAAAATTAGGGGCATTTCCTAGTTTAAATTTAAACCGCGGTTTTGCCTATCTCATGTCCATATTTTGTTTATGATAAAAAAAAAGTTACTATCATGAAAAAAATATTTGAATACAAACTCAAGTGTACCAGATTTGTGTATATGTACCGAAACAATCTACATATATTTGTATCAGTTATTATCAAAGCTTAAATTCAAACAAAAACCTAATTAAACTTGAATATAGACAAATGGTCAAGTATGGAGCTACAATATATCAACTGCACCCCTCGTGCAACGTTACAAATTAGTAGTACTATAGTAAACAAGACCGACTAATTAAGGGCATGTGAGACCAACATTACAAATCGACATAACCAGTGAGCTGTTATTCGCGTGGTGCAGGCCAGACGACGCTAATCGAAGGTGCTAGCAGCGGCTTCAAAACTCGAGGGATAAGCTCCGTCCATGAGACCGGCGGCAATGGGGGACGACTCGAGCCGGGAGGCGGAGGAGTACCTGTTCAAGGTAGTGATCATCGGGGCCAGAGCGGTGGGGAAGAGCAACCTGCTCCCCCCGCCCCCTACGCGCAGCATCGGGTTCGAGTTTCAGACTGACATTACTTGGACCATATGCACGTGCTATATATACGTGTAGCATGGAGAACATGTAAGTGCGACCCCCTTTGCCCTATCTCAGGGCGCTCCACGACACTCAGCTCATCGATTGGGCCCCACCTGTCTGGGGAAAGTACGCGCCGCTGAGTCGCCCCTCACACAGCCCACGCGCCCTCCCGAACCCTACCTCTCTTCCCACATTTTCTGCCGGCGGCGGCTCCCAACGCCCTCCTCTTCCCCCCGCTCTCACCCAGCCTCTCCCGGCCACTCCACCCTTCGCCCCCGGACGTTGCTCTCCTTCATAGCCACCGGCGGATCGGCCTCTCTCCGAGACACAACCATGATCCACGGGATCCCTAGAGGTTGCGGCGGTCTGATGCGGGAGGTGCTACGCCGGCCATGGTCGCTGGCGGAAGGACTTTTGGAGACAGCGATAGCTCGAAATCTACAACGGCAGCGGCTGGACACGTAGGCACTCTCTCCTCTCCCTCTCTCCAGCTCCTCAAACCCTAGCGCCTCCCGCTCTTGGCCATCTCCTCCGGCGCCGTGACCGGAATCAGCCGACGCCGTCCATATCCTCCCACCCGTGACCTCACCCTGCGCCTCCTCCCCTCACAGTTTTTTCTTGAACATAGAGGAAGGACGCTGCCGAACCTGGACACCGGCGGGGAGAACGCTGCTTTATCAACTGCTTCGGCGGCTGCTGCTCCATCTACTTGGTAGTGCTGCTGCATCTCCAGCCCGTGAAAAAGGTAGATTTCTGCTCTCCTTTTCTTTCTTTGCCCTTTTTTCCTAATTATCTATAGAATGTAAGCTAAGTGATGATGATATTTTCTAGGAGGTTGAGAGGATCTACATGACAATCAGACCTGCCTGTGTTCAACTTCTTATGGTATGCACTTCTTGTCTTCTCTACTGTTTTTATGTTTGTTTTGGTTTAGATCAAAGCAATAGTTACTCTTCAGCGTATATAGGTTGAAGCGATTATTTCTTGCTTCGACAGGTACTTTTAGCTGAAGGGAATAAAGCTTCTTCAGTGACCTTGAGCTTGGCGCTGATTGGCTTCTAAAGATTCATCAAACTTTAAAACGTATTGTGGTTCATGGAAGTTACTAGCGAAGAAAAAATGTTTTTTTGTCATTATAAGCAATCCAATTTCCCCCTTCACTAGCGTCGAGATTTTAATGACTGCATTAAGCTATGTGATATGCATCGTAGGTGTAGAGTTAAGAAACTTAATTGATCTGGTTTTGTTCCTCTGATGGCCTTTTGAAAGTATAATTTTATCCCGGCTAGCGACAAGTCCTTAACACATGAATGGTTTAAAATGTGTTATAAGACACCACATTTTGAGAAAAATGGAGATTTTAGGCTTGAAGATGTTGATACTGCATTCACTGGGTGTCCTTTTTTCCTATTGCGATTGAACTACATCATGATATCCCGAACATTATTGTGTTAGTGTGTGCCTATTTTCTATCTTTTCAAGCATTTGCCATTTTCCCCTTGTCTGCTTATAAAGTGTGATGTCTTTGCAGATTTATTTGTGACCCATTATTCGATTGTTTTATGTTTATCATCCTATTAAATAAGACGTGGTAACTACTATGCTTAGCGATAGATATGTACGGCAGATCCATTTGCTTGCCAGGGTGCAATCTTATGCATTTTATTTTGGCTGCAGATGTCTTGGGACAGATTTTGGGTGTTTCTAAGCAAAGCCATGTTTGCATGTCGACTAACACATCCGACATTGCTAAGAGGGTTATCACTCTTAGAGATGACAGGTTAGATCCTTGTGTTGTACCAGGCAATTGGGATGTCAAGCAATATGTTTTTACTTTGAATCACCTTCGTCTATTCCTACTATTATAAATATACCCTTTTTTCAGTTTCAATGTGGATGATATGTGTGGACAAATGGACCGGCATGGCTGCCTGGTTTCTGTGGCTGAAGAATACAAATACAGTAATATTCCTTTTGCTCTGATCATTTAGTCATAATGGATTAAATAGCTTACTGTCAGTCTTGCAACTTTTTTTCTTCCATTTCCAGTGAGAGATAATAATTCACATTTATTTTTCTCCTAAAGCTCCAGGAAGGTGAGTGGTGTTTGTTGCGACATATCTAGGGATTGTGCTTGGGAAAATTGGCAAACGAAGGTATCAATAACTTATTACAAGGTAAATTCAATTTTGCTTCCTTTTTACATGCATATTTGTAGTTTTGTATAGATTAGTAGAAAGTGGATATTTTTAGCTGTGTTTGGAGATACGTACAAATGGTTTGATGTAACCTTCATTATGTCCAAAGATTAATTGATATGATTTTTTTGTTGATTATTCCTGCTCATCTATTTCAATTGTAAAATAAATAAATAAACCGCGTTTGTAAAGAAACATGTCATCTATAGATTTATGCTCCCTTAAATGGCTGATAGCCACCCGGCGTCTGCTACAGCGACGATCTCAGCGCCTGTCTGTTGCCCTTCCTCAACAGCAACAACGACGCAGGTACAGCCTTTGCATCAACCATCGGAGGCGAAGATGAGAAAGTTACCTGTTTCTTTTTTTAGGCATCCATCTCTCCCATATGAATTGGTTGTAAGCACTGAGGAGACCCTAATATAGATGGTTCTGTTTTTTGCATGTCATTTCGCTCGTGTTGCTTCACATTTAATATTTTAATTTCAAATAGCTTTTTACTGATGTCATCCAATTTTTTTTGTAAGCATCCATTCTATATGTTCCTATGTAGGAGGCAAAATTCATAAACTTGTATGTGCACAAAAATATCTTTTCCTTTCTTGCCAAGATGTATTAAGTGTTAGTTGTTAATTTCCGTTCGTTTATGAAAATCTAGGAACACGGGAATTGAGCTCTTGCTTCAGGTATCATTTCGCTCGTGTTGCTTCACATTTAATAGTTTAATTTCAAATAGCTTTTTACTGATGTCATCCAATTTTTTTTGTAAGCATCCATTCTATATGTTCCTATGTAGGAGGCAAAATTCATAGCTTGTATGTGCACAAAAATATCTTTTCCTTTCTTGCCAAGATGTATTAAGTGTTAGTTGTTAATTTCTGTTCGTTTATGAAAATGATTGTTCTGCACTGCTACCCTGTCCTTTTGGTAGCACATCATGCCGCTGTGTTATCCCTCGCTAATAACACCATGCTCATGCACTTTGACATTTCTTTTTGGCTATTTATCTAAAAGAAAGAAAGTTAAATCATTGAAATCTCTAGCATAAATGTTACCTCCTGGTAGAAACAGTGACTGAATGTGGGAGACAATAACCTAAATCAAGATTGTTGCCTCTGCCGGGTATATGATATGAAGATTAGAACAGTTGGACGGTAGAGGCCAGATCAGGTATAATAATGTTACTGAAAAAAGGAGAGGGTGAGCTCTTACCAGTTTCAGCATTGAAGTACCTTGAGCTTGCAATGTATTCATTTTCTGTAATGCCTTCTGCCTAAATTCTGATGTTTTTCAGATAAATAAATATGCATGGAATGTCCAATGTTCTGTCATTTTCTGATGATTAAATACAAACTGTCAAATTCTAACCCCTGATCTTGCAGCATAAAGGTATCAGATCATTACTACAAGCGCTTACTCCATTAATAGCTAATATAAGTTGTATGTTACTGGTCCTCAGTAATTAGCATAGTTTCATGTTCAGTACTTTTTGGCATTGGGTTGTCGAACTGTTAGTGTTCCCATTTGCATATTCAGTTTAGATATTACTTGTATGTAGAAATGCGTCTCTGAATTATGTGCAACATGTTTTTGCTTGATTCTTCAATATAAGCCAAAAAAAATTTGCATATTAGTTATTTCCGTTCTAATTAATATAGTTTTAGAGCAGTGTTGTAGTCAAATTTTGGAATCGGGTGGGCTCATAGACGAGACTGTTGTTGCATTTTGGGAATGTTTAGGTGGGAAAACCCTTTTATGTCTGGCTCCTAATTAAGCAATGCATATATGTCAGGCAGTTCTTGGAAAACAGAATCCTTTGGTTGGTTGGTTGTACAGTTAAACGGCTACACTTTGTTGCGGAGTGTTACAATATTAAATGTGTCCTTCAAGTGCTGGGAGTTGAACTCTCTTGGATTTATAATTTAAGCAGAGTCTATATAAGATATAAAAAATATGATCCCATGCTTATGAACAGTTTGTTCAGCTCGCAAACTTAGGGAGAAGAGAAGATTCTCCTATAATGCTGATAGTTAGATGAGGGGTAGGAAGAGAAGGGAAAGAAGAGTGTGGAGGCCTACTCAAGCAGGCCACCCTTGACATCTCCATCTCCTGCAAGGCGGAGGCCATGTCCATAATGAACTCGTTCATCAACAACATCTTTGAGGGGCTCGTCTACGAGGTTGCCGATCGCATCCACTACAACAAGGAGCTAACCATCTCCTCCTAGGAGATCCAGACCTCTATCTGCCCCATCCCTCTTCTCGCTGTCTATGAGGGCACCAAGGCCGTCACTGAGTTCACCTCATCTTAGATTGCATTGTTTGCATACCTTTGTAATTGTAGTAGCTGTTGGTAGTTTGCTTTGTTTAACTAGAAATATTGTTAGAGCTGAATTGAAAATCCTGAATGTATGGCATGGTACTGATCTGAAATACTAATGATGTGGTGCTTCTTTCCGGAAACGATTCGATCCTGATTAATTTACTCGTGTGCTGCATTGTCTGACTACCTGAGTGATCTCTGACATTTCATGCTAATTTCTTTATGTATTTTTGTTTACTATACGATTTTACTTTTGAGACCTGGATAATCGTTGTTCCATGAACCTGTCGCAGAAGTCTCAATGTTTATTTATGAGCAACATAAGTTTTCCTTTGTTACTACATGCTTGCTTGTGCTTTTAAACCTGTGGCTATGCTACTGTTTTTTTTTCCCAATTGTTGAATTTGGTAACTTGTATATTGAATGCATCTTCCACGTGCAATTGTCCAAATTGGGACGCACATTACCGGCTAGGAAGCGCCCCATGGGGCGCTCCAGCTACTAGTTCCATTAACGAATGACCGAAAATAAACGAGACCGGGTTAAGATGGTGGACGACGAAGTTAGGCGGTGGATTCCTTGAGGTATGCGATGAGGTCGGTGCGCTCCTGCGGCTTCTTGAGGCCCGGGAACACCATCTTCGTACCAGGGATGTACTGCATTGTTTGTCATCGATCGATCCATCAGAACGACGTTAGTATATATTGCAAGAATGGATTGATGAGATGGAACGATTGAGAAGAAGAAGAAGAACCTTCTTGGGGTTGAGGAGGTAGTCGTAGAGTGTTGATTCTCCCCAGACGACGGCCGCGTTCTTGTTGCCGGCGGAGTAGGAGTATCCGGCGGTGGTGCCGGACTGGCGGCCGAAGAGACCACTGAGGTTGGGCCCCTGCTTGTGGGCGCCGCCGCGCTCGACGGTGTGGCACTGCGCGCACTTGGTCCGGAAGATCTTGTCGCCGCTCGCCGCGTTGCCGGCCGGGGCGTCGCCGAACGAAGCCATCGATGAGATTCCTTTTCCTTTGCGCGCGTCCTTCCTTGGTTCTTCTCTTTCTTTCACGTACCCCTCCCTCCCCCCTCCCGTCCAACTTGAGCATGCATGGCCTAATTGGTTGGTTCACAGCTAAGGAGCGGCTCCGCCATTCACTCATGAGATCCGCTCTTTCAGCATCACCACCCCTCTTGCTCCAACCCTTCTCCTCCTCTTTAGCCCTCCACGGTATGAACCACAAGCAGGAGCCTTCAACATTACACAATAGGTAATTTTCTGTCCTTCAACATTACCTCTAGCATTTAATATGTACGTACGATAAATATAAATTTGGTAATCTTTATGGCAACGCTTTGGGAATGAGTGTGATACCATCGAAAATAAAGTAACTCTGTTTTTTCCCTATTGTGGTGGTACCTTACCAAATAGTGGCATTGAGCTAGAGGGTTTGTCGGATCTTGTAGATTTTGGGTTTGTATCCTCGCAGAACCAATCATATGGATTTGTTGAGTTCGTGTTAGTGTGTGTCATGATGTTTTTGTCGATACCATCTTTTGTGGTGTTGGAGTCTTTCTTTGGCGCTATGGTGAATATCTTGTGGTCCAGGGGATGTCCCCAGCCCAAGCACATTCAACGCTCAAGGCTACTCATCTTTCTAGATTTTTTTTTTAGATAATGGGAATATATTAATATCAAAAGATACCAATCACATCTAGCCTCTGCAACAACGCCTCATCCTAATGGCAGTACAGATGCACACAGCTAAAAAAGAGTAAAGAAAACTAAGAAATAAGTCCCGCTACAACATTCTAGACCTAGCAACAACAATACAACCACCACCGTGACAACACCTGAAGTACAGACTCTCCAAAAGCGATGCCTCCAAGAAGGGAACAGTGCACCAGCGCCGTCGTCGCCCGACCAAAGGTCTTAGATTTTCACCCTGAAGATAGTCCCCACTCTCAAAACAATGCCTCCAATAAGAACATTGTCAGGAACAACCAGTTAAGGCCAGACCTTGGGTTTTCACCCTGAGAGGTAAGACTCTAAGCTTCTCCCGTGCTGCCGCGCCCCACATGCATACCACTGCTGCAGAGCCCGGAACGCCAAGCAGATCCCTCAGCATCACGGAGACTCGAACCTCCTTTAGCCAGTCCACCAATCCGGCCTTCATGATATTCCTTCTTCTGACTTCACCATGGACCAAAAAGTCACCTGATGTCAACACAAAATAGAGCTTCGCGCCGCTCCCTCCGGAACCAAACGGTCAGAATAAAAACATGGGTGTGCGTGACTGAATACCACCCGATCCAGCAAACTGCAGGCAAAAGATGCACTGTTCCATTTACCAGCGGAGCTTTCCGGAACTCATCTCTCCAGCCAGATCAAAGCAAACTGACCTCCGGAAGATCTTCATCCTCGCATGGGAGAAACCCGAGGACCGCCACCAAAAACAAAGCAAGATAAGCAGCCCCCACACCGCCAATCCCTCCTGCCGGATCACCAAGGAAGAGGACAGCGACGCGGATCATGCGTACCGCCGCCAAACCGTTACCGGGCGCGGAGCCCGCCACCGCTCCACCGAATCCTCCATGGCTACCGACAGAGAGCCTCAGGCCTCGGCCAAGTAGTCGTGCCGCCCGGCTTCCTCCACCAGCGCTACATCACCTCCCATGGAACGCCACCGCGGAAACCCTCTTCCCCCCCTCGTCGATTCGATGGAGGGGGTACCGCCACCACCGCCATAGCCAGGCCGGGACCAGGGCCATGGCCGGGGCCGAGGCCGAGGCACGGGGGCCAGGGCCGGGGCCAGCACCAGGGTCGGGGCCGCGGCCGGCAGCGACTGAGGGCGACGGGCGGCGGGTGGCTGTGGGGCCACTAGTAGGAAAAGCCTCATCTGTGGCGCACCAAAAAGCACATTCTGTGGCGCATGGGTGGTGCGCCACAGAATTCTCGCCACAAAAATAAGAATTCGGTGGCGCACCTGCCCATGCGCCACAGAAAGTCTTATTTCTGTGGCGCACCACCGCCGGTGCGCCACAATTTTTTTTTTGAATTACAAAAAAATGGCTGCCAGATCTAGATCTAGGGCCACCGATTTTTTTTTGATTTTTTTTGAAATTTCGCCAGAAGGTCGCCGCCGGAGGTGGGTGGTTGGGTGGGTTGGTTGGTTGCGTGGGTGTGGTGGGTGGGTGGAGTATGAGGCTGGCCGGAGGAGGTGGTGCAATAGGAGGAGGAGGAGGAGGTGGTGGCGGTGGTGGTGGTGGAGGTGGTGGTGGTAGAGGAGGAGGAGGAGGAGGAGGAGGTGGTGGTGGTGGTGGTGGAGGAGGTGGTGGTGGAGGAGGAGGTGGTGGAGGAGAAGGTGGTGGTGGTGGAGGTGGTGGAGGTGGATGTGGAGGTGGTGGAGGTGATGGTCGCCGGAGGAGGTGGTGGTGGTGGTCGCCGGAGGAGGTCGCGGGAGGTGGTGGTGGTGGTGGTCGCCGGAGGAGGTCGCCGGAGCAGGTGGTGGTGGTGGTCGCCGTGTTGGAGATATGCCCAAGAGGCAATAATAAAAGTGGTTATTATATATCTTTGTGTTTATGATAAATGTTTATATACCATGCTATAATTGTATTAACCGAAACATTGATACATGTGTGTTATGTAAACAACAATGAGTCCCTAGTAAGCCTCTTAACTAGCATGTTGATTAATAGATGATTATAGTTTCATAATCATGAACATTGGATGTTATTAATAACAAGGTTATATCATTATATGAATGATGTAATGGCCACACCCATTTAAGCGTAGCATAAGATCACGTCATTAAGTTATTTGCTATAAGCTTTCGATACATAGTTACCTAGTCCTTTCGACCATGAGATCATGTAAATCACTTATACCGAAAAGGTACTTTGATTACATCAAACACCACTGCGTAAATGGGTGGTTATAAAGGTGGGATTAAGTATCCGGAAAGTATGAGTTGAGGCATATGGATCAACAGCGGGATTTGTCCATCCCGATGACGGATAGATATACTCTGGGCCCTCTCGGTGGAATGTCGTCTAAATAGCTTGCAAGCATATGAATGGTTCATAAGATACCACATACTACAGTACGAGTAAAGAGTACTTGTCAGGAGACGAGGTTGAACAAGGTATAGAGAAATACCGATGATCAAACCTCGGACAAGTAAAATATCGTGTGACAAAGGGAATTGGTATCGTATGTGAATGGTTCATTCGATCACTAAGTCATCGTTGAATATGTGGGATCCATTATGGATCTCCAGATCCCGCTATTGGTTATTGGTCGGAGAGAGTTCTCAACCATGTCTACATAGTTCACGAACCGTAGGGTGACACACTTAAGGTTTGATGTCGTATTAGTAGAACTTGAATATGGAATGGAGTTCGAAGTTTTGTTCGAAGTCTCGGATGGGATCTTGGACATCACGAGGAGTTCCGGAATGGTCCGGAGAATAAGATTCATATATAGGAAGTCATTTTATAAGTTTGAAAATGATCCGGTGCATTTATGGAAGGTTCTAGAAGGTTCTAGAAAAGTCCGGAAGAAATCACTTTGGAAGGCGGAGTCCCGAAGGGACTCCACCACCCATGGCCGGCCAACCCTAGAGGGGTGGAGTCCCAAGTGGACTCCACCAAGGGGGCCGGCCACCCCCCCTCATGGAAGGGTGGGAATCCCACTTGAGGTGGGAGTCCCACCTTGGGTAGGTTTCCCTACACATGGAAGGTTTTGGGTTGGGGTCTTATTCGAAGACTTGTAGTCCAACACTTGGGGGTTCCACCTATATAATGAGGGGCCAAGGGAAGGGGCCGGCCACCACAAGACCACTACCTTGGCCGCACCCCAAGGAGGCCGGCCACCCCCTCTCCCAAACCCTAGCCGCCCTACTCCTCCCCCTCTCCCGCAACGCTTAGCGAAGCTCCGCCGGAGATCTCCATCGCCACCGCCACCACGCCGTCGTGCTGCCGGATTCAAGGAGGAGCTACTACTTCCGCTGCCCGCTGGAACGGGGAGAAGGACGTCATCTTCATCAACACCGAACGTGTGACCGAGTACGGAGGTGCTGCCCGATTGTGGCACCGTCAAGATCTTCTACGCGCTTTTGAAAGCGGCAAGTGATCGTCTACCGCAGCAACAAGAGCCTCATCTTGTAGGCTTTGGAAATCTTCAAGGGTGAGTCTCGTTCATCCCCTCGTTGCTCCCGTCTTCTAGATTGCATCTTGGCTTGGATTGCGTTCTCGCGGTAGGAAATTTTTTGTTTTCTATGCTACGAATCCCTACAGTGGTATCAGAGCCGTGTCTATGCATAGATGGTTGCACGAGTAGAACACAATGGTTTTGTGGGCGTTGATGCTTATGTTATCTTTAGTTGAGTACTTTGCATCTTTGTGGCATAGTGGGATGAAGCGGCTCGGGCTAACTTTACATGACCGCGTTCATGAGATTTGCTCCACGCTCAACATGCAACTTGTATTGCATAAGTAGCTTTGCGGGTGTCTGTCTCTCCTACTATAGTGAAGATTCAATTTACTCTTCTATTGACAACACTAGTATCACCGTTGTGGTTCATGTTCGTAGGTAGATTAGATCTCACTCGAAAACCCTAAACCACGTAAAATATGCAAACCAAATTAGAGAACGTCTAACTTGTTTTTGCAGGGTTTGGTGATGTGATATGGCCATAATGTGATGATGAATATGTATGAGATGATCATTATTGTATTGTGGCAACCGGCAGGAGCCTTATGGTTGTCTTTAAATTTCATGTTGAGTAGTATTTCAAAGAAGTTGTAATAGTTGCTACATGGGAGAACAATCATGAAGACGGCGCCATTGACCTTGACGCTACGCCGACGATGATGGAGATCATGCCCGTTGATGATGGAGATCATGTCCGTGCTTTGGAGATGAAGATCAAAGGCGCAAAGACAAAGGGGCCATATCCTATCACATATAAACTGCATGTGATGTTAATCCTTTTATGCATCTTATTTTTCTTAGATCGCGACGGTAGCATTATAAGATGATCCCTCTCACTAAAATATCAAGATAATAAAGTGCTCATCCTTAGTAGCACCGTTGCCAAGACTTGTCGTTTCGAAGCATCTCGTGATGATCGGGTGTGATAGACTCAACAAGTGCATACAACGGGTGCAAGCCAGTTTTGCACATGCGGATACTAAGGTGGCCTTGACGAGCCTAGCATGTACAAACATGGTCTCGGAACACGTGGTACCGAAAGGTAGAGCATGAATCATATGATTGATATGATGAACACTTTGAGTGTTCGCCATTGAAGTTACATCTTGTCTCGTGATGATCGGACTTGGTGAAAGAGCAAAGTCTAAACCCCGTGTTTTGTGTGTTTGATGACAACACTTGAGTTATCTCACCGTGTACCTTGAGTATCATTGCTAGATTTGCAAGTGCATGGTGACCTCGCTGGACACGTCAAGATCGGAGGACCGAAGCGTAGTTATGGGTAGCTATAGGTTTTCTGGTTTTGTGTGTGTTTCGCGAGGTGACATGGCTGGAGAGAAAAAGGGAAGAAAACCAGTTTTAGCCAGGCCGGTACTACCGGTACCTGTAGCGGTAGTACCGCTACCCCTATAGGTACCGCCTCACGGTACCGCTCAGAGTTCTGCGCTGGATTTGTCCCACAGAACAAGTTACGGTACCTTTACGGTACCGTGAGCGGTAGTACCGCTTGCAAGCGGCAGTACCGCCCACGGTACCGCTCAAGTACCGTAACATGTTACGGCAGTACCGCTCTGGTACCGCTTCGGTACCGCTTTGGATCCAGTAAGGTCTGGACCCTATTGCGGTACCTCAAGCGGTACCGCGAGTGGTAGTACC
Organism: Lolium perenne; assembly: GCF_019359855.2. NCBI lineage: Eukaryota > Viridiplantae > Streptophyta > Magnoliopsida > Poales > Poaceae > Lolium > Lolium perenne. Next base: position 91,816,161 of record NC_067250.2, on the reverse strand, counting down.
GCAATGTGTCCACGTGGACAAGTTCTGTGGGGATTTGAACTCAGAGCGGTAGTACCGCTTTCCAGAAGCGGTAGTACCGCTTAGGCAAAAACTGGACATAACGGTTGGATTTGGAGGAGCCTATTTAAGGGCCCCTTCTTCCCCAATTCGTTTTTATCTCTTCTCTCTCTCTCTCCTCCATTTTTGCTGAGCTTAATCCTTGAGGATCTCGCCAACCATCCAACCAATCTTGCTCAAATTTTGAGGAGTGGTGGAGGAGACCTCGATCTATAGTTCTACCAAGAGAGATTTCACCAATACTTGCTATTCCTTAGTGGATCTTGGTGTTAGGGTTCCTATTGGGGGACATTGGAGAAAGTGCATCCATGGAGGCTAGCTTGGTGTTGTACTAGCTCCATGGATTGTTGGGAGCCTCCTTGTGGTGTGGAGCTCGCCCCAACCTTGTGAAGGAATCACCGCCTCGACCGGTGCCTTAGTGGAGAAGGGGGAGCACCTTTGTGGAGCTCTCTCAAGGAAGAAGGTGAGGCCTTCCTTCGTGGTGTGGCCGTCTAGTATCTTGTGTGAGGCTAGCACCTCCTCAACGCAGACGTACTCCCTTTTGTGGGAGGAACTGCGGGAAACAAACCTCGCCTCGTCTCCGCGCCCTCCGGTTGTCCCGCTCCTTACTCTTACTATCTTGTGATTGTTCCTTTGCTTGTTGCAATTGTTCTAGGATCATTGTAGGATCACCAACACCACTAAAGCAATCACCTTTATCTTCCGTTGCACTAAAATTGAAAAAGACTAAAACTTGACGTAGCAACCATTCACCCCCCCTCTTGTTCGCTACGATCCATTCAATTGGTATCAGAGCAAGGTTTTCTTGCTCGGGCTTTACCGCCTAAGAAATGGCCGAACAAGATGCGGGTGTGGCGAATGGGTCACCTTCCCTTGTGCCACCCGCTCCATCATCTCCCATCGATACCACAACGGCTACGTTGGATGACCTCAAGAAATTGGAGTCATCCATCATTAACCAAATGAAGGCGATGATGATGGAGTTGGTTGCTGATGACCCACAAGTATAGGGGATCGCAACAGTCTTCGAGGGAAGTAAAACCCAATTTATTGATTCGACACAAGGGGAGACAAAGAACACTTGGAAGCCTTAACAGCGGAGTTGTCAATTCAGCTGCACCTGGAAACAGACTTGCTCGCAAGAGTTTATCAAAAGATGTCAGTTTATAGCAAAGATGAGGAAATAACAAAGCAGCAGAGTAACAGAGACAGCAGTAGTGATTTTAGTAAACAGCAGGATTAAAATACTGTAGGCACGGGGACGGATGACGGGCGTTGCATGGATGAGAGAAACTCATGTAACAATCATAGCAGGGCATTTGCAGATAATAATAAAACGGTGTCCAAGTACAAAGCAATCAATAGGCATGTGTTCCATATATAGTCGTGCGTGCTCGCAATGAGAAACTTGCACAACATCTTTTGTCCTACCAGCCGGTGGCAGCCGGGCCTCAAGGGAAACTACTGGATATTAAGGTACTCCTTTTAATAGAGTACCGGAGCAAAGCATTAACACTCCGTGAACACATGTGATCCTCACATCGCTACCATTCCCTCCGGTTGTCCCGATTTCTGTCACTTCGGGGCCATCGGTTCCGGACAGCGACATGTGTATACAACTTATAGGTAAGACCATAAACAATGATTATCTTGATGAAACAATAACATGTTCAGATCTGAGATCATGGCACTCGGGCCCTAGTGACAAGCATTAAGCATAACAAGTTGCAACAATATCATCAAAGTACCAACTACGGACACTAGGCACTATGCCCTAACAATCTTATGCTATTACATGACCAATCTCATCCAATCCCTACCATCCCCTTCGACCTACAGCGGGGGAATTACTCACACATGGATGGGGGAAACATGGATGGTTGATGTAGAGGCGTTGGCGGTGATGGCGGCGATGATCTCCTCCAATTCCCCGTCCCGGCGGAGTGCCAGAACGGAGACTTCTGGCTCCCGCGACGGAGTTTCGCGATGTGGCGGTGTTCTGGAGGGTTTCTGGCGACTTCGACTTCTCTCCGTGCGTTTTTAGGTCGAGGCCGATAAATAGTCCAAAGGAGGGCGTCGGAGGCCGGCCGAGGGGGCCACACCACATGGCCGCGCGGGCCCCCCCTGGGCCACGCCGCCCTATGGTGTGGGGCCCTCGGGCCTCCACCTGAGTTGTCCTTCTGGCTCCGTCAGTATTCTTGGAAAATAGGGCCTTCTGCATAAATTCTGAGGATTTTCCCGAAAGTTGGATTTCTGCACAAAAACGAGACACCAGAACAGTTCTGCTGAAAACAGCGTTAGTCCGTGTTAGTTGCATCCAAAATACACAAATTAGAGGCAAAACAATAGCAAAAGTGTTCGGGAAAGTAGATACGTTTTGGACGTATCAACTCCCCCCAAGCTTAGCTTATTGCTTGTCCTCAAGCAATTCAGTTAACAACTGAGCGATAAAAGAACTTTCACGAACACATTTGCTCATATGATGTATATATTCTCATGCTATGGCTAATACTTAAACAGTTCATAATGAGATACATGCAAATAAGATCATCTAATGGCTATGTCAATCATGGAGAGGTACCAACAATTAATAATAAGCATCATGAATCATGAATGTAAGCAGGATTGCAATGTTCATAAGAGAGTATGATAAAGTGGTGTCTCGCTTGCCTGTATTTGATTGGCAAAACATAAATGCCCGGGCACCTCTGGAGTTCATAGAAGGACTAGAAGTAGTGATTGTCAAAGATAAAAGCATCAAAGTTATACCACAATCAATCATATTTTGAGACAAGCATATTATACTAAGAATGACAGTTGTGCTCTCAAGATAGTGCTCAAAGAAATAATGGAGACACAACATAAAAGTAAAAGATTGACCCTTCGCAGAGGGAAGCAGGGATTAACATGCGCTAGAGCTTTTCATTTTTGAAATCAGGAGTAAAATTATTTTGAGAGGTGTTTGTTGTTGTCAACGAATGGTAATGGGTACACTAACTACCTCGCCAACCGGACTCCCAAGAGCGGCTCCCATGAATTATTGCATATTTATTTGGCACTCCTTCCAACCTTTCTTACACAAACCATGGCTAACCGAATCCTCGGGTGCCTGCCAACAATCTCATACCATGAAGGAGTGCCTTTTTTTTATTTTAGTTTTATTATGATGATGACACTCCCCCCAACCTTTGCTTACACAAGCCATAGCTAACCGAATCCTTCGGGTGCCGTCCAACAATCACAAACCATGGAGGAGTGTCTATTTAAGTTAATTAATTCGGGACTGGGAATCCCATTGCCAGCTCTTTTTGCAAAATTATTGGATAAGCGGATGTGCCACTAGTCCATATGAGAGTCCGTCAAAAGTAAATGACAAGGTTGAAAGCTAAACACCACATACTTCCTCATGAGCTATGAAACATAAACACAAATTGTGAAGCATTTTGAAGGTTTTAAAGGTAGCGCATGAGAATTTACTTGGAATGGTTTGAAATGCCATGCATAGGTATTTATGGTGGACACTTTTGGAACAACTTGGTTTTCAGGTGTTTGGAAGCACGAGCAGCGTTCCCGCTCAGTACAAGTGAAGGCTAGCAATAGACTAGGGAGCGACAAATCAAGAGAGCGATATCGTCATAATCATGCTTGCGGCAAAATAAATTAACGGAGGCATAAAAGTGATACAAGAACTCTGAAGCAATATAAATCATCGAGGCTTAATTGACTTTTTGTTCAGTCATATGCATGCGTGAGCATGTGCCAAGTCGATATAAATGAATTATTCAGAGGAGGATACCACAATGCCATACTTACTCATGAATAAAACAATGCAAGCAAACATCCATGACATGCTACTCATATTAATAAATTGGAGCTAAACATGAGAGATCATAAACTACTAGACTTTCTCAAATAACATATACCTCACATGAACCAACTAAGCATGCTCACATGGATGGGTATATGTACAAAAATGAAAACAAATAGAGTTCATACCAGCCTCTCACCACAATCCAATTGTTGTAGATCGTCATTATTGCCTTTTCACTTGTGTAGCTTGGATAATATGAAATGAAAACCACGCTCCAGCCACCGAAGACCATTGAACTCATAAAGAACTTTACAAACCAAAGAAGAACAGCAAATATTTTTGGTGTTTTCGAACTAGAAACAAGAACAAAAGGAAACAAACAAACAAAGCAAAATCTTTTTGGGTTTTCTTATAGCAAACTAGCAATAGCAAATAAAGCGAAACAAATGCAAGAAACCAAAGCAAACAAATGGTGAAGAGAAACAACAGAAATATTTTTTGTCTTTTTGTGTTTTGGGAAGGAAACAAAACGAAAAAAAGAAATAGCAAACTAAAAGAAACACAGAAAAGCGAGATGGCAGAAATCTGCCAAAACCTGACAGCAGTACAGAAATTGATTTTTACAAAAATCTTACGTTGCTCAGCTCGAAAAGTGTTCAACTAATGAAAGTTAGATAACAACCTGGGGAACCTGCACAAAAATTGGCAGCTCAAAATAACGCTCTGGCTGTGCGCACGAATTTTTCTAGTAACAGTCCAGAATCTGTTTTCAGGCAGCACTTCCCCAAATATCATCTTCCTCTCATTAGAAAACCACTCAAACGAACAAAACAAATATGTACAAGTATCCAGCAACCATAATATACAAAGAATGAGTGATGCCGGTATACCTCCCCCCAAGCTTAGGCTTTTGGCCTAAGTGGAGTTCAACCCCAACGAGGGTCGTTGTTCCTTGCCGGTGGGTAATTCATGGAGTAGTCATAGTAAAGTTCCTGTGCAGAAGAAAAGCGTGGAGGCTCCACATGTCCAACATGTTGATGCGAGGAACTTGCTGCATCGGATGATGAGTCAAGGTGCTCCTCGACCTCCATGTCGTCTCTTGCATGTTGACCTCCTCTCTCTATGTGTGCATCCAGTGCACCTTCTGTGACCGACCAATCTCCCCTAGAATCAAGGTTAGACAGAACAGGCGCAGGCAATCTTACTAGTTTCTCAGATTTCTTAGTTATTCTCCAGACTTTCTTATAAAATGTCATCTTGTAAAACAGGTTACCCAAGTTGGAGGAATCTGAAACAAATTCATGTTTAATCATAGAGGCTATGTCAAGTTTTTCTATGGGGAATGGAATATCAAAATGATGAGGTTCTACATTATGAAAAGCTAGTAAACGAGAGGCGATGAGACCTCCACAAATTCCACCTTTCTCACGGTTAGTAGCAAGTCTATAAGCTATCAATGCCCCCAAATTATAAGTCCTACTACTTTGCAGTGCCGCAGCTAGAAAAGCCAAATCCGGGATAGAAAGTTTACCACCAATCTTTTTAGCAAGAACGCATTTGGTAATAAAATAGGCAAAGTAGCGGATAGCCGGGAGCTGAATACTAGTGATTTTACCACTATCCCCTGAGAAACTCCTTCCATCGCAAATCATCTTGAAGAGGTCCAAGAGTTCTTGCGGCGATCCCCTTATCTTCTCGCCTGACCCCCATTGCGGTACTCTAATTGCTGCACAAAAATCACTGAATGGCAAGTTGACAGCTTTATTGTAAATTTTATACTGGACCGTGGGGTTAGATCGCGACCAATTGAACTTGAAGTCCTGCACAAAAGACATAGTTAATTTTGCATATTGTCTTGGCTCTCCTTCAACAAAGTCACTCAGCCCTGCACGAGAAATTAGACTTTGAACATCTTCAAGTATTCCCGCGCTTCTCATGAAATCCGCGCACGGGTAGTAAGAGGGGTATACTCCCTCTTCACGGTTCACCCTCATAACTTGTTGGACTTCCAATTCTTGTTGGTTCAATTGATATCTATTCCACTCCATTTTCTGAAATTTCAACAAACAATATAAAAATTTGATTTGGTGACATATAATCAAGGGGAACTACCATAGGAACTTGCTAGAGTACTAATCATGCATCAAAACTAGTTTCTACCACTTAGAACAAGCATGCAAGCTCACTAAACATGTTACCTACAGCAGCAAAATATTCAAGATATACTCAACCAAACAAAATTCTACTTGGATGGGTGGAGGAGTCACATACCAAGGAGCAAATGTGCCAAATTTCAGCAAGAAATCTGGGCTGAGCAAAGAGATCGAAAAATCTGGAGCTCTTGAGCAAAAACGCGAGTGAGAGAAACCTAGTACGAGTTTTTTCGGGAGAGAGAAGGTGCTGGGAGAAAGAGATGAGATAGTGGGGCAAGGAGGGGCCCACACCACAGGGTGGCGCGCCCACCTCCTTGGCCGCGCCGGCCTGTGGTGTGGCACCCTCTGGTGCCCCACAGGTCATCCTCTGGTGCTCCCAGGTGCCTCGTCGAAAAATAGGACCAACGGTATAATTTTTGTGAATTTTTGAAAACTTTGAAAAATGCACATTTCTGGGTATTTAATTTATTATTACTGGCCAGGAAAAATTTTGAAATCTCCGATTAACTAAGGAACTTTGCAAATTAAAAATGCTACAGCAACTAGAGCAAGTGGAGGAAGAAAGAGATGTTGTTTACCTCCTCTATGCATATAAAAGGTATTTGTTAACAAGGTTGATCAAGTCTTGCCACCAAATAAATTTTACATAGCATAAGAAGAAATAAACCTCAAATCAATCATGTTACCTTGAATTGTATTGATATGGATCCAATCACGAGAGTTTGATATTCTTCCTTGGGCTCATATATAGGACAATCAATAGTTCCCACTTTGATAGTTCTCACATTAGAAATAGTATTAACTCCGCACGCTTTCTCAATCCTCTTGGGAAAATAAACGGTATGCTCCCTATCATCAACATTGAAAGTAACCTTTCCTTTATTGCAAGCAATAACAGCCCCTGCGGTGTTAAGAAAAGGTCTCCCAAGAATAATAGACATATTATCATCTTCAGGCATTTCCAACACAACAAAATCAGTTAATATCAAGCAGTTAGTAGTAACTTGAACAGGAACATTCTCACATATACCAACAGGAATAGCAGTAGATTTATCAGCCATTTACAAAGATATATCAGTAGGTATCAACTTATCTAAGTAAAGTCTCTTATAAAGAGAAAAAGGCATAACACTAACACCGGCTCCCAAGTCACATAGAGCAGTTTTAACATAATTATTCTTAATAGAACAAGGAATAGTAGGTATACCTGGGTCGCCCAACTTCTTTGGCACTTTTCCATTGAAAGAGTAATTAGCAAGCATAGTGGAAATTTCCTCATTGGGGATTTTCCTTTTGTTAGTAACAATATCTTTCATATACTTTGAATAAGGAGGCAATTTAATAGCATCAGTCAAAGGGATTTGCAAGAATAAAGGTTTCATCCAATCACAAAATTTATTATAGTGTTCTTCTTCCTTTGATTTTAGTTTCTTAGCAGGAAAAGGCATTTGCTTTTGCACCCAAGGTTCTCTTTCATTACCATGTTTTTCAGCAATAAAATCTTCTTTAGTATACTTTTTTATTTTTAGTATGCTTTTCAGGTTCTTCTTCAATCTCTTCTTTATCAGGAGTATCATCCTTATCATTATCTTTATCATGTTCATTACCACTTTCAGTTTCAGCATCAGAAATAGAAATACTATTAGGATCATTAACAGGTTCAGAGGATTCTACAACATTTTTATGTTTCTTCTTCTTTTTCTTCCTAGAATGAGCACTAGGTTCAATGTGTTGAGAATCTTGTTCAATTCTTTTGGGATGCCCTTCAGGATATAGAGGATCCTGGGTAGAGACACCACCTCTAGTTGTTACTTCATAAGCATGTTTCTCTTTAGAATTATTCCCCAACAAGTCATTTTGCACTTTAGTGAGTTGATCAATTTGAGTTTGAATCATATGAAAATGTTTAACAAGCATCTTAACATCATTGGAGGTTCTCTCTACAATATCATGCAATTCACTAATAGCTCGAGAATTTTCCATTAAATGATTCTCTACTCTCATATTAAAATTTTCTTGCTTAACAATATAGTTATCAAACTCATCTAAGCATTGTGCAGGAGGTTTCGAATACGGAATATCTTCCCTAGTAAAGCGTTGAAGGGAGTTTACCTCAATCATGGATGAAGGGGGAATTATCTCACATATATCTTCTATGGGAGGAAGGTTCTTCACATCTTCAGATTTAATACCTTTCTCCTTGAGAGACTTCTTGGCTTCCCTCATATCTTCATCATTCAATTTAATTAAACCCCTCTTCTTTAATATTGGCGTTGGAGTTGGTTCAGGCGTAGTCCAATCATCATGATTCCGGCTTATTTTAGCCAATAATTCTTCAAAGTCGTCTGAGTTCTTTCCTGAAAACACAACCAGCACAACTATCCAGGTATGCCCTAGACTCAATGGTTAGTCCACTATAAAATATATCAAGTAAATCATGCTTTTCCAAATCATGATCAGGCCGAGCTCTAATAAGAGAGCAGAATCTCGCCCAAGCCTCAGGCAATTTCTCTCCATCTTCCTGGTTAAAATTATAAATTCTCTGCAAAGCAATATGTTGAGCACTAGCAGGAAAGTATTTACGGAAGAAAACATCAAGCAATTCTTTCGGACTTTTAATAGAATTAGGTGGCAAATTATTATACCAAGTTTTAGCGTCATCTTTTAATGAGAATGGAAAGATTTTAGCAACAAAGTAAGTACGCATCTTGACATCATCAGAAAACAAGCTACTTAGAGTAGATAACTCAGTCATGTGTTCAACAGCACTTTCTTTTTCAGTACCACAAAATGGTGTTTTCTCAACAATAGCTATATGAGATAGATCAAGAGAAAAATCATAATCTTTATCCTTAATGTTTATGGGAGATGTGGCAAACTTAGGATCAGGAGACAGTTTATATCTAACGACATGTTACGCAAGCAACTTTTTAATTTTTCTTGCATCGGTAGTAGCATTGCATTTTTCAATAAAATCATCATTAAGCTCCACATAATCTTCATCAGGATCATCACTAAAATAATCAAGTTCAGGTGAATTAACAGGTGTAGTAGCATTAGGAGTTTCAGTATTTTCAATTTGTCTAGACCTAGCAATCGTAGCATCTAGAAAGGATCCCAATGAACCACTATCATCAAGCACAACAGAAATATTATCAATATTATGAGAGTTTGCAGATTCAGCAGAAGTACCCGCATTTGAAGCATGCGGCGGTGAAACAAGTTTATCAATCACAGATGGTGAATCAAGTGTAGCGGAGGTATTCAGAATTGTACCTTTTCTTGTAGTGGATGGTAATATGGCGACCTTAGTATCGCGAGGTTTACCCATGATGGAGAATTTGCAGCGAACAATATTAATCCAAGTGAACTTCCAAATAAAGCTATGCTCCCCGGCAACGGCGCCAGAAAATAGTCTTGATGACCCACAAGTATAGGGGATCGCAACAGTCTTCGAGGGAAGTAAAACACAATTTATTGATTCGACACAAGGGGAGACAAAGAACACTTGGAAGCCTTAACAGCGGAGTTGTCAATTCAGCTGCACCTGGAAACAGACTTGCTCGCAAGAGTTTATCAGTAGTAACAGTTTTATAGCGATGGCAGTAGTGAAATAACAGCAGAGTAACGAGAGACAGCGGTAGTGATTTTAGTAAACAGCAGGATTAAAATACTGTAGGCACGGGGACGGATGACGGGCGTTGCATGGATGATAGAAACTCATGTAACAATCATAGCAGGGCATTTGCAGATAATAATAAAACGGTGTCCAAGTACAAAGCAATCAATAGGCATGTGTTCCATATATAGTCGTGCGTGCTCGCAATGAGAAACTTGCACAACATCTTTTGTCCTACCAGCCGGTGGCAACCGGGCCTCAAGGGAAACTACTGGATATTAAGGTACTCCTTTTAATAGAGTACCGGAGCAAAGCATTAACACTCCGTGAACACATGTGATCCTCACATCGCTACCATTCCCTCTGGTTGTCCCGATTTCTGTCACTTCGGGGCCATCGGTTCCGGACAGCGACATGTGTATACAACTTATAGGTAAGACCATAAACAATGATTATCTTGATGAAACAATAACACGTTCAGATCTGAGATCATGGCACTCGGGCCCTAGTGACAAGCATTAAGCATAACAAGTTGCAACAATATCATCAAAGTACCAACTACGGACACTAGGCACTATGCCCTAACAATCTTATGCTAATACATGACCAATCTCATCCAATCCCTACCATCCCCTTCGGCCTACAGCGGGGGAATTACTCACACATGGATGGGGGAAACATGGCTGGTTGATGTAGAGGCGTTGGCGGTGATGGCGGCGATGATCTCCTCCAATTCCCCGTCCCGGCGGAGTGCCAGAACGGAGACTTCTGGCTCCCGCGACGGAGTTTCGCGATGTGGCGGCGTTACGGAGGGTTTACGCGACTTCGACTTCTCTCCGTGCGTTTTTAGGTCGAGGCCGATAAATAGTCCAAAGGAGGGCGTCGGAGGCCGGCCGAGGGGGCCACACCACATGGCCGCGCGGGCCCCCCTGGGCCGCGCCGCCCTATGGTGTGGGGCCCTCGGGCCTCCACCTGAGTTGTCCTTCTGGCTCCGTCAGTATTCTTGGAAAATAGGGCCTTCTGCATAAATTCCGACGATTTTCCCGAAAGTTGGATTTCTGCACAAAAACGAGACACCAGAACAGTTCTGCTGAAAACAACATTAGTCCATGTTAGTTGCATCCAAAATACACAAATTAGAGGCAAAACAATAGCAAAAGTGTTCGGGAAAGTAGATACGTTTTGGACGTATCAGTTGCTCAAAAACCAAACCCTAGTGTTGATCCTCAAACAAGTGCCGAGAACCCCCCACCAAAAGCTACCTCCTTTCCTCTTGTTGATTTTGTCACGCAAACGACAAAAGATCCACAAAAGGAAGGGCTTGGGGAGACCGGCACTTCAACAAAGGGGAAGGATGAGACACCGGTTGCGGAACGTCTAGGGGGTTATCATGAGGTGCCACCACCAAGTGATTACACCATAAACGTTCCAATACCTATGCCACATATCTTGTCGCATGGTTCACCACCGTTACTTGAGTCAAATAACTTTGAAAATTGGCAATTCTTGATGAAATCTCATGTGCGCAGCGTGTCTACCGAGCTTTGGCGCATTATTGAGGAAGGCTACTCACCACGAGATCCAAAGAAATTGACAAGAAGAGATGTGGTGGATGACCAACTCAACGCCACCGCCATCAACATGATTCACATGGCCGTCACGCCAAAGGACCGCGCTCATATCCGCTCGCTCAAGACCGCCAAGGAAGCATGGGATAAACTCGACAAGCTCTTCCTCGGAAATGCGAGCATCCAAAGCTCTTGTTTCGATGAAGTGAACAATATGGCCGACAATTTCGTCATGATTGAAGGAGAGACCCCCGAAGAAATGTACCGGCGCCTCATCGCTCTCGCCGTACAAATGCAAGATCTTGGAGCAACGTTCGTGGATGACCATTGGATCAAGCGCAAGTTCTACAACGCTCTCCTCCCTTATGAGGAAGTGAAGTTAACGGCCATCCGCCAAAATGCCTCCTTCCGTGCTATGACATCCGATGAAGTTCTTAGCGAAGTCATCGCTTTGGACATCTCCAAGATGAATGCGGAGGATCTTGTTGCTCGCGCTCACAACACATGCAAGCCCAACCTTGCATTGAAGATGAAGGTACATGAGGCTAGTGAAAGTGATGAGGATCCCATTGAGTGGGGACCGGATGACCTCAAGATCAATTATGATGAGCACATGGCTCTCGCCGCCAAGAAATTTTGGGATGGAAACAAGTCCCGAAGCACAAGACCAAGAAGATCACGTGATTCTCCAAGAAGTTTCTCCAAGAGCCCAAGGGAGGGGCAAAAGGGAAGAACTTGCTACAATTGCGGTGACAAGAGTCATTTTGTCGCGGATTGTATGTTTGAGAGAAGAGAAGATCATGGTGGAAGACTTATCCGCAAGGAAAAGTTCAAGTCACTCTCAAAAGGATTCTCCAAGTTCTCCCCCAAGTTCGATGACGACAAGGTCTCCTTCACCAAGAAGCCTAGAGCCTTCATCATTCGAGAAGAATACTCCTCCGATGAGGATGAAGAACGTGGGGACAAGAGCTCCAACAAGGAAGGAGAGGGAGTGGCCGCCATCGCCATTACCACTCCCTCTATCTCCCTCTTCGACTCTCCAAATGAGAACCTCGCCACCAACAATGCTCGTTGCCTTATGGCAAAGGCATCCTCGGAGGTAAAATCCCCCTCCAAACCATCATCCTTGACTAATGCTCTATATATTGATGATGCCACTAGTCTCACCGTTAAACGTGAGATTATGGGTTTGGATACTTTTCTCACTAACATGCAAGGGGATACCAAGACTCATGTTGGGGCTCTCTTGAGCCAACTTGGTGCGGCACAAGACCTCATAGAGGAGAAGGAAAGGTTGGAAAGGGAAGTGGCAAATGAGATTGCCTCACTCAAAGAGGAGCTTGAAGATGAACAAAATTTGCGCATGTCTCTTGAAGCTAGTGTGATTGTCCTCGAAGACACCAACAAGGCTATTGTCTCCCAACTCATCAAGGACCGAGATCACACTCTTGGTTTGAGGGGTGAGCTCAAAAAGAAGATGCTCTCTCTCGAGGAAGCTAACAAAGAGAAAGATGATGAAGACCCCAACTCTTGCCATGACGAGCTTGTTGATCATGTTGCTTCTTTGAGAAAGCACAATGCTCTTCTCTTGGAAGTCAATGCTCTTCAAGAAGAAGCCTTGGATGAATATTACCGCTTGTGTAAAGAGAAGACCTCATGTTGCAACCATGAAGAAGAAATTGCCACTCTTGAGACCACCAAGGCCAAGCTATTGAGTTTGAGTAGCATGCAAGAAGAGTCTTTGAAGGAATGTCTCCGTATGAGCAAGGAGAAGGCCACTTGTTGTGATCATGAGGAGGAAATAGCCGCCTTGAAGAGGAGGGAAGCCAAGCTCATGGAGGTCAATACCATGCAAGAGGAAGCTTTGAAGGAGTACTTTCCTTTGAGCAAGGACCGTGTGTGTTGCACTCATGAAAGTGACGTTGCCAAGATGGAAAGTGACAAGCGCTTACTCATGAAGATGAATGCTCTCCAAGAAGAAGCCTTGATGGAACATTTCCGGGTGAACAAGGCAAAGGAAGTCCAAGTGTTTGATATTTTCCACCCTCATCCGGAGCATGAAGAGGAAGTCAATCGTTTGAAGGCCAAAGTTGATAGGCTCCAAGTTCAAGCCAAGTACTTAGAAGGAGTCATTGAAGCTAAAGATGGAGCCAAAGAGGGCTCTTACAATGAAGGAGGAGTGGCTACCAAGCCAAAGAGGAAGAGGAATAAGAGGACCAAGAAGAAAAAGAACATGGAGATCAACCTTGAGCAGAGCAATGCTAGCTCAAGAAGGGATGGAGTACCCAACTCCGCCTCGAAGGGTTTCGCCGGCTCTAACAACCCTTCTCACATTCTTTTTGTTGATTACTATGGACATATTCGTGCTCGCTTTATTGGTCCTCAAAAGGACAATGTTGATTGGACTATTTGGGTTCCCAAACCCCTTGTTACTAACATGCTAGGACCCATTGAAAAATGGGTACCTAAATCCAAGACTTGATTCCTTGTAGGACTATGCTTCCGGTGGTGCTAAATGGGTGGTTGATAGTGGAGCCACAAGTCATATGACCGGAAGCAAGAATATTGTTGTCGACCTCGAGCCTTCCTACTCTACCGTATCATATGGCGACAACACGTGCTCTAAGGTATTGGGTCTTGGCAAGGTGGTGGTAACACCCGACATCTCACTTGTGAATGTCCTCCTTGTCGAGACCCTTGGTTACAACTTACTCTCCGTTCATCAAATTGCTCGCATGGGTCTATGTACTTTCTTTGATGAACATATGGTGGTCCTCTTGTGGAGCAAGACACTTCGTGTAGCTTTTGTTGGATATGTAGAGAACGGATTATATGTTGTTGACTTCTCCGGAAAGACAACATCCTCCGCTCTTTGCCTATTCGCCAAAGGTGACAAGGGTTGGTTATGGCATCGCCGACTAGCCCATGTCAACATGAGGACTTTGCAAAGTCTCCACAAGGGTGGCCACATTCTCGGACTAAAAGAAGATATCTCTTTTTGCAAGGACCGTGTTTTTAGGGCTTGCGTACAAGGAAAAATGCATGGAGCTCCTCACAAGGCCAAGACTATCATCTCTACCACAAGATGCTTGGAGCTCTTACATGTTGATCTCTTCGGTCCACCGTCTCATGAAAGTCTTGAAGGAAAGAAGTATTGCCTCGTCATTGTCGATGACTATTCACGCTATTGTTGGGTATTCTTCTTCAAGTACAAGAGTGAGACTCAACGGACCATGATGGAGTTTGCCAATCAAGTTCAACGCAAGTACGACAACAATATCCTCGCAATAAGAAGCGACAATGGAATGGAGTTCAAGAACTATACTTTGGATGACTTCCTCGGTGAAGAAGGAATCCAACACCAATACTCCACGCCATATACTCCCCAACAAAATGGGGTTGCCGAAAGGAAGAATCGAACCTTGATCGAAGCCGCTCGAACCATGATGATGGAGTACAAATCCAACTACAATTTTTGGGCGGAAGCTATCTCTACCGCATGCCATGCTACTAATCGTCTCTACTTCCGCAAAGGCCTAGAGAAGACACCATATGAGATTCTCACCGGAAACAAGCCCAATGTGTCATACTTCAAGGTCTTCGGATGCAAATGCTATGTGCTTGTCAAAGACACCCGTCTATCCAAGTTTGATTCAAGAGCTCAAGAAGGAATTTTCGTTGTCTATGCTACGGATTCTCACGCCTATAGAGTCTTCAACAAGTCAAATGGGCGGGTTGTAGAATCTTGTGACGTGACATTCGATGAAGATGATAGATCTTTGGAGGAGCGAAGTGCTTCTTGTGAGAAAGGAGATGCAATTCCCCCGGATGCCATAGGAAGGATGGGTGTTGGCATTCGCCGACCCCAAGAGCTACCTTCTATGAGTACCGGGGAAGGACCAAGTTCCACCCAAGTGGAGCCATCTACACCACAAGGCCAAGCTTCTTCCATTGATCTTACAAATGCAAGCCAACCTCTACCACAACCTCAAGTTCAACCTCAACATCTACAACAAAAATCAAGTACGAGCTCACCTCAACAAGCTCAAGAACAACATCTACCACAAGCTCAAGAACAACACTCACCACAAGCTCATCTACAGCAACAACCGACATCAAGTGACCAAGGCCAAGCTTCAAGTTCTTCTCCGAATGGTTCGGGGATGATCTATATGGACAATACCATTCCTAGTACCCCCGAGTCATCCAGATCTCATGATGATGATGCCCACTTCAACAACAATGAAGGTCAAGGCGAGGACCTAAACCATGATGAAAGGCAAGAGGACCCCCATGAATCTACTCCTTTAGCCGTCACTCGCCGTGAAGATCCTATTGCAAGACACTTGCGCCTCAAGTCCCATTCTTTGAGTACCATCATTGGTGATCTAAAGAGCAAAGTAACTACCCGAAGACAACTAGCAAGCTTTTGTGAGCACCACGCCTTTGTCTCTATGGTGGAACCACTCAAAGTTGATGAAGCTCTTAAAGATCCCGATTGGTTGAATGCGATGCAAGAGGAACTCAACAACTTCAAGAGGAATGATGTGTGGACTCTCATGAAGCGACCCGATCATTGCCGCAATGTTATCGGCACAAAATGGGTCTTCAAGAACAAGCAAGATGAACATGACATGGTCATCCGCAACAAAGCAAGATTGGTAGCACAAGGCTATTCTCAAGTCGAAGCCGTGGACTTTGGTGAAACCTTTGCACCCGTTGCAAGGCTCGAGTCCATCCGTATCCTTTTGGCCTTTGCCTCTGATCATGGCTTCAAGTTGCAACAAATGGATGTTAAGAGTGCTTTTCTTAATGGTCCTCTACATGAGGAGGTGTATGTGAAGCAACCCCTGGGTTTCGAGGACCCCCATTTCCCGGACCATGTCTTCAAGCTCAAAAAGGCCCTATATGGACTCAAACAAGCTCCTAGAGCTTGGTATGAGCACCTAAAGGAGTTGCTTGAAGACCGTGGTTTCGAAGTGGGGAAAATTGATCCCACTCTTTTTACTAAGAAAGTCAATGGGGAGCTTTTCATATGCCAACTCTATGTAGATGACATCATATATGGCTCGACTAACACAAAATTCAATGATGAGTTTGCTATGTTAATGACAAATAGGTTTGAGATGTCAATGATGGGTGAACTCAAGTACTTCCTTGGGTTTGAGATCAAGCAAACGGGACAAGGCACCTTCATCAATCAAGCGAAATATCTCCAAGACATGCTCAACCGCTTCGACATGAAGGGCGCCAAGGGAATTGGAACTCCAATGCATCTCAAGTGTCAACTCTCCCTTGACGAGGCCGGAAAAGTGGTGGATCCCAAGCTCTACCATTCGATGATAGGTTCGCTTCTTTACCTTTGTGCCTCTCGCCCGGATATATTGTTAAGCGTTGGTATGTGTGCACGGTTTCAAGCAAGTCTGAAGGAAAGCCACGTTGTGGCGGTCAAGAGGATCTTTCGATATTTAGTTGATACCCCACACTTCGGACTATGGTACCCAAGGGACACGGACTTTGCTTTGGTGGGCTTCACCGACTCCGATTGGGCGGGAGACAAGGTTGATAGGAAGTCTACATCCGGAGCGTGTCACTTTCTTGGAAGATCTTTGGTGTGTTGGTCCTCGAAGAAGCAAAATTGTGTCTCCGTCTCCACCGCGGAAGCCGAATATGTCGCCGCGGCAAGTAGTTGTGCGCAAATCTTATGGATGAGGCAAACCTTGCGGGACTACGGACTCGAGTATAGCAAGGTTCCTCTTTTGTGCGACAATGAGAGCGCCATCAAGATCGCCTACAACCCGGTTCTTCATGGGAAGACGAAGCATATTGAGATAAGGAACCACTTCATTCGAGATCACATTGCACGTGGAGACATTGTTCTATCTTTCATTGGCACCAAGGAGCAATTGGCGGACATCTTCACAAAGCCCTTGGACGAGAAGCGTTTCATTGTGTTGAGGCATGAGCTAAATATCATTGATCCGTCGAACTTTGCTTGACCGTCGTGCACACATACCACTCTCAAACTATATATCTAGGTGAAAGGCACGCATGAACATAGGGGGAGTGTGGTTTAAATATATTGAGCTATCCCTCCCCCCATAATGCATAAAGAAATCCAAAACATATGCTATTTGTCAATTGAGTGACTTATGAGCTTCATGTTGAGTTGTAGTCCGTGAGTCCTAGATACATCTACGTGACCTCACACTATTACACTCTTACACGGTGGCTTCGGCCACCAAACTCCTCCTTGAGGAGTCTTTCGGTTCTTTGTGTTTCTTTGTGACCTTCTTTTTGTCCTTCTTCTTTTCTATCTTTTTCTTCATGTTTTTGGAGCATCTCAATCACGCTTGTTTTCCCTTTCGGTTTTTGCAAGCTTGGTTGTATGTTCTTGTTTCTCCATCCTCCTAGTTTCTCTACTCTCCTTTTTGGTGTTCCAATGCCAAAGGGGGAGAAGTTCCTATGTGGGTGGGGACCTTTGTTGTTTGTAGCCTTGTGATCCTAGTTGCTTATCTTGTCTTGTTGCTACATCAACAACTCTATGGAGGTATCTTATGGTAAGTTTGGGTATTCTCAAGGCTATGGTATGATAACTTCACCCAAATCTCCCTACATGATCTTATGTTACCTCCATATTGCGCATATGTTATTTGAGCATGATCTTGTATCCTTGTTACATATGTGCTTGGTTTGTCAAATCAAGGGGGAGCTATGCCTCTAAGACGTGTGTATTTGTATTCAAATACATATTCAAAGTATGCACACGTTTAGGGGGAGTTCCGTCGAGATTTTACAAATCTAAGAATCTCATCATAATATCATATGCTTTTGAAAAGTCTTGTGTTGTCATCAAACACCAAAAAGGGGGAGATTGAAAGAGCAAAGTCTAAACCCCGTGTTTTGTGTGTTTGATGACAACACTTGAGTTATCTCACCGTGTACCTTGAGTATCATTGCTAGATTTGCAAGTGCATGGTGACCTCACTGGACACGTCAAGATCGGAGGACTGAAGCGTAGTTATGGGTAGCTGTAGGTTTTCTGGTTTTGTGTGTGTTTCGCGAGGTGACATGGTTGGAGAGAAAAAGGGAAGAAAACCAGTTTTAGCCAGGCCAGTACTACCGGTACCTGTAGCGGTAGTACCGCTACCCCTATAGGTACCGCCTCACGGTACCGCTCAGAGTTCTGCGCTGGATTTGTCCCACAGAACAAGTTACGGTACCTTTACGGTACCGTGAGCGGTAGTACCGCTTGCAAGAGGCAGTACCGCCTGACAAGGTATTAACTTGTCAATGCCTACGGATTGTAGACTAGGGTTTAGTTGGATGTAGAGGGCAAGTAGATCTCGAAGGTTTCAGCCGAAAAGTACTCGACGAATATGAAAACTAGGGTTTGAGAAACAATGATTCGATGCTTTCTGTGTCCCTCGACTCCCCCTTATATTGGAGGCGGAGTCGAGGGATTCGTATTGTACAAGTTACAGAGTCCGGGAAGGTTTCTAACTCCTCCCGCAAGATTACAAATAATGCTTCCTATTACAACTCTAGCTTTCCTTAACAATATCTTGGGCTTCCGAGTCTTCTTATTCTTCGGGTAGTGGGCCTTCAGTAAACCCCGGGTACTATCATCGGCAGGCCCATTGGAGAAGCCTATGTCAGTAGCCCCCGAGATTTTGCTTGAATCGTAGAGTCAGGGAAAATCTCCGCTGTTTATTTTTACTCGACAACTTAAAACCTTTCTATATTTCTTCACATAAATTTCTATATTGTACAGGGATAATGGTAGTTGGGGCTAGTTCATCTGACGGATCAGGTACTAGTTAACTGCTCTAGTGGCAATCCGCAAAAACCTACTTCAAAATCACGTCCCTGGACATGATCTTGGGATGCTGGTGTAAACTTCGACAGGTGCCGCTTAAGGTCTTACCATTCTGTCGAGTCCCAGTTAAATTTATCGGGTACCTAACGCGTCCGTTAGGATTTTTCTTTGTATCTGTTGATACGGATAAAAATGTGAGACCGACGTCGGAGACGGCGCCACGCCTCACGAAACGGATGCAGGGTCTTACCTTCGCAAAGTTTTGCGGCATTCAGAAATTGATCGCAACTTTGGCATTCTGAGAATATATTGTCGAGTGCTTATTCGGCTGTTGGAATGGCACATTTTATTGAGTCAAAGATGACTTATATTGCTCTCCCGATGGGAGTATATGCAGAGTTATTTATAACTCGAAATATACTCTTTTGCTCTTCTATCTTTTTTTTTATAATTTCATCGGGCACGCGAACAACGTTCCCGATGGGAGTAGCCCCCGAGGCTACAGCCAAGGACTTGTGCTTGGTTGTAGGCTTCACGCCTTATGCCGCTATATTTTCTTTCTCTCCCGAAGTTTTATAATTTCTCGGGTGCGCGAACAGCGCTCCCGATGGGAGTAGTCCCCTAGGCTATGAACAAATATTTGTATTTGATCATAGGCTCATGCCATTTCTATTTTGTCTTTCTTGATCTTTTCATTTTTTCAGAGTAGCCCCCGAGCATTTGATCAAAAACTTGTATTTGATCAAAGGCTCTCCAATTTTTTTGCATGTCGCCTTTTTATGCCGCTGTTGAGTCGAATTTTTCTCTCTGACAAGGTGACGTTGTTGCTGACGATAGCCACGATTGCGAATCCGAAAATTGCGAGAAGTTTTCTCCCGCTGCCTTGCGGGCCCAAATTATCCATTATCTTGACACGTCGTGTAGGTGGGGGACACACGTCCTCCGCTTTTCCTGGTGCACGTACCGTAACTTCTCCAGCGTTAAAATACTTTTTTACCCTTGTTTCTACGTGGTTATCATCTGCCACACCCCTTTTCCATCCAACGGTCCGCCGCTTCACCGTACCTCTATATAAGATCTCCTTCTTCTTCCTCGAGCACTTCCGCTCGCGCCGTTCTCCTACTCTCCTCTGCAAAACCTCCTCCTGTGCCCCACAATTCCCTAAGCTCATCTTCTCCAAGCTGTATTCCTGCGCCATTGTTGATGCCACCGCGTCGGTTGATCAAGCGCAGCACGCCTGAATCGTCAATGGCTGCCGTAGATCTGGGAAGCGCGGAGTGGGAAAGGTCCAAAATTTCCTCTCAAGACATCAATCTCTTGAAGAAGCTAGGGATTAGCAAGAAGCCCAAAGCGCTGTGCTTCCCTAGTGAAGAAAGCTACCCAACCCCTCCAATGGGGTATCGGGTAAGTTTCGTCGACCATCTCATCCGCGGTCTTTCCGCCCCCATTCATCCTTTTCTCCGCGGATTGCTTTTTGTTTATGGTCTTCAACTTCACCACCTCATGCCCAACTCAATCCTCCATATCTCCATTTTCATCACCCTCTGTGAGGCCTTCCTTGGCGTCCAGCCTAACTGGGCGCTATGGAAGCGCATTTTCTTTTGTCGCCGCAATGGCTCTCCCAATGTCGCCTATAATATAGGCGGCGTTGTTATTTCTGTTCGCCCCACAGTCGATTACTTCGACGTCAAACTTCCTGACTCAGTTCAAGGGTGGTGCAAGAAGTGGTTGTACATTCAAGAGGAGAACCATGGATGCGCCGAAGACAACATCCCTCCTTTCGATGGTGCCGAGAAAATCCTTCGCCGCCGCTCCTGGGATGCAGAGGCTACCGAGGAAGAAAAAACATCGACAGAGGCCTTGATGACTCGCATCCATGAGTTGCAAAATACTCGCGGCAAAGAATTGTCAGGTATCCAAATCACAACGTATTTTCTTAGAACCAGAGTGCAGCCTCTTCAGGCTCGCAAAAACCCTCTCTGGAAGTATGCTGGCGACGGGGACGCAGATCGGTTGTCAGTGGATTTGGAGGTCAAGGATTTAGAAAAGCTTGTCCGAAAAATCTCCTCTCTCAGCAAAAAAGATTCTGTCCCTTCTTCTTGTCGTGTAAAACCGTACAGCGCCACCAATGCGCTTCCCAAGGTAAACTTTGTCGATTGATTTGTTATTGCCTTGCTGTCGTTTTGTAACTCCTTTTTTGACATCTTCCCCTGTTTTTATATAGAACCATCCAAATCTTGTCTCGCTTCCTCCCCTTCCTGAGGGTGGAGAAGTCGAAGAAAGGGCCGTTGTCACCGATGACAACCAAGATGCCCCCTCTTTTGTGAATGAACCCGCAGATTCTCGAAAATCTGCGAGATCTTATGAAAAGGAGGCTGCCTCTGAAGGCACTGCATCGGCACAATCTCCTCCTCCTGCTGTTTCTCCAAAGAACAAAAGGAAAAGGAATGATGTCGAAGATTCCGGCACCTCCAAAGCCGAAGAAGCTGTTCCTTCACGTCAGAAGGCAGCTTATGATCCATACCTTGAGGCCCTCATCAGTTCGTAAGTCACTTTTTTTTTACTCGAAGATTTTTGTCTATCTTGCTTTTTATGCTGCCAACATTTAATCGCAGTGATGATGAGGAAGAAGTACCAGCTTTTGATGTGGCTACTCGAACGAGTACGTCACATACTCTAGTTGTTTCGGAGACGCCAGTTGAAGGGGAGGAATCCTCGCCTCCTCAACAAAACGTCGGCGTTCCTACACCTCCTTCAAGCCCCCTTGTCCCTTCACCAAAAAGGGCAAGGATTGAAACAATCCCAGAGCCTACTCTCCAATTGAGTAGCTCCTCTAACCCTCTCTTGGATGATGTAAGTTCTTAATTTTCTTGTCACTGTCTATATTTCTTCTGTTTGCTTCTTTATGCCATCATATTTTCCCCATATCGACATTTTTTCTTTGTCCTTCTTTGACAGCCTATGATCAAAGAGCTTATTCGCATCGGTGCCCAATTCATTGGGTACCGTGAGTATGCCAGTAAGACTGAAGGTAATGCCTTGCTGCTTATTTTTGCCCTTGCCTTCTTACTCCTTTGTTGTCGATGTTTTTAACTAAATTTTATCTTTTCTTGGCAGAAAAACTGGCGGAGGCCAACGAGCGTGCCAATGCACTTGCTCAAAAATTAGAGCAAAGTGAAGAGGCTCGTAAGAAAGCCGAATCAGATGCTATTCAAGCTAGAGCAGAGGCTGACAAGGCCAAGGCCGATGCTGCTGGTGTCGAAGATCTTAAGAAGAAACTTCATGATGCCGAAACTTCGCTGAGCGAGCATATAGCCGCACAATCTGCTCGCGAGGAAGCGATTATTAAACGCCTAAGGTCGCAGAACCGTCGCTTTGTCAGTAAGTATCTGAACCACTTCACATCCTTTGGACTTTCTTTCCTTCACTCGTTTGTTGATCAATAGGTTTTTATCTTGACAGGTAAAACATCTCAAGAATTTGAACTTGAAGATCCTGACAATGATCCTCTTCTTGACGCCCTTTCGTTCCTTGAGTTTCATGGAACAGAAGCACGCGAGGGCATTGATCAAGCTAAAGCAGGGCTGTCGCGACTCTTCCCCTACTTCTTCCCGAAGAAAGAGGAACCCGCAACTTTCCTTGCTCTTGCCAAGTGTTTTAATCCACCAGAGGATCTTGGACTGAAGATGCGCCAGGAGAACATGAAGATTGCTGTCGAAAGCACTGTTGCCTTGGTCGCTGATAGCCAACAAACTATCGACTGGGCGAAAGTAGGCGACACAGAACAGATAGAGCAGACAAAATGGCGATCGTTGATCAAGGCGGCAAAGCCCAACACGAAGAAAATCCTGTCCTATCACGGGATCAAGCCATCTTCAACTCCTAGCTCATCAAAGCCAGAGGTCTAGTTGAATGCCCCTTCTTTTTATTTTTCCTGTTTCTTTAGCTATTGTCGCCATATTAGCTTTGGCGACAGTTTCCTTAGTTGTCCTTTTGAAGAACTCCTTCTGTAATATCCATGTAAATTTCTTGAAGATCAATGGAATTCTGTCTTGTGCAATCCTTTGATATTGGTTTTTTCTTTTCCAGTTGATATTTGATAACTACTCTGTCAATCCTTATTCTGCCGATACTTCTCCTGCTTCCTCCTTCTCGAAGAAAACATTAGTCAATGATAACCTCATCGAAGGTTCTTCAAGACAACATTTGTCGCAAGATTTGCAAGAATTGCACCAGCAACTCCAATCCATGAAGAAACAAACTCTTGCGATGATGGAACAATCTCGACAATCATCCGAGAGAGAAAAAATTGCCCTTCAACAAGCAAAAGAAGCCATTGCTGCAAAGGATGCTCTTTGTTCTTTGAGGCTACCGAAGCTTCCTCTCGAGAAAATTATATGCTTCAGCTAATGACGCCTTGACTGGACATGACAGGTATGTTTCTTGTTCATAACCATGCGGATGTTATATTTGCTATTTTTCCTTCATTATCAATTTATTTTATGTACCAGTCTCATTTTTGGATACTTCTGCCTAAGATCAACTTGTTGAATCTCGAGCCAATGTTACTGCTCGATCGGCAGACATGGTTCTAACTTTTGGGTTACTCCTGAGCGTACCCGCCAAATTGTTAGATTCCAAGATCGCGCGGCTCAGGTCCGTGACTTCCTTGACTTCTATACGAAGACTTTATTTTTAGTTTATGGAACCATGTTTCCTCGCAACAAGATGCCAGAAACTCTTCCTGCATTAATGGAAAAATTTCTAGATGCTCCTCGAATCCATGGCTTTGTGCGGGCTCAACTCTCTGCTGGCGCAAGATTTGCTATGATGATGATAAAGATTTGCTATCCAAAATTGCCTATGAATCAAATTGTTCCCACGTGCTTGGCTAAAATGTCGAAGAAAAAGAGAAACATGAGCAAGATTGATGATCTGGTGACTCCTGTAGCCGAAGATATGATTGATGAACTTCTTCAGATGGATGCTGAGTTCTTCGTGAAGGGTAGCTATGCCGAGCACAGTACTCGTCCTTCCAATGAACGAATAACCATAGACCATGTGCTAGGTATCCATTGAGGGTTTTTCCCTTTTTCTTACTGTAGTTTCACCATTGATACGTCTTTGTAAACATGATCTATATTGTAAAGCTGTCAACTCTGTAAGTTCTATTTTTGATCGTCTAGCCCCCGAGCCTTTGGCTGGAGCTTGTACTATTTTGTTATCCCGAAGATTTTTCTCTTATTGCGAGAAGGTATATATATTTTGCTATCAATGGGCATGAGCCCCCGAGTGTCTTGGTGGTGACGTTCTATATTTTTGTTGCGAGGTTTTCAGACCAAAGCAATAATATTTTGACGAGTGCGCTATATTTACAGTTGTTAGCTTCCAATGTTCTATTTGGCGAGGTATTCTTGTACCAAGGCGAAATATTTCGGTAAGTCTAGTTTATCTATATTGTATATATTTTGTAACTTGAAGGCATTGAGCCCCCGAGCGTGTCGAAGAATAAGAGGTATATCTCCACTATCTTTATTATATTGCAGCACCGCGAGCCCGCCTCATTAAAAACCTTTCTCGGCCCCACTCGGTGCCCCGAAAAAGGAAAAGAGTGCGTCTGAAAACTCGCGGGCGTTTCAGTACATTGTATTTTTACAAGGAGGACTATATTTTGACACTAAGCGTAAAAACGTCTTAGCTGTGCCACGTTCCAGGGGTTTTTCTCGGGAACCCCGGTCTTCTTGTCTTTTATCCTGTACGCTCCTCCTTCGATTACTTCCGTAATGACGTAAGGGCCAAGCCATGGTGACTCGAGTTTTTCAGTACGCTCTTGATTGAGTCGCAAAACTAGGTCTCCAACTTGAAAGGATCTTGGTCGCAAACGTCGACTGTGGTAGTTTTTCAGGTCCTGCTGATATTTAGTTACCCTTGACAATACTTCGTCTCGAGCTTCGTCGAGTGCGTCGACATCGTCTTCCAAAGCTTTCCTGGAAACTTCTTCGTTGTACTCTGTGACTCTGGGGGAGTCGTGCTCTATTTCTATCGGCAGTACTGCCTCTGCTCCGTGGACTAGGAAGAACGGGGTCTCTTGTGTTGCTGTATTTGGTGTTGTTCGGATGCTCCATAACACACTTGGTAACTCTTCTGGCCAGGTATGTCGAGCTTTTTCCAGTGGTCCTAACAAGCGTTTCTTGATGCCATTGCAGATGATCCCATTAGCTTTCTCGACTTGACCATTGGTTTGAGGATGTGCAACTGACGCGAAGTGCAATTTGATGCCTACCTCTGCACAGTACGCCTTGAACTCCTTTGACGTAAAGTTGCTGCCATTGTCTGTGACGATCCTGTGAGGTACTCCAAATCGAAAAACAATGCCCTTCACGAACTTTATTGCTGATGCTGCATCTGGTGAATTTATCGGCTTTGCTTCTATCCACTTGGTGAATTTGTCAACAGCAACCAACATGTACTCGTATCCTCCTGGCGAAGCTTTGTGTAATTTTCCCACCATATCGAGACCCCATTGAGCAAAAGGCCAAGATAAGGGTATTGGCATTAATTCTGCTGCCGGAGAGTGAGGTTTTGCGGCAAATCTCTGACATGCGTCACAAGTTCGCACTATCTCCTTCGCGTCCTCAATTGCTGTCAACCAGTAGAATCCTGCTCGAAAAACTTTGGCTGCAATAGCTCGACTGCTCGCGTGGTGGCCACATACTCCTTCGTGTACGTCCTTCAGAATTATCTTTCCTTCTTCGGGTGTGACGCACCTTTGTAACACACCCGAGATACTGCGTTTGTACAACTCCCCTTTGACCACCGTGAAAGCTTTGGATCGCCTAATAACTCGCCTTGCTTCAACTGGATCATCGGGTATTGTCTTTCTTAGGATGTATGATATGTACGCTTGCATCCATGGGATTTGTACCATCAGTACTAGATCTTGTTCCTCGTCTTCTTCTTCCAATGCTTCTTTCACAGCCCCCGAGGGTTTCTCGCTCTTCTCTTTCTTTGTTAATTTCTTCGGCTTCGTGGACCTCTCTGTTATTTCTTCCCAGAACACACCTGGGGGAATTGCGAGGCACTGCGACCCGATGTTTGCAAGAACATCGGCTTCATCATTGCTCAGCCTACTGATATGGTTTACTTCGCATTCGTCAAACAGCTTCTCCAGCTCATTATACATCTCTTTGTACACCACCATGCTATCATTGACCGCATCACATTGGTTCATGACTTGCTGAGCTACCAATTGTGAGTCGCCAAATATTTTTAGTCGAGTTGCGCCACAGGCTTTCGCCATCTTCATCCCATGTATAAGGGCTTCATATTCTGCCTCATTATTAGATGCGTTTGGGAACGTCATCTGCAGGACGTATTTCAATTTGTCGCCTTCAGGTGATATGAGTATTACCCCTGCTCCAGCTCCTTCTAACCTTTTGGACCCGTCGAAGTTCATGGTCCAGGTTCTCGATAAATCCGGAGGTCCTGTGTTTTGCAACTCCATCCACTCTGCGATGAAGTCTGGTAGAATTTGTGACTTTATTGCCTTTCTTTTTTCATACGTGATGTCCCGAGGAGAAAGTTCTATTCCCCAAAGGGAGACACGGCATGTAGCTTCTGGATTATTGAGTATGTTGGATAAAGGCGCCTCATTGACCACTATTATCGGATGCGCCAAAAAATAGTGGCGCAATTTTCTTGCGGTTGTGAATACTCCATATGCTAGCTTTTGGTACTGCGGGTACCTCTGTTTTGAAGGCGATAATACTTCGCTGATGAAATATACTGGCCTCTGCACTCCATGGAGTTTTCCTTCTTCTTCTCTTTCGACAACTAGTGCCGTGCTGACCACCTGAGGTGTAGCCGCAATATATAACAGGAGCGGTTCTTTCTCTTTTGGCGCCACTAGAATTGGTGGTGTCGAAATTTTCCGTTTGAGGTCCTCGAAGGCCCTATCTGCCTCTTCGTTCCACTGGAACTTCTCTCCTTGTTTGATTAGGGCGTAGAATGGTAGCGCCTTTTCTCCCAGCCTGGCGATGAATCTGCTTAAAGCTGCGACTCGCCCGCTTAATCGTCTGTATTTCCTTCAACTTTGTTGGCTTCCTCATTGTTACGATAGCTTGGATTTTTTCGGGATTTGCTTCAATCCCTCTTGCTGAAACTAGGAACCCGAGAAGTTCTCCTGCAGGGACGCCGAAAGAACATTTCGTCGGATTCAACTTGAGACAAAATTTGTCGAGGTTGTCGAAAGTTTCCTTCAAGTCCTCGATTAATGTTGCCCCCTTTTTTGATGTGATGACGATGTCGTCGATGTACACTTGTACATTTTTCCCAATCTGTGTTGCTAGGCACTTCTGCATCATCCGTTGATATGTTGCTCCCGCGTTTTTCAACCCGAAGGGCATTGTTTTGTAACAAAATACGCCATACGGTGTGATGAACGCTATTTTGGCTTCGTCATCTTCTTTTAATCTGATCTGATTGTAACCAGAATATGCGTCCAAGAAGGAAAGACGTTCACATCCTGCCGTGGAGTCGATAATGTGATCGATCCTTGGGAGGGGAAAGTGATCCTTTGGACAATGTTTATTGAGGCACGTAAAGTCGACACATATGCGAAGGACTTTCGTGTTTTTCTTCGGCACCATCACTGGATTAGCTACCCAAGTGGCCTCAGTAGATATCTCTTTGATGAAACCAGCTTCTCTAAGTCGATCAATTTCTGACAGCATGGCTTTGCGGTTTGGTTCAAAAAATGCCGCAAAGGTTGATTGATTGGTCTCGCAATAGGATCCAAGTTTAGGTGGTGCTCGGCAAGTTCCCTGGGTACTCCTGGCATGTCAGCTGAACACCATGCGAAGATTTTCCAGTGCTCACGGAGGAACTCGACGAGCGCGCTTTCCTATGCGAGGTCCATGTTTGTTGCGATGGACGTCGTTTTCTTCGGATCTGTCGGGTGAATCTGCACTTCCTTAGAATCTTTTGCTGTATTGAAAGTTGATTCCTTGTTGGGCCTCCCTACGTCTGGCAGCACATCATAATCAGTCATGAGCCTTGACGCTGCGTACTCTGCCTGCATCCCGAAAGTTTCTGATAGTCGATGAAAATCTTTGTCGCATTTATCGGCTAGCGCGAAGCTTCCTTTGACTGTGATTGGTCCCTTAGGTCCAGGTAACCTCCAAAGCAAGTACGTGTAATGTGGTACCGCCATAAACCTGGCATATGCTGGTCGCCCCAACAAAGCATGATACTGCGACGGGAAATCCACAACTTCGAATTCCAACCTTTCTATCCTGTAGTTTTCTCGGGTCCCAAACTGAACGTCGAGATTGATCCTCCCCAGTGGGTAACTTGGCTTCTCTGGTGTGATACCGTGGAAACGTGTGTCGGTTGGTTTCAAATTTGCGAGGGAAATATTCATTTTCCTTAGCGTATCTGCGTACATAAGGTTTAAACTGCTGCCGCCATCTATGAATACCCGAGATACATCGAATCCCGCAATTACTGCTGGTAAGATCAGTGCTGACTGCCCTGGTCGAGGAACTTGCTGTGGATGATCTGCGATTGTGAAGCCAATATCTTGCCCTGACCAGTTGAGGTACTCGACTGTTGGTGGTGGCATCTTCTCTGCCATAAACACCTGTCGCGAGATTACTTTCTGAGCTCTATTGGATGGCCTTCCTTTCTGAATCATCGAGACCGCTCTGTTAGAGTTAGGATCGACATAGGGTGGTGGAGCAGGTGCTGCCGCTATTCTGAGCTGATGTCGATTTTTATCTGTAACTGCGGGAGGAGGTGGCAAGTGAATCTCACTCCTAGGTCCTTGAGGATTTCTGTGCGCTGCCTGAGCACTTGCATGTCCTGCCCATCTTAACATTGCCTGGAAATTTCGGCAATCTTTTTGCAAATGTCCCGACTGTCTTTTTCCATTGCTATCAAGAAAGAAATGCATCTGACACGGCCCGTTCATCATCTCTTCGGGAGACACAAAAGGTCTCTGGAACCTTGGCCCGCTATTTTGCCTGTTATCTCTATTGTCGCCTTGTTGTGCATTACTTCTCTGGTAGTCATCTCTACTGTTTCCTCCGTTGTTTCCCCGAAAGCCAGCCGATATTTGGCCAGGTGCATCGTAACTTGAAAATTGACGGGGGAATCGACGTCTATTTTGAAAATTTCGACTGCGATCTTCCTCTGGGGACCTATGTCGTTTGTTATGTACCGCATCTTCGCCATCTGCCCATCTGTTTGCTATCTCCATTAAAGCTGATACTGTTCTTGGGTTTGTCCTCCCCAAGTGCTCCACGAAATCTCCTCGTCGAACTCCTGCAACAAATGCATCTATCGCTCTTTCGTCAGATATATTTTCTGCCGAGTTTTTGATGATGTTCCACCTTTGGATGTACTTCCTCATTGATTCATCATGCTTTTGTCGACATGACCTCAACTCCTCTAGTGTCGCAGGTTTCTTGCAGGTTGACCGGAAATTCTTGATAAACACGTCCTCGAAACTTTCCCAGCTGTCGATGGAACCTGGGGGAAGCTTTTTTATCCATGATCTGGCGGCTCCGCTCAGATGTATCTGGATGCTCTGCATGGCTGTCACTCTGGTCCCGCCTATCAATTTTACTGTCTCGAGGTAATCCACAAGCCAATCCTCGGGGTCTTGCAGGCCATCGAATTTCTTGAAACTATCGGGTAGCTTGAATCCTGATGGAACTCGAGTTTTTCGGACCCGTCGTGTGAAACATGGAAGTCCACACATGTCCTCTTCAGCAAGTTCTGGTGAATGCCGACGTTCCCTTCTTTCTTGTCGCGCTCTATCAACTCTGGCCTGAGTTGTTGTGTCCCTGGCTCCACTTGCTCTTGGTGGATCTTGCACTGCTGCGGTAGGTCTCGGACTATTTTGCCTTGCAGTTCCTTCGGGAGGTGTGGCTGTGAATGCTGCTCCCATGGCTCCACATCCTGCCATGGCCATGTTGTACAACGCTTCTCTTGGATCTCCGGGAGGTGGCCTGGACGCTAAGATGAAATCTTGTGTCGCCATGTACCCTGCTTCCGGTGTTTTTGGGATAATATCCCCCCTCGTGTCGATTGACATAAAGGACATGTCGAGGTTTTGGATTAGAGTCTCCCTTTCAGCTTCCGGTATATTTTGCAGCCGAGATCTTGCTCTCCTCCGAGCTTCTCTGTGACTATCTCCCGAAGTTTCTGAGTGTCGACTTAATTCCGCTCGTCGCCTGCTTGATGCGGAAGCTGCCTCCCTTCTTCTGTTCAAAGCAGCTGTCTCTTTTTCCAACTCTCTTCCAGCTCTGGCGAGTCTATATTGATAAGCTTGCAGTTCTTCGACTGTAGCAGTTGTTTCCATTGGTTCGGAACCATCCAAAGCTTTCGCAGCTCTATCCCAGGCTGCTTGTGGAAGTTGAACTCTGACACGTGGTGTAGGCCCGACATATTTAGTGCCCAAACCTCTCCTTAGATCTGAGGGATCGACATAGGGGTTTCCCAAGTCGTCGAAAGCCTCTGATGTTTCCTCTTGATCGCGAGTTGCTTCTCCAATGGCATAAACTTGGTGATATTTTGGAATTTTCACTTTGCTTGGTTTGGTGACACCATCATAGAGATTGGTGAAGACCTTCCCAATAGAGATGGATTTATCGATGAAGTCGAAGTTGTCGGTGTCGCTCGAATCATCGCTTATATAGGAGTCCGCCGATGACTCGAAGGGCATGTCGCTGAAGATTTTGGCGAGTTTTTCACTTGCCCTGCTGCCGATGAAGCATGGCGACGAAATCTCCTTGTCGTTTGACTTGATGGATGATACTGAGTTTGAGAAATCAGTACCAACTGCCGATAATCCCGACGAGATCGGAACTTCGAGACGATACGCTCCTTCTTTCTCGACGCGGAAGTGGAACTTTCCAAACGTCATCTCCATGGGCTCCTCCAAATACGGATATGCATCCAAACGGGAGGGCGGGTGAGGAATAAAATCAACGAGACCAGCTTCGATCTGTTTACCTCTCTCCATGATGTTGCTTGCTACTGATGAAGTCGATGATCTTGAACGTGCCATCGAGATCAGCTCCTTGTCGCCTCTAGATCCCACAGACGGCGCCAATTGACAAGGTATTAACTTGTCAATGCCTACGGATTGTAGACTAGGGTTTAGTTGGATGTAGAGGGCAAGTAGATCTCGAAGGTTTCAGCCGAAAAGTACTCGACAAATATGAAAACTAGGGTTTGAGAAACAATGATTCGATGCTTTCTGTGTCCCTCGACTCCCCCTTATATTGGAGGCGGAGTCGAGGGATTCATATTGTACAAGTTACAGAGTCCGGGAAGGTTTCTAACTCCTCCCGCAAGATTACAAATAATGCTTCCTATTACAACTCTAGATTTCCTTAACAATATCTTGGGCTTCCGAGTCTTCTTATTCTTCGGGTAGTGGGCCTTCAGTAAACCCCGGGTACTATCATCGGCAGGCCCATTGGGGATGCCTATGTCACCACCCACGGTACCGCTCAAGTACCGTAACATGTTACGGCAGTACCGCTCTGGTACCGCTTCGGTACCGCTTTGGATCCAGTAAGGTCTGGACCCTATTGCGGTACCTCAAGCGGTACCGCGAGCGGTAGTACCGCAATGTGTCCACGTGGACAAGTTCTGTGGGGATTCGAACTCAGAGCGGTAGTACCGCTTTCCAGAAGCGGTAGTACCACTTAGGCAAAAACTGGACATAACGGTTGGATTTGGAGGAGCCTATTTAAGGGCCCCTTCTTCCCCAATTCGTTTTTATCTCTTCTCTCTCTCTCCTCCATTGTTGCTGAGCTTAATCCTTGAGGATCTCCCCAACCATCCAACCAATCTTGCTCAAATTTTGAGGAGTGGTGGAGGAGACCTCGATCTATAGTTCTACCAAGAGAGATTTCACCAATACTTGCTATTCCTTAGTGGATCTTGGTGTTAGGGTTCCTATTGTGGGACATTGGAGAAAGTGCATCCATGGAGGCTAGCTTGGTGTTGTACTAGCTCCATGGATTGTTGGGAGCCTCCTTGTGGTGTGGAGCTCGCCCCAACCTTGTGAAGGAATCACCGCCTCGACCGGTGCCTTAGTGGAGAAGGGGGAGCACCTTTGTGGAGCTCTCTCGAGGAAGAAGGTGAGGCCTTCCTTCGTGGTGTGGCCGTCTAGTCTCTTGTGTGAGGCTAGCACCTCCTCAACGCAGACGTACTCCCTTTTGTGGGAGGAACTGCGGGAAACAAACCTCGCCTCGTCTCCGCGCCCTCCGGTTGTCCCGCTCCTTACTCTTACTATCTTGTGATTGTTCCTTTGCTTGTTGCACTTGTTCTAGGATCATTGTAGGATCACCAACACCACTAAAGCAATCACCTTTATCTTCCGTTGCACTAAAATTTAAAAAGACTAAAACTTGACGTAGCAACCATTCACCCCCCTCTTGTTCGCTACGATCCATTCACTTGGTGTGGTGGATTTGGTTCGTGTGATCACTAAGACAATTCGAGGGATATTGTTTTGAGTGGGAGTTCACCTAGTTTTTTAATTTGGTTGAATTAAAATTTGAACTCAATTTGTCATAAACATTAGTCTAAACTATTGCAAATATATGTTGTAGATATGGCGTCCCCAATCAATTTTAACCAGTTCCTAGAGAAAGAAAAGCTTAAGAGTAACGGTAGCAACTTCACCGACTGGTTCCGTCATGTGAGGATCTTCCTCGCTGGTGGAAACCTACAATATGTGCTTGATGCACCGCTAGGTGACCCTCCTGTAGAAACTGAAACCGATGAAGTTAAGAATGTTTACGCAACTCGGAAAACTCGGTACTCTCAAGTTCAGTGTGCCATCCTATGCAGTCTGGAAGCCGATCTTCAAAAACGTTTTAAGCACCACGATCCTCATGAGTTGGTCAATGAGCTGAAAGCTATCTTTGAAACTCATGCGGCCGTGGAATGCTATGAAGCATCGAAACACTTCTTCAGCTGCATGATGGAAGAAGGCAGCTCCGTTAGTGAGCACATGCTCGCCATGACCGGGCATGCGAAGAAACTCAGTGACTTGGGAATAGTGATTCCTAACCGACTGGGGATTAATCGTGTCCTTCAATCACTGCCACCTAGTTACAAGAACTTTGTGATGAACTACAATATGCAGAACATGAACAAAGAGTTACCTGAACTCTTCGCCATGCTGAAATCTGCTGAGATTGAGATCAAGAAAGAGCACCAAGTGTTGATGGTCAACAAGACCACCAGTTTCAAGAAACAGGGCAAGTCTAAGGGAAAATTCAACAAGGGTGGCAAGAAAGCTGCCACGCCTCCTGTGAAACCTAAGAATGGCCCTAAGCCTGATGCTGGGTGCTATTACTGCAAGGAGAAGAGACACTAGAAGCGTAATTGCTCCAAGTATTTGGTTGATCTGAAGAGCGGCCTTGTCAAGAAGAAGAAAGAAGGTATATCTGATATACATGTTATAGATGTTTATCTTACTGGTTCTCGTACTAGTACCTAGGTATTTGATACTGGTTTGGTTGCTCATATATGTAACTCGAAACAGGAACTAAAGAATAAACGAAGACTATTGAAGGATGAAGTGACGATGCGCGTTGGAAATGGATCCAAAGTCGATGTGATCGCTGTCGGCACACTTCCTCTACATCTACCTTCGGGATTAGTTTTAAACCTCAATAATTGTTATTTTGTACCCACGTTGAGCATGAACATTATATCTGGATCTTGTTTAATGCAAGACGGTTATTCATTCAAGTCTGAGAATAATGGTTGTTCTATTTTTATGAATAATATCTTTTATGGTCGAGCACCTGAAAAGAATGGTTTATTTCTGTTAGATCTCGATAGTAGTGATACACATATTCATAACATTGATGCTAAGCGAATTAAATTGAATGATAATTCCACTTATATGTGGCACTGTCGTCTTGGTCATATTGGAGTGAAAACGTATGAAGAAACTCCATACCGATGGATTACTTGAATCACTTGACTTTGAGTCACTTGATAGATGCGAAGCATGTCTAATGAGAAAAATGACTAAGACTCCATTCTCTGGTATTATGGAGCGAGCTACAAACTTATTGGAAATCATACATACCGATGTGTGCGGACCAATGAGTGTAGCCTCGCGCGGTGGTTATCGTTATGTTCTAACCTTCACAGATGATTTGAGTAGATATGGGTATATCTATTTCATGAAACATAAATCCGAAACTTTCGAGAAGTTTAAGGAATTCCAAAGTGAAGTAGAAAATCAACGTAACAAGAAGATTAAATTTCTACGATCTGATCGCGGAGGTGAATATCTGAGTTATGAGTTTGGCATGCATTTAAAGAAATGCGGAATACTTTCACAATTGACACCGCCGGGAACACCACAACGAAACGGTGTGTCCGAACGTCGTAATCGAACTCTCTTAGATATGGTTCGTTCTATGATGTCTCTTACTAATTTGCCGTTATCATTTTGGAGTTATGCATTAGAGACAACCGCATTCACTTTAAATAGAGCACCATCAAAATCCGTTGAAACGACACCGTATGAATTATGGTTTAATAAGAAACCTAAGCCGTCGTTCCTTAAAGTTTGGGGTTGCGAAGCCTATGTAAACAAGTTACAACCGGACAAGCTAGAACCCAAAGCGGAAAAATGCGTCTTCATAGGATACCCTAAGGAAACTATAGGGTACACTTTCTATCACAGATCCGAAGGCAAGATCTTTGTTGCTAAGAACAGAACCTTTCTTGAGAAAGAATTTCTCACTAAAGAAGTGACTGGAAGCAAAGTAGAACTCGATGAGATTGATGAATCTTCACTCGTTGATCAGAGTAGCGCAGTACCGGAAGATGTTCCTGTGCCGCCTACACTGGCAACAGAGGAAGCTAATGATAATGATCATGAAACTTCAAACGAGATAGCTACTGAACCTCGCAGATCGACAAGGGAACGTGCCACTCCTGATTGGTATGATCCTTGTCTAAATGTCATGATTGTGGACAACAATGATGAAGACCCTGCGACGTATGAAGAAGCGATGATGAGCCCAGATTCCAACAAATGGCAAGAAGCCATGAAATCCGAAATGGGATCCATGTATGATAACAAAGTGTGGACTTTGGTAGATTTACCTGATAACCGCAAGGCTGTCGAGAATAAATGGATCTTCAAAAGAAAAACAGATGCTGATGGTAATATTACTGTCTATAAAGCTCGACTTGTCGCAAAGGGTTTCCGACAAATTCAAGGAGTTGACTACGATGAGACTTTCTCACCTGTAGCGAAGCTAAAGTCTGTGAGGATTTTGTTAGCAATAGCTGCATTTTTCGATTATGAGATTTGGCAGATGGATGTCAAAACGGCGTTCTTTAATGGAGACATTGATGAAGAGTTGTATATGGTACAACCCAAAGGTTTTGTCGATCCTAAAAATGCTGACAAAGTATGCAAACTTCAGCGTTCAATTTATGGACTGAAGCAAGCATCGAGAAGTTGGAACCGACGCTTTGATAAGGTGATCAAAGACTTCGGGTTTATACAGTGTCATGGAGAGGCTTGTATTTACAAGAAAGTGAGTGGGAGCTCTGTAGCGTTCCTGATATTATATGTAGATGACATATTATTGATTGGGAATGATATAGAACTATTAAGCAGTGTAAAAGGTTATTTGAATAATAGTTTTTCGATGAAAGACCTTGGTGAAGCATCGTATATATTAGGCATCAAGATTTATAGAGATAGATCAAGACGTCTAATAGGGCTATCACAGAGTACATACCTGGACAAGATTCTAAAGAAGTTTAGAATGGACGAAAGTAAGAAAGGATTCTTACATATGTTACCAGGCAAGGTCTTGAGTAAGACTCAAGGTCCGGCTACGGCAGAAGAAAGAGAAAGGATGAGTCAGATCCCCTATGCCTCGGCAGTAGGCTCTATCATGTATGCCATGCTATGTACTAGACCGGATATAGCACATGATGTTAGTTTGACTAGCAGATATCAAAGTGATCCAGGAATGGAACACTGGACAGCGGTCAAGAATATCCTGAAGTACTTGAAAAGAAATAAGGATATGTTTCTTTGTTATGGAGGTTACATCGATGCAAGTTGGAACACTGATCCTGATGACTCTAAGTCACAGTCTGGGTACGTGTTTATATTGAATGGTGCTGCAGTAAGCTGGGCAAGCTCGAAGCAGTGCACGGTGGCAAAGTCTTCAACAGAATCGGAGTACATAGCGGCTTCAGAGGCTTCATCAGAAGCGGTATGGATGAAGAGGTTCATTGTAGAGCTCGGTATGGTTCCTAGTGCATTGGACCCACTAGTCATCTACTGTGATAACATGGGTGCCATCGCCAATGCACAAGAACCAAGGTCACACAAGAGGCTGAAGCATATCAAGCTGCGTTATCATTCGATTCGCGAGTACATCGAAGACGGAGAAGTAAAGATTTGCAAAGTACACACTGATCTGAATGTAGCAGATCCGTTGACTAAAGCTCTCCCTAGGGCAAAGCATGACCAACACCAGAATGCCATGGGTGTTAGGTACCTTACAATGTAATCTAGATTATTGACTCTAGTGCAAGTGGGAGACTGTTGGAGATATGCCCAAGAGGCAACAATAAAAGTGGTTATTATATATCTTTGTGTTTATGATAAATGTTTATATATCATGCTATAATTGTATTAACCGAAACATTGATACATGTGTGTTATGTAAACAACAATGAGTCCCTAGTAAGCCTCTTAACTAGCTTGTTGATTAATAGATGATTAGAGTTTCATAATCATGAACATTGGATGTTATTCATAACAAGGTTATATCATTATATGAATGATGTAATGGACACACCCATTTAAGCGTAGCATAAGATCACGTCATTAAGTTATTTGCTATAAGATTTCGATACATAGTTACCTAGTCCTTTCGACCATGAGATCATGTAAATCACTTATACCGGAAAGGTACTTTGATTACATCAAATGCCACTGCGTAAATGGGTGGATTAAGTATCCGGAAAGTATGAGTTGAGGCATATGGATCAACAGTGGGATTTGTCCATCCCGATAACGGATAGATATACTCTGGGCCCTCTCGGTGGAATGTCGTCTAAATAGCTTGCAAGCATATGAATGGTTCATAAGAGACCACATACTACAGTACGAGTAAAGAGTACTTGTCAGGAGACGAGGTTGAACAAGGTATAGAGAGATACCGATGATCAAACCTCGGACAAGTAAAATATCGCGTGACAAAGGGAATTGGTATCGTATGTGAATGGTTCATTCGATCACTAAGTCATCGTTGAATATGTGAGAGCCATTATGGATCTCCAGATCCCGCTATTGGTTATTGGTCGGAGAGAGTTCTCAACCATGTCTACATAGTTCGCGAACCGTAGGGTGACACACTTAAGGTTTGATGTCGTATTAGTAGAACTTGAATATGGAATGGAGTTTGAAGTTTTGTTCGAAGTCTCGGATGGGATCCCGGACATCACGAGGAGTTCCGGAATGGTCCGGAGAATAAGATTCATATATAGGAAGTCATTTTATAAGTTTGAAAATGATCTGGTTCATTTATGGAAGGTTCTAGAAAAGTCCGGAAGAAATCACTTTGGAAGGCGGAGTCCCGAAGGGACTCCACCACCCATGGCCGGCCAACCCTAGAGGGGTGGAGTCCCAAGTGGACTCCACCAAGGGGGCCGGCCACCCCCCCCCCCTCATGGAAGGGTGGGAATCCCACTTGAGGTGGGAGTCCCACCTTGGGTAGGTTTCCCTACACATGGAAGGTTTTGGGTTGGGGTCTTATTCGAAGACTTGTAGTCCAACACTTGGGGGTTCCACTTATATAATGTGGGGCCAAGGGGAGGGGGCCGGTGATACGTCCAAAACGTATCTACTTTCCCGAACACTTTTGCTATTGTTTTGCCTCTAATTTGTGTATTTTGGATGCAACTAACACGGACTAATGCTGTTTTCAGCAGAACTGCTCTGGTGTCTCGTTTTTGTGCAGAAATCCAACTTTCAGGAAAATCCTCGGAATTTATGCAGAAGGCCCTATTTTCCAAGAATACTGACGGAGCCAGAAGGACAACTCAGGTGGAGGCCCGAGGGCCCCACACCATAGGGCGGCGTGGCCCAGGGGGGGCCCGCGCGGCCATGTGGTGTGGCCCCCTCGGCCGGCCTCCGACGCCCTCCTTCGGACTATTTATCGGCCTCGACCTAAAAACGCACGGGGAGAAGTCGAAGTCGCCAGAAACCCTCCAGAACGCTGCCACATCGCGAAACTCCATCTCGGGAGCCAGAAGTCTCCGTTCTGGCACTCCGCCGGGACGGGGAATTGGAGGAGATCATCGCCATCATCACCGCCAACGCCTCTACATCAACCAGCCATGTTTCCCCCATCCATGTGTGAGTAATTCCCCCGCTGTAGGCCGAAGGGGATGGTAGGGATTGGATGAGATTGGTCATGTAATAGCATAAGATTGTTAGGGCATAGTGCCTAGTGTCCGTAATTGGTACTTTGATGATATTGTTGCAACTTGTTATGCTTAATGCTTGTCACTAGGGCCCGAGTGCCATGATCTCAGATCTGAACATGTTATTGTTTCATCATGATATGCATTGTTTATTGATCTTACCTGCAAGTTGTATACACATGTCGCTGTCCGGAACCGATGGCCCCGAAGTGACAGAAATCGGGACAACCGGAGGGAATGGTAGCGATGTGAGGATCACATGTGTTCACGGAGTGTTAATGCTTTGCTCCGGTACTCTATTAAAAGGAGTACCTTAATATCCAGTAGTTTCCCTTGAGGCCCGGCTGCCACCGGCTGGTAGGACAAAAGATGTTGTGCAAGTTTCTCATTGCGAGCACGTACGACTATAATTGGAACACATGCCTATTGATTGCTTTGTACTTGGACACCGTTTTATTATTATCTGCAAATGCCCTGCTATGATTGTTACATGAGTTTCTCTCATCCATGCAACGCCCGTCATCCGTCCCCGTGCCTACAGTATTTTAATCCTGCTGTTTACTAAAATCACTACTGCTGTCTTTGTTACTCTGCTGTTATTTCACTACTGCTATCGCTATAAAACTGTTACTCTTGATAAACCCTTGCGAGCAAGTCTGTTTCCAGTGCAGCTGAATTGACAACTCCGCTGTTAAGGCTTTCAAGTGTTCTTTGTCTCCCCTTGTGTCGAATCAATAAATTGGGTTTTACTTCCCTCGAAGACTGTTGCGATCCCCTATACTTGTGGGTCATCAAGACTATTTTTCTCGGCGCCGTTGCCGGGGAGCATAGCTTTATTTGGAAGTTCACTTGGATTGATATTGTTCGCTGCAAATTCTCCATCATGGGTAAACCTCGCGATACTAAGGTCGCCATATTACCATCCACTACAAGAAAAGGTACAATTACGAATACCTCCGCTACACTTGATTCACCATCTCGTGATTGATAAACTTGTTTCACCGCCACATGCTTCACATGCGGGTACTTCGCTGAATCTGAAAACTCTCATAATATTGATAATATTTCTGCTGTGCTTGATGATAGTGGTTCATTGGGATCCTTTCTAGATGCTACGATTGCTAGGTCTAGACAAATTGAAAATACTGAAACTCCTAATGCTACTACACCTGTTAATTCACCTGAACTTGATTATTTTAGTGATGATCCTGATGAAGATTATGTGGAGCTTAATGATGATTTTATTGAAAAATGCAATGCTACTACTGATGCAAGAAAAATTAAAAAGTTGCTTGCGAGAACATGCCGTTAGATATAAACTGTCTCCTGATCCTAAGTTTGCCACATCTCCTATAAACATTAAGGATAAAGATTATGATTTTTCTCTTGATTTATCTCATATAGCTATTGTTGAGAAAACACCCTTTTGTGGTACTGAAAAAGAAAGTGCTGTTGAACACATGATTGAGTTATCTACTCTAAGTAGCTTGTTTTCTGATGATGTCAAGATGCGTACTTACTTTGTTGCTAAAATCTTTCCATTCTCATTAAAGGATGACGCTAAAACTTGGTATAATAGTTTGCCACCTAATTCTATTAAAAGTCCAAAAGAATTGCTTGATGTTTTCTTCCGTAAATACTTTCCTGCTAGTGCTCAACATATTGCTTTGCAGAGAATTTATAATTTTGACCAGGAAGATGGAGAGAAATTGCCTGAGGCTTGGGCGAGATTTTGCTCTCTTATTAGAGCTCGTCCTGATCATGATTTGGAAAAACATGATTTACTTGATATATTTTATAGTGGACTAACCATTGAGTCTAGGGCATACCTGGATAGTTGTGCTGGTTGTGTTTTCAGAAAAGAACTCAGGGCAATATTTGAAGAATTATTGGCTAAAATAGGCCGGAATCATGATGATTGGACTACGCCTGAACCAACTCCAACGCCAATATTAAAGAAGAGGGGTTTAATTAAATTAAATGATGAAGATATGAGGGAAGCCAAGAAGTCTCTCAAGGAGAAAGGTATTAAATCTGAAGATGTGAAGAATCTTCCTCCCATAGAAGATATATGTGAGATAATTCCCCCTTCATCCATGATTGAGGTAAACTCCCTTCAACGTTTTACTAGGGAAGATATTCCGTATTCAAAACCTCCTGCACAATGCTTAGATGAGTTTGATAATTATATTGTTAAACAAGAAAATTTTAATATGAGAGTAGAGAATCATTTAATGGAAAATTCTCGAGCTATTAGTGAATTGCATGATATTGTAGAGAGAACCTCCAATGATGTTAAGATGCTTGTTAAACATTTTCATATGATTCAAACTCAAATTGATCAACTCACTAAAGTGCAAAATGACTTGTTGGGGAATAATTCTAAAGAGAAACATGCTTATGAAGTAACAACTAGAGGTGGTGTATCTACCCAGGATCCTCTATATCCTGAAGGGCATCCCAAAAGAATTGAACAAGATTCTCAACTCATTGAACCTAGTGCTCCTTCTAAGAAGAAAAAGAAGAAGAAACATAAAAATGTTGTAGAATCCTCTGAACCTGTTAATGATCCTAATAGTATTTCTATTTCTGATGCTGAAACTGAAAGTGGTAATGAACATGATAAAGATAATGATAAGAATGATGCTTCTGATAAAGAAGAGGTAGAAGATGAACCTGAAAAGCATGCTAAAAATAAAAAGTACACTAAAGAAGATTTTATTGCTGAGAAACATGGTAATGAAAGAGAACCTTGGGTGCAAAAGCAAATGCCTTTTCCTACTAAGAAACTAAAATCAAAGGAAGAAGAACACTATAATAAATTTTGTGATTGGATGAAACCTTTATTCTTGCAAATCCCTTTGACTGATGCTATTAAATTGCCACCTTATTCAAAGTATATGAAAGATATTGTTACTAACAAAAGGAAAATCCCCAATGAGGAAATTTCCACTATGCTTGCTAATTACTCTTTCAATGGCAAAGTTCCAAAGAAGTTGGGCGACCCAGGTATACCTACT
The DNA here is from genome assembly GCF_019359855.2 of Lolium perenne. NCBI lineage: Eukaryota > Viridiplantae > Streptophyta > Magnoliopsida > Poales > Poaceae > Lolium > Lolium perenne. The sequence continues at coordinate 91,774,602 of NC_067250.2, read as the reverse complement.
ATTCCTTGTTCTATTAAGAATAATTATGTTAAAACTGCTCTATGTGACTTGGGAGCCGGTGTTAGTGTTATGCCTTTTTCTCTTTATAAGAGACTTTACTTAGATAAGTTGATACCTACTGATATATCTTTGCAAATGGCTAATAAATCTACTGCTATTCCTATTGGTATATGTGAGGATGTTCCTGTTCAAGTTACTACTAACTGCTTGATATTAACTGATTTTGTTGTGTTGGAAATGCCTGAAGATGATAATATGTCTATTATTCTTGGGAGACCTTTTCTTAACACCGCAGGGGCTGTTATTGATTGCAATAAAGGAAAGGTTACTTTCAATGTTGATGATAGGGAGCATACCATCTATTTCCCCAAGAAGATTGATAAAGTATGTGGAGTCAATACTATTTTTAATGTGAGAACTATCAAAGTGGGAACTATTGATTGTCCTATATATGAGCCTAAGGAAGAATATCAAACTCTCGTGATTGGATCCATATCAATACAATTCAAGGTAACATGATTGATTTGAGGTTTATTTCTTCCTATGCTATGTAAAATTTATTTGGTGGCAAGACTTGATCAACCTTGTTAACAAATACTTTTTATATGCATAGAGGAGGTAAACAACATCTCTTTCTTCCTCCACTTGCTCTAGTTGCTGTAGCACTTTTTATTTGCAAAGTTCCTTAGTTAATTAGAGATTCCAAAAAAATTCCTGGCCAGTAATAATAAACTTAATACCCAGAAATGTGCATTTTTCAAAGTTTTCAAAAATTCACAAAAATTATACCGTTGGTCCTATTTTTCGACGAGGCACCTGGGAGCACCAGAGGATGACCTGTGGGGCACCCCAGGGTGCCACACCACAGGCCGGCGCGGCCAAGGAGGGGGGCGCGCCACCCTGTGGTGTGGGCCCCTCCTTGCCCCACTATCTCATCTCTCTCCCGAAAAAACTCGAACCAGGTTCCTCTCACTCGCGTTTTTGCTCAAGAACTCCAGATTTTTCGATCTCTTTGCTCAGCCCAGATTTCTGTCTGAAATTTGGTACATTTGCTCTTCGGTATGTGACTCCTCCGCCTATCCAAGTAGAATTTTGTTTGGTTGAGTATATCTTGAATATTTTGCTGCTGTAGGTAACATGTTTAGTGAGCTTGCATGCTTGTTCTAAGTGGTAGAAACTAGTTTTGATGCATGATTAGTACTCTAGCATGTTTCTATGGTAGTTTCCCTCAATTATATGTCACCAAATCAAATTTTATATCACTTGTTGAAAATTTCAGAGAAGAGATGAAGAAGTTCAACTTTGGAGAGTTGTTCAAGAAAGGAACAACCAGCACCGGGAGACCTTCTAGGGCCGCCACCCGGCTTAGGCGATCGTACAACGAGGATATCATCGCGCCTAGCTTCGCGCCCGAAGAGGACAACGGGGCTCCTAATGCTTCGTCTTTTCCATGCTATGATTTTCTGAGGAATGCAGGGATATTGGAGGATTTCTTCACCCTTGTCAACAGGGCGGGCTTAGCCACCTATGTGGGAGATGAAAGGGAGCAATACTACATGCTCACCAAAATCTTCGTCGAGAGCTTCAAGTTCCACAACAAGCAATATGAGCCGACAGTTGCATTCAAGATATCTATGGTAATCCTGTTACTATGGAATTGGAAGATTTTTGTCGTGCATTGGATATTGCCCCTGTAGGTACAGCAAGTAGGATTGATGACAACCCCCGGGACTTGTTGGAGCTCTATCGAGGGATTACCGATGATGATTGTCGCACCATTCAGCGTGGCAAGATAAGGAACATTCAACTCCCCGCCATTAAGTATTTTGCATATTACATTGCTACTAGCATTCTTGGTAGGGAGAACACTAGCAATATTTCTAGTTACCATCTTGCTTTCTTGAATATTGCACTTACTGGTCGGACATCTTATCACCTTGGTTCTCTTATTGCTCGCCACTTTGTCTAATAGAGGGCCTATTTTTGGAGGAACTATTGCATCAGCGTTTTAACATATCTAAGGCTTCCTCTTGATCCTAATGATGTGCCATTGGCCCCTAGGAGACTCGATATTGCTGCTATGAAGAGTCATCATTTTGTTACCACTGATTCTACTTTAGATAATATGGTCTATAGAATGTTGTTTGCTGACGGGGATGAGAAGGAAATCCCTCTTCCCCAACCAGGTTTGTTCAGTATTGACAGGCAATCATGGTAGTGCACTAAGGAGGAGGTGGATGAACATATGAAGATACAAGACTTCCACCAGCAGCATGACTCCGAGGACGTCGAGGCCTCCCACGACTACACCGTCACGTATCCGGGTGCTTCCTCTAGCACATGCCCGGAATACGATCCATCTTCGTCATACTACGGAGATACTACCTCATGGTCTCGATGGGATTGAACTCCACTTAGGCCAAAAGCCTAAGCTTGGGGGGGGGGGGTATACCGGCATCACTCATTCTTTGCATATTATGATTGCTGGATACTTGTACATATTTGTTTTGTTCGTTTGAGTGGTTTTCTAATGAGAGGAAGATGATATTTGGGGAAGTGCTGCCTGAAAACAGATTCTGGACTGTTACTAGAAAAATTCGTGCGCACAGCCAGAACGTTATTTTGAGCTGCCAATTTTTGTGCAGGTTCCCCAGGTTGTTATCTAACTTTCATTAGTTGAACACTTTTCGAGCTGAGCAACGTAAGATTTTTGTAAAAATCGATTTCTGTACTGCTGTGAGGTTTTGGCAGATTTCTGCCTTCTCGCTTTTCTGTGTTTCTTTTAGTTTGCTATTTTTTTTTCTTGCTTTGTTTCTTTCCCAAAACATAAAAAGACCAAAAATATTTCTGTTGTTTCTCTTCACCATTTGTTTGCTTTGGTTTCTTGCATTTGTTTTGCTTTATTTGCTATTGCTAGTTTGCTATAAGAAAACCCAAAAAGATTTTGCTTTGTTTGTTTGTTTCCTCTTGTTCTTGTTCTCAAATTCGAAAACACCAAAAATATTTGCTGTTCTTCTTTGATTTTGTAAAGTTCTTTATGAGTTCAATGGTCTTCGGTGGCTGGAGCGTGGTTTTCATTTCATATTATCCAAGTTGCACAAGTGAAAAGGCAATAATGACGATCTACGACAATTGGATTGTGGTGAGAGGCTGGTATGAACTCTATTTGTTTTCATTTTTGTACATATACTCATCCATGTGAGCATGCTTAGTTGGTTCATGTGAGGTATATGTTATTTGAGAAAGTCTAGTAGTTTATGATCTCTCATGTTTATCTCCAATTTATTAATATGAGTAGCATGTCATGGATGTTTGCTTGCATTGTTTTATTCATAAGTAAGTATGGCATTGTGGTATCCTCCTCTGAATAATTCATTTATATCGACTTGGCACATGCTCACGCATGCATATGACTGAACAAAAAGTCAATTAAGCCTCGATGATCTATATTGCTTCAGAGTTCTTGTATCACTTTTATGCCTCCGTTAATTTATTTTGCCGCAAGCATGATTATGACGATTCTTTGCTCTCTTGATTTGTCGCTCCCTAGTCTATTGCTAGCCTTCACTTGTACTGAGCGGGAACGCTGCTCGTGCTTCCAAACACATGAAAACCAAGTTATTCCAGAGTGTCCACCATAAATACCTATGCATGGCATTTCAAACCATTCCAAGTAAATTCTCATGCGCTACCTTTAAAACCTTCAAAATGCTTCTCAATTTGTGTTTATGTTTCATAGCTCATGAGGAAGTATGTGGTGTTTAGCTTTCAACCTTGTCATTTACTTTTGACGGACTCTCATATGGACTAGTGGCACATCCGCTTATCCAATAATTTTGCAAAAAGAGCTGGCAATGGGATTCCCAGTCCCGAATTAATTAACTTAAATAGACACTCCTCCATGGTTTGTGATTGTTGGACGGCACCCGAAGGATTCGGTTAGCCATGGCTTGTGTAAGCAAAGGTTGGGGGGAGTGTCATCATCATAATAAAACTAAAATAAAAAGGCACTCCTTCATGGTATGAGATTGTTGGCAGGCACCCGAGGATTCGGTTAGCCATGGTTTGTGTAAGAAAGGTTGGAAGGAGTGCCAAATAAATATGCAATAATTCATGGGAGCCGCTCTTGGGAGTCCGGTTGGCGAGGTAGTTGGTGTACCCATTACCATTCGTTGACAACAACAAACACCTCTCAAAATGACTTTACTCCTGATTTCAAAAATGAAAAGCTCTAGCGCATGTTAATCCCTGCTTCCCTCTGCGAAGGGTCAATCCTTTACTTTTATGTTGTGTCTCCATCCTTTCTTTGAGCACTATCTTGAGAGCACAACTGTCATTCTTAGTATAATATGCTTGTCTCAAAATATGATTGATTGTGGTATAACTTTGATGCTTTTATCTTTGACAATCACTACTTCTAGTCTTTCTATGAACTCCAGAGGTGCCCGGGCATTTATGTTTTGCCAATCAAATACAGGCAAGCGAGATACCACTTTATCATACTCTCTTATGAACATTGAAATCCTGCTTACATACATGATTCATGATGCTTATTATTAATTGTTGGTACCTCCCCATGATTGACATAGCTGTTAGATGATCTTATTTGCACGTATCTCATTATGAACTGCTTAAGTATTAGCCATAGCATGAGAATATATACATCATATGAGCAAATGTGTTCGTGAAAGTTCTTTTATCGCTCAGTTGTTAACTGAATTGCTTGAGGACAAGCAATAAGCTAAGCTTGGGGGGAGTTGATACGTCCAAAACGTATCTACTTTCCCGAACACTTTTGCTATTGTTTTGCCTCTAATTTGTGTATTTTGGATGCAACTAACACGGACTAATGCTGTTTTCAGCAGAACTGCTCTGGTGTCTCGTTTTTGTGCAGAAATCCAACTTTCAGGAAAATCCTTGGAATTTATGCAGAAGGCCCTATTTTCCAAGAATACTGACGGAGCCAGAAGGACAACTCAGGTGGAGGCCCGAGGGTCCCACACCATAGGGCGGCGCGGCCCAGGGGGGGCCCGCGCGGCCATGTGGTGTGGCCCCCTCGGCCGGCCTCCGACGCCCTCCTTCGGACTATTTATCGGCCTCGACCTAAAAACGCACGGGGAGAAGTCGAAGTCGCCAGAAACCCTCCAGAACGCCGCCACATCGCGAAACTCCGTCTCGGGAGCCAGAAGTCTCCGTTTCGGCACTCCGCCGGGACGGGGAATTGGAGGAGATCATCGCCATCATCACCGCCAACGCCTCTACATCAACCAGCCATGTTTCCCCCATCCATGTGTGAGTAATTCCCCCGCTGTAGGCCGAAGGGGATGGTAGGGATTGGATGAGATTGGTCATGTAATAGCATAAGATTGTTAGGGCATAGTGCCTAGTGTCCGTAATTGGTACTTTGATGATATTATTGCAACTTGTTATGCTTAATGCTTGTCACTAGGGCCCGAGTGCCATGATCTCAGATCTGAACATGTTATTGTTTCATCATGATATGCATTGTTTATTGATCTTACCTGCAAGTTGTATACACATGTCGCTGTCCGGAACCGATGGCCCCGAAGTGACAGAAATCGGGACAACCGGAGGGAATGGTAGCGATGTGAGGATCACATGTGTTCACGGAGTGTTAATGCTTTGCTCCGGTACTCTATTAAAAGGAGTACCTTAATATCCAGTAGTTTCCCTTGAGGCCCGGCTGCCACCGGCTGGTAGGACAAAAGATGTTGTGCAAGTTTCTCATTGCGAGCACGTACGACTATAATTGGAACACATGCCTATTGATTGCTTTGTACTTGGACACCGTTTTATTATTATCTGCAAATGCCCTTCTATGATTGTTACATGAGTTTCTCTCATCCATGCAACGCCCGTCATCCGTCCCCGTGCCTACAGTATTTTAATCCTGCTGTTTACTAAAATCACTACTGCTGTCTTTGTTACTCTGCTGCTGTTATTTCACTATCGCTCTTGCTATAAAACTGTTACTACTGATAAACCCTTGCGAGCAAGTCTGTTTCCAGGTGCAGCTGAATTGACAACTCCGCTGTTAAGGCTTTCAAGTGTTCTTTGTCTCCCCTTGTGTCGAATCAATAAATTGGGTTTTACTTCCCTCGAAGACTGTTGCGATCCCCTATACTTGTGGGTCATCAGCCGGCCACCACAAGACCACTACCTTGGCCGCACCCCAAGGAGGCCGGCCACCCCCTCTCCCAAACCCTAGCCGCCCTACTCCTCCCCCTCTCCCGCAACGCTTAGCAAAGCTCCGCCGGAGATCTCCATCGCCACCGCCACCACGCCGTCGTGCTGCCGGATTCAAGGAGGAGCTACTACTTCCGCTGCCCGCTGGAACGGGGAGAAGGACGTCGTCTTCATCAACACCGAACGTGTGACCGAGTACGGAGGTGCTGCCCGATTGTGGCACCGTCAAGATCTTCTACGCACTTTTGAAAGCGGCAAGTGATCGTCTACCGCAGCAACAAGAGCCTCATCTTGTAGGCTTTGGAAATCTTCAAGGGTGAGCCTCGTTCATCCCCTCGTTGCTCCCGTCTTCTAGATTGCATCTTGGCTTGGATTGCGTTTCGTGGTAGGAAATTTTTTATTTTCTATGCTACGAATCCCTACACACCGAAGGAGGTCGGTGGAGGAGGTGGTGGTGGTGGTCGCCGGAGGAGGTGGTGGTGGTGGTGATCACCGGAGGAGGTCGCCGGGTGGAGGAGAGGAGGGAGGAGAAGTGGAGAAGTGGAGAAGTGAAGGAGAGGAGGAGAAGTAGTGGAGAGGATGAGAAGTGGACGCCAGAAATTTCAAATTCTGTGGCGCATGGGCACTTGGTGCGCCACAGTTTTTTTTTCGAATTTTCTATTTTGCAGAAAAAAATCTTTATTTTGCCGTAACTTTGTACTCTTTTTAAATTTGGAGATTCTAAAAATTGTCCAACCGGGCAAGCCCGGGTGAAATCGGATGTAGAATTTTCGTGGGAACATTTTGATATATTATGCGTTTTTTCGAGTTTGTATGCAATCAGAAATCCAGTTTGATGATTTTTCAACGCAATTTTGCAAAAAAAGTCAAAATTTATATTTGTTAATTTTCAGTGGTGCTAGATAACATAATACATGGGCATCTCGAAGGATTTTATTTTTTGTAATTTCCACCTATTTCTTTTATATTTTACAGAGGTCAAAAAGGCGATGGGGGGGGGGTTAGAGTTGCGTGGGGAGCAAAAAAGTCTTCTATGACGCATGGATCTCATGTGCGCCACAGAAATATGTAGTTTCTGTGACGCACCATCCCATGTGCGCCACAGAAAGCCTTAATTCGGTGGCGCACTGGTCCTGGTGCGCTACAGAATGTCTTATTTCTGTGGCGCACATGGTACCGTGCGCCACAGAAATAACGAAACCAATGATTGGGGCTGGCAGGGTGTGGGCCCCACCTTATTTCTGTGGCGCATGGGCTTATGGTGCGCCACAAAATTAAGCTATTTTTGTGGCGCACCATATCCGATGCGCCACAATTTTTTTTTCTATGGCCCATATGTAGCTAGTGCGCCACTAAAATAAGATCTCATCTATAAGACTTTTCCTACTAGTGGGCGCGGGGGGAGAAGGAGCCTCCGCCGCCGGCCGGGAAGGGGGCGGGAGAGGGAGGCGATGGGTTAGGACTCAAAGGACTTTCTGGATCCTTTGAAGGTATAATCAAATTCTTACAAGTGCACCGGTCCGATTTCAGTGTTTTCACCAAAGCCTTGGAAGATTTTTGTGCTACAAAGGTTGCTTATATTAGGGAGAAGATGGATTTGAGAATTTTATTGTAATTCTTAGTTATAGGAGTTGCTTTATAGTTTCTTGGGTCTATGATCCAAGACAAGTGTCTGTAATGGTTGTCGAGTTTAAATATCATCTTTGCATGCGCATCAGCTATATCAACCCATATGGCCGGTCCTTTGACTCTTATGGACCAATATGTTGGTAACACTTATCCGCTTTAATTAAAAGATGAAATTTATAACATATATTTAATTTAAACTTTGTCAAAATATTAAATTAGTGTGTACTACCAATAATACATAGATAATGTACTTATTTTGTTACGATGAAAATTTCCCGATTGATCATTTATGTATCTCTTAACCACACAAAAAGAAAATTTGAATCATAACAATGTTATGCTTGAGAATATTTATTTTGCATCCCATTCATGTTAAAAATACTACACATCGACTGATATATTACCTAATATATGATATTTGATATGTTTAGGCCAATGGGATATAGACCTGGAGAACATACCAGGTGCGTCGAAGCTTGGAGTGTTTCCGGCACTCCTGCATGATTTCGCACAACTTAAAGCTCAGAAAATATGAAAAAAAACATTTGACAACACTTGTACTATATGAGAGTGAATCTAGTCTCCATGTGCGTGTTGCGCCCCTGGCATCACACCATAGACATTCACGTCTAGATTCGGGGCTAGATCCTTGTAAGGCACTCGCCCGTATGTTTCCGCAGTGATTAGGCAGAGGCGTATCAGGTAGGGCGGCAATGGCCAGTCCCCACTCCTCACACACTGTCTCTCCCAAGGGGACGGATGGTTTCATCCCTAGCCGCAACGACCATGAGGCCGGCGGGTCTCGATCCGGCGGCGGCAGCGGCCGCCGCTTCGTCTGCGCGGTGCAGAGGCTGCCTCGTCCTCCATCCGTACCGCCCGCGGTTTTCGGTCCGCCATGTATTTGGTAAAATCCAGGCCCTAGTAGTACGTGTGTGGCGTTCAAGATCGAACCTTCCTCCTAACGAGCCTATTCGTACTGCCCGCGGTCTTTGGTCCGCCGTGTATATGATAAAATCCTGGCCTTGGTAGTACGTGTGTGGCGTTAACGACCGAACCTCTCTCCGAACACGGCCTATTTGTACCGCCCACAGTCTTCGGTCCGACGTATATTTGGTAAAATCCTAGCCCTGGTAGTACGCGTGTGGCATTGATGACCGAACCTCTCTCCTAACGAGCTTATTCGTACCACTCGCGGTCTTCAGTTTGCCGTGTATTTGATAAAATCCTGGGCCTGGTAGTACGCGTGTGGCGTTCACGACTGAACCTCTCTCCTAATGGGTATATTCGTACCGCGTCTGTACCCCAGCCTAGCGGCCCGACGCGTAGTGTCCGATGCCGTGTTAATGAGGCGCCTCGCCTTGCACGCGCCTACGCTGGTGGGCGACGTCGAATCGGCTTCAATAGCGATGACAACGTTTAGGACGTCGACGAAGAAGACGACACGGAGGTCGAGGCTGAGGACGCCGACGAGGCCTAGGACGCAAAAAATATTATGCGTTCGGCCGTTGGGGGCACCCCTAGACACAAACGGACGCTCGATCGATTTCGACTATTCATCCCGACGCAAAACGAACGCAAGCAGTCAGTTTTACCGTTCGATTTGCGTAAACCCGCCAAAGATGCCCTAAGGTAGGCACTCGAGAGGTAGGCAGCGCATGCTCTATGTTGTACTCGCTCCTACCCCAAAATATGTTGCATATAAGTTTGGTCAAAGTCAAACTTAATAAGTTTTATCGTCTATATTTAAGAAAATATAAACATATATAATAAAACAATAATATTTTTAGAATTGTCATGAAATATATTTTCATATTATAAGTAGTAGATTTTTATATTATTATCTATATTCTTGATCAAAGTTTGCACAATTTAACTTCCACGAAAAATTATGCGTAACTTAAAATGTGCAGGAGGAACACCTTTTATTACGCATAGCATTTAATCGTCTTTTGAAAATTGAATCAACATTAAATGGACAGGGAGCGCACAGGCTCTCTAACAAGCCGCTCCTGACGCTTGTATCTGACCTCCACTGCACCTGCTCGTCCATGCTTTCTGATGTGCATGTCGTAAGTGTGCAGATGGACGCATTTATCAGCTGATTAGCTTGCAGCCATCCGCTACTCTTTGCGCTGAATCACACGGTTCCTAGCTCATGGGTATCCACCTATTTCCCGTACTATATGGAACAACTTTATCACAAAAAACCTAATCCAAACTTTATTTGTAGCCCTAGAAAAAAAAAAATCTAGTGCTAATATTGCGAATGGAGGAAATTCACGACCCAAGTTGGATATGCTACTATTCACAATTAGATTTCTCGTGTTTGTTTCTAGGCCTGTATTTTGAATTTGGATTCAAATTTATGTTACATGATTGATATACATTGTATCCATTTGATTTTTTGTGGCATGATTGTTATACATTGTATGTATGCTACTATATAATTTTTATACAAAAAATACAATAACTTCTAGAGTGACATTTATAATTTGTGAGTGTACCTAGAGTAAACCACGCCTCTGAGTACATGTATGTTCACGATGAAGCCGATATCCGATAACTTATACCTAGGTCTGAAGATACCATTTAACTAGTTATAATAAGACATGTACTCTTTTTTCTCCCTCTTCTAAGTCAGGAATCATCTTATAACTCCACTTTACATGCCCCCAACCATGAGAACTATTTAGATTTGGTCCTTTTGGCCTACCCAAATCCTTCATGATGACACAAGTATGATTACACAGACGTGTCAACCTAGTAAAAAAAGGAACATGTTAAAATAAATTAATATGAGATAATTTAATAAAAAAATACTGGTAATTTTGATAATCTTTTTGAAAAATGAGAAAATCGACAATATAGATAGAAACTAGAAAGCTCCAAGAAGCTAAAGAAGATCTCAATAAAGAGAAAATGAAATCTTTAAAATTTTGTCAAGTTATAAATGGCTTTGTAGGGTATACCTAAATAGTGTATTATTTTTAAATTTACAAGAACTTTGAGAACTTGTTGGAATTTTACTCTCTTTCTCTGGGTAACTACGATGTCACACATTGGCGAAATCAAGCCATAACCGTCTTCGGGTGAAAAAAAAAAAGCCATAACTGTCTTTAGTGTCGTACTGCTGGGGAGTGGGGACAAAATTGAAGAAGAGAAAATCCATGCTACGTTATTCGTTGGATATGACAAACGAAACAAGTATGTTTGATTGTGCATTAGCATGGATGCTAAGATGGAGTTTTCTTTCTTGACAGCCACTGCTAAGATGGAGTTATTGGACGTGAGTGGCGTGTTAATCTGTTTGTATTATCGTACCGGGCGTATCATGCAGACTCCACTAACTTAATGACCGTGCATGCATGCGTGCACTATCTGCAAACATGCTCATCTACATATGCATGCACTGACAGTAATCTGTCCCTAATCGCGCTACCTATTTACTCCACGCATGCAATGTCAAGTTGGATGAATGTAGCGCACATATTTTTGGCCATACTATACGTACTTGGATGTTGACAATTCACTAGCTGTGACTATATAGGATGATACAGTGCATCTATGGTACTCCACTAATCGAGTCGTGCTAGCACTAGAGCCCGCTAGAATGAGTTGATTAATCAGGACGCCCACGTGCTAAGTACATGTATATGCGCATTGCCATAATTAATCTGATCTGATTACCTACACGGCTAGTCGACATGCACCTTGAGTTAAGTCTAACTTCAGTTCAGCTCACCTCACTGTTAGTACTTCCTCAATCCTCGGCTTCAAAATAGTTGTAAAAACATATCTAGATAATACATCTATTTTTGAGCAATTATTTTAAATCGGAGGAAGTACTAAGTTGTCCAGTTGAGATGGTAAGCACTTGAGATTGAGTCATTGAGATGCATGATGACTATCCATTGACTAAGTAGCTAGTAAGCACTACTAGTATAATGTAGTCATGATAAATCTAGTTTCATGCATGAGCATGATAGTGGCGGCCGGTCTCTCGTCTCTAGTCTGGTGATGTTGCTATGTTACATAAGCATCCACAACCTCTAGCTATAAATACCAACACAACCGATGGAGCTCTCACTTCTCTTTATGCATGCATGCAACAAGTCATCCACAACGAGCTTAGTAAGTAGCTACTCCACGGTAAACCAACATAGATCGTCGACCCAAAATCATCAAGACGAATGGGCAAGTCCATGCTGATGGACATCTCTAGTCGAGTTATCGCTCTAACACTGGCTGTGATGCTTGTTGCATCGGCGGCCAGCTGGGGTGGCGTTGCAGCACAAGGAGGAGGAAGAGGGTACGGGTACGGCGGTGGCAGTGGTGGTGGCGGTGGGGGTGGCGGGTACGGCGGTGGCGGAGGCGGTGGTGGGTACGGCGGCGGAGGTGGCGGGTACGGCGGAGGTGGGTACGGTGGAGGTGGATACGGCAACGATTACGATCAGGGTCGGGGTCCGCAGGGGGGCATGAGCCCGGGTGAGCTCATCATGGGGTACTACTCCATGAGCTGCCCGTACGCGGAGGCGATCGTCCGCAACGTGGTGGGCGACGCCCTCCACCGAGACCCCACCCTCGCCGCCTCCCTCCTCCGCCTCCACTTCCACGACTGCTTCGTCCGCGGCTGCGACGCCTCCGTGCTCCTCGACTCCACCGACGAGTCCAAGGCCGAGAAGGACGCCCTCACCAACAAGTCCCTCCGCGGCTTCGAGGTCATCGACGCCGTCAAAGAGGCACTCGAGGCGCAGTGCCCCGGCGCCGTCTCCTGCGCCGACGTCCTCGCCCTCGCCGCCAGGGACTCCGTCTCCATGGCCGGCGGGCCCTACTACGACGTGCCCACGGGCAGGAAGGACGGCTCGCTCTCCATCGCCGCCGACACCTCCGCCCTCCCCGCGGCGACCCTCACCGCCGATGAGCTCATCAACGTCTTTGTCGGCACGCACGGCTTCACCGTGCCGGAGCTCGTCGCGCTCTCCGGAGGGCACACGCTCGGCCAGGCCCACTGCGCCAACTTCAAGAACCGCCTCGTCGCCAACGCCGTCGACCCCACCTTAGCGCCCGACATGGCCGCGACGCTTGCCAGGACGTGCCGGAGCGGCGGAGATGGCGCCACCGCTAACCTTGATATGACGAGCAACGCCTTCGACACCGCGTACTTCAAGGGCTTGCAGAAGAGGCGGGGGCTGCTCTCTTCCGACCAAACGCTCATCACGGGGTCGCAGGAGACGGCCATGTACGTCAGCATGTTCGCCGACAACTCCGACATGTTCTTCGACACCTTCGTCCAAGGGATGGCCAAGATGGGACAGCTGGACCTCAACCCCAACGGCGACGTCAGGATGAACTGCAGGATCGTCAACAAGTAATCCTAGCCAGCTAGTCCATATCAACACTCGTGTACCATAATACAATACACATGCACAAGCATGACCAATAATACGACTACGTACTACCTGCTATGCTAGCCCATGTATGCATCATGTGCACTCGACTTCCGTATGCAAATCAGCATGATTAATAAAACGGATTTGTGAATGGAGGAGGGTCAGACTGGGACATGGTGTTTTGGCTCGTAGGTCTAAATAATGCACCTATTAAGAAAATTGCATTTTAAGTTTATTGTAAAGTGTTAAAAAATTATGGAAAGAAATTCCGGATGTACATTTGAAGACTCTATGTTCACTAACAAAAGTTTGTGGAAAAAATATATTTCATGTGTCCTAAGTAAAAAAAAAAAGATAAAAACATGTCACGTGTAAAGCTATTTTGAATCACCAAAAATTGTAATTTTTACATAGACCATAAAAAATGTTAACTTTTGCAAAACTTAATGTGTGAACAAAGAATGTTATGATCTTAGAACCATATTTTTTTCAATATTTTTTAACATTTTGAAATATATTTTTTAGACAACGAGTGCATCTACACCTATGAGCCAAAGAAAATTTCCCGGTTAAACTGGAACTGAATATTTTAATACTAAGGCTGTGAAGCTCAGCTTAAAATTAATTAAGCTTCACACGGTGTGAGCAACGCTGAACACATCAAACAAAAAGGAAAACAAGCATAGATTACAAGCATCGCCCTAAGCACAACAAAGAAGAGCAAGAACAGCTAGCCCAAACAACAGCGACCAGCACCAGGCAAGATCAACCAAGTGTAGGAAGACCCAACTCCTACAACAAACAACCATGAGAGCAGAACTGCAACCCGACACCAACTATAGCCAATCTTCAAGGTCGCGCAGGGACGACACCAGTCGAAGAAAGCCACCTGCTTCTGAAATGGGGTGAATTGGAGTTGCAGAGACTTGGTGCTACACCAAGCTTCGAGAAGGAGGAGCAGCCCGCACAGGGAACAAGACCCGGGCCTTGACGCCACTCATGACACGATTGATCTCTGAGGGGAACCCTATCCCCTCACCCAAGCTTGAGGGTGTCGTACCACCGGTGAGCAGCTCTGCCACAGGTAAATACATCAAGGAACCACCAAAGAATGTCTGCAGAAAAACGAGCCAAAGAACTACCTCGAGATCCATGGCCGTACCATATGTCATGCCGCCGAACAAGCCAATACCTACTCACCAGGCACATGAGCACCTCATCCCAAGGCAGACACTTCAGGAAGCTCGCGACGCAGGAGCGCCACCACTGCCCGACCCAGGGGGCCTAGGGTTTTCACCCGGGGCATATCCAGAAGAAGGAGACCACCACATGATGACGGTTAATAGCAACGCCAAAAATATTTTGATACGTCGGCACTCCAAGTGCAGAGTGTTGTATCAGCAGAGTATTTTCACCACAAGGGTGACTCGAGGGTTTAAATCGAACTCTCGGAAAAATGAGCAAAGAGTATTCTCTTCTCTCTTCTTCTAGCAATCCTGCAAGTAAAATAAAAGCCTTGTGTCCCCAATTCTACCGTGTGGTTGTCAAGCGTAAGTAAAGTGGTTGATAAACACGGGTAAAAATAAAGCGAGTAAAACTAGATGAAATAAAGTAACTAAGTGAAAACTATAAAGTGGTTGATTGTTTTCGGGTGTTCTGGATGCAAATAAGAAGATTAAATATTTTGTATTTATGGATTAAAATAGTTCTCCAAATAGAAAGCAAGCTAAAGGTATTTCTTATGATAAAAAGTGGACCAGGGTTTGTGGGTTCACTTGACTATTCTCTCTTTAAAGTTGTAGTGGACAAATAGTAATTCATCAATAAGATATGAGGATGCAGAACAATAATATGAGTAAGATAAGAATTCATATAGGCATCACATTCTAACATAGTGATGATGCAACACATCTCTCTTATACTCTACAAGAAAGGTAAAACTCCATGCAATCTTGTATTAAGAATTAACAGAGTATAGCCATAACTACTTTGACATGATATTTGAATATAAAATATGCTACCTTGACCAAACAAGATCATCACTTTTGTCACGTGATGAACATAGCACATGCATTCACTTTATCCCTAGTGAGGTAGCAAAAGAAAAGGCAAAACCATAATAGATCATGAATTTGTTGTCACTATTCAATCACTTAAACCATGCTACTCAATCTAATACACGCATCACCCCACACACGCTCTTGCATAGATGTTGGATCGGAACAAATACTTAAGAACGGGGTACATAATATGCATCTATCAATATATCTTACACATAATACGATGAGATCGCATAGCACAATATGATAGAATAAGGATCCACCATCTAAGTATTACAAATATTGCCATAATCATGTGAGGCAGCTCATATGGCACTAAGAACTATGAAGAACATGATAGAAATAGATCAAGCTACTGCCACAAACCCGTAGTCAAGAGGTGTACTACTCTCCTGATCATGGTGATGATGATGAAGGCATTGGAGAAGGTGGAGATCCCTCTGCGGTGATCCCTTCGGAGTTTCCCCCTCCAATCTTCTCTGATGCAGCCTCCGTTTTCGTGTGTCTGTCTTTCTGTGGCCCTCTCCTCCCGAGAACCTTCGGGGCCATATATATAATGATTTTTTAGGTCAAAATACGTCGGTGATAAAACTAACATGAACTTTGGAGTTTATTATATATAGCTTCTAAATAATCGTGCAAAGTATCACAAGGTTCAGTCAATAAACAATGACAATAAGTAATATGAACTCATCAAGTGATAACTGTTACATTCTACAATGCATGCATAATACTCCCTCCGTTTCAATCTATAATGCCTATAGATTTTCTGCATTTGTTTCATAATATAAGAGTAGATCTGCAAAAAAATATGGCAGGGATACGCGGGATGGAAGGATCAGAGAAAATCAGGGGATTTTCTTTAACGACTGATACGTCCATTTTGCATTACTATTTTATATCATAATTTACTGTTATTCATTGATATATTTCGTATTTGGAGATGATACTTATGTTATTTCATCTATTTTGCATGTTTCGTGATTATTGGAGGATCGCGCACCGGAGTCAGGATTCTGCTGGAAAAAGCGCCGTCGGAATGCAATATTTCGGAAGATCAACAATTGACGGAAGTTATATGAAAAATCCTATTTTTCTAGAAGACGAAGAGAGCCAGAAGGAAGAGCCGAGGAGGGCTGCCATGGGCCCCCCATAGGCCGGCGTGGGCCCAGGCCTGGCCGCGCTGCCTTGTGGGGCCCACAACCCCCTCTGGCCTCCTCTCCTTCGCGTACTTCTTCGTCCCGAAAACCTAAGCTCCAGGGGATAGTCGCGAAGAGTCACAGCCGCCTCTGCCGGGCGGAAAACACCAGAGAGAAAAGAGCTCTCCGGCAGGCTGAAATCCGCCGGGGAAATTCCCTCCCGGAGGGGGAAATCGACGCCATCGTCACCGTCATCGAGCTGGACATCATTGGGATCATCATCACCATCATCTCCATCATCATCACCGCCATCTCCACCGCTGCACCTCGTCACCGCTGTAACAATTTGTTATCACCGGATTTTAGCCAAATTAGGAGATGGGCCGTGATTGAGATGGGCTTGGAAGATATGCACATAAAGTGTTTCTGAATCGGCCTCGTGCGAGAATTTGGGCTAGATTGCCCGTATATTTGTACATTATGGTAGATCGTGTTTTAGTTTAGAATTAAGAGATAGAGTTTGGTTCGTACACAGTTAGGTTTATTCCAAAGATAGAAAGTCCACGGACTATAAATATGTACCTAGGGTTATTGAGAAAGGAGGACGATCGTGTTCACAACAAACACAATCTAGGCGCATCGCCACCCCTTGTTTCGAGGGTTTCTTCCGGGTAAGCGTCATGCTGCCTAGATCGCATCTTGCGATCTAGGCAGTATCAGTTTATTCGTTGTTTTGTGTTGCTCGTACTGAAGCCTTGTTGATGGCGAGTAATACTGTTATCATAGGTGTTTTGGGGCCAACGTCGATACTTTTCTGATATGTTTGCTTAGTTATGCTGCCCCTATCTAGCTGCCTTTGCACTTATCTTAGGTGTAAGGGCAGCATCTTGCTTGGACTTTATTTTAGTAGATTTGATCTATTATGGTTGTTCCTTGTTCTCCAAGGATTTGTTTGATATCCGCATGGTTAGGCCTTGCAAACGGGTTGAACGATCCAGTAGTGCGTGAGGTATGGTTTGCCGATCCAAGAGGGGTTGTTCCGGGAATCGACTCTGTGTTGGTTTTTAGGCCTCTTCTAGGATTAGTTTTCTGTCACCTTTCGTATCTACCAGGCTCAACTACGTGTAGGATGTTCCAATTATGCGGTGAAAGCCCTAGACTATCGTAGATCGATTTAACTTGGTATTGATCAAGCAGGAACCCCATGTTATCGTAGATCCAATGCGGACCATGGATCAATCGGCTCTTCGAGCTGATTCACAGGGTAACCTGAGAGCCGATCGAGGCTCGGATTTAATGTTTACGTGTCTTCCATGCAGGAAACTAATCGAAGCAGTTCATCACCTTCCTGACCAGGTATAGGTCAGGTGGCACGCCCTCGCAACAGCCAGGACGTGTGCCGGAGCTTTGCGGGCCATCGCCCGAGGGACCAGGACCCACCAGCAGTTCTGGGAGCCTCCCGGCTCTTCGTGTTGCTCGTCGCTGCTCGCTGGTGGGTTTTGGCAGGCAACACATTCTGGCACGCCCGGTGGGACATTCTACAGCAACTACGTCAACATCTGCAGCTGAGATGGCGGACGGACCAATCACGTACGAAGATCTGCCTGAGGATCACAAGAAGAAATATGATGAGATTAAAGCTGTCTTCGAAGCCGATCTCATCGGCTCTTTCGAGAGAACCCGTAAACATGGCATTAGGTGGAAAGGGTTCTCACCCGAAGGCATTCTCGATGAAGTAGATCTGTCTCTCCCTTCAGAGGAACGCACCAGAGCTCTGCGCCAGGAAGTTAATTACATGGTGGCTTATTCTCTACACCGTCATTCTGAGAGCCTGGTGAACGCTTTCGAGCGTATTGCGGTTCGTGTGGTTCAGGAATTCATGAAGCATCAGTACTCTCCGTCAGGGCCTACCCTAGGGACTCACCAGGGAGAAATACCGTTCCAGACCAGACCGCAGCTGCCATTCACGCTTGCATCTCCAGAGCCACAGGGTTCACCGGCATACGTCGTCTACAAGGTTGGAGGCGATCCTGGCGATTGCCAATTCCTATATGAGCCGCCTAAAGAAATCCCACATGGATACGTGTGCACATACGTGCCGGACTGCAATAATTGGGCGCGCACGAACCAGATTGCAGCAGGAGGGATTTCTGGAGCGAACGCCGATAAACAGGCGTGGCTAGCTAAATATGCCACCGGAACGAGTCATGAAAGCTCAGCCCCTGCAGCTCATACCGTGGAACAAATCAGTACAATCTTGAGAGACCAGTTCGGCATCCTGCCAAAGAGGAGAACAGTCGGCTATTCCAAGCCGTACCCCAACGAATATGATTTGATTCCGCTGCCACCCAAGTATCGGCTCCCAGAGTTCTCAAAGTTCAATGGATCAGAAGGGTCTAGCTCAATTGAGCATGTGAGCCGATATTTGGCACAGTTGGGCATGATTTCAGCATCAGACCCGTTACGTGTAAGGTTTTTTGCGCAATCTCTCACAAGACCAGCTTTTGGGTGGTACACCTCGTTACCACCAGATTCTGTCCGGACGTGGAAGCAACTGGAAGAGCAGTTTCATGTTCAATATCACTCAGAAGCTACCGAGGCTGGCATTGCCGATCTGGCACAGGTGCGGCAGAAGCGGGGAGAAACGGTGTCGGAATACATTCAGCGTTTTAGGACTGTCAAGAACCGATGTTATTCGGCTCGTTTAACTGAGAAAGAAGCAGTCGATCTGGCAGCGTTGGGCCTCGCAGCGCCGATCAACGATCTGGCTTTCCAAGTGGAATACAATTCACTGGCGCACATGGTCCAGAAATTAACATTGTATGAGCAGCGCCACCCAGAATTGTACCAAGATAAGTTCAAACGCCCGATAGGCCTGGTCGAGACAGAAGAAGTTGAGGACTCTGCAGGAGACCAGGAAGTAGCCGTGGCTGAATGGGCTCAGGGGGCAGCACCTGTGTCCTGCAAATGGGTGAAACAACAAGGGCCAGCAAAAGGGTTTGACTTTGATGTAAGCAAAGCTGAGCAGATATTCGATTTATTGCTTAAGGAAAAACAGCTGAAGTTACCCGAAGGCCATAAAATCCCTACGGCGCAAGAAATGAACGGGAGACCGTACTGCAAGTGGCATCACTCGTTCACCCATATCACCAATGACTGCAAAGAATTGCGTCGGCAGATCCAAACGGCGATAGAACAAGGCCGTTTGATCCTTGGTCAGTTTGCCATGAAAGTGGACACGCAACCATTTCCTGGCGTCAACATGGTGGAACACAATCACTCCACGAGGCGTCAGCTCGATTTCTCATTCGATGTTAACATGGCAGGGCCTGTATACCACCATGGCGGGGATAAAGAAGAAGTCGGTCACTCCCATGGCAAGGAAAAGGAGGAGGCCGGCCCACGTGGCCGGCCCCGATATGATGACAGACGGCACATCACCGAGGAACAAGTGAGAAACGTGCGGTATCAACGACCGCTCTCCGCGCATCTCCTTAACAAATATGAGCGTCAGTACGACCAACGCCGGCGGTACGACGTAGATGACGAAAGATATCGTCGGTCTGATGTAGACAACGGGAAATATCGTCGGTATGATAGATACGACGAAGGATATGAGCACCGTGCTAAGGAGAAGTCAAGAGAGCAGGAAGACATGGACAGACACTGGGATTGTCCTTTCTTTAAGCACTGCTGGTATTCAGGAATGAGCCGATTGCCTACAATCGACAACTGCCCGGAATGTAGACAGCAGAGGGAGGACACAGGTGGGGTTTCAGTGTTCAAGCGTCTAGGGCCTCTCCCATCTCAGAACAGACGAGCTGAGTCATCTCGAGCGGAAGATCTCGAGGAATCAGAAGAGGAAGAAGAAGATAGATACCACCGGCCAAGGTGGTGCCCTGATGGACTCAGTCACTCCCAAAAGCGTAGGGTTCAGCGGCTACGTAGCTTGGAGGAAGCCGAGGCGCAATACCTGCACACGTTGAGGAAAGCGCGGCCCGATCTGGCCGTGAAAATTCAGCAAACTTTGGAGGCGGAGAATCGTCCACAGAAGAAAGAATGGTGCCCCAAACAAATAAAAGCCGATGCGAAGGCATCGGCTGGCACAAATATGGTGTTCATACTTCCGTCGGAGTTTTGTGCTCCAAGAACCGAAGAAGTGCCGGTAGCACAGTTTGACTGCGGCCCACGGCCAGTTGTCTTTGAAAAGCCACGAGAGAAGAGCTACAAACATTTGAAGGCCCTGTACCTAAGAGGTTATATCAACGGGCAGCCTGTCGGCAAGATGTTGGTTGACACGGGAGCGGCGGTCAATATAATGCCATACTCCATGCTACGGCGTTTGGGATGCTCTAACGCAGATCTGATCAAAACCAATGTCACACTAAGCGACTTCAACGGCCAAGCATCAGAAACGCAAGGCGTTCTGAACGTGGATCTAACCGTGGGCCGAAAAACCATCCCTACATCATTCTTCATCGTCGACAGCAAAATCACCTACGCTGTCCTGCTAGGGAGGGATTGGATTCACGCCAACTGCTGCATTCCATCCACAATGCACCAATGCCTGATACAGTGGGATGGAGATGAAGTGGAGGCCGTTCATGCAGATGACTCGATCGAGATCTCAATAGCTGGCATGAATATTTGGGACACAGACGACCAAGAGCCGATCTCTGGAGTCAGTTTGGACGGCTGTGAGCGCATCGAAGCTACAAAAAATGGGGTGAGGCTGGTCTTATCCACCGGCCTGACAGAGTAGCAAGACCAAAGTCAATGGACGTACGTGGCAAGGCCGATCCCTGCGATCGGCCCCAAAAAATAAAAAGTAATGATCTCACCTCAAGCATGTCACGTAGTCGTAGTAGGGAGACTCCCTCCTGTAGTAGAGCACAAATAAGTTGTAAACCTTCATTGAGCAATGCAATCCAAAAGGGGGCCGATTCCAGCAATCGGCCCAAATTATCCTCACCATACGTTTTGCCTGTGTTCAGCATCGATCTAGCAGGCGACGGAAAGCTAGGATATGGGTTTACATCGGCTGATGAGCTAGAAGAGATTGACATTGGTCCTGGGGATAAGCCACGACCAACATTTATCAGCAAAAAGTTAGATCCGCATCTGAGGGGCCTGATGATAGCTTTGTTGAAAAAATACCCAGATTGCTTTGCCTGGGATTACACAGAGATGCCAGGGTTAGACAGGAGCATCATTGAGCATCGGCTCCCTCTTAAGAAAGGATTTCGGCCGTTCTAGCAGCGAGCACGACAGATGAAGGCCGAAATTTTAGAAGAAGTCAAGAAAGAGATCGAGAAAATGTTGAACGCCGGGTTCATCAGGCCATGCATGTATGCTGAGTGGATTTCTAGTATCGTGCCTGTGGAGAAAAAGGACGGCCGATGGCGCGTCACCATAGATTTTCGGGATCTCAATAGAGCCACTCCAAAGGATGAGTATCCAATGCCGGTCGCAGAGACATTGATCAATGCAGCTGCTGGTCATAAGGTTTTAAGTTTCATGGATGGCAATGCCGGTTACAACCAAATTTTTATGGCTCCAGAGGATATACACAAGACTGCATTCAGGGTACCAGGTTCGGTGGGCTTGTTTGAATATGTAGTCATGACATTTGGACTGAAAAATGCCGGCGCAACATACCAAAGAGCCATGAATTACATCTTTCATGATCTGATCGGCAAGTTGGTGGAGATTTACATTGATGACGTGGTAGTCAAGTCTGTTTCAGTAGAAGGACACTTGGAGGATTTGCAACGCATCCTGGACCGAACTAGAAAATTCGGGCTAAGAATGAATCCAAAGAAGTGTGCTTTTGGTGTAACGGCCGGTCAATTCTTGGGTTTCTTGGTTCATGAACGCGGAATTGAGATCGGCCTGAAAAGTTAGGAGGCAGTGCGAACAATGAAGCCACCTACCACGAAGAAGGAACTCCAGTGTCTCATCGGCAAAATTAACTTCGTCAGAAGGTTCATCTCCAATCTGTCAGGGCGAATCGAGCCGTTCATGGGATTGGTAAAAATTAAGTCTGATGAGGAGTTTCGCTGGGGGGCAGAGCAACAGCAAGCGTTTGACGAGATTGAAGAGTATCTAACGAAGCCACCGGTGTTGGTTCCGCCCTAGCAAGACAGACCATTCTATATTTACTTGTCAGTAGCTAACACTTCCATCGCCTCAGTGGTGGTGCAAGTTTATGATGGTCTGGAGAAAGTCGTTTTCTACCTCAGCAGAAGGATGTTGGATGCAGAAACTAGGTACCCTGAGATCGAGAAGTTGTGCCTCTGCCTATTTTTTACCTGCACCAAGCTTCATCACATCTTGCTGTCAGCGGAAATTGTCGTCATATGCAAATCAGATGTCATCAAACATATGCTGTCGGCTCCTGTGTTGAAAGGCCGACTCGGTAAGTGGATGTTTGCATTATCGGAATTTGATATCCGGTATCAGCCTGTGAAAGCAGTCAAGGGACAGGCATTGGCCGATCTTATTGCTGAACGAATCAACACTGATATAGTAGCACTGTCTGTGCGTGCATGGGCCATGTTTTTCGATGGATCGGTTTGTGATGATGGTTGCGGCATCGGCATTCTACTCGTGTCGCCCCGGGGGGCAACATATTCCTTCTCCATCAGGCTACCTACCCCTTGCACCAACAATGTCGCTGAGTATGAAGCAATACACAAGGGAATGGAGTTGCTATTGGAAGCCGGGGCAGAAGCAGTGGAACTTTTTGGAGACTCCAAATTGGTGATTTCCCAACTCACGGAAGAATACAAATGTGAGAGCGAGTCGCTCTTCCCATTATGGATGCAATGCCGCGAGCTGATGGCACAATTTAGGTACATAAACTTCAATTGGATCCCGAGGTCGCAAAATACCGAGGCAAACGATCTCGCACAGATGGTGTCAGGCTACAAGGACGTAGCAGGTGGAGCCGATGTTCAGGTACAGTTCCTGGAACCGGATGACTGGAGAGCCGATATCTTCAATTACTTGAAAGATTTGGCTCGGGGGGCTCCTAAACGGATAAGGTACAAGGCCATGAAGTATGTCCTTATTGGGGATGACATGTTCTACAGGACTTTGGAAGGGTTACTTCTCAGATGTCTGGGACCAGCCGAGTCAAATTGGCTCTTACGTGAGGTACACGAAGGCGCCTGTGGAACTCACCAATCGGCTCATAAGATGAAATGGTTGATCAGGCGATCGGGGTTTTATTGGCCCACCATGCTTGAGGATTGTTTTAAGTACTATAAAGGGTGTCAAGCATGTCAGAAGTTTGGGAGAATTCAGACGGTACCCGCATCAACAATGAACCCCATCATCAAGCCTTGGCCATTTCGAGGTTGGGGCATGGATATGATCGGCAAAATCAATCCTCCATCGAGCAAAGGCCATATGTGGGTTCTGGCCATTACAGATTATTTCACTAAATGGGTGGAGGCTATCCCTATGAAGTCAGTGGCATCAAAAGATGTTATCAATTTCGTGAAAGAACATGTCATTCATAGATTCGGGATTCCCCAGACTATCACGACCGATGGAGGTTCGGTCTTCGTTTCTCACGAGTTTAGAAAGTTCTGCGAGGACATGGGAATTAAGTTGATCCGATCGTCTCCATACTATGCTCAAGCAAATGGGCAAGCTGAAGCGTCCAACAAGAGCCTTATCAAGCTGATTAAGAGGAAAATCGACGAGCACCCTAGACGTTGGCACGAGGTATTGTCAGAGGTTTTGTGGGCTTATCGCATGTCATGTCATGGATCGATAAAAACCTCGCCATACCATCTGGTCTATGGACAAGAAGCCGTATTGCCCTGGGAAATCACGGCTGGGTCGAGACGTATTACGTTTCAGAATGATTTAACAACTGAAGAATACGCAGCCCTGATGAGTGATAGCATTGAGGATCTAACGGAGCTTAGACTGTGGTCGCTTGAGAAAATTAAAGAGAACAAAGCCAAGGTATCTCGCGCATATAATAAGAAGGTGAGACCAAAGGAGTTCCTCGTTGGTGATCTGGTATGGGAAGCTGTATTGCCATTGGGGACTAAGGATCCAACGTATGGTAAATGGTCTCCAAATTGGCACGGGCCGTACAGGGTCGACCAAGTTTTAAAGGGTAACGCATACATGCTCGAGGAGCTGAGCGGTGTGAAATTCCCAGTGGCTGTCAATGGTCAGCATCTCAAGAAATATTTCCCAAGTATGTGGGATGACGGACAGTGAAATATGGGGGCCGATGCATGAAATCGGCCAAGAAAAAAAAATATATACAAAGCAACAGGACGCAAAGCACAGCCGATGCATAGACATCGACTTTAGACCAAAAAGCCGATGCATAGCCATCGACTCTAGAGGTACAAACTGTTACGAGCAGGTATCAGGTTACCGTTTGAATTTGGGGAACTG
Source organism: Lolium perenne (assembly GCF_019359855.2). Classification (NCBI taxonomy): domain Eukaryota; kingdom Viridiplantae; phylum Streptophyta; class Magnoliopsida; order Poales; family Poaceae; genus Lolium; species Lolium perenne. Next base: position 91,749,750 of record NC_067250.2, on the reverse strand, counting down.
AATCTGGCCTTATTGGCGTTTTATGGTAAAAGACTGATGCGTTGCTATTGGCTCTTTGTGCGTTGACCTACTTTGACAATCGGAAAAATCAAACTTAGAAGCATGCTTCATTGATTAAAAGGGGTTTTTTTACAATAAGTGCCGATTGCTCACAAAAGGAGGATCTACTGCCTAATGTACTACTACTAGCCCTATTCTAGTAGTCCCTAATCTAGGGGCCGGCGCCGTCGCTGCCAACGCTGCCCTCGTCGTCGCCGTCCTCGCCGCCATCGGCGTTGCTGCCGGCGATGTCTTCGTCGTTGCTGTTGAAGCCCTCGGCAGGGGCTTCTTCTTCTTCGTCGTCGTCGTCGTCCTCCGACCCGGTGCGGAAGTGCTTCGCCGGCGGGTATTCGTCGGAGGAGGTGTCGTCCTCCGCTTCATCCTCCTCGTCGGAGGAGATGTCCTCGCCCCAGGAGAAGGCATCGTCATCGCTCTCTTCCTCCAACTCCCCGTCAACGAGGAACTGGAGGTTATCCTCCCCGTCGGTCAAGGATTCGTCATCCTCTGACCTGACGGAGAATCCTAGTCCGCCTCGTCCCACCACAGTGGGGCGTGGGCCTCGTATGCCGCTATCGGGTCGTACTCCGGCGTCGGCTCACGGGAGGAGGAGGATTGGAAGGAGAGGCCCGAAGAGTAGGAGGCAGAGGAGGAGTCCATGGTTGCAGAGGAGGGGAGTTTCGATTGCTAATGCAGAACAATGAGGAGGCGAACTGCTTGGATGAGGTTAAATAAAGGGGATACAGTGGAAGATGATTCAATGATGTGGCAGTTTCGAGGATGCGGTGCCAAAACTGTCAAATCGTGCAGTACAGAGAAGTTGAGAAGGCAAGGCATCATGATGGAAGGGCACTGTAGCGGTTCTGCTCTGCAACGCGTTACCCGATGAAGGAAAAGCAGAGTGGTTTTGGAATTATTATTGCCAAAACCAGGGGGGCATGTGTTATCACCGGATTTTAGCCAAATTAGGAGATGGGTCGTGATTGAGATGGGCTTGGAAGATATGCACATAAAGTGTTTCTGAATCGGCCTCGTGCGAGAATTTGGGCTAGATTGCCCGTATATTTGTACATTATGGTAGATCGTGTTTTAGTTTAGAATTAAGAGATAGAGTTTGGTTCGTACACAGTTAGGTTTATTCCAAAGATAGAAAGTCCACGGACTATAAATATGTACCTAGGGTTATTGAGAAAGGAGGATGATCACGTTCACAACAAACACAATCTAGGCGCATCGCCACCCCTTGTTTCGAGGGTTTCTTCTGGGTAAGCGTCATGCTGCCTAGATCACATCTTGCGATCTAGGCAGTATCAGTTTATTCGTTGTTTTGTGTTGCTCGTACTGAAGCCTTGTTGATGGCGAGTAATACTGTTATCATAGGTGTTTTGGGGCCAACGTCGATACTTTTCTGATATGTTTGCTTAGTTATGCTACCCCTAAATATCTAGCTGCCTTTGCACTTATCTTAGGTGTAAGGGCAGCATCTTGCTTGGACTTTATTTTAGTAGATTTGATCTGTTATGGTTGTTCCTTGTTCTCCAAGGATTTGTTTGATATCCGCATGGTTAGGCCTTGCAAACGGGTTGAACGATCCAGTAGTGCGTGAGGTATGGTTTGCCGATCCAAGAGGGGTTGTTCCGGGAATCGACTCTGTGTTGGTTTTTAGGCCTCTTCTAGGATTAGTTTTCTGTTACCTTTCGTATCTGCCAGGCTCAACTATGTGTAGGATGTTCCAATTATGCGGTGAAAGCCCTAGACTGTCGTAGATCGATTTAACTTGGTATTGATCAAGCAGGAACCCCGTGTTATCATAGATCCAATGCGGACCATGGATCAATCGGCTCTTTGAGCTGATTCACAGGGTAACCTGAGAGCCGATCGAGGCTCGGATTTAATGTTTACGTGTCTGCAATGCAGGAAACTAATCGAAGCAATCCATCACCTTCCTGACCAGGTATAGGTCAGGTGGCACGCCCTCGCAACAGCCAGGACGTGTGCCGGAGCTTTGCCGGCCGTCGCCCGAGGGACCAGGACCCACCAGCAGTTCTGGGAGCCTCCCGGCTCTTCGTGTTGCTCGTCGCTGCTCGCCGGTGGGTTTTGGCAGGCAACACAATTAGGGTTGGATCTTGATTGTTTGATAGGGGAAACTCTCCCGGTATTGATTTCTACTTGTTATTGATGCTATTGAGTGAAACCATTGAACCAAGGTTTATGTTCAGATTGTTATTCATCATCATATCACCTCTGATCATGTTCCATATGATGTCTCGTGAGTAGTTCGTTTAGTTCTTGAGGACATGGGTGAAGTCTAAATGTTAGTAGTGAATTATGTTGGGTAATATTCAATGTTATGATATTTAAGTTGTGGTGTTATTCTTCTAGTGGTGTCATGTGAACATCGACTACATGATACTTCACCTTTATGGGCCTAGGGGAATACATCTTGTATTCGGTTTCTAATTGCGGGGTTGCCGGAGTGACAGCAACCTGAACCCCCGTTGGTATATCGATGCAGGAGGGATAGCAGGATCTCAGAGTTTAAGGCTGTGGTTAGATTTATCTTAATTACTTTCTTGTATTTGCGGATGCTTGCAAGGGGTATAATCACAAGTATGTATTAGTCCTAGGAAGGGCGGTGCATTAGCATAGGTTCACCCACACAACACTTATCAAAACAATGAAGATTAATCAGCTATATGAAGCGAAAGCACTAGACTAAATTCCCGTGTGTCCTCAAGAACGTTTGGTCATTATAAGTAAACAAACCGGCTTGTCCTTTGTGCTAAAAAGGATTGGGCCACTCGCTGCAATTATTTCTCTCGCATTTTACTTACTCGTACTTTATTTACCTGCTATATCAAAACCCCTTGAATACTTGTTTGTGAGCATTTACAGTGAATCCTTCATCGAAACTGCTTGTCAACACCTTCTGCTCCTCGTTGGGTTCGACACTCTTATTTATCGAAAGTACTATGATACACCCCCTATAATTGTGGGTCATCAAGACAATTTTCGGGCGCCGTTGCCGGGGAGTGAAGCGCTATTGGTAAGTGGAATTGGTAAGGAAAACATTTACTGTACGTGCTGATTTTATTTCTGCCTGCTGCTATAATTCATTATGGAGAGGTCTTCTCTTGAATTCCTATTTGGAAAATCTACTACTACTGCAAAGGTAGTGGATGAGGCGCTAGGTGATAAAGAGGTTCCATACAAAATACCTATGAAAATTATTGAACGTGTTGTGGCTAACCGCTATGAAGGGTATGGAACGGTCCATCCTGGTGATCATTTACTGTTTTTACATGAATTATGCGGGTTATTCAAATGTGCAGGTATTGCTATGGATGAAGTTAGAAAGAAACTATTCTCTATATCGCTGTCTGGTAAAGCGGCGCATTGGTATAAATTGCTGAAGAATGGTGATTCTCTTGATTGGGAGGACATTGTGCCTTTATTTTATTCTAAATTCTATCCTCCAAGTGAAATTCACAAAGATCGAAACCGCATATATAATTTCTGGCCTCATGATGGAGAAAGTATTGCCCAAGCATGGGGGAGATTGAAGTCTTTAATGCTCAAATGCCCCATTCATGAGCTTCCTGGTAATATTATTATTGATAATTTCTATGCAAGACTGTCTTTTCAAGATAAGACTTTGCTGGATACTTCTTGTTCTGGATCATTTACACGCAACGAAGAAGAGTTTAAAAGGGACCTTCTTGATCGGATCCAGGAGAATACTGAAGGATGGGAGAACGACAAAGATAGAGAGTCAGGTATAAACTATGATTATAAATGCATTGAAGTTTTTATGGAGACTGATAAATTTTGTAATATGAGTGCTGCTTATGGTCTTCATTCTCAAGTCGTTGCAAACTTTTATAAAGCTTTTGCCTCTCACTTTGAATTGCCTAGGAAGAATTTTGATAAGTATCATGAACCATACAAAGATAAAACTGATTCATCTATAAATAAATATGCTATAATTGAAACTGTTGATCATATTCTTCCTGAAGCATATATTGAAAAAACTCCTTTCCCTACTAAAATGAAGGAGTATTCTGTTATAACTAGTGCGGTTAATAAAAGTGCAAAGAAACCTATAGAACCTGAAGAACAAATAAAGCTTGAACCTGCTATTGCAATAGTTAAAGATCTTGTGACTGAAAATGTAGAAGATGGTCATATTATTTTCTGTGAAGATGCTTCTAATATTGTTTCGCATCCTAATAAGTCTAGGAAAGCTAGTGTTCCTATGCTCTCTGTTAGAATTGGTGATCATTGTTATTATGGTTTATGCGACATTGGTGCAAGTATTAGTGCCATTCCTTATGAGCTTTATACGGAGATTATGCATGAAATTGGTTCTTGTGAACTTGAAGATATTGATGTGGTTATTCGGCTAGCTAATAGAGAAACTATCTCTCCTATTGGTATTGTTCGAGATGTGGAAGTTCTATGTGGTAAGATTAAATATCCTGCTGACTTTCTGGTACTTGGTTCTGCTGCTAGTAAGTCTTGTCCTATTATTTTTGGTAGACCTTTTCTAAATACTTGTGGAGCTGTTATAGATTGCAAGAAGGAAAAAATTGTGACTAAATTTGCTGGTGAATCTTATGAGTTTAATTTCTCTAAATTTGCCAAAACTCCTTATAAAGCTAATTTGCCTAATAATGATTTTAGAGTTGAACAGTGTGCGTCTATTGCTCTTGCTCCTAATAATCCTTTGCAGCAACATTTGGAGGATAGTGAGAGTGAAGTCTTTAGGGAAGAAAGGAATGAGCTTGATGAAATTTTCCTTCGTCAACCCATTCTTAAACATGACTTGCCGGTTGAAGATTTAGGTACAACACCACCACCAAAGGAAGATCCTGTTTTTGATTTAAAACCATTGCCTGATAATCTTAAGTATGCTCATATTGATGATAATAAAATATATCCTGTTATTATTAGTTCTAAGCTTTCAGAATTTGAAGAAGAAAGGTTATTGGAAATACTGAAGAAACACCGAGGAGCTATTGGCTACACTCTTGATGATTTGAAGGGGATTTCTCCCTCTATTTGCCAACATGCTATCAATATGGAAGATGATGCAAAGCTTGTTGTTGAACATCAACGTCGTCTAATTCCAAAGATGAAGGATGTGGTAAGGAATGAGGTATTAAAACTTCTTGAAGCTGGTATTATATATCCTATTGCGGATAGTAGATGGGTTAGTCCTGTGCATTGTGTTCCTAAGAAAGGAGGAATGACTGTTGTGCCTAATGATAATGATGAGCTCATCCCTCAAAGAGTAGTTGTAGGGTATAGAATGTGCATTGATTATCGAAAAGTTAATAAGGTTACTACGAAAGATCATTACCCTTTACCCTTTATTGATCAAATGTTAGAGAGGTTGTCTAAAAATACTCATTTTTGCTTTCTAGATGGTTATTCTGGGTTTTCACAAATTGCTGTTAAAACTAAAGATCAAGAGAAAACCACTTTCACTTGTCCCTATGGAACTTATGCTTATAGACGTATGCCTTTTGATTTATGTAATGCTCCTGCTACTTTTCAAAGATGCATGTCTGCTATTTTTCATGGCTTTTGTGAGAATATTGTAGAGGTATTCATGGATGATTTTTCTGTCTATGGGAATTCTTTTGATAATAGCTTGCGAAACCTTGATAAAGTTTTGCAGAGATGTGAAGAAACTAACCTTGTTCTTAATTGGGAGAAATGTCACTTTATGGTTAATGAAGGAATTGTATTGGGACATAAAATTTCCGAGAGAGGTATTGAAGTGCATAGAGCTAAAGTTGAAGCAATTGAAAAGATGCCCTACTCGAGGGATGTTAAAGGTATTCATAGTGTTCTTGGTCATGCTGGGTTTTATAGGAGATTTATTAAAGATTTCTCCAAGATTTCAAAGCCTCTTACTAATCTTCTTCAAAAAGATGTACCTTTTGTTTTTGATGATGATTGTAAGGAAGCTTTTGAAACTCTAAAGAAAGCCTTAACAACTGCTCATGTAGTTGAACCTCCTGATTGGAACTTACCTTTTGAAATTATGTGTGATGCTAGTGATTTTGTTGTAGGCGCTGTTCTTGGACAGCGAGTAGATAAAAAATTAAATGTTATTCATTATGCTAGCAAAACTCTTGATGCTGCTCAAAGAAATTATGCTACAACTGAAAAAGAATTATTAGCTGTAGTCTTTGCTTGTGACAAGTTTAGATCTTATATCGTTGATTCAAAAGTTACAATTCATACTGATCATGCTGCAATTAGATACCTTATGACGAAGAAAGATGCTAAGCCAAGGCTTATTAGATGGGTGCTTCTTTTGCAAGAATTTGATTTACATATTATAGATAGGAAAGGTGCTGATAATCCTATTGCTGATAATTTATCTAGATTGGAAAATATTGCTTATGATCCTGTTCCTGTTAATGATAGTTTTCCAAATGAACAATTGGCTGTAATAAAGGTGAACTCGCGAGATAGTCCTTGGTATGCTGATTATGCTAACTTTATTGTATCCAAGTACTTGCCTCCAACCTTTTCAGCTCAGCAAAGGAGGAAATTCTTTTATGACTTGAGGCATTATTTTTGGGATGACCCACACTTATATAAAGAAGGAGTGGATGGTATTATGCGAAGATGTGTTCCCGAATATGAACAACAAGAGATATTGAGTAAGTGTCATGGTAGTGCTTATGGAGGACATCACGCCGGAGATAGAACCACGCAAAAAGTTCTACAATCAGGTTTTTATTGGCCAACTCTCTTCAAAGATGCAAGGAAGTTTATTTTATCTTGTGATGAATGTGAAAGGGTTGGTAATATCTCTAGACGCAATGAAATGCCTATGAATTATACTCTTGTTATTGAACCATTCGATTGTTGGGGATTTGACTTCATGGGTCCTTTCCCTTCTTCAGAAGGTAACACTCATATACTTGTCGCTGTTGATTATGTTACTAAATGGGTGGAAGCTATACCCACAAAAAGTGCTGATGGTGAGACTTCATTGAAAATGCTTTTAGATATTATTTTTCCTAGATTTGGAGTACCTAGATATATTATGACTGATGGAGGTTCTCATTTTATTCATGGTGGTTTTAGAAAAACCCTTGCTAAGTATGGTATTAATCATAGGATCGCTTCTGCTTATCATCCTCAAACTAGTGGGCAAGTAGAATTATCAAATAGAGAGATTAAATCTATCTTGGGAAAGACTGTTAATAAATCTAGAAAGAACTGGGCTATTAAATTAAAGGAAGCATTATGGGCCTATAGAACTGCTTATAAAAATCCTATGGGTATGTCACCGTACAAAATGGTTTATGGGAAAGCTTGTCATTTACCTTTAGAACTAGAGCACAAAGCTTATTGGGCTGTAAGAGAACTAAATAAAGATCCTAAACTTGCCGGTAAGAAGAGATTGCTACAATTGAGTTCTTTAGATGAATGGAGAAATGAAGCATATGAAAATGCTAAACTCTTTAAAGAGAAAGTTAAGAAATGGCATGATAGAAAAATTATCAAAAGAGAATTTAATGTTGGAGATAAAGTCCTATTGTATTGGTCTCCTCTCAGATTTTTTGCAGGGAAATTACTCTCAAAATGGGAAGGACCATATATCATTGTGGAGGTGTATCGTTCAGGGGCAATTAAAATTAGTTCTCTGCAAGGTGATGCCACACAAGTAGTGAATGGACAAAGGCTCAAGCATTATATCTCTGAAGATTCTTATAATGAAGATGTTGATGTTATCCAAGTGGTGACTCCGGAAGCTTTCATCAAAGGTCAAATTGACAGTTCTGCAGAGCTCGACTTTGAATAGGTAACAGTACTGGTAATAAAAAGTCCGCGTTTAACTTTCCGAACTATGTTTTTGCTATTTTCGGAAAATATGAAAAATTACGAGATCGAAACGGAGTGGAGACGCACGAGGGCGTGCCCCCATAGGCCGGCGCGGGCCCCAGCCTGGCTGCGCCGCCCTATGAGGACATCGCCTCGGTGTCCCTCTCCGACTCTGGTTTGACCTGGTACTTTCCTTCTGTCGTGAAAATTTCTGCTATATAATCTCCCGGACCCCTGGAGGTCCGTATATCGTTTTCTCGTCGTGTTTTGTTTCGAGCTGCTTTCTGCCAGGATCTGTTTTTGATCTAGAAGCACCATGGTCTCCAACAACAAGGACAAGGAGCCTTTGAAGGAAGAATTCAAGGAGGAAGTGAAGGAGATGTCATCAATAAAAAGGAAGCGGCAAACTGTGGAGAGTAAGCCAATCTTGGTGGGATCCGTTAGCACTAGACATTCTTTTTCTCATAACCTGCAGGGACCTCTACCGCCTGTTCTTAGCCTCAACTCTTTCCCTTGTGTGGAGGAAGCACTACGGGTTACCGATGAGTTTTGTGATCAATACCGTGCGCTGAGAAGGGAAGTGGAGATACTTCTTGAGGAGAACCACCGACTTCGCAGAATGCTGGAATATTACTCAATTCCTATCACAAGGCTGCCACCGCCACTTTCAGATAACAATGAATCTCTTCGAGTCTTAGTGCAGAACTGCCAAACTGAGAAGCTGAAGCTGAAGGAGATCTTTAAGGATCGCAAGAACGGACCATCACCATCACCACTGAAGGAGTAATTCATCATCGGTATTGGCATCCCCTTGGTTTGTTCCAAGCTTGGGGGAGTGCCGCGGTATCACATCATCACTACCTTTTACCTTTTTATTATCAAGTAGTGTCATATCATGAGTAGGGCAGTTATCATATAAGATGTGTTGCGGTATGGAAGTATCTCTCTTTAGTTGGTTATCTATGTATCCCTTGGTGTGAGTTATCGTTATGGAATATTAATGAGAAGTCTTATCATTTACATATTGCACATCTTATTTTAGTTTGCCATCTCTATTATATGATTGATCTTGTTGTTAAGTATTGGTATCACTTTGGGAGCATTGAGTAAATCTATTTGGTTTTGGCAAACTTAGCATTGGTCAATAGCAACAACACTTTGAGTTTAAGTAGAAAAGAGGAGATGCATGTAGATATGTTGTTTCATTATCTTTCTTTCCTGTTAGCTATGAGCTTAGTATTCTGAAGTTAAAATTATTTGTGCTTACAAGAAAGATGCATGATTGTTTCTATCACATGTATATTTGTTTTTTCCCTCAACTCTTATGCTTGCTAATCAACCTTGCCAGCCAAAAACCTGTGCTGAGAGGGAATGCTTCTCATGCATCCAAACCCTTAGACCAAACCTATGCCATCAGTGTCCACCATAACTACCTATTATGTGGTATTTTGCGCCATTCCAAGTAAATACTTCATGTGCTACCTTTAAACAATTCAACATTTATCATCCCTTATTTGTGTTAATGTTTTATAGCTCATGAGGAAGTATGTGGTGTTTTATCTTTCAATCTTGTTGGGCAGCTTTCACTAATGGACTAGTGGCTTCATCCACTTATCCTATAATTTTGCAAAAAGAGCTGGCAACGGGGTTCCCAGCCCCAATTAATTAACTCTCACTAATAATCCTCTTCACATGTTTTGCTCTGATTCATCAGTAAGCAACTTAATTTTGCAATAGACACTCCTCCATGGTATGTGAAATGTTGGAAGGCACCCGAGGATTCGGTTAGCCATGGCTTGAGAAAGCAAAGGTTGGGAGGAGTGTCATCCTTAAATAAACTAAAGTACATGTGTAAACAAAAGAGAAGAGGGATGATCTACCTTGCTGGTAGAGGTAACGTCCTTCACGGGAGCCGCTCTTTGGAAGTCTATTTGGCAAGGGGGTTAGAGTGCCCACTACCATTCGTTGACAACAACAAACACCTCTCAAAACTTTACTTTTATGCTCTCTATATGATTTCAAAACTTGAAAAGCTCTAGCACATGATTTAATCCCTGCTTCCCTCTGCGAAGGGCCTATCTTTTATTTTCATGTTGAGTCAGCAAACTTATTTCCCTCCATCTTAAGCAAGCAATTGAGTTGTTGTGATCCAACCATCTATATTGTGATTTATTTAATCATGCCTTTTATTTCTTCCTTGTTTAGTACAAGTTTTATCTGAATGAATATAGATTTGAAGATTATCGATGATTATGAGGAGATTATTATGATTGAATATACAAGTTTTGCTATAAGCTTTGATATAAGAGCGCTGCTCGATAAATAAGTACAATCTGTTAAATGTTCTCTGACCAAGAACGAAGTTTGCCAGCACCAATTATGATTTCCTATGCACCTTTATTTGTGATTTCCTTTTACTTGTTTCAAGTTGAATCATATTGGGAAGTTGTTCACTAGAATGTCTTGTGTGAATTAATATGATGCTTCTTGTCCGTATTTTATTTATCGAATCTTCGCTCCATAAACATGTGGTCTTGTTTACTGAGTTCAGTTTCGCTTGGGGACAAGCGAAGTCTAAGCTTGGGGGGGTTGATACGTCCATTTTGCATCACTATTTTATATCATAATTTACTGTTATTCATTGATATATTTCATATTTAGAGATGATACTTATGTTATTTCATCTATTTTGCATGTTTCATGATTATTGGAGGATCGCGCACCGGAGTCAGGATTCTGCTGGAAAAAGCGCCGTCAGAATGCATTATTTCGGAAGATCAACAATTGACGGAAATTATTTGAAAAATCCTATTTTTCCAGAAGACGAAGAGAGCCAGAAGGAGGAGCCGAGGAGGGCTGCCATGGGACCCCCCCATAGGCCGGCGCGAGCCCAGGCCTGGTCGCGCCGCCTTGTGGGGAGGGGGCTCACAACCCCCTCTGGCCTCCTCTCCTTCGCGTACTTCTTCGTCCCGAAAACCTAAGCTCTGCGGTGATCCCTTCGGAGTTTCCCCCTCCAATCTTCTCTGATGCAGCCTCCATTTTCGTGTGTCTGTCTTTCTGTGGCCCTCTCCTCCCGAGAACCTTCGGGGCCATATATATAATGATTTTTTAGGTCAAAATACGTCAGTGATAAAACTAACATGAACTTTGGAGTTTATTATATATAGCTTCTAAATAATCGTGCAAAGTATCACAAGGTTCATTCAATAAACAATGACAATAAGTAATATGAACTCATCAAGTGATAACTCTTACATTCTACAATGCATGCATAATACTCCCTCCGTTTCAATCTATAATGCCTATAGATTTTCTGCATTTGTTTCATAATATAAGAGTAGATCTGCAAAAAAATATGGCAGGGATACGCGGGATGGAAGGATCAGAAAAAATCAGGGGATTTTCTTTAACGACTGATACGTCCATTTTGCATCACTATTTTATATCATAATTTACTGTTATTCATTGATATATTTCGTATTTGGAGATGATACTTATGTTATTTCATCTATTTTGCATGTTTCATGATTATTGGAGGATCGCGCACCGGAGTCAGGATTCTGCTGGAAAAAGCGCCGTCAGAATGCAATATTTCGGAAGATCAACAATTGACGGAAGTTATATGAAAAATCCTATTTTTCCAGAAGACGAAGAGAGCCAGAAGGAGGAGCCGAGGAGGGCTGCCATGGGCCCCCCCATAGGCCGGCGCGGGCCCAGGCCTGGCCGCGCTGCCTTGTGGGGCCCACAACCCCCTCTGGCCTCCTCTCCTTCGTGTACTTCTTCGTCCCGAAAACCTAAACTCCAGGGGATAGTCGCGAAGAGTCACAGCCGCCTCTGCGGGGCGGAAAACACCAGAGAGAAAAGAGCTCTCTGGCAGGCTAAAATCCGCCGGGGAAATTCCCTCCCGGAGGGGGAAATCGACGCCATCGTCACCGTCATCGAGCTGGACATCATTGGGATCATCATCACCATCATCTCCATCATCATCACCGCCATCTCCACGGCTGCACTTTGTCACCGCTGTAACAATTAGGGTTGGATCTTGATTGTTTGATAGGGGAAACTCTCCCGGTATTGATTTCTACTTGTTATTGATGCTATTGAGTGAAACCATTGAACCAAGGTTTATGTTCAGATTGTTATTCATCATCATATCACCTCTGATCATGTTCCATATGATGTCTCGTGAGTAGTTCGTTTAGTTCTTGAGGACATGGGTGAAGTCTAAATGTTAGTAGTGAATTATGTTGTGTAATATTCAATGTTATGATATTTAAGTTGTGGTGTTATTCTTCTAGTGGTGTCATGTGAACGTCAACTACATGATACTTCACCTTTATGGGCCTAGGGGAATACATCTTGTATTCGTTTGCTAATTGCGGGGTTGCCGGAGTGACAGCAACCTGAACCCCCGTTGGTATATCGATGCAGGAGGGATAGCAGGATCTCAGAGTTTAAGGCTGTGGTTAGATTTATCTTAATTACTTTCTTGTATTTGCGGATGCTTGCATGGGGTATAATCACAAGTATGTATTAGTCCTAGGAAGGGCGGTGCATTAGCATAGGTTCACCCACACAACACTTATCAAAACAATGAAGATTAATCAGCTATATGAGGCGAAAGCACTAGACTAAGGGTGTGTTTGGTTGGGATTCTCACGTCAGATTCACTACCTGGAAGCTGAAATCTGAACCAAAGGGTTTCAAGGTCGACACAGATTCTCGTAACGCAGTAGATTCCTGCAGTGTAAAACGAAAGTTGGGTCGACCCCTGATTCCACTGCGTTGCGTCCAGCCAAAAACTTGGAAATTACCCGCCATGCCATTGCCAAGTGAAAAGTGACCGGTTCATTTCCTTCCTTTCTTCTCCAACCCTTCTGTCTCCTCCCGTATTCTCCCTTTTCCCCGTGACTCGCACCAGGAGGCGAAGAGCACAGGCTAGGGTTCCCCTCGCCGGCCAATTCCGGCAGCCTCCTGCGCCACGCCGGCCGGGAATGAAGCCCCCTAGCCCGCCTCTCCCTTTTCCCTTCTCGACTAGGCCGAAGGTCGACCGGCGCCCAAGCGCCAGACCGCAGCTCCTCGCCGCCCTCATAGCTTGCCCGTCGCGCCGCCGCCGCCTCCATAGCTTGCTCCGTCGTGCCTCCACTCCCAGGAATGACTCCCGAAGCTTCCCGGCCACCGGATATCTACACCGCTTCCTTCACATCTCGTTCCTCCTCCCTCCCGTGACATGCGTGCAAGGTGTTTGTGAAAATGCTTCTTCTAGAAAGAAAAATGCTTGCTATATATAATTATGGAAGTGTATTGTTATGTTTTTGAGTATATTTTTTCATGAATGTGATGAAGATGACGAAACATTTAATCTACGGAATCCACAGTTCTTACGGAATCCACAGTTCACATTTATTCTAACCAAACAACTTCCAACTTTCCCACAGTTGTCAGCTCACAGCAGATTTGTCACAGCAGATTTTCCACAGCTGATTTTTGGGAATCTACAGCTCAACCAAACACACCCTAAATTCTCGTGTGTCCTCAAGAACGTTTGGTCATTATAACTAAACAAATCGGCTTGTCCTTTGTGCTAAAAAGGATTGGGCCACTCGCTGCAATTATTTCTCTAGCATTTTACTTACTCGTACTTTATTTACCTGCTATATCAAAACCCCCTGAATACTTGTCTGGGAGCATTTACAGTGAATCCTTCATCGAAACTGCTTGTCAACACCTTCTGCTCCTCGTTGGGTTCGACACTCTTATTTATCGAAAGTACTACGATACACCCCCTATACTTGTGGGTCATCAACGACAGAGAGGTTTTCGAGATTCTGTATTGACTTTCCTTATTTCTCTCCTATTTCTGAGATTTTGGATGGACTCCTTAGGGGGTTTTGTATTAAAAAATGACTTGCGCTAATTACCATGCAGAAAATCTATAGGCATTATAGATTGAAACGGAGGGAGTAGTAAATAGCATTGTAAGAAACATGAATGATAAGTAATATGTATCATAAAGCATGCTTAGGAGAATCCTATAAAAAAATTGGAAGATTATTTGTCCTCTCTTTTCAGGAATATTTCTTTTGACTCTTGAACACAAGAAAGTAAACAGAAAATATATGCGCTAAACCTCTGATGTCTACGGGTGCTTCTATTCTTGTAGACAGTGTTGGGCCTCCAAGAGCAGAGGTTTGTAGAACAGCAGCAAGTTTCCCTTGAGTGGATCACCCAAGGTTTATCGAACTCAGGGAGGAAGAGGTCAAAGATATCCCTCTCAAGCAACCCTGCAATCACAAAGCAAGAAGTCTCTTGTGTCCCCAACACACCAAATACACTTGTCAGATGTATAGGTGCACTAGTTCGGCGGAGAGATAGTGAAATACAAGTAGTATGGATGTATATGAGTGGTAATAGCAATCTGAATAAAATATGGCAGCGAGTAAACATGCAACGAAACAGTAAACAAACGGAGATTCGATGCTTGGAAGCAAGGCCTAGGGAGCCTGCTTTCACTAGTGGACACTCTCAACTTTGATCACATAATAAAGCCACTCTACACTCTTTTGTTGGATGATGAACACCACTAATTGTGTAGGATTACACGAACCCTCAATGCCGGAGTTAACAAGCTCCACAATATTCGATATTCATGTTTAAATAACCTTAGAGTGCACGATAGATCAACACAACTAAACCAAGTACTAACATAGCATGCACACTATCACCATCACACTATGAAGGAGGAATAGATCACATCAATACTATCATAGCAATAGTTAACTTCATAATCTACAAGAGATTACAATCATAACCTACGCCAAGTACTACACGATGCACACACTGTCACCATTACACCGTGGAGGAGGAATAGAATACTTTAATAACATCACTAGAGTAACACATAGATGATATTCAACTAGATCACAAAGAGAGAGATGAACCACATAGCTACAGCAGAGCCCTCAGCCCCGGGGGTGAATTACTCCCTCCTCATCATGGAGACAGCGATGGCGGTGAAGATGGCGGTGGAGACGGTGGTGGAGATGACACCGGGGGCAATTCCCCGTCCCGGCAGGGTGCCGGAACAGAGAGTTCTGTCCCCCGAATTGGAGTTTCGCGATGGCGGCGGCTCTGGAAGGTTTTCTCGGGTTTCGTCAATCGTGGTAGGGTTTTCGCGACGGAGACCATAAGTAGGCGGAAGGGCAGCCTCGGAGGGGGCCTGGTGGGCCCACACACTAGGGGGGCGCGCCCCACCCCTTGGCCGCGCCGCCCTGGCGTGTGGGGCCCCCCTGGCTCCTCTCCGGTACTTCTTCGATGCACTGGAACCTTCCGGGGAAAATAAGGTGCTGGGCATTGATTTCGTCCGATTCCGAGAATATTTCCTTACTAGGATTTCTGAAACGAAAAACAGCAGAAAATAGCAACTGGCCCTTCGGCATCTCGTCAATAGTTTAGTTCCGGAAAATGCATAAAATCATCATAAAGTGTGAACAAAACATGTAGGTATTGTCATAAAACAAGCATGGAACATAAGAAATTATCGATACGTTTGAGACGTATCAAGCATCCCCAAGCTTAGTTCCTACTCGCCCTCGAGTAGGTAAACGATAACAAGGATAATTTCTGAAGTGACATGCTACTAACATAATCTTGATCATACTATTGTAAAGCACATGAGATGAATGCAGCGATTCGAAGCAATGATGAAGATAATGAGTAAACAAATGAATCATATAGCAAAGACTTTTCATGAATAATACTTTCAAGACAAGCATCAATAAGACTTGCATAAGAGTTAACTCATAAGCAATAAATTCTTAGTAGAAAGCTTTGAAACAACACAAAGGAAGATATAAGTTTCAGCGGTTGCTTTCAACTTCAACATGTATATCTCATGGATAATTGTCAACACAAAGTAATATAACAAGTGCAATAGGTAAACATGTAAGAATCGATGCACACAGTTTACACAAGTGTTTGCTTCTGGGATAGAAAGAATAGGCAAACTGACTCAACAATAAAGTAGAAGATAGGCCCTTCGCAGAGGGAAGCATTGATTACTATATTTGTGCTAGAGCTTTTCATTTTGAAAACAAGAAACAATTTTGTCAACGGTAGTAATAAAGCATATGTGTTATGTATAAGACATCTTATAAGTTGCAAGCCTCATGCATAGTATACTAATAGTGCTCGCACCTTGTCCTAATTAGCTTGGATTAACACGGATTATCATTGCATAGCATATGTTTCAACCAAGTGACACAAAGGGGTACCTCTATGCCGCCTGTACAAAGGTCTAAGGAGAAAGCTCGCATTGGATTTCTCGCTTTTGATTATTCTCAACTTAGACATCCATACCGGGACAACATAGACAACAGATAATGGACTCCTCTTTAATGCATAAGCATTCAACAACTTCTCATAAGAGATTGAGGATTAGTTGTCCACACTGAAACTTCCACCATGAATCATGGCTTTAGTTAGCGGCCCAATGTTCTTCTCTAACAGTATGCATACTCAAACCATTTGATCATGAAAATCGCCCTTACTTCAGACAAGACGAGCATGCATAGCAACTCACATGATATTCAACAAAGGTAAAAGTTGATGGAGTCCCCAGAAACATGGTTACCGCTCAACAAGCAACTTATTAAGAAATAAAACACATAAGTACATATTCTTCACCACAATAGTTTTTAAGGCTACTTTCCCATGAGCTATATATTGCAAAGACAAAGAATAGAATTTTAAAGGTAGCACTCAAGTAATTTACTTTGGAATGGCGGAGAAATACCATGTGGTATGTAGGTATGGTGGACACAAATGGCATGGTTATTGGCTCAAGGATTTGGATGCATGAGAAGAATTCCTCTCAATACACGGCTAGGCTAGCAAGGTTGTTTGAAGAAAAATCAAGTATAAAAGGTGCAGCAAAGCTCACATATGAACATATTGTAACTATTATAAGACTTTACATTGTCTCCTTGTTGTTCAAACACCTCGACCAGAAAATATCTAGACTCTAGAGATCAATCATGCAAACCAAATTTTAACAAGCTCTATGTAGTTATTCATTAATGGGTACAAGGTACATGATGCAAGAGCTTAAACATGATCTATATGAGCACAACAATTGCCAAGTATCACATTATTCAAGACATTATACCATTTACCACATGCAGCATTTTCTGTTTCCAACCATATAACAATTAACGAAGCAGTTTCAACCTTCGCCATGAACATTAAAAGCTAAGAACACATGTGTTCATATGAACCAGCGGAGCGTGTCTCTATCCCACACAAGCATTTATTCAGAGAATGAAAATAACAAACGAAAATAAAAGCACACGGATGCTCCAAGTAAAGTACATAAGATGTGACCGAATAAAAATATAGTTTCAAGAGAAGAAACCTGATAATTTGTCGATGAAGAAGGGGATGCCTTGGGCATCCCCAAGCTTAGATGCTTGAGTCTTCTTGAAATATGCAGGGATGAACCACGGGGGCATCCCCAAGCTTGGACTTTTCACTCTTCTTGATCACATTTTATCATCCTCCTCTCTTGACCCTTGAAAACTTCCTCCACACCAAACTCAAAACAAACTCATTAGAGGGTTAGTGCATAATCAAAAATTTCACATGTTCAAAGGTGACACAATCATTCTTAACACTTCTGGACATTTCACAAAGCTACTGAAAGTCAATGGAACAAAGAAATCCATCCAACACAGCAAAAGGGGCAATGCAAAATAAAAGGCAGAATCTGTCAAAACAGAACAGTCCGTAAAGACGAATTTTAAAGTGGCACCAGACTTGCTCAGATGAAAATGCCCAAATTTAATGAAAGTTGCGTACATATCTGAGGATCACGCACGTAAATTGGCAGATTTTTCTGAGTTACCTACAGAGAATTCTGCCCAGATTCGTGACAGACAGAAATCTGTTTCTGCGCAGTAATCCAAATCTAGTATCAACCTTGCTATCAAAGACTTTACTTGGCACAACAATGCAATAAAATAAAGATAAGGAGCGGTTGCTACAGTAGTAACAACTTCCAAGACACAACAAAACAGTAGCGAAATAAAGACATGGGTTATCTCCCAAGAAGTGCTTTCTTTATAGCCATTAAGATGGGCTCAGCAATTTTAATGATGATGCTCGCATAAGGATGAGAGTTGAAGCAAAGAGAGCATCAAAAAGCAAGTATGAAACAAATTTAAGCCTAACCCAATTCCTATGGGAAGGAATCTTGTACACAAATAAATTCATGAGAAGCAAAGTGACAAGCATAGGAGAATAAAACACGAGTAACTTCAAGATTCTCAACATAGAGAGGGGAAACTTAATATCATTAAGACGCATGTAACCATGTTTCCCTCTCTCATAATAACTTTCAGTAGCATCATTGATGAAATCCACAATATACCCATCACTTAAAACATTCTTATCATGGTTCACATGCATAAAAGTATCATTAATTTTGTCATAAGAAGAATTCTTCTCATTAATAGTAATTGGAGCAAGATCATTATCAAGAATTTGAACATGGTAAACAAGTTGCATACTAAGGGAATTGTTTTTGGCAACCCAATCATGACTATGACAAATTTCATAAGGATAGTTATAACCTATATCATAGCATTCTTTATAATAATCATCAAAGATTGGAGGCACAGTGTCATTATAAGAAATAGAATAGTTATCGTTCACAGCATGTTCATCTGTGACCATACCATCATTGTTACTAGAAGGAGGTGTATCAAACATATAATGATCAGTAGCAAAAGGATTTTCAAACACCTCATCCCCAAGCTTAGAGCTTTCTATATCATTATGGGAGGAAGCATGGATAGTACTGATACTATGGCAATTATTAACATCATCATTTTCAGAATTAGTTTCCCAGAGATTTGCAATATCAAAAGTAGTGTGCTCTTTCAAATCATGATCACTAATGTAGGTAAAGGGCATAGGAAGATCATTGTACTCAGATTCATTATCATAATAATCATCAGGAGCAACATACTTACGATTACCTATCGTTATCTCATACACGCGGGGATATGCTGTTACCTCTTTCTTTTTATTCCCCTTCTTCTTCTTCTTCGTTCCCTTCTTCTTCTTCTCCTTCTCCTTCTCCTTTTCCTCGTTCCCTTCTTTAGGAGGGAGAGGCTTGATGAGAGGCTTCTCCACATAACCTACTTTATTTCCAGAAACAATAGAAGAAACTTGGGAGGATTCCTCCTTTTCATTAATAAGTTCAAAACACACAGCGGTCCTATCATATTTTGCAAGGTGTCATCTTCTAAAATATTTTGTATGTAAGTATTTGTATGGCAATTATCAATGCAATAAGAAAAACACCCATGCAGGACATCATCAATATCAAGATCGTTAATATCTAACAAAGAAATTTTTCTTGATAACTCTTCACACCACAAGAATAAAGTAAGTTCATCATGCTGATTAGGAGTAATTTCATCATCACAATACAAATTTGCAGCACTCATGGGGTTCAAATTATCATTGGAGGAGCATTGAAAATTAAAATGACCCACTCTATGGCAAAGTTCACAAATAAAAGGATAGAGGACACAAACCTTTTTACCAAGATCATCTAGCGCCCTAGACCACTTTCTAGTTTTTTCATTAGTATGATGGATACAATATTCATCTTCGATTTGATTAATTCCACAAGGTCTATTCATTCCACAAAAATTAACATGCTTGTAGGAAATAGCATTCTTAGGAGTTTGAGCATGTTTATTGCAATCATTAACAACAATTTCATCCTTCATACAAGCCTCTTTAAAAGGTTCATGATACTTATCAAAATTCTTCCTAGGCAATTCAAAATGATAGGCAAAAACTTTATAAAGATTTGCAGCAACTTGAAAGTCAAGACCATAGGTAGCACTCATATTTCGAAATTTACCAGTATCCATAAAAGTTTCAATGCATTCATAATCATAGTTTATACCTGATTCTTTACCTTTGTCGTTCTCCCAATCTTCAGCGTTCTCCTGAATCCGATTAAGAAGGTCCCATTTAAACTCTTCTTTATTGCGCGTGAATGATCCAGAACAAGCAGTATCCAGCAAGGTTTTATCTTGAAAAGAAAGTCTTGCATAGAAATTATCAATGATGATATTACCAGGAAGCTCATGATTGGGGTATTTGAGCATTAAAGACTTCAACCTCTCCCATGCTTGGGCAATACTCTCTCCATCATGAGGCCATAAATTATATATTCGGTTTCGGTCTTTGTGAATTTCACTTGGAGGATAGAATTTATAATAAAATAGAGGCACAATATCCTTCCAATCAAGAGAATGCTCATCCTTCAGCAGTTTATACCAATGCGCCGCTTTACCAGACAATGACATAGAGAATAATTTCTTCTTTACTTCATCCATAGAGATACCTGCACACTTGAATAACCCGCATAATTCATGCAAAAAGAGTAAATGATCTCCAGGACGGACAGTTCCATCCCCTTCATAGCGGTTATCCACAACACGTTCAATAATTTTCATAGGGATTTTATATGGAATACTTTCAGTAGGTGCATTTGAAATATCACAAGCATCATTAGAGTTATCGCATATGGGAGATAAAGTATTATCAGAGCAAATTTTCTCCCCTAAAGATGGGAAGCTAAAAAGATCACAAAAACTAGCTTCCCCAAGCTTAGACTTCTCCATAGCATTAGCAGTAATTGCATTCATACTAATAACATCGCTACTAGCATGCAAATAAGGTTCCATAGGTTTTTTAATTTTCGCATCAAACAATTCTAACTCAGGAAAAAGATTAAGAAGCTCATTGTTATTTTCCATTATGCCTTACTAGTGTAAAACAAGAAACAAAAAGATGCAATTGCAGGATCTAAAGGAAATAGCTTCGAGCACACACACAATGGCAACAGAAAAGTACTTATTACCTGGGACCGAAGTATGAGTGCCTTTTACCTTTCCTCCCCGGCAACGGCGCCAGAAAATAGCTTGATGTCTACGGGTGCTTCTATTCTTGTAGACAGTGTTGGGCCTCCAAGAGCAGAGGTTTGTAGAACAGCAGCAAGTTTCCCTTAAGTGGATCACCCAAGGTTTATCGAACTCAGGGAGGAAGAGGTCAAAGATATCCCTCTCAAGCAACCCTGCAATCACAAAGCAAGAAGTCTCTTGTGTCCTGATACGTCCAATTTGCATCACTATTTTATATCATAATTTGCTGTTATTCATTGATATATTTCATATTGGGACACAATACTTATGTTATTTCATCTATTTTGCATGTTTCATCATTATTGGAGGATCGAACACCGGAGCCAGGATTCTGCTGGAAAAAGCACCGTCAGAACGCAATATTTCGGAAGATCAACTCTGGAAGGAAATTATACCAAAAATCCTATTTTTCAAGATGACGAAGGAAGCCAGAAGGAGGAGCCAGGAGCAGCCAGGGTGGGCCCACACCCTAGGGCGGTGCGGCCCAGGCCCTGGCCACGCCGGCCTATGGTCTGGGGGGCCCACGACCCTTTTCGCCTCCTTTTCTTCGCCAAACCCTTCGTCCCAAAGACCTAAGCCACAGAGGGTACCTCGCGAAGAGTTACAGCCGCCTCTGCGGGGCGGAGAACACCAGAGAGAAAAGAGCTCTCCGGCGGGCAGGAATCCGCCGGGGAAATTCCCTCCGGGAGGGGGAAATCGACGCCATCGTCACCGTCATCGAGCTGGACATCATCTCCATCACCATCATCATCATCTCCACCATCATCACCGCCGTCTCCACCGCTGGACACCGTCACCGCCGTAGCAATCTGGGTTTGATCTTGATTGTTTGATAGGGGAAACTCTCCCGGTATCGATTCCTACTTGTTGTTGATGCTATTGAGTGAAACCACTGAACCAAGTTTATGTTCAGATTGTTATTCATCATCATATCACCTCTGATCATGTTCCGTATGATGTCTCGTGAGTAGTTCGTTTAGTTCTTGAGGACATGGGTGAAGTCTAAATGTTAGTAGTGAATTATGGTTGAGTAATATTCAATGGTGTGATATTTAAGTTGTGGTGCTATTCTTCTAGTGGTGTCATGTGAACGTCGACTACATGACACTTCACCATTTATGGGCCTAGGGGAATGCATCTTGTATTCGTTTGCCAATTGCGGGGTTGCCGGAGTGACAGAAACCTAAACCCCCGTTGGTATATCGATGCAGGAGGGATCGCAGGATCTCAGAGTTTAAGGCTGTGGTTAGATTTAATTCTTAATTACTTTCTTGTAGTTGCGGATGCTTGCAAGGGGTATAATCACAAGTATGTATTAGTCCTAGGAAGGGCGGTACATTAGCATAGATTCACCCACACAACACTTATCACAACAATGAAGATTATTTAGCCGTATGTAGCAAAAGCACTAGACTAAAATCCCGTGTGTCCTCGAGAACGTTTGGTCATTATAAGTAAACAAACCGGCTTGTCCTTTGTGCTAAAAAGGATTGGGCCACTCGCTGCAATTATTACTCTCGCACTTTACATACTCGTACTTTATTCAACTGTTACATCAAACCCCCCTGAATACTTGTCTGTGAGCATTTACAGTGAATCCTTCATCGAAACTGCTTGTCAACACCTTCTGCTCCTCGTTGGGATCGACATTCTTACTTATCGAAGATACTACGATACACCCCCTATACTTGTGGGTCATCAAGACTATTTTCTGGCGCCGTTGCCGGGGATCCCATCTCGGGGGATCCAGGAGATCGCCTCCGGCACCCTGCCGGAGAGGGGAATCATCTCCCGGAGGACTCTACGCCGCCATGGTCGCCTCCGGTGTGATGTGTGAGTAGTCTACCCCTGGACTATGGGTCCATAGCAGTAGCTAGATGGTTGTCTTCTCCCCATTGTGCTATCATTGTCGGATCTTGTGAGCTGCCTAACATGATCAAGATCATCTATCTGTAATTCTATATGTTGCGTTTGTTGGGATCCGATGAATAGAGAATACTTGTTATGTTGATTATCAAAGTTATGCTTATGTGTTGTTTATGATCTTGCATGCTCTCCGTTACTAGTAGATGCTCTGGCCAAGTAGATGCTTGTAACTCCAAGAGGGAGTACTTATGCTCGATAGTGGGTTCATGCCTGCATTGACACCTGGGACAGTGACAGAAAGTTCTAAGGTTGTGTTGTGCTGTTGCCACTAGGGATAAAACATTGATGCTATGCCTAAGGATGTAGTTGTTAGTTACATTACGCACCATACTTAATGCAATTGTCTGTTGTTTGCAACTTAATACTGGAGGGGGTTCGGATGATAACCTGAAGGTGGACTTTTTAGGCATAGATGCAGTTGGATGGCGGTCTATGTACTTTGTCGTAATGCCCAATTAAATCTCACTATACTCATCATGATATGTATGTGCATTGTCATGCTCTCTTTATTTGTCAATTGCCCAACTGTAATTTGTTCACCCAACATGCTGTTCGTCTTATGGGAGAGACACCTCTAGTGAACTGTGGACCCCGGTCCAATTCTCTTACTAAAATACAATCTACTGCAATACTTGTTCTACTGTTTTCTGCAAACAATCATCTTCCACACAATACGGTTAACTCTTTGTTACAGCAAGCCGGTGAGATTGACAACCTCACTGTTTCGTTGGGGCAAAGTACTTTGGTTGCGTTGTGCAGGTTCCACGTTGGCGCCGGAATCCCTGGTGTTGCGCCGCACTACATCCCGCCGCCATCAACCTTCAACGTGCTTCTTGGCTCCTCCTGGTTCGATAAACCTTGGTTTCTTTCTGAGGGAAAACTTGCTGCTGTGCGCATCATACCTTCCTCTTGGGGTTGCCCAACGAACGTGTGAAATACACGCCATCAAGCTCATTTTCTGGCGCCGTTGCCGGGGAGTGAAGCGCTATTGGTAAGTGGAATTGGTAAGGAAAACCTTTACTGTTGTGCTGATTTTATTTCTGCCTGCTGCTATAAGTCATTATGGAGAGATCTTCTCTTCAATTTCTATTTGGGAAATCTACTACTACTGCAACGGTAGTGGATGAGGCGCCAGGTGAGGAAGTGATACCATATAAAATACCTATGAAAATTATTGAACGTGTTATGGATAACCGCTATGAAGGGGATGGAACTGTCCATCCTGGTGATCATTTACTGTTTTTGCATGAATTATGCGGGTTATTCAAATGTGCAGGTATTGCTATGGATGAAGTGAGGAAGAAACTATTCTCTTTGTCGCTGTCCGGTAAGGCGGCGTATTGGTATAAATTACTGGATAATGGGGATTCTCTTGAATGGAATGATATTGTGCCCCGGTTTTATTCTAAGTTCTATCCTCCAAGTGAAATTCATAAGGATCAGAATCGCATATATAATTTTTGGCCTCATGATGGAGAGAGTATTGCCCAAGCTTGGGGGAGATTGAAGTCTTTAATGCTCAAATGCCCCATTCATGAGCTTCCTGGTAATGTTATTATTGATAATTTCTATGCAAGACTTTCTTTTCAAGACAAGACCTTGCTGGATACTTCTTGTTCTGGATCATTTACACGCAACAAAGAAGAGTTTAAAAGGAACCTTCTTGATCGGATCCAAGAAAATACTGAAGGTTGGGAGAACGACAAGGATAGAGAATCAGGTATAATTTATGATTATAAATGCATTGAAGCTTTTATGGATACTGATAAATTTCGTAATATGAGTGCTATATATGGTCTTGATTCTCAAGTTGCTGTAAATCTTTATAAAGCTTTTGCCTCTCATTATGAATTGCCAAAGAAGAATTTTGATAAGTATCATGAACCGTATAAAGATAAAATTGATTCATCTATTAATAAATGCGTTGTAGTTGAAACTGCTGATCATGTTATTCCTGAAGTTTATATTGAAAAAACTCCTTTCCCTGCTAAAATGAAGGAGTACTCTGTTATAAATAGTGCGGTTCATAAAAGTGAAAAGAAACCTGTAGAACCTGAAGAACAAATAAAAGTTGAACCTGCTGTTGCAATAGTTAAAGATCTTGTGACTGAAAATGTGGAGGATGGTCATATTATTTTCTGTGAAGATGCTTCTAATATTGTTTCACATCCTAATAAACCCAAACAAGCTAGTGTTCCTATGATATCTGTTAAAATTGGTGATCATTGTTATTATGGATTATGTGATATTGGTGCAAGTGTTAGTGCTATTCCGTATGAGCTTTACACGGAGATTATGCACGAAATTGATTCTTGTGAACTTGAAGATATTGATGTGGTTATTCAGCTGGCTAATAGAGAAACTATTTCTCCAATTGGTATTGTTCGAGATGTGGAAGTTTTATGCGGGAAGATTAAATATCCTGCTGACTTTTTGGTACTTGGTTCTGCTGCTAGTGATTATTGTCCTATTATTTTTGGTAGACCTTTTCTAAATACTTGTGGAGCTATTATAGATTGCAAGAAAGAGAAAATTTTGACTAAATTCGCTGGTGAATCTTATGAGTTTAACTTCTCTAAATTTACTAAAACTCCTTATAAAGCTGATTTGCCTAGTAATGATTTTAAAATGGAGCAATGTGCATCTATTGTTCTTGTTCCTAATAATCCTTTGCAGCAACATTTGGAGGATAGCGAGAGCAAAATTTTTAGGAAAGAAAGAGATGAGCTTGAGGAAATTTTTCTTCGCCAACCTATTCTCAAGCATGATTTACCGGTGGAAGATTTGGGTACAACACCGCCACCAAAGGAAGATCCTGTTTTTGATTTAAAGCCTTTACCGATAATCTTAAATATGCTCATATTGATGATAAGAAAATATATCCTGTTATTATTAGTTCTAAGCTTTCAGAGATTGAGGAAGAAAGGTTATTGGAAATATTGAAGAAGCATCGAGGCGCTATTGGCTACACTCTTGATGATTTGAAGGGGATTTCTCCGTCTATATGCCAACATGCTATTAATATGGAAGATGATGCAAAGCTCGTTGTTGAACCTCGGCGTCGTCTAATTCCGAAGATGAAGGAAGTGGTAAGGAATGAGGTATTACGACTTCTTGAAGCTGGTATTATATATCCTATTGCTGATAGTAGATGGGTTAGTCCTGTGCATTGCGTTCCCAAGAAAGGAGGTATGACTGTTGTGCCTAATGATAATGATGAGCTCATTCCTCAAAGAGTAGTTGTAGGGTATAGAATGTGCATTGATTTTCAAAAAGTTAATAAAGTTACTAAGAAAGATCATTACCCTTTACCATTTATTGATCAAATGCTAGAAAGATTGTCTAAAAATACTCATTTTTGCTTTCTTGATGGTTATTCTGGTTTTCACAAATTCTTGTTAAAGCTAAAGATCAAGAGAAAACCACTTTTACCTGTCCCTATGGAACTTATGCTTATAGACGCATGCCTTTTGGTTTATGTAATGCTCCTGCTACTTTTCAAAGATGCATGTCTGCTATTTTTCATGGTTTTTGTGAAAGTATTGTAGAGGTATTCATGGATGATTTTTCCGTCTATGGGAATTCTTTTGATAGTTGCTTGCGAAACCTTGATAAAGTTTTGCAGAGATGTGAAGAAACTAACCTTGTTCTTAATTGGGAGAAATGCCACTTTATGGTTAATGAAGGAATTGTATTGGGACATAAAATTTCTGAGAGAGGTATTGAAGTTGATAGAGCTAAAGTTGAAGCAATTGAGAAGATGCCCTATCCGAGGGATGTTAAAGGTATTCGTAGTGTTCTTGGTCATGCTGGGTTTTATAGGAGATTTATTAAAGATTTCTCCAAGATTTCAAAGCCTCTTACTAATCTTCTTCAAAAAGATGCACCATTTGTTTTTGATGATGATTGTAAGGAAGCTTTTGAAACTCTTAAGAAAGCCTTAACAACTGCTCCTATAGTTGAACCTCCTGATTGGAACTTACCATTTGAAATTATGTGTGATGCTAGTGATTTTGCTGTAGGCGCTGTTCTTGGACAGCGAGTAGATAAAAAACTGAATGTTATTCATTATGCTAGTAAAACTCTTGATGCTGCTCAAAGAAATTATGCTACAACTGAAAAAGAATTATTAGCTGTAGTCTTTGCTTGTGATAAATTTAGATCTTATATTGTTGATTCAAAAGTTACTATTCATACTGATCATGCTGCAATTAGATACCTAATGACAAAGAAAGATGCTAAGCCGAGGCTTATTAGATGGGTACTTCTTTTGCAAGAATTTGATCTACATATTGTAGATAGGAAAGGTGCTGATAATCCTGTTGCTGATAATTTGTCTAGATTGGAAAATATTGCTTATGATCATGCTCCTGTTAATGATAGTTTTCCAAATGAACAATTGGCTGTAATAAAGGTGAGCTCGCGAGACAGTCCTTGGTATGCTGATTATGCTAACTTTATTGTTTCCAAGTACTTGCCTCCAACCTTTTCAGCTCAAAGCAAAGGAGGAAATTCTTTTATGACTTGAGGCATTATTTCTGGGATGACCCACACTTATATAAAGAAGGAGTGGATGGTATTATGCGAAGATGTGTTCCTGA
This sequence comes from Lolium perenne, assembly GCF_019359855.2. Taxonomy (NCBI): domain Eukaryota; kingdom Viridiplantae; phylum Streptophyta; class Magnoliopsida; order Poales; family Poaceae; genus Lolium; species Lolium perenne. The sequence goes on along the minus strand of NC_067250.2, from coordinate 91,722,332 downwards.
GTATGAACAACAAGAAATATTGAGTAAATGTCATGGTAGTGCTTATGGAGGACATCACGCTGGAGAAAGAACCGCGCAAAAGGTTTTACAATCAGGTTTTTATTGGCCAACTCTCTTCAAAGATGCGAGAAAGTTTATTTTATCTTGTGATGAATGCCAAAGGGTTGGTAATATCTCCAGACGCAATGAAATGCCTATGAATTATACTCTTGTTATTGAACCGTTTGATTGTTGGGGATTTGACTTCATGGGACCTTTTCCGTCTTCGGAAGGTAACACTCATATACTTGTTGCTGTTGATTATGTTACTAAATGGGTGGAAGCTATACCTACAAAAAGTGCTGATGGTGAGACCTCTTTAAGAATGCTCTTAGATATTATTTTTCCTAGATTTGGAGTACCTAGATATATTATGACTGATGGAGGTTCTCATTTTATTCATGGAGGTTTTAGAAAAACTCTTGCTAAGTATGGTATTAATCATAGAATTGCTTCTGCTTATCATCCTCAAACTAGTGGTCAAGTAGAATTATCAAATAGAGAGATTAAATCTATTTTGGGAAAGACCGTTAATAAAACTAGAAAGAATTGGGCTAGTAAATTGAAGGATGCACTTTGGGCTTATAGAACTGCTTATAAAAATCCCATGGGAATGTCACCTTATAAAATGGTTTATGGGAAAGCTTGTCATTTACCTCTAGAACTAGAGCACAAAGCTTATTGGGCTGTTAGAGAATTAAATAAAGATCCTAAACTTGCCGGTGATAAGAGGTTGTTGCAATTGAGTTCTCTAGATGAATGGAGAAGTGAAGCATATGAAAATGCTAAACTCTTTAAAGAGAAAGTTAAAAAATGGCATGATAGGAGGATTATCAAAAGAGAATTTAATATTGGGGATAAAGTCCTATTGTATCGGTCTCGTCTCAGATTCTTTGCAGGGAAATTACTCTCGAAATGGGAAGGACCATATGTTGTCGAGGAGGTGTATCGTTCAGAGCAATCAAAATTAGCTCTCTCCAAGGCAATGCTACGCAAGTGGTGAATGGACAAAGACTAAAGCATTATATCTCGGGTGATTCTTATAATGTTGATGTTGATATTATTCAAGTGGAAACACCGGAGGCCTACATCAAAGTGCAAATTGACAGTCAGCCTTAACTCGACTTCGAATAGGTAACAGTACTGGTAATGAAAAGTACGCAATTTACTTTCCGAACTATATTTTTGCTGTTTTTGGAAAATATGAGAAATTACGAGTTCGAAACGGAGTGGAAAGGACGCACGAGGGGGTGCCACCATAGGGCGGCGCGGCCTGACCTGGGCCCGCGCCGGCCTATGGTTTGGCCGCCTCGTCGCCCCTTTCCGACTGTTCGATCTGGTGCTTTCCTTTTGTCGAGAAAATTTTTGCTATATAATCCCCCCGGACCCCTGGAGGTCCGTATATCGTTTTCTCGACGTGTTTTGTTTCAAGCTGTTTCTGCCAGGATCTGTTTTCGGTTTAGAAGCACCATGGCCTCCAACAACAAGGGCAAGGGGCTTTTGGAGGAAGAGAAGGAGGTGCCATCAAGACAAGAGCAGCAAGCCGGAGGAAGCAAGCAAATCTTGGTGGGATCTGTTGACACTCGACGTTCTTTTTCTCATAACCTGCAGGACCTTTACCACCCGCTCTTAGCCTCGACTCTTTCCCCATGATGGAAGAAGTCATACGGATTACCGATGAGTTTTGTGATCAATATCGGGCTCTACGAAGAGAAGTGGAGATACTCCAGGAGGAGAATTGCCGTCTCCGAAGAATGATTGAATACCACTCGATTCGCGTCACAAGGTCGTCATCGCCAACTTCGGATAACAATGAATCTCTTCGAATCTTAGTGCAGAATTGTCAAGCTGAGAAACTGAAGACGAAGGAGCTTATTAAGAAGCTCGGGAGGAGTTCATCACCATCATCGCCAAAGGAGTAATTCATCATCGGTATTGGCATCCCCTTGGTTTGTTCCAAGCTTGGGGAGTGCCGCGGTATCACATTATCACTACCTTTTACTTTTATTGTCAAGTAGTATCATATCATGAGTAGGGAAGTTATCATATAAGATGGGTTGCGTTTGGAAGTATCTCTCCTTTAGTTGGTTATCTATGTATCCCTTGGTGTGAGTTATCGTTATGGAATATTAATGAGAAGTCTTATCATTTACATATTGCACATCTTATTTTAGTTTGCAATCTCTACTATATGATTCACCTTGTTGTTAGTATTGGTATCACTTTGGGAGCATTGAATAAATCTATTTGGTTTTGGCAAACTTAGCATTGGTCAATAGCAACAACACTTTGAGGTTTAAATAGAAAAGAGAAATACATGTAGATGTTTCATTGTCTTTCTTGTTAGCTCATAGCTTATTATTCTGAAGTTAAAATTGTTTGTACTTACAAGGAAGATGCATGATTGTTTCTATCACATGTATATTTGTTTGTTTCCCTCGACTCTTATGCTTGCTAATTAACCTTGCTAGCCAAAGACCTGTACTGAGAGGGAATACTTCTCGTGCATCCAAACCTTAACCCAAACCTATGCCATTTGTGTCCACCATACCTACCTACTACATGGTATTTTCTGCCATTCCAAGTAAATACTTCATGTGCTACCTTTAAACAATTCAAAACTTAGTATCTCTTATTTGTGTCAATGTTTCATAGCTCATGAGGAAGTATGTGGTGTTTTATCTTTCAATCTTGTTGGGCAACTTCCACCAATGGACTAGTGGCTTCACCCGCTTATCCAATAATTTTGCAAAAAGAGCTGGCAATGGGATTCCCAGTCCCAAATTGATTAAACTAAATAGACACTCCTCCATGGTATGTGATTGATGGACGGCACCCGAAGGATTCGGTTAGCCATGGCTTGTGTAAGCAAAGGTTGGGGGGAGTGTCATCATCATAATAAAGCTAAAATAAAAAGGCACTCCTTCATGGTATGAGATTGTTGGCAGGCACCCGAGGATTCGGTTAGCCATGGTTTGTGAAAGAAAGGTTGGAAGGAGTGCCACACAAAATGAAAATAATATGGGAGCCGCTCTTAGGAGGTTGTCTGGCAAGGGGGTTAGAGTACCGCTACGATCGTTGACAACAACAAACACCTCTCAAAATGTTACTTTTATTCTCTTTATATGATTGCAAAAATTGAAAAAGCTCTAGCACATGATTTAATCCCTGCTTCCCTCTGCGAAGGGCCTGTCTTTTACTTTATGTTGAGTCAGTAAACCTATTTCCCTCCATCTCAAGCAAGCATTTGAGTAGTTGTGATCAAACCATTATATTGTGATTTGCTACATCATGTCTTTTATTCTTCTTTGTTTAGTACAAGTTTTATTTGAATGAATATAGCTTTGCAAGTTATCAATGATTATGAGTAGACCATTACGATTGAGTATGCAAGTTGTGCCTTATAAACTCTAACATGAGAGCGCTGCTCAATGAGATAAATATAATCGTTAATTGTTCTCTGACCAAGAACGAAGTTTGCCATCACCAATCATGATTTCTCATGCACCTTTACTTGTGATTACCTTATACTTGTTTCAATATGAGTTATAAGAGGTTGTTTACTATAATGTCCTGTGTGAATGAATATGATGCTTCTTGTCCGTATTTTATTTATCGACTCTTCACTCCATAAACATGTGGTCATGTCTATCGAGCTCAGTTTCGCTTGGGGACAAGCGAAGTCTAAGCTTGGGGGGAGTTGATACGTCCAATTTGCATCACTATTTTATATCATAATTTGCTGTTATTCATTGATATATTTCATATTGGGACACAATACTTATGTTATTTCATCTATTTTGCATGTTTCATCATTATTGGAGGATCGAACACCGGAGCCAGGATTCTGCTGGAAAAAGCACCGTCAGAACGCAATATTTCGGAAGATCAACTCTGGAAGGAAATTATACCAAAAATCCTATTTTTCAAGATGACGAAGGAAGCCAGAAGGAGGAGCCAGGAGCAGCCAGGGTGGGCCCACACCCTAGGGCGGCGCGGCCCAGGCCCTGGCCGCGCCGGCCTATGGTCTGGGGGGCCCACGACCCTTTTCGCCTCCTTTTCTTCGCCAAACCCTTCGTCCCGAAGACCTAAGCCACAGAGGGTACCTCGCGAAGAGTTACAGCCGCCTCTGCGGGGCGGAGAACACCAGAGAGAAAAGAGCTCTCCGGCGGGCAGGAATCCGCCGGGGAAATTCCCTCCGGGAGGGGGAAATCGACGCCATCGTCACCGTCATCGAGCTGGACATCATCTCCATCACCATCATCATCATCTCCACCATCATCACCGCCGTCTCCACCGCTGGACACCGTCACCGCCGTAGCAATTTGGGTTTGATCTTGATTGTTTGATAGGGGAAACTCTCCCGGTATCGATTCCTACTTGTTGTTGATGCTATTGAGTGAAACCATTGAACCAAGTTTATGTTCAGATTGTTATTCATCATCATATCACCTCTGATCATGTTCCGTATGATGTCTCGTGAGTAGTTCGTTTAGTTCTTGAGGACATGGGTGAAGTCTAAATGTTAGTAGTGAATTATGGTTGAGTAATATTCAATGGTGTGATATTTAAGTTGTGGTGTTATTCTTCTAGTGGTGTCATGTGAACGTCGACTACATGACACTTCACCATTTATGGGCCTAGGGGAATGCATCTTGTATTCGTTTGCCAATTGCGGGGTTGCCGGAGTGACAGAAACCTAAACCCCCGTTGGTATATCGATGCAGGAGGGATCGCATGATCTCAGAGTTTAAGGCTGTGGTTAGATTTAATTCTTAATTACTTTCTTGTAGTTGCGGATGCTTGCAAGGGGTATAATCACAAGTATGTATTAGTCCTAGGAAGGGCGGTACATTAGCATAGATTCACCCACACAACACTTATCACAACAATGAAGATTATTTAGCCGTATGTAGCGAAAGCACTAGACTAAAATCCCGTGTGTCCTCGAGAACGTTTGGTCATTATAAGTAAACAAACCGGCTTGTCCTTTGTGCTAAAAAGGATTGGGCCACTCGCTGCAATTATTACTCTCACACTTTACATACTCGTACTTTATTCAACTGTTACATCAAACCCCCCTGAATACTTGTCTGTGAGCATTTACAGTGAATCCTTCATCGAAACTGCTTGTCAACACCTTCTGCTCCTCGTTGGGATCGACATTCTTACTTATCGAAGATACTACGATACACCCCCTATACTTGTGGGTCATCAAGTCCCCAACACACCAAATACACTTGTCAGATGTATAGGTGCACTAGTTCGGCGAAGAGATAGTGAAATACAAGTAGTATGGATGTATATGAGTGGTAATAGCAATCTGAATAAAATATGGCAGCGAGTAAACATGCAACGAAACAGTAAACAAACGGAGATTCGATGCTTGGAAGCAAGGCCTAGGGATCCTGCTTTCACTAGTGGACACTCTCAACTTTGATCACATAATAAAGCCACTCTACACTCTTTTGTTGGATGATGAACACCACTAATTGTGTAGGATTACATGAACCCTCAATGCCGGAGTTAACAAGCTCCACAATATTCGATATTCATGTTTAAATAACCTTAGAGTGAACGATAGATCAACACAACTAAACCAAGTACTAACATAGCATGCACACTGTCACCATCACACTATGAAGGAGGAATAGATCACATCAATACTATCATAGCAATAGTTAACTTCATAATCTACAAGAGATTACAATCATAACCTACGCCAAGTACTACACGATGCACACACACTGTCACCATTACACCGTGGAGGAGGAATAGAATACTTTAATAACATCACTAGAGTAACACATAGATGATATTCAACTAGATCACAAAGAGAGAGATGAACCACATAGCTACAGCAGAGCCCTCAGCCCCGGGGGTGAATTACTCCCTCCTCATCATGGAGACAGCGATGGCGGTGAAGATGGCGGTGGAGACGGTGGTGGAGATGACACCGGGGGCAATTCCCCGTCCCGGCAGGGTGTCGGAACAGAGACTTCTGTCCCCCGAATTGGAGTTTCGCGATGGCGGCGGCTCTGGAAGGTTTTCTCGGGTTTCGTCAATCGTGGTAGGGTTTTCGCGACGGAGACCTTAAGTAGGCGGAAGGGCAGCCTCGGAGGGGGCCTGGTGGGCCCACACACTAGGGGGGCGCGCCCCACCCCTTGGCCGCGCCGCCCTGGCGTGTGGGGCCCCCCTGGCTCCTCTCCGGTACTTCTTCGATGCACTGGAACCTTCCGGGAAAAATAAGGTGCTGGGCATTGATTTCGTCTGATTCCGAGAATATTTCCTTACTAGGATTTCTGAAACGAAAAATAGCAGAAAACAGCAACTGGCCCTTCGGCATCTCGTCAATAGGTTAGTTCCGGAAAATGCATAAAACCATCATAAAGTGTGAACAAAACATGTAGGTATTGTCATAAAACAAGCATGGAACATAAGAAATTATCGATACGTTTGAGACGTATCAACCTCCAACAAAATAAAAAGTACAGAGCGTAAAACATGATTTTGAGCTATGCAATTCATGTCAACAATAATAATAAGGATGGGGTACCAATATCTCATGTATGAAGATATCTATGTGCCATGAGTTTGACCTCTTATGAATAAGTGTTGCCTCATTTTCTTGAATGCTAAGGACTACACCTCTCGTTTCACAACTTCGAGTTATCAAGACTTTTCAACATACATTTTCAACCAAGTATCGCCATGGGGTACCTGCGTACTTCCTGTACAAAGGACCAAAGGAGATGGGTATCTCAACTATAGGCCATCCATATCGGCACAACATAAGCAACAAACGTTAAACATCCTCTCTAACTCTCTCTCAATTTTTTCTCATACTCTTTTTTTTCTTTCCTTTTCTTTTATTTTCTTTTCTTTTTCCACTCTCTTTGTTTTTTCACAACTCTTTTTCTCTTACTTTTTTCACTCTTCCTATTGAGGATGCTCATTGCTGAAACTTTCACCATGATTAAGCATGGCTTCGGTTAGCGGCCCATTGCTCTTCTCAAACAATGTATGCATACTTACTCTTAAATAACCTCCATTCATTCCACAAGAGATAGCCATCAACAAAACAAAATAAATTATGATCAACGCAGGGTGCAAAACCCCGATAGTGCAATGTTGAAAGACTTTCCCAGTTAGCGTAGTTACAGTCTAGCTCATTACTCGTAATCAGTCAAACCCACAACATGCATAGTGGTATTTTCCTTCCACACCTTACTTTCTTATGAGATTTAAATTACACAAAAATGATATTTTGAAAAGGTTGGTGGTAAAACACACACATTATACTTGGAACAGGAAGTGCTATATAGGTAGGTATGATATAGATTGGATTTGAGTTGAGCTTGGAAACAAAGTCTATACTTGTGTAAGAATTCAAATCTTTTGGCTAGCAAGAGGTCTAAAATCATGCAGTAGTATCCATAGACTATTCATTCATCATAAAACAATAATATTTAAACTAAACATCTATGTATACTAGAAATAAGTAGCACTGAATAAGGCACATAACAAATCATCACTCAATAGAGCATGTGAAACTAGAAATACCATACAAAAAATAAATTTCAGCTTTTAGGCATTTCTCCTTTTCTTTTATGATTAATTTACTTTGAACATTCAGAGGTGGAGAGTTTGGTCCAGTATATCATGCATATGCATTATGAGTACTCAGTATTACGGCCCTTTCATTTTAAAAACAAAACTAGACACAAATAAACAACGACACTTCAATTTTTTGTGAAAATTCTTTGTTACTCAAAAAACAGAGTTTAGAGGTGCTCAAACCAGGAGTTTTTGAATGAGTCCAGTGGGATGTCATGGGCATCCCCAAGATTATTATATTCATCATACTTGCTTAGTGTGATATTCCTCCATTCCCTGTGAAAAAACTTCAACACAAACTTTTCTGCCTATTCTTTTCTATGATGTGACATTAGAGGTACAAAGAAATCATGCTTTTTGATATTTTACTCAAGAATAAAATTATATCTTCATGAACCAGAGATAACATAATGTTATTATCATTCTATTATATCAAAAGTTCCAAGTAAAAATCATTTTGATACTCAAAAGAATGGATCTAACATAATAAGGCTGAATCTGTTCAGAATTTTTGCTGCAACAAAACTGAATTTTTGGCACGACTTAAACAGGTCATAAAATTTATAAAATTCATGTGCATATAGAGGATGAAAAGATTCAGCTACTGTTAATTCATCAAGATTTTAGGACTTACCAAAAAAATCACAAAAATCATGCACTAAAAAGTGCAGGGCAGAAAACAACAACTCCATATTATGTTTGCAGCTTTAAACTTCCAAATGGGTAAAAACTTGATACTTTATTAAAAAACAAGATAGTAAAATAAAATAAAACTAACATTCTACAGCAAGAATTCAAAATAAAAACCAAATATAAAAACATCTCGGGTTGCCTCCCGTAAAGCGCTTTCTTTATAGCCATATAGCTAGGCTTACTTACTTGATTCTAGTTTAATGGAAATTGTGTGGTAGCATGAATGCTACTCTCTTCTTGCTCGGAAAGTGCTCCATATAATTCTTGTGTGGGAATTGAAACTTGACATTCCCTTCTTTAAAATCAAAGATAGCTCATGTTTTTCTCAGAAAAGGTCTTCCAACAATTATAGGAATAGAGGTATTTCTCCCCTTGTCCATAACAATGAAATCAATAGGCACATATGTCATATGAAATTAAAAAATTACATCATTTACTTTTAGCAAAGCATTTTTGGTTGAATAATCAACAAGTAATAAATCAATAGAGCATTTTTCATATTTTTTAGATTAGGTGATTCATATAGCTCTTTTGATATGACAGAAACACTAGATCCTAAATCTAGAATAGCATGATGTGTTTCTTTATCAATAGATATTAAGATATTGGGGATCCACGCATCACCAAGACTAGGTGGTATCATAGCCTCTTTATTGTATCTTTGAATATTTTCTTTAATGACATTGTTAGCAATATAGGAACCAAATCAGCTTGATTGACATTAATAGTTGGATCTTTAGCAAATTTCTTAACTATAGCAACCAATTCATGCAAGCTACATTTATCGAGATCCAAATGTGTTTCCCTAGCTTCACTAATCATTTTAACTTCTTCAATTTTCTTTTCCCTATTGTATAGCTCAAAACTCTCATGCCTACCATCAAAATCATCTTCTGGAATTTTGGTTTTTTCAAGACTTCCTATAATTTTTTACTTCTACAAGGAAATCGTCTAGCATCAAAAAAGCATTTTGGGCTGTTAAATTCATGAAGCTACCACAACTTTGATTATCAAGATACATTTTACAGGTGCTTCCCAAACCATTATAGAACATGTAGATTAGCATCCAATCCTTAAAACCGGTTTCTGTTCCATACGCAAGCCCTCTAAATCTTTCCGAAGCATTTACTAGTAATTCATTTTTATTTTGCTTAAAGGAAGTAACGATTTCTCTAATATGACTTACTATTTTAGAAGATCCGAACCTTTCTACAAAAGGCAGCTTTAATATTAAACCAAGTGCTAAAGTTCCCAGGGGCATTTTAAAATCCAATCTAAAGCTTTACCACCAAGAGAGTAAGGAAAAAAGTTTAACTTTGATTATATTATTATTCGTATTCCTCACATTAAGGGTTTTGCACATTTCATTGAATCTTTTTAAATGCTCCATAGGTAAATCATTAGGTATTCTATAAAAAGGATGCTCATAAATAGCTTTTACTACTTTAGGATCAATTTCAAAAGACTCTATAGGTATATCATTATCTTGAGGAAAAGAATTCACACTAAAAGGGCCAATGAGTCCTTCTCTCCATGATTTTCAGAATATAGTTACTACTATTTTTTATGTTTTTTTTTGAATCTTTAAGAAAAAGAACTAACAAGCAAAAACTAAAAACAAGCAAACAAAGACTAAAAACAAGACAAATAAAATACGATGCAAAATCTAAAAGAGATTAGAGAGCTCACAGTGGTGTTACAGCTTCGGTGAGACGCAGTTGTAAGAAGATTCTTGTAGGAAATACCTCTTACGCGGCAACCACTATGATGTAACTCCTTTCAACTCCCTGACAACGGCGCCAGAAAATACTCTTGATGATGGTTAATAGCAATACAAAAAATATCTTGATACGTTACTACTCCAAGTGCAGAGTGTCGTATCAGCAGCGTATTTTCCCTGCAAGGGTGACTCAAGGGTTTAAATCGAACTCTCGGGGAACTGAGCAAAGAGTATTCTCGTCTCTCTTCTTCTAGCAATCCTGCAAGTAAAATAAAAGCCTTTTGTCCCCATCTCCACTCTGCGGTTGTCAAGCACAAGGTTTCGCGTAAGTAAAAAAACACAAGTAAAAATAAAGCGAGTAAAACTAGATGAAATAAAGTAACTAAGTAAAAAAATTGTAAGGAAGTTGATTATTTTTGGGTGTTATAGATGCAAACAAGAAAAGTAAATATTTTTTGTATTTTCGACTTAAAATAGTGATGCAAATAGAAAACAAGATAAAAGCAAGATAAAGATGTTCTTATGATAAAAAGTGGACCAGGGTTCATATGTTCACTTGAGATATGAGGATGCAAAACAATAATATGAGTAAGGCAAGAATTCAGATGGGCATCATGTCCTAACGTACAGATGATGTAACACATCTCTCTTATACTCCACAAGAAAGGGGAAGCTCCATGCAATCTTGTATTAAGAATTAATAGAGTATAGTCATAAGTACTTTAACATGATGTTTGAATATCAAATGTGCTACCTTAACCAAACAAGCTCATCACTTTTGTCACATAACGAACATAACACATGCATTCACTTTAGTGAGGTAGCAAAAAAAAAGGCAAAACCATAATAGCTCATGAATTTGTTGTCACTATTTAATCACTAAAACCATGCTACCCCATCTAATACACACATCACCCCACACACGCTCTTGCATAGATGTTGGATAAGAACAAAAACTTAAGAATGGGGTATATAATATGCATCTATCAATACATCTTACGCATAATACAATCAGATCTCATAGCACAATATCACGAATAAGGATCCACCACATAAGTATTAAAAATATGGCCATAATCATGTGAGGCAGCTCAAATGGCACAAAGAACTATGAAGAACATGATAGAAATAGATCAAGCTACTACCACAAACCTGTAGTCCAGAGGTGGACTACTTTCCCTTGATCATGGTGATGATGATGAAGGCGTTGGAGAAGGTAGAGATCCCTCCGGCATTTATCCCGGTGGAGTTTCCCCCCTCCAATCTTCTCTGTTGCAGCCTCTATTTTCATGTTTCTGTCTTTCTGCGGCCCTCTCCTCCCGAGAACTCTTCGGGGCCATATATATAGTGATTTTTAGGTCAAAATATGTCAGTGGGCAAAAAGATCATGAGATTTGGACGATCGACGGCCGAAAGAGGTCAGGTGGTGCGCCCTAGAAGTTTGGGCACGCCACCTGGGATTTTTGGGCCTCCGGCCCTTACATGTGAGCTTCCAGGTCCCAGGGTGCTTCTCCCGTTGAAAAAATGATGCTCAAAAAATCCCAGATTAATTTGACTCCGTATAGGTCTCTGAAAGTGAAAAATACACAAAACAGGGAATTCCCATAAATCAATGTAAAACATGGTATTATCATCATACATGTTTCAAATATGTGGGAATTCAATATGATAAAGGATAATTTTCATGTATGCATTTTACATGCATCACCACGACGCCTCCAAGGAGGGCCGTGGAGCCCGTAGGCATTGCCGTCGTCGAGCTGGACATGTCCAGCCACTGCTTTTTCCTGGTATCCTCGACTGGATGGTGTTGGAGATAGTGCTCTAGAGACAAATAATAATGAATATTTATTATGTGTCAAATGTCCACAATTAGTTTCGTGCAATTCTATATCTTTATTAAGCGGAAACATTAATACACGTGTGATATTGTAAACAAACAAAGAGTCCCTAGTAAACAAACAAGTACATAACTATTTCATTGAGGCCAATCGTTGATCGAGGTTTTCCCGATCATGGATACACATGTCATTGACAATGAGATCATATCGATTGGATAATGATATGATAGACATACCCATCCATAACATAAGTATTGTAACACGATCAAGTCACATCAAGTTTAATGTTACGATGTTTATTTTAAGTGCATAGTGACTTAATCCTTAGACCGTGAGATCATATCTAATCATTGTCTACGGAGATTTCCTTGACTGCATCGATCATCATACCGTAATAGGGTGATCATAAAGGTGTGGTTGGGTATACCAATGGGATGGTTGAGGCGTATGGATCAAGAGCGGTATTTGTTCATCCACATGACGGAAAGATACATATGAGGCCCACTCGGTGAGATTACATCCATGAAAGTTGAGTAGCATATACTAGTTTATGAGGATGGAATCACACACGAACAAGTTGAAATAGCCTTTTGAGCAACGATTACAAATTGGGTATTGAGATACCGATGATTATGTCTCGGACGAGTGCCTGTATCGAATGAACAAAAGGAATAAGACTTGATGCAATTGTTCAAACGATGATTGTATCTTTGTGGAATGCATAGATATTACCATGGTTATCTAGACCCCACTAGTGATCGATTTGAGCGGAGATATTACCCCGGATCATGACTATGGTATTCCCGAACCGTAGGGTAACACACTTAAGGGTTCAACGAAACTCAAGATAGTTTTGGATTCATTAGAGATAGTTGAGAGATATATCTGGAATAGCTTTCCGGAGATGTCTGAAAGTTGTTCCGAATAGTTCGGGAGGTGTCTCGGACAAAAGAAAATTAAAGGATATGTTGAATATGTTAATTAAATAAATTAATATCTTAAAATATATTTAATTTAATATAAAATGTTTTTATTTAATTAAAACCTTCATTGGGCTTCGTATGTAAGGGGTCCACATGAGGGAGAGTATGGCTGTCCTAGCCAAGTAGGCTGGCCCCCATGGGCCAATCGGGGGGCTGGAAGTATTTCCCCCCATATAAAGAGACCCATAGAGGCAAATTAGATATACAATTAAATAGAGAAATATCTCTCTCTAGTTTTCTTCTCCATGTGGTTCCCCGAACAACTGCATAGGTGATGACCCACAAGTATAGGGGGTGTATCGTAGTAGTTTCGATAAATAAGAGTGTCGAACCCAACGAGGAGCAGAAGGTGTTGACAAGCAGTTTCGATGAAGGATTCACTGTAAATGCTCACAGACAAGTATTCAGGGGGTTTTAATATAGCAGATGAATAAAGTACAAGTAAGTAAAATGCGAGAGTAATAACTGCAGCGAGTGGCCCAATCCTTTTTAGCACAAAGGACAAGCCGGTTTGTTTACTTATAATGACCAAACCTTCTTGAGGACACACGGGAATTTAGTCTAGTGCTTTCGCTTCATATAGCTAATTAATCTTCATTGTTTTGATAAGTGTTGTGTGGGTGAACCTATGCTAATGCACCGCCCTTCCTAGGACTAATACATACATGTGATTATACCCCTTGCAAGCATCCGCAAATACAAGAAAGTAATTAAGATAAATCTAACCACAGCCTTAAACTCTGAGATCCTGCTATCCCTCCTGCATCGATATACCAACAGGGGTTCAGGTTGCTGTCACTCCGGCAACCCCGCAATTAGCAAATGAATACAAGATGGATTCCCCTAGGCCCATAAAGGTGAAGTATCATGTAGTCGACGTTCACATGACACCACTAGAAGAATAACACCACAACTTAAATATCAAACCATTGAATATTAATCAACATAGTTCACTACTAACATTTAGACTTCACCCATGTCCTCAAGAACTAAATGAACTACTCATGAGACATCATATGGAACATGATCAGAGGTGATATGATGATGAATAACAATCTGAACATAAACCTTGGTTCAATAGTTTCACTCAATAGCATCAATAACAAGGAGTAATCAATACCGGGAGAGTTTCCCCTACCAAACAATCAAGATTCAACCCTAGATGTTATAGCGGTGACGAGGTGCAGCGGTGGAGATGGCGGTGACGATGGTGGAGATGATGGTGATGATGATCCCAATGAAGTCCACCTCGATGGTGGTGACGATGGCGTCGATTTCCCCCTCCATGAGGGAATTTCCCCGGCGGATTTCAGCCTGCCGGAGAGCTCTTTTCTCTCTGGAGTTTTCCGCCCCGCAGAGGCGGCTGTGTCTCTTCGCGATTATCCTCTGGAGCTTAGGTTTTCGGGGAGAAGAAGTACGCGAAAGAGAGGCGGCCGAAGGGGGCTGTGGGGCCCCTCCCCACAAGGCGGCGCGGCCAGGCCAGGGCCCGCGCCGGCCTATGGGGGGCCATGGCGGCCCTCCTCGGCTCCTCCTTTTGGCTGGCTCATTCTTCTGGAAGAATAAGATCTTCGGTACGGTGTAATTTCCGTCAATTATTGATCTCCAGAAATATTGCATTCTGACGGTGCTTTTTCCAGCAGAATCCTGACTCCGGTGAATGATCCTCCAATAATCATGAAACATGCAAAATAGATGAAATAACATAAGTATCATCTCTAAATATGAAATATATCAATGAATAACAGTAAATTATGATATAAAATAGTGATGCAAAATGGACGTATCAACCCCCCCCCAAGCTTAGACTTCGCTTGTCCCCAAGCGAAACTGAACTCAGTAAACAAGACCACATGTTTATGGAGCGAAGAGTCGATAAATAAAATACGGACAAGAAGCATCATATTAATTCACACAAGACATTCTAGTGAACAACTTACCAATATGATTCAACTTGAAACAAGTAAAAGGAAATCACAAATAAAGGTGCATAGGAAATCATAATTGGTGATGGCAAACTTCGTTCTTGGTCAAAGAACATTTAACATATTGTACTTATTTATCGAGCAACGCTCTTATATTAAAGCTTATAGCAAAACTTGCATACTCAATCATAATAATCTCCTCATAATCATTGATAACCTTCAAAGCTATATTCATTCAGATAAAACTTGTACTGAACAAGGAAGAATAAAAGGCATGATTAAATAAATCACAATATAGATGGTTGGATCACAACAACTCAATTGTTTGCTTAAGATGGAGGGAAATAGGTTTACTGACTCAACATGAAAGTAAAAGATAGGCCCTTCGCAGAGGGAAGCAGGGATTAAATCATGTGCTAGAGCTTTTCAAGTTTTGAAATCGTATAGAGAGCATAAAAGTAAAGTTTTGAGAGGTGTTTGCTGTTGTCAATGAATGGTAGTGGGCACTCTAACCCCCTTGCCAAACAGACTTCCAAAGAGCGGCTCCCATGAAGGACGTTATCTCTACCAGCAAGGTAGATCATCCCTCTTCTCTTTTGTTTACACATGTAATTTAGTTTATTTAAGAATGACACTCCTCCCAACCTTTGCTTTCTCAAGCCATGGCTAACCGAATCCTCGGGTGCCTTCCAACATTTCACATACCATGGAGGAGTGTCTATTGCAAAATTAAGTTGCTTACTGATGAATCAGAGCAAAACATGTGAAGAGGATTATTAATGAGAGTTAATTAATTGGGGCTGGGAACCCCGTTGCCAGCACTTTTCGCAAAATTATAGGATAAGTGGATGAAGCCACTAGTCCATTAGTGAAAGCTGCCCAATAAGATTGAAAGATGAAACACCACATACTTCCTCATGAGCTATAAAACATTGACACAAATAAGGGATGATAACTTTTGAATTGTTTAAAGGTAGCACATGAAGTATTTACTTGGAATGGCGCAAAATACCACATAATAGGTAGTTATGGTGGACACTGATAGCATAGGTTTGGTTTAAGAGTGTCACATCCCGAAATTTTCTAAATTTTGGAATGTAAAATAAAAAAAATTTAATGCTTGATTGTTTGAACTTGATTGAAAATCCACAAAGAATTAAAACTTTTTGGAGTTGTTAAACGTATTTTCCAAACTATTGGTTTCCAAATACTTTTGGTTTCAAGTATTTTCAAAATCAAACATATAGGCCAAATGTACATAATAAATATTTTAATTTCACAGAGGGATATTAAAAGGGTTTTTGCAAAATATAGAGTTTTCATAAAACTTGGTTTTCAAAAGATTTTCTAACAATACTCTATTTTGTTCGGAGGTTTTGAAACTTATAAATATTTTAATTGAGAAAACATTAAACACTAAAAAGGCAATATAGCCACACAGACATGTATGTTAAATTTTGGTTTTATAAAGTTTATAATTTTGTTCCAAATTTAGTCTCATATTAAAGTATTTTTCATAATGATTCCAACGGTACCTCATTTGCATTTTTCCGATTTTATTTGAAGCCTCAAAGTGTATTTCCAATTTTTTGTTAAAATAAAAATAAAAAGAAACAAAGGGCGCGGCCGACCGTGCGGCTCAACGCCTCGCCGTGGCCCAGCAGCCAGCGCCGCCCGCGCGGCAGCCAGCACCGCCGCAGCCCATCTGGCAGATTTGGCCGACCCGGGCGTCCCAGCCTTCCCAGGCCGCCCCCAGGCCCAGCTGCCCCGGCCAGCTCGCCCCCCTGGCCCTTTTCTTTTTTCTCAGCCCAGCTTCCCAACTCCCGCGCGCGCTCGCACCAGCCCAGGCCGCAGCACGACGCCGCCACCAGCGCCCAGCTCGCACCGCCTATTCCTTTTCTTTGTTTAGTCCCACATCGCCTCTTTAGATAAATTCTCTCCAGCACATAGCCTATATAAAGGACCCAAAGGGGCAGCCCTAAACGCACATCAGCGCCCGGCGCCTCTCTTTCTCCCCCGCGCAGCACACGCAAGGTTGCTTTTTCCTGGCGCACGACGCTGCTGTTTCGTGACGCAACATCCGCAACGCTATTCGGCGAAACGTCGCGACTCGTTGGATTCCTCGCCCGGTAATAAATCTATTTTCGCTCTTTTTACGTAGATTGTCTTTAGTAACTTCGCAATTTTATTTCTTTAGATCTACACATTCGTTTAGAGTAGTGGTTCTTCCATTAAGTTTCTAATTAGATTATCTACAACTTTCATGTAGGAAATCTTTCCATCCGAGCAACTTGTTCGGACAACTTTTCGTACACCATTAGAACTGCAACCGCTTCTGTCTAGTTTTATAAAATTCATATCTTAAGTTCTATCTGTCGGATTTCGACAAACCCTATACCGTTGGAATCAGCAAATTCCGTAGATCATTGTAGACATTTTGTGTGGCAGTTTCGCTCACTTTATTTTCGCGGTACCCCTTTGATCCGCAGCATCGTCTATAAAATAAATCCTACAAACTTTTTCCGAGAGATTCTTCTGGCGATACGCTTGTAATGGAATTCTCTACCACTTCCGCGTAGAAAGTTCTTCCATCCGGAAAACTTCTTCTAATGACTTTTCGCGAAAGGTGTAGTCCTATAACTGGTTTCAACATAGTTCCTTTAGCCAAAATGATCTTTATGATCATACCCATCTTCCAAGACCAGTTATAAATCTTTATCATGTTCACAGATAATGCATAGCTTACACTTGGTTGTCTGGTTTATGATTATTCAAATAACAATTGAGTTATTGGAGTAAAGTGTGATATGTCCTTGTTTAGATTTTTTACCTTGCTCTAATAGGGTGGAGATACTCTACCCCATATCACATGTGTTGAACTCTTGTTATTCATTAGGCCCCGCGAACCAAATCCCAATATCATTCATGCCTATACAACCTCATGCCATTCAACCCCTCCACTTAGTTTGAACTATTCAATTTTCAAATGAGTTACTTGAGTAGTTCAATATATAATTAGTTCATATCCAATGCTATGTGTGACCTTGTGCAACTCTGATAAGTGTTGTCACACTATGTCAATTGCATAAGCCTTGCTTTACAACACTTCATCCAATAGCACCACCGTCTAAAATATTTGAATCACTTTGCAAATATTCAAATTCAAATATGAGAATTTGAGTATATATCCATTATCGATTTCTATAATCCCTTCTCAACATGATTCTTTTGTGAAGGTGAAACTTATGATCTCATCCGCACACCAATGCCACTAGACACTTTATCGTGAACCAATATCGTGTCTATCCAGATCCATTTTCATTCACTCCTTTGACTTAGTTTACAATTATTCAACTTACAAATGAGTAAATTCAGTAATTCTATATATCATTTGTTTATACCCAAGCCTATGTGTAGTTCATACTATTTTGAGTAATTGTTGTCACACTTATTTAATAATATTGTTTTCGCACTATTTGTCACTTATGTGATTCAATTCACATGAGCCGTTTCAAATTATTTTCATGCTCTTGTAAAGCATAAAGATTCTTCCATTATATCTTGGATAATCCATCTCTTTCTAATCATGTGACTTTCCGTCCAAACTCTCACCGTCATATCTTGCAAGCCAAACCTCATGCCACACCTTAGTACCATAGAGCGATTTCCGATTGTTGTCTTGTTTGATTATGATGTTGTTGTTGATGTTGAATGGTGTGTTTATGTTGTGTTATATTTTATATTATAGTTCGTACGGAGAGGCACGTATTTTGATTAAGAGAAGTGAACGCGCTTCGACTACCAAAAGGCAAGTGGCATTCAAATCCTACTTATTTTCTTTATGCATTAGTATTTTGAAACTAGTATGCATGGTAGGATTTTGATTTCAAAAGAAAAGTATTATGCTATGCTTAGCAAACCCTAGTAGTGTGTAGCTACTCCTGAACCTATTGATAGGATACTTTATTTCTGCTCCGCAACATCAAATGCCAAATGCTGTTTCATTGTTTCGATTGTGATGGTTTGAAAAGTGAAAATTAACAACCTAAATGAATCACCTGGGTGGATTGGTAATTGCTTGGTGGGCGGCTACTCAGTACACAGTGGTTGTCGTCGCTCGAGGGTACGTGGCTACTCGGGGCCACTTTGTGGTTGTCGTCGCGAGGGTACGTGGCTACTCAGGGCCATATCGTGGTTGTCATCGCCTGAGGGTGCGCAATTGTTGAGTGGCTACTCAGGGCCACATTGTGGTTGTCATCGCCTGAGGGTGCTCAAATGTTGAGTGGCTACTCAGGGCCACATTGTGGTTGTCATCGCCTGAGGGTGCACTTGTGGATGGCCACTCAGGATTAAAGAGATTAATATGTCGTCCATGTTTTAGATAGCTTCCAGTGCAGCCTTATGGTATTATGGGCTCTGCCGGGATTAAGTAAGTTGTGAGGCCAAACTTGTTGCTAGACATGATGATGTGGCTTGCAACCAAACGGGAACGGGTCTAGCTGGTTATGGTTGAAGCCTCCTTCTGAAAGATCTTGTCTCATTCTTCTCTTGGGAAGGGTGGGTCGTAAGGTGAAAGTGCACAACCTCTCGAGAGTTCAACCTAAGATCTTAGCCGTGTCCCCGGTTATGGACAATTTGAGCTTCTAGGCAGGGAATGTACGGAGAAATCTCATCACCTTTTCTGAATGTATTTAAAAATTTGATCAACCTTCGAAAACTCATGGGAGATGTAACCATGTGATTATTCTAAAACCCATGGAGGATTTAACCATGGTGTGATTTCATAATGTCATTCAAAGGATTTTCAAAATGTTTTGTTTTGAAATAAAATATAGGACAAAATTGGCTTTATGCAAATTTGCCTAAACTCCACTTGCCAAATATCATGTAGATAGTATGCCCAAAACTGCCACCATATAAGTGTCATTTGCCAGTACATCATTGTACTGACCTCCATTCGTGGGGCTGCATATTCAAACGTGCAGGATTTTCTGAGGAGAGGTTCGTGGTAGGATCTCGAGTCTACATTCCAACATGACTGCCTGTGGCACATGAAGATGATGAAGGCTCATTGTTGATTTACTTTCCGCTGTGTTTATTCTGAGCTAGTCCATGTGACTATGCAATTTGTAAGGTTTTATTGTACCCTCTGGATCAACGATGTAGTAATTTGATACTATTGCAATGATTACTATATTTTGTAATGTGTGTGCTATCAGTGATCCCGGGAATAGCACTATACACATGTATCTTACCTTTATTAAAAGGTAGGGTGCTACAGAATGGTAACCATGTGATTATTCTAAAACCCATGGAGGATTTAACCATGGTGTGATTTCATAATGTCATTCAAAGGATTTTCAAAATGTTTTGTTTTGAAATAAAATATAGGACAAAATTGGCTTTATGCAAATTTGCCTAAACTCCACTTGCCAAATATCATGTAGATAGTATGCCCAAAACTGCCACCATATAAGTGTCATTTGCCAGTACATCATTGTACTGACCTCCATTCGTGGGGCTGCATATTCAAACGTGCAGGATTTTCTGAGGAGAGGTTCGTGGTAGGATCTCGAGTCTACATTCCAACATGACTGCCTGTGGCACATGAAGATGATGAAGGCTCATTGTTGATTTACTTTCCGCTGTGTTTATTCTGAGCTAGTCCATGTGACTATGCAATTTGTAAGGTTTTATTGTACCCTCTGGATCAACGATGTAGTAATTTGATACTATTGCAATGATTACTATATTTTGTAATGTGTGTGCTATCAGTGATCCCGGGAATAGCACTATACACATGTATCTTACCTTTATTAAAAGGTAGGGTGCTACAGAATGGTATCAGAGCATAGTGTTGCCTGTAGGATCGAGACCCTAGGTTTGGATTAGAAATAGGAAGACCCTAGGATGAAATTTTTGTTTAATCCTATTTTCAATTAAAAATATGTTTGGATTTTGAACCTCTTATATTCTCATCTACTTCATCTTCAAAAATTGTTTTCCTCTCACCTTAGATGACCACCTTATCAAAACTATCAACAAGGACCGATGATGATCGTGTGCCTGAAGTGAGGAACTGATGCTTCATGTGAAATTCTTCGACTCCGCAAGAAGTGTTTCATGGGAGACCAATGAAGAACTTGAATAAAGACTTCGATGCAGACTGCACAACACACGAAGATACACCGAAGAAATAGAATAGAAACTTGAAACATCCAAAACAGAAATAGACTAGACCACCATTAGTTCTCTTTTAGCGAGCCAGCGATAAGGTAACATAATATTGATCATACCAAATTGAGGTATGACCATACTAGTTTGTTTGTGTTCGAAACATGCTGCTTGATGCTTGTTAGACGTTGTTTGTAAGGTGTTTTGCCTTGATCAGATGTGTTTGGGTAGGAAATCTTCTTTAGATCTTTCTATCTATTCTCGTCTATACCCAACCCAGAGAATGTTCTCTCGGCAACTCGCCATGAAGACAACAGTAGTGAAACCAACCATGATGTTCCTGATCAAGATGAAGAACCGGAGAGTGTGAGATACACAAAACCCTAGTTAGGAATCGATAGAAATGTTTTCCAAACAATTCAATAATGGGGATTGAAACATTGATTCAGTTCTCCATGGAGGTTTTTGTCAAAACTTGTGAGGTTGACCAAGAGTTAGAATGCGAGATGTACCAAACTGAATACAAAGAAATGATTGGGTGCGACATGGATTGGCCCCCATGACGACTACTCATATTGTTTACCCTTGTATGAAGAATGGTAAATCTAGAGAGACGTACCAACAAGAGAGACATCGTTGTTAAGCCTGAACCATAGGGTGAATAGATATTATGACCTTATAGTAGGCAAGTACTGCCAAGCGTAGGACTACAACGAGATCGAAGATCCAACCACTAGTTTAGAGTTTGGGAAGAATGTCGAAGACACCAAGAAGGAAAAAAAATGAAGGATGACATGAAGTTTACACATCCTGGTCTCCTGATAGACCCAAAGAGCAACCCATCAGTATCGAAGATTAGTTCAACCAACCATTTGGATTAGAAGCCGTACTATGAAGGAACCTTTAGGCTCACATTGGAGAGATATTTTGTTCACTATATGTGAAAAACAATTACCTATTGGATTATAACTCAAAAGCCCTAGATGTTTTCAAAATGTGACCTATTGACAAATCATATCCTCGGATGTGCCAAGTCATATCCAAGAAGAGCTTAGCCTAAACCCAAGACCTAAGGCTACCTACAAAAGTTTTTTTTAAGGGTGGTAGAAGACGTACCCTTGGATTAATGATTTACATGATATACCGCATGAGATGGTACTTGGAGAAGGTATCATAAGGAGTTCCCCATGATCGAGTGTACTCAAGTAAAAGATAATACCCATGGGATAAGTACCCCCAAATGAATGGATGCAGTGGATGGTATGACCACATATGGTTTAGTATCAAGATTTCCAAGCTCAAGGTTAATACCCGAAACTTCCTTAGAGAGGTTCGAAAAACAAGAAATAGTGTATATGAACCTTCTAGAATACCTGAGCCTAAAACCTTTTCTTTCTAGCCTTTCTCAAATCTCGAGGACGAGATTTCTTATAAGGGTGGTAGTCTGTCACATCCCGAAATTTTCTAAATTTTGGAATGTAAAATAAAAAAAATTTAATGCTTGATTGTTTGAACTTGATTGAAAATCCACAAAGAATTAAAACTTTTTGGAGTTGTTAAACGTATTTTCCAAACTATTGGTTTCCAAATACTTTTGGTTTCAAGTATTTTCAAAATCAAACATATAGGCCAAATGTACATAATAAATATTTTAATTTCACAGAGGGATATTAAAAGGGTTTTTGCAAAATATAGAGTTTTCATAAAACTTGGTTTTCAAAAGATTTTCTAACAATACTCTATTTTGTTCGGAGGTTTTGAAACTTATAAATATTTTAATTGAGAAAACATTAAACACTAAAAAGGCAATATAGCCACACAGACATGTATGTTAAATTTTGGTTTTATAAAGTTTATAATTTTGTTCCAAATTTAGTCTCATATTAAAGTATTTTTCATAATGATTCCAACGGTACCTCATTTGCATTTTTCCGATTTTATTTGAAGCCTCAAAGTGTATTTCCAATTTTTTGTTAAAATAAAAATAAAAAGAAACAAAGGGCGCGGCCGACCGTGCGGCTCAACGCCTCGCCGTGGCCCAGCAGCCAGCGCCGCCCGCGCGGCAGCCAGCACCGCCGCAGCCCATCTGGCAGATTTGGCCGACCCGGGCGTCCCAGCCTTCCCAGGCCGCCCCCAGGCCCAGCTGCCCCGGCCAGCTCGCCCCCCTGGCCCTTTTCTTTTTTCTCAGCCCAGCTTCCCAACTCCCGCGCGCGCTCGCACCAGCCCAGGCCGCAGCACGACGCCGCCACCAGCGCCCAGCTCGCACCGCCTATTCCTTTTCTTTGTTTAGTCCCACATCGCCTCTTTAGATAAATTCTCTCCAGCACATAGCCTATATAAAGGACCCAAAGGGGCAGCCCTAAACGCACATCAGCGCCCGGCGCCTCTCTTTCTCCCCCGCGCAGCACACGCAAGGTTGCTTTTTCCTGGCGCACGACGCTGCTGTTTCGTGACGCAACATCCGCAACGCTATTCGGCGAAACGTCGCGACTCGTTGGATTCCTCGCCCGGTAATAAATCTATTTTCGCTCTTTTTACGTAGATTGTCTTTAGTAACTTCGCAATTTTATTTCTTTAGATCTACACATTCGTTTAGAGTAGTGGTTCTTCCATTAAGTTTCTAATTAGATTATCTACAACTTTCATGTAGGAAATCTTTCCATCCGAGCAACTTGTTCGGACAACTTTTCATACACCATTAGAACTGCAACCGCTTCTGTCTAGTTTTATAAAATTCATATCTTAAGTTCTATCTGTCGGATTTCGACAAACCCTATACCGTTGGAATCAGCAAATTCCGTAGATCATTGTAGACATTTTGTGTGGCAGTTTCGCTCACTTTATTTTCGCGGTACCCCTTTGATCCGCAGCATCGTCTATAAAATAAATCCTACAAACTTTTTCCGAGAGATTCTTCTGGCGATACGCCTGTAATGGAATTCTCTACCACTTCCGCGTAGAAAGTTCTTCCATCCGGAAAACTTCTTCTAATGACTTTTCGCGAAAGGTGTAGTCCTATAACTGGTTTCAACATAGTTCCTTTAGCCAAAATGATCTTTATGATCATACCCATCTTCCAAGACCAGTTATAAATCTTTATCATGTTCACAGATAATGCATAGCTTACACTTGGTTGTCTGGTTTATGATTATTCAAATAACAATTGAGTTATTGGAGTAAAGTGTGATATGTCCTTGTTTAGATTTTTTACCTTGCTCTAATAGGGTGGAGATACTCTACCCCATATCACATGTGTTGAACTCTTGTTATTCATTAGGCCCCGCGAACCAAATCCCAATATCATTCATGCCTATACAACCTCATGCCATTCAACCCCTCCACTTAGTTTGAACTATTCAATTTTCAAATGAGTTACTTGAGTAGTTCAATATATAATTAGTTCATATCCAATGCTATGTGTGACCTTGTGCTACTCTGATAAGTGTTGTCACACTATGTCAATTGCATAAGCCTTGCTTTACAACACTTCATCCAATAGCACCACCGTCTAAAATATTTGAATCACTTTGCAAATATTCAAATTCAAATATGAGAATTTGAGTATATATCCATTATCGATTTCTATATTCCCTTCTCAACATGATTCTTTTGTGAAGGTGAAACTTATGATCTCATCCGCACACCAATGCCACTAGACACTTTATCGTGAACCAATATCGTGTCTATCCAGATCCATTTTCATTCACTCCTTTGACTTAGTTTACAATTATTCAACTTACAAATGAGTAAATTGAGTAATTCTATATATCATTTGTTTATACCCAAGCCTATGTGTAGTTCATACTATTTTGAGTAATTGTTGTCACACTTATTTAATAATATTGTTTTCGCACTATTTGTCACTTATGTGATTCAATTCACATGAGCCGTTTCAAATTATTTTCATGCTCTTGTAAAGCATAAAGATTCTTCCATTATATCTTGGATAATCCATCTCTTTCTAATCATGTGACTTTCCGTCCAAACTCTCACCGTCATATCTTGCAAGCCAAACCTCATGCCACACCTTAGTACCATAGAGCGATTTCCGATTGTTGTCTTGTTTGATTATGATGTTGTTGTTGATGTTGAATGGTGTGTTTATGTTGTGTTATATTTTATATTATAGTTCGTACGGAGAGGCACGTATTTTGATTAAGAGAAGTGAACGCGCTTCGACTACCAAAAGGCAAGTGGCATTCAAATCCTACTTATTTTCTTTATGCATTAGTGTTTTGAAACTAGTATGCATGGTAGGATTTTGATTTCAAAAGAAAAGTATTATGCTATGCTTAGCAAACCCTAGTAGTGTGTAGCTACTCCTGAACCTATTGATAGGATACTTTATTTCTGCTCCGCAACATCAAATGCCAAATGCTGTTTCATTGTTTCGATTGTGATGGTTTGAAAAGTGAAAATTAACAACCTAAATGAATCACCTGGGTGGATTGGTAATTGCTTGGTGGGCGGCTACTCAGGGCCACAGTGTGGTTGTCGTCGCCTGAGGGTACGTGGCTACTCAGGGCCACTTTGTGGTTGTCGTCGCCTGAGGGTACGTGGCTACTCAGGGCCATATCGTGGTTGTCATCGCCTGAGGGTGCGCAATTGTTGAGTGGCTACTCAGGGCCACATTGTGGTTGTCATCGCCTGAGGGTGCTCAAATGTTGAGTGGCTACTCAGGGCCACATTGTGGTTGTCATCGCCTGAGGGTGCACTTGTGGATGGCCACTCAGGATTAAAGAGATTAATATGTCGTCCATGTTTTAGATAGCTTCCAGTGCAGCCTTATGGTATTATGGGCTCTGCCGGGATTAAGTAAGTTGTGAGGCCAAACTTGTTGCTAGACATGATGATGTGGCTTGCAACCAAACGGGAACGGGTCTAGCTGGTTATGGTTGAAGCCTCCTTCTGAAAGATCTTGTCTCATTCTTCTCTTGGGAAGGGTGGGTCGTAAGGTGAAAGTGCACAACCTCTCGAGAGTTCAACCTAAGATCTTAGCCGTGTCCCCGGTTATGGACAATTTGAGCTTCTAGGCAGGGAATGTACGGAGGAATCTCATCACCTTTTCTGAATGTATTTAAAAATTTGATCAACCTTCGAAAACTCATGGGAGATGTAACCATGTGATTATTCTAAAACCCATGGAGGATTTAACCATGGTGTGATTTCATAATGTCATTCAAAGGATTTTCAAAATGTTTTGTTTTGAAATAAAATATAGGACAAAATTGGCTTTATGCAAATTTGCCTAAACTCCACTTGCCAAATATCATGTAGATAGTATGCCCAAAACTGCCACCATATAAGTGTCATTTGCCAGTACATCATTGTACTGACCTCCATTCGTGGGGCTGCATATTCAAACGTGCAGGATTTTCTGAGGAGAGGTTCGTGGTAGGATCTCGAGTCTACATTCCAACATGACTGCCTGTGGCACATGAAGATGATGAAGGCTCATTGTTGATTTACTTTCCGCTGTGTTTATTCTGAGCTAGTCCATGTGACTATGCAATTTGTAAGGTTTTATTGTACCCTCTGGATCAACGATGTAGTAATTTGATACTATTACAATGATTACTATATTTTGTAATGTGTGTGCTATCAGTGATCCCGGGAATAGCACTATACACATGTATCTTACCTTTATTAAAAGGTAGGGTGCTACAAAGAGTTTGGATGCACGAGAAGCATTCCCTCTCAGTACAGGTATTTGGCTAGCAAGGTTGATTAGCAAGCATAAGAGTTGAGGGAAACAAACAAATATACATGTGATAGAACTAATCATGCATCTTCCTTGTAAGCACAAACAATTTTAACTTCAGAATACTAAGCTCATAGCTAACAAGAAAGAAAGATAATGAAACAACATATCTACATGTATTTTCTCTTTTCTACTTAAACTCAAAGTGTTGTTACTATTGACCAATGCTAAGTTTGCCAAAACCAAATAGATTTACTCAATGCTCCCAAAGTGATACCAATACTTAACAACAAGATCAATCATATAATAGAGATTGCAAACTAAAATAAGATGTGCTATATGTAAATGATAGAACTTCTCATTAATATTCCATAACGATAACTCACACCAAGGGATACATAGATAACTAACTAAAGAGAGATACTTCCACACTGCAACCATCTTATATGATAACTTCCCTACTCATGATATGACACTACTTGATAGTAAAAAGACAAAAGATAGTGATGATGTGATACCGCGGCACTCCCCCAAGCTTGGAACAAACCAAGGGGATGCTGATACGTCTCCGACGTATCGATAATTTCTTATGTTCCATGCCACATTATTGATGATATCTACATGTTTTATGCATACTTTATGTCATTATTATGCGTTTTCCGGAACTAACCTATTGACGAGATGCCGAAGGGCCAGTTCCTGTTTTCTGCTGTTTTTGGTTCCAGAAATCCTAGTAAGGAAATATTCTCGGAATCGGACGAAATCAACGCCCAGCATCCTATTTTTCCACGAAGCTTCCAGAACACCCGAGAGTCGCCAGAGGGGGGCCACTGAGCCCCCAGATGACAGGCCGGTGCGGCCCTAGGGGGGGCGCGCCCCCCTAGTGTGTCGTCGCCTCGTCGACCCCCCGACTCTGCCTCTTCGCCTATATAAAGGTCCCTGACCTAAAAACCTCAAGACGTTCGACGAAACCAGAGAAAACCTTCCAGAGCCGCCGCCATCGCGAAGCCAAGATCTGGGGGACAGGAGTCTCTGTTCCGGCACGCCGCCGGGACGGGGAAGTGGCCCCGGAAGGCTTCTCCATCAACACCACCGCCATCTTCATCAACGCTGTTGTCTCCCATGAGGAGGGAGTAGTTCTCCATCGAGGCTCGGGGCTGTACCGGTAGCTATGTGGTTCATCTCTCTCCTATGTACTTCAATACAATAATCTCATGAGCTGCCTTACATGATTGAGATTCATATGATGATGCTTATAATCTAGATGTCATTATGCTAGTCAAGTGGATTTTACTTATGTGATCTCCGGAGACTCCTTGTCCCACGTGTGTAAAGGTGACAGTGTGTGCACCGTGTGGGTCTCTTAGGCTATATTTCACAGAATACTTATTCGCTGTTATGAATGGCATAGTGAAGTGCTCATTTATATCTCTTTATGATTGCAATGTGTTTTGTATCACAATTTATCTGTGTGCTACTCTAGTGATGTTATTAAAGTAGTTTATTCCTCCTGCACGGTGTAATGGTGACAGTGTGTGCATCGTGTAGTACTTGGCGTAGGCTATGATTGTGATCCCTTGTAGATTATGAAGTTAACTATTGTTATGATAGTATTGATGTGATCTATTCCTCCTTTCGTAGTGTGAAGGTGACAGTGTGCATGCTATGTTAGTACTTGGTTTGGTTATGTTGATCTGTCATGCACTCTAAGGTTATTTAAATATGAACATTGAATATTGTGGAGCTTGTTAACTCCGGCATTGAGGGTTCGTGTAATCCTACACAGTTAGTGGTGTTCATCATCCAACAAGAGGGTGTAGAGTTGATACGTCTCCGACGTATCGATAATTTCTTATGTTCCATGCCACATTATTGATGTTATCTACATGTTTTATGCACACTTTATGTCATATTCGTGCATTTTCTGGAACTAACCTATTAACAAGATGCCGAGGTGCCGATTCTTGTTTCTGCTGTTTTTGGTTTCAGAAATCCTAGTAACGAAATATTCTCGGAATTGGACGAAATCAACGCCCAGGGTCCTATTTTGCCACGAAGCTTCCGTAAGTCCGAAGAAGAGACGAAGAGGGGCCACGAGGGGCCACCCCTAGGGCGGCGCGGCCCCCCTTGGCCGCGCGGCCCGTGGTGTGGGGCCCTCGTGCCGCCTCCTGACCTGCCCTTCCGCCTACTTAAAGCCTCCGTTGCGAAAACCCCAGTACCGAGAGCCACGATACGGAAAACCTTCCAGAGACGCCGCCGCCGCCGATCCCATCTCGGGGGATCCAGGAGGTTGCCTCCGGCACCCTGCCGGAGAGGGGAATCATCTCCCGGAGGACTCTACGACGCCATGGTCGCCTCCGGAGTGATGTGTGAGTAGTCTACCCCTGGACTATGGGTCCATAGCAGTAGCTAGATGGTTGTCTTCTCCCCATTGTGCTATCATTGTCGGATCTTGTGAGCTGCCTAACATGATCAAGATCATCTATCTGTAATTCTATATGTTGCGTTTGTTGGGATCCGATGAATAGAGAATACTTGTTATGTTGATTATCAAAGTTATATCTATGTGTTGTTTATGATCTTGCATGCTCTCCGTTACTAGTAGATGCTCTGGCCAAGTAGATGCTTGTAACTCCAAGAGGGAGTATTTATGCTCGATAGTGGGTTCATGCCTGCATTGACACCTGGGACAAAGGTGACAAAGTTCTAAGGTTGTGTTGTGCTGTTGCCACTAGGGATAAAACATTGATGCTATGTCTAAGGATGTAGTTGTTGATTACATTACGCACCATACTTAATGCAATTGTCTGTTGCTTTGCAACTTAATACTGGAGGGGGTTCGGATGATAACCTGAAGGTGGACTTTTTAGGCATAGATGCAGTTGGATGGCGGTCTATGTACTTTGTCGTAATGCCCAATTAAATCTCACTATACTCATCATGATATGTATGTGCATGGTCATGCCCTCTTTATTTGTCAATTGCCCAACTGTAATTTGTTCACCCAACATGCTGTTTATCTTATGGGAGAGACACCTCTAGTGAACTGTGGACCCCGGTCCAATTCTCTTTACTGAAATACAATCTACTGCAATACTTGTTCTACTGTTTTCTGCAAACAATCATCTTCCACACAATACGGTTAATCCTTTGTTACAGCAAGCCGGTGAGATTGACAACCTCACTGTTTCGTTGGGGCAAAGTACTTTGGTTGTGTTGTGCAGGTTCCACGTTGGCGCCGGAATCTCTGGTGTTGCGCCGCACTACATCCCGCCGCCATCAACCTTCAACGTGCTTCTTGGCTCCTCCTGGTTCGATAAACCTTGGTTTCTTTCTGAGGGAAAACTTGCTGCTGTGCGCATCATACCTTCCTCTTGGGGTTCCCAACGAACGTGTGAGTTACACGCCATCAAGCTCTTTTTCTGGCGCTCGTTGCGGGAGATCAAGACACGCTGCAAGGGGAGTCTCCACTTCTCAATCTCTTTACTTTGTTTTTGTCTTGCTTAGTTTTATTTACTACTTTGTTTGCTGCACTAAATCAAAATACAAAAAAATTAGTTGCTAGTTTTACTTTATTTGCTATCTTGTTTGCTATATCAAAAACAAAAAAAAATTAGTTACTTGCATTTACTTTATCTAGTTTGCTTTATTTACTGTTGCTAAAATGGCTACCGCTGAAAATACTAAGTTGTGTGACTTCACAACCACAAATAATAATGATTTCTTATGCACACCTATTGCTCCACCTGCTACTACAGCAGAATTCTTTGAAATTAAACCTGCTTTACTGAATCTTGTCATGCGAGAGCAATTTTCTGGTGTTAGTTCTGATGATGCTGCTGCCCATCTTAATAATTTTGTTGAACTATGTGAAATGCAAAAATATAAAGATGTAGATGGTGACATTATAAAATTAAAATTGTTCCCTTTCTCATTAAGAGGAAGAGCTAAAGATTGGTTGCTATCTCTGCCTAAGAATAGTATTGATTCATGGACTAAATGCAAGGATGCTTTTATTGGTAGATATTATCCCCTGCTAAAATTATATCTTTGAGGAGTAGCATAATGAATTTTAAACAATTAGATACTGAACATGTTGCTCAAGCTTGGGAAAGAATGAAATCTCTGGTTAAAAATTGCCCAACCCATGGACTGACTACTTGGATGATCATCCAAACCTTCTATGCAGGACTAAATTTTTCTTCGCGGAATTTATTGGATTCAGCTGCTGGAGGTACCTTTATGTCCATCACTCTTGGTGAAGCAACAAAGCTTCTTGATAATATGATGATCAACTACTCTGAATGGCACACGGAAAGAGCTCCACAAGGTAAGAAGGTAAATTCTGTCGAAGAAACCTCTTCCTTGAGTGATAAGATTGATGCTATTATGTCTATGCTTGTGAATGATAGGACTAATATTGATCCTAATAATGTTCCATTAGCTTCATTGGTTGCACAAGAAGAACATGTTGATGTAAACTTCATTAAAAATAATAATTTCAACAACAATGCTTACCGGAACAATTCTAGTAACAACTATAGGCCATATCCTTATAATAATGGCAACGGCTATGGTAATTCTTATGGGAATTCTTACAACAATAATAGGAACACACCCCCTGGACTTGAAGCCATGCTTAAAGAATTTATTAGTACACAAACTGCTTTTAACAAATCTGTTGAAGAAAAGCTTGGGAAAATTGATATACTTGCTTCTAAAGTCGATAGTCTTGCCGCTGATGTTGATCTTTTGAAATCGAAAGTTATGCCTAATAAAAATCATCATAACAAAATTGTTACTACAGCAAATTCCATCCAAGTTAGAATTAATGAGAATATAAGATTAATGGCTGAACTGCGTGCTAGGTGGGATAGAGAACAAAATGAAAAACTAGCTAAAGAGAAGAATGTAGCTAAAGTTTGGACTATTACCACCACTAGTAATGCTAATGCTACACATGTTGCTGCACCTCCTACTAATAATAATAAAAGAATTGGTGTTAGCAATGTTTCCACTTCTAATGCAAAGCGAGAAACCGCCCGAAATCGCTAAAACTGCTGAAACTGCCTGTGATAAAGCTGCTGAATTTTTTTCCAACATTGGGGATGATGATCCCATTGCTTTAGATTATAATGGTTTGAATTTTGATGATTGCCACATCTCTGAAGTTATAAAGTTCTTGCAAAAACTTGCTAAAAGTCCTAATGCTAGTGCTATAAATTTGGCTTTCACGCAACATATTACAAATGCTCTCATAAAAGCTAGAGAAGAGAAACTAGAGCGCGAAGCCTCTATTCCTAGAAAGCTAGAGGATGGTTGGGAGCCCATCATTAAGATGAAGGTTAAATATTTTGATTGTAATGCTTTATGTGATCTTGGTGCAAGTATTTCCGTTATGCCTAAGAAAATTTATAATATGCTTGACTTGCCACCGCTGAAAAATTGTTATTTGGATGTTAATCTTGCTGATCATTCTACAAAGAAACCTTTAGGGAAAGTTGATAATGTTCGCATTACCGTTAACAATAACCTTGTCCCCGTTGATTTTGTTGTCTTGGATATTGAATGCAATGCATCTTGTCCCATTATATTGGGAAGACCTTTTCTTCGAACTGTTGGTGCTATCATTGATATGAAGGAAGGTAATATAAAATATCAATTTCCTCTCAAGAAAGGTATGGAACACTTCCCTAGAAAGAGAATGAAGTTACCTTTTGATTCTATTATTAGAACAAATTATGATGTTGACACTTCGTCTCTTGATAATACTTGATACACACTTTCTGCGCCTAGCTGAAAGGCGTTAAAGAAAAGCGCTTATGGGAGACAACCCATGTTTTTACCTACAGTACTTTGTTTTTATTTTGTGTCTTGGAAGTTGTTTACTACTGTAGCAACCTCTCCTTATCTTAGTTTAGTGTTTTATTGTGCCAAGTAAAGCCGTTGATAGAAAAGTTCATACTAGATTTGGATTACTGCACAGAAACAGATTTCTTTGCTGTCACGAATCTGGGCTGTTTTCCCCTGCAGGTAACTCAGAAAATTATGCAAATTTACGTGAGTGATCCTCAGATATGTACGCAACTTTCATTCAATTTGAGCATTTTCATTTGAGCAAGTCTGGTGCCTCGATAAAATTCGACAATACGAACTGTTCTGTTTTGACAGATTCTGCCTTTTATTTCGCATTGCCTCTTTTGCTATGTTGGATGAATTTCTTTGATCCATTAATGTCCAGTAGCTTTATGCAATGTCCAGAAGTGTTAAGAATGATTGTGTCACCTCTGAATATGTTAATTTTTATTGTCGCTAACCCTCTAATGAGTTGTTCTAAGTTTGGTGTGGAGGAAGTTTTTAAGGATCAAGAGAGGAGTATGATGCAACATGATCAAGGAGAGTGAAAGCTCTAAGCTTGGGGATGCCCCGGTGGTTCACCCCTGCATATATCAAGAAGACTCAAGCGTCTAAGCTTGGGGATGCCCAAGGCATCCCCTTCTTCATCGACAACATTATCAGGTTCCTCCCCTGAAACTATATTTTTATTCCATCACATCTTATGTGCTTTTCTTGGAGCGTCGGTTTGTTTTTGTTTTTTGTTTTGTTTGAATAAAATGGATCCTAGCATTCACTTTATGGGAGAGAGACACGCTCCGCTGTAGCATATGGACAAATATGTCCTTAGTTTCTACTCATAGTATTCATGGCGAAGTTTCTTCTTCGTTAAATTGTTATATGGTTGGAATTGGAAAATGATACATGTAGTAATTGCTATAAATGTCTTGGGTAATGTGATACTTGGCAATTGTTGTGCTCATGATTAAGCTCTTGCATCATATGCTTTGCACCCATTAATGAAGAAATACATAGAGCATGCTAAAATTTGGTTTGCATATTTGGTTTCTCTAAGGTCTAGATAATTTCTAGTATTGAGTTTGAACAACAAGGAAGTCGGTGTAGAGTCTTATAATGTTTACAATATGTCTTTTATGTGAGTTTTGCTGCACCGGTTCATCCTTGTGTTTGTTTCAAATAAGCCTTGCTAGCCTAAACCTTGTATCGAGAGGGAATACTTCTCATGCATCCAAAATACTTGAGCCAACCACTATGCCATTTGTGTCCACCATACCTACCTACTACATGGTATTTTCCGCCATTCCAAAGTAAATTGCTTGAGTGCTACCTTTAAAATTCCATCATTCACCTTTGCAATATATAGCTCATGGGACAAATAGCTTAAAAACTATTGTGGTATTGAATATGTAATTATGCACTTTATCTCTTATTAAGTTGCTTGTTGTGCGATAACCATGTTTACTGGGGACGCCATCAACTACTCTTTGTTGAATTTCATGTGAGTTGCTATGCATGTTCGTCTTGTCTGAAGTAAGAGCGATCTACCACCTTATGGTTAAGCATGCATATTGTTAGAGAAGAACATTGGGCCGCTAACTAAAGCCATGATCCATGGTGGAAGTTTCAGTTTTGGACATATATCCTCAATCTCATATGAGAAAATTATTAATTGTTGTTACATGCTTATGCATAAAAGAGGAGTCCATTATCTGTTGTCTATGTTGTCCCGGTATGGATGTCTAAGTTGAGAATAATCAATAGCGAGAAATCCAATGCGAGCTTTCTCCTTAGACCTTTGTACAAAGGCATAGAGGTACCCCTTTGTGACACTTGGTTAAAACATGTGCATTGTGATGATCCGGTAGTCCAAGCTAATTAGGACAAGGTGCGGGCACTATTAGTATACTATGCATGAGGCTTGCAACTTGTAAGATATAATTTACATGATACATATGCTTTATTACTACCGTTGACAAAATTGTTTCATGTTTTCAAAATCAAAGCTCTAGCACAAATATAGCAATCGATGCTTTTCCTCCATGGAGGACAATTCTTTTACTTTCAATGTTGAGTCAGTTCACCTATTTCTCTCCACCTCAAGAAGCAAACACTTGTGTGAACTGTGCATTGATTCCTACATACTTGCATATTGCACTTATTATATTACTCTATGTTGACAATATCCATGAGATATACATGTTATAAGTTGAAAGCAACCGCTGAAACTTAATCTTCCTTTGTGTTGCTTCAATGCCTTTACTTTGAATTATTGCTTTATGAGTTAACTCTTATGCAAGACTTATTGATGCTTGTCTTGAAGTGCTATTCATGAAAAGTCTTTGCTTTATGATTCACTTGTTTACTCATGTCATATACATTGTTTTGATCGCTGCATTCACTACATATGCTTTACAAATAGTATGATCAAGGTTATGATGGCATGTCACTCCAGAAATTATCTGTGTTATCATTTTACCTGCTCGGGACGAGCAGAACTAAGCTTGGGGATGCTGATACGTCTCCGACGTATCGATAATTTCTTATGTTCCATGCCACATTATTGATGTTATCTACATGTTTTATGCACACTTTATGTCATATTCGTGCATTTTCTGGAACTAACCTATTAACAAGATGCCGAAGTGCCAGTTGCTGTTTTCTGCTGTTTTTGGTTTCAGAAATCCTAGTAACGAAATATTCTCGGAATTGGACGAAATCAACGCCCAGGGTCCTATTTTGCCACGAAGCTTCCAGAAGTCCGAAGAAGAGACGAAGAGGGGCCACGAGGGGGCCACACCCTAGGGCGGCGCGGCCCCCCCCTTGGCCGCGCGGCCCTGTGGTGTGGGGCCCTCGTGCCGCCTCCTGACCTGCCCTTCCGCCTACTTAAAGCCTCCGTTGCGAAAACCCCAGTACCGAGAGCCACGATACGGAAAACCTTCCAGAGACGCCGCCGCCACCGATCCCATCTCGGGGGATCCAGGAGATCGCCTCCGGCACCCTGCCGGAGAGGGGAATCATCTCCCGGAGGACTCTACGCCGCCATGGTCGCCTCCGGAGTGATGTGTGAGTAGTCTACCCCTGGACTATGGGTCCATAGCAGTAGCTAGATGGTTGTCTTCTCCCCATTGTGCTATCATTGTCGGATCTTGTGAGCTGCCTAACATGATCAAGATCATCTATCTGTAATTCTATATGTTGCATTTGTTGGGATCCGATGAATAGAGAATACTTGTTATGTTGATTATCAAAGTTATATCTATGTGTTGTTTATGATCTTGCATGCTCTCCGTTACTAGTAGATGCTGGCCAAGTAGATGCTTGTAACTCCAAGAGGGAGTATTTATGCTCGATAGTGGGTTCATGCCTGCATTGACACCGGGACAAAGGTGACAGAAAGTTCTAAGGTTGTGTTGTGCCATGTTGCCACTAGGGATAAAACATTGATGCTATGTCTAAGGATGTAGTTGTTGATTACATTACGCACCATACTTAATGCAATTGTCTGTTGCTTTGCAACTTAATACTGGAGGGGGTTCGGATGATAACCTGAAGGTGGACTTTTTAGGCATAGATGCAGTTGGATGGCGGTCTATGTACTTTGTCGTAATGCCCAATTAAATCTCACTATACTCATCATGATATGTATGTGCATGGTCATGCCCTCTTTATTTGTCAATTGCCCAACTGTAATTTGTTCACCCAACATGCTGTTTATCTTATGGGAGAGACACCTCTAGTGAACTGTGGACCCCGGTCCAATTCTCTTTACTGAAATACAATCTACTGCAATACTTGTTCTACTGTTTTCTGCAAACAATCATCTTCCACACAATACGGTTAATCCTTTGTTACAGCAAGCCGGTGAGATTGACAACCTCACTGTTTCGTTGGGGCAAAGTACTTTGGTTGTGTTGTGCAGGTTCCACGTTGGCGCCGGAATCTCTGGTGTTGCGCCGCACTACATCCCGCCGCCATCAACCTTCAACGTGCTTCTTGGCTCCTCCTGGTTCGATAAACCTTGGTTTCTTTCTGAGGGAAAACTTGCTGCTGTGCGCATCATACCTTCCTCTTGGGGTTCCCAACGAACGTGTGAGTTACACGCCATCAAGCTCTTTTTCTGGCGCCGTTGCCGGGGAGATCAAGACACGCTGCAAGGGGAGTCTCCACTTCTCAATCTCTTTACTTCTCAATCTATTTATTCTGTTATGTGATCAATGTTGAGAGTGTCCACTAGTGAAAGTATGATCCCTAGGCCTTGTTCCTAAATACTGCTATCGCTGCTTGTTTACTGTTTTACTGCATCTTTACTTCCTGCAATATTACTACCATCAACTGCACGCCAGCAAGCACTTTTCTGGCGCCGTTACTACTGCTCATATTCATTCATACCACTTGTATTTCACTATCTCTTCGCCGAACTAGTGCACCTATTAGGTGTGTTGGGGACACAAGAGACTTCTTGCTTTGTGGTTGCAGGGTTGCATGAGAGGGATATCTTTGACCTCTTCCTCCCTGAGTTCGATAAACCTTGGGTGATCCACTTAAGGGAAACTTGCTGCTGTTCTACAAACCTCTGCTCTTGGAGGCCCAACACTGTCTACAAGAATAGAAGCACCCGTAGACATCAAGCTATTTTCTGGCGCCGTTGCCGGGGAGAAAAGGTAAAAGGCACTCATACTCCGGTCCCAGGTAAAGTACTTTTCTGTTGCCATTGTGTGTGTGCTCGAAGCTATTTCCTTTAGATCCTGCAATTGCATCTTTTTGTTTCTTGTTTACACTAGTTAGGCATAATGGACAACAATGAGCTTCTTATTCTATTTCCTGATTTAAGACATGGATGGTTTGATGCGAAAATTAAAAAACCTATGGAACATATTAGTATGAACGCTTTGAACACCATTGTTGCTAATGATATGGAAAATTCTAAGCTTGGGGAAGCTGGCTTTGATGAGCATGATATTTTTAGTCCCCCAAGCATTGAGGAGAAAATTTACTTTGACGATACTTTGCCTCCTATTTATGATGATTATAATGATATTGGTCTTTTAGTGCCGCCTACTATGGAGAGTAATTTTTATGATGATAATACTATGCCTCCTACACTTGATGAGAATAATAATGATAGCTACTTTGTTGAATTTGCTCCCACTACAACTAATAAAATTGATTATGCCTATGTGGAGAGTAATAATTTTATGCATGAGACTCATGATAAGAATGCTTTATGTGATACTTATATTGTTGAATTTGTTCATGACACTACTGAAAGTTATTATGAGAGAGGGAAACATGGTTATATGCATCTTAATAATATTAAGTTTCCCCTCTTTATTTTGAGAATCTTGAAGTTACTCGTGTTTTATCCTCTTATGCTTGTCACTTTGTTCTTCATGAATTCATTTGTGTACAAGATTCCTTTTCATAGGAAGCATGTTAGGCTTAAATGTGTTTTGAATTTGCTTTTTGAGGCTCTCTTTTGCTTCAACTCTTATTTCTTGCGCGAGCATCATTAAAACTGCTGAGCCCATCTTAATGGCTATAAAGAAAGAACTTCTTGGGAGATAACCCATGTGTTTTTTTTACTACAGTACTTTTATTTTGTATTTGAGTCTTGGAAGTTGTTACTACTGTATCAACCTCTTCTTATCTTATTTTATTGCATTGTTGTGCCAAGTAAAGTCTTTGATAGCAAGGTTGATACTAGATTTGGATTACTGCGCAGAAACAGATTTCTGTCTGTCACGAATCTGGGAAGAATTCTCTGTAGGTAACTCAGAAAAATCTGCCAATTTACGTGCGTGATCCTCAGATATGTATGCAACTTTCATTGAATTTGGGCATTTTCATCTGAGCAATTCTGGTGCCACTTTAAAATTCGTCTTTACGGACTGTTCTGTTTTGACAGATTCTGCCTTTTATTTCGCATTGCCTCTTTTGCTGTGTTGGATGGATTTCTTTGTTCCATTAACTTCCAGTAGCTTTGGGCAATGTCCAGAAGTATTAAGAATGATTGTGTCACCTCTGAACATGTGAAATTTTGATTATGCACTAACCCTCTAATGAGTTTGTTTCGAGTTTGGTGTGGATGAAGTTTTCAAGGGTCAAGAGAGGAGGATGATATACTATGATCAAGAAGAGTGAAAAGTCTAAGCTTGGGGATGCCCCGGTGGTTCATCCCTGCATATTTCAAGAAGACCCAAGCATCTAAGCTTGAGGATGCCCAAGGCATCCCCTTCTTCATCGACAAATTTATCAGGTTTCTTCTCTTGAAACTATATTTTTATTCGGTCACATCTTATGTACTTTACTTGGAGCGTCTGTGTGCTTTTGTTTGTGTTTTTGTTTGAATAAATGCTTGTGTGGGAGAGAGACACGCTCCGCTGGTTCATATGAACACATGTGTTCTTAGCTTTTAATGTTCATGGCGAAGGTTGAAACTGCTTCGTTCATTGTTATATGGTTGGAAACGGAAAATGCTACATGTAGTAATTGGTAAAATGTCTTGGATAATTTGATACTTGGTAATTGTTGTGCTCATGTTTAAGCTCTTGCATCATATACTTTGCACCTATTAATGAAGAAATACATAGAGCTTGCTAAAATTTGGTTTGCATAATTGGTCTCTCTAAAGTCTAGATAATTTCTAGTATTGAGTTTTGAACAACAAGGAAGACGGTGTAGAGTCTTATAATGTTTACCATATGTCTTTTATGTGAGTTTTGCTGCACCGGTTCATCCTTGTGTTTGTTTCAAATAACCTTGCTAGCCTAAACCTTGTATCGAGAGGGAATACTTCTCATGCATCCAAAATCATTGAGCCAACCACTATGCCATTTGTGTCCACCATACCTACCTACTACATGGTATTTCTCCGCCATTCCAAAGTAAATTGCTTGAGTGCTACCTTTAAAATTTCCATTCTTTACCTTTGCGATATATAGCTCATGGGACAAATAGCTTAAAAACTATGGTGGTATTGAATATGTACTTATGCACTTTATCTCTTATTAAGTTGTTTGTTGTGCGATAACCATGTTCCTGGGGACGCCATCAACTACTCTTTGTTGAATATCATGTGAGTTGCTATGCATGTCCGTCTTGTCTGAAGTAAGGGCGGTTTTCACAATCAAATGGTTTGAGTATGCATACTGTTAGAGAAGAACATTGGGCCACTAACTAAAGCCATGAATCATGGTGGAAGTTTCAGTTTGGACATAAAACCTCAATCTCTTATGAGAATATTATCTGTTGTTGAATGCTTAAGCATTAAAAGAGGAGTCCATTATCTGTTGTCTATGTTGTCCCGGTATGGGTGTCTAAGTTTAAGAATGATCAAAAGCGAGAAATCCAATGCGAACTTACTCCTTAGACCCTTGTACAGGCGGCATAGAGGTACCCCTTTGTGACACTTGGTTGAAACATATGTTATGCAATGATAATCCGTGTTAATCCGAGCTAATTAGGACAAGGTGCGGGCACTACTAGTATACTATGCATGAGGCTTGCAACTTGTAAGATATAATTTACATGATACATATGCTTTATTACTACCGTTGACAAAATTGTTCCATGTTTTCAAAATAAAAGCTGTAGCACAAATATAGCAATCGATGCTTTCCTCTTTGAAGGACCTTTCTTTTACTTTTATGTTGAGTCAATTCACCTATTTTTCTCCACCTCAAGAAGCAAACACTTGTGTGAACTGTGCATTGATTCCTACATACTTGCATATTGCACTTGTTATATTACTTTGCATTGACAACTATCCATGAGATATACATGTTATAAGTTGAAAGCAACCGCTGAAACTTAATCTTCCTTTGTGTTGCTTCAATACCTTTACTATGAATTTATTGCTTTATGAGTTAACTCTTATGCAAGACTTATTGATGCTTGTCTTGAAAGTACTATTCATGAAAAGTCTTTGCTTTATGATTCAGTTGTTTACTCATGTCATTACCATTGTTTTGATCGCTGCATTCATTACATATGCTTACATTAGTATGATCAAGGTTATGATGGCATGTCACTCCAGAAATTATCTTTGTTATCGTTTACCTGCTCGGGACGAGCAGGAACTAAGCTTGGGGATGCTGATACGTCTCCGACGTATCGATAATTTCTTATGTTCCATGCCACATTATTGATGATATCTACATGTTTTATGCATACTTTATGTCATTATTATACGTTTTCCGGAACTAACCTATTGACGAGATGCCGAAGGGCCAGTTCCTGTTTTCTGCTGTTTTTGGTTCCAGAAATCCTAGTAAGGAAATATTCTCGGAATCGGACGAAATCAACGCCCAGCATCCTATTTTTCCACGAAGCTTCCAAAACACCCGAGAGTCGCCAGAGGGGGGCCACTGGGCCCCCAGATGACAGGCCGGCGCGGCCCTAGGGGGGGCGCACCCCCCTAGTGTGTCGTCGCCTCGTCGACCCCCCGACTCCGCCTCTTCGCCTATATAAAGGTCCCTGACCTAAAAACCTCAAGACGTTCGATGAAACCAGAGAAAACCTTCCAGAGCCGCCGCCATCGCGAAGCCAAGATCTGGGGGACATGAGTCTCTGTTCCGGCACGCCGCCGGGACGGGGAAGTGCCCCCGGAAGGCTTCTCCATCGACACCACCGCCATCTTCATCAATGCTGTTGTCTCCCATGAGGAGGGAGTAGTTCTCCATCGAGGCTCGGGGCTGTACCGGTAGCTATGTGGTTCATCTCTCTCCTATGTACTTCAATACAATAATCTCATGAGCTGCCTTACATGATTGAGATTCATATGATGATGCTTGTAATCTAGATGTCATTATGCTAGTCAAGTGGATTTTACTTATGTGATCTCCGGAGACTCCTTGTCCCACGTGTGTAAAGGTGACAGTGTGTGCACCGTGTGGGTCTCTTAGGCTATATTTCACAGAATACTTATTCGCTGTTATGAATGGCATAGTGAAGTGCTCATTTATATCTCTTTATGATTGCAATGTGTTTTGTATCACAATTTATCTGTGTGCTACTCTAGTGATGTTATTAAAGTAGTTTATTCCTCCTGCACGGTGTAATGGTGACAGTGTGTGCATCGTGTAGTACTTGGCGTAGGCTATGATTGTGATCTCTTGTAGATTATGAAGTTAACTATTGCTATGATAGTATTGATGTGATCTATTCCTCCTTTCGTAGTGTGAAGGTGACAGTGTGCATGCTATGTTAGTACTTGGTTTGGTTATGTTGATCTGTCATGCACTCTAAGGTTATTTAAATATGAACATTGAATATTGTGGAGCTTGTTAACTCCGGCATTGAGGGTTCGTGTAATCCTACACAGTTAGTGGTGTTCATCATCCAACAAGAGGGTGTAGAGTCTAGCATCTATCTATTTATTCTGTTATGTGATCAATGTTGAGAGTGTCCACTAGTGAAAGTATGATCCCTAGGCCTTGTTCCTAAATACTGCTATCGCTGCTTGTTTACTGTTTTACTGCATCTTTACTTCCTGCAATATTACTACCATCAACTGCACGCCAAAGAAGCACTTTTCTGGCGCCGTTACTACTGCTCATATTCATTCATACCACTTGTATTTCACTATCTCTTCGCCGAACTAGTGCACCTATTAGGTGTGTTGGGGACACAAGAGACTTCTTGCTTTGTGGTTGCAGGGTTGCATGAGAGGGATATCTTTGACCTCTTCCTCCCTGAGTTCGATAAACCTTGGGTGATCCACTTAAGGGAAACTTGCTGCTGTTCTACAAACCTCTGCTCTTGGAGGCCCAACACTGTCTACAAGAATAGAAGCACCCGTAGACATCAGATGCCAATACCGATGATGAATTACTCCTTCGGTGGTGGTGATGATGAATTCTTGATAAGCTTCTTAACAAGCTCCTTTAGCTCATCAATTTCGTACATGAGGTTGCGGATCATCTCCGAATTGTGCTCGACGCGGTTAAGAAGTATGTCCTACGGTGAGTCCCAACTCTTAGAGTTGTTTCCCCACTCTTCAGCTTCAGGCTTCATCCTTCCTGCAGTGTTAGAACGATTTATATCCCAATTGCTGGGCAATACTGCCTTGGGAACCCTTTCAATTTGATTATTATGAATTAGACTGTGGAAAGGGTTGTAGGTGCCTGGAGGAGATGTCTTTGGAGCTAAGAAGTGACGTGGAACTTTTCCTCCGGTGCTAATTCTTGCGCTCTTCTTGGAACTGAAAGGATTTTCCACCACCCCAATACTTGCGACGGTGGCACGCGGGTATGCACGCGAGTTTTCCTCCACTTCTTCTTCATCTTCTTCCTTGACACTCTCATCCTCCTCTTTCCACTCGGGATCTTGAATATCTTCCTCCGAAAGCCCCTTGCCCTTGTTGTTGGAGACCATGGTGCTTCTAGATCAGAAACAGATCCTGGCAGAAAACAGCTCGAAACAAAACACGACGAGAAAGCGATATACGGACCTCCAGGGGTCCGGAGGATTATATAGCAGAAATTTTCACGACAGAAGGAAAGTACCAGGTCGAACCAGAGTTGGAGAGGGACTCCGAGGCGCCGTCCTCATAGGGCGGCACGGCCAGGCTGGGGCCCGCGCCGGCCTATGGGGGCACGCCCTCGTGCGTCTCCTCCTCTCCGTTTCGATCTCGTAATTTTTCATATTTTCTGAAAATAGCAAAAAACATTGTTCGGAAAGTTAAACGTGGACATTTTATTACCAGAACTGTTACCTATTCAAAGTCGAACTCTGCAGAACTATCAATTTAACCTTTGATGAAAGCTTCCGGAGTCACCACTTGGATAACATCAACATCTTCATTATAAGAATCTCTAGAAATATAGTGCTTGAGCCTTTGTCCATTCACTACTTGTGTGGCATCACCTTGCAGAGAACTAATTTTAATTGCCCCTGAACGATACACCTCCACAATGACATATGGTCCTTCCCATTTTAAGAGCAATTTCCCTGCAAAAAATCTGAGACAAGACCGATACAATAGGACTTTATCCCCAACATTAAATTCTCTTTTGATAATTCTTCTATCATGCCATTTCTTAACTTTCTCTTTAAAGAGTTTAGCATTTTCATAAGCTTCACTTCTCCATTCATCTAGAGAACTCAATTGTAGCAATCTCTTCTTACCGGCAAGTTTAGGATCTTTATTTAGTTCTCTTACAGCCCAATAAGCTTTGTGCTCTAATTCTAAAGGTAAATGACAAGCTTTCCCATAAACCATTTTATAAGGTGACATACCCATAGGATTTTTATAAGCAGTTCTATAAGCCCATAGTGCTTCCTTCAATTTACTAGCCCAGTTCTTTCTAGATTTATTAACAGTCTTTTGCAAGATAGATTTAATCTCTCTATTTGATAATTCTACTTGCCCACTAGTTTGAGGATGATAAGCGGAAGCAATCCTATGATTAATACCATACTTAGCAAGAGTTTTTCTAAAACCACCATGAATAAAATGAGAACCTCCATCAGTCATAAGATATCTAGGAACTCCAAATCTAGGAAAAATAATATCTAAAAGCATTCTTAAAGAGGTCTCACCATCAGCACTTTTTGTGGATATGGCTTCCACCCATTTAGTAACATAATCAACAGCGACAAGTATATGAGTGTTACCTTCTAAAGAAGGGAAAGGACCCATGAAGTCAAATCCCCAACAATCGAATGGTTCAATA
The DNA here is from genome assembly GCF_019359855.2 of Lolium perenne. Lineage (NCBI taxonomy): Eukaryota > Viridiplantae > Streptophyta > Magnoliopsida > Poales > Poaceae > Lolium > Lolium perenne. The sequence goes on along the minus strand of NC_067250.2, from coordinate 91,678,111 downwards.
ACAAGAGTATAATTCATAGGCATTTCATTGCGTCTGGAGATATTACCAACCCTTTGACATTCATCACAAGATAAAATAAACTTTCTTGCATCTTTGAAGAGAGTTGGCCAATAGAAACCTGATTGTAGAACTTTTTGCGTGGTTCTATCTCCGGCGTGATGTCCTCCATAAGCACTACCATGACACTTACTCAATATCTCTTGTTGTTCATATTCGGGAACACATCTTCGCATAATACCATCCACTCCTTCTTTATATAAGTGTGGGTCATCCCAAAAATAATGCCTCAAGTCATAAAAGAATTTCCTCCTTTGCTGAGCTGAAAAGGTTGGAGGCAAGTACTTGGAAACAATAAAGTTAGCATAATCAGCATACCAAGGACTATCTCGCGAGCTCACCTTTATTACAGCCAATTGTTCATTTGGAAAACTATCATTAACAGGAACATGATCATAAGCAATATTTTCCAATCTAGACAAATTATCCGCAACAGGATTATCAGCACCTTTCCTATCTATAATACGCAAATCAAATTCTTGCAAAAGAAGCACCCATCTAATAAGCCTAGGCTTAGCATCTTTCTTTTCCATAAGGTACCTAATTGCAGCATGATCAGTATGAATTGTGACTTTTGAATCAACAATATAGGATCTAAACTTGTCACAAGCAAACACTACAGCTAATAATTCTTTTTCAGTTGTAGCATAATTTCTTTGAGCAGCATCAAGAGTTTTGCTAGCATAATGAATAACATTCAATTTTTTATCTACTCGATGTCCAAGAACAGCGCCTACAGCAAAATCACCAGCATCACACATAATTTCAAAAGGTAAATTCCAATCAGGAGGTTCAACTACAGGAGCAGTTGTTAAGGCTTTCTTTAGAGTTTCAAAAGCTTCCTTACAATCATCATCAAAAACAAAAGGTACATCTTTTTGAAGAAGATTAGTAAGAGGCTTTGAAATATTGGAGAAATCTTTAATAAATCTCCTATAAAACCCAGCATGACCAAGAACACTACGAATACCTTTAACATCCCTCGGATAGGGCATCTTCTCAATTGCTTCAACTTTAGCTCTATCAACTTCAATACCTCTCTCGGAAATTTTATGTCCCAATACAATTCCTTCATTAACCATAAAGTGGCATTTCTCCCAATTAAGAACAAGGTTAGTTTCTTCACATCTCTGCAAAACTTTATCAAGGTTTCGCAAGCAATTATCAAAAGAATTCCCATAGACAGAAAAATCATCCATGAATACCTCTACAATATTCTCACAAAAGCCATGAAAAATAGCAGACATGCATCTTTGAAAAGTAGCAGGATCATTACATAAACCAAAAGGCATACGTCTATAAGCATGAGTTCCATAGGGACAAGTGAAAGTGGTTTTCTCTTGATCTTTAGTTTTAACAGCAATTTGTGAGAACCCAGAATAACCATCAAGAAAGCAAAAATGAGTATTTTTAGACAACCTTTCTAACATTTGATCAATAAAGGGTAAAGGGTAATGATCTTTCTTAGTAACCTTATTAACTTTTCGATAATCAATGCACATTCTATACCCTACAACTACTCTTTGAGGGATGAGCTCATCATTATCATTAGGCACAACAGTCATTCCTCCTTTCTTAGGAACACAATGCACAGGACTGACCCATCTACTATCAGCAATAGGATATATAATTCCAGCTTCAAGAAGTTTTAATACCTCATTCCTTACCACATCCTTCATCTTAGGAATTAGACGACGCTGATGTTCAACAACAGGCTTTGCATCATCTTCCATGTTGATAGCATGTTGGCAAATAGAGGGGGAAATCCCCTTCAAGTCATCAAGAGTGTAGCCAATAGCTCCTCGGTGTTTCTTCAATATTTTCAATAACCTTTCTTCCTCAAAATCTGAAAGCTTAGAACTATATAATAATAACAGGATATATTTTCTTATCATCAATATGAGCATACTTAAGATTATCAGGCAACGGTTTTAAATCAAAAACAGGATCTTCCTTTGGTGGTGGTGGTGTACCTAAATCTTCAACCGGCAAGTCATGTTTAAGAATAGGTTGACGAAGGAAAATTTCATCAAGCTCATTCCTTTCTTCCCTAAAGACTTCACTCTCACTATCCTCCAAATGTTGTTGCAAAGGATTATTAGGAGCAAGAGCAATAGACGCACACTGTTCAACTCTAAAATCATTATTAGGCAAATCAGCTTTATAAGGAGTTTTGGCAAATTTAGAGAAATTAAACTCATAAGATTCACCAGCAAATTTAGTCACAATTTTTTCCTTCTTGCAATCTATAACAGCTCCACAAGTATTTAGAAAAGGTCTACCAAAAATAATAGGACAAGTCTTACTAGCAGCAGAACCAAGTACCAAAAAGTCAGCAGGATATTTAATTTTACCACATAGAACTTCCACATCTCGAACAATACCAATAGGAGAGATAGTTTCTCTATTAGCTAGCCGAATAACCACATCAATATCTTCAAGTTCACAAGAACCAATTTCATGCATGATTTCCGTATAGAGCTCATAAGGTATGGCACTGATACTTGCACCAATGTCGCATAAACCATAATAACAATGATTACCAATTCTAACAGAGAGCATAGGAACACTGGCTTTCCTAGACTTATTAGGATGTGATGTCTACGGGTGCTTCTATTCTTGTAGACAGTGTTGGGCCTCCAAGAGCAGAGGTTTGTAAAACAGCAGCAAGTTTCCCTTAAGTGGATCACCCAAGGTTTATCGAACTCAGGGAGGAAGAGGTCAAAGATATCCCTCTCATGCAACCCCGCAACCACAAAGCAAGAAGTCTCTTGTGTCCCCAACACACCTAATAGGTGCACTAGTTAGGCGAAGAGATAGTGAAATACAAGTGGTATGAATGAATATGAGCAGTAGTAAGGGCGCCAGAAAAGTACTTGCTGGCGTGCAGTTGATGGTAGTAATATTTCAGGAAGTAAAGATGCAGTAAAACAGTAAACAAGCAGCGATAACAGTATTTAGGAACATGGCCTAGGGATCATACTTTCACTAGTGGACACTCTCAACATTGATCACATAACAGAATAAATAAATAGATGCTAGACTCTACACCCTCTTGTTGGATGATGAACACCACTAACTGTGCAGGATTACACGAACCCTCAATGCCGGAGTTAACAAGCTCCACAATATGCGATATTCATGTTTAAGTAACCTTAGAGTGCATGACAGATCAACATAACCAAACCAAGTACTAACATACCATGCACACTGTCACCTTCACACTACGAAAGGAGGAATAGATCACAACAATACTATCATAGCAATAGTTAACTTCATAATCTACAAGAGATCACAATCATAGCCTACGCCAAGTACTACACGATGCACACACTGTCACCATTACACCGTGCAGGAGGAATAAACTACTTTAATAACATCACTAGAGTAGCACACGGATAAATTGTGATACAAAACACATTGCAATCATAAAGAGATATAAATAAGCACTTCACTATGCCATTCATAACAGTGAATAAGTATTCTGTGAAATATAGCCTAAGAGACCCACACGGTGCACACACTGTCACCTTTACACACGTGGGACAAGGAGTCTCCGGAGATCACATAAGTAAAATCCACTTGACTAGCATAATGACATCTAGATTACAAGCATCATCATATGAATCTCAATCATGTAAGGCAGCTCATGAGATTATTGTATTGAAGTACATAGGAGAGAGATGAACCACATAGCTACCGGTACAGCCCCAAGCCTCGATGGAGAACTACTCCCTCCTCGTGGGAGACAGCAGCGTTGATGAAGATGGCGGTAGTGTTGATGGAGAAGCCTTCCGGGGGCACTTCCCCGTCCCAGCGGCGTGCCGGAACAGAGACTCATGTCCCCCAGATCTTGGCTTCGCGATGGCGGCGGCTCTGGAAGGTTTTCTCTGGTTTCGTCGAACGTGGTAGGGTTTTCGCGACGGAGACTTTAAGTAGGCAGAAGGGCAAGGTCGGTGGAGTCCTGGTGGGGCCACACACTAGGCCGGCGCGGCCAGGGCTTGGGCCGCGCCACCCTACTGTGTCCCCACCTCGTGGCCGCACTTCGTTTCCCCTTCGGACTTCTGGAAGCTTCGTGGAAAAATAGGACCCTGGTCGTTGATTTTGTCCGATTCCGAGAATATTTCCTTACTAGGATTTCTGAAACCAAAAACAGCAGAAAACGGCAACTGGCCCTTCGGCATCTCGTCAATAGGTTAGTTCCAGAAAATGCATAATAATGACATAAAGTATGCATAAAACATGTAGATATCATCAATAATGTGGCATGGAACATAAGAAATTATCGATACGTCGGAGACGTATCAGCATCCCCAAGCTTAGTTCTGCTCGCTTGAAGCAGGTAAACGATAACAAAGATAATTTCTGGAGTGACATGCCATCATAACCTTGATCATACTATTGTAAGCATATGTAATGAATGCAGCAATCAAAACAATGGTAATGACATGAGTAAACAAATGAATCATAAAGCAAAGACTTTTCATGAATAGTACTTTCAAGACAAGCATCAATAAGTCCTGCATAAGAGTTAACTCATAAAGCAATAAATCAAAGTAAAGGTATTGAAGCAACACAAAGGAAGATTGAGTTTCAGCGGTTGCTTTCAACTTATAACATGTATATCTCATGGATATTGTCAATGTAAAGTAATATAACAAGTGCAATATGCAAGTATGTAGGAATCAATGCACAGTTCACACAAGTGTTTGCTTCTTGAGATGGAGAGAAATAGGTGAACTGACTCAACATAAAAGTAAAAGAAAGGCCCTTCGCAGAGGGAAGCATTGATTGCTATATTTGTGCTAGAGCTTTTGTTTTGAAAACATAAAGAGAGCATAAAAGTAAAATTTTGAGAGGTGTTTGTTGTTGTCAACGAATGGTAGTGGGCACTCTAACCCCCTTGCCAGACAAACCTTCAAAGAGCGGCTCCCATGAAGGACGTTATCTCTACCAGCAAGGTAGATCATCCCTCTTCTCTTTTGTTTACACATGTATTTTAGTTTTATTTATGGATGACACTCCTCCCAACCTTTTGCTTACACAAGCCAAGGCTAACCGAATCCTCGGGTGCCTTCCAACATTCACATACCATGAAGGAGTGTCTATTTGCAAAATTAAGTTGCTTACTGATGAATCAGAGCAAAACATGTGAAGAGAATTATTAATGAAGGTTGATTAGGGGCTGGGAACCCCGCGCCAGCTCTTTTTGCAAAATTATTGGATAAGCGGATGAAGCCACTAGTCTATTGGTGAAAGTTGCCCAACAAGAATGAAAGATAAACACCACATACTTCCTCATGAGCTATAAAACATTGACACAAATCAGAGGTGATAAATTTTGAATTATTTAAAGGTAGCACTCAAGCAATTTACTTTGGAATGGCGGAGAAATACCATGTAGTAGGTAAGTATGGTGGACACAAATGGCATAGTAGTTGGCTCAAGGATTTTAGATGCATGAGAAGTATTCCCTCTCGATACAAGGTTTAGGCTAGCAAGGTTTATTTGAAACAAACACAAGGATGAACCGGTGCAGCAAAACTCACATAAAAGACATATTGTAAACATTATAAGACTCTACACCGTCTTCCTTGTTGTTCAAACTCTTTACTAGAAATTATCTAGACCTTAGAGAGACCAATTATGCAAACCAAAATTTAGCAAGCTCTATGTATTTCTTCATTAATAGGTGCAAAGTATATGATGCAAGAGCTTAAACATGAGCACAACAATTGCCAAGTATCACATTATCCAAGACATTTTACCAATTACTACATGTAGCATTTTCCGTTTCCAACCATATAACAATGAACGAAGCAGTTTCAACCTTCGCCATGAACATTAAAAGCTAAGAACACATGTGTTCATACGAACCAGCGGAGCGTGTCTCTCTCCCACACAAGGATTTTATTCAGAGAATGAAAATAATAAAACAAAAATAAAAGCACACAGACGCTCCAAGTAAAGTACATAAGATGTGACCGAATAAAAATATAGTTTCAAGAGAAGAAACCTGATAAGTTGTCGATGAAGAAGGGGATGCCTTGGGCATACCCAAGCTTAGATGCTTGAGTCTTCTTGAAATATGCAGGGATGATCCATGGGGGCATCCCCAAGCTTAGACTTTTCACTCTTCTTGATCATAGTATATCATCCTCCTCTCTTGACCCTTGAAAACTTCCTCCACACCAAACTTAAAGCAAACTCATTAGAGGGTTAGTGCATAATCAAAAATTCACATGTTCAGAGATAACACAATCATTCTTAACACTTCTGGACATTGCCCAAAGCTACTGGAAGTCAATGGAACAAAGAAATCCATCCAACACAGCAAAAGAGGCAATGCGAAATAAAAGGCAGAATCTGTCAAAACAGAACAGTCCGTAAAGACGAATTTTAAAGTGGCACCAGACTTGCTCAGATGAAAATGCCCAAATTGAATGAAAGTTGCGTACATATCTGAGGATCACGCACGTAAATTGGCAGATTTTTCTGAGTTACCTACAGAGAATTCTGCCCAGATTCGTGACAGACAGAAATCTGTTTCTGCGCAGTAATCCAAATCTAGTATGAACCTTACTATCAAAGACTTTACTTAGCACAACAATGCCACAAAATTAAGATAAGGAGAGGTTGCTACAGTAGTAACAACTTCCAAGACACAAATACAAAATAAAAGTACTGTAACAAAATAAACACATGGGTTATCTCCCAAGAAGTTCTTTCTTTATAGCCATTAAGATGGGCTCAGCAGTTTTAATGATGCACTTGCAAGAAATAGTAGTTGAAGCAAAAGAGAGCATCAAAAGGCAAATTCAAAACAAATTTAAGCCTAACATGCTTCCTATGCATAGGAATCTTGTAAATAAACAAGTTCATGAAGAGCAAAGTAACAAGCATAGGAAGATAAAACCAGTGTAACTTCAAAAATTTCAGCATACAGAGAGGTGTTTTAGTAACATGAAAATTTCTACAACCATATTTTCCTCTCTCATAATAACTTTCAGTAGCAACATGAGCAAACTCAACAATATAACTATCACATAAAGCATTCTTATCATGAGTCTCATGCATAAAATTATTACTCTCCACATAGGCATAATCAATTTTATTAGTTGTAGTGGGAGCAAATTCAACAAAGTAGCTATCATTATTATTCTCATCATCAAATATAGGAGGCATATTGTAATCATAATCAAATTTATCCTCCATAACAGGCGGTACTAAAAGAGCAATATCATTATAATCATCATAAATAGGAGGCAAAGTATCATCAAAGTAAATTTTCTCCTCAATGCTTGGGGGACTAAAAATATCATGCTCATCAAAGCCAGCTTCCCCAAGCTTAGAATTTTCCATATCATTAGCAACAATGGTGTTCAAAGCGTTCATACTAATATGTTCCATAGGTTTTTTAATTTTCGCATCAAACCATCCATGTCTTAAATCAGGAAATAGAATAAGAAGCTCATTGTTGTCCATTATGCCTAACTAGTGTAAACAAGAAACAAAAAGATGCAATTGCAGGATCTAAAGGAAATAGCTTCGAGCACACACACAACGGCGCCAGAAAAGTACTTTACCTGGGACCGGAGTATGAGAGCCTTTTACCTTTCCTCCCCGGCAACGGCGCCAGAAAAGTGCTTCGTTGCCGGGATCCGGTGTGTGAGTGCCGTTTACCTTTCCTCCCCGGCAACGGCGCCAGAAAAGTGCTTGATGTCTACGGGTGCTTCTATTCTTGTAGACAGTGTTGGGCCTCCAAGAGCAGAGGTTTGTAGAACAGCAGCAAGTTTCCCTTAAGTGGATCACCCAAGGTTTATCGAACTCAGGGAGGAAGAGGTCAAAGATATCCCTCTCATGCAACCCTGCAACCACAAAGCAAGAAGTCTCATGTGTCCCCAACACACCTAATAGGTGCACTAGTTCGGCGAAGAGATAGTGAAATACAAGTGGTATGAATAAATATGAGCAGTAGTAACGGCGCCAGAAAAGTGCTTGCTGGCGTGCAGTTGATGGTAGTAATATTGCAGGAAGTAAAGATGCAGTAAAACAGTAAACAAGCAGCGATAACAGTATTTAGGAACAAGGCCTAGGGACCATACTTTCACTAGTGGACACTCTCAACATTGATCACATAACAGAATAAATAAATAGATGCTAGACTCTACACCCTCTTGTTGGATGATGAACACCACTAACTGTGTAGGATTACACGAACCCTCAATGCCGGAGTTAACAAGCTCCACAATATTCGATATTCATGTTTAAGTAACCTTAGAGTGCATGACAGATCAACATAACCAAACCAAGTACTAACATACCATGCACACTGTCACCTTCACACTACGAAAGGAGGAATAGATCACATCAATACTATCATAGCAATAGTTAACTTCATAATCTACAAGAGATCACAATCATAGCCTACGCCAAGTACTACACGATGCACACACTGTCACCATTACACCGTGCAGGAGGAATAAACTACTTTAATAACATCACTAGAGTAGCACACGGATAAATTGTGATACAAAACACATTGCAATCATAAAGAGATATAAATAAGCACTTCACTATGCCATTCATAACAGTGAATAAGTATTCTGTGAAATATAGCCTAAGAGACCCACACGGTGCACACACTGTCACCTTTACACACGTGGGACAAGGAGTCTCCGGAGATCACATAAGTAAAATCCACTTGACTAGCATAATGACATCTAGATTACAAGCATCATCATATGAATCTCAATCATGTAAGGCAGCTCATGAGATTATTGTATTGAAGTACATAGGAGAGAGATGAACCACATAGCTACCGGTACAGCCCCGAGCCTCGATGGAAAACTACTCCCTCCTCATGGGAGACAGCAGCGTTGATGAAGATGGCGGTGGTGTTGATGGAGAAGCCTTCCGGGGGCACTTCCCCGTCCCGGCGGCGTGCCGGAACAGAGACTCCTGTCCCCCAGATCTTGGCTTCGCGATGGCGGTAGCTCTGGAAGGTTTTCTCTGGTTTCGTCGAACGTGGTAGGGTTTTCGCGACGGAGACTTTAAGTAGGCGGAAGGGCAAGGTCGGTGGAGTCCTGGTGGGGCCACACACTAGGCCGGCGTGGCCAGGGCTTGGGCCGCGCCGCCCTACTGTGTCCCCACCTCGTGGCCCCACTTCGTTTCCCCTTCGGACTTCTGGAAGCTTCGTGGAAAAATAGGACCCTGGGCGTTGATTTCGTCCGATTCCGAGAATATTTCCTTACTAGGATTTCTGAAACCAAAAACAGCAGAAAACAGCAATTGGCCCTTCGGCATCTCGTCAATAGGTTAGTTCCGGAAAACGCATAATAATGACATAAAGTATGCTTAAAACATGTAGATATCATCAATAATGTGGCATGGAACATAAGAAATTATCGATACGTCGGAGACGTATCAGGATGCGAAACAATATTAGAAGCATCTTCACAAAAAATAATATGACCATCTTCTACATTTTCAGTCACAAGATCCTTAACTATTGCAATAGCAGGTTCAACCATTATTTGTTCTTCAGGTTCTATAGGTTTCTTTGCACTTTTATTAACCGCACTAGTTATAACAGAATACTCCTTCATTTTAACAGGGAAAAGATTTTTTTCAATATAAGCTTCAGGAAGGATATGATCAACAGTTTCAATTATAGCACATTTATTTATAGCTGAATCAGTTTTATATTTGTACGGTTCATGATACTTATCAAAATTCTTCCTAGGTAATTCAAAATGAGAGGCAAAAGCTTTATAAAAATTTGCAACAACTTGAGGGTCAAGACCATAAGTAGCACTCATATTGCGAAATTTATCAGTATCCATAAAAATTTCAATGCATTTATAATCATAGTTTATACCTGACTCTCTATCTTTGTCATTCTCCCATCCTTCAGTATTCTCCTGAATCCGATCAAGAAGGTCCCTTTTAAACTCTTCTTTGTTGCGTGTAAATGATCCAGAACAAGTAGTATCCAGCAAGGTTTTATCTTGAAAAGAAAGTCTTGCATAGAAATTATCAATGATAATATTACCAGGAAGCTCATGAATGGGGCATTTGAGCATTAAAGACTTCAATCTCCCCCATGCTTGGGCAATACTCTCTCCATCATGAGGCCAGAAATTATATATGCGGTTTCGGTCTTTGTGAATTTCACTTGGAGGATAGAATTTAGAATAAAATAAAGGCACAATATCCTTCCAATCAAGAGAATCCCCATTCTTCAGCAATTTATACCAATACGCTGCTTTACCAGACAGCGATATAGAGAATATTTTCTTCCTAACTTCATCCATAGCAATACCTACACATTTGAATAGCCCGCATAATTCATGTAAAAACAGTAAATGATCTCCAGGATGGACAGTGCCATCCGCTTCATAGCGGTTATCCACAACATGTTCAATAATTTTCATAGGTATTTTGTATGGAACCTCTTTCTCACCTGGCGCCTCATCCACTACCTTTGCAGTAGTAGTAGATTTTCCAAATAGGAATTCAAGAGAAGATCTCTCCATAATGAATTATAGCAGCAGGCAGAAATAAAATCAGTACGTACGATGAGGTTTCCCTTACCAATTCCACTTACCAATAGCGCTTCACTCCCCGGCAACGGCGCCGGAAAATAGTCTTGATGACCCACAAGTATAGGGGGTGTATCGTAGTACTTTCGATAAATAAGAGTGTCGAACCCAACGAGGAGCAGAAGGTGTTGACAAGTAGTTTCGATGAAGGATTCACTGTAAATGCTCACAGACAAGTATTCAGGGGGTTTTAATAGAGCAGATGAATAAAGTACAAGTAAGTAAAATGCGAGAGTAATAACTGCAGCGAGTGGCCCAATCCTTTTTAGCACAAAGGACAAGCCGGTTTGTTTACTTATAATGACCAAACGTTCTTGAGGACACACGGGAATTTAGTCTAGTGCTTTCGCTTCATATAGCTGATTAATCTTCATTGTTTTGATAAGTGTTGTGTGGGTGAACCTATGCTAATGCACCGCCCTTCCTAGGACTAATACATACTTGTGATTATGCCCCTTGCAAGCATCCGCAAATACAAGAAAGTAATTAAGATAAATCTAACCACAGCCTTAAACTCTGAGATCCTGCTATCCCTCCTGCATCGATATACCAACGGGGGTTCAGGTTGCTGTCACTCCGGCAACCCCGCAATTAGCAAACGAATACAAGATGCATTCCCCTAGGCCCATAAAGGTGAAGTATCATGTAGTCGACATTCATATGACACCACTAGAAGAATAACACCACAACTTAAATATCAAACCATTGAATATTAATCAACATAGTTCACTACTAACATTTAGACTTCACCCATGTCCTCAAGAACTAAACGAACTACTCACGAGACATCATATGGAACATGATCAGAGGTGATATGATGATGCATAACAATCTAAACATAAACCTTGGTTCAATAGTTTCACTCAATAGCATCAATAACAATGAGTAATCAATACCGGGAGAGTTTCCCCTACCAAACAATCAAGATTCAACCCTAGATGTTACAGCGGTGATTAGGTGCAGCGGTGGAGATGGCGGTGACGATGGTGGAGATGATGGTGATGATGATCCCAATGAAGTTCAGCTCTATGGTGGTGACGATGGCGCCGATTTCCCCCTCCGTGAGGGAATTTCCCCGGCGGATTTCAGCCTGCCGGAGAGCTCTTTTCTCTCTGGTGTTTTCCGCCCCGCAGAGGCGGCTGTTTCTCTTTGCGATTATCCTCTGGAGCTTAGGTTTTCGGGGAGAAGAAGTACGCGAAAGAGAGGCGGCCGAAGGGGGCTGTGGGCCCCCTCCCCACAAGGCGGCGCGGCCAGGCCAGGGCCCGCGCCGGCCTATGGGGGGCCCATGGCGGCCCTCCTCGGCTCCTCCTTTTGGCTGGCTCATTCTTCTGGAAGAATAAGATCTTCGGTGTAATTTCCGTCAATTATTGATCTCCAGAAATATTGCATTCTGACGGTGCTTTTACCAGCAGAATCCTGACTCCGGTGAATGATCCTCCAATAATCATGAAACATGCAAAATAGATGAAATAACATAAGTATCATCTCTAAATATGAAATATATCAATGAATAATAGTAAATTATGATATAAAATAGTGATGCAAAATGGACGTATCAATAGGGAGGGAGACAACTCCATCTGGTACGCATGAGCACTGCCGAGATCCGAATCCAGAAGATCTACTTTCGCACCTTCGTTGGATCGGAGTCGGAAGCGTTGTTGAGAACCGTACATGTGTGAAACTACGAGGCATTGCACCTGTGGCACACGATGGCGTGGGAGAGGACTTCTACACGACTGATACGTTGCAAACGTATCTATAATTTTTTATGCTCCATTCTTGTTTTACACCTATTTCTATATGTTTTGTTTACACTTTGTTGCACTTTTATACATTTTCTGGCACTAACCTATTGACAAGATGACATAGTGTCAGTTCTTTGTTTTCTGGTGTTTTGTATTTCAGAAAAGTTGTACAGAAAATATTCTCAGAATTGGACGAAACAAAAGCCGAAGATATTATTTTTATGTAACGAAGACGAAGTCCAGAGGTGGGACGAAGAAGCGCCAAAGGGCAGCCAGACCAGGCCTAGGCACGGCCCAGGCTTTGGCTGAGCCTAGGGGTGGTCTGGGGCCCCCTGGACTCCACCGACCGCGCCCTTCCGCCTATAAGAAGCCTCCCGATGTGAGAACCCTAAATCAATCAGCCTCCATCCATAAAAAGTTATGTATCTCCGCCGCCGCCGAAGACAAGATTTGGGGGACAGAAGTCTTTGTTCCGGCACCCTGCCGGGATGAGGAATTTCCCCCGAAGCCATCTCCATCGACTCCACCACCATCTTCAGCGCCGTTGCTGACTCCCATGATAAGGAGTGAGTAGTTCTCCCCCGAGGCTGAGGGTTTTACCATTAGCTATGTGGTCTATCTATCTCCCCATGTATGATCTTCATATGATCATGAGCTTTGTAATCCAGCTGAATAAGTAGATGTTATTCTTCAACTATTGTGTTACTCAAGTGGTTTCATTATGTGATCTCCGGGGACACCTTGTCCAACGATGTGAAGGTGATAGTGTGCACACAGTGTTTGTTTTTAAGCTTAATTTACAGAAATACTTATGACTTGTGGTGTCTAGTTAGTACCATCTTTGTATGCTCAAAGTGACAACGTGGAGCGTCCATAGATTGGAATGCGAACTTTAAGGAATGCTTATGTAGCCCTACGCAGTGAATTTTTGTTTGTTATCAAACCGGAGAGTGGTTCAAAGTAGCGTAGTGAAGTGATAATATCTATGTATTCAATTATGGTATCATTGTTGAGAGTGTCCACGAGTGAAAGTATGATCCTTAGGCCTTGTTTCCAAGCATTGAAACACCGTTTACAACCAGTTCTGCTACATGTTTGCTTGCTACCATTTTTTCAGATCGTAATTACCACTCATAATCATTCATATTACTTGTATTTCACTATCTCTTCACCGAACTAGTGCACCAATACACCTGACAAGTGTATTGGGTGTGTTGGGGATACAAGAGACTTCTTGTATCGTGATTCCAGGGTTGCTTGAAAGGGATATCTTTGACCTCTACCTCCCTGAGTTCAATAAACCTTGGGTGATCCACTTAAGGAAAACTTGATGTTGTTCTACAGACCTCTGCACTTGGAGGCCCAACACTGTCTACAAGAATAGAAGCGTGCGTAGACATCAACGACCCTGAGGTCGACGATGATTCTTCGTCTACATCAACCACGTTCTAGCAGAATGTTAACCGCTATTGGTCTACAAGGGTATGTCACCGATATCATATCCGGTAATGCATTACTACATGGATAGATCTTGAGCATATTAGGGTTTGAGTTTAGTTATAATTTTTTGTTTTCTACTGCAAACCCCAGAGACGGCTCCCGTGCGCTCAGACTCCCCACACGTGACAACTAGGGCTGTCAGAGGGTCGACCGTACCTGGATCCAGCAGAGAGAAAGCGTACGAGAGGAGATCGAGCCGTTGGCCCTCAGATCTAACGCTAGGTCGACTCAACTTAGACATCCCCATCCTTCCGCCCACTGCCCCTGTGACCGAGTAGATCCATCAGCACCCGCGAGGGCTGCCCACTGCCGAGCCAACGTCCCCTCCACCTCCCAGGGCTGTCGCACCGACCGGTGTCCAACTCCCGGGGCCTCCACAACATCGCGCGTAGAGGAGGCATATGGAACCCGCGCGGCCCTCCACCGTTGCTGGTGATGAAAGTGGCCAGGGACGGAGAGGGTGTGGTTTTTTTTTGCTTTGCTTTCGAGGCTTTGGGCTCTCCATAGTCACCCCGCGTGAGGGACTCGAGAGAGGGGGGATGGTCTTGTATCACTAGTTGATTATGAAATAAATGAATTCATTACACCATCCATTTCATAATTATTGTCACAGCTTTACGGCAAGAATTATGGACCGAGTGGAGTAGCAATGATCAATACAAAATACTGCAATCGATGCAAAATTACAACGAGAGACAGTGTGTAACGATGCGCGCTAAGGGTCTGGTAGACCGATTTGTATTCTCAGCTCGCTTCTGGCTGGTTTGGTGAGGCATCCAAATTTAAAATGATATGCTATGTGTGAGGCCCGATCAGGGGCGTACTACCCCTACATGGTCACCTCCCCCTTCATTAACTAGTAGGTGGTGCGGAAGGTGTCGTTTGTGAGGTACCTTCGGATTAATCTTTGTTTTTTTAAAGGTTATGTTGAATAATTTAAATAAAAAGTTATATGCATCATATTTTAATGCAGATGAAGGAGGTTTCAACCTCCATTTCTAAAAAAAAACTACATGCAGTCAATTATGTATATCATACACGCGCAAAATCTCAATGCAAAATACTTTATATTTTAGGCTAGATAGGAACAGTGTAGATCCTAGTATAATACACAATAATTAATCTCCATTTTTACAACTCAAAAGTTTGTCAGATTTTCTTCATTTGTCTGCTCTCGTGTATCGTCTATATCGATCGATATAACTCTATAACAGTCTATACCAGTTAATATGTATGAAAGTATGCGTTATATACATTAGTGCACTAGTGGAAAACAGGCCTTTTGATCCGGGTGGTTAGGGCCTTTTGTCGCGGGCGGCCAGCCGCGACAAGCAAGGCGCGATAAAAGGGAGGCCTTTTATCCCGGGTCGCTTACGACCCGCGACATAAGGTCCACCACGTGGCAGCCGCGGGGCGCGCAGGGCACAGGCCCTTTTGTCGCGGGCGGTATTACCACCCGCGACAAAAGGCCCTCTACGTGGCGCGCGCACAACGCTTCTGCTTTAGGGTTTGAGGGGTGCAGCGCCCCTCCCCCCCCGCCACCGACCGCCTGTTATTTCATTTTTTTCGTTCGAAAATAAAAGTTGCATATATTTGTACGCTACTAGAAGTTGTACACATTCATTCATTATATATATATATATAGATCGATCAAACAAATATTGGAAGCAGAAGTCGATTCCCCTTACACATATTCGTAGGTTCCCTACATATATATATATACATGGAGCTCACGATCGACAAACGGTACTAACGACCGTCTATTTGGAGGTAGAACAACTATTTGGACTAAACAAGCCTTTGTTGTTTATTACTTCTCTAACCAAAAGTCCCGCCAGTTCCTCCGCGATTCCTAGTGCGTGTTCCTTTGGTTGGAGTCTGTCCCGCATGAAGTCGACCTATATACGAAAATGAGATGAGTATGACTATATCAGTCTTGATAACGAAATATTGATGATAATAAATAAAGTTGTGAATGTTATTGCTTACGTCGAATTTATTTTTGTTCTGCTTCTCAGTGGTTAACATGCGAATGGACTCGCAAACGTAGTATCCACATAGATTCGTCCCTTGTGGCTGCTGGGGGCACGCTACAGGAGTAAATGTTAGCTTCTTTGCAAACGTAATGTCCTTATGAACATTCTTCAAAGCTTGCCAAGCCCTGCCAGGCAAAAGAATGATTGAATGAGTGGATAATTAATTGATATCTCACGAAAGATAAAGCGCGGCGATGAAGGAAATTACACTTGGAGCAACTTCTGCAAGTCCTGGAACCCGTCCAGGCCTCTACTCAGTGGGTCTTTTACTTCAACTACTCCCTTATCAGGTTGAATGTCTAGTAGAATCCAGTGGAAGCTGCACATGTTATGCATACACGTCAGGAATTACACTTAACATCGAGTAAGAAAAATTGAATGTGCATAAAAGATCATTAAGACTCTCACTCGTAGTTGTAAGGAAACAATATTGAATCACAGAAATATTGCTGCCCCAAAAACCTTAGTAGGTTTCCCCCCGTTTCTTCGCGTTTATGCTTCACCGTTTCAACATGTATTTTATCTGGGTCAACAAACCCAACATTGATAATATTATTACTTTTGCATTCACTGATCTTGATGCATAAGAGAACCCATAAGATATAAGGAGTATATATATGCAATGAAAACGAACATGAACTGAATGAAAATGAACTTATATGTAGTTAACAACTTACAAGCAATAGCAACTCATGAGAGATTTGTCGAGGGCTTCTAGATTGAATAACTGCCAGAGTTCATTCATCTCAATATGGATCTCCTCCTTTCGGTAGTAATATTCCCATGGTATACTCGCCACGATGTACATTTTGTTCTCCTTGCATGCATCAAGGTACCACTGATGCAAATTCCGCATATGTGTTGGCAGTTTATGCAGCTGCTCTCTGCTGACCAAGTCGGCCCCGTAGACAAATTTAGGAGCTATATCAGCAGTGGGTATTGCAGCATCTGATGCAGACAGCAATTCCTCCACGGTAACTGAACAAGCAGCCGCTAGCCTTGCAGCTTCTTCCATATCGATACCACCATGATGTTCCTGGTACAGCTTGGGAACATTAAGCACTTTGAGTGCTGGGATCGATTGTTTGGGCTGAGCACCGAGGAGGGGAACTTCCTTTCTCTTTTTGCCTTTTGTCGTTTGCTTGGCCTTGAGGGGTGCACTTGTTGAACTTGACGTTTTCTCAGCTGCACTTCTAGCTGATGATTTGCTCGTGCCAGCAATGTCCTTCTCCTTAGCCTTTTCATCCTTCTTTTGGTCAATTACCTTCACAAGAGTGCGTGTATAGTCATCCTTCTTCTCGTGTAACTCATACTGCGATGGTGTGTTCAGAAAACTAGTAGCATATTCTATTTGCTTCTCTGTGTATGGCTCTGGCGCTGGAGGTTTTGGCTTATGGAAATGATCATAGTTGTGTTTCGCAACAGCGGCCGCATTTTCCTCAACAGTAAGATCCCAAGGACGGGGGGGAGGAACCTTTGGTACTTTTGGGAGGGGCGACCTCTTGCGGACAGGACTCTTGAAACGCTTCCGGCTGGGTGCATTCCGAGTCTTAGTGGGCGGAGGCGGCGGCGCTGGAGATGGAGATGGACTACCGATGTCGTGGTCGACGTCGTACCCACGGGGTGATGGTGGCGACATGTGATCAGTAGGAGGAGGTGATGGTGGCCTGCGATCACCTGGAGGAGGTGATGGTGACCTCTTTGGGACGACCTGTACTAGGTGCTACCCAGCCTGGCAGCCTGATGTTCTTCTTTTCCCAGAGAATGATTTCTCCCAGCACCTCTCTGAGTGTAAGCCCCCCATCACCTCCAGGGATATCGAGCTCCAATGTCTCCCACGACGGGACAACTGAATCCACCCCGACACGAGCATAGCCAGCTGGAATCGGATTGCCATGCCATGTTGCCGGCTCACCTTCAGGTCCAAATGCCGGTAAGACATAGCCGACCGCCACCTTAACAGAAACCTTCCTGAACACCTCATGGAGATCACAAGGTGTTTGCTCCTTGATTCCATCCAAGGGGTCGCCAGGACCGGCATCTATCATCATCCGTGTAGGAGGGGCCTCCGAGTCGGCCACGCTGCTGTCTCGTCGCTGAGATATTTCAGCGGTATTATCTGGCGGGCGCTGTCCTTTTAGTTCATTTATCTCCCGCTGCTGCTGCTGAAGCTCCCGCTGCTGCTGGTCAAGTCGGCGTTGGAACTCGGCCATCCGGTCATTCTGCACCTCCGGTGGCGTTGTTTAGCTCTCGCTCGGCTTCTATAAGTCTCCGCGTTGGCCGGAAACCCAAGCGACCACGGAACACTAGGGCCGAAGCCTCTTGTTCGTCCTCCCTTCTCGGGATTACCGAGGACAAGCGTCGACAGTCTTTCTCTCTATCGGGAGCAAACTTTAGTTTTCCCGCCTTTATATCTGTCGTCACTTCAATCCATTTTTGCCTGGGTACCCTAACCCTGGTGTCACTTTCAACAATGTTCCCTGTCTTCATGTCATACTCACAGCCATGCGCGAGGAACCAATTTCGAGCCCTTGTGTCCCATCCTTCTCGCGTGGGTTCTGGAGTGATCCCGTTCAGCT
Organism: Lolium perenne; assembly: GCF_019359855.2. Taxonomy (NCBI): domain Eukaryota; kingdom Viridiplantae; phylum Streptophyta; class Magnoliopsida; order Poales; family Poaceae; genus Lolium; species Lolium perenne. Next base: position 91,659,587 of record NC_067250.2, on the reverse strand, counting down.
CCATCTCAGCCTCTTGTGCATCCCACTTAGGCATGGCTCTTCCGTAGCCCCCTCGCCCCGTATGATGGTGATATTTCTTCTCGCTTGCATTCTTCTTGTTTTTCGTTGACAGGTTCACAGCCTCCTCTGATTCTTTGTACCTCACAAATTCTTCCCAGTTATGCTCCTGCTTCGCTAGGTAGTTCTCGAATAATGGAGGCTTCTTGTCTTTCTTATAATTTTTCCATAACCGGTTCTTATACGCCCGGAAAAGTTCCCCCATCTTCTTAAGAGCCCATTTCTTCACTAGCGCTCGCTGCTTAGCATTCTCAGACTCTGATCCCAAATCTGGCAAAGTGAAATGTGCCATGAGGTCTCTGAAAAGTGTGTCTTTGTACCTATCGGCAACCTGATTTTTGGACACATTCTTCGTCTTGTTCCATTCTCTGACAGTGATCGGGATACGATCTCTAACCACAACTCCGCACTGATTTTTGAACTTCACTCCGACAATCTCGGGTACCACCGGTTGGCCTTCCGGTGATATAGCTTCAATTGTGAAGTGGTCTTTTTTGTCAACTTCTTTGCCGGGCCTCGTTTCTCTATCTTATCTTCGGAGGCCTAAGAGAATACATATAGAATTGCATTAATGCCTCTATACTAATGCCTCAATACATATGTACATATAGAATTCCATTAATACCTCGTCACCGGAGCCGTCGTCGGCTTCTCCGTCACCGGAGCCGTCGGCTTCTCCGTCACCGGCTCCGTCGGCTTCTCCATCACCGGAGCCGTCGGCTTCTCCATGACCGGAGCCGCGGGCTTCTCCATCACCGGAGTCGGCTCGGTCGGCTTCTGTACCATCGCGGATCATGTCCACGAATATGTCTTCCTGTTCCAAGTCCCGTTCGAATTGATCCATTGTTTCTGCAAAAGAATTAAATCGATAAGTAAATGTTCAAACACAAACCAAAACCCTAACCCTAATCAAACACAAACCAAACCCTAACCCTAATCGGCGACACGTGTTTGCGAGAGGGAGAGGGGTGTCGGCGACGCGTGTTTGCGAGAGGGAGAGGGTCTCGACGGCGCGTGTTTGCGAGAGGGAGAGGGGTGTCGGCGCGTGTTTGCGAGATGGAGAGTGCGCGTGTTTGCGAGAGGGAGAGGGTGTCGGCGGCGCGTGTTTGCGAGAGGGAGAGGGGTGTTGGCGCGTGTTTGCGAGAGGGAGAGGGCGCGTGTTTGCGAGAGGGAGAGTGCGCGTGTTTGCGAGAGGGAGAGGGTGTCGGCGGCGCGTGTTTGCGAGAGGGAGAGGGGTGTCGGCGCGTGTTTGCGAGCGGGAGAGGGCGCGTGTTTGCGAGAGGGGGAGGGTGTCGGCGACGGGTTTTTGCGAGGGGGGAGGGAGTCGACGTCGATTGTTTGCGAAGGGGTCTCGGCGGGTGTTTGCGAGAGGGGTGTGTTTGCGAGAGGGGTGTCGGCGGTTACAACAAAATTTAAACTACCAATTTGAACTAACTAATTACATTTAACAAAAATAAACTAACTAATTACAACAAAATACTTACAAAATTTAAACTACAAATTTGAACTAACTAATTACAACAAAAATAAACTAACTAATTACAACAAAATACTTACAAAAATAAACTAACTAATTACATACTAAAATGTCTATATACAACAAAATTTAAACTAACTAATTACTACTAATTATCTAACTAATTACTACTAATTACTACTTACAAATATAAACTAACTAATTACTACTAATTATCTAACTAAGAAAAAAAAATTAAAAAAAAAAGAGAGACGGCCGGCGGCGCCCGCGCGCTGCCTGCGCACATGGCGGTTTGTACCTGCGGAGGCGCGGCGGCGCGGCGGCAGGCGGCACGGGCACGAGAAGGCGGCGGCGGGGGCGCGCGGCACGGCGGCAATCGACGGCGCGCGCGGCAGAGGGAAATCGACGGCGGCAGAGGGCGCGCGCGGCAGAGGGAGCTCGAGGAGGCCTACGGCGGCGACGGCGCGGCAGAGGAGATCGACGGCGGCGACGGCGCGGCAGATCGACGGCGGCGATGGCGGCACGGAAAAATCCGGCAGCCTGGCGGCGTGATTTTGGCTAAGTGCTGGCCTCCGGGTGTCGCGGGTGGGGGCTCCGCCCGCGGGGTAGGCCCCCCTTTTATCGCGGGTCGTGCCACCACCCGCGACAAAAGGGGGGTCCTTTTATCGCGGGCCGTGGCTCGACCCGCGACAAAAGGGGGTGGGAGGGGGAGGCGCTGTTGTCTCGTCGCTGAGATATTTCAGCGGTATTATCTGGCGGGCGCTGTCCTTTTAGTTCATTTATCTCCCGCTGCTGCTGCTGAAGCTCCCGCTGCTGCTGGTCAAGTCGGCGTTGGAACTCGGCCATCCGGTCATTCTGCACCTCCAGCTGGCGTTGTTTAGCTCTCGCTCGGCTTCTATAAGTCTCCGCGTCGGCCGGAAACCCAAGCGACCACGGAACACTAGGGCCGAAGCCTCTTGTTCGTCCTCCCTTCTCAGGATTACCGAGGACAAGCGTCAGCAAGTCTTTCTCTCTATCGGGAGCAAACTTTAGTTTTCCCGCCTTTATATCTGTCGTCACTTCAATCCATTTTTGCCTGGGTACCCTAACCCTGGTGTCACTTTCAACAATGTTCCCTGTCTTCATGTCATACTCACAGCCATGCGCGAGGAACCAATTTCGAGCCCTTGTGTCCCATCCTTCTCGCGTGGGTTCTGGAGTGATCCCGTTCAGCTCCATCTCAGCCTCTTGTGCATCCCACTTAGGCATGGCTCTTCCGTAGCCCCCTCGCCCCGTATGATGGTGATATTTCTTCTCGCTTGCATTCTTCTTGTTTTTCGTTGACAGGTTCACAGCCTCCTCTGATTCTTTGTACCTCACAAATTCTTCCCAGTTATGCTCCTGCTTCGCTAGGTAGTTCTCGAATAATGGAGGCTTCTTGTCTTTCTTATAATTTTTCCATAACCGGTTCTTATACGCCCGGAAAAGTTCCCCCATCTTCTTAAGAGCCCATTTCTTCACTAGCGCTCGCTGCTTAGCATTCTCAGACTCTGATCCCAAATCTGGCAAAGTGAAATGTGCCATGAGGTCTCTGAAAAGTGTGTCTTTGTACCTATCGGCAACCTGATTTTTGGACACATTCTTCGTCTTGTTCCATTCTCTGACAGTGATCGGGATACGATCTCTAACCACAACTCCGCACTGATTTTTGAACTTCACTCCGACAATCTCGGGTACCACCGGTTGGCCTTCCGGTGATATAGCTTCAATTGTGAAGTGGTCTTTTTTGGTCAACTTCTTTGCCGGGCCTCGTTTCTCTATCTTATCTTCGGAGGCCTAAGAGAATACATATAGAATTGCATTAATGCCTCTATACTAATGCCTCAATACATATGTACATATAGAATTCCATTAATACCTCGTCACCGGAGCCGTCGTCGGCTTCTCCGTCACCGGAGCCGTCGGCTTCTCCGTCACCGGCTCCGTCGGCTTCTCCATCACCGGAGCCGTCGGCTTCTCCATGACCGGAGCCGCGGGCTTCTCCATCACCGGAGTCGGCTCGGTCGGCTTCTGGACCATCGCGGATCATGTCCGCGAATATGTCTTCCTGTTCCAAGTCCCGTTCGAATTGATCCATTGTTTCTGCAAAAGAATTAAATCGATAAGTAAATGTTCAAACACAAAGCAAACCCTAACCCTAATCAAACACAAACCAAACCCTAACCCTAATCGGCGACACGTGTTTGCGAGAGGGAGAGGGGTGTCGGCGACGCGTGTTTGCGAGAGGGAGAGGGTCTCGGCGGCGCGTGTTTGCGAGAGGGAGAGGGGTGTCGGCGCGTGTTTGCGAGATGGAGAGTGCGCGTGTTTGCGAGAGGGAGAGGGTGTCGGCGGCGCGTGTTTGCGAGAGGGAGAGGGGTGTCGGCGCGTGTTTGCGAGAGGGAGAGGGCGCGTGTTTGCGAGAGGGAGAGTGCGCGTGTTTGCGAGAGGGAGAGGGTGTCGGCGGCACGTGTTTGCGAGAGGGAGAGGGGTGTCGGCGCGTGTTTGCGAGCGGGAGAGGGCGCGTGTTTGCGAGAGGGGGAGGGTGTCGGCGACGGGTTTTTGCGAGGGGGGAGGGAGTCGACGTCAGTTGTTTGCGAGAGGGGTCTCGGCGGGTGTTTGCGAGAGGGGTGTGTTTGCGAGAGGGGTGTCGACGGTTACAACAAAATTTAAACTACCAATTTGAACTAACTAATTACATTTAACAAAAATAAACTAACTAATTACAACAAAATACTTACAAAATTTAAACTACAAATTTGAACTAACTAATTACAACAAAAATAAACTAACTAATTACAACAAAATACTTACAAAAATAAACTAACTAATTACATACTAAAATGTCTATATACAACAAAATTTAAACTAACTAATTACTACTAATTATCTAACTAATTACTACTAATTACTACTTACAAATATAAACTAACTAATTACTACTAATTATCTAACTAAGAAAAAAAAATTAAAAAAAAAGAGGGCCGGCCGGGGGCGCCGGCGCTCGACATGGCGGTTTGTACTCTGCGGAGGGGCGCGGCGGCGCGGCGGCGGGGCCGGCACGGGCACAAAGCGGCGGCGGGGCGCGCGGCACGGCGGCAATCGACGAGCGCGCGCGAGAGGAAATCGACGGCGGCGAGACGCGCGCGCAGAGGGAGCTCGAGGAGGCCTACGGCGGCGACGGCGCGCAGAGGAGATCGACGGCGGCGACGGCGCGGCAGATCGACGGCGGCGATGGCGGCACGGAAAAATCCGGCAGCACGGCGGCGTGATTTTGGCTAAGTGCTGGCCTCCGGGTGTCGCGGGTGGGGCTCCGCCCGCGGGGTTAGGTATTTATACCTAACCCCTTTTGTCGCGGTGGTGGCACGACCCGTGATAAAGGCCCCCTTTTATCGCGGGTCGTGCCACCACCCGCGACAAAGGGGTCCTTTTATCGCGGGCCGTGGCTCGACCCGCGACAAAAGGGGGTGGGAGGAGGCGGCCGATCCGCGTGAAGCGCATCCAACGGCTCCGGCCGTTTGAATCCAACGGCCTGGAGCCGTTGGACGCGGATCAGGCCTGCAACCGTTTTTGTTGTTCTGTTTTTTTCTGTTTTTTGTTTTTCTGTTTTTTTTAATAAAAACTATTATTTCAATAACTTTTAAATGGTAACTCAAAAAGAAAAGTTTTATATATGAAAATTGATCAGAAAAATCCAATGAACATGAATATGACATCCATATAACTATTTGCATCTCGCATCATATAAAACGCATCATATCCACTCGTGTCGCGTCCCCGTGCCACGTGTCGCCACCTCTTCCACGTGCCTCGCCCCGCCGACGCCGGCGTGCGACGTGTAGCCACCGCTGACACGTGCCTCGCCCCGCCGACGCCGGCGTGCGACGTGTAGCCACCGCTGACACGTGCCTCACCCCGCCGACGCCGGCGTGCGACGTGTAGCCACCGCTGACACGTGCCATGCCCCGCGTGCGCTATATAGAGCGACGAGTGCGGGCGCAACCACACGTCGCCACCGCCTCCGCTCATTCATCTCCGGGATGCCTCCATGTCGTCAAGGGGCGTCCGGTTTCCGTGGCGTTCGAGTGCATCCGAGCGGTAGGTTCACCGCCGAGATACGCGCCGGTGGCTTCCGCCTCACCCTCGGCACGTACAACACGCCGGAAGAGGCGGCGCGCGCTTACGACGCGGCGGCGTGGCGCTTTCGGCGGCCAGGGCACGACATGAACTTCCCGGATGTTGAATCGCTAGAGGAGGCGGAGTTCCTCGCGCCACCGCCGTGCCTCGTCACCGACGAGGACCGTCGCCGGCATCGCCAGGTGCAGCGCAGGATCGCCATCGCCGAGCGCGACGAGCAGTTGATGCGCCAGTGGAGGGCGCGGTCCCCCGACGCGTTCTTTGCTAACCTTAGGGCACAACGCAGGTCCAACAGGCGCCACCGTCGGGCCGTCGCCGCCTTCGAGCTCGAGAACTCGAATACAACTTGGACCGAAACGACCCTCGGTGGGATGACCTTTGGACGGAGACAACCTCCGACGACGAGTAGAGACTAGACTAGTAATTTATCTATTTTATTGTAATTTCAATAAAGTCGTTGTCGGTTCTATTAGTTTAAATTTAGTTTATAAAGTCGTTGTCGGTTGTTTTTGTTCAATAAAGTGGTTGACACGAAATTTATTACGATTGAACTGAAATTAAAGTACAGAGCTCAACTGAAAAATAAGATACATGGCCAGATTCGAATGTTGGAGCCATTCAATCATAGTCGTGCCTAATCCTATACACGTCGCCACTGTAGTCATCAAAGTCGCCGACATCATCGTCGCTAGCATCGGGGTCGCGGTTGTCGAACCTCGGCGGATGACCACGCGTGGGCTGGGATTGAGGGTAGCGCAGGCGGGGGCCACGATAGGCCAGGACGCTCTGGAGAGTCCGGCCGCGCCACCACATCCGACGGCTGGCCTCGTTGAAGTTCGAAGGAGGCGGGCCGTCCTCCTCGTACCTGGCAACCGCCCTCTCACGCCGATTGATGAAGAAGCTGTCCCAAGTCGGGCTGTAGTCGGGATGCCACTGGGGATTCCTCCGCTGCTTAGGCGTGAGCTCGAAATAGTAGTGGTTCGTGATGGCCATCTCGCGTGGCACACCTACAGGGATAGGAGGGACCGGTACGCCTCCGACGCTCAGCAACCAGCCGGTCGGGACGCGGTAGCCGGGCGGGCAGGGGTAGTTCGAGGCGCAAAGCGCCTCCGCCTCCCGGGGTGTTAGACATACGATGGAAGCCATGGGAGAGAGTGATGAGGTTTGCAGATATGAGAGCCCAAGCCTACATATATATAGTGGAAAAATGGCGGGAATGCGGGAAGAAAATAGGCGGGAACGAAGTGGCGCGCGAAACTTTCATCCCGGGTGGAGGCTCAAACCGCGACAAAAGACTGGGGGAGGCTTATCTAGGAGGGCCTTTTGTCACGGTTGGTGGCTGCAACCGCGACTAAAGATGTCGGCAGGATAATAAGGATGTGTCGGTAACCTTTTGTCACGGTTGGTGGCTGCAACCGCGACTAAAGCTGTCGGCAGGATAAGGATGTGTCGGTAACCTTTTGTCACGGTTGGTGGCTGCAACCGCGACTAAAGGTGTCGGCAGGATAAGGACGCGTGGGTGGACGCCTTTGCTCGATGAGATAAAGCATGTAGCGCACGACGGCTGTCGAAGGAATAAGACAAAGTAGAAGCGGTGCCGTGCCTATAAAAGGAGCATCGATACGCCTTGCCAAGCGAGATCAACAAGCCAAGCACGGTTTCATTCCCATGGATGACGGAAAGGGTTGGGAAATCTCGCGTGGCGCATCTTCTCGACTCTGTCTCCTCTAAAAGTGTTGGGGAAAGGGTTCTCATTATTACATAAATGTAGAGATTGTCTTGGGAACTATATATGAAGAATACATTATTACATCGCCATCTAGTGTTGTGATCTTCTACGCCGTAGCCATGGAGAATCTTCATCATTTAGCAAGATGCTTGGGTCAATTTTCACCGTGAAGGGCGGAATTTCTTTAAACTTATTATAATCTTCTGACATGTCTGTCTTGTCATCCACTCCCACGATGTTTCTTTTCCCCGAAAGAACTATGTGGCGCTTTGGCTCCTCGATTGATGTATTCTTTTGTTGATTTCTTTTTCTTGATTTGCTAGACATGTCCTTCACGTAGAAAACTTGAGCCACCTCGCTGGCTAGGACAAAAGGCTCGTCCAGTGCGCAAGATTGTTGGGATCCTTTGTTATCATACCGTACTTATCGTCAATATGTATAGCGCTGAGCTTCACCCATTTGCACCGAAACAAAGGGACCTTAAAAGTGGGACCATAGTCAAGTTCCCATATCTCCTCTATGTATCCATAATATGTGGTGGTCTGCCCATTCTCGTCTGTTGCATCGAAGCGGACACCGCTGTTTTGGTTGGTGCTCTTTTTATCTTGGTCGATCGTGTAAAATGTATTCCCATTTATCTCGTACCCTTGGAATGTACATATGTTTGAAGATGGTAACCTGGCCAACAAGTACAGCTGCTCCACCGCAGATGGGTCATTAATGAGATGTCTTTGCAACCAAGCGCCGAAGGTATTCATGTGTTGACGTGTAATCAAGGACTCGGGCTGGCCGGGTTTATTTCTCGTAAAACATTCTTATGTTTCTCGATGTACGGAGCCACCAAGCTGGAATTGTATAGAACTAGTAGTGCGCTTGATTGAAAGAAATCTTGTCCCTCCACACTGTTGCTTTCCTTCCTAGTGTGCCTTTTCCGATCAGCCTCCCCTCATACCGAGATTCGGGAACACCAATCGGCTTAAGGTCGGGAAGAAAGTCAACACAAAACTCAATGACCTCCTCGGTTCCGTAGCCCTTTGAGATACTTCCTTCCGGCCTAGCTCGGTTATGAACATATTTCTTTAAGACTCCCATGAACCTCTCGAAGGGGAACATATTGTGTAGAAATACAGGACCGAGAATTCTAATCTCTTCAACTAGGTGAACGAGGAGGTGCGTCATAATATTGAACAAGGATGGTGGGAACAACAACTCGAAGGCGACAAGACATTGGACCACATCTTCATGTAATCTGACAAAGTTTCTGGATCCATTACCTTCCGAGAAATTGCGTTCAGGAATGCACATATCTTCACAATGGCTAGTCGAACATTTTACGGTAGAAGTCCCCTCAATGCAATCGGAAGCAATTGTGTCATAAGCACGTGACAGTCATGGGACTTCGGGTTCTGGAATTTTTCTCCTTCATATTTACTATCCCCTTTATATTCGACGAGAAACCAGACGGAACCTTGATACTGAATAGGGCTTCAAAAAGATCTCCTTCTCTTGTTTGGTAAGAGCATAGGCTGGCAGGCCCTACAAACTGCCCTGGATGATTGCCGTTTCGTCCTTTATGAAGTTCCTGGTCCTCCCGTGCTTCTGTTGTATCTTTTGTCTTTCCATACACGCCCAGAAAACCTAGAATATTCACACAAAGATTCTTGGTCAGGTGCATCACGTCGATTGCAGAGCGGACTTCCAGGACTTTCCAATAGTCTAGCTCCCAGAAAATAGATTTCTTCTTCCACATGGGCGCGTGTCCGTCATCGTCTTTCGGAACAGGTCGACTGCCTGGACCCTTTCCAAAGATAACATTTAAATCCTTGACCATGTCAAATATATCAGCACCACTACGGGGGACAGGCTTCGGACGGCGGTCTGCCTCGCCATCGAAATGCTTGCCTTTTTTCCTTAAGGGATGCTTGCGCGGAAGGAAACGACGATTGAACGGGTACACAACTTTTCTGCTTTTTCCCAAATATTTACTTTCAGTCTCATCTAAACAGTGTGTGCATGCATTGTATCCTTTGTTCGTCTGTCCACGAAATGTTACTGAGAGCAGGCCAATCATTGATGGTTACGAATAGCAACGCTCGTAGGTCAAATTCTTGCTCCGTGTGCTCATCCCACACACGTACACCTGGTTTGGCCCACAACTCCAAAAGTTCATCGACTAATGGCCTTAGGTACACATCAATGTCGTTGCCCGGTTGCTTTGGGCCTTGGATAAGCACTGGCATCATAATGAACTTCCGCTTCATGCACAACCAAGGAGGAAGGTTGTAGATACATAGAGTCACGGGCCAGGTGTTGTGACTGCAGCTCTGCTCCCCAAAAGGATTCATGCCATCTGTACTTAGACCAAAGTATAAGTTCCTTGCCTCACCAGCAAAATCCGGAAACTCTCTCCCGATGTTTCTCCACTGCCGACCATCAGCGGGGTGCCTCAACATCGCGTCTTTCTTACGTTCTTCCATGTGCCATCGCAACAACTTGGCATGCTCTTTGTTTCTGAACAAACGTTTCAACCGTGGTATTATTGGAGCATACCACATCACCTTCGCAGAACCCTCTTCTGGGTGGCTCGCCCCTCAACATCACCAGGGTCATCTTTTACGATCTTATACCGCAATGCACCACATATCGGGCATTTATTCAAATTCTCGTACTTCTCACCGCGGTAGAGGATACGAGTCATTAATGCATGCATGTATCTTCTGCACATCTAATCCTAGAGGGCAGACAAGCTTCTTTGCTTCATATGTCTTGACGGGCAATTCATTATTTCTTGGAAACAGCTTCTTTAATATTATCATCAATTTCTCAAATCCCGAGTCAGTCACACCGACCTCTGCCTTCCATTTCAGCAATTCCAATATGCTACCCAGCTTTCTATGCCCATCTTCACAACCTGGGTACAACAATTTGTGGTGGTCCTCTAACATCTTGTCGAACTGCAACCTCTCCTTATCCGTGTCACAGTCTCTTCTTGCATCAGAAATGGCCCGACGAAGATCATCATCAACAGGATCATCTGATGCCTGTTCTTCACCTCCTTCTTCTTCATTGTCGTCCATTGCGGTATCAAAGCATTCAGAGAACATAGATCGGTACTTCTCATCATTATCTTCTTCCTCATCGCCGTCTTCCATCATAACCCCTTCTTCTCCGTGCTTGGTCCAAACATTATAGCTGGACATGAACCCAAACCGAAGCAGGTGGCTCTTAATATCTCTTGAGCAAGAGTAATCCTTCTCGTTCTTACATTTTAGACATGGACAGCACATAAAACCTTGCTTCGACTTGTTGGCCTCGGCCACAAGCAGGAAAGAATTCACGCCCTCTCTGAAAGCGGGAGCACATCGGTTACCGTACATCCATGGATGACTCATCTGCATCATAAGTACAATTATATATGTATCAGATGCAATCACCTTGCTAAAATTAGTATTGTACGGACTATGCATATATATATAGTCGAGAAAATAGTTGCTAACCTTTTTGGATCAAAAAGAGGAGAAATCTTATCAAATAAAACCAAGTGGCATCCCTCTCACAAGCATTCCATCAAACACCTCTTGTGCACATGTAGAAAAAATGAGCTAGCATACACCTCCACCTTCACCACCAAGGAAAAAATGAGGTGGGGGGTGGCTGGCTGCTTCTATATATATAGGGGGGGGGGGGACATTTTGTCGCGGGCCGTATTACGGCCCGCGCCAAAAGAATTGGCCACGTCGCTCCTACCCCTTTTGTCGCGGGTCGTAATACGGCCCGCGACAAAAGGCCGCGACAAAAGCCTCCGCGCGCTCCACATGGTTTCGGGGCGACGTGGCCAGGCCATTTGTCGCGGGTGCAGGCGCGCCCGCGACAAAAGGCTCCCACGGAAGCCCTGTTTTCCACTAGTGGTGGTAAGCCCCCTAAGCGAGATATCATCTGATAAATCAATCGTACTGGCCTTCACTTAATTAAACTTAATTTTCTTCCCACGTAAAAAGATTAATATAAAGGTATTTTTGTTTAGCTGAGAATTAACTTCCATTATGATTTACAATTTGGGTTGCAATTGAGATTTTACAACTGAAAAATATCGTTTATTATTAGATTTGCCTCGTTGTTTGTTCTAGCTATGATTTACAAATGTGATTCAACTAGCTTAGAACTGATTTAATTATTCGAGTGAGAATTAGTCACACACTATCTTTTAACCAACGGGGCAATTTACAATTTGTTTAAACTATTGTTGTTATTCTGACGATTGGATAATAGTAGGAACATATTTTTTTTTAAATGGAATATATTAATATCGCAAAAAATACCAATTACACTTACCCTGTGCACCAACAAGATATCAAAAGACATCAAGCATACGTAAAAACAAGAATAAAATAAAAAGAGAGAAATAAAAAACAAAGCTTGCAACAGCAGCACTCTAAACACCACCAAAGACAAAAAACCGACCGTGGAAGAGGTTCTCACACCTCGAAAAAAAAAACAATGTAGAAGTGTTATTGTTGCCCGATAAAGGATTTTGAGTTTTCACTCCGGAGTAAGACCAAGTCCCAAAACAATGCCTTCACCAAAGCCAATGCCAGGTACAACTCATGAAGGCTAGATCTTGGGCTTAAACCCTAGAAATTGTGGCTCAGTACTCGAGAAGCAGCACTAAAAGTGTTCTCCACATGTGCTGCCGCCCACGCCTGCCAAGGCCGCTGCTACAAGTCTTCAACACCCGACACACATGAAACCTGTGTCGCAAGCTTTGATCAAAACCAAAACTCCTCTACGCATTTATAAGCCTCTCGCCAGAAAGTGGAGCTTCATGCCACGCCCTCATGAAGCCTCGTTGGCCAAAGATAAGGACGCGCATGACTGGATCAACTACGGTCTAGTTATCTAGTGACGCCATGCACCAATAAGCGGAGACCTCCGAGAGAAAGACCAGAACTTGTCGTTGTCTATATCGAGGAGGCCGGCATGAAGCAAATCAATGATTTGGAACTTGAAGACCAGTAGGGCCGACCACCTTTATTCAAGCAGTGCCAGCAGCCCCAACGCCAGCTGCTAGGAGCAGAATAGAGGACGAACCAAACCACCGCCGACGCCGCTGGAATCGATGTTGATCGGACCCTAAAGGGCCGCGTCGCTTCCAACTGGTGACAGTAAGCCATCTTGCTGATGCGGGCAGTAGCCACCGTGACCCATCATCCCAGATTGAACCCAGGATGAGCTTGTTGCCATCATCGCATGCCATTGCATTCACGCTTCAGGTGGCATCGCCGAGGACTAGCCTTGTCCGATCTGCTCACCTCCAACGCCATCCCACCTAGTCTCCTCATCCTCAAGCAGCCCAGTCGCGCCACTCCACCTCGCGCCACCGCGACCAGCAGAGCGCGGCGTGCCGCCATCTTCTCAGGCCGCCGCCAGGGCATCCGGTCTCGGCCGCATCAATCCACCGGAGGGTGCATGCCCGCCGTTTGGGGATGGGGCCTACCGCCATCATAGCCTACACCGACGGCAGCGGTGACACAATTTTATCTTTGGGGAGTCTGCCGTCGCTGGAGGTTGCTCCCCCGGGCCGCCGTAAGGATGACGTCGGGGGGCGGGGGCGTTCGTTAGGGGTAGGTAGCGAGGGAGACGGCGGGCTGGGGAAGGCGACGGCTGGTGGCGATGTGGATCCTTGGTTGGTTAGGAGAATATTATACATTGGATGCAATTTTTTGGACATTTGATTTTTTTAAAGATTCGTGCACAATGGAACGCAACTACTAGTAGGTGTGTAAATGTAGTTTCACTTGTCTATTGATTCTAGATGAATCATCATTTTCATTGGGTGTCGTTGAGCTCCATTCTAGATGCATTCTTAGCACCGTAGGAGTATCATAATCTTCACCATTCATGTCATGATGCAGTTTTTCAAGACAAGTGGGGTTGGAAACATCATTGGTACTGTAACTTGCTTTGATTGTGCTATTTAATAATGGGTTGTATTTTTTGAAAAGGGGAAAGAGCTTTAGTCTCTGCGTCGATTAATGCTAACTTGATCCTTTTTTTGTTGCATTGGCTTTTGCATGAAGCTTTTATGATTAATTTATCCTAAAAATTATTGTTGTCCGCCTCTTTATCCATGTATTGACATCTTTATTCATATGTGTGTTTGCTCTTGCTCTTCTTCTACTTATGTGTTGATTTTGTCTTCCTTTGTCACACATGAGAGAGATGTTGTGAAGTGTATAAGTGAACTGTACTAGCCTTTTTTCATCAGTTCGTATTTAGCTATTGTATAAAGCTTGACGCATTCAACATTTTATTTTGTTATTTTTTATGAGTAACTTCAATAGATTTGGACAATAGAGGCTTGTAGAATTAACCTTCCCCCGCAAAATAGTCACGTTTGGTGTTTTATTGAACCATCTCTTCGAGATAGCTTGGCTCTTACGATGGTATCATAGAACAGTTGAGGTGCATTGTGGTTAATGAGAAAAAAGGGTACCAGCATTGTACGCATAGTTTTAAAAACCAGACCGAAAAGGTGGACCGGCCGGAAAAAAACCAAACCCACTCTCTACCCGAGTTTTAAAGAGGCAACGATCCAACTACCAAAAAGGGGAAAATTTATGAAAATAAAGTGTATTCGCAAAATTTGAACTTGCTCTGTCTCTCTCTCTAGTAGTTGTGTTGTTTAAATACCTAGCTAGACGATCTCTTGTCATCTGTTATTCCTATGTTTTTAATCACCTTTGATGTAGTGATAGGGCCTGTGTCCGAAAAAATAAACATAGTATGCCTACTAAACAAGTTATGCTCTCTCAGATTCGAAGAAAGGGGTTGGCAATCTAAATTTGATCCTTTATTGTATATCTTGTGTCAATATTTCGTTTATGGCACCAAAGTTATAAATATAAAAATGTATCTTGAAAACTAATTTAATAGCAAATCTGTGTACTTTCTTGATCTACTTTTTTTTTCTAAATGGGGTAGTGCCCAGCCTCTGCATCAATTGATGCACACATCCTTATTCATGTATTGCATAATTCAAAATATCAAGTCTAGTACATCAAGGATCGGCGAGGGTTGAGACATGATCAACCATCGGAAAGTGAAAAGCAAGATAAATATATCCATCTTGGATCCTTCTAATGTGATGCCACCCAGTAGCCTGGAAGAAGAAATCATGTGTAACCGTTAATAGACGGTTACATCCAATAGCCATAGTTTCCTGCTGATCCTCCAAGAGAAGATAGGCCCATTGTTGAATCCAATGTGCTGCGCGTAGGATAACCTACAAGAAATTAGTTCCAGTTTGTTTGTTAAAAATAATGTCATTTCGACTTATCCAAAGAGACCAACATAAAGCGAATACCCCAGTGTGTATCCTTGCTCGATCAGATTTATTAACCCTGTTAAGCCAATTACCAAACATATTAGTAATATTAGCAGGAGGAGTTATATTATAAGTAAAATAAATCATGCGCCAAACGATCTTAGCAAAAGGACATGAGAGGAATAAGTGTTGTACATTTTCTAACTCATCACAGAAAACACATAGTTGACACCCATTCCAATTTCATTCAGCCAGATTATCTTTGTGAGTAGCACTTTATTATTAAGAAAACACATGAATTTTTTTATCTTGAGAGAAATCTTTGTTTTTCACAGATATTTACGAAGAAATCTTGTATGACCATTCATTAGATCTAGGTACATAGACTTAACCGAAAACAGTCCCGAGTCAGTAAGTTTCCAAATAAATTTGTCAGAACTTGTGGATAACCTCACTGTCATTAAGCATTGACATAAGTGAATCCATTGATTCTACTTATACTCATTGAAAGTACGTCTAAAATTGATATTAAGCGGTGTTTGTGCCATCACAGTAGCCACCAAAATATTCTTCTGTTGAACAATATTATACAACGACGGGTATTGCGAGGTTAAAGGAGTGTCACCTAACCATACATCCTCCCATAAGCGAACCGAAGATCCATCCCAATTTTGAAATGCCCTCTGTTAAAAAAATCAGTTTTAACACCCAATAGTCATTTCCAAAAAGGGGAATCAGTTGGTTTCACCTCAACTTGAGCTAACGTTTGGTTCTTCAAAAATTTATTGTGAAGAAGTAGTTGCCACATTATTCCTTCCTCAATGACAAGTTTAAACAACCATTTACTAAGCGAACATTTATTTTTAAATTGTAAAACCTCAAAGCTTGCATCTACATATTATTAGAGAAGTTATTGGTCAAAGCTTGCATCTAGACAGCACCTTAATTGGGGGACTGAAAGTGCCTGAATGTAGACATGAACAGCATGTATTTACACAACACCCAAAGCTTGAATTCTGACAAATACGGAGAAAAGATTGAAGTACACAAATGCAAGCTTCATGTGACCTTACAAAGTGAACAAAACCGACTAATATATTTAAGGCATGTTACACCAATGATATGATCGATATAGCAGCTAGCTAGCTACTCCATCGATCACAACCAGCACCTGGTCTCCGCCAGATTTATTCGACAATCAGTTGACAACGGAACCAACCATGCGAATCTAGCACAGAACGCACACCCTACCATTGAAACGAGCAAAAACCACATCACTCTTCATGGCCGTCACCTAGATATGGCAGAAACACCTGTAGTGGTAGGCGCTGTTCATCGGATCGCTGGCGTCGACGGGGATTCCATGCGCGCTGCACCTGTGCCGGCAGCCACGGCACTCGTTGTAGGTGCACGTCGGAGCCCTCGACCCCACTAGCCCCCGTCTCATGATCCCGCTCCCCTCCGTCATCGTCGCCGTCGACCAACTCGTCGCCTCAGGTGGTTCCTCTTCTGATCTCTCTAAACCCTGCAACATGCAAGCAAAAAATGGCTTAAAAACTCAAAGCCAAACACCGTTGTGCATGTGATTTCATTACGAGCTAGCTCTATAGTTTAACCATTCCAGTGCATCTTTGATAATCATCTTTACTATGTAAGGAAGACAGGCATACAATACCATGCAATGCAAGGATGCGCATGAAGTACAGTGTACACGGCCGGCTAAATGCGTTTACCTGCTTTTCTGTCTCGAGGATTGACGGCGAGAATGGCCGAGCAGCTAGAACGTCACCTTCTGTTCATGTAGCAAATATGATTATATGTTTTTTTTTGAAAGTAACAAATATGATTATATGTTAGAAGAACAAGATATGGAGAAATGTCTTTGTCCCGGGAGATCACTTGCACGGATTCACTCAGTCTCTAGCGCCATGCAGTTTACAAAAACTTGATGATACTTGATGAAAGATAAATCGCATGAATCTTAAGGCACTGAATCGACGGCTAAAATGTGCACGGGACCTCCCGTGCACGGGTGAATCGCCTGCTTTCACAAGATATCGTATACTACTGACCAGTTAGCCGCGTACTCAGTCCTCGAATCGAATAAATTGATAGCCGGCAAGAGAAGCTAACAAATCTACTGAGTAGTGCGTGTGCATGCTTGGAGTACATACGTATACGATTACGTACCAATGATAAGCGTAGCAACGAGGAGGAGATAGCACACAAACTGCAACTTATTTCTTCCAGCTCCGGCCATTTCTCTTCTTCGATCCAGTTGACCAATAGCTAGGTAGATGCGACCACTCGAGGAAGGAGGAGGCAGGGCATATATAGGTCATAGTATGGTCATGTCCATGTGTGTGCATTTTTAGGTAGAAGTAGAAGATGAAAATGTGAAGAGAGGGAAAGGAGGGGTAAAAAGCTCTGATGGATGCATATAATGCATGGTACCGTACGTAGAGAGAAAAGGACATGGCATATGGTGCGCGATTTGTCTGTTTTATGGTTCTAGGGGCTTCGCCAAAAATCACGAAACTACCCACCATGAATGTGTACTTAGTGAATGCTAGTTGCTACCTACCTTTTGGAGGACTCATTTGGTTACTAGGATTTTCAAAAGATTTGTGTAGGAAATAAATCGAATGAAAATTTTCCTTGCTACCGTTTGATTCATAGGATCATATTTCATAGGAAAATAGCATGAGATTTAGATCTGATGAATAAATCACCACAATCAAAGAAATTTTCTCTTCACATAGAATTCATATGCACATTTTTTTTTTAGAAATGGGAGCATCGCCCCAGCCTCTGCATCAATAGATGCACACAGCTGTTTTATTGCATTGTTTAATATTCATATGCACATGGCATCACAATCCCATAAGATTCCAATTTTTTAATTTTTTTTATCATATCCTACAGATCAAATGAGCCATTACTATCCACTCGGCTATGTTGTTTTTTGGGAGTGGCCAGGTATCAATCTACTTTGTTACTTCCCAGTCAATTGTCAGTTTTGCCAATTGTTGGATCAAGATCACGTTAAAAAAAATTGTTGGATCAAGATCTTCTCGTCATTAATTCTGCATTATTTACACAAGTCTTGAAGTCTTATCGGACAGAGAGAAATAGCAAAATCATTCTCGTTTCAACTTATACTTCGGGTGATCAGCTGAGTCATATTTTGGACTTGGGTACATATGGTCTCTATAAAAAAATTAACAAAAATCACATCATTTTCAGCTTGTAAAAATTGCAAAACAATTGTGCTTGTAGATAATGGATATAAGTATGCGCGTGTAATTTTGAAACGTAAACATGACCACTTGCAAAAACTACTAAATGATCAAGCTACAATATAACTTACGTATGAATTATCTAGATGCATGCAGGAACTTTTTCACACTTTCTTGAAACTTAAATGATATCATTAATTTTGACGGGATTATATGTTCTCAAAATTCCTTATAGGTGATCAGCTGCTCCATTGCTTTCGATTTGATCAAAGTCATATTAATCTTGTGATATCAACACAAGGAAGGAGATGCTTTGCATCGTCCCGGACCCGGAGTGGGCCAGTGGGGTCGCGTGGATAGTGCATATGAATGCGTGGAATTCATAGAGAAATGATCGACATCGTCTTAAACAAATTATTGTTCTGTTGTGGTAGGCTCTAGACATTCACGCGCACATTGATACTCATTTTTACAACTAGAAAACAACAAAACGTACGGAGCACAACAAAAGGCTGAGAAGGTACAGTAGGACATCTCGAACGGGATCTTGCAGCGCACATGGCCATCGTCCACCTCCTGCACATATAATGATATATACAATGGCCTGATCGATTATGTTGCATCCGGTCAAGTCTTTCCGAGCATCTCTAGACGCGCCCATGTGACATCCTGCAACATACGAGTGCCACGTCTTTTTTTTTATGCCACTCGCAATAGTATCCTTATTTGGGTAACTTATGTTTTTTTCCTTATAAAATCACTCATTGGATCTTCTATTTATTCATTGTAGCGGATGAAAAACATGGCTACACCTGCGAGAGTGTGAGCAATGTATTGCGGTGGATGGAGTGGCTAGCCATCCACTCTCACGATCTTCTATGCGTAAAGCATCCCTAGCCGTTGGGGCTCCCCAGGCCGAAATCCGGCGCTATTTAGCGTCGGATGGATGTATTTTTTGGCCTGGGGAGGCCCATTTTCCCAGCGGCGAGCCCATGGTCGCCTTCTGACGCGCACCCATCGCGTGCATAGCGACGATGCATGATGGGGTTCGTAGCATAGAAAACAAAAAATTTCCTACCGCAAGACGAATAAATCCAAGATCTAATCTATGGAACACCCAAGATCTAATCTACAAGATCGAAGCAACGAGATTGATGTGAGACTAACCCTCGAAGATTTCCAAAGCCTACGAGATTAGATCTCGTTATTGGTGTAGACGATCATCCCCGATCTTTGCAATCCGGCGACACTTCCGTACTCGATCGCGCGTACGGTGTCGATGAAGCCCTTCCTCTCCACGTTCAAGCGGGCAGCGGAGGTGTGGTAGATCTCCACGGAATCCCGGCACGACGGCGTGGTGGTGGTGGTGGAGGAGAAAAGCTGCAGGGCTTCGCCAAGCCGGTACAGCACTATGGAGGAGAGAGGGGGGCGGCCAGAGCTAGGTCTGAAGGGGTGAACGCCCCCTGCCCCCTCCCCTCTTTATATAGGGGGGAGGTCGGTTTGGGTGGCCCCCCAATGCCCCAAACCCATCTAGGGCCGGCGGCCAAAGGGGGGAGGGGGAATTCTTCCCCCCAAGTTGATCCCCCCTAGGGTTTTGGGGAAAAACCTAGGGTTGGCCGGCCTGGGCCTTGAGGGGCATGTGCCCCTGGCCCATTAGGCTAGGGAGCATCCCCTCGGCCCATGCTAGGCCTCCTAGGGTCGTGGGCCCACTGGTGGGACCCCCGGAACCTTCTAGAACCTTCCCGGTCTTTCACCGGAAAAATCCCGAACTTTTCCGAAACCTAGAAATCAACTTTCCTTATATGAATCTTATTCTCCGGACCATTCCGGACCTCCTCGTGATGTCCTGGATCCCATCCGAGACTCCGAACAAACTTCGGTCTCCATCTCATATTCCGAATCTACTTATGCGACATCGAACCTTAAGCGCGTCACCCTACGGTTCGCGAACTATGCAGACATGGTCGAGACTCCTCTCCGAGCAATAACCAATAGCGGTATCTGGAGATCCATAATGGCTCCCACATATTCAACGATGACTTAGTGATCGATTGAACCATTTACATACGATGCCGATTCCCTTTGTCACGCGATATTTTACTTGTCCGAGGTTCGATCATCGGTATCTCCATACCTTGTTCAACCTCGTTACCGACAAGTACTCTTTACTCGTACCGTGGTATGTCATCTCTTATGATCCAATCATATGCTTGCAAGCTAATCAGATGAAATTCCACCGAGAGGGCCCAGAGTATATCTATCCGTCATCAGGATGGACAAATCCCACTATTGATCCATATGCCTCAACTCACACTTTCCAAATACTTAATCCCATCTTTATAACCACCCATTTATGCAATGGCGTTTGATGTAATCAAAGTACCCTTCCGGTGTAAGTGATTTACACGATCTCATGGTCGAAGGACTTAGGCAACTATGTATCGAAAGCTTATAGCAAATTGAACTTAATGACTTGATCTTATGCTATGCTTATTTGGGTGTGTGTCCATTATATCATTCACCTAATGACATAACCTTGTTATTAATAACATCCAATGTTCATGATCACGAAATCATGATTATCCATTAATCAACAAGCTAGTTATACAAGAGGCTTACTAGGGACTCCTTGTTGTTTACATAACACACATGTATCAATGTTTCGGTTAATACAATTATAGCATGGTATGCAAACATTATCATAAACACAAAGATATATTATAATAACCATTTTATTATTGCCTCTTGGGCATATCTCCAACAGTCTCCCACTTGCACTAGAGTCAATAATCTAGTTTACATTTGTAAAGATATAACACCTTGGCCTTCTGGTGCTTTATCATGTTTTGCTCACGGGAGAGGTTTTAGTCAACGGATCTGACTGTTCAGAAACGTATGTATTTTGAAATTCATTTGCGTCTCAATGCATCACTCATTTTCCAAATGAGTCGGCATTAATTGTATATGCTTAGTCCTCTGGTGGAACCTTAATTTCCATGGTCTGAAAATAAGTCACTAATATTGTCATACACAATATAGCTTCAAAGTTCTGACACTATCGGAACTACACCAAGTTCTCAAAGAACTCCTCGACTTAACATCCTCAGTCATTGTCAAAACAATGACATACTCTGCCTTCGTTTGTAGAATCCATCACAATATTTAGAACTCATCTAAATCTAGCATAGACATATTCTAGCTCATTGTGCTACCCTTTTAAATAACACTTAGCCTAATTGAGATTGAAATTTTATTTTATATGTGACCAAACTAATATCGGTGCAACACTTTACATCGATTTGTTTGTCATTACCCATATAAAACTATATATATCCTTGGTTCTTCTAAAGCACTCAAGGATATTCTTACTGTTGTCCAATGATCATTACATGAATCATTCTGGTATATGCTCGTAACACTTTAGAGCACATGACATCTGACTTTGTACATATTACTCGTGATCTAAAATCACTCATGTGTTTTTACTCATCGAGTGTCAAATACACTCAAGTCTTGTTAAACCTTCATATGAAAAGAACACATTCTTAATATTGAACCACTTCAATATCCATTCTATGTACTTTGACTTAAACTTATTATGTGTTTCAATCTATCTTCATAGATCTTGACACTAAATATGTTTCAGTCCATATCCTTTCATTGAAGTTAACTCTCAATGAAACCTTTTTAATCAATTATATAATTACATTATTTATAATCAACGATATGTCATCTACATAAAGTATTACAAATATGTCTCAGCGCTCCCACTTAATTTCTTGCAAATGCAAGCATCTTCATCGTTTCTGATGAAATCAAAAACTCTTTGACTATTTCATCCGGTGAAGATTCCAACTCCGCGATACTCACTTCATCCAATTGAAGTTCGTATACCTATCTAGTATTCCACGGACTAGCAAAAACTCTTGGTTGTATCTAGTATACATCCTTCATACACACTTCTGGTAAGGAATGTATTTCTGCCATCCCTACTATCACATCTCATAAAAGAAATATGTAGCGATTACTAGAATAATCCACATAGACTTTAAGCATTTCCACGGAAGATCTAATCTTATCGTAGTCAACTCTTTGAACTTTGTCGTAAACAACTTTTCGATAAGTCAAGCTTCTTTAAGGATATTTCATCCAAGTCCATCTATTTTATAGATCCATTTACTTTCAAAAAGCATTTATCTATCTTGGATTTCATGGCGCATGTCCATTTTAACGGAGTCAGGGCCCATCATAACTTCTTTGTATGTAGTTGGTTTATTATTGTTCAAAAAACAATCCTTTGTCCACAAATCATTTATTTGATCACAAAATAAACCACATATACAAGGTTCAATAAGTACTTTGATCTCCATGACTATAACACTTTGTAGACATGGGAGCCATGATCTTCGTAGCTGCTTCCGGAACCATTTCCGATGCTGTGCTACCTGATCATCATGCTCAGGTTCATGAACCTTATCAAGTTCCATTGTCCTCCCACTCAAATAGTTCGCTAGAAACAATTTCTTTGAAATAAGTAAGTAACATTAACAAACACTTTTGTCTTTTACTTCATAGTGGAAAGAATTCCCGATTTGTTCTCTGGGATAACCAACAAAGACATTCATCCGATTTTGGTTGTAAACTTATTTACTTATGCTACGCATACCAAAATTTAAGAAAGGACTATTAGGGTTTATACCCATGCCATAACTCATATGGTGTCATTTCAACGGATTATGATGATGCTCTATTTAGTGTAAAAGCGGTAGTCTCTAAAGCATAATCCACAAAAATATAATGGCATCAATATTTTATCTCATCTTTGATCCAACAAGGTTTGGATACGTCCCTCGGATACTTCATCATCACTATGATACCCCAAGAAACGTGAGTTGTAGAACAACTTCATAACTCTCTTAGATGCTCGCTAAAACTCGTAATTCAAATATTTCCGCCATGATCCAATCATAGATATTTGACTTTTCTATTACGATGATTTCCACTTCATGCTGAAATTTATCTGAATCCATTGAAATGTTTCAAACTTCTTCCTTATCAAATATATCTATATATATACTCAATTCATTGTTGGAAGTTTTCATGAAGTAGAAGAATCTCCCGCACACAACTATGCCCAGTGAACCACATATATCATCATGTATGTTTCCACTAAGTTAGTTGTCCGTTCAACTCTTGGCCTATGAACGGTATTTAAGTCATTTCCTTTTAGAAGAGATTTGCAAGCGCCAAATGATTCAAAAATCATATGACTCCAAAAATTCCATTCAAATGGAGTTCCTTCATGCGTTCCTTTCTAACATGACCTAAATGGCGGTTCCATTAATGAGTGGAATTCACATCATTTGCCTTATGGCATTTTAGCGTCAGTGTTATGTATGTGTGTTTCACCATTAAGATTTATAATAACTTATCCATCGTACATGGAGTAATGTCATAATTTGAACAACTCATTATTTTCATTTGACTAGAGCAAAATAACAATTTATTAAGTTCTTTATTATAAATTCTAAGGGCTAGGTAGAATGCCAACGACAAACATAATAACACTTTATTATGTTCCAGACGTGCATTATTAC
The DNA here is from genome assembly GCF_019359855.2 of Lolium perenne. Lineage (NCBI taxonomy): Eukaryota > Viridiplantae > Streptophyta > Magnoliopsida > Poales > Poaceae > Lolium > Lolium perenne. The sequence continues at coordinate 91,636,012 of NC_067250.2, read as the reverse complement.
CATATTCCTTATCAGTCACTTAGGCCATCGTATTCTTGTATTGCGTTGTATTGTATGACATCTCATACCAACCAATCTGATACAAATACCCAAGAATTTTATTATGTGACCAAACAAGGAATACATCCATAACATGTATATCATCTATATACACCTGAGCTAGACTTTCTAGTCTTTTTCTTTCTTTCTGCCAAAATATATTTTGTAGTTTCTCTTTTAGCTTTCCCCATTCTCAGAAAACACTTCACCTTCAATAAGTTTTAGGTCCATTGGTCAAATACCAATAACCTCGAGGTTCTTACTTTGAAGTTGATCATCACATGACAAGTGTTCCAGATTTCACTATTAGTAACCTTTTAATGTGATGAACAATTTCACTCATAATTTTATCCATCAAATCATGACGACTTTTCAAGACCATGTCTGTACATGCTAGGCTCGTAAAGTTTAACCTTAGTATTCGCATGTGCAAATCTGGCTTGCACCCGTTGTATGCACACGTAGAATCTATCACACCCGATCATCACGTGATGCTTCGAAACGACGAGTCTTAGCAACGGTGCATACTAAGGACGATCAATTCATGGATATGCGAATATCGTTAGTGCCCCAATAGTTGGAGGATTGGGACGCCTGGCGTCTTCAACCTTCATACATTCCCATAAAACTTATGAGTTTATGTAGTCTCACCAAATTATATTCTATCATCTTGCAACAAGGTCTTAGATATCACATATATCTCATACCTCGCTTATTTCTGAAAACAAATTTTCAGCTCCTTACTTTTCAAACGGATTTGAACTTCAAGTTTCACGGAGACAAGATGATTTGGTACTAATTGAAACCATTGCTCTTTGAATCATCAATGTGAGGTTTACTAAAAGTTTGCATTAGGACTTAATCATATCTTGATTCTCTAACAATACGGTACCAATCCGTAAAGTTTCTTGTCAGACTTAACAATATTTCTATCTCAATTACAAGACTAGTGCATGGTAGAAAAATGGATGCCAATTCTACAAACTTAATCCAAAATACTATTCAGACTATGTTCATGATAATTAGTTCATGTTTTAATCTAATTACAAATGAACTCCCACTTAATACAACATCCCTCATGGTTGTTAAGTGATACACGATCCAAATCCACTACACCAAAACCGATCATCACGTGAGATGATGTAGCTTCAATGGTGAACATCAACATGTTGATCATATCATCCATATGACTCGTGTTCAACCTTTCGGTTTCCTGTGTCCCGAGGCCATGTCTGTACATGCTAGGCTCGCCAAGCAAACCCAAGTATTCCGCGTGTGCAAACATGGCTTACACCCGTTGTATGTGAACGTAGAATCTATCACATCCGATCATCACGAGATGCTTCAAAATGACGAACTGTAGCAACGGTGCATACGAGGGGAGAACACTTTATTATCTTGATATTAATGTGAGGGATCATCTTATAATGCTACCGTCGCGATCTAAGCAAGATAAGATGCATAAAGGATTAACATCACATGCAATTCATAATATGTGATATGATATGGCCTTTCTTCTTGTGCTTTTGATCTCCATCTCCAAAGCACATGAGCATGATCTCCATCATCACCAGCATTGCACCAAGGTCCATGGCGCCGCTTCATGGTTGTCCATCACTTATAGCTACTATAACAACTACTTGAAATAAAGATATTACATGATGAATAGACACGCAGGTCTTTAACAAAAATTAAAGACAACCATTAGGCTCCTACCGGTTGCCATAATACAACAATGAACATCTCATACATCAAATATAATCACCATCACATCATGGCCATATCACATCACCAAACCCTGCAAAAACAAGTTAGACGCCTCTAATTTGGTTTGCATATTTTACGTGGTTTAGGGTTTTCGAGTGAGATCCAATCTACCTACGAACATGAACCACAACGGTGATACTAGTGTTGATAATAGAAAGTGCAAATTGGAATCTTCACTATGGTGGGAGAGACAGACACCCGCAAAGCCACTTATGCAATACAAGTTGCATGTCAAGCGTGGAGCAAGTCTCATGAGACGCGGTCATGTAAAGTTAGCCCGGGCCGCTTCATCCCACCATCCCGCAAGATGCAAAGTGCACAAACTAAAACAACAAAAGCATCAACGCCCACAAAACCATTGTGTTCTACTCGTGCAACAGATCTATGCATAGACATGGCTCTGATACCACTGATGGGGTTCGTAGCATAGAAAACAAAAAATTTCCTACCGCAAGACGAATAAATCCAAGATCTAATCTATGGAACACCCAAGATCTAATCTACAAGATCGAAGCAACGAGATTGATGTGAGACTAACCCTCGAAGATTTCCAAAGCCTACGAGATTAGATCTCGTTATTGGTGTAGACGATCATCCCCAGTGCTGCAATCCGGCAGCACTTCCGTACTCGGTCGCGCGTACGGTGTCGATGAAGCCCTTCCTCTCCCCGTTCCAGCGGGCAGCGGAGGTGTGGTAGATCTCCACGGAATCCCAGCAGCACGACGGCGTGGTGGTGGTGGTGGAGGAGAAAAACTGCAGGGCTTCGCCAAGCCGGTACAGCACTATGGAGGAGAGAGGGGGCGGCCAGAGCTAGGTCTGAAGGGGTGAACGCCCCCCTGCCCCCTCCCCTCTTTATATAGGGGGGAGGTCGGTTTGGGTGGCCCCCCAATGCCCCAAACCCATCTAGGGCCGGCGGCCAAAGGGGGGAGGGGGAATTCTTCCCCCCCCCCAAGTTGATCCCCCCTAGGGTTTTGGGGAAAAACCTAGGGTTGGCCGGCCTGGGCCTTGAGGGGCATGTGCCCCTGGCCCATTAGGCTAGGGAGCATCCCCTCGGCCCATGCTAGGCCTCCTAGGGTCGTAGGCCCACTGGTGGGACCCCCGGAACCTTCTAGAACCTTCCCGGTCTTTCACCGGAAAAATCCCGAACTTTTCCGAAACCTAGAAATCAACTTTCCTTATATGAATCTTATTCTCCGGACCATTCCGGACCTCCTCGTGATGTCCTGGATCCCATCCGAGACTCCGAACAAACTTCGGTCTCCATCTCATATTCCGAATCTACTTATGCGACATCGAACCTTAAGCGCGTCACCCTACGGTTCGCGAACTATGCAGACATGGTCGAGACTCCTCTCCGAGCAATAACCAATAGCAGGATCTGGAGATCCATAATGGCTCCCACATATTCAACGATGACTTAGTGATCGATTGAACCATTTACATACGATGCCGATTCCCTTTGTCACGCGATATTTTACTTGTCCGAGGTTCGATCATCGGTATCTCCATACCTTGTTCAACCTCGTTACCGACAAGTACTCTTTACTCGTACCGTGGTATGTCATCTCTTATGATCCAATCATATGCTTGCAAGCTAATCAGATGACATTCCACCGAGAGGGCCCAGAGTATATCTATCCGTCATCAGGATGGACAAATCCCACTATTGATCCATATGCCTCAACTCACACTTTCCAAATACTTAATCCCATCTTTATAACCACCCATTTACGCAATGACGTTTGATGTAATCAAAGTACCCTTCCGGTGTAAGTGATTTACACGATCTCATGGTCGAAGGACTTAGGCAACTATGTATCGAAAGCTTATAGCAAATTGAACTTAATGACTTGATCTTATGCTATGCTTATTTGGGTGTGTGTCCATTATATCATTCACCTAATGACATAACCTTGTTATTAATAACATCCAATGTTCATGATCACGAAACCATGATCATCCATTAATCAACAAGCTAGTTATATGATACGTCTCCGACGTATCGATAATTTCTTATGTTCCATGCCACATTATTGATGTTATCTACATGTTTTATGCACACTTTATGTCATATTCGTGCATTTTCTGGAACTAACCTATTAACAAGATGCCGAAGTGCCGATTCTGTTTTCTGCTGTTTTTGGTTTCAGAAATCCTAGTAAGGAAATATTCTCGGAATTGGACGAAATCAAAGCCCAGGGGCCTATTTTTCCACGGAGCTTCCAGAAGACCGAAGAACACACGAAGTGGGGCCACGAGGTGGCGACACCACGTGGCGGCGCCGCCCCGGGGGGGCCCGCGCCCCCCGATGGTGTGGCCCCCAAGTATGGCCCCCGACTCTGCCCTTCCGCCTACAAATAGCCTCCGTGACGAAAACCCCAGTACCGAGAACCACGATACGGAAAACCTTCCAGAGACGCCGCCGCCGCCGATCCCATCTCGGGGGATCCAGGAGATCGCCTCCGGCACCCTGCCGGAGAGGGGAATCATCTCCCGGAGGACTCTACGCCGCCATGGTCGCCTCCGGTGTGATGTGTGAGTAGTCTACCCCTGGACTATGGGTCCATAGCAGTAGCTAGATGGTTGTCTTCTCCCCATTGTGCTATCATTGTCGGATCTTGTGAGCTGCCTAACATGATCAAGATCATCTATCTGTAATTCTATATGTTGCGTTTGTTGGGATCCGATGAATAGAGAATACTTGTTATGTTGATTATCAAAGTTATGCTTATGTGTTGTTTATGATCTTGCATGCTCTCCGTTACTAGTAGATGCTCTGGCCAAGTAGATGCTTGTAACTCCAAGAGGGAGTACTTATGCTCGATAGTGGGTTCATGCCTGCATTGACACACAGGACGATGTGAGAAAGTTCTAAGGTTGTGTTGTGCTTTGTTGCCACTAGGGATAAAACATTGATGCTATGTCTAAGGATGTAGTTGTTGATTACATTACGCACCATACTTAATGCAATTGTCTGTTGCTTTGCAACTTAATACTGGAAGGGGTTCGGATGATAACCTGAAGGTGGACTTTTTAGGCATAGATGCAGTTGGATGGCGGTCTATGTACTTTGTCGTAATGCCCAATTAAATCTCACTATACTCATCATGATATGTATGTGCATTGTCATGCTCTCTTTATTTGTCAATTGCCCAACTGTAATTTGTTCACCCAACATGCTGTTCGTCTTATGGGAGAGACACCTCTAGTGAACTGTGGACCCCGGTCCAATTCTCTTTCTTGAAATACAATCTCTTGCACATCGTTCTCTTTGTTTTACGCAAACAATCATCTTCCACACAATACGGTTAACTCTTTGTTACAGCAAGCCGGTGAGATTGACAACCTCACTTTGTTTCGTTGGGGCAAAGTACTTTGGTTGTGTTGTGCAGGTTCCACGTTGGCGCCGGAATCCCTGGTGTTGCGCCGCACTACATCTCGCCGCCATCAACCTTCAACGTGCTTCTTGGCTCCTCCTGGTTCGATAAACCTTGGTTTCTTTCTGAGGGAAAACTTGCTGCTGTGCGCATCATACCTTCCTCTTGGGGTTGCCCAACGAACGTGTGAAATACACGCCATCAAGCTCTTTTTCTGGCGCCGTTGCCGGGGAACTGAAGAAAAGCTACACCACAGAGAATTGCCTCCCACGGCAACAGCTCTTTTTCTGGCGCCGTTGCCGGGGAGATCAAGACACGCTGCAAGGGGAGTCTCCACTTCTCAATCTCTTTACTTTGTTTTTGTCTTACTTTATTTTATTTACTACTTTGTTTGCTGCACTAAATCAAAATACAAAAAAATTAGTTGCTAGTTTTACTTTATTTGCTATCTTGTTTGCTATATCGAAAACACAAAAAAAAATTAGTTACTTGCATTTACTTTATCTAGTTTGCTTTATTTACTGTTGCTAAAATGGCCAACGCTGAAAATACTAAGTTGTGTGACTTCACAACCACAAATAATAATGATTTCTTATGCACACCTATTGCTCCACCTGCTACTACAGCAGAATTCTTTGAAATTAAACCTGCTTTACTTAATCTTGTTATGAACAATCAATTTTCTGGTGTTAGTTCTGATGATGCTGCTGCCCATCTCAATAATTTTGTTGAACTATGTGAAATGCAAAAATATAAAAATGTAGATGGTGATATTATTAAACTAAAATTGTTCCCTTTCTCATTAAGAGGAAGAGCTAAAGATTGGTTGCTATCTCTGCCTAAGAATAGTATTGATTCATGGACTAAATGCAAGGATGCTTTTATTGGTAGATATTATCCCCCTGCTAAAATTATATCTTTGAGGAGTAGCATAATGAATTTTAAACAATTAGATACTGAACATGTTGCTCAAGCTTGGGAAAGAATGAAATCTCTGGTTAAAAATTGCCCAACCCATGGACTGACTACTTGGATGATCATCCAAACCTTCTATGCAGGACTAAATTTTTCTTCACGGAATTTATTGGATTCAGCTGCTGGAGGTACCTTTATGTCCATCACTCTTGGTGAAGCAACAAAGCTTCTTGATAATATGATGATCAACTATTCTGAATGGCACACGGAGAGAGCTCCACAAGGTAAGAAGGTAAATTCTGTCGAAGAAACCTCTTCCTTGAGTGATAAGATTGATGCTATTATGTCTATGCTTGTGAATGATAGGACTAATATTGATCCTAATAATGTTCCATTAGCTTCATTGGTTGCACAAGAAGAACATGTTGATGTAAACTTCATTAAAAATAATAATTTCAACAACAATGCTTACCGGAACAATTCTAGTAACAACTATAGGCCATATCCTTATAATAATGGCAACGGCTATGGTAATTCTTATGGAAATTCTTACAACAATAATAGGAGTTCACCCCCTGGACTTGAAGCCATGCTTAAAGAATTTATTAGTACACAAACTGCTTTTAACAAATCTGTTGAAGAAAAGCTTGGGAAAATTGATATACTTGCTTCTAAAGTTGATAGTCTTGCTGTTGATGTTGATCTTTTGAAATCAAAAGTTTTGCCTAATGAGAATCATCATAATAAAATTACTACTACAGCAAATGCCATTCAAGTTAGAATTAATGAGAATATAAGATTAATGGCTGAACTGCGTGCTAGGTGGGATAGAGAAGAAAATGAAAAACTAGCTAAAGAGAAGAATATAGCTAAAGTTTGGACTATTACCACCACTAGTAATGCTAATGCTACACATGTTGCTGCACCTTCTACTCATACTAATAAAAGAATTGGTGTTAGCAATGTTTCCACTTCTAATGCAAAGCGCGAAAAACTGCACTGAAATCGCTAAAAGCTACTTTGAAACTGCCTGTGATAAAGCTGCTGAAATTTTTTCCAACATTGGGGATGATGATCCCATTGCTTTAGATTATAATGGTTTGAATTTTGATGATTGCCACATCTCTGAAGTTATAAAGTTCTTGCAAAAACTTGCTAAAAGTCCTAATGCTAGTGCTATAAATTTGGCTTTCACGCATCATATTACAAATGCTCTCATAAAAGCTAGAGAAGAGAAACTAGAGCGTGAAGCCTCTATTCCTAAAAAGCTAGAGGATGGTTGGGAGCCCATCATTAAGATGAACGTTAAAGATTTTGATTGTAATGCTTTATGTGATCTTGGTGCAAGTATTTCTGTTATGCCTAAGAAAATTTATAATATGCTTGACTTGCCACCGCTGAAAAATTGTTATTTGGATGTTAATCTTGCTGATCATTCTACAAAGAAACCTTTGGGTAAAGTTGATAATGTTCGCATTACCGTTAACAATAACCTTGTTCCTGTTGATTTTGTTGTCTTGGATATTGAATGCAATGCATCTTGTCCCATTATATTGGGAAGACCTTTTCTTCGAACTGTTGGTGCTACCATTGATATGAAGGAAGGTAATATAAAATATCAATTTCCTCTCAAGAAAGGTATGGAACACTTCCCAAGAAAGAGAATGAAGGTACCTTTTGACTCTATTATGAGAACAAATTATGAGGTTGATGCACCATCTCTTGATAATACTTGATGCACACTTTCTGCGCCTAGCTGAAAGGCGTTAAAGAAAAGCGCTTATGGGAGACAACCCATGTTTTTACCTACAGTACTTTGTTTTTATTTTGTGTCTTGGAAGTTGTTTACTACTGTAGCAACCTCTCCTTATCTTAGTTTTGTGTTTTGTTGTGCCAAGTTAAGCCGTTGATAGAAAAGTAAGTACTAGATTTGGATTACTGCACAGTTCCAGATTTCTTTGCTGTCACGAATCTGGGTCCACCTCCCTGTAGGTAGCTCAGAAAATTAAGCCAATTTACGTGCATGATCCTCAGATATGTACGCAACTTTCATTCAATTTGAGCATTTTCATTTGAGCAAGTCTGGTGCCATTTTAAAATTCGTCAATACGAACTGTTCTGTTTTGACAGATTCTGCCTTTTATTTCGCATTGCCTCTTTCGCTATGTTGGATGAATTTCTTTGATCCACTAATGTCCAGTAGCATTATGCAATGTCCAGAAGTGTTAAGAATGATTGTGTCACCTCTGAATATGTCAATTTATAATGTGCACTAACCCTCTAATGAGTTGTTTCGAGTTTGGTGTGGAGGAAGTTTTCAAGGATCAAGAGAGGAGTATGATGCAACATGATCAAGGAGAGTGAAAGCTCTAAGCTTGGGGATGCACCCGGTGGTTCACCCCTGCATATATCAAGAAGACTCAAGCGTCTAAGCTTGGGGATGCCCAAGGCATCCCCTTCTTCATCGACAACATTATCAGGTTCCTCCCCTGAAACTATATTTTTATTCCATCACATCTTATGTGCTTTTTCTTGGAGCGTCGGTTTGTTTTTGTTTTTGTTTTGTTTGAATAAAATGGATCCTAGCATTCACTTTATGGGAGAGATACACGCTCCGCTGTAGCATATGGACAAGTATGTCCTTGGTTTCTACTCATAGTATTCATGGCGAAGTTTCTCCTTCGTTAAATTGTTATATGGTTGGAATTGGAAAATGATACATGTAGTAATTGCTATAAATGTCTTGGGTAATGTGATACTTGGCAATTGTTGTGCTCATGATTAAGCTCTTGCATCATATGCTTTGCACCCATTAATGAAGAAATACATAGAGCATGCTAAAATTTGGTTTGCATATTTGGTTTCTCTAAGGTCTAGATAATTTCTAGTATTGAGTTTGAACAACAAGGAAGACGGTGTAGAGTCTTATAATGTTTTCAATATGTCTTTTATGTGAGTTTTGCTGCACCGGTTCATCCTTGTGTTTGTTTCAAATAAGCCTTGCTAGCCTAAACCTTGTATCGAGAGGGAATACTTCTCATGCATCCAAAATACTTGAGCCAAGCACTATGCCATTTGTGTCCACCATACCTACCTATACTACATGGTATTTTCCGCCATTCCAAAGTAAATTGCTTGAGTGCTACCTTTAAAATTTCATCATTCACCTTTGCAATATATAGCTCATGGGACAAATAGCTTAAAAACTATTGTGGTATTGAATATGTAATTATGCACTTTATCTCTTATTAAGTTGCTTGTTGTGCGATAACCATGTTTCTTTGAGGGAACGCCATCAACTCATTGTTGAATTTCATGTGAGTTGCTATGCATGTTCGTCTTGTCTGAAGTAAGGGCGATCTACTCTGAGTTGAATGGTTTGAGCATGCATATTGTGAGAGAAGAACATTGGGCCGCTAACCGAAGCCATGTTCCATGGTGGAAGTTTCAGTTTTGGACAAACATCCTCAAATCTCTAATGAGAAAAGAATTAATTGTTGTTGAATGCTTAAAGCATTAAAAGAGGAGTCCATTATCTGTTGTCTATGTTGTCCCGGTATGGATGTCTAAGTTGAGAATAATCAAAAGCGAGAAATCCAAATGCGAGCTTTCTCCTTAGACCTTTGTACATGCGGCATAGAGGTACCCCTTTGTGATACTTGGTTAAAGCATATGTATTGCGGTGATAATCCAGGTAGTCCAAGCTAATTAGGACAAGGTGCGGGCACTATTAGTACACTATGCATGAGGCTTGCAACTTATAAGATATAATTTACATGATGCATATGCTTTATTACTACCGTTGACAAAATTGTTTCATGTTTTCAAAATCAAAGCTCTAGCACAAATATAGCAATCGATGCTTTTCCTCTATGAGGACCATTCTTTTACTTTCAATGTTGAGTCAGTTCACCTATTTCTCTCCACCTCAAGAAGCAAACACTTGTGTGAACTGTGCATTGATTCCTACATACTTGCTTATTGCACTTATTATATTACTCTATGTTGACAATATCCATGAGATATACATGTTACAAGTTGAAAGCAACCGCTGAAACTTAATCTTCTTTTGTGTTGCTTCAATACCTTTACTTTGAATTATTGCTTTATGAGTTAACTCTTATGCAAGACTTATTGATGCTTGTCTTGAAGTGCTATTCATGAAAAGTCTTTGCTATATGATTCACTTGTTTACTCATGTCATACACATTGTTTTGATCGCTGCATTCACTACATATGCTTTACAAATAGTATGATCAAGATTATGATGGCATGTCACTCCAGAAATTATCTGTGTTATCGTTTTACCTGCTCGGGACGAGCCGAACTAAGCTTGGGGATGCTGATACGTCTCCGACGTATCGATAATTTCTTATGTTCCATGCCACATTATTGATGTTATCTACATGTTTTATGCACACTTTATGTCATATTCGTGCATTTTCTGGAACTAACCTATTAACAAGATGCCGAAGTGCCGATTCTTTGTTTTCTGCTGTTTTCGGTTACAGAAATCCTAGAACGGAAATATTCTCGGAATTGGACGAAATCAAAGCCCAGGGGCCTATTTTTCCACGGAGCTTCCAGAAGACCGAAGAACACACGAAGTGGGGCCACGAGGTGGCGACACCACGTGGCGGCGCGGCCCGGGGGGGGCCCGCGCCGCCCGATGGTGTGGCCCCCTCGTCTGGCCCCGACTCTGCCCTTCCGCCTACAAATAGCCTCCGTGACGAAAACCCCGGTGCATCGAGAACCACGATACGGAAAACCTTCCGGAGACGCCGCCGCCGCCGATCCCATCTCGGGGGATCCAGGAGATCGCCTCCGGCACCCTGCCGGAGAGGGGAATCATCTCCCGGAGGACTCTACGCCGCCATGGTCGCCTCCGGTGTGATGTGTGAGTAGTCTACCCCTGGACTATGGGTCCATAGCAGTAGCTAGATGGTTGTCTTCTCCCCATTGTGCTATCATTGTCGGATCTTGTGAGCTGCCTAACATGATCAAGATCATCTATCTGTAATTCTATATGTTGCGTTTGTTGGGATCCGATGAATAGAGAATACTTGTTATGTTGATTATCAAAGTTATGCTTATGTGTTGTTTATGATCTTGCATGCTCTCCGTTACTAGTAGATGCTCTGGCCAAGTAGATGCTTGTAACTCCAAGAGGGAGTACTTATGCTCGATAGTGGGTTCATGCCCGCATTGACACACAGGACGATGTGAGAAAGTTCTAAGGTTGTGTTGTCTTTGTTGCCACTAGGGATAAAACATTGATGCTATGTCTAAGGATGTAGTTGTTGATTACATTACGCACCATACTTAATGCAATTGTCTGTTGCTTTGCAACTTAATACTGGAAGGGGTTCGGATGATAACCTGAAGGTGGACTTTTTAGGCATAGATGCAGTTGGATGGCGGTCTATGTACTTTGTCGTAATGCCCAATTAAATCTCACTATACTCATCATGATATGTATGTGCATTGTCATGCTCTCTTTATTTGTCAATTGCCCAACTGTAATTTGTTCACCCAACATGCTGTTCGTCTTATGGGAGAGACACCTCTAGTGAACTGTGGACCCCGGTCCAATTCTCTTTACTGAAATACAATCTCTTGCAATCTTTGTTCTACTGTTTTCTGCAAACAATCATCTTCCACACAATACGGTTAACTCTTTGTTACAGCAAGCCGGTGAGATTGACAACCTCACTGTTTCGTTGGGGCAAAGTACTTTGGTTGTGTTGTGCAGGTTCCACGTTGGCGCCGGAATCCCTGGTGTTGCGCCGCACTACATCTCGCCGCCATCAACCTTCAACGTGCTTCTTGGCTCCTCCTGGTTCGATAAACCTTGGTTTCTTTCTGAGGGAAAACTTGCTGCTGTGCGCATCATACCTTCCTCTTGGGGTTGCCCAACGAACGTGTGAAATACACGCCATCATTATACAAGAGGCTTACTAGGGACTCCTTGTTGTTTACATAACACACATGTATCAATGTTTCGGTTAATAAAATTATAGCATGGTATGCAAACATTATCATAAACACAAAGATATATTATAATAACCATTTTATTATTGCCTCTTGGGCATATCTCCAACAATGCAGTCGCCGGGAAGGGCAACCGTCGGAGTGCCCTCGACGCATTGAATCGCCGTAATGGTCCGCGAAGTGATCTGGCGAGCCCAAACGCCTCGTCGGGAACGGTCGAAGTGGCCTCGACGCGAGAACCGCCGTAATGGAGCACGAACTCCACGGAAGAGCAACCGCCACTCTCTTCATCGAGAGACCTACATATACGGTTTCTGACGGCCGACGCATTTCATCTATTCTCTCCTCACCATCCTCTATCAACCATGAGTGATCTCTCTTGGCCATCGGACACCGACAACGAGGGGAAGCCGCCTGGATGACGCCATTGGTGGGATCAAGCTGCATCGTCTAGTAGCGACGATTCCCCGCCACCGGCCAGCGAGGACGAATGGGATGACGACGAGGAGGAGGACGAAGAGACCGAGGAGGAGGCTGAGGAGCAGGCCGAGGAAGAGGCCGAGGAGGAGGAGGAGGAGGAGGAGGAGGAGGAGGAGGAGGAGGAGGAAGAGGCTGAGGACGCGGCGGCCCGGGCGAAGGCGCAGCATGCGACCACCTTCGACGACGAGGAGGACTCAACTTCCTCCGACGAGGAGGTGACGAGCCGGAAGCGTCGCCGCCACGACGATGAGGCGGAGCCATCTCGGAAGAAGAAGTAGTTTAAGTGTGTTTTAAAGTTTTTATATGTAATTTTTATGTTTATTCGAATTATATATAATTTATCTATGTTGCACCACTTGAGTTTGTTCAAAGCTTTCGTTCAACGAGGGTATTGTCGTAGATCGGGAAGACGAGGGTATTGCCGTAGAAACTCAGGCCATTGTCGCCGACAGGTCGGGGCCACCAGACGGTTCCCGCGCTTTTCTCTCGTCCGGAGTCCCCGAGCGCTCCCCGGGGGACTGGGATGGCATGGGCTCTCCGGACGGTTGAAAGGCCTAATCCGAACGAAAACGAGGGTTCGGGAGTGCGACTGGGCCGTTCTCGTTCATCCGGATGAAAAAAATCGTCCTGAGGGCCTCGTCGGAGAGACGGCTGGAGATGCTCTTAGGGCATCTCCAGCGGGGCGACGCAAACGGACGTTTTTTCGTCCGTTTGCGTCTGCGCGGACAAAAAACGCCCTCCAGCGGGGCAACGCAAAACGTCCGCAGTGTCCGTCCTGACGCAAACGTGGACCAAATATGCGCCAGGAATGCATCTCTGCGGACGCGTCCGCGCGTCCGTTTGTGTCCGGTTGGGCTGCATGCAGCCCTCTCTCTGCTCCTTTAATCACGCATGCGCTTATTCCTAGTCACACAAACAGAATCTTTCCCTCTCTCTCCTCTCTAATCACGCATGCGGTCAAATAAATGCGTCCCTACCGCTGGAGAAGGGGCAGACGCATGCGGACATGCGGACGTTTTTTATGTCTGTGCCCGACGCAAACGGACATAAATATGCGTCGCCCCGCTGGAGATGTCCTTACTTCTATGGCACATATTATTGGCGTAGCCGCTCTGGCACCAATGAATCCACTCCTAAGGGCTCCTTTGATTCATAGGATTGATATAGGAATTATGTAGGAATTGGATCCTATAGGAAAAATTCCTATACAAGTCATTTGATTCATAGGAATATATCCTATATGAATTATTCCTATAGGAATCTTCTAGTACAAATCCTATAGGAAAAAACATTAGCTCATACCTCATGGAAAAATTCCTTTGCTACAATCAAAGACACACCATATTCCTATAGGATTCAACTTGGCATGACATTCCAATCCTACACCTTTCCTATTCCTACATTCTTCATATTTCTATGAATCAAAGGAGCCCTAAGATGTTTTGTGGCCACCCTGTTCCAGCTTGCACCAATTTAATCCACGGAGAGATTTCACTGCAAGGAGCTGCAGCCTGCAGGAGCTATGTTATCCAGCAGCACGGCGTACAGCTCCCTGCACCGGTCTGACGCCTGACGGGGCAGCGTGCGGCGGCCAGGATGGATGGTACCACTGTCCGTCTGTCCAGGCCACGGCCAAGTACAGTACAGCTCCTGTAATATGTCGACGCACATGACATGACGGCAATAATTATGTGCATGCACACGCAGGGCCAGCTGAGAAAATGCCGGGCATTAATTTGTGCGTGAGGGGTATGGAGAAGCGGTGGAAATACAAGTTACATTAAGGAGCAAAAGAATACTGCAACACAACCCAACACTTTTACAAGAAAGAAAAGAGCTTGACTCGCGGCCACCAGCGTCGTCTGCGGACGGCGCCACTTCGAGACGATAAACGCCGCAAACCTCCCGGCCTCGAGATTCTCCACCGTTGGATCCAACCACTCTGAGCCGTTAGATTGGATTTTATGTCTAATTTTGCCTTAAATTCCACTTTTGGTTCATTGAAGCAAAAAAAAAATCACTGCTTAAGAAAGAAATGTCCAACTAAAAATAAAAAACAAAGACCCGTCAGACACGGACCTCGCTAGAAACTTCGCCAGAGACCTCGCCAGAGCATCGTACTTCGCCGAAGACTTTGCCAGAGGCCTTGCCGAAGCACCGTACTTTGTCAGAGGCCTTGTAGCAAAAAAACTGTAGTAAAGTAGCAATACAACGGAATAGTTGTAGAAAACATAATATATTGTTGTAGCATTGGAGCATTTGTACTAAAAAGACATGTTATAGACTTATATATGTGACCTATTCCACTTGATTGAACCAATACAATCGGAAATTCAATTCGGCTCCCGGATGCGTATGCTCCCTCTACCAAAAAACATATTTTGAAATGTCAAAAAATTTGGTAGCTATAGGTAGCTAATAGCACCTAGAGTAGCAGTACATAGCAGCAGAACACACACCAACTAACCACTTACTCTCCAAACCAAAAGGCAGCACTGCATTATAGGTAGGTTGAGCAATTCCACCACATGCCCCGGGCACCTCAGGCTGTGTCGTCGGGGATCTTTCTCGTCAGGCGAGCCCAAGCTATAGCCACCCGCACATAAACCTCATCATACAGCTTGTCAATGATCTGAAAGTAGGCGCTTGCCCAGGTTCTCCTCAGTAACATGGTGCAAAACACCGTCGAAAGACCCACCCCAAATCCTATGCCCATCCCCAGGTAGATGTACGTGATATGATCCGCAACTCCATGGACACTTTTCTCTGCATCAGTAGTACTAATAGAGAAGTTCTTGGTTAGGGGTAGCCACAGCGATGGGGGTTGCCTATGTAGGTATAGCCCACGTTGTCAAGAACCTGCAGCTGTGGCCCGGATGGTATCGTGCCTGATAAGTTGTTGTATGACAAGTTCAAATGGCTCACAGAGGTAGGGCATCTCCAACCGGGCGACCCAAACGGACGCGCTGGACCGTCCGGTTTAGGCTGTTCGGGTGGCCGAGCGGACACGCGGACAGCGGCCCACGTCCGCGTGTCCGTTTGGGTCGCACGCTGCGCCCAACGCGGCGACCCAAAAAGACGCCACGTGGTTCGTCTTCCTTGCGCGGCGCTGCGCCATGGCAGGCCTCGACGGGACAGCAATGGTGGGCGGTGGAACGCGCGGGAAAGTTCCCGCGCGCGGCAAGGTTCTCGCGCGCGCGAAAAGGCCATTGGCGCGCGCTCGCGCCCAAGTTTCCCGCCAGGCCGCCGGCTATAAAAGACGGCGGCGGTCACAGACCGCATCTCACGCCCGCTCCGCCGTCCTCTCCCCCTCCACCTTCTCCGGCGCCCTCTCCATCGCCATGCCGCGCACCCTGCAGGCCACGTGGGCCAAGCTCTCCCTCGCCGCCCGGGCCAGGTTCCCGCGGACGGAGGAGGAGGAGCACGCGGACTCGCGGTGGGTCGCGGACGACGAGGCGCTCCGCGTCGCTGCCGAGGCGGCGGCGAAGAAGGGAGGGGACGCGGAGATGGTGGAGGCGGCCGCGGACGGCTGGCACGAGACCGCGGACGGCTGGTACGAGGCCGCAGAGGAGGGGGCGGCCGCCGCGGAGGAGGAGCCGGTCGACGAGGAGGACCTCGCGCTGGCGAACATCAACGCCGCCATCGAGGAGCGTCTCGCCGACCTCACGCGCGTGATGAAGGAGCACGAGGCCACCTGCCGGGCCGGCCGCCGCCGATTAGGCGACCTCCTCGGCCAGAAGAACGAGCTGCTCGCTATGCGAGCAGCCCGCCACCTCATCCAGATGCCCTCGCCCGAGCGGCGCGCCCGCGAGGCTGCGGCGTCGGCGGAGCGCGGCCGACAAGAACGCATGCGCCAGCGGAACGCGAACCACGAGGCCCAGGCCGCCGGCCGCGTTCGCCTGGAGGCGTGCACCGCTGTGGAATGCGCCACCCTGCAGGAGCTGGAGCTATGCGGGAAGCGGATGGTGCCACCGTAGGAGGCGGAGCGCGAGCGCGCCCGAGGCGCGCGGGCGGAAAGGAGGAGGATGAAGGCCTCCGCCGCGCCACCCAGCTCGTAAGCTGGAGTGGAATCCTCACGCGTACAGGCTGCCCGCGTCGAGTGAAATCCACGGCCCCGACGGCGAGCCGGCGAGGGAGTCGCCGGCGAGGCCGCCGGCCCCGTACATATTAGGATAGAAGTAGTAGGCTAAAAAAAATGTAATGGTTCCTTTGAATGAAAAAAAAAGTTTCTATTTCTATGACACGCGGGCCATGGGCGGACAAGGGACGGACGCGAGCGACCAGCATTCGACGTCCGCGGCCACGCAAACTCGCCCCAGATTTGGGCCGGGTTTGGGTCGTCCCGGACGCCGCGGCAATCCGTTTTAGGGATGGGTCCACGCGCTGGCCGCGTTTTCGTCCGGTTCGACCCATCCGGACGCGCGGGCGCGGTTTGGGTCGCCCGGTTGGAGATGCCCTAAAGCTGACAAACCCGACCGGATTGCACCGGATAACTCGTTGTATGATAGCTCCAGGGACTCCAACTTGTTGAGATCACCAATCTGATTTGGGATTTTGCTGATAATATATAAACTGATTGTTTGATAAGTTCAAATTGTTGAGCCCAATCAGCAAAGTTATCGCCTCTGAAATCTCCCCTGTTAAACTGTTACATGACAGATCAAGATTGACCAGTAGCTTGTAGATTTCAAAGGTATAGTCACGTGTTTGGCCTTTCGTGATGACTGTGACATGTTGAATGTAGATGGGTTGCAGCCCAGTAAGGCAGCCCATGTAGTTTACAATTGCTGAAATCTCAAGGCTCATCACGTTGGTAGTTTGGGACCGTCTTGGGAAACAAAGTTTAGTCTCACATTGCTAGTTGGGAGAGAGTTGGAGTGGTATATAAGGACTGTTGTTCTACTCCTTCCAAGTGAGTGAGAATAGAAGGAGCCCTCGCGCACTCCTCCTTCTCTGCCCGCCCCGCCTCGGCTCGTCACGCACGCACGTCGCGTTTCGTGACTCGAGTTCGAGTTCGAGACACAATCAAGGAAGCCTAAATTTGTGCTTGGTGCACCAACTGAGTTGGGTACGTGTCGACCTACATGTACATGCTCGCCGCGTGTCTCTGGCTTCATACGCGTGGCAACGCGGTCGGGTCGGCTCTCCTCCCAGGCTATACAAGGAGACAGATCAGATCTGGAGAACACAATTCTCAGAACTCTCTAGTCCGTCTCTCTCACGAAGTTCCTTTTGTTGCGCTACTCTCTAGTCTTCCCCATCACGGCGACTGCGTGCACAACCGTTCGAGAGAGCAGGCCTCTGAAACTCCGTCCGTTGAGATCCTGCACCGGGAGACGTGCGATAAGGTTTTTGGGGAGCATCTCGGCGCGACTGCTCGCTGATGTTCGTCTTCTTCTTCGACGGTTCGGCTGCTTCAACGACAGATTCGACTACACCATGGGCGACATCAACGATTCCCATGGTGGTGATGCTGCTGCTGGTGCGACCTTCCCGGTCGCGATGTACGTGCTTTTCCTCTCCTACCTTGCACTGCTACTTGTTCCATGTTCAGATCTGATGCATGTGCTTAGTCTGATGTGTGTGGTCAAGTATGCTTGTGTATCTGTCATGTTGTTTTCGGTAATTAATCTCACACGGAAATTGCCTAATAATCCAACAATCCAAAAACCTTATATGCTTAGGCAATTACCACCGTCTGGTTTTGCTGCTGCGCTAAAACCGAGCCCGTTTACGGGTTCTCATTTCAAGAGATGGCAGAATAAGACCCTCTTGTGGCTCACTTCTATGGGCGTGCACCGAGTTGCAGAAGGTACTCCTAGAGGTCCGCTTACTCCTAAAGAGGATAAAGCGTTCGGGGATGCCACTGAAATCTTTGTGAGTGCCATCCTAAGTGTGCTTGGAGACAAGTTGGTTGATGCTTACCTGCACATCCGAAATGGGAAAGAACTGTGGGATGCACTGGATGCTAAGTTTGGTGTTGCCGATGCCGGAGGTGAACTGTATGCTATGGAGCAGTTCAATGACTACAGAATGGTGATGTCTACGCCCCCTCCTTTTCCTGTAGACAGTGTTGGGCCTCCAAGAGCAGAGGTTTGTAGAACAGCAGCAAGTTTTCCCTTAAGTGGATCACCCAAGGTTTATCGAACTCAGGGAGGAAGAGGTCAAAGATATCCCTCTCATGCAACCCTGCAACCACAAAGCAAGAAGTCTCTTGTGTCCCCAACACACCAAATAGGTGCACTAGTTCGGCGAAGAGATAGTGAAATACAGGTGGTATGAATAAGTAGCAACGGCACCAGAAAAGTGCTTTGCCCAGGACAGTAAACAAGCAGTAGTAACGCAGCAGTAGTAACACAGTAAAACAGTAAACAAGCAGCGATAGCAGTATTTAGGAACAAGGCCTAGGGATCATACTTTCACTAGTGGACACTCTCAACTTTGATCACATAACAGAATAGATAAATGCATACTCTACACTCTTGTTGGATGATGAACACCATTGCGTAGGATTACACGAACCCTCAATGCCGGAGTTAACAAGCTCCACAATTCAATGTTCATATTTAAATAACCTTAGAGTGCATGAAAGATCAACACGACTAAACCAAGTACTAACATAGCATGCACACTGTCACCTTCACACTATGTAGGAGGAATAGATCACATCAATACCATCATAGCAATAGTTAACTTCATAATCTACAAGAGATCATAATCATAGCCTACGCCAAGTACTAACACGGATGCACACACTGTCACCATTACACCGTGCAGGAGAAATAAAACTACTTTAATAACATCACTAGAGTAGCACATAGATAAATTGTGATACAAAACACATTGCAATCATAAAGAGATATATATAAGCACTTCACTATGCCATTCATAACAGTAAATAAGTATTCTGTGAAATATAGCCTAAGAGACCCACACGGTGCACACACTGTCACCTTTACACACGTGGGACAAGGAGTCTCCGGAGATCACATAAGTAAAATTCACTTGACTAGCATAACGACATCTAGATTACAAGCATCATCATATGAATCTCAATCATGTAAGGCAGCTCATGAGATTATTGTATTGAAGTACTTAGGAGAGAGATGAACCACATAGCTACCGGTACAGCCCCGAGCCTCGATGGAGAACTACTCCCTCCTCATGGGAGACAGCAGTGGTGATGGAGATGACGGTGGTGTTGATGGAGAAGCCTTCCGGGGGCACTTCCCCGTCCCGGCGGCGTGCCGGAACAGAGACTCCTGTCCCCCAGATCTTGGCTTCGCGATGGCGGCGGCTCTGGAAGGTTTCTCGTACCGTGGCTTTTCCGTATCGAGGTTTTAGGTCCAGGGGCTTTATATAGGCGAAGAGGCGGCGTCAGAAGGTCGAAGGGGCGCCGACACTATAGGGGGGCGTGGGCCCCCCCTTGGCCACGCCGGCCTAGGGTTTGGTGGGCCTGTGCCCCCTCTCTGGCGGTTCTCGTGTGTTCTGGATGCTTCCGGGCAAAATAGGAACCTGGGCGTTGATTTCGTCCAATTCCGAGAATATTTCGTTACTAGGATTTCTGAAACCAAAAACAGCAGAAACAAAGAATCGGCACTTCGGCATCTTGTTAATAGGTTAGTTCCAGAAAATGCACGAATATGACATAAAGTGTGCATAAAACATGTAGATATCATCAATAATGTGGCATGGAACATAAGAAATTATCGATACGTCGGAGACGTATCAGCATCCCCAAGCTTAGTTCCTGCTCGTCCCGAGCAGGTAAATGATAAACAAAGATAATTTCTGGAGTGACATGCCATCATAACCTTGATCATACTATTTGTAAAGCATATGTAGTGAATGCAGCGATCAAAACAATGTATATGACATGAGTAAACAAGTGAATCATATAGCAAAGACTTTTCATGAATAGTACTTCAAGACAAGCATCAATAAGTCTTGCATAAGAGTTAACTCATAAAGCAATAATTCATAGTAGAGACATTGAAGCAACACAAAGGAAGATGAAGTTTCAGCGGCTGCTTTCAACTCATAACATGTATATCTCATGGATATTGTCAACATAGAGTAGTATAATAAGTGCAATATGCGAGTATGTAGGAATCAATGCACAGTTCACACAAGTGTTTGCTTCTTGAGGTGGAGAGAAATAGGTGAACTGACTCAACAATATAAGTAAAAGAATGGTCCTTCAAAGAGGAAAGCATCGATTGCTATATTTGTGCTAGAGCTTTGATTTTGAAAACAAGAAACAATTTTGTCAACGGTAGTAATAAAGCATATGTATCATGTAAATTATATCTTACAAGTTGCAAGCCTCATGCATAGTGTACTAATAGTGCCCGCACCTTGTCCTAATTAGCTTGGGTTAACACTGATCATCATTGCATAACATATGTTTCAACCAACTGTCACAAAGGGGTACCTCTATGCCGCCTGTACAAGGGTCTAAGGAGAAAGTTCGCATTGGATTTCTCGCTTTTGATCATTCTTCAACTTAGACACCCATACCGGGACAACATAGACAACAGATAATGGACTCCTCTTTTAATGCTTAAGCATTCAACAACAGTTAATATTCTCATAAGAGATTGAGGTTTTATGTCCAAACTGAAACTTCCACCATGATTCATGGCTTTAGTTAGCGGCCCAATGTTCTTCTCTAACAGTATGCATACTCAAACCATTTGATTGTGAAAACCGCCCTTACTTCAGACAAGACGAACATGCATAGCAACTCACATGATGTTCAACAAAGAGTTGATGGCGTCCCCAGAAAACATGGTTATCGCACAACAAGCAACTTAATAAGAGATAAAGTGCATAAGTACATATTCAATACCACAATAGTTTTTAAGGCTATTTTGTCCCATGAGCTATATATTGCAAAGGCGAATGATGGAAATTTAAAGGTAGCACTCAAGCAATTTAATTTGGAATGGCGGAGAAATACCATGTAGTAGGTAGGTATGGTGGACACAAATGGCATAGTGGTTGGCTCAAGGATTTTGGATGCATGAGAAGTATTCCCTCTCGATACAAGGTTTAGGCTAGCAAAGTTATTTGAAACAAACACAAGGATGAAGCGGTGCAGCAAAACTCACATAAAAGACATATTGAAAACATTATAAGACTCTACACCGTCTTCCTTGTTGTTCAAACTCAATACTAGAAATTATCTAGACTTTAGAGAGACCAAATATGCAAACCAAATTCTAGCATGCTCTATGTATTTCTTCATTAATAGGTGCAAAGTATATGATGCAAGAGCTTAAACATGAGCACAACAATTGCCAAGTATCACATTATCCAAGACATTTATGCAAATACTACATGTATCATTTTCCAATTCCAACCATATAACAATTTAACGAAGAAGAAACTTCGCCATGAATACTATGAGTAGAAACTAAGGACATACTTGTCCATATGCAACAACGGAGCGTGTCTCTCTCCCACACAAGCATTTATTCAAACAAAACAAAAACAAAAACAAACCGACACTCCAAGTAAAGTACATAAGATGTGACCGAATAAAAATATAGTTTCAAGAGAAGGAACCTGATAATTTGTCGATGAAGAAGGGGATGCCTTGGGCATCCCCAAGCTTAGATGCTTGAGTCTTCTTGAAATATGCAGGGATGAACCACCGGGGCATCCCCAAGCTTAGAGCTTTCACTCTCCTTGACCATAGTATATCATCCTCCTCTCTTGACCCTTGAAAACTTCCTCCACACCAAACTCGAAACAAACTCATTAGAGGGTTAGTGCATAATCAAAAATTCACATGTTCAGAGGTGACACAATCATTCTTAACACTTCTGGACATTGCTCAAAGCTACTGGAAGTCAATGGGACAAAGAAATCCATCCCACATAGCAAAAGAGGCAATGCGAAATAAAAGGCAGAATCTGTCAAAACAGAACAGTCCGTAAAGACGAATTTTAAAAGGGCACCAGACTTGCTCAAATGAAAATTCTCAAATTGAATGAAAGTTGCGTACATATCTGAGGATCACTCACGTAAATTGGCATAATTTTCTGAGTTACCTACAGAGAATTTTGCCCAGATTTGTGACAGCAAAGAAATCTGTTTCTGCGCAGTAATCCAAATCTAGTATGAACTTTACTATCAACGACTTTACTTGGCACAACAAAACACTAAACTAAGATAAGGAGAGGTTGCTACAGTAGTAACAACTTCCAAGACACAAATATTAAACAAATTACTGTAGCAAAATAACACATGGGTTATCTCCCAGGAAGTTCTTTCTTTATAGCCATTAAGATGGGCTCAGCAGTTTTAATGATACACTCGCAAGAAATAGTATTTGGGGCAAAAGAGAGCATCAAGAGGCAAATTCAAAACAACTTTAAGTCTAACATGCTTCCTATGCAAAGGAATCTTGTAAATAAACAAGTTCATGAAGAGCAAAGTAACAAGCATAGGAAGATAGAACAAGTGGAACTTCAAAAATTTCAGCATATAGAGAGGTGTTTGAGTAACATGAAAATTTCTACAACCATATTTTCCTCTCTCATAATAACTTTCAGAGGCATTATGAATAAACTCAACAATATAACTATCACATAAAGCATTCTTATTCACATGCATAAAAGTATCATTACTCTCCACATAAGCATAGTCAATTTTATTAGTTGTAGTGGGAGCAAATTCAACAAAGTAGCTATTATTATTATTCTCATCATCAAATATAGGAGGTATATTGTAATCATAATCAAATTTATCATCCATAACAGGCGGTAACAAAAGACTACTATCATTATAATCATCATAAATAGGAGGCAAAGTATCATCAAAGTAAATTTTCTCCTCAATGCTTGGGGGACTAAAAAGATCATGCTCATCAAAACCAGCTTCCCCAAGCTTAGAATTTTCCATAGCATTAGCAACAATAGTGTTCAAAGCATTCATATTAATAACATTCCCATTAGCATGCATATAAAGTTCCATGGGTTTTTTAATTCTCTCTTCAAACACATCATGTCCTAATTCAAGATAAAGTTCATAAATATCTCTCATATTTTTGTTGTTTTCCATTATGCCTTACTAGTGTAAACAAGAAACAAAAAGATGCAATTGCAGGATCTAAAGGAAATAGCTTCGAGCACAAACACAATGGCGCCAGAAAAGTACTGTTACCTGGAACCGAAGTATGAGTGCCTTTTACCTTTCCTCCCCGGCAACGGCGCCAGAAAATAGCTTGATGTCTACGCCCCCTCCTTTTCCTGTAGACAGTGTTGGGCCTCCAAGAGCAGAGGTTTGTAGAACAGCAGCAAGTTTTCCCTTAAGTGGATCACCCAAGGTTTATCGAACTCAGGGAGGAAGAGGTCAAAGATATCCCTCTCATGCAACCCTGCAACCACAAAGCAAGAAGTCTCTTGTGTCCCCAACACACCAAATAGGTGCACTAGTTCGGCGAAGAGATAGTGAAATACAGGTGGTATGAATAAGTAGCAACGGCACCAGAAAAGTGCTTTGCCCAGA
This sequence comes from Lolium perenne, assembly GCF_019359855.2. Taxonomy (NCBI): domain Eukaryota; kingdom Viridiplantae; phylum Streptophyta; class Magnoliopsida; order Poales; family Poaceae; genus Lolium; species Lolium perenne. The sequence goes on along the minus strand of NC_067250.2, from coordinate 91,611,926 downwards.
CAAGTAAACAAGCAAAGTAGTAACGCAGCAGTAGTAACACAGTAAAACAGTAAACAAGCAGCGATAGCAGTATTTAGGAACAAGGCCTAGGGATCATACTTTCACTAGTGGACACTCTCAACTTTGATCACATAACAGAATAGATAAATGCATACTCTACACTCTTGTTGGATGATGAACACCATTGCGTAGGATTACACGAACCCTCAATGCCGGAGTTAACAAGCTCCACAATTCAATGTTCATATTTAAATAACCTTAGAGTGCATGAAAGATCAACACGACTAAACCAAGTACTAACATAGCATGCACACTATCACCTTCACACTATGTAGGAGGAATAGATCACATCAATACCATCATAGCAATAGTTAACTTCATAATCTACAAGAGATCATAATCATAGCCTACGCCAAGTACTAACACGGATGCACACACTGTCACCATTACACCGTGCAGGAGGAATAAAACTACTTTAATAACATCACTAGAGTAGCACATAGATAAATTGTGATACAAAACACATTGCAATCATAAAGAGATATAAATAAGCACTTCACTATGCCATTCATAACAGTGAATAAGTATTCTGTGAAATATAGCCTAAGAGACCCACACGGTGCACACACTGTCACCTTTACACACGTGGGACAAGGAGTCTCCGGAGATCACATAAGTAAAATTCACTTGACTAGCATAACGACATCTAGATTACAAGCATCATCATATGAATCTCAATCATGTAAGGCAGCTCATGAGATTATTGTATTGAAGTACATAGGAGAGAGATGAACCACATAGCTACCGGTACAGCCCCGAGCCTCGATGGAGAACTACTCCCTCCTCATGGGAGACAGCAGCGGTGATGGAGATGGCGGTGGTGTTGATGGAGAAGCCTTCCGGGGGCACTTCCCCGTCCCGGCGGCGTGCCGGAACAGAGACTCCTGTCCCCCAGATCTTGGCTTCGCGATGGCGGCGGCTCTGGAAGGTTTCTCGTACCGTGGCTTTTCCGTATCGAGGTTTTAGGTCCAGGGGCTTTATATAGGCGAAGAGGCGGCGTCAGAAGGTCGAAGGGGCGCCGACACTATAGGGGGCGCGGGCCCCCCCTTGGCCGCGCCGGCCTAGGGTTTGGTGGGCCTGTGCCCCCTCTCTGGCGGTTCTCGTGTGTTCTGGATGCTTCCGGGCAAAATAGGAACCTGGGCGTTGATTTCGTCCAATTCCGAGAATATTTCGTTACTAGGATTTACGAAACCAAAAACAGCAGAAAACAAAGAATCGGCACTTCGGCATCTTGTTAATAGGTTAGTTCCAGAAAATGCACGAATATGACATAAAGTGTGCATAAAACATGTAGATATCATCAATAATGTGGCATGGAACATAAGAAATTATCGATACGTCGGAGACGTATCAAATGGTTGAGAACCGATCTGTAGTAGAACAGGCTCATGAGATACAGATCATGGCAAAGGAACTTGAGCTCCTCAAGTATGTGCTACCGGACAAGTTTGTCGCGGGATGCATTGTCGCTAAGCTTTCCCCTGCGTGGAGGAACTTTGCCACTTCTCTGAAACATCAGAGGCATGAGTTCTCTGTTGAGAATATCATGGGCTCTCTGGATGTTGAGGAGAAGGCGAGGGCAAAAGACAAACACACTGGAGGAATCGAGGGACGTTCTGCTGCCAATATGGTGTAGAAAAATGCCCACAAGTCCAAGGGAAAGAACAAGGGAGTCTCCCAGACCACCAACTTCAAGAAGAAGGGGAAAACGGAGAAGAAATATCCTTGCTGGGTGTGTGGCGAGACAGGCCATTGGGCTAATCGCTGTCCATAACACAAAGGAAAGAAATGTCAAGCTGGACATAACTCAAATTCTGTCAGCATGGTCATTGACAACACAGAGGAAGGAACTACAGGGTATGGTAATATATTACCTATTGTTCTTTCGGTGTTTCAACCCACAGAATGGTGGGTTGATACAGGTGCCAATGTTCATGTGTGTGCTGACATCTCCATGTTTACCTCTTATCAGGCCCGAGGTTCCTCAGTAATGATGGGGAATGGGTTACATGCTACTGTTCGTGCTGTTGGCATGGTAGATCTGAAGTTTACTTCGGGAAAGATCGTGCAACTGAAGAACATGCTGCATGTCCCTTCTATCAAGAAGAATCTCGTTAGTGGCTCCCATCTTATGAAAGAGGGTTTTAAGTTGGTGTTTGAGTTCAATAAAGTTGTACTGTCTAAGTATGAAACTTTTGTTGGAAAGGGCTATGAATGTGAGGGAATGTTTCGCTTCTCTCTAGAAGACTTCTGTGATAATGTTGTGAACCATGTAAGCACTAGTGTTAATGAAACTAATGTTTGGCATTCACGACTTTGTCATGTTAATTTCGGTTGTATGACGCGGCTTGCTGATATGAGTTTAATTCCGAAATCCACCTTTGTCAAAGGCTCTAAGTGGCATGCTTGTGTGCAAGCAAAGCACCCTCGCAAGCCTCACAAGCCTGCGAAGGAAAGAAACTTGGCACCACTAGAGCTCATTCATTCAGATCTATGTGAGATGAATGGTGAGTTGACAAGAAGTGGAAAGAAATATTTCATAACTTTGATTGATGATTCCACTAGGTACTGTTTTGTGTATCTCCTGAAAACTAAAGATGAGGCTCTTGATTTGTTTAAAATCTATAAGGCTGAAGTTGAGAACCAACTTGAAAGAAAGATAAAAAGGGTTCGGTCCGATCGTGGTGGAGAGTACTTTTCTAATGAGTTCAATTTATTCTGTGCGAAACATGGTATAATCCATGAGAGGACGCCTCCCAATTCCCCACAATCCAAGGGGATTGCGGAAAGGAAAAACCGTACTCTAACAGATTTGGTTAACGCCATGTTAGATGTTTCGGGTTTATCCAAGGAATGGTGGGGAGGCTATATTGACCTCGTGTCATGTCCTAAACCGTGTTCCAACCAAGAATAAAGAGATTACCCCTTATGAGGAATGGGAAAAGAAAAGACCAACACTCTCCTACCTACGAACTTGGGGCTGTTTGGCTAAAGTAAATTTGCCAATCACCAAGAAGCGAAAGCTTGGACCAAAAACTGTGGATTGTGTTTTTCTTGGCTATGTTGCCCATAGCATTGCTTATAGATTTCTTGTGGTGAAATCTGGAGTGGACGACATGAATGTTGGCACCATCCTTGAATCAAGAGATGCTACATTCTTTGAGGATATATTTCCTATGAGAGATATGCATGGCATGTCTAGTTGGGAATCTGATCCAATACATGAAACTCCTATGGAGTCTGATGAGGAATCTGATGATGAGAGTTCAGATTCTGATGAAGATGACAATGAAGCTCCCACAAGGAGTAAGAGACAAAGGATTGCAAAGTCTTTTGGTAATGATTTCATTGTGTATCTTGTGGATGATACTCCCACTACCATTTCAAAAGCTCTCGCATCTCCTGATGCAGACTACTGTGGAAGGAAGCGGTTCAAAGCGAGATGGATTCCATCTTGGCTAGTGGAACGTGGGAGTTAACTGAGCGTCCTTTTGGGTGCAAACCTGTAGGATGTAAATGGGTATTTAAGAAGAAGCTTCGAGCTGATGGTACTATTGAGAAGTACAAAGCTCGGCTTGTAGCCAAAGGCTATACCCAAAAGGAAGGCGAAGATTTCTTCGATACCTACTCACCTGTGGAGAGATTGACCACCATTCTAGTACTACTGTCATTGGCTGCCTCACACGGTCTTCTCGTTCATCAAATGGACGTTAAGACGGCTTTCCTAAATGGAGAGTTGGACGAGGAAATTTACATGGAACAGCCTGATGGTTTCGTACTACAAGGTCAAGAAAGAAAGGTGTGTAAATTAAAGAAATCTTTGTATGGTCTCAAACAAGCACCCAAACAATGGGATGAGAAGTTTGAAAGAACTTTGACATCTGTGGGCTTTGTTGTTAATGAAGCCGACAAATGTGTGTACTACCGCCATGGTGGAGGTGAGGGAGTTGTCCTATGCTTGTATGTGGATGACATACTAATTTTTGGGACAAGTCTCAATGTGATTAAGGAGGTAAAAACCTTCTTATTTCAGTGTTTCGAGATGAAAGATCTTGGAGAAGCTGATGTTATATTGAACATCAAGTTATTGAGAGATGGGAATAATGGGATTACACTTGTGCAATCTCATTATGTTGAGAAGGTGTTGAGCAGATTTGGCTATGCTGATTGCAAATATTCTCTCACACCTTATGATCCTAGTGTCTTGCTTCGAAAGAATGAAAAGGCAACTAAAGATCAATTGAAATACTCTCAAATCATTGGTTCACTAATGTATTTAGCTTGCGCTACGAAGCCTGATATCTCGTTTGCTATATGCAAACTTAGCCGGTTTGTGGCCAACACGGGAGATGATCATTGGCATGCTCTTGATAGAGTGATGCGCTATCTAAAGGGAACCATGAGTTATGGAATTCATTATACCGGGTATCCAAGAGGACTTGAAGGGTATAGTGATTCCAATTGGATTTCAGATGCTAAGATGAAGGCCACAAGTGGATATGTTTTCACTCTTGGTGGTGGCGTTGTTTCCTGAAAGTATTGCAAGCAGACCATCTTAATGAGGTCAACTATGGAAACAGAACTCACTCAGGCTGTAGGTGGGCCTGTCCATGGGTGCCCACTAGCTGACCACCTCTGCCCGCCTGACTTGGGCTGGTCACCGCTATATGTCCGTTCCTTTCCTTGAGACTAGGTGGGCGTTCGCTACCGCACGCACAGAGGAGCTATGCACTGACGCCTCAAAGCTCAGAGTGAGCACTTCGCCAGCTGCCAGGACGAGGCAAGGATCAATTTTTAGCACAGCACAGAGCTTCCTTCAGACGACAGATTTGGTACAACTGCTAGCACATACACTTACTACAGTATAATACATTCATGTATAAGAACACGTCCAGAAATTCAGACTATCTTTAAACCGGTACAAAGGGAAATGACAGGAAAATGTCTCAGGATATTCTGAGTATCTCAAAACAATACAAAGGGAAATGACAGGAATATGCCTGTCTTAGGGCATCTTCGACGCGGGTACGCAAAATGTCCCCGTGTGTCCTTTTGGGTAAAAACATGACCCAACACGCGGACCCAAATGCAAAACGGACGGCACGCGAGGTCCGTCACGACCCAAAGCCAGCTCAAATTTGCGTGGCTTTTGGGGCGAGCCGGACGAGCACGGGCGTGCTTTTCCATCCGCACATGTCCGGTCGTGGCCCATTTGGTAGTGACAAAAAAAGTCCCATATCTTCTCTCTCCTCTATCCCTTCTCTGTTTGCTTTTTTGCCATGGATACCTCCATTCTTCCCGTCGGATTGGAGCTCGCCTAGCTAAGTTTCGTCGTCGCCCTCGCCTGGAGACTCCCGGCGCCGCCGCCTCCTTTTTTTCAGCCCTGCTGAAAGTCGCCGGAGCAGAAACAAGCGCCGCCGGCCTCGACGCCACCGAGCAAGACGAAGCCGGAGCGAAGCTCGCCGGGGCGGGACGTGGACGGAGCCCATTGCACAATGAAGACCATTGCACTAGTACTGCACATTTATGCTGGCAAACTTCATCAATTGCTTTGTAGAATCTGAAGAGCTGATACTGCTGGCAAACTTCATCAGCATTAGTTGTACATGATGATACCACGTTACTACTAGCAGATTTCCGTTGAAAGGTTGTGCAATATTGCTACAGTAGAGTGATGGATAATAAGAATCAAGTACTGAATTGCTCAAGCTGAGGGATTAAAAAAGTTCCAGATCTTGATAACAATAATAAACACTAGCCTCTGAAATTATAACTTCATGCATATTTGGATGATCATTGAAGCTGAACAACAAAAAGAAGAAATTATAACTTCTGCATGTTTCATATAGCTTCTGCATCAGACATCATGCATACAAGAGACACAGGAGCATACAAATGGTAATCATTACTGAGACGAAAGGATTCAGCAAACAAACTAGACAGAACACTCCCTTTTAAATTTAAAGTCATGATTTTAACACATAGATCAACGGGGCCAAACTGAAAAACAAACAGAACAGCAGCATTTCTGAAGTGATTACCTTCAGGGCTTCAGAGAAGGTAACACATAGATCAGACCAACGCAACACTTAATTCTTATTATGAACAGGTTAAAACCAAAGAGTAAGAACTAAACTGTCGTTGAACAAACAAATTCATAGGAACAACATGGTCAATTTTCCAGTGGGCTATAATTTTACAGTGGGTTCAATTTTCCCTAGAAAAATCTCAAATTTGTAACAGAGGGTCATATCTGTGAAGCTCCTTATCTCAGCAATGACTGTCTTCTTCCATGAGCTGCAAGCAAGGAGTAAGAGAGGAAGAGTACCTTCTGCAAATCTTCTTCGGCAGCTCCCCATGGACCTCGCCGGATGCGTGCGGTTGAGGATCCCCAAGAACCTCGCCGGCCGCCGGGAGCTCCACACAGGCCTGCTGCTCAAACGACGGGGTGAGAGTGGTCCTTTCCCGTGGAAGAATGGAGGTGCCAGACGCGGACGAGGTCAACACAGGAGGCGGAGGGCAGTGGCCATGGAGGGGAGCGGCGAGCGGCGGAGAGAGAGGAGGGGTGGCGGCGGCGCGCGAGCTCGAGGGGGAAGCGGAGTGGAGGGAGGGGCAGTTGGTTGAGCGGAGGGACGGAGCGGCGGACCGTGGTCGGCCATGGCGCGGCGCGGCGCGGCACGAAGAGGAGCGGACCGCAGCGACCCAGCGAGGAAGAAACCTAATCCCGTCGAGCGGCGTGGCGGCGGTAGGGAACGAGTAGCGGAAGCCCACCAAGTTTTTTTCCCCGACAGTGGGCGTCCGATATAACGATTTAATTGGGCTGGGCTGGCGGCACCGTGGACAGCCCGTGACCACCTACAGGCATAGAACTCACAGCATTAGATACAGCTACTGTCGAAGCGGAATGGCTTCGTGAGCTCTTGATGGACTTGCCTATGGTTGACAAACCAATACCGGCTATCCTCATGAACTGTGATAATCAAACTATGATTATCAAAGTGAAAAGTTCTAAGGATAATATGAAAAATTCCAAACATATCAAGAGGAGATTGAAGTCTGTCAGAAAACTAAAGAACTCCCAAGTGATAGCATTGGATTATGTCCAAAGTGCTAAAAATCTGGCAGATCCTTTCACAAAAGGACTATCAAGAAACATGATAGACCTTGCATCGAGGGAGATGGGTTTGAGACCCACTTGAGTTGCCGAGGGGGTAACCCAACCTATCTGACCGGAAATTCCGTGAACTAGGACCTGGGAAAACAAACCGAAGTAACTGAGTTGAGAGAAAATTTAATACTCCCACTCCGCTGCAGATGCAATTCTCTCATAGTTACTGTAAGGCAGGTTGACAATGTCTTAATGTGTTCTGAGCGGCTCTTGATGAGCGAAGACGCTGTCCTACAGGGCGATCTTTGAAAAACACACCTATACGAGTGACACTACTAGTCATAGTGTGGGAGATTTGGGTGAATCTCTAGTAAGCTCGTGAAGGGCCGAGGAGTGTGACTTATAAGCTCCACCCGAGGGGAAGGCTATGGTAGCCTAGTACCGTGCCGACATTGAGCGAAACTTGCTGCACAAAGACTGACAATTCAAGGCATAGTCCATTGTTCAGTTGTAGTCAAGCGTAGCACCTTGTCTAGGTGGAAGTTCAACTTAACAGTCTCCACTGAAGTGCAGGTATATTAAACAGTGAATGGAACTAATGTGTCATCTGATGTGCATATGAGATCTGGTGGAGATTGTTGAATGTAGATGGGCTGCAGCCCAGTAAGGCAGCCCATGTAGTCGACAATTTCTGAAATCTCAAGGCCCATCACGTTGGCAGCTTGGGACAGCCTTGGGGGACAAAGTTTAGTCCCACATTGCTAGTTGGGAGAGAGTTGGAGTGGTATATAAGGGTTGTTGTTCTACTCCTTCCAAGTGAGTGAGAATAGAAGGAGCCCTCGCGCACTCCTCCTCCTCCTCCCGCCTCGGCTCGGCTCGTCTCGTCACGCACGCACGTCGCGTTTCGTGACTCGAGTTTGAGTTCGAGACACACTCAAGGAAGCCTAAATTTTTGCTTGGTGCACCAACTGAGTTGGGTACGTGTCGACCTGCATGTGCATGCTCGCCGCATGTCCCTGGCTTCCTACGCGTGGCAACGCGGTCGGGTCGGCTCTCCTCCCAGGCTATACAAGGAGACATATCAGATCTGGAGAACACAGTTCTCAGAACTCTCTAGGCTGTCTCTCTCACGAAGTTCCTTTTGCTGCGCTACTCTCTAGTCTTCCCCATCCCGGCGACTGCGTGCACAGCCGTCCGGGAGAGCAGACTTCCGAAACTCCGTCCGTTGAGATCCTGCACCGGGAGAGGGGCGATAAGGTTTTTGGGGAGCGTCTCAGCGCGACTGCTCGCTGCTGTTCGTCTTCTTCTTCGACGGTTCGGCTGCTTCATCGACAGATCCGACTACACCATGGGCGACATCAACGATTCCCATGGTGGTGGTGCTGCTGCTGCTGGTGCGGCCTTCCCGGTCGCAATGTACGTGCTTTTCCTCTCCTACCTTGCACTTCTACTTGTTCCATGTTCAGATATGATGCATGTGCTTAGTCTGATGTGTGTGGTTAAGTATGCTTGTGCATCTGTCATGTTGTTTTCGATAATTAATCTCACACGGAAATTGCCTAATAATCCAACATGATGTGCATGCTATCCTCAAAAAATTGATGATCATCAATATCATTGCTTTCAAGTTTGATACTGACCATGGTATGCTTCCTGATATATTGTTATGGGCCAACTCCAAATAATGAAGACTTTCAAGGAAAGAAAGGTTCTTAGGAATATCGCCACTAAACAGGTTTGATCTCATCCTCAAAATCTGCAATTGTGGCATTTTTTGTGGTAACCACTCTGGCAATGTTCCAAAGAACCTATTGTATGAAACATCAAGGAACACTAATTGTGTGGCACTCTGAAGAAATTCAGGGAATTCACCTGAGAGATCATTGTTGTTTAAGGCTAAGACTATACATGCTAGAACCAAATTGATCAACAGAATTTAAGCTGAACACTGAAGGATTGTTATATGGCTCCTTCCAGCACTGCATAACATCTCCTGTTAATTTGTTTCCGGATAGGTCCAACCGTTGAATACCAGCCAATTGGCATATAGATGAGGGAATGGTGCCTGTAATTTGATTATTTGCCACAGAAACTGCTCGAGAAATGGGGCTTTTAACATTGCTGGCAGTGGTCCCGTGAAAGAGTTTTGAGGACAGATTCAAGTATGATATATTTATAGGGATCCAAGGAACTTGACCTGTAAGCTTATTAGATCCCGGATGCCGCGAACGAGACGTTGTGGCGGTGCCTGCTAGAGAACGCGACGGCGAACCGAGCTATAGCGGCCGCACGGCTGGCGGCGGAGAAATAGACGAGGGAGGGACGCAACGACCGGGCCGAGCCGTCGTGCAGCATGTAGTCTAGGCTTCTACCAGCTGTAGTTTGTATGATTTGTAGTACATTATGTTTTTTAAATATTATTGCAAAACAAAAAATAGGTCGCCCCATTGGAAGCACACTACGTGCGGTCAAAATATATCCGTGGGGCGACGAAAACGGACAGAGGCGATCACTTTTGGACGTTCGAAATGCGTCGTCCCGTTGGAGATGCCCTCGTGGCCCCGGTAGCCATCTGGTCCTCGTCTGAATCGGTACACGGGGATAAACCGGCCACGTGCATTCTAGCGCTGCGATTCAAACGAACCAATTCATCCACGCTGCCCGACGTATGCGCGTTCATCAAAGTCGGCGTCCGTTCTGGCTATATAGCCATGCCATGTCATCTAAAGTCTTCACAAATAAATCTTCATACAATAGACACGTTACTAGTTGGCTCTACAATTATTCAAGTATTAAATGGTTGCATGTGAATGAGTTTGCATGCAAGATGAGAACAGCCGGCTAAGAGCAATTCCAATAGTATAGCTAGCTGCTGGCTATAAGCCAAGTGACATGTCATCTATAGCCAACATATACAATAGTGAGCTATAAAAATGTAATATTTTATCAATATATGACCCACCTTTCACTCTCACAAAGTGCCTAGGAGCACGTGCTAGAGCTGGCTCTTGCATAAGAGCCCACTCTCCTTTTCTCTCCTCCTCTCTCTCCTCCAACTAAGCAATAATGTAGTATTTTAATCCTTATAGCTAGCTGACTAGGACTTATTGTACTTACTCTAAGCATCCATGGCAGACTACAACTTTTTGAACTTTGTGCTACAGCCAGGCTACAAGTGAAGCGTCGACTATCTTCTCTCTCCTTGCTTCTCTCTCATCCTAAGAGCATCCCCACTCGTTGGCGCTCCCCACGCCCAAATCCGGCGAAATTTTCGTCCGGATTGGAGTAAGATTTGGCGTGGGGAGTAGTTTCCCAGTCGTGTGCTCCCCAAGCGGCGTTTCTCGGGGAAAAAGAGGACGGCTCGGGGAATCCGGACGAAAGAGGAGACACGTGGGCGTGGGCGGTTGGTTTAGCTTCATCCGGAGTCCCCGGGAGACCCCCGGGAAACCGAGGATGGCATGGGGAGTCCGGACGAAAATAGGCTCAAATCCGGAGCAAAACGAGGAACCGGGGGCCTGACTGGGCCGTTTTTCGCCGTCCGGATTAAAAAAAGTGGCCGTGGGGGCTCTGTGGGGAGACGAGTGGAGATGCTCTAATGGCTTATAGTCTGCTGAATAGGATCTATTGTATTTGCTCTACGAGAGGTAACTATTTTCTTTCACAACCTGACATCTCTGTGACATAGACTCGAGTGGGGCGCACCTTAAATCTCATATAAATATGAGTGTTCTTTAATTATACCAAAGAAAGTTTGTATGAGGTACAAGAAACAGATTTGGTGCACATAAGCACCAGTGCTCTTGGTTTTTAAAAATATTTCAAAATTGTATATCTGTGTTTCAAAAATTCTGTCACATTTATTTTGTGAATACATACATGTCTTAAATACTCGGGTAAAGTTTTGGTAGAAAATGCATTGTATTTTTAGCTATAGGGAAAAAACAAATTTGTGGCTGGATAGATATTTGTCAGAAACTTGTCTTTTTGTATAGCTCAAAATACAACACATTTTTCATTTTCTTTTCCAAAATCCATACCGTATCTTTGGAATGTTTATATGTAGGTCGGTATTTAATATCAATTTTTTGAAATTCAAAAATATTTTTAAATAACACAAGCATTGGTGCTCATGTGCCTAAGACACTTTCCCTGAGGTACTTCCAAAACAAAAAAGTTCGCATGACCTATACTCCTATAAATTTGCACTACACATTTCTTATAGGGTTGGTTCGTATGGGATATGTTCTATAATCACTAATAATAGTACAGAAAGGGTATGTTCTATAATCAAACAACTAGTATAGAAAAAAAAAATTGTATATGACCTCAAGACATATGTCGTATTGATTAATTCCCTCGTACTGGGCAGTAGTCAGGTAGCAGTTTTCTTTGCAATCTTGAACAATTAAACAACTGTAACCATTTTATAGCAGTAAGATTGTTCAAACGCACAGAAATTTCAGCTACATAAACAAGGCTCATTGGGTAGTTACATTTTAACACAAAAAGGCCCATAGCAAAGAAACAAGTCAATGAAATTTTACTAAATAAGCTTGATTTAAAGGTTGATAACAGTACCAAAATTTTAGCTGTGCCACTCATTGCCGATAGTAACAGGATGCTCATATGACAAAACTAAGAGATAACCAGACAAGCTCTCGTAGCAGACAGTCTCCTACAAACAAAGTGACCATAACAGCAGCCTGAAGAATAGTTCACTCGTCCTCCTGGCTACGAAGCCTAGCAAGCTTGTTTGTGACAACAATATCCAGCTGAGCAGCACGCTCCACAATGTTCTTACGCTTCTGGGTAGAGACGTTGTGCGCAATCTCAGCACAGTATGTCCTGTCAGCAATGAATGAAACACAAAGGTTAATACCAATCATAGCATCATTATAAGAGTGAACAAAGCATATGTTAACTCTAGCACAATTCAAAAGTGTGAAGAACCATCAGGCTTGAGAACATTCAGTTCTTAACACTAGTAAGCACTGCGAATCGACAGCATTAGTTTACCTGTTGTGCATCATAAGCAACTCAAGCTCAGACACGTTGTGGACAACAAACTTCTTGAACTTGTTCGGCAGGTAATGCCTGGTCTTCTTGTCAGAACCATAACCAATGTTGGGCATCAAGGTACATCCTTTGAACTTTCGCCTGACACGAGAGTCAATACCCTTTGGCCTGCGCCAGCTGGGCTATAGACATAGAGAAGTGAAACTGCTCAGTTTTAAGCACAAGATAACACAAGTAGACAAAGAAAAACAATACATAAAGAAGATATAGAGCCTCAGCATATAAGAAATAAAAAAGAAGCTACAAAAATTAACGGCTTCAGCGTGCAAGAATTCTATACTTATGCTTATGTGTTGTATAATTCATTGATTGGTTCCATTCAGGAAATAGGCTACAGCTGCAAGCAGTTGCATAATCGATTTTTCAGATGACGCTTTTAAAAACAAGTTCGCAAAGACTGTGCAAAGCAAACAGTGGAAATGGTACAAGTTGCAAAGAGTGCACCATGCAAACAATTCAAATGGCACATGTCAGAACTTCACTTCTGTGGCAGGGATTTACTTGCTAATGCAGATTCATTTAACCAAAAAACTACAAGAATTTAATTCAAATTCATATAAGAATCCCTGCCGCCAAAATTTAGGTATAACAGGAAAAGAACTCATTTCGGTGAAAGGATCAGAAAGAAGGTACTAATCATGGAGAAGACAAGATTTTCTTCAGCACCCACTGGGTGACAAGTGTTGGGAGAAATCTGGGCAAACACTCAATACTCAGAATGAAGCCTCGCCTTTTTTATCAAACCCACTCCATGAAGCCATGAAGTTATTGCTGTCGAAGAGTTTGCGAGAGCCACAGTGCTATACTTATGCAAGGGCTACTGCTCTCTTACTTCGTCCCAATGTTCACTGAAGAAAATGTTCTCTTTCTCAGACCTTTTACTAAGCCATCATTTCCTTTCATTCAAGGGGAAGATAGAGCAGAGAAAGAAAACACCAGCTAGACTCAAAGTTTGGGCACCAAGTGGAATAAGCAAGCTTGTTTAAACATGCAATATTGAGTTATTTCCTTCAAATTAATTACGGCTTCTACTCAAAGCAACAAGAAAACATTTCTACAGGCTATGACCACGTGTGGTGTGTCAACTGCTTATATTCAGTCATGTGCAAGTTCTGTAAATACACTTAACACATCGGTAAAGCTGGCTCAATACTCACACTTCCCTACCATTTCACGGCATCATTGCCTAAGCTAGAAAAAATTAGGCATAGCCCGCAACAACAACGACGACACACAATAATCCAGGTTAAAATTTAACATCAGAAACCACTTGGAACGGCTAAATAACCACAACAGCGCACGGCAATCGCTACCTAGCACCGGAACATGCGGCGCCTACAAATTACACTTGTCCATTTCAAAGATTGGTAGGAGAAGTGGATACCTTGAGGCCGATGTAGCGGTCGCTATGGGCCCTCTTGAAGTGCTTGGTCCTCTTCTTCACGATCTTCGTCGTCAGCAGAGGCACCGCCATCTCTGATCTGCCGGGCAAAACCAAAAGTCGGAGTTGGAATCAGATGAAGAAAACAGTGTCACAAATGATCTGAGAGGTGGAAGCTCTGTTATGGGCTGCTTGCTGGTACCTCCGAAGGTGACGACCCTGACCCTGACCCTAACCCTAACCCGGAGCGAGGAGGAAGAACGGCGGCGGCGGCAGGGTCGTGTTTGCAAGGCGGCGCGATGTTTATACCTTCAGCAAACCCTAGATGTGTGGGCTTTGATGGGCCACTACTAAATATATATACCCATCAACGAGAAAGATGCAGTCTACCCACGAAACGGGCCTAGCAAACATATTCGGCCTTTGTGCGACCTTCGAAAGTTCACTCTCAAGTGGGTAATATATAGCGAGAACCAACCTGAGGTTGGGTGGTTAGGAGGGTGGTTGTACCCCCAGCCCACCAGAGTTCAAACCCCAGGTTTGACATCTGTGTGTCTCATAAAGGCGGAATATTCATTCAGTGGGAGGCGACGTTCCCGTCGACAGCGAGGCGCCTGTGGTGACTTCGTCAATTTCAAGATCCAATCCGCCGGCTCAGTCTTCCGGAGGTGCTCATAGGGGTAGGGGTGTGCGTGTGTGCGTTCATAGGGGTGAGTGTATGCGCGTGTATGTGAGTGTCTGCGTTTGTACTGTGTTTCTCAAAAAAAAAAAGGTGGGTAATATATAGCGGCCCAAAGCAACCGGCGCAGCTTGTCTAACTTGCTTGTAGAAGTCACCAAGGTTCAGTTCTCTGACTTGCCGTTGGAACGGTGAGATCACTTGAAACACTATACAAGTAGTACTGTACTGACCCGATACGATAGCATCAACTGTTCACGGTACTGTTTGTTACACTAGCACTTGTTTCAAACCATCAGATCTGAATCTAACAGTAGAAAATGAGCACAAGTTAGAGGTACGTTAAGAAAATCTTTTATCGAAGTTAACTTAGTCGGCTGACGATTAAAATCAGCCGATTAATCGGGTTATAAACGAGTTAATCGGACGATAAATGAATTTATCGGTTAATCTAACGATTAATTATTGAATCGGATGTCTTTTTAAATAATGGTACTGTTCACCTCTAACTTGTCTATGGCGCGGTAAGTGACACACAAATAGATACTTACCAAGAAGATTTTCTCTCCACTAAAAAATTCTTTCTGAGTAAGAATAGGCCCTAAAAATGCCCAGATTTCATGAGCAATCGAGCACTGCTTTTTCTTTTGAGATGAATCGAGCACTACTTGAGTAGGAGTAAACTGAATACAACAAAAAAATATTATATATCAGTTTTAAATATGTTGACTTTGGACAGAGTCTCACTGGAGCGGTTTTGACTTGACATAGCTTGAATTGATATGACGCATGAAAGTTACATTTTCATTTATAAATCTAATCTTGGTACCACGGCGCAGTAAATTAATTTTCGCAACTAGTTGGTCCTGCGGTAGATATTATCTCTTCAATATATTTAATTGTCCAAGTTAAATAAACAATTGAATGATGTAAGTGGCACGCAATGTAATGTTCTTCTTCGAAAAAGACATAACAAAATATAACTTCTTGTAACTTGCAAATATAAACTTATGTCATGTGCATACTAGTTAACTTGAGCACTATTCATTTAAATCATTGTTTCTCGGTTACAAATGGTGAACCTGCTTATCTCTAGCCTACTACCTACTGGTCACCCGGCTCTGTGGAGATGAACGATCGCCCGTAGCTCTCTCCGATGCTCTCTCCATTGCTCATCCGTCGTTGATCCCGGCTGCTCTCTCCGCCACGAACATCAAGTAGGCAGATCTATCCGCGGCCACAGCCTCCTGACGCAGTTGCTGCTCCAGCTCCTCCTGCCGCCGACGGTGATCCAACTCCTGCCTCTGTAGCCGGAGTTGCATCTCCGCCAAACGCCGCCGCTCGTAGACTTCATCATGACGCTACGTCTCCTCCCGCATCAACCGCCGTAGTGCAAGCTCCTCCCACCCCAGCTGCTGGTGCGCCTCCCACCGGCGCTGCCGCTCCGCCTCCCGCCGCTGCCACGCCTCCTCGGGCTCCAGCCGCTCCACCTCCTCCCACTGCCACCGCTCCGCCTCCTGGCCCTGCCGCTACGTCTCCCGCCGCGCCTGACGTGGGCATTACCCTTCGGGTAATCGACATTGCCCTATCTTGTATTGATTAGTTGGAGGACCATGAAGACACCTGGAGGCAAGATGGGCCACCTAGGCGGCGCACTGGAGGAATCCTTGGCGGGCAAGACAAGGAAGCGGCCGAACAAGAAAGGATTAGATCTAAAGCTTTGTAAACCTAGTCGTACTTGGTTAGACCTCTTGAGACCTGGCCTCCTATATAAGGGCCAGGAGAGGGGCTGCCGAAAGACAGAATCAATCATAGCAATACTAGCCACCAGAAAGTCCAAAGCTAGGTCATCGTAGCACTTAGCCTCTCGACGAGATCTCAGCCGAACTATTCGGCACCCCATTGTAACCCATTATCATCATAATCAAGAACAGACATGCAGGACGTAAGGGTTTTACCTCATCGAGGGCCCCGAACCTGGGTAAATCGCTCCCCCCGCTTGTCTGTGAATCGATGTCTCGTGTCAGCTTGCAGGATTCCGCTAACCCTAAGCCCCAAATGGAGGGCATTGCCGAGGAGTACCCTCGACAATTGGCGCCGTCTGTGGGAACCCTGCCGGCACAAGATCGGACATCGGCTGAACCCTTTATGTCATCGGCAGCTTCGTCAACACCGTCATCGCCTCATCTGGGAAGCCCGATTCGTTTCGGCTACTACGAGTTCACCCCACATAGCGACTCATCTCGCTCAACTTTCTCCGGTCTACAAGGCAACATGGAGATGACTGATACGCGTATAGCACGCGACCGTTGGGAACCCCAAGAGGAAGGTGTGATGCGTACAGCGGCAAGTTTTCCCTCAGTAAGAAACCAAGGTTTATCGAACCAGTAGGAGCCAAGAAGCACGTTGAAGGTTGATGACGGCGGAGTGTAGTGCGACACAACACCAGGGATTCCGGCGCCAACGTGGAACCTGCACAACACAACCAAAGTACTTTGTCCCAACGTAACAGTGAGGTTGTCAATCTCAACGGCTTGCTGTAACAAAGGATTAGATGTATAGTGTGGATGATGATTGTTTGCAGAGAACAGTAGAACGAGTATTGAAGTTGATTGTATTCGATGTTAAGAATGGACCGGGGTCCACAGTTCACTAGAGGCGTCTCTCCCATAAGAATAAGCATGTTGGGTGAACAAATTACAGTTGGGCAATTGACAAATAAAGAGGGCATGACCATGCACATACATGTTATGATGAGTATTGTGAGATTTATGGGCATTACGACAAAGTACATAGACCGCTATCCAGCATGCATCTATGCCTAAAAAGTCCACCTTCAGGTTATCATCCGAACCCCCTCCAGTATTAAGTTGCAAACAACAGACAATTGCATTAAGTATGGTGCGTAATGTAATCAACAAATACATCCTTAGACATAGCATTGATGTTTTATCCCTAGTGGCAACAGCACATCGACAACCTTAGAGGTTTCTGTCACTCCCCCAGATTTAATGGAGACATGAACCCACTATCGAGCATAAATACTCCCTCTTGGAGTTACAAGCAAAAACTTGGCCAGAGCCTCTACTAGTAACGGAGAGCATGCAAGATCATAAACAACACATAGATAATAGATTGATAATCAACATAGCATAGTATTCATTTATTTATCGGATCCCAACAAACACAACATGTAGCATTACAGATAGATGATCTTGATCATGTTAGGCAGCTCACAAGATCCAACAGTGATAGCACAATTAGGAGAAGACGACCATCTAGCTACTGCTATGGACCCATAGTCCAGGGGTAGACTACTCACACATCACTCCGGAGGCGACCATGGCGGTGAAGAGTCCTCCGGGAGATGATTCCCCTCTCCGGCTGGGTGCCGGAGGCGATCTCCTGAATCCCCCGAGATGGGATTGGCGGCGGCGGCATCTCTGGAAGGTTTTCCGTATCGTTGCTCTCGGTACTGGAGTTATTTTCGACGAAGGCTTAAGTAGGTGGAAGGGTAGGTCAGGGGGCGCCACGAGGGGCCCACACCACAGGCCGGCGCGGCCAGGGCCTGGGCCGCGCCGCCCTGGTGTGTGGTGGCCTCGTCGCCCCACTTCGTTTCCTCTCCGGACTTCTGGAAGCTTCGTGGAAAAATAAGATCCTGGGCGTTGATTTCGTCCAATTCCGAGAATATTTCCTTACTAGGATTTCTGAAACCAAAAACAGCAGAAAAACAGAATCGGCTCTTCGGCATCTCGTTAATAGGTTAGTGCCGGAAAATGCATAAATATGACATAAAGTATGCATAAAACATGTAGGTATCATCAATAAAGTAGCATGGAACATAAGAAATTATCGATACGTTGGAGACGTATCAATGACCTTCAGGAGCGTCCACTACAACGTCAACTCAGAAGGAGTCCTTCGGCTGCTGGAATCTCCCATCTCCAGATCGACGATTCCAAGCGCATCGTCATCACTCGACCTTTCGGCTGGCCTGACAAGCCCGTCGAGTTTGCCCGCGCCTTCGACTCCCCGTTCAGCATCTTCCATGTCGGTCGGATCCGATGATCCCGCGTCCTCGGAGCTAACCTCGTACTACTGCATGAACTGCGACACCAGGCACGGGCTAGGGTCGAGCGACACGCCGTTCATCTGCAATGCCCACTATTCATCGGGAGAGGACAGCATCGACATCATCACCCAAGGACACACCCGAAGAGTGGCGCCCCTCCAAGTTTATGTTGCTAACAGGGGAGATGGAGATCGCACCCCCCGTTCCAGCAGGCGAGCTAGTTTTGAGAACAACGCCAGCAACAACAAAAGCGACCATACCATCGCAGAGGAGGAGTGGGCAGCAGCCAAGGCAGACGTGCTTAACAACACGCCACTTCCTGCGGGAACCACGGTCGGCACTCTCAATGCTTACCGCTCCATATTGGAGAAAAATCGGGAGCGACTATCCAAGGAGCAAGCCACCCTCGAGAGACGCCTATCTGCGGCAGACCGATCCAGCGAGCGACGAAGGGGCTCGCAGGGAAGCGCCTCTCGAAGTACTCACGGAGGAGGCAAACATCGATCAAGAATGTCCAGGCTCTCGGAAGACGATGCTAGAGAAATAACATCAAATTTGACCAAGTCCTTCATGACCACAGACACCGCGGGCATGCCACGACCAAAGACCGTCGCGGGAGCGACCGCCAATCTCGCTGCATATCTCATCAATCAGCGCCCCGAAGGTTCCATGGCTCAAGCCCACCGAGGTGCCCTAGAAAGTCTCGCGATATTGGGAGACAATCTGGTTCCAAGAAAGGACAAGACTACGTTGCAAGCTAGTGGCTCAAAACACCATGCGAGAGATGCTCGGGATGAAATTACTCAGAGTAGGATCGACAAAGCAAGGTGGCGACGCGCCGCCAGAGAGGAACACGACAGCGATTCTTCGGATGAGAGCCAGGAGAACGACGGCGAGCTTAGGGGAGCCGATTGTTTAAGCTACAAAATTCGGGAGGCGATGCCACCCAAGAAGTTCAAACCCACCCCTACCGACGCCGCCAAGTACGATGGGCAGCAGGAGCCGAGATCCTGGATAGAGGATTATCTACAGACAGTGATTCTGCAAAAAGGGAACCAGATAGCAGCAATGCAGTGCCTGCAGCTTTACCTAAAGGACTCAGTGCGAGCCTAGCTAAGAGGTCTGCCGAAGCGTTCCATCAAGTCATGGGACGACCTAGTAGAAGCCTTCGTCGCCAACTTTCAAGCAACCTACAAAAGGCCCGTCGGGATCGAAGAGTTACGGCATTGTCAGCAAAAGCAGAAGGAGTCGATGCGCGCATACATCGGGAGATTCACCAAGCTCCTGAACGCTGCGGAAGACGTATCTGTCGACAGAGCAATCGACGCCTTCCGCGATGGCATCCGACGTGAAAGCTATATAGAAGAACTCGGACGCAAGAAGCCGAAAACCATAACTAAGTTAATGGAAATCGCCAACAGCTGGGCCGATGGCGAAGACAACGTTCGAAAGCCACGACAGCGCAGCGACGATGAAGAAGATGACCAGCCGAAGCGGGTGGTCGAAGGGATCGCAACAAGAGAAGGAAGAACCGCAGCTATGCTGACAACAACTTGGTGGCCGCAGGCTACTCTGATCGACAGGACGATCGGTATGATGACAGGCGAGACGATCGACAGGACGGTAATCGGAACAACTCTGGGAACCGTGGCAACAATAAACCATGACAACAGAGAACCCCCGAACTACCATACGCCGAGCAGATCAACGCCCCCTGCTACTTGCATTCGTATACCGATTCCAAGGATGGTAAAATAAAGTCTAGCCACCTGCTCAGGGACTGTCGGCAGTTCATCGATATGCATAAAACTCATCCAGCAGGCAGGCCAGCAACAGCTACCACCACCACCACCACCCCCACCGCAACACCAGGTCCAGCAAGCTCAACCTCATCAACCCAACGAGGCATTTCCATCACCACGTGGGCAGATGAGTATGATCCACAGGACAGGTGTTTCAAGGAGAGAAATGAAGAAGCTCACCCGAGAAATCAACCTGGCAGAAAGCATCATGGCGAACATCCCTGAGTATGTCGAATGGTCGTCTCAGAATATCACGTTCAGCCGAGCGGATCACCCGATGACTATACCAAAACTAGGACACGCTGCCCTAGTGGTCGAAGCACAGATAGGAGGATTCAAGATGAGCAAGGTCTTCATGGACGGAGGAAGTGGACTCAATCTGATATTCCTTGACACAATCCAGAGTATGGGGATCACCATGAGAATGCTAGAAGAATCAGACACTCGCTTCCATGGGATCCTCCCTACTTCGCCAGCGTACTCTCTTGGCAAAGCGTACCTAAACGTTGTCTTTGGCAAACCCGACAATTTCAGGAAGGAGAAGATCGAGTTCGAAGTCGTGAACTGGGAATCGCAGTACCACGCTATACTCGGGAGACCAGTTTATGCCAAGTTCATGGATGTACCACATTACGCATACCTCAAGCTGAAAATGCCTGGGAACAATGGGACAAACATTACAGTCTATGGAAGTTTCTCACGCTCGGACAATTGTGATCGGGACTTTCAGAGGATTGCTGCTAAGTTTGGCTTGAGGCAAGAAATTGCCGACCTTCCGCCGAAGTCCTCGTCACGCAGTATTAAGGAAGAAGAACGCGTTAGAGGAGCAAAGAAGAAGTCTGCCGACCTCGCCCTTGAAGCTCCGGCAGTACAAACTTCGGCAGCCCAGGTTTCGGCAGCAAAAGCTTCGGCAGTTGACGATGCAGAAGATATAGGAGGCAGCAAGACACTGACAATCGCTGCCCAGATCCCTAGCAAAGTCGACGACGCTTCAAAAAACACCAACACGGTGACCAAGCCAGAAGATGAGAAGAACCCCTTCAATACTTAAGCAATCTACTAGCATTTAGTTTCATTTTTCCTTCCAAACAGGGCTTCCCCTTTTTCGCCCTTTAGTCCAGCGTTTTTTTATTAATAAGAACTCAAGTTTCGATTCCTTGAAAAGCTTTGCAGTTGACCGGAGCACCTAAACCGCATCTTTGTAAATCTTGGCAAACGATGGTCCAACACAGTACGCGGCAAAGGACCGTGCTCCGAAAAATAACTCTACGAGTGCTACAGGATGCAAAATAAACAAGGACATTAACCCTTCCCTCTGTTATAGATGCCTCTACGAGCGCCGTAAATAGCAAGAGTCCGGAAGTACACATCAACACAACCCACGTTCGATATTTTGCTTACGGAAATATCAAGGAACAACGGGTTCACCGGCAGTCATTACACCCGAATAATTCAGGAGTGGCTGTCGAAGCATACATCGGTTGAAGGCAAAGTTGCGCATACAACGGGATTAGTAAAACCCGCAACACGAGCTGATCACTCAAAAATTTTGCCGACCAACGAAATACATACACGACTAAACGAGCAATTAAGATTTGCTCCTTCAAAATTTGCCAACGGCATCAACATGGTAAAAATACATATACATGTATCTACCAAAAAATAAACGATCCTAACACTTGGATCAAGTAGTCATAACATCTATACAAACAACCTTAATTCCTGAAATCACCCTTGCGGAGTGTCTTTTTCTTCAGGTGCCTTCGAATCCTTCTCCAGTTTGTCGACAATCATATTCGCAGGTAGTAAAACCTTCGGATACAGCGTCTCCAAGTCACCAGTTGCATTGGCAATGGACAGTAAATTCGCTGAAGGATAACGCGCAAGTACAAGAGCAAGCGTAAGTCTGGCTCCTGCAAAGACATGAGCTCGCACCAAGTCCCGAATCTTCTTGGTATTCCCAAACTCCGACATCAGAGTCAATAGTGTGGGGGGAACTCTGTTCAAGGGAAACATTGTCCTCCAAACTACCCTCAGGGCTTTGTAGCACTTCTCGAAGAAGTGGTGAACCTGTTGGACCCGATCCTGAAACTGTGCAACAGCCGACGCCTTCGACTGCTCCCGCCAGAAAATTTCTTCGGCTGACGACAACTAGATCAGCGCGTGTACACGCTCGTGAATCCGCTTGTTCTCTTTCGCACGATTCAGAGATATGACTGGCAGAGCGATCAATAAAAGATCAGGCGGCACGTTTCTGGTGGAAGAATAATGAATACAAGGGTCAGGGGACTTACAGTTTAAACTTTCGGTGGCTTTATGAAGTTCGGTAAGGGTGTAGCGCTCTACATCAGACGCGATTTCGCCCTTCTTCTTGATGATAGCAGCCAAGGCGTAGGTGCTGCGCAGATCCTTCTCCAACTGTGTGATATGATCCTTCATACGTTGGATCCGATCA
This sequence comes from Lolium perenne, assembly GCF_019359855.2. Classification (NCBI taxonomy): domain Eukaryota; kingdom Viridiplantae; phylum Streptophyta; class Magnoliopsida; order Poales; family Poaceae; genus Lolium; species Lolium perenne. Next base: position 91,589,294 of record NC_067250.2, on the reverse strand, counting down.
TCTTCAGAAAGAGCACCCAAAGAATCTTCGACAGATGCAGGCACGGGGAACACCTGCAAGAAACAGCGTCAAAAAGCATGACAGACTGATTCCTTGAAACATCGGAAGATACTCCCATCGGGAGAATGCAAGTGACAGTATTATAACAAAGAGTGTGCTAGCAACATTGCTAGCACAGAGTTTATTACAACCGAAGGATATCCAAGCAAGACAATGTTTCACATCCAATTAAGGAAAAGTTTGCTACAAAAGATCAGAGCGCCTGAGTCTGGGTTGATAAGCTAGGGCCTGCCGACGTCTTTCTTGATGAAACCAACTCAAGAAGTTGGCGTGCACATCTAACGGCTGACGCTTTGAAGGTGCTCAAATCGACCAACCGCCCATCCTCCTCCTTCGGCAGCTCCTTGGACATTTCTTCAATATCAGCCTTAAAGCCGTGACCCATCATAAGTTGGAAGGCAAGGACGGCGCCATAGGTACGTGAAGTGCGTTTGAATACCTCGATAACCTCTTTGGTGTCAATCGCGAAGGCGTCGATCAATTGCCCCAGAGTTTTATCTTGACTGATCTTGGGGAAGATCATCGAGTGTATCCGCGCCATGGCACCCTTTCCCTTCGCAAGAAGCTCCTGTGTGAGCTGATGAGAAGCAAGAGTCATCGACAAGCCATTAGACGGAGAGTTGTCTGGAATTTTGTCCAAGGCGTCGGCAGGAATGTTGGCGGCTTCTGCAGAATGAGAAGAGATCATTGATAAAAGGCTGAGCCCATAAGTACGATAATTGACAGAGGAAAACAAAAGAGATTACCAAGTAAAGCCAAGGAAGATTGGCGAAGGAGTTCATCCTTTTCAGCCGCCCGAGCTTCGGCAGCTAGCCTGGTCGCCTCTTCCTCTCTCAACTTCTCTTTCAGCTTGCCCAGCTCCTCCTTCAAGGAGTCGACTTCTTGGCGGGCCTCGGCAGCTATCTTGACCGCACCATCTAACTTTGAGGAGGAAGATTTAATCTCCTTCTGGAGCCGAACTTTCTCTGTTTCTAGAGAAGTGAATTGGGAAGCAAAGGCCTGCAAAGAGGAGATAACTCCGCGCAGGTCCTAAAGGAAAAAAGGGGGTTATTCAATGAGAAATCATTAAGCAAGATACACGCTCGAGAAGTTCATGCTGCAATCGAGAGGGACTTACAGAAGGAGGAGTCCTGGTAGCGGCAGTTGAAGGAGCATCCTTCCCTTTAGAAAGGGAGGAAGCGGTTGATATCTGAGCTGCGGGGGCTGCTTTAGGAACCGACGCTTCAGAAGCAGCGACGTCCGGCGGAGTGGCTCCGGGTTTAGCCTTCTTGGCCGGCGGCTCGACGAAACCTTCGTCCCTGTGAAGGGAATTGATCGATGAAAAGTTATGAATGGGATGCAAGAAGTAAAAGGATGAAATACGGCTTCAGGGAAGAAGATACTTACATATCGAAGAGGTCATCTTCATCGGCAAAGCCGCCGGTCGATCTCTTTGCGGGTGAAGACCTGGCCTCCTCCACAGCTGCATCAATAAAGGCATCATGATCAGCGTCATCATCACGCACTGATCCTTCTGTGTTGCAAGCATCATCGGCTGGGGAAGGAAGGTTGGCATGGGCGGCTTCCGAATCTATCGGGTCATCACATTCATCCTCTGGATCTATATGTTCGGCAGTGCGGAAATCAACAGGGATCGAGGAACCTCTTCCTTCGGAATTGTCATTCGGTGAATCCTGCAAGTTTCCAGAAACTATGGGAACCTGCTGAAGAATGGAGTGAATAAGAACAATGGAAACATGCCGACTAAACAAACACTGTCGACTAAACAAACACTGTCGATTAAGAAAAAACAGCATAATAAGGGTATAAGAAAGAGAGTTACCTCTGACAACGGATGGTTGGCGTCGAGAGGAGCATAGGAAGATATCAATGGGATCGAGTCCTCTTGACTAAAGAGAGTAAGGCGACGGACTTCGTCAAGCAGCTCCTTTTCCGACAGTTCAGCGACATTGATTCTGGTTTCATCTTTTGGACCCGTGTACATCCACATTGGACGAACCCTCGCCATGACTGGCTGAACTCGACGCCTCAGGAACACCACTGCTACCTCCGTGCCAATCATGGTTTGACCATCGGCTTCTTTGATCCAAAGGAATTTGGTGAATAACTCGTCGGCTACTGCCTTTTCGTCAGAAGAAAGAATGTTCCTCCAGGAATCCTTCGGCTTAGCCTCAAGAACATCGACAAAGCAAGGGAGCTGGGATTCGGTTGTCACAGAATCCTTGACATAAAACCACTTCAGTCTCCATCCTTGCACGGATTCTCTCATCGGGAAACTAAAGTAGTTAACCTCCGAGCGAGCCACGAACCCCACACCTCCAATGACGAAGGATCCATTGCTACTGCTGTACCTCTTAACGTAGAAGATTTTCTTCCACAATCCGAAATGGGGCTCGATGCCCAAAAATGCCTCACAAAGGGTGATAAACACAGCAACGTGAAGGATTGAGTTGGGAGTAAGTTGCCACAGTTGGATTTCATAAGTCCGAAGAAGGCGAAGGAGGAATTCATGGGCAGGAAGCGAAAGACCCCGATGTAGGAATGATAAGAATACCACGGTAAAACCAGCGGGAGGATTGGGCCGAGAGATCGCACCTGGAAGAATCACGTCCCCGTCGTTGGGGGAGACCAACCCAAGGCTTCGAGCCCTCTTCTCATCACGTTTCGTGATGGAGGACGCCAGCCAATCTCCTGGCTTGGCTAAAGAACCTGGCGGCACCGGAGCCGTAGGAGGAGCATCTCAAGGACTCTTCCTTGAGAGAGTGGAGGAAAATTTGGCGGCGGCACCACCAGTCGTAGAGCTGCCGGCGGCAGTGACGTTCTTCTTCTTCACCATTGTCTAGATCTGGTGAAGATTGGAGAAGCGGTGGCGGCGGCGTAGCGGCTATGGAAGGAAGAAGAAGGAAGGCAAAGACAGATGTGGGAAAGGATTAGGGATTTCTCGCCCTTTGGAGACCTTAAGAGGAGGAAAGATGCGTGAGCACGTGTCGTTGATGTCAGTCTAATCAAACGGGCCTATTTCCGATTAATGGTTGCGGGAATCGAGGAGCCACCTTGGTAACTGTGCGCATAGACTGGAAATTGCTTGAAAACAGGACCAGATGGAGAGAGAATGGGCCCAGTGGGTAACGTCTTGTCAGTCAAAATCAAGGTATCGATAAAACGTCATCAATGACGTCATAAAAGTTCCCTGAAGCATTCGAAAGAATATAAAAAAAACTATCGGATGGTAAACTTGAATCTAATCACAGATTACAAAGCATCTGCGCTTAGACTCGGGGGCTACTCCCATCGGGAGCGCTGACGCGCACTCGATATGATTGAGGATTCGAAGGAAAAAGAAGAGTGATGAAGAGAAAGAGGGTTGCTTAGCTCGAATCTGCACCCAGTTGCAAGCACATGTGCCCAGACTCGGGGGCTACTCCCATCGGGAGCACTGGAAGCGCACCCGATAAATTTTTTGGCACTCCAGGATCATGCCCGGGGACTTGATTCTGTGTAGAGTAACGTTGTTTTGCCATCGGTAGTTAACCAACAAAAGTTGGGCACGTGTTGGGGGGATGACCCCCGGTATGCCAAAGGCATGCCAAACCGGATGGTTTGAGCCATCGAGATACCGGTTTAATATTCTTACCGGAACACAAAGGTAAGAGTTTGGGCTAAGTGAAGCTAAGCCGGTATCCCCAAGGGGGTATACCGGAACCCGGTAAAGAAGATACCGGAGAGAAGGGCCTGTCGGCGGGACTGGTCAAAGATTCTCTTCAGAGCAAGAAGACAAGGATGAGCTAAGCAAAGCGGCTTTAATCAGAGCCCTGGCGTCAAAGAGAGAGATGACGCTGAAAGAAGCCGGAGGACGTCAGCGTCCCTGATTAAAGAAGACTTCGGCGTCATCTACGATTAAAGTAGCTTTATAAAGTAGTTTGTCCAGTCAAAGATGCCATTAGGGTTTCTTGTTCTGTAAGCCACCCTCTCCCCTATATAAGGAGAGGGGGCACTGCCTCATACGGGCGTGTGTCCACAGAGGAGATTAGACGATAGAACTGGTATCCAAGCACCTGTAATCATGTTGAGATCAATGAAGCAAGCGATCTAGTAAAGAGTTCTTCCTCTTGTCTCTCTTCGTGCATATCGGCCTTTGGTTGTGTTCTTGAGGAAAGCATCCGGAAGTTCATCCCATCTAGTCGCAAACCCTCCCCCGAATCCTCTAGCGCCCATTCGGCCCCAACTTAAGCCATCCCATGGCATCTGCTCGTTCGCCACGACGACAGTTGGCGCCCACCGTGGGGCATGAAGTGGCGCTTGCTGGAGTTCACATTCGGGCGGGCATCCTCGATGTCCCCGGTCAGCGTACGGTCTCCGCGTTGGTGCAGCGCATCTACGCCATGGACTTCATCAACGACAACGCGGGCTGCTTCGCCAACGGCGGCATCTTCCCCAAGAACGGCCGCATCATCGAGTTCGGCAGCCACCGCATCTACTTCGGCACTGTTCCTGTGCGCCAGTGCCTCTCGCCGGTGCTGGTGGCGCCGGATCCGCCAAGGTGGCTACATGCTGGCCGTGCTCCAGGGAGCGTGGAGGTGATGATGGCAGGCGCGGTCGACGCCGGCAAAGAAGCTGCAGAAGAAGGTGCTGGGCGTGCGGTTTGGACCCGTGCGGCCAAGCCACCGCTGGAGCGAGGCGCAGGCGCAGCGGGAGCATCATCCGCGCCACCGGAAACACCGCTCCAAGCGGCGATGAACGTCCTCGCCACCCCCATCGCGCAGAACATCGACCCGGCAGCGGCTCAGGCGGAGCTGGAGGCGCAGCGCCAGAAGATGCTCGAGAGCGGCAAGGACATCGCCAGAGCGCAGCGCGAGCTGAACCTAACCCTACGTGAGTACAACGCTGCCCATGGCTTTGCTTCTGTTAACGCGCATGCTGCTAGGATACCGGAAAACCGGCTTAAGGCTCGCAATCTAGATCAGGACCTGCGCAAAGAAGTTGCTGCCGGTAAAAGTATCTCTGCATCTGTGAGCATTGTAGAGAAACCTAAGTACGATGGCCGGATAAAACGATAAAAGCTGCTAAAGCTGCCGTAGCGCTGTGTGACTCGCTTTCCGGGGACGCTCTGGCAAAACAACAAGAGCGTGTCCGGGAACTTCTTGAAACTATCGAGCAACAGCATGCATAGCAGCTTGATAGGCTAAACAAGGCTGTGGCTTCAAAATCCGCGCGTTCGACAAGGAATGCCGGTAGCAAGTCCCATGGGCAGGCTTCGTCCCCCCATCCGGACAGAAGAAGAGAAAAATAAGTGAATGCGCAGCAGATGACTGTGTACGATCCAGTTCTTGCCGGAAAGCAACAAGCCGGGCAATATGATGCCGGCAGAAAAGGCCAAGGGGCAAACAGAGGCTACGCCAAAGAGGGCTATGCCGGAAACAATCATGCCGGTAGACAAGAAACCGGGCAAAATTATCGGGCTGCAAGGGCAGCGTACGATGAGGAGGAAATAGGTCCCCCGAGGTACCGGCAGGCAAGGGCCGCGGTACCGGAATGTTATGATGAAGCCGATTCTGCAAGACCGGCAGCATACCGGAACTCGTTGGGAGAACGCTTTGGAGAAAGGTACCTACCGGAACGGGATGCGAGGCACCGTCTGGATAGAGTGTACTTGTCAGAAATGATCGAGGAGGAAGGTCCCCCAGGCCCAAAATGCTTTGGCCCAAGGATCATGAAAGAAAAACCACCAGTTCGCAACTTTATGTTGCCCCATGACACAAAAACATATGATGGCACCACGAAGCCGGAAGATTGGCTCGCGGATTACGTGACCGCAGTGTACGTCGCAGGCGGCGGAGGAACCGTAGCAGGAGGAGGAAATCGACGATGGGCCGTGAGAATCATACCATCATTTCTGGTTGGGCCGGCAAGAATCTGGCTAAACAACTTGCCAGCAGGAAGCATAAATGGCTGGCTGGATTTTGAGGAAGCCTTTGTGAGCAATTTCAGCAGCACCTATCAGAGGCCAAACAGGCCGCGACAGCTCGCTCTGTGCATACGAGCGCCGAGCAAACAGACCGGGATTATCTGGCCCAGTGGAACACCACAAGGAACTCCTGTGAAGGGGTGATCGAGGCACAGGCCATTGCTTGGTTTAGCAGTGGGTGCAGGAGAGGTTCACCGTTGTGGCAAAAGCTGCAGCGGAACATGCCGACAATGTTGGCAGAGATGATACGTGTGGCGGATAGCTATGCGTTGGGAGACCCAACGCAGCCGGCAGTGCAACCTGAGCCGGAACAGCAGCACCAAGAGGAACACCGGGATAACCGGAATAACAAAAGAAGGGAAGATTTTCCGGATCGAAGGTACGGTCCGTAGCAAGTTGCTGCAGTGCAAGAAAACTCTGAGGCCAGCGGCAGTCAGAGGCAGAGAACCGGATCGCAGCCATGGGCAGGTCCTAAAAAACAGTGGGTAGAAAAGAAGCCACAGGTTCGTAAAAAGAACTGGCAAGAACCCGCGAAGTACACCATGGAAGCTGCCATGGACCAACCTTGCCGGTGGCACACACCGAACCCGGCACACCCGTCAAACCATCTGACGAAGGATTGCACTTGGACCAAGTACTTGATGCAAAAAGGAACGGCGAAAGATGCACAACCACCACAAGACATGCCGCGGCAACAACAGCTACCACCACCACCACCGCTTACCGGGGCAAACGCCTTACCGGTGCAGCCAAACCGGCAGCAGTACCCGGCGGGTTAACCGAGGTGATGGAGGGCAATGACCAACCACCTCCACCGGCACCTTTGGGCCGGAATATTCTACAAAGATCCAGATATGTGCTGCGTTGTGTTCGTGAATCGAGCCAAGCGATAAACAAAGCCTGTATCGCCGTTCTATGGAAGTGAACGCAGTGATGCCGGCAATACCAAAATATATGCTGTGGTCTGATCAAGAGATCTCGTGGTCATTCAAGGATCACCCTAAGGTCATGCCGAACCCGGGTGGCTATGCCCTCGTCTTGGACCCAATCATGCAAGGGCCAAACGCTCGAGTCAAGTTCAGCAAGGTGCTGATAGACAATGGGAGCAGCATAAACATCATGTACATGCACACCATGAACATGCTGGGCATAACAGAAAACATGCTTCAGCCAACGCGCACAACGTTCCATGGAATCGTTCTGGGACTGTCCTGCGCACCGGTTGGAAAAGTCCGGGTGGATGTGTCGTTTGGAGGACGTGACAATTGCCGGGTTGAAAACCTTGAGTTTGAGGTGGTGGACTTAGATAGTCCTTACCATGCTTTCTTTGGGAGACCGGTGTTGGCTGCTTTCATGGCCTCGACTCACACGGCGTATCTCAAGATGAAGATGCCGGCACCTCATGGACCCTTGACCGTGGTCGGAAACTACAAAGTCTCGGCTGGAAACGACTTCCGCCGGATCAAACCTGGCAGAATCGCTGGTGATTGTCGAAGAGAAGAGGAGGATGCAAACCGCGATTGCGGCGGCTCGATCCTCGCAGCTGAGCTTAGCGGCAATGAGTGCAAACTTGGGCACACCGGCGTTCAAGCCAACCAAAGAGACAAAAGACATCGTCTTTGGATCCAGCTTACCCTGAGCGCACCGTTCGTATCGGTGCCGGTATGAATGAGGCATAGGAAAGCGCGCTCGTCAGCTTCCTCCGTGAGAATCGGAATATCTTTGCCTGGTCTACTGATGACTTGGTAGGTGTTCCGAGGGAGCTGGCTGAGCACTCACTAAATGTCCGGAAAGATGCAAAGCCAGTAAGGCAGCCGCTGCGCCGGTTTGTCAAGACAGGAGAAAGATCATTGGAGAAGAGGTGACAAAGTTACTGGTTGCCGGTTTCATTGTGGAGGTACTACACACCGAGTGGCTAGCTAATCCGGTGCTGGTCGAGAAGAAGAAGGAAGAAAACATGGAAGCAAAAGCTCCAAAGGTGTGGCGCATGTGCATTGACTACACCAACTTGAACAAAGCTTGCCCGAAAGACCCTTTCCCCTTACCCAGGATCGATCAAGTGACCGATTCCACCGGGATGTGAGCTGTTGTCTTTCTTGGATGCTTATTCCGGTTTCCACCAAATCCCCTTGAAAAAGGAAGATCAAATAAAAACTGCGTTCATTACCCCGCACGGGGCTTATTGCTATGTCACTATGCCTTTCGGTTTGCGCAACGCTGGTGCAACGTACCAGCGCTGTATGCAAAAATGCTTGTTTGATCAAATCGGAAAAAATGTGCAAGTGTATGTGGACGATGTGGTGGTAAAAACTAAGGTAAAGGAAACCTTAATCGATGACCTCCGGCAAACATTTGATAACCTAAGAAGGTTCCGGATGAAGCTCAATCCGGCAAAGTGTACCTTCGGTGTCCCAGCCGGCAAGTTGCTTGGCTTTCTCGTATCAAGCCGGGGCATTGAGGTAAATCCGGTAAAAATCCGGGCAATCAAAAGAATGACAATACCGCGCAATCTAAAAGACGTGCAAAAGTTTACCGGTAGCTTGGCATCGCTAAGCCGGTTCATAAGCAGGTTGGGAGAAAAAGCTCTGCCACTCTATGCTCTCATGAAAAAATCTGACACGTTAAATGCCGGACCCCTCGGTAGGATGCAGCGTTTAAAGAACTGAAAACAATGTTGGCCACAACACCTATACTGGCTTCACCTCTAGAAAGAGAGCCTATGCTATTATACATAGCAGCAACAAACCGGGTTGTGAGCATAGTGGTTGTGGTTGAAAGAGAAGAGGAAGGAAAAACCGTCCAGAGGCCGGTATACTACCCGAGCGAGGTGCTCTCCCTCTCAAAACAAAACTACCCTCACTTCCAAAAGATGACTTATGGCGTGTACATGGCCGCCACAAAACTCAAGCATTACTTTGAAGAACATCCTATGAAGGTGGTGAGTGAAGCACCAATCTCCGATATCATGTGCAACAAGGACGCTAGCGGAAGGATTGCAAAATGGGCAATCCAGATATCACCATATGTACCAGCGTACGAAAGAAGAGATGCCATAAAATCACAGGCTTTGGCTGATTTCCTCGTCGATTGGGCGGAGATGCAATACAAACCGCCGCATCGTAAGATAGAATACTGGAAAATGCACTTTGATGGATCCAAACTCAAAGAGGGTCTAGGTGCTGGTGTGGTGCTTACCTCGCCAAAAGGAGATCATCTCCGGTATGTTTTGCAAGTGCATTTCAGGGCATCGAATAATGTCGCTGAATATGAGGCCTTGATCCACGGATTAAAGGTCGCAAAAGAAATCGGTGCGCACCGGATCATTTGCTATGGAGATTCAGATCATGTGGTGCAACAATGTTCCGGCGATTGGGACGCGAAGGATGCAAACATGGCCTTGTACAGATTTCACGTGCAAAAGATTGCCGACTTCTTTGAGGGCTGTGAGTTTCACCATGTGCCAAGGGCAAAAAACGAAGCCGCGGATGCTTTGTCCAAGCTAGGCTCATCTAGACAGGAAATTCCTCCTGGAATAGCCTTGGAACACTTAAGAGTACCATCAATCAAACCAAGCCCGGAATCGGAATCAATTTTCGTACCGGAATCGCATGTAGTACCCATGGATATCGATGAAGGAAACCCGGGGACTGCACCGGTAAACTCGGGGACTGCTCCGGCAAGCTCGGGGACTGCTGTAGCCGTACCGGAAGAAACGATGCTGGTAGATAGCATGGAGATAGATGCACCGGTGTTTTTGGTTCAAGAGACACCGTCGTGGGTTAAACCTATTAAGGAATTCCTGATCAACGGCACCTTGCCGGATGACGAAAATGAATCAAGGAGATTCCAAAGAAGGTCCAAAGCATATACATTCATCAATGGTAAGGTGTACAAGAGAAGCGTTACCGGTGTCCTTCAAAGATGTGTGGAACCGGAAGAAGGGAAAGAAATGCTTGAGGAGATTCACCAAGGAGAATGTGGGCATCATGCTTCATCAAGGGCGCTGGTAGCAAAAGTATTCCGGCATGGGTTTTATTGGCCCACTGCTTTGGAAAACGCTGAGGATTTAGTAAGAAAATGCAACGGGTGCCAGAGGTACGCCAAGCAAAGTCATACCCCAGCGTCCAGTTTAAAAACAATACCATTAACATGGCCGTTTGCCGTTTGGTGCCTCGATATGGTTGGCCCATTCAAAACTGCAAGGAGCAGCATGACTCACATCTTGGTTATGGTGGATAAATTCACCAAATGGCTAGAAGTGAAACCTATCGCAAAATGTGATGGGCATACAGCGGTGAAGTTCTTAAAAGATGTCATTTTGCGGTATGGATACCCGCACAAAGATCATCACTGACAATGGAACCAACTTTGCTCAAGGTGAGTTCAAAAGGTTTTGTGAGGACAACAACATCCGGTTGGATTTGTGCTCAGTGGCACATCCACAAGGCAATGGCCAAGTGGAAAGAATGAATGCTTTGGTACTTTCCGGTGTCAAACCAAGGCTCATTGAGGCGGTAGAAAAGTCACCGGGGTGTTGGCTTGATGAGCTACCATCAGTGTTGTGGAGCATAAGAACAACTCCAAACCGGTCCACTGGGTACACTCCATTCTTCATGGTATACGGAGCGACGATCCATACCAACTGACATCATTCATGATTCACCAAGGGTACAGCTCTATACTGAGCAAGAGGTCAAAGAGGCCAGAGAAAATGATGTGGACTTGCTAGAAGAAGCAAGAGAGCTGGCTTTGGCAAGAACAGCCATTTACCAAGAAACCTCGAGCGCTATCATAGCCTAAGGTTAACCCGAGAGTTTTCCGGGAAGGAGATCTGGTGCTACGCCTAGTGCAGCGCACTGAAGGCAGGCATAAGCTCTCACCACCATGGGAAGGTCCCTTCATTGTAAGCAAAGTGCTTCACAATGATGCATACTACTTGATCGATGCACAGGAGTGGAAAAAAGGAAAGGCGGACAGGTCCGGAGAGGAGAGCAAGCGTCCATGGAACGTAGCTCTATTGCGTCCTTTCTACTCTTGAAGTTGTGGAGTAAGAAGTTCCTTTTTGTACCTTACATGCTATGAATAAAAGATGTCGGAACCTCAAATGAATCTCGGGGACTACCCCAACCTAAGTTGCATGCAACATGTTTGTTTTTTCAGTTCACCGGTTGCTTGGTGAACATTTTTTCTTTTCGTTTTAGTAGCGTGCTAAACCTACCAGAGTCTTCGACTCTGCTGCTGTCCGCAAACCGGCTTCATGGCAAGCAAGATAAACCGGTAGCAACTAAGCACGCGAACCGCGAAGAGAGAGAGTGGGAACAAACAATCCGGAAAAATTTAACTAACCCCGGTTAAACCGGTTTTTTGCAAAATTTCGAAGTTATTTCTAAGTTCAAGAAAATGCTTGTTTGGTGAAAGAACCTTGTGCTCATACGCCAAAGAACGCCCAGAGAAGGCAGGCAGAGCCAAGGCAAAAGAACCAAGTGTGCATCGAATTGGAAGCGGAAACAATTTGGAAATCTTTGCAGTGCAGGATAAAAGCAAAACCAAAAGCAATTATACTAAGGCAAACTTAAGATAATTGACTACCGGTATAACTTACCGGCATAAACTGTTGTACGGCAACCAAAAGCGAACTTAGAGTTTTACATCATAAACCCCGGCATACCGGGGTAGAATTTAACGGGACATTGTTTTGAGATAAGCAGGACCAAAGAGCATAACACAGGTAATGATCAGGCAGCGGGGGCTTCAGGAGGGGCATCGCCAGCACCGGCATCGCCCAGAGGCTCCTCCTCAGCTTCATCCTCCTCCTCGTCGAGATAATCTTGGACGTCAGGAGAGGGAGGGATGAAGGTGCGCATGTCAGCGTACTCCGCGATGTGGTACGCGCGATCCTGCCGCTTAGCGGTGAGAATCGGGTCCAGATCGGTTTCCGCGCCTTCGCGCACTCCGGTGAGGGCATCCAAGTTCAGCTCCGGATACCATGAGCAAGCGACGCAGAGGGCAGAGTCTGCTCCAGCGCGGGCAGCAGAGCACTGCCACTCGCGGATCCTCTTGCCGGCGCCCTTAAGGCGGTCGCTGATCAGCGAGAAAGTATCCGGCACCTCCTCGCCAGGCCACAGAGTCCTGAAGAGCTGGGTAGCTACATCAGGAATGTCAGACAGGTTGCGATCTATGGCGCGCATATGAGACACCCGCGCGCTCAGCGCGACCAAATGGTCATAGGGGGTCCATGGCACGCCAAGATTCTCTTGGGCCTGGGCAGTGCGGTGCTCGTCAACCTTCTTGATAGCAAACCTCTGAGAGTCCGGGAAAAGGCCCGTGCAAAGAAAGAAAAAGGCTAAGGAAAGGAATCCGGAAGAAAATGCAACCGGAAGGAAAGATAACGAAAAGAAAATGCTATCGGAAGAAAAAAGGCTTGTGGGCAGTAATCGGAAAGTGCAAAAGGAAAGGACTTACGGTAGGCGTGTGCGTCAGTTTGCACGACCAGCCGGTCGTACTCCTTCTGCTCCGCCTCCAGCCGTGCAGCTTTCTCCTCGGCAGCCTTCCGGGCTTTGGCCAGCTCCTCCAGCTCAGTCCGCAACACCATGTTGGAGTTGCCGGCATCTTCAAGAGCCTCATGCATCTTGGCCGCTGCATCAGCTTCAGCAGCTTTGAGAGCCTTAGCATGATCAAGCCCCAGCTGGATGAACTGGGACTTGAGCTCCTGGTAGCTGGTCTTTTGGGCGCTCAGCTCCTCCTGATGCTGCCGGATGAGCTGGTCCTTCTCCCCTGAAACCCGGAAAAGAAGGTGTTAACAAAATTGTGCTGATTAAGATGAAAAGAAAACCAAGCTAACAGGAAAGAGGGAAAATTGTACGTTGGGCGGCGGCGAGCTGCTCCTTGAGAGCCTCAATGGAAGCTTCCGGGATCACTGTTAAGCAAAAATTATAAATGTTAGGAGGAAAAAAGGTTTCCGGTAAGAAGATGCCGGTGGTACAAAAACTTACCTTGGCACTTATCATGTGCCTCAGCGAGGTCCCGATGCTCCCATAGAAGCTCCTCAAAGAGGACCTTCCGAGCGTCAGCCGTGAGCTGTTCAAGAAAAAGAGATTAGCTAAGTTTTGCGCTAAGAACAAGGTTCTTAACCCGAAACTCGGGGACTGGCAGTGCTAGTTTCGCGCGTTTTAAGCTAAGTTTTGCGCTAAGAACAAGGTTCTTAACCCGAAACTCGGGGACTGGCAGTGCTAGTTTCGCGCGTTTTAAGCTAAGTTTTGCGCTAAGAACAAGGTTCTTAACCCGAAACTCGGGGACTGGCAGTGCTAGTTTCGCGCGTTTTAAGCTAAGTTTTGCGCTAAGAACAAGGTTCTTAACCCGAAACTCGGGGACTGGCAGTGCTAGTTTTGCGCGTTTTTAAGCTAAGTTTCGCGCTAAGAACAAGGTTCTTAGCCCGAAGCTCGGGGACTGGCAATGCCGGTTTCACGCAAAGTTTTTAAGTTAAAGTTTTGTGCTAAAAGCTGCGCTCTCACCACAAAACTCGGGGACTGGGAAGATAGACAAGAGAGAAACCGACATGAAACTGAAGAAAAGATAGAAAAAATCCGGAAGTAAGGGAACCGGCAAAAGTTGAAAAGAGTGCTGGAAACTTACCCTCAGATTGTTCGTGGAATCAAACCACGCGTTGTCAAGCTCTTTCACGGCTCGGCGGAGCCGCATGAAATGCTCCTCGGAGCATCGGTCCCCAGCAGGGTCTGGCAACGGCTGCCTGTCCTTGCCCACGCCGTGGGTCGCCCGGGTCACATCCGCGGCATTCCATTGCTGGGCATAGGGCAGCAGATGCCCCAGCTCCCGGCCCCCGCGTCGGAACTCAGTGATGCGGCCGAGCAGGCCGGTGGCCTTCTCGCTGGCAGCACCGGCGGCCTTGGAGACATGCAGCACCAAGGGCTGCTGTCCACCGGAAGGGGCCTTGGAGGCCGTCGCCTTCCCCTTGACTAGCTTGGAGAGCTTGGGCAGCGGCGCAGTTGGAGCAGCCCCGGCAGGTTTGGGGCGAGGCGCATCCGGTGGCGGCGTTGGAGTAGTTCTTGGAGAAGGGGGTGCGCTAGGGGCACCACCCAAGTTGGAACTTTCCGGCACGGAAGTTTCCGGCGCGGAAGTTGTCTTCTTTTAAAGGACGGGAGGAGCCGAAGGCTCCGCCCGCCCGGCAGCTTCTTCCTCGGCGCCGATGTTGCTGGCGCCGGTATCCTGGTTCTCTGGAGGGAAGGAAAGATCCTCCTCCGTGCGGTGTTCTGGCGGTGTAGGGGCCGCATGATGTCTACGTTCCTCCTCCTTTCCTGTAGACAGTGTTGGGCCTCCAAGAGCAGAGGTTTGTAGAACAGCAGCAAGTTTTCCCTTAAGTGGATCACCCAAGGTTTATCGAACTCAGGGAGGAAGAGGTCAAAGATATCCCTCTCATGCAACCCTGCAACCACAAAGCAAGAAGTCTCTTGTGTCCCCAACACACCTAATAGGTGCACTAGTTCGGCGAAGAGATAGTGAAATACAGGTGGTATGAATAAGTATGAGCAGTAGCAACGGTGCCAGAAAATAGCTTGCTGGCGTGTAGTTGATGGTGGTAGTATTGCAGCAGTAGTAACGCAGTAAAACAGTAAACAAGCAGTAGTAACGCAGCAGTATTTAGGAACAAGGCCTAGGGATTACACTTTCACTAGTGGACACTCTCAACATTGATCACATAACGAGCAGTATAAATGCATACTCTACACTCTTGTTGGATGATGAACGCATTGCGTAGGATTACACGAACCCTCAATGCCGGAGTTAACAAGCTCCACAATAATGCTCATATTTTAGTAACCTTTAGTGTAAGATAGATCAAAAGACTAAACCAAGTACTAGCATAGCATGCACACTGTCACCTTCATGCATATGTAGGAGGAATAGATCACATCAATATTATCATAGCAATAGTTAACTTCGCAATCTACAAGAGATCATGATCATAGCATAAACCAAGTACTAACACGGTGCACACACTGTCACCTTTACACACGTGCAGGAGGAATAGAACTACTTTAATAACTTTGCTAGAGTAGCACATAGATAGTAGTGATACAAAACTCATATGAATCTCAATCATGTAAAGCAGCTCATGAGATTATTGTATTGAGGTACATAGGAGAGATTAACCACATAGCTACCGGTACAGCCCCGAGCCTCGATGGAGAACTACTCCCTCCTCATGGGAGCAGCAGCGGTGATGAAGATGGCGGTGGAGATGGCAGCGGTGTCGATGGAGAAGCCTTCCGGGGGCACTTCCCCGTTCCGGCAGCGTGCCGGAACAGAGACTCCTGTCCCCCAGATCTTGGCGTCGCGATGGCGGCGGCTCTGGAAGGTTTCTGTGGTTTTCGTCGAACGCCTCAGGGTTTTCGATCCAGGGGCATTATATAGGCGAAGAGGCGGCGCCAGGGGGTCGAAGGGCTGGCCAAACCATAGGGGGGCGCGGGCCCCCCTAGGCCGCGCCAAGGTATGGTGTGGTGGGCCTGTGCCCCCCCTCTGGTCCCTCTCGTGTGTTCTGGATGCTTCCGGGGATTCTAAGATCTTTGGCGTTGATTTCGTCCGATTCCGAGAATATTTCGTTACTAGGATTTCTGAAACCAAAAACAGCAGAAAACGAGAACGGCACTTCGGCATCTTGTTAATAGGTTAGTTCCAGAAAATGCACGAATATGACATAAAGTGTGCATAAAACATGTAGATATCATCAATAATGTGGCATGGAACATAAGAAATTATCGATACGTCGGAGACGTATCAGCATCCCCAAGCTTAGTTCTGCTCGTCCCGAGCAGGTAAAACGATAACAAAGATAATTTCTGGAGTGACATGCCATCATAACCTTGATCATACTATTTGTAAAGCATATGTAGTGAATGCAGCGATCAAAACAATGTATATGACATGAGTAAACAAGTGAATCATAAAGCAAAGACTTTTCATGAATAGTACTTTCGAGACAAGCATCAATAAGTCTTGCATAAGAGTTAACTCATAAAGCAATAATTCAAAGTAAAGGTATTGAAGCAACACAAAGGAAGATTAAGTTTCAGCGGTTGCTTTCAACTTGTAACATGTATATCTCATGGATAGTTGTCAACATAGAGTAATATAACAAATGCAATATGCAAGTATGTAGGAATCAATGCACAGTTCACACAAGTGTTTGCTTCTTGAGGTGGAGAGAAATAGGTGAACTGACTCAACATAAAAGTAAAAGAATGGTCCTCCATAGAGGAAAAGCATCGATTGCTATATTTGTGCTAGAGCTTTGATTTTGAAAACATGAAACAATTTTGTCAACGGTAGTAATAAAGCATATGTATCATGTAAATTATATCTTACAAGTTGCAAGCCTCATGCATAGTATACTAATAGTGCCCGCACCTTGTCCTAATTAGCTTGGACTACCGGATCATCACAATGCACATGTTTTAACCAAGTGTCACAAAGGGGTACCTCTATGCCGCCTGTACAAAGGTCTAAGGAGAAAGCTCGCATTGGATTTCTCGCTATTGATTATTCTCAACTTAGACATCCATACCGGGACAACATAGACAACAGATAATGGACTCCTCTTTTATGCATAAGCATGTAATAACAATTAATAATTTTCTCATATGAGATTGAGGATATATGTCCAAAACTGAAACTTCCACCATGGATCATGGCTTTAGTTAGCGGCCCAATGTTCTTCTCTAACAATATGCATGCTTAACCATAGAGTGGTAGATCTCTCTTACTTCAGACAAGACGGACATGCATAGCAACTAACATGAAATTCAACAATGAATAGTTGATGGCGTCCCCAGTGAACATGGTTATCGCACAACAAGCAACTTAATAAGAGATAAAGTGCATAATTACATATTCAATACCACAATAGTTTTTAAGCTATTTGTCCCATGAGCTATATATTGCAAAGGTGAATGATGGAATTTTAAAGGTAGCACTCAAGCAATTTACTTTGGAATGGCGGAAAATACCATGTAGTAGGTAGGTATGGTGGACACAAATGGCATAGTGTTGTTTGGCTCAAGGATTTGGATGCATGAGAAGTATTCCCTCTCGATACAAGGTTTAGGCTAGCAAGGTTGTTTGAAGCAAACACAAGCATGAACTAGTACAGCAAAACTCACATAGAAGACATATTACAAGCATTATAAAACTATACATCGTCTTCCTTGTTGTTCAAACATCTTACTAGAAATTATCTAGACTCTAGAGAAACCACTCATGCAAACCCAAATTTTAACAAGCTCTATGTATTTCCTCACTAATGGGTGCAAGGTATATGATGCAAGAGCTTAAACAAGAGCACAACAATTGCCAAGTATCATATTATTCAAGACATCAAACCAATTTCTACATGTAGCATTTTCCAATTCCAACCATATAATAATTTAACGAAGCAGTTTCAACCTTCGCCATGAATATTATGAGCTAAGAACACATGTGTTCATACGAACCAGCGGAGCGTGTCTCTCTCCCACACAAGCATTTATTCAAACACAAACAAAAACAAAAGCATACAGACGCTCCAAGTAAAGCACATAAGATGTGACCGAATAAAAATATAGTTTCAAGAGAAGGAACCTGATAATTTGTCGATGAAGAAGGGGATGCCTTGGGCATCCCCAAGCTTAGACGCTTGAGTCTTCTTGATATATGCAGGGGTGAACCACCGGGGCATCCCCAAGCTTAGAGCTTTCACTCTCCTTGATCATGGTATATCATCCTCCTCTCTCGACCCTTGAAAACTTCCTTCACACCAAACTCGAAACAAACTCATTAGAGGGTTAGTGCATAATAAAAAACTCACATGTTCAGAGGTGACACAATCATTCTTAACACTTCTGGACATTGCATAATGCTACTGGACATTAGTGGATCAAAGAAATTCATCCAACATAGCAAAAGAGGCAATGCGAAATAAAAGGCAGAATCTGTCAAAACAGAACAGTTCGTATTGACGAATTTTAAAATGGCACCAGACTTGCTCAAATGAAAATGCTCAAATTGAATGAAAGTTGCGTACATATCTGAGGATCATGCACGTAAATTGGCTTAATTTTCTGAGCTACCTACAGGGAGGTGGACCCAGATTCGTGACAGCAAAGAAATCTGGAACTGCGCAGTAATCCAAATCTAGTACTTACTTTTCTATCAACGGCTTTACTTGGCACAACAAAACACAAAACTAAGATAAGGAGAGGTTGCTACAGTAGTAACCAACTTCCAAGACACAAATATAAAACAAATTACTGTAGCAAAATAACACATGGGTTATCTCCCAAGAAGTTCTTTCTTTATAGCCATTAAGATGGGCTCAGCAGTTTTAATGATGCACTCATAAGAAATAGTATTTGAAGCAAAAGAGAGCATCAAGAGGCAAATTCAAAACACATTTAAGTCTAACATGCTTCCTATGCAAAGGAATCTTGTAAATAAACAAGTTCATGAAGAGCAAAGTAACAAGCATAGGAAGATAAAACAAGTGTAGCTTCAAAAATTTCAGCACATAGAGAGGTGTTTTAGTAACATGAAAATTTCTACAACCATATTTTCCTCTCTCATAATAACTTTCAGTAGCAACATTAGCAAACTCAACAATATAACTATCACATAAAGCATTCTTATCATGAGTCTCATGCATAAAATTATTACTCTCCACATAGGCATAATCAATTTTATTAGTTGTAGTGGGAGCAAATTCAACAAAGTAGCTATCATTATTATTCTCATCAAGTGTAGGAGGCATAGTATAATCACAACAAAATTTACTCTCCATAGTAGGTGGCACCAAAAGACCACTATCATTATAATCATCATAAATAGGAGGCAAAGTATCATCAAAGAAAATTTTCTCCTCAATTCTTGGTGGACTAAAAAGATCATGCTCATCAAAACCAGCTTCCCCAAGCTTAGAATTTTCCATATCATTAGCAACAATGGTGTTCAAAGTATTCATGCTAACATGTTCCATGGGTTTTTTAATTTTCGCATTAAACCATTCATGTCCTGACTCAGGAAATAGTACAAAGAGCTCACAGATGTTTTCCATTATGCCTAACTAGTGTAAACAAGAAACAAAAAGTTGCAATTGCAGGATCTAAAGGAAATAGCTTCGAGCACAAACACAATGGCGCCAGAAAAGTACTTTACCTGGAACCGAAGTATGAGTGCCTTTTACCTTTCCTCCCCGGCAACGGCGCCAGAAAAGTGCTTGATGTCTACGTTCCCCCTCCTTTCCTGTAGACAGTGTTGGGCCTCCAAGAGCAGAGGTTTGTAGAACAGCAGCAAGTTTTCCCTTAAGTGGATCACCCAAGGTTTATCGAACTCAGGGAGGAAGAGGTCAAAGATATACCTCTCATGCAACCCTGCAACCACAAAGCAAGAAGTCTCTTGTGTCCCCAACACACCTAATAGGTGCACTAGTTCGGCGAAGAGATAGTGAAATACAGGTGGTATGAATAAGTATGAGCAGTAGCAACGGTGCCAGAAAATAGCTTGCTGGCGTGTAGTTGATGGTGGTAGTATTGCAGCAGTAGTAACGCAGTAAAACAGTAAACAAGCAGTAGTAACGCAGCAGTATTTAGGAACAAGGCCTAGGGATTACACTTTCACTAGTGGACACTCTCAACATTGATCACATAACGAGCAGTATAAATGCATACTCTACACTCTTGTTGGATGATGAACGCATTGCGTAGGATTACACGAACCCTCAATGCCGGAGTTAACAAGCTCCACAATAATGCTCATATTTTAGTAACCTTTAGTGTAAGATAGATCAAAAGACTAAACCAAGTACTAGCATAGCATGCACACTGTCACCTTCATGCATATGTAGGAGGAATAGATCACATCAATATTATCATAGCAATAGTTAACTTCGCAATCTACAAGAGATCATGATCATAGCATAAACCAAGTACTAACACGGTGCACACACTGTCACCTTTACACATGTGCAGGAGGAATAGAACTACTTTAATAACTTTGCTAGAGTAGCACATAGATAGTAGTGATACAAAACTCATATGAATCTCAATCATGTAAAGCAGCTCATGAGATTATTGTATTGAGGTACATAGGAGAGATTAACCACATAGCTACCGGTACAGCCCCGAGCCTCGATGGAGAACTACTCCCTCCTCATGGGAGCAGCAGCGGTGATGAAGATGGCGGTGGAGATGGCAGCGGTGTCGATGGAGAAGCCTTCCGGGGGCACTTCCCCGTTCCGGCAGCGTGCCGGAACAGAGACTCCTGTCCCCCAGATCTTGGCGTCGCGATGGCGGCGGCTCTGGAAGGTTTCTGTGGTTTTCGTCGAACGCCTCAGGGTTTTCGATCCAGGGGCATTATATAGGCGAAGAGGCGGCGCCAGGGGGTCGAAGGGCTGGCCAAACCATAGGGGGGCGCGGGCCCCCCCTAGGCCGCGCCAAGGTATGGTGTGGTGGGCCTGTGCCCCCCCCCTCTGGTCCCTCTCGTGTGTTCTGGATGCTTCCGGGGATTCTAAGATCTTTGGCGTTGATTTCGTCCGATTCCGAGAATATTTCGTTACTAGGATTTCTGAAACCAAAAACAGCAGAAAACAGGAACTGGCACTTCGGCATCTTGTTAATAGGTTAGTTCCAGAAAATGCACGAATATGACATAAAGTGTGCATAAAACATGTAGATATCATCAATAATGTGGCATGGAACATAAGAAATTATCGATACGTCGGAGACGTATCACCGCACGCCCCAAACTTGTTGTGCCCCCCAGAGGGGAGGCAGAGGTGTTGCCGGCACCAGATGGTGCCGGGCTTGAGCGAGGAGGAGGGGTTGAGGTCCTTGCGGAACCTTCAGAGCCCGCTGGCCTTGAGCCAAGCTTGAGCGCAGGGCTGAGAAAAAGAAAGAAAAACAGTTGGAGAAAAGCAACCGGAAAAAGAACTTGGCAAAAAGAGGCAAGCAAGAAAACAAGAAGCTTACCCGGAGGCAGTCGGCATCTGCTTGCGCCCGTAGCGACGCATGCCCACTTCCTTCTCCCCCAAGGGCTCAGTCCGGAAGCGCTTGGAGGGAGGGGCCTGACTGGAACCGGCATCAGATGCCGGCATCTTGTTCTTTTGGCCCTGGGCCATGAGTTTGTCCACAAACTCGGAGCCGGCCTCGGCGCGCAAGGGCGGCGCGTGCTCATGGACCTATGAGTTAAAAATGGCTAAGAAGCGATTCGCGAAAAAGCAACAATGAAAGAAGAAGAAGAAACCGGAAAAGAAAAATACCTCAAGCATGGTCAGATCATCCGAAGAACCGGTTGGCTTCGGCGGAGACCTGCCAAGGCGCGAGGCTGGGGTCTTGCCCATCTTCAGATCCTTCCAAAAAATGTAAGGATCCAGGTCAACGGAGTCAAGGGCGCGCTTCACGCAGATCCCACGCCGCTCTGCTTGAATGAGGGGGAAGCGGTCCTTGGCCTGAAACACGAAAAAAGAGGGTTAACAAGAGCAAAAAAGTTACCGGCAAAACCGACCCTAATTGCGTAATCTCTTACTTCTTGGGTCGGAGGGTTAGTAGTGCTGAGGGGAAGGAGGCCCCATTCCCAGTCAAACGGCATGGCAGTCTGGCAGATCTGCCTAGCCTTGCGGACGACGTCCTTCTTGCTAAGGGGACGGCCTGTGATCTTGGTGGGATCGCCAGGACCGTACATCTCGCTCATCCTATGCACCCGGCGCTTGAGAGGAAGCACCCGGCGCGAAATAAAAGTGCGGATGATATCATCCGAGCAGATGTTGGTCTCCTTCTTCAAAGTGGCCATGAAGCGTACCACCCGGTTGGTTTCGGTGTGATCCGTCTTCGGGTTATAGCTCCAGTTGGCTCTACTGGGAGGCCCCACTTTGAACGGCGGAAGATCAATGAGATTCGCGCGGCCGTTGTTCTTCACGTAGAAGAAAGTTCCTTGCCAGGCGCGACAGGACTCGAGGCCGGTGAACTTAAAGAAAGGGCTCCCCTGGCGGGAGCCAACGATGCAGGACCCGCACTCCACAGGCGGCTTGGGCTTAGGAATTTCCTTGCCCTGAACGGAATTAATCCGCAGAGAAAAGAAGCGGGCAAACGTCTCACGAGTGGGACGAATGCCGATGTAGGCCTCCATGAAGGTGGCATAGCAGGAAAGGTAAAAGATGGCATTGCCAGGAAGGTGATGAGGTTGGAGTTCATAGAAATCTAAGAACTCCCGAAAAAAAGGCGAGGCAGGAAGGCCAAAGCCACGCTCAAAATGAGCAAGGAAAACAACGTGTTCACCGGGCTGGAGCTCCGGTTCAATTTCGTCACCGGGAAGCCGGCAGGTTACTCCTTCCGGAATCCTGCGGGACCGGTATAGCCAATCGATCTCGTATTCGGTAACATTGGAGCCCATCCAGGCTCCACGAGTGATGGGGGAAGGCTCTACGCCGGAAGCTTGGCTAGAGCTACCGGATTCTAGGTGGCTACCGGATTCTTGGCGGCTACCGGATTCCTGCTGGCTGCCGGAATCGGTATCCATCGGATCTGAAGCCGTAGATCCACCGGAAGATTGTCTACGCCGGCTACCGGAGGAGGAAGAACAAGAAGCAGAGGAAGATTCCTCGCTAGACATTGGTTTGGAGGCGAAAAAACAGAAATCCCACAGTTGAACCCCGCGCAAAGATCTACGAATAAGAAGAAAATCAAAGAAAAAGAGGAAATAAGAACACTGTCGACCCAAGATCTAGAAAACAAGCAAATGGCAAGCAAAGTGAGATTGGCACTAACCTCGAGCGGCGCAGTCGCTGGGGAAGACGTTCGCCGGCGAATGAGTGGGCCTACTGTCGCCGACGAGCACCGTCGACGGTGAAGCGGAGAAGGGCGCGAAGAAGAGAGAATGCGGCGGTCGCAACAGAGGCGCAGCGAAGGATTTCCGCACGGCGAGGTCCGGCGGAGAAGCAGCGCGAGTTCGCCGGGCAGCAAAGCTCGAGCGGACGACGGTGGACGGAGAACGGCGGAGGCACAGCGAGCGAAGAACACTATGCGCGAAGGATGGAGAATGCAAGAAGAGGGAGAAGAAGGGGCAGTTCTCCTTATAAAGAAGAGGGAGCGTGGGCCGAAAACCGTCGGGCCGGGCGGTTCGCTTCACGGGCCGCGACGGTTCGCTCCACGGGCCGCCACGTGGCAAGGAGGTACACGCGAAAAAATAGGAGGACACACGGAGGCACACACAGATCCGAAGTGGCAAGTGGGATCCGCAGTGGTGCATTTAATGCACGCGCGGGAATCGAAGCGAAATGACCACTGACACTGGCGCGCCAGTTAACAGTGCGCATGTCACTGACAGGCGCGGGGCCCGAGATATTCTCGACTTCGCCGAGGAAAGAGTAAATGCGAATGATGCCGGAGAAAAGAGATGCCGGGGAATACCTTGCAAAGAGAGAAAAGAGGAATAAGGGCAAAGATGCCGGATCCAAGTTCAAAGCCGGAGAGATTAAACCGGTATCCTAAAAACATGAAAACCTGGCATGGTCTGTAGGATAGAATCCTCCAGACTATACCAGCTTCGGGGACTAATGTTGGGGGGATGACCCCCGGTATGCCAAAGGCATGCCAAACCGGATGGTTTGAGCCATCGAGATACCGGTTTAATATTCTTACCGGAACACAAAGGTAAGAGTTTGGGCTAAGTGAAGCTAAGCCGGTATCCCCAAGGGGGTATACCGGAACCCGGTAAAGAAGATACCGGAGAGAAGGGCCTGTCGGCGGGACTGGTCAAAGATTCTCTTCAGAGCAAGAAGACAAGGATGAGCTAAGCAAAGCGGCTTTAATCAGAGCCCTGGCGCCAAAGAGAGAGATGACGCTGAAAGAAGCCGGAGGACGTCAGCGTCCCTGATTAAAGAAGACTCCGGCGTCATCTACGATTAAAGTAGCTTTGTAAAGTAGTTTGTCCAGTCAAAGATGCCATTAGGGTTTCTTGTTCTGTAAGCCACCCTCTCCCCTATATAAGGAGAGGGGGCACTGCCTCATACGGGCGCGTGTCCACAGAGGAGATTAGACGATAGAACTGGTATCCAAGCACCTGTAATCATGTTGAGATCAATGAAGCAAGCGATCTAGTAAAGAGTTCTTCCTCTTGTCTCTCTTCTTGCATACCGGCCTTTGGTTGTGTTCTTGAGGAAAGCATCCGGAAGTTCATCCCATCTAGTCGCAAACCCTCCCCCGAATCCTCTAGCGCCCATTCGGCCCCAACTTAAGTCATCCCATGGCATCTGCTCGTTCGCCACGACGACAGCACGTTACTCATTATCCCTTGCAAGTGGAAAATATATCGGATGACCTATGAAGACCTGCAGAAAACTTCGGCAGAGAAGAATGCTCGAGTGGTACAACATGAGTCTACGCACGGATTCCAAGCATCCGTACCTAGACTCGGGGGCTACTCCCATCGGGAGCGCTGACGTGCACCCGATAAGAAGGATGATGTTGATTCAAGACGAACAAGGACAATCAAGGAGAAGAACATCAACAGAAAACATGCTTCAGTCTCTACCCGAACAATGTTCGGCTAGACACTCGGGGGCTACTGACGTGGGCATTACCCTTCGGGTAATCGACATTGCCCTATCCTGTATTGATTAGTTGGAGGCCCATGAAGACACCTGGAGGCAAGATGGGCCACCTAGGCGGCGCACTGGAGGAATCCTTGGCGGGCAAGACAAGGAAGCGGCCGAACAAGAAAGGATTAGATCTATAGCTGTTGTAAACCTAGTCGTACTTGGTTAGACCTCTTGAGACCTGGCCTCCTATATAAGGGCCAGGAGAGGGGCCGCCGAAAGACAGAATTAATCATAGCAATACTAGCCACCAGAAAGTCCAAAGCTAGGTCATCGTAGCACTTAGCCTCTCGACGAGATCTCAGCCGAACTATTCGGCACCCCATTGTAACCCATTATCATCATAATCAAGAACAGACAGGCAGGACGTAAGGGTTTTACCTCATCGAGGGCCCCGAACCTGGGTAAACCGCTCCCCCCGCTTGTCTGTGAACCGATGTCTCGTGTCAGCTTGCAGGATTCCGCTAACCCTAAGCCCCAAACGGAGGGCATTGCCGAGGAGTACCCTTGACGGCGCCTCCTCGCGCTCTCGTCGCTCCGCATCCTCGCGCTCCCGCCGCTCCACCGCCTGGATGTGCCGCTCGTCCGCGACAAAGGCATCTACGGTCGCCGCTAGCACCGCCTCCTCCCACGCCTCATACTCTGTGTGCTGCGGGTCCGCCTCCACGACTTCTACGGCCGCCTCTAGCGCCGCCTCGTCCCACGAATCGAACATTGTGCTATTTTCTAGGGTTTTTGCACCAATGAGGCAGGGGAGGAGGGATACTATAGACCGGCGACGAGGCGGGAAACCTCCAGCGCGGTGTCGTGGTGGGGAGAATTTCCCGCGCGGTGTCGTGGTGGGAGAGTTTCCAGCCCAGCGTCGTGGCGGTAAAATGTCCCGCGCGGCGCCCTGGCGTCACCGACAGGTGGCTCCCACGCCCAAAATTTTCCGCCTCGCGAGGCGCCAGCTAGCCCGATATGCGCCCTTGGCCAAGGGGTCGACATGGGGTTGCCGGTGCTTCTACTAGGCTCGGGAAAGCGCCGACGCCGTTCGGGGCGCACCGGTGTGAGCCCATTTTCTCTCCCGGTCCCCAAATCGCTATCGGGGCTGCTATGGGGCGCGCCGGTGGAGATGCTCTCATAACCAGGTAATCATCGAGGGTAATTCTCACCTAGCTGTCAATTTTTGTAATGGAACAGATTAGAAGTTAGGTCCATCTCGAGAGATTATGGAGTTTGGGAGAGCGTTTTCTAGTTGTAGCATTATTTTAGTTGGACGTGATGCAAACATGGCTGCTCATTTAGAGCATCTCCAGACATTTGAGGCCCCCGGGCGAAAATCTGGACTTAACAAACGCCGAATTGGATGAAAAAAGGGCGTGGGGGCAACATTTTCCCAGTCGCTGTAAGGGTATTTTACCCTTATCCATTATTTTGGTAACAATGACACCGTGCTAGAGTATTTGACCTAATACGTTTATAAGGATTATCTTAGGTATTAGGCAAAGAGGCATAAATGGTGTATCAAAGGAACAAGAAGGCTAAAGGAGACCCCCCACTTCAACAACAATCGAAAAGGGGGTCTACAGAAGAAATCCGGTCTGTCACCCGGTTGGACCGGGCTCCAGACCGGCTGGTCCGGCGTGCGGTCCGGTCGACCGGGCGCCAACCGGGCGCCAACCGGAGGAGCTCCTGGACGAAGAAAAAGAGGATCCGGCCCAGCATCCGGTCACAACCGGCTGGTCCGGTCACTGGTCCGGTCTGACCGGACTCCAGACCGGACAGTCCGGCCAGGGATCCGGTTGACCGGGTTTGACGAGAAGAAAGCTGAGGTGGCAAGTGACCAACGGCCATATTTCGAAGAACACTATAAATAGGCCTTCTCCTACCTCAGAACACTTAGGCACTACATTACAAGCTGTTCTTGAGCTCTCTCTCTCTTACTCCATTACTAGAGACACCAAAAGCCTCCGATCTCCCTCCTCCTCCACCCAAACTCAAATCCCTCCGGGGAATCACTAGAGGAGGAACCGATCTACTGTTCTACCAAGCCAAATCTCATTCCCCCTTGTATTTATTGAGAAGCTTGCTTCCTAGGGTTCCTTGGAAACCCTAGGTGGGCAAGAGGAGTCCGGAAGCATCCGGGCTGTGGATTTGCTCCGGGCAAGATTGTGAAGGTTTGGAGGCTACCTCAAAGTCTACCACAGGTGAGTGAGCTATTCCTTCGTGGGATAGGCTCCGGAGAATAGGGTGAGCCTTCGTGGCGTGGGGAATCCTTCGTGGGACCTCTACCCCTCCAAACGTGATGTACCTTCTTGCAAAGGAAGGGAACACGGGAATACATCATCGTCTCCGCGTGCTATCGGTTATCTCTAACCGAACTCCTTACTTGTGATTTAACTGCCTGAGAGAGCCTTCGTGCTCGAGTTAGTTGTATCCTCATATAGGTTGCTTCACCTAGTTTGCATTAGGATCACCTTTATATTCCGCAAAGCCTAATATTGCAAGGAAAGAATTAAAATCTGTAGAAACCTATTCACCCCCCTCTAGGTTTACCATCTCTATACTTTCAATTGGTATCAGAGCCTGGAATCTTATTAAGGGCTTCACCGCCTTAAGAGTGAGATGGATAAACTATTCGAGGGTCTAGATGAAGACTCTAACCTTTCGGTTAAAGAGATGAAATCTAGATTCTTGGCATATGATGCCGAGAAGAAGAAAAAGGAGGATGAGCTACAAAGCCAAATGGCAGAGATGTCTGTCATGCTTAAGAACTTGACTAATGGGTCTCCTAGTACGGCTTCGGCCTCCCTAGGGCCCTATCGCGAAGTCAACCATGACTATCCCAAAAACACTTCACCCATGCCTCATATAAACCATAGTGGGAATGTTCCCCATTTTGATGGAACTCACTTTCCTTTTTGGAAATCTTCTATGGAATCTCATATTCGCAGCTGCAACGTGGAGTTGTGGGAGATCATTGTTCATGGATACCGGGATCCACAAGATCCCATTCGGTTGACCTCCACCGAATTCTATAATCGTCAACTCAACGCCTCCGCACGTGACAAGATTAGGAGTGGCATCAACCGCAAGCTCCTTGATCAAGTCAATGACATAGACTCCGCTAAAGAGTTGTGGGATCGAATCATAGTACTCCAAGAGGGAACCGATTTGACCCAATCCGCTCTTTATGAGACCGCAAAGCAAGAGGCCCATCAATTCATGATTCGAGAAGGAGAGTCCGTGGCCGATGCTTATGCAAGACTTGGTGCTCTTAGAGTAAGGGTCAAGGGACTTGGTGTAGAGAAGTACAATGACGGCTTCGAGATGAATGAAGCATTCATAAAGTCCAAGGTCATTGCTATGATTGCCGTCAAACAAGAAGACACCAATCTCGCACTCAACATGCAAATCATGACCAAGAGTGCCGACCTCAACTCCGATGATCTAGTCTCCTATGTGGCCGCCAATGAAAACATGGCCAAAGCGGGAAAGAGGCTCATGGCAATGAACCGTGTTGATGAAGCCTCACACAACCATGAAGCGCCACACAACCTTGCTCTCAAAGCTAGGGCCGATCATGGAAGCAAAGAAGACTATGAAATTGAAGAAGATGAAGAGATGACTTCAACTAGTGACATGGCTACCGACTTTTCTTTCTTTGCCAAGAAGTACAAGGCAAAGTTCCCTATGCTCCTCAATGACAAGAAGAAGAAGAGAACTTGCTACAATTGTGATGAAGATAGCCACTTTGCAAATGAGTGCCCTTATGAGAAAAGGGTGGACAAGCCAAGATTCATCAAAGGGGTCAAGCCAAGATTGAACCCAAACCCAATCAATGATCGATACAAGAAGAACAAGGGAAGAGCCTTTGTTGGGGCCGAGTACTTGTCCGATGATGAAGAGGAAGATGAGGAGAAGGAGGCCGGGGTGGCCGTTTTGGCTTTCTCTAAGCCCGGGTCACTCTTCACATATGACTACTCCAAGGACTACTCCACGGAGAATGATGTTGGATCTTCCTTCATGGCAAGGATAACTCAAGATGATGACTCCGATGACTCTCCCTCATCTACAATCGTTGGCTCTTGTCTTATGGAAAGGGAAACCAATGTAATGGAACCTCCACCTTCCCTATCTAGTGTTCTTGATGATGAAAACGAAAATCAAGAAGAATTACTTGTGCTTAAGGAACTCTACGATGTTAGATGCACCCTTCGTGGTGAAGCTCTTGTCAAGTTTGATTTCTTGATGGACTCACTCAAAAAAAAGGATGAGTCCATTGAGGAATTAGAATATCATTTGAATGAGAAGGAACGGAGATTCAATCTCCTAAGACAAGAGCTAAAAACCAAAAGGTGCATATCTCAAGGCCTTAAGCAACAAATTGAAACTTATGAACTTGATAAAGTTAAGGACCTAGAAACTATTGATAGGGCTCAGTCATTGACTCAAGAGCTCAATGCCTCAAAGCAGGAGCTTGAAGTTGCTCATGCTTCTCTCACTAGGGATCTTGACCACCTTGAAAGGGCTAACAAGCTTGTCAAGGATGAGCTCAAGAAACTTGGAGAGAACCATGACCTACTCCAAGAATCCTACAAAAAGGCTCTTGGATCAATGAAGGATCCCATTGATGTTGAAAAGCTTGCTTGTTCCTCCACTTCCTTTACTAGTGAGCATGCTAAACTTGTTGAGGAACATGTTCGTTTACAAGAGGAACTTTCTTTGCATGTTGAGACCAATGCATATCTTGAATCCTTGGTGACCAAATATGGTCTTGACTATCATCCTAATGAATCTTCTTGTGAGCAAGCATCTATTCTTGAGGAAAATGTTAGGTTAACAAAGGAACTTGCAAAGTTCACCACCGCCAAGAACAAGATGGGATTGGATGACCTCTTGAGTAAGCAAAGGTCAAACAATCAAAAGTTTGGACTTGGATATGTTCCCAAGTCTCACAAGAAGAACAACTACAAGAAGGAGAAACCCGCTCAAGATAAGAACAAGAAGGTCACTAATAATGGCAAAGCCTCAAAGGGCAAAGCCACTAGTGGTGACCGCACGGGGACAAACGATCACTATGCATTATTTGTTGATTATTATGGTGATGTCTATGCTAACTATGTTGGCCCTCCTAATGGCTATGCTTATAGAGAGTACTCAATTTGGGTACCAAAAGATATTGTTGCCATTGCAAAGGAACCCATTAATCGATGGGTTCCTAAATCCTCTACTTGATTTTGTAGGGGTATTCCTCCGGTGGTCCAAAATGGGTGTTTGATAGTGGATGCACCAATCATATGACCGGAGGAAGAGGTGTGCTTGATCAATTCATTGAAGATATCAACAAGAAGTCAAGCATCACCTTTGGTGACAACTCAAAGGGAAAGGTACTTGGGTATGGCAAGGTAGCAATCTCTAAGGACTTGTGCCTTGAGACGGTTATGCTTGTTGAATCCCTAGGCTATAACTTACTTTCTATATATCATCTTGCCGATGCCGGTTACAATTCATATTTCACTAATTATTGTGTGAAAGTCTTTAGGAGTGACAATCTCAAATTGGTCCTTGTTGGATATGTGGAGAACAACCTTTACGTGGTTGACCTCTCGAAAGAGAGCCCCTCTCTCTCCACATGTCTAATGGCGGCCAAGCATGACGAAGGTTGGTTGTGGCATCGCCGCCTTGGTCATGTTAACATGAGAAATCTTAAACAACTCCTAAAGGGTGAGCACATTGTGGGACTAACCGGGATTTCTTTTGAGAAAGATCGTGTTTGTAGTGCATGTGTAGCCGGAAAGCAACTCAAGAAGAAGCATCCTATCAAGAGTATTGTTACCACATCTAGGCGTTTGGAGCTCCTTCATTTGGATCTCTTTGGGCCATCACATTATGATACTCTTGGTGGAAGCAAGTATGGACTTGTCATTGTTGATGATTACTCAAGATACTCTTGGGTCTTTCTTATTAAGTCTAAGGACGAGACCCATAGAGAGTTCATCTTCGCCAAGAAAGCTCAACGTATGTATGAATCCGAGATCAAGGCAATTAGGACCGACAATGGCACCGAGTTCAAGAACTACACTATGCAAGAGTTTGTTGATGATGAGGGCATCAAGCATGAGTTTTCGGCGCCATACACCCCTCAACAAAATGGTGTTGTTGAAAGGAAGAACCGGACTATCATTGAGATGGCAAGAACCATGTTGAGTGAATTCAACTCACCCCACAACTTTTGGGGAGAGGCCATCTCTACGGCCGTCCACTACTCCAACCGGCTCTTCCTCCGTCCTCTCCACAACAAAACTCCATACGAGCTTCTTACCGGTAACAAGCCTAATGTCATGTATATTCGTGTCTTTGGATGCAAATGCCTTGTTAAGAACAACAAAGGAAAGCTCGGTAAATTTGAAACTAGAACCATAGAGGGTATATTTGTTGGATATGCGGAGAACTCTCACGCCTATAGATACTACAACCGGTCCACCGGGACTATTGAAGTATCTTGTGACGTGGTGTTCTTGGAGGATAATGGCTCCCAAGTGGAGCAATTTGATCCATGTGTTGCAGGTAATGATGATGATCCATCTAGTGCCATCAAGCACATGGGCATTGGACACATCCGACCCATGGAAGTTCATAATGATGATCAAGATGATGGAGTAGATGTATCAAGCACGGCTCAAGTGGAGCCTAGCTCAACTCAAGCCGAACCATCAAGTGCAACTCAAGAACCATCCTCTACTCAAGATGAGTCACGTTCCGAAGAACAAGAAGAAGACCCTCATTCCACTTAGCAAGACCATGATGATGATCAAGAAACATCCTCAACTCATGATCAAGCTCAAGTGATCCCTCATGATCAAGCACTAGCAAGAGATGAATTCATTGATCATGAAGGAACCATTCGGAAGATCAAGGCCGCTACAAGGGCAAGTGACATGAAAGTGGATCAAGTCCTTGGTAGCATCTCAAGAGGAGTGGTAACTCGTAGACACCATGCATTACTTATCACTTATTGTCAACATCATGCTTTTGTGTCTAGTTTTGAACCACTTAAGGTACATGAAGCCTTGGTCGATCCGGATTGGGTAATTGCCATGCAAGAAGAATTGGAGTGTTTCACTCGTAATGAAGTATGGTCTCTAGTTGAGAGACCCAAGGATCATCGCATCAATGTCATTGGGACCAAATGGGTATTCAAGAACAAGCAAGATGAGAATGGCATTGTCATACGAAACAAAGCAAGGTTAGTGGCGCAAGGGTTTGCCCAAATAGAAGGTATGGATTTTGAGGATACCTTTGCGCCGGTAGCCCGTCTTGAAGCTATTCGTCTTTTGCTTGCATTTGCATCTTTTCACAATTTCAAATTATATCAAATGGATGTGAAAAGTGCATTTTTGAATGGTCCCCTAAAAGAAACCGCATATGTGGCTCAACCCCCGGGTTTCGAAGACCCGTGCCGACCCAACCACGTGTATTTACTCCATAAGGCACTCTACGGTCTCAAGAAAGCTCCACGTGCTTGGTATGAGTTCCTTAGGGATTTCTTACTACATGATGGGTTTTGCATGGGTACGGTCGATTCCACCCTTTTCACCAAGCGGGTTAAAGGGGGTGGCCTCTTTATATGTCAAATATATGTTGATGATATTATCTTTGGTGGAACTAACCCCAATCATAACAAAGCTTTTGAGGTATTGATGACTAGGAAATTTGAGATGTCCATGATGGGAGAGTTGAAGTTCTTCCTAGGCTTCCAAGTGAGGCAACTTGCAAAAGGCACCTTCATCTCTCAAGAAAAGTATGTGAGGGACATGCTCAAGAAATTCAACATGACCAATGCAAGTCCAATGAAGACACCCATGCCCGTAAAGGGACAACTTGGCTCATGTGACAGTGAGAAGGATGTGGACATAAAGGTATACCGCTCCATGATAGGATCCTTGCTCTACCTTTGTGCCTCTAGGCCGGATATCATGCTAAGTGTAGGGATGTGTGCTCGTTTTCAATCCGCTCCCAAGGAGAGCCATTTAATGGCGGTCAAACGGATTCTAAGATACCTTGTTCTCACTCCTACTCTCGGGCTATGGTATCCAAAGGGGTCAACCTTTGAACTCATTGGCTATTCGGATTCCGATTGGGCCGGTGATAAGGTTGACCGGAAATCTACCTCCGGGGCTTGCCAATTTATTGGCCGGTCATTGATGAGTTGGTCATCCAAGAAACAAAACTCGACCGCCCTATCCACCGCCGAAGCCGAATACATATCCGCGGCATCTTGTTGCACTCAATTGTTATGGATGAAGCAAACCTTGAAAGACTATGGTGTGTCTCTTGGTACGGTGCCTCTTCTCTGTGACAATGAAAGTGCAATAAAGATCGCCAACAACCCGGTTCAACATTGTCGCACCAAACATATTGACATTCGCCATCACTTCCTACGTGATCATGTTGCCAATAAGGATATTGATATCACTCATGTGGGAACAACCTACCAATTGGCGGATATTTTCACTAAACCTTTGGATGAAGCCCGCTTTGTTAACTTGAGAGGAGAACTTGGTATTCTTGATCCTAAAAACTTGGATTGATTAACTTCTTGCACTATATTCTTGCATTTATTTTGCTATCTAGCTTAGAGGCATATCACATATGGGGATAGTCATTCTACCATGTCTTGGTACGATGCATACCTATGTGTGCAACATAAATAGACCCAATGTCATTATATGGACCCAAGCATGTCTCTTCGAGGTCTCATGACATTTGCGCTTTCACATAGGGGGAGTAATCCCCCGCCCCTCATTGAGCCTTCATTACAACTTGATTTGACTATATAAGGCCAAATGATCTTATTGCGAACATCATTTCCAAATGACTTATGATTCTTGATATATACTTCAAATCCTGCCCATTGTTGCTATTCACATCTTGTTTGGATTTTCTCTCCAATGGGTATGCCTAGAGAACTTTGTGTTTCCAACCCCTTGTCTATGCTCATCTCATCATCATCTATCTATCTATATGTACATGTCATCATCTGAGCATTCACACACACTTACACAAAGCATAGGGGCAAAACGAGGCAAATCTAGACGAAACTGGGCTGGCAGGTCCCTGACCCGGTTGGACCGGGCTCTTGACCGGATGATCCGGTTGACCGGGCGCCAACCGGGCTCTGAGCCGGATCAGCCGGCGCCAGATCCGGTCGACCGGGCGCCCGACCGGCCGCGCGACCTGATATAAATTTGGGAAGGGATACCCCTTGGGGTCATCTTCCCCATTATTCCCCAACTCCCACACCTCCATGGCCGGCGCCCTCCTCACCTCCACCAAGATCTAGGCCTTTCCCACCACAAGAACCCCCCAAACTCCACCAAACCATAGATCGGGCTCCTTGGGACATCTCCACCAAACCCTCTCAAGCTAGTTTAGGAATTTTTGGAGTTCTTGGTTTTCAAGCCCTACCTCGTGTTCTTCTTGCTCTCTTGATCAAGGAGGACAATGTCTTCGGGAAGTTGGAGTGGTGAATGGGGCACTGTTGCCAAGAGAGGCCAGACTACTGAGAATCCACCCCACCGGACTAGTGGTCGCGCACCTCCTGCAGCTCATCAGACTACTGACACTGGTAGCTCGGAGAGGAGAAGAACCAAGTCTGTGGGTGGTAAGAAAAAGGATAACCATGCCGCCCAAGAAGATGATGAAGAAGTGCCAACTTTCAATCTTGCGGATGCACACCGTGGTGAGTGGCGGGAAGTGAGGTTGGTGAATCCATATCGCCATGAGCGCCGGACTTACATGGGTGGGGACAAGTTCTTCTGGACCAAGACACAAGCAACCCTATGGCATGGTTTCTATGATGATCACGACAGTATGAAGAATGGGGCTGTTGTGATGCCCAAGGCCATCAATCCTCAGGAGCTTGCCTTGCATGAAGCCACAAAGTACCGCTTTGTGTTTGACACCTTGAAGGGTCTGGGACTATATGACCTTGTGTGCCTCAAGCCTGATGATACACAAGAAGATTCCACCTACTGTCCTTTGCTAGTCCGTCAGTTCCATTGCACTGTCTACTTTCATGAAGATGCAGACCGCACCATGACTTGGATGACTGGCAAGGAGAAGTACTCCTGCACCTACACACAGTTCTGTGCGGCCTTGGGTTGTGGTGGTGACCGTGCTCCAGGGTACAAAATCCACTCTCGATCTAAGATGACTAGAGGTGACATCTCCTTTTGCTACCCCACTAACCCAACAGCTGGGCCTCCCACCATCTCCGGGATGTACTACTCATACCTTGCTCTTGCCAAGATGTTCCGAGAAAGCCTCATCAGCAAGTTAGGAGACACTAGTGAAGTCAGGAACTATCACCTGAATCTGATGTACTACTGCCACCCTTCCAGGCTAAGGAAGATTGATGGGTATGATCTTATCTACTATGAGCTGAAGCGTGCAGTTATGGACCGCATGACTCCAAACTATGCTCAGTACGTTCAGAGGCTCATCAACTACATTGTTCCTGCTCCTCTCAACGTCCTTGGTGAAAAGGTCGTCATGGAACCATTCAGATTCCCTACTCAGGATGGTCGCCTGGAAGTCCCTTCCATGATGCCCACCGCTGAGCGCCGTTCCAAGGAACAGCATGATCGTGCAGCAGGCCCCAGTTACACTCGGCGCCCTCAGCGTGGTGCCGCTCGCTTCTTCACCAGCATGTGGCAGATGTGCAAGAACACCAATGATGTTGCACATCAGAGTCTTGCCATTAACTAGGAGACACGGAGGAGACAGAGTGAGTTCATGGCTGCACGGAATGCTCCTGTTCCTCCTTCTGGTCCTGAGATGGAGTCTGTGGTTGCACCAGCTTGGGAGATGCCTCCCATTACCGATGAGATGCTCCAGAACTTTGACTTCTCCATGTATGCTCATGGTGGCCCTCCTCCTCGGACTGCTCGTGCTCCCTCCCCTCCTGCTGATGATGATGATGAGGATGACCGTGGTGCGGCTGCGCGCGACGATGACGAGAGCTCCTACTCCGCCGGCCATGAGTTCTATTGATGGGTGCGATAGCATCTCTCCTCTTTTCTTCGCCTTTTTGGTGTCCCGATGCCAAAGGGGGAGAAGAGAGTAGAGTCTAGGACCACGGGGTTCATTGATTCTCACAAGCCATGGGAGTTGCTTTATTTGGATCTTATATGGCTTGTGCTTATTTGTTTTCGATTTCTCGAGAATCATTTGCTACTTTGAATAATTTGTGTATGGACGTGTATGGACGACTATGTGTGTGCTTATTCACTCTATTAGGATAATCATGTTTTATGCTTATATATCTTGATATACTTGTCCATACCATGCTTGTTTCCTAAAGATATTGGGGGAGCTTCTCATATTACACATATGGTGCACTTTGCATTCAAATGCAAATTCTCCAAGTGCACACATTATGGGGGAGCTGTCGTAATATCTTATATGGAATCAAGGTTTAGAGCTTATCATAATATCTATATGAGACTCTAGCTCGGTTTGTCATCGTATACCAAAAAGGGGGAGATTGTAAGGGTATTTTACCCTTATCCATTATTTTGGTAACAATGACACCGTGCTAGAGTATTTGACCTAATACGTTTATAAGGATTATCTCAGGTATTAGGCAAAGAGGCATAAATGGTGTATCAAAGGAACAAGAAGGCTAAAGGAGACCCCCCACTTCAACAACAATCGAAAAGGGGGTCTACAGAAGAAATCCGGTCTGTCACCCAGTTGGACCGGGCTCCAGACCGGCTGGTCCGGCGTGCGGTCCAGTCGATCGGGCGCCAACCGGGTGTAGGGATTCGTTGCATAGAAAACAAAAAATTTCCTACCGCGAGAACGCAATCCAAGCCAAGATGCAATCTAGAAGACGGGAGCAACGAGGGGATGATCGAGACTCACCCTTGAAGATTTCCAAAGCCTATAAGAGTAGGCTCTTATTGCTGCGGTAGACGATCACTTGCCGCTTGCAAAAGCGCGTAGAAGATCTTGATCACGGTGCCACAATCGGGCAGCACCTCCGTACTCGGTCACACGTTCGGTGTTGATAAAGACGACGTCCTTCTCCCCGTTTCGGCGGGCAGCGGAAGTAGTAGCTCCCCCTTGAATCCGGCAGCACGACGGCGTGGTGGCGGTGGCGGTGGAGATCTCCGGCGAAGCTTCGCTAAGCGTGCGGGAGAAGAGGAGGAGAGAGGGGGCAGCTAGGGTTTGGGAGAGGGGGTGGCCGGCCTCAAGGGGTGCGGCCAAGCTATGGCTCTGTGGTGGCCGGCCCCCTCCCCTATGCCCCTCATTATATAGGTGGAAGCCCCAAGAGTTGTAGTCCAAGTCTTCGAATAAGACCCCAACACCAAAACTTCCCAAAGGTGGGAAACCTACTCAAGGGGGGAGTCCTACCCAAGGTGGGACTCCCACCTTTTCCTTAGGTGGGGTGGCCGGCCACCATGGGTGGAATCCACCTGGGATTCCTTACCCTTAGGGCTGGCCGGCCATGCTAGTGGAGTTCCTCCGGGACTCCACCTTCCATAGTGCCATTCTACCGGACTTTTCTAGAACCTTCTAGAACCTGCCATAAATGCACCGGATCATTTCCAAACTTGGAATATGACTTCCTATATATGAATCTTATTCTCCGGACCATTCCGGAACTCCTCGTGATGTCCGGGATCCCATCCGGGACTTCGAACAAAACTTCGAACTCCATTCCATATTCAAGTTCTACCATTTCAACATCAAACCTTAAGTGTGTCACCCTACGGTTCGCGAACTATGTGGACATGGTTGAGTACTCTCTCCAACCAATAATCAATAGCGGGATCTGGAGATCCATAATGGCTCCCACATATTCAACGATGACTTTAGTGATCGAATGAACCATTCACATACGATACCAATTCCCTTTGTCACGCGATATTTTACTTGTCCGAGGTTTGATCATCGGTATCACTCTATACCTTGTTTAACCTCGTCTCCTGACAAGTACTCTTTACTCGTACCGTGGTATGTGGTCTCTTATGAACTTATTCATATGCTTGCAAGACATTAGACGACATTCCACCGAGAGGGCCCAGAGTATATCTATCCGTCATCGGGATGGACAAATCCCACTGTTGATCCATATGCCTCAACTCATACTTTCCAGATACTTAATCCCACCTTTATAACCACCCATTTACGCAGTGGCATTTTGATGTAATCAAAGTACCTTTCAGGTATAAGTGATTTACATGATCTCATGGTCATAAGGACTAGGTAACTATGTATCGAAAGCTTATAGCAAATAACTTAATGACGTGATCTTATGCTACGCTTAATTGGGTGTGTCCATTACATCATTCATATAATGATATAACCTTGTTATTAATAACATCCAATGTTCATGATTATGAAACTAATCATCTATTAATCAACAAGCTAGTTAAGAGGCTTACTAGGGACTCTTTGTTGTTTACATATCACACATGTATCAATGTTTCGGTTAATACAATTATAACATGGTATGTAAACTTTATCATAAACTCAAAGATATTATAATAACCATTTTATTATTGCCTCTTGGGCATATCTCCAACAGTCTCCCACTTGCACTAGAGTCAATAATCTAGTTTACATTTGTAAAGATATAACACCTTGGCCTTCTGGTGCTTTATCATGTTTTGCTCACGAGAGAGGTTTTAGTCAACGGATCTGACACGCTCAGAAACGTATGTATTTTGCAATTCATTTGCGTCTCAACGCATCACTCATTTCCAAATGAGTCGGCATTAAATATGTTTGATCTTCTGGTGGAACCTTAATTCCGCGGTCTGAAATATGTCACTAATATTGTCACACACAATATAGCTTCAAAGTTCTGACTCTGTCGGAACTACACCAAGTTCTCAAAGAACCTCTTGACTTTAACATCTTTTGTCATTGTCAAAATAATGACATACTCTGCCTTCTTTTGTAGAATCCGTCACAATATTTAGAACTCTTCTAAATCTAGCATAGAAAACTTCTAGCTCATTGTGCTACCTTTTAAACAATACTTAGTCTAATTTGAGATTGAAATTTTATTTTCATATGTGACAAAACAAATATCGGTGCAACATCTTACAGCGATTTGTTTGTCATTTTTCCATACAAAACTATATATATATATACTTGGTTCTTCTTAAGTACTCAAGAATATTCTTACTGTTTTTCAATGATCATCACATGAATCATTCTGGTACATGCTCATAACACTTTTAGAGCATAGGACATCTGATTGTGTACATATTATTCATGATCTATAATCACTCATGTGTTTTTACTCATTGAGTGTCAGATACACTCAAGTCTTGTTAAACCTTCACATGACAAGAACATTTTCTTAATATTGAACTATTTCAATATCCATCCTATGTACTTTGACTTAAACTTATTTATGTGTTTCAATCTATCTTCATAGATCTTGACACTAAATTTGTTTCAGTCCATATCCTTTCATTGAAATTAATTTCTCAATGAAACCTTTTTAATCAAGTATATAATTACATCATTTATAACCAACTATATGTCATCTACATAAAGTATTATAAATATGTCTCAGCGCTCCCACTTAATTTCTTGCAAATGCAAGCCTCTTCATCGTCTCTGATGAAATCAAAAACTCTTTGACTATTTCATCTGGTGAAGATTCCAACTCCGCGATACTTACTTCATCCAATTGAAGTTCGTATACCTATCTAGTATTCTATGGACTAGCAAAACTCTTGGTTGTATCATGTATACACCTTTTAATACACACTTCTGATAAGTTATGTATTTTGCCATCCTACTAACATATCTCATAAAAGAAATATGTAGTGAATACTAGAATAATCCACATAGACTATAAGCATTGCTACGGAAGTTCTAATCTTATCGTAGTCAACTCTTTGAACTTTGTCGTAAACAACTTTTCGACAAGTCGAGCTTTTTCAAGGATATTTCATCCAAGTCCATCAAATTTATAGATCCATTACTTTCAAAAAGTATTCATCTATCTTGGATTTCATGGCGTATAGCCATTTTAACGGAGTCAGGGCCCATCATAACTTCTTTGTTTGTAGTTGGTTTATCATTGTTCAAAATCAATCCTTTGTCCACAAATCATTTACTTGATCACAAAGTAAACCATACCTACAAGGTTCAATATGTACTTCGATCTCCATGACTAAAACACTTTGTAGTCATGGGAGCCATGATCGTCGTGGCCGCTTCCGGAACCAATTCCGATGCTGCGCTACTCTGATCATTATGCTCAGGTTCATAAACCTTATCAAATTATATTGTCCTCCCACTCAAATACTTCGCTAGAAAACAATTTCTTGGAAATAAGCAAGTAACAATAACAAACACTTTTGTCTTTTACTTCATAGTGGTAAGAATTCCCAATCAATTCTTTGGGATAACCAACAAAGACATTTATCCGATTTCGGTTGTAAATTTTTAAACCAAAATTTAAAGAAAGGACTATTAGGGTTTATACCCATGCCATAACTCGTATGGTGTCATTTCTACGGATCATGATGATGCTCTTATTTAGTGTAAAAGCGGTAGTCTCTAAAGCATAATCCACAAAAATATAATGGCTTTATTTTATTTTATCTCATCATTAATCCAACAAAGTTTGGATACATCTGTTGGATACTTCATCATCACTTATGATACTCCAAGAAACGTGAGTTGCAGAACAATTTCATAACTCTTTTAGATGTTCGCTAAAACTCGTAATTCAAATATTTCCACCATGATCCAATCATAGATATTTGACTTTTCTATTACGATGATTTCCTACTTCATGCTGAAAATTATTTGAATCCATTCAAATGTTTCAAATTTCTTCCTTATCGAATATATCCATATATACTCAATTCATTATTGAAAGTTTTCATGAAGTAGAAGAATCTCCCGCACACAACTATGTCCAGTGAACCACATACATCATCATGTATTTTTCCACTAAGTTAGTTGCCCGTTCAACTCTTGGCCTATGAACGGTATTTTAATCATTCTCTTTAGAAAAGATTTGCAAGCACCAAATGATTCAAAAATCAAATGACTCCAAAAATCCATTTACATGGAGTTTCTTCATGCGTTCCTTTCTAACATGACCTAAATGGCGGTCCCACAAATAAGTGGAATTCAAATCATTTGCCTTATGGCATTTTAGCGTCAGTGTTATGTATGTGTGTTTCACCATTATCAGGCTGTAGGTGGGCCTGTCCATGGGTGCCCACTAGCTGACCACCTCTGCCCGCCTGACTTGGGCTGGTCACCGCTATATGTCCGTTCCTTTCCTTGAGACTAGGTGGGCGTTCGCTACCGCACGCACAGAGGAGCTATGCACTGACGCCTCAAAGCTCAGAGTGAGCACTTCGCCAGCTGCCAGGACGAGGCAAGGATCAATTTTTAGCACAGCACAGAGCTTCCTTCAGACGACAGATTTGGTACAACTGCTAGCACATACACTTACTACAGTATAATACATTCATGTATAAGAACACGTCCAGAAATTCAGACTATCTTTAAACCGGTACAAAGGGAAATGATAGGAAAATGTCTCAGGATATTCTGAGTATCTCAAAACAATACAAAGGGAAATGACAGGAATATGCCTGTCTTAGGGCATCTTCGACGCGGGTACGCAAAACGTCCCCGTGTGTCCTTTTGGGTAAAAACATGATCCAACACGCGGACCCAAATGCAAAACGGACGGCACGCGAGGTCCGTCACGACCCAAAGCCAGCTCAAATTTGCGTGGCTTTTGGGGCGAGCCGGACGAGCACGGGCGTGCTTTTCCATCCGCACATGTCCGGTCGTGGCCCATTTGGTAGTGACAAAAAAAGTCCCATATCTTCTCTCTCCTCTATCCCTTCTCTGTTTGCTTTTTTGCCATGGATACCTCCATTCTTCCCGTCGGATTGGAGCTCGCCTAGCTAAGCTTCGTCGTCGCCCTCGCCTGGAGACTCCCGGCGCCGCCGCCTCCTTTTTTTCAGCCCTGCTGAAAGTCGCCGGAGCAGAAACAAGCGCCGCCGGCCTCGACGCCACCGAGCAAGACGAAGCCGGAGCGGAGCTCGCCGGGGCGGGACGTGGACGGAGCCCATTGCACAATGAAGACCATTGCACTAGTACTGCACATTTATGCTGGCAAACTTCATCAATTGCTTTGTAGAATCTGAAGAGCTGATACTGCTGGCAAACTTCATCAGCATTAGTTGTACATGATGATACCACGTTACTACTAGCAGATTTCCGTTGAAAGGTTGTGCAATATTGCTACAGTAGAGTGATGGATAATAAGAATCAAGTACTGAATTGCTCAAGCTAAGGGATTAAAAAAGTTCCAGATCTTGATAACAATAATAAACACTAGCCTCTGAAATTATAACTTCATGCATATTTGGATGATCATTGAAGCTGAACAACAAAAAGAAGAAATTATAACTTCTGCATGTTTCATATAGCTTCTGCATCAGACATCATGCATACAAGAGACACAGGAGCATACAAATGGTAATCATTACTGAGACGAAAGGATTCAGCAAACAAACTAGACAGAACACTCCCTTCTAAATTTAAAGTCATGATTTTAACACATAGATCAACGGGGCCAAACTGAAAAACAAACAGAACAGCAGCATTTCT
Organism: Lolium perenne; assembly: GCF_019359855.2. NCBI lineage: Eukaryota > Viridiplantae > Streptophyta > Magnoliopsida > Poales > Poaceae > Lolium > Lolium perenne. The sequence goes on along the minus strand of NC_067250.2, from coordinate 91,546,971 downwards.
GAAGTGATTACCTTCAGGGCTTCAGAGAAGGTAACACATAGATCAGACCAACGCAACACTTAATTCTTATTATGAACAGGTTAAAACCAAAGAGTAAGAACTAAACTGTCGTTGAACAAACAAATTCATAGGAACAACATGGTCAATTTTCCAGTGGGCTATAATTTTACAGTGGGTTCAATTTTCCCTAGAAAAATCTCAAATTTGTAACAGAGGGTCATATCTGTGAAGCTCCTTATCTCAGCAATGACTGTCTTCTTCCATGAGCTGCAAGCAAGGAGTAAGAGAGGAAGAGTACCTTCTGCAAATCTTCTTCGGCAGCTCCCCATGGACCTCGCCGGATGCGTGCGGTTGAGGATCCCCAAGAACCTCGCCGGCCGCCGGGAGCTCCACACAGGCCTGCTGCTCAAACGACGGGGTGAGAGTGGTCCTTTCCCGTGGAAGAATGGAGGTGCCGGACGCGGACGAGGTCAACACAGGAGGCGGAGGGCAGTGGCCATGGAGGGGAGCGGCGAGCGGCGGAGAGAGAGGAGGGGTGGCGGCGGCGCGCGAGCTCGAGGGGGAAGCGGAGTGGAGGGAGGGGCAGTTGGTTGAGCGGAGGGATGGAGCGACGGGAGCGGCGGACCGTGGTCGGCCATGGCGCGGCGCGGCGCGGCACGAAGAGGAGCGGACCGCAGCGACCCAGCGAGGAAGAAACCTAATCCCGTCGAGCGGCGTGGCGGCGGTAGGGAACGAGTAGCGGAAGCCCACCAAGTTTTTTTCCCCGATAGTGGGCGTCCGATATAACGATTTAATTGGGCTGGGCTGGCGGCACCGTGGACAGCCCGTGACCACCTACAGGCATACACCATTAAGATTTATAATAACTTATCCATCATACATGGAGTAATGTCATAATTTGAACAACTCATTGTTTTCATTTGACCAGAGCAAAATAACAATTATTAAGTTCTTTATTATAAATTCTAAGGGCTAGATAGAATGCCAACGACGAACATAATAACACTTTATTTTGTTCCAGACGTGTATTCCTATCATATTCCTTGTCAGTCACTTAGGCCATTGTATTCTTGTATTGCGTTGTTTTGTATGACACTTCATACCAACCAATATAGTACTAATACCCAAGAATTTCATAGTGTGACTTAACTAGGAATACAACCATAACATGTATATCATTTATATACACCTGAGCTAGACCTTCTAGTCTTTTCTTTTCTTTTTGCCAAAATATCTTTTGCAGTTTCTCTTTTAGCTTTCCTCATTATTCAGAGAAACACTTTAACATTATTAACTTCTAGATTTGTTGGTCAAATACCAATAACCTTGAGGTTCTTACTTTAAGTTTGATCATCATATGACAAGTGTTTCAGATTTCACTATTAGTAACTTTGTAATATGATGAACAATTTCACTCATAATTTTATCCATTGTATCATGATGACTTTCTGAGACGATGTCTGTACATGCTAGGCTCATAAAGTTTAACCTTGGTATTCGCATGTGCAAATCTGGCTTGCACCCGTTGTATGCACACGTAGAATCTATCACACCCGATCATCACGTGATGCTTCGAAACGACGAGTCTTAGCAACGGTGCATACTAAGGATGATAACTTCATGGATATGCGAATATTATTAGTGCCCCAATAGTTGGAGGATTGTGACACCTGGCGTCTTCAACCTTCATACATTCCCATAAAACTTATGAGTTTATGTAGTCTCACCAAATTTATATTCTATCATCTTGCAGTAAGGTCTTAGATATCACATATATCTCATACCTTGCTTATTTCTGAAAACTAAATTTTCAGCTCCTTACTTTTATAACAAATTTGAACTTCAAGTTTCATGGAGACAAGATAACTTTAGGTACTAATTGAAACCTTAGCTCTTTGAATCAACAATGTGAGGTTTACTAAAAGTTTGCAATAGGACTTAATCATTTCTTGATTCTTTAACAATACGGTACCAGTCCGTAAAGTTTCTTTGTCAGATTTTAACAGTATTTCTATCTCAATTACAAGACTAGCGCATAGTAGTAAACGGATGCCAATACTACAAAATTAATTCAAAATACTACTCAGACTATGTTTATGATAATTAGTTCATGTTTTAATCTAATTACTAATGAACTCCCACTTAATACAACATCCCTCATAGTTGTTAAGTGGTACACAATCCAAATCCACTACACCAAAACCAATCATCATGTGAGATGATGTAGCTTCAATGGTGAACATCAACATGTTGATCATATCATCCATATGACTCGTGTTCAACCTTCGGTTTCCGTTGTCCCGAGGCCATGTCTGTACATGCTAGGCTCGTCAAGCAAACCCAAGTATTCCGCGTGTGCAACATGGCTTACACCCATTGTATATGAACGTTGAATCTATCACATCCGATCATCACGAGATGCTTTGAAATGACGAACTTTGGCAACGGTGCATACGAGGGGAGAACACTTTATTATCTTGATATTAATGTGAGGGATCATCTTATAATGCTACCGTTGCGTTCTAAGCAAAATAAGATGCAAAAAGGATTAACATCACATGCAATTCATATGTGATATGATATGGCCCTTTTTGTCTTTGCGCCTTTGATCTTCATCTCCAAAGCACGGACATGATCTCCATCATCAACGGGCATGATCTCCATCATCGTCGGCGTAGCGTCAAGGTCCATGGCGCTGTCTTCATGGTTGTTCACCTCATATAGCAACTATTACAACTACTTTGAAAAACTACTCAACATGAAAATTAGAAACAACCATAAGGCTCCTGCCGGTTGCCACAATACAATAATGATCATCTCATACATATTCATCATCACCTTATGGCCATATCACATCACCAAACCCTGCAAAAACAAGTTAGACGTCTCTAATTTGGTTTGCATATTTTACGTGGTTTAGGGTTTTCGGGAGAGATCTAATCTACCTACGAACATGAACCACAACGGTGATACTAGTGTTGTAAATAGAAGAGTAAATTGAATCTTCACTATAGTAGGAGAGACAGACACCCGCAAAGCCTCTTATGCAATACAAGTTGCATGTCGAACGAGGAACAAGTCTCATGAACGCGGTCATGTAAAGTTAGTCCGGGCCGCTTCATCCCACTATGCCACAAAGATGCAAAGTACTCAAACTAAAGATAACAAGAGCATCAACGTCCACAAAACCATTGTGTTCTACTCGTGCAACCATCTATGCATAAACACGGCTCTGATACCACTGTAGGGATTCGTTGCATAGAAAACAAAAAAATTCCTACCGCGAGAACGCAATCCAAGCCAAGATGCAATCTAGAAGACGGGAGCAACAAGGGGATGATCGAGACTCACCCTTGAAGATTTCCAAAGCCTATAAGAGTAGGCTCTTATTTCTGCGGTAGACGATCACTTGCCGCTTGCAAAAGTGCGTAGAAGATCTTGATCACGATGCCACAATCGGGCAGCACCTCCGTACTCGGTCACACGTTCGGTGTTGATGAAGACGACGTCCTTCTCCCCGTTCTAGCGGGCAGAGGAAGTAGTAGCTCCTCCTTGAATCCGGCAGCACGACGGCGTGGTGGCGGTGGCGGTGGAGATCTCCGGCGGAGCTTCGCTAAGCGTGCGGGAGAAGAGGAGGAGAGAGGGGGCGGCTAGGGTTTGGGAGAGGGGGTGGCCGGCCTCAAGGGGTGCGGCCAAGCTATGGCTCTGTGGTGGCCGGCCCCCTCCCCTATGCCCCTCATTATATAGGTGAAAGCCCCAAGAGTTGTAGTCCAAGTCTTCGAATAAGACCCCAACACCAAAACTTCCCAAAGGTGGGAAACCTACTCAAGGGGGGAGTCCTACCCAAGGTGGGACTCCCACCTTTTCCTTAGGTGGGGTGGCCGACCACCATGGGTGGAATCCACCTGGGATTCCTTCCCCTTAGGGTTGGCCGGCCATGCTAGTGGAGTTCCTCCGGGACTCCACCTTCCATAGTGCCATTCTACCGGACTTTTCTAGAACCTTCTAGAACCTGCCATAAATGCACCGGATCATTTCCAAACTTGGAATATGAATTCCTATATATGAATCTTATTCTCCGGACCATTCCGGAACTCCTCGTGATGTCCGGGATCCCATCCGGGACTTCGAACAAAACTCCGAACTCCATTCCATATTCAAGTTCTACCATTTCAACATCAAACCTTAAGTGTGTCACCCTACGGTTCGCGAACTATGTGGACATGGTTGAGTACTCTCTCCAACCAATAACCAATAGCGGGATCTGGAGATCCATAATGGCTCCCACATATTCAATGATGACTTTAGTGATCGAATGAACCATTCACATACGATACCAATTCCCTTTGTCACGCGATATTTTACTTGTCCGAGGTTTGATCATCGGTATCACTCTATACCTTGTTTAACCTCATCTCCTGACAAGTACTCTTTACTCGTACCGTGGTATGTGGTCTCTTATGAACTTATTCATATGCTTGCAAGACATTAGACGACATTCCACCGAGAGGGCCCAGAGTATATCTATCCGTCATCGGGATGGACAAATCCCACTGTTGATCCATATGCCTCAACTCATACTTTCCGGATACTTAATCCCACCTTTATAACCACCCATTTACACAGTGGCGTTTTGATGTAATCAAAGTACCTTTCAGGTATAAGTGATTTACATGATCTCATGGTCATAAGGACTAGGTAACTATGTATCGAAAGCTTATAGCAAATAACTTAATGACGTGATCTTATGCTACGCTTAATTGGGTGTGTCCATTACATCATTCATATAATGATATAACCTTGTTATTAATAACATCCAATGTTCATGATTATGAAACTAATCATCTATTAATCAACAAGCTAGTTAAGAGGCTTACTAGGGACTCTTTGTTGTTTACATATCACACATGTATCAATGTTTCGGTTAATACAATTATAGCATGGTATGTAAACTTTATCATAAACTCAAAGATATTATAATAACCATTTTATTATTGCCTCTTGGGCATATCTCCAACACCGGGCGCCAACCGGAGGAGCTCCTGGACGAAGAAAAAGAGGATCCGGCCCAGCATCCGGTCACAACCGGCTGGTCCGATCACTGGTCCGGTCTGACCGGACTCCAGACCGGACAGTCCGGCCAGGGATCCGGTTGACCGGGTTTGACGAGAAGAAAGCTGAGGTGGCAAGTGACGAACGGCCATATTTCAAAGAACACTATAAATAGGCCTTCTCCTACCTCAGAACACTTAGGCACTACATTACAAGCTGTTCTTGAGCTCTCTCTCTCTTACTCCATTACTAGAGACACCAAAAGCCTCCGATCTCCCTCCTCCTCCACCCAAACTCAAATCCCTCCGGGGAATCACTAGAGGAGGACCCGATCTACTGTTCTACCAAGCCAAATCTCATTCCACCTTGTATTCATCGAGAAGCTTGCTTCCTAGGGTTCCTTGGAAACCCTAGGTGGGCAAGAGGAGTCCGGAAGCATCCGGGCTGTGGATTTGCTCCGGGCAAGATTGTGAAGGTTTGGAGGCTACCTCAAAGTCTACCACAAGTGAGTGAGCTATTCCTTCGTGGGATAGGCTCTGGAGAATAGGGTGAGCCTTCGTGGTGTGGGGAATCCTTCGTGGGACCTCCACCCCTCCAAACGTGACGTACCTTCTTGCAAAGGAAGGGAACACGGGAATACATCCTCGTCTCCGCGTGCTATCGGTTATCTCTAACCGAACTTCTTACTTGTGATTTAACTGCCTGAGAGAGCCTTCGTGGTCGAGTTAGTTGTATCCTCATATAGGTTGCTTCACCTAGTTTGCATTAGGCTCACCTTTATATTCCGCAAAGCCTAATATTGCAAAGAAAGAATTAAAATCTGTAGAAACCTATTCACCCCCCTCTAGGTTTACCATCTCTATACTTTCAGTCGCACCCCGGTATTCGCCCATCAGCGACGATAGTTGCAAAAAACCGTCTTCCTGCTACACAAAAGCATCGCCAAAGCTTGGCGATCGGAAGAGAAACTAGATGATTGTAGGGATTCGTAGCATAGAAAACAATAATTTTCCTACCGCGAGAACGCAATCCAAGCCAAGATGCAATCTAGAAGATGGGAGCAACGAGGGGATAAACGAGACTAACCCTTGAAGATTTCCAAAGCCTACAAGAGAAGGCTCTCGTTGCTGCGGTAGACGATCACTTGCCGCTTTCAAAAGCGCGTAGAAGATCTTGACGGTGCCACAATCGGGCAGCACCTCCGTACTCGGTCACACGTTCGGTGTTGATGAAGACGATGTCCTTCTCCCCGTTCCAGCGGGCAGCGGAATTAGTAGTTCCTCCTTGAATCCGGCAGCACGACGGCGTGGTGGCGGTGGCGATGGAGATCTCCGGCGGAGCTTCGCTAAGCGTTGCGGGAGAGGTGGAGGAGATGGGGCGACTAGGGTTTGGGGAGAGAGGGGGTGGTCGGCCACTATGAGGGGTGCAGCCACAATGGCTTTGGTGTGGCCACAATGGCTTTGGTGTGGCCGGCCCCCTCCCCCTTGCCCCTCATTATATAGGTGGAACCCCCAAGTGTTGGACTACAAGTCTTCGAATAAGACCCCAACCCAAAACCTTCCATGTTGTAGGGAAACCTACCCAAGGTGGGACTCCCACCTCAAGTGGGATTCCCACCCTTCCATGTGGGGGGGTGGCCGGCCCCCTTGGTGGAGTCCACCTTGGATTCCCCCCTCTAGGGTTGGCCGGCCATGGGTGGTGGAGTCCCTTCGGGACTCCGCCTTCCAAAGTGATTTCTTCCGGACTTTTCTAGAACCTTCCATAAATACACCGGATCATTTTCAAACTTATAAAATGACTTCCTATATATGAATCTTATTCTCCGGACCATTTCGGAACTCCTCGTGATGTCCGGGATCTCATCCGAGACTTCGAACAATACTTCGAACTCCATTCCATATACAAGTTCTACTATTACAACATCAAACCTTAAGTGTGTCACCCTACGGTTCGCGAACTATGTGGACATGGTTGAGAACTCTCTCCGACCAATAACCAATAGCGGGATCTGGAGATCCATAATGGCTCCCACATATTCAACGATGACTTAGTGATCGAATGAACCATTCACATACGATACCAATTCCCTTGGTCACGCGATATTTTACTTGTCTGAGGTTTGATCATCGGTATCTCTCTATACCTTGTTCAACCTCGTCTCCTGACAAGTACTCTTTACTCGTACCGTGGTATGTGGTCTCTTATGAACTTATTCATATGCTTGCAAGACATTAGATGACATTCCACCGAGAGGGCCCAGAGTATATCTATCCGTCATCGGGATGGACAAATCCCACTGTTGATCCATATGCCTCAACTCATACTTTCCGGATACTTAATCCCACCTTTATAACCACCCATTTACGCAGTGGTGTTTGATGTAATCAAAGTACCTTTCTGGTATAAGTGATTTACATGATCTCATGGTCGAAAGGACTAGGTAACTATGTATCGAAAGCTTATAGCAAATAACTTAATGACGTGATCTTATGCTATGCTTAATTGGGTGTGTCCATTACATCATTCATATAATGATATAACCTTGTTATTAATAACATCCAATGTTCATGATTATGAAACTAATCATCTATTAATCAACAAGCTAGTTAAGAGGCTTACTAGGGACTCATTGTTGTTTACATATCACACATGTATCAATGTTTCGGTTAATACAATTATAGCATGGTATGTAAACATTATCATAAACACAAAGATATATTATAATAACTATTTTATTATTACCTCTTGGGCATATCTCCAACAGTTTCTCACTTGCACTAGAGTCAATAATCTAGTTTGCATATGTAAAGATATAACACCTTGGCCTTCCGGTGCTTTATCATGTTTTGCTCACGAGAGAAGTGATACGTCCAATTTGCATCACTATTTTATATCATAATTTGCTGTTATTCATTGATATATTTCATATTGGGACACAATACTTATGTTATTTCATCTATTTTGCATGTTTCATCACTATTGGAGGATCAAGCACCGGAGCCAGGATTCTGCTGGAAAAAGCACCGTCAGAACGCAATATTTCGGAAGATCAACTGTGGAAGGAAATTATACCAAAAATCCTATTTTTCAAGATGACGAAGGAAGCCAGAAGGAGGAGCTGAGAAGGCCCAAGGTGGGGCCAGACCACAGGCCGGCGCGGCCCATGGCACAGCCGCGCCACCCGGTGGTGTGGGGGCCCCTCAGGCCCTTGCGCCTCCCTTTCTTCGCGAAACCCATCGTCCCGAAAACCTAAGCCACAGAGGGTACCTCACGAAGAGTTACAGCCGCCTCTGCGGGGCGGAGAACACCAGAGAGAAAAGAGCTCTCCGGCGGGCAGGAATCCGCCGGGGAAATTCCCTCCCGGAGGGGGAAATCGACGCCATCATCACCGTCATCGAGCTGGACATCATCTCCATCACCATCATCATCATCTCCACCATCATCACCGCCGTCTCCACCGCTGGACACCGTCACCGCCGTAGCAATTTGGGTTTGATCTTGATTGTTTGATAGGGGAAACTCTCCCGGTATCGATTTCTACTTGTTGTTGATGCTATTGAGTGAAACCATTGAACCAAGGTTTATGTTCAGATTGTTATTCATCATCATATCACCTCTGATCATGTTCCATATGATGTCTCGTGAGTAGTTCGTTTAGTTCTTGAGGACATGGGTGAAGTCTAAATGCTAGTAGTGAATTATGGTTGAGTAATATTCAATGGTATGATATTTAAGTTGTGGTGTTATTCTTCTAGTGGTGTCATGTGAACGTCGACTACATGACACTTCACCTTTATGGGCCTAGGGGAATGCATCTTGTACTCGTTTGCCGATTGCGGGGTTGCCGGAGTGACAGAAACCTAAACCCCCGTTGGTATATCGATGCAGGAGGGATAGCAGGATCTCAGAGTTTAAGGCTGTGGTTAGATTTATTCTTAATTACTTTCTTGTAGTTGCGGATGCTTGCAAGGGGTATAATCACAAGTACGTATTAGTCCTAGGAAGGGCGGTACATTAGCATAGGTTCACCCACACAACACTTATCATAACAATGAAGATTATTTAGCCGTATGTAGCGAAAGCACTAGACTAAAATCCCGTGTGTCCTCGAGAACGTTTGGTCATTTGTTGCGGTCAGAAACCCACCGGCGAGCAACGACGGGCAACACAGTAGAGCCGGGAACAACTTAGGGCTGCGGCTGGCCCTGGTCCCTCCGAGCGACGGCCCGCAAAGCCTCTGGTACGTACGTCCGATGCTGGTGCAAGGGCGTGCCACCTGACCTATACCTGGTCAGGAAGGTGATGGAGATGCCTCGCTTAGTTTCCTGCATGGCATACACGTAAACATTAAATACGAGCCTCGATCGGCTCTCAGGTTATCCTGTGAATCGGCTCAATGAGCCGATCCACCCATGATTCGTACGAGGTGCACGAATATATGGTGGTCCTGCTTGATCAAGATAAAGCTAAAGCGATCTACGACGATTTAGGGTTTTCACCGCATAATCGGATCATCCTACTCACGATTGGGCCTCGCGGTCACGTACGGTGATCGTAAGCCGGTCCTAGACAAGGCCTAAAAACCAACACGAGGTTGATCCTCGGAACATCCTGTCTAGGGCTAGCAAACGACACCCTACGCGTCGCTGCATCCTCCAACCCTTTGTAAGGCCTAACTATTGCAGATATTAAACTAATCCTTGAAGAACAAGGAGCAACCGTAACGGATCGGATCTACTAAATAATGATCAAGCGGGGTGCCGCCCCTACACCTAAGATAGGTGTAAGGGCGGCTAGATGTATAAGGGTTGCACTACGACAGCATATGATATGAAGAACAATGCTAACCCTAACACATCTAAGATAACTACGTTGCTCGCCATCAAAAAGGCTTCAGTACGAGCAACGCATGAACAACGAAATAAGCTTGTGCTGCCTAGATCGCAAGATGCGATCTAGGCAGCATGATGCTTACCGGTAGAAACCCTCGAGACGAAGGAGTTGGCGATGCGCCGAGATTGATTTGTGGTGAACGTTGGTTGTTGTTTATTCCATAAACCCTAGATACATATTTATAGTCCAGGGGACTTTCTAATTTAGGCGTGCACCTAACCGTGCACGGGTCAAACTCTATCTTCTAATCTAAGATGCGATCTACTATATTACAGATACAAGGGCAAACTAGCCCAAACTTTGCATATAAGGCCGATTCACGTATTTCTTCCGTATATAATCTTCAAGTCCATCTTGATCGCGGCCCACCTCTGTCTCGGTCAAATTCTGGTGATAACACATGCCCCCCTGGTTTTGGAATTGATAATTCCAAAATCACTCTGCTTTTTCTTCGTCGGGTCATGTCGTAGCAGAACCGTCGCAGTATCCTTCATCATGATGCCTTGCCTTCTCAACTTCTCCGCGTGACCTGGCAGTTTTTTTTTCTTTTAGGCACCACTTCCTCGGAAACTGCTGTGGCATTAAATTTCCACTATATCCCCTTTTATTTAACCGCTCCAAACAGTTTGCTTCCGCATCCCCTTCGCATTAGCACTCCAAAAGCCCTCCTGCGCCACCATGTCTTCTTCCTCCTCTGCTTCATCGGATCTTTCCACCCAGTCCTCCTCTTCCCGCGAGCCGACGCCGGAGCCGAACCAGGAGGAGGTCCACGCGGCGAACACCCGCCGCGCCATCGAAGCCGGGGAGGAGTCTAGCCACGACTTCTCCGTCTGGTCCGAGGACGACAAATCCTTGACCGACGGGGAAAGTGACCTCCGCTTCCTCGCCGACGGGGAAACGGAGGAGGAGAGCGATGACGATCGCTTCTCCTGCGATGACTTCACCTCCCCCGAGGAGGAGGAGGAGGAGAAGGAGGAGGAAGAGGAGGAGGACGACACCTCCTCCGACGAGCCGCCGGCCAAACGATTCTGCCCCTGGCCGGGGAACCTCAGCGACTTCGACAGCGACGACGACGACGCTGACGAGGAGGATGAGGACAACGAGGGCCCGGCCGGCGGCCGCTGGAGCAGCGACGACGAGCCCGCCGGGAGCAGCGCCGACAGCAGCGACGACGGCGACGACGAGGGCAGCGATGGCCCGTAGATAGGACCTTTAGCATAGGATCAGTAGTAGTAGATGGGGCAATGTATCCCCTAGTACTTCCTTTTGAGAGCAATCAGCTCTTTATGTAAGAAATCTTGCTTATCAATGAAGAACTTCTCTCAATTTGATTTTGCCGATTTCCTTTGAGCTTAATTTAGCCGATTTCCCCTCATACTGATTTTGCCGACTTGTCCCCTTAGCCAATGCGTAATGAGCCGATAGCAACGCATCGGTCCTTTAAAATCCATCCTTCAATTCTTCAACTGATGATCTTGAGATCTGGTGGATAATGTAGAGTCTTCAGGAAAGCCTTTGAATTCTTCCAATCAGACCCAATGGTCTTCTTCAAACACTCATCATTTTGTGAAGAAGGTTGCGACGAAGGATCAGCCGATGGTACCCCAATCGGCTCCTAAACAGAGCACCTACCAGGCCTGCTGCCCCCCGAGCCTTACTCAAGGCGAGAATGTCGGTGAGGATGCACCAAAGCCGATCACCTTTCTTCCCCCGAAAGCCGATATATCTCTTCTGACAGCACTGCTGAACTAGCACCAAGGGCTGAAAATCCTCGACAAGAAGGTTTAGGCACCAGAATCGGCTCAAGGCAGCTGAGGAAGCTCTCATTGTTTTACTCCCTCGAGGAAGCAGAAGGCCCCACAGCTGAACTGGACTTGGTGAAGATCCGTGCTTTGAACACGTAGCCAGTAGATCCTGCGTAGTTATACTAGAGTCGATGGCTGTGCATCGGCTTTGTCTCTTAGTTCTAAAGTCGATGTCCGCATCGGCTGTATGTCATGAAATTTTTTTTTTACTGGCCGATTTTTCTAATCGGCCCCAAATGTTTCACTGTACACATGTTCATCTGCACATGTTCACATGTTCATCTGGTTTAGGTGCCCCCCGAGCCGAATCTGTCAGGTAACTGCAGATATCGGCTCTGTAGTTTAGCCAAGGCATTGTATTTGCACGTCGGCTCTGGTAGAACCAATGTTGATTCTTCTTAACTCATCAGCCGACGTAAAACCGCTGCCAAGTAGATTGATGTTGAACACAAGCAGAACATGTGGTGAGGATAATTTTGGCCGATTGCTGGAATCGGCCTCCATATTGATCGAAGCACTCAATGAAGGTTTTGTAACGTTCCTTCATAGATCTCTGGGGCCGATCCAAAGGATCGGCCTCGCCACGTTTCTCATCGGTTTGCTCTTGCTACACGGTCAGGCCAGTGGATAAGACCAGCCTAACCCTGCCCTTCGTCACGTCGATGCGCTCGCAGTCGTCCAAATTGATACCTGAGAGTGGCTCTTGGCCTGCTGCTTCCCAAGCGTTCATGCCAGCCGTTGAAATTTCGGCTGAGTCATCGGCCTGGACGACCTCTACCTCATCTCCATCCCACTGTATTACGCATTGGTGCATCGTGGAGGGAATGCAACAGTTGGCGTGGATCCAATCTCTTCCTAGCAGAACAGCATAGGTGCTCTTGCTATCGACGATAAAGAACGTCGTAGGGATAGTTTTCCTTCCTACGGTCAGATCCACGTTCAGAACACCTTGTGCGTCAGACGCTTGGCCGTTGAAATCGCTCAATGTCACGTTGGTCTTGATCAGATCCGAGCTAGAGCGTCCCAACCGACGTAGCATAGAGTATGGCATGATGTTGACTGCCGCTCCGGTGTCCACCAGCATCTTGTTGACAGGCCTTCCGTCGATATAACCTCGCAAGTACAGGGCCTTCAGATGTCTGTAGCTTCTTTCTCATGGCTTCTCAAAGATAACCGGCCGTGGGCCGCAGTCAAGTTATGCCACAGGTGCCTCGTCTAATCCTGGAGCACTGAACTCCGAAGGAAGGATGAACACCATGTTTGTGCCAGCCGATGTTTCATCATCGGCTTTCCTTTGCTTGGGGCTCCACTCCATTTTCCGTGGTTGACCCTCTTCATCCAGGGTTCGCTGAATTTTCGCGGCCAGATCAGGCCGCGCCTTTCTTAGCGTGTGCAGGTATAACCTTTCGGCTTCTTCCAAGCCGCGCAATCGCTGAACCCTACGCTTTTGGGAACGGCCGAGTCCATCAGGGCACCACCTTGGCCGGTGGTACCTGTCTTCTTCTTCTTCTCCCTCGTCTTCCAAATCCTCGAGATCTTCCATCCGAGGGGACTCAGCGCGTTTGCTTCGAGGCGGGAGAGGCCCTAAGCGTTGGAACACGGACACGTTGGCTACCTCCTTCTTCTTCTGGTTACATTCTGGGCAATTGCCGATTGTAGGCAATCGGCTCATTCCTGAATCCCAGCAGTGTCTGAAGAAGGGGCAGTCCCAGTGCCTATCTTCGTCGTCTTGCTCCCTTGATTTTTCTTTGGCACGGCGCTCGTACTCCTCCTCATCGCGATCATGCCGACGATGTCTTCTGGCTTCTCTAGCCAGACGATCTCTTTCATCATCATCGCTGGATCGTCGGCGTTGGTCATACTGACTCACATACTTGTTGAGGAGGTGATCAGAGAGAGGTCGCTGATATCTTACATTCCTCACTTCTCCCTCTGTGATGTAGAGCTTGCCATCGTGATGGAGCCGATCGCGTGGAGCGGCCTCCTCTGTGTCCTTGCTACGAGAGCAGCTGCCCTCGTCTCCATCCTTGCCAGAGTGGTGCCCAGGTCCTACCATGTTGATGCTGAACGAGGATCCTGGTTGGCAACCTTCAGGGTAAGTGCACTCCACCATGTTAACGGCAGGAAAGGGGTGGGTGTCGACCTTCATGGCGTACTGGTTGAAAATCAGTCATCCTTGTTCTATTGCCATTTGAATCTGCTGACGCCACACCCTGCAGTCGTTGGTGGCATGGGAGAGCGAGTTATGCCATTTGCAGTATGGCTTTCCGTTCAGCTCCTGTACCGTGGGGAATTTGAGGCCTTCGGGTATCTTCAACTGCTTCTCCTTGAGTAAGAGGTCGAAGATTTGCTCAGTTTTGGATACGTCAAAATCAAACCTTCTGGGCGGACCTGGTGGCTTAACCCATTTGCAGGATACGGGGGTTGCCCCCCGAGTCCATTCAGCCACTGCTACCTCTTGATCTCCCGCACAGCCTTCGTCTTCATCCGCCTCAACCAGGACTACCGCACGCTTGAATTTGTCCTGGTACAAGTCCGGGTGGCGCTGTTCATATGCTGACAGTTTCTGAACCATGTGCGCCAGTGAAGGGTAGTCTGCTTGGGAAGCCATATCCTTGATTTGTGAGGCAAGGCCCACCACTGCCAACTCGACTGCTTCTTTTTCAGTCACACGAGCCGAATAACATCGGTTCCTCAGATTTCTGAAGCGCTGGATGTATTCTGCCACAGTTTCTCCATGCTTCTGACGTATCTGTGCTAGATCGGCAAGGCCAGACTCGGAAGCTTCTGAGTGAAACTGCATGTGGAACTGCTCTTCCAACTGCTTCCAAGTCCGGATCGAGTCCGGTGGCAACGAAGTGTACCACCCGAAAGCCGATCCCGTGAGGGACTGTGCGAAGAACCTCACGCGTAGTGGATCCGACGCTGAGGCCGTTCCTAGCTGTGCCAAATATCGGCTCACATGCTCGATGGAGCTGGAACCATCTAATCCACTGAACTTGGAGAAGTCAGGGAGCCGATACTTGGGTGGTAGCGGGACCAACTCGTATTCATCGGGGTACGGCTTGGAATAGCCGATTGTCCTCCTTTTCGGCACCATGCCGAACTGGTCCCTCAGGATCGTACTGATCTGATCCGCGGTGCTGGCTGCAGGAGTCGAACTCTGAAGATTCGCCGGGGTGGCGTACTTAGCCAGCCATGCTTGCTTTTCCAGCTCTGAGCCAACTGCAGGAGCTGAGCTCTGGAGGTTCGTCGGAGTGGCATACTTAGCTAGCCACGTCTACTTCTCAAGATCTGTCGCTGACGTTCCTCCTGCTTTCCCAGAAGTCCCTGATGTTGCGGCCTGGTTTGTGAGCGCCCGCCACGCAGCCCGGCACGTATGTGCACATGTACCCGTGAGGGATCTCCTTAGGCGCCTCATGCAAGAACTGGCAGTCACTAGGGTCACCACCGATCTTGTAGACGACGAATGCCGGTGAATTCGGCACTTCTGGTGCTGCCAACGCAAATGGCAGCGGTGGACGGGACTGGAGTGGCATCTCTCCTTGGTGTGTCCCGAGAGCTGGTCCTGACGGAGAGTACTGGTGCCTCATGATCTCCTGGACCACCCGGAGAGCGACACGCTCCAAAGTGTTCACCAGGTTCTCAGAGTGGCGGTGCAGCGAGTGAGCCACCATGTAGTTGATCTCCTGACGTAGGGACCTGGTGCGTTCTTCTGACGGGGCAGAGAGGTCTATCCCATCGAGCGCACCATCAGGCGAGAACCCCTTCCACCTGATGCCATGTGAACGGGTTCTGTGAAACGAGCCGATGAGGTCGGCTTCGAGGATTGCTTTGACCTCGTCATACTTCTTCTTGAGCTCGTCGGTTAGATCCTCGTACGTGACTGGAGTGCCGTCCGCCATCTCAGATGTAGATGGCGATGTGGTTGATGTCGAAGCTTGTCCCACCGGGCGTGCCAGAATGTGTTGCGGTCAGAAACCCACCGGCGAGCAACGACGGGCAACACAGTAGAGCCGGGAACAACTTAGGGCTGCGGCTGGCCCTGGTCCCTCCGAGCGACGGCCCGCAAAGCCTCTGGTACGCACGTCCGATGCTGGTGCAAGGGCGTGCCACCTGACCTATACCTGGTCAGGAAGGTGATGGAGATGCCTCGCTTAGTTTCCGCATGGCATACACGTAAACATTAAATACGAGCCTCGATCGGCTCTCGTGTTATCTGTGAATCGGCTCAATGAGCCGATCCACCCATGATTCGTACGAGGTGCACGAATATATGGTGGTCCTGCTTGATCAAGATAAAGCTAAAGCGATCTACGACGATTTAGGGTTTTCACCGCATAATCGGATCATCCTACTCACGATTGGGCCTCGCGGTCACGTACGGTGATCGTAAGCCGGTCCTAGACAAGGCCTAAAAACCAACACGAGGTTGATCCTCGGAACATCCTGTCTAGGGCTAGCAAACGACACCCTACGCATCGCTGGATCCTCCAACCCTTTGTAAGGCCTAACTATTGCAGATATTAAACTAATCCTTGAAGAACAAGGAGCAACCGTAACGGATCGGATCTACTAAATAATGATCAAGCGGGGTGCCGCCCCTACACCTAAGATAGGTGTAAGGGCGGCTAGATGTATAAGGGTTGCACTACGACAGCATATGATACGAAGAACAATGCTAACCCTAACACATCTAAGATAACTACGTTGCTCGCCATCAAAAAGGCTTCAGTACGAGCAACGCATGAACAACGAAATAAGCTTGTGCTGCCTAGATCGCAAGATGCGATCTAGGCAGCATGATGCTTACCGGTAGAAACCCTCGAGACGAAGGAGTTGGCGATGCGCCGAGATTGATTTGTGGTGAACGTTGGTTGTTGTTTATTCCATAAACCCTAGATACATATTTATAGTCCAGGGGACTTTCTAATTTAGGCGTGCACCTAACCGTGCACGGGTCAAACTCTATCTTCTAATCTAAGATGCGATCTACTATATTACAGATACAAGGGCAAACTAGCCCAAACTTTGCATATAAGGCCGATTCACGTATTTCTTCCGTATATAATCTTCAAGTCCATCTTGATCGCGGCCCACCTCTGTCTCGGTCAAATTCTGGTGATAACATCATTATAAGTAAACAAACCGGCTTGTCCTTTGCGCTAAAAAGGATTGGGCCACTCGCTGCAATTGTTACTCTCGCACTTTACTTACTCGTACTTTATTCAACTGTTACATCAAAACCCACTGAATACTTGTCTGTGAGCATTTACAGGGAATCCTTCATCGAAACTGCTTGTCAACACCTTCAGCTCCTCGTTGGGATCGACATTCTTACTTATCGAAAATACTACGATACACCCCCTATACTTGTGGGTTATCAAGACTATTTTCTGGCGCCGTTGCCGGGGAGTGAAGCGCTATTGGTAAGTGGAATTGGTAAGGAAAACCTTTACTGTTTGTGCTGATTTTATTTCTGCCTGCTGCTATAAGTCATTATGGAGAGATCTTCTCTTCAATTTCTATTTGGGAAATCTACTACTACTGCAATGGTAGTGGATGAGGCGCCAGGTGAGGAAGTGATACCATATAAAATACCTATGAAAATTATTGAACGTGTTATGGATAACCGCTATGAAGGGGATGGAACTGTCCATCCCGGTGATCATTTACTATTTTTGCATGAATTATGCGGGTTATTCAAATGTGCAGGTATTGCTATGAATGAAGTTAGAAAGAAACTATTCTCTATATCGCTGTCTGGTAAAGCGGCGCATTGGTATAAATTACTGGATAATGGGGATTCTCTTGAATGGAATGATATTGTGCCCCGGTTTTATTCTAAGTTCTATCCTCCAAGTGAAATTCACAAGGATCGGAACCGCATATATAATTTCTGGCCTCATGATGGAGAAAGTATTGCCCAAGCTTGGGGGAGATTGAAGTCTTTAATGCTCAAATGCCCCATTCATGAGCTTCCTGGTAATGTCATTATTGATAATTTCTATGCAAGACTTTCTTTTCAAGACAAGACCTTGCTGGATACTTCTTGTTCTGGATCATTTACACGCAACAAAGAAGAGTTTAAAAGGGACCTTCTTGATCGGATCCAAGAAAATACTGAAGGTTGGGAGAACGACAAGGATAGAGAATCAGGTATAATTTATGATTATAAATGCATTGAAGATTTTATGGATACTGATAAATTTCATAATATGAGTGCTACATATGGTCTTGATTCTCAAGTTGCTGCAAATCTTTATAAAGCTTTTGCCTCTCATTATGAATTGCCTAAGAAGAATTTTGATAAGTATCATGAACCGTATAAAGATAAAATTGATTCATCTATTAATAAATGCGTTGTAGTTGAAACTGCTGATCATGTTATTCCTGAAGCTTATATTGAAAAAACTCCTTTCCCTGCTAAAATGAAGGAGTACTCTGTTATAAATAGTGCGGTTCATAAAAGTGAAAAGAAACATGTAGAACCTGAAGAACAAATAAAAGTTGAACCTGCTGTTGCAATAGTTAAAGATCTTGTGACTGAAAATGTGGAGGATGGTCATATTATTTTCTGTGAAGATGCTTCTAATATTGTTTCACATCCTAATAAACCCAAACAAGTTAGTGTTCCTATGCTATCTGTTAGAATTGGTGATCATTGCTATTATGGTTTATGTGATATTGGTGCAAGTGTTAGTGCTATTCCTTATGAGCTTTACACGGAGATTATGCACGAAATTGATTCTTGTGAACTTGAAGATATTGATGTGGTTATTCAACTGGCTAATAGAGAAACTATTTCTCCAATTGGTATTGTTCGAGATGTGGAAGTTTTATGCGGTAAGATTAAATATCCTGCTGACTTTTTGGTACTTGGTTCTGCTGCTAGTGATTATTGTCCTATTATTTTTGGTAGACCTTTTCTAAATACTTGTGGAGCTATTATAGATTGCAAGAAAGAGAAAATTTTGACTAAATTTGCTGGTGAATCTTATGAGTTTAACTTCTCTAAATTTACCAAAACTGCTTATAAAGCTGATTTGCCTAGTGATGATTTTAAAATGGAGCAGTGTGCATCTATTGTTCTTGTTCCTAATAATCTGTAGCACCCTACCTTTTAATAAAGGCAAGATACCTGTGTATAGTGCTATTCCCGGGATCACTGATAGCACACACATTACAAAATATAGTAATCATTGCAATAGTATCAAATTACTGCATCGTTGATCCAAAGGGTAAAGTAAAACCTTACAATTTGCATAGTCACATGGACTAGCTCAGAATAACACAGCGGAAAGTAAATCAGCAATGAGCCTTCATCATCTTCATGTGCCACAGGCAGTCATGTTGGAATGCAGACTCGAGATCCTACCACGTACTTCTCCTCAGAAAATCCTGCACGTTTGAATATGCAGCCCCACGAATGGAGGTCAGTACAATGATGTACTGGCAAATGACACTTATATGGTGGCAGTTTTGGGCATGACTATCTACATGATATTTGGCAAGTGGAGTTTAGGCAAATTTGCATTAAGCCAATTTTATCCTACATTTTATTTCAAAACAAAACATTTTTGAAAATCTTTGAGTGACATTATGAAATCACACCATGGTTAAATCCTCCATGGGTTTTAGAATAATCACATGGTTACATCTCCCATGAGTTTTTGAAGGTTGATCAAATTTTAAATACATTCAGAAAAACAATGATGAGATTCTTCCGTACATTCCTTGCCTAGAAGCTCAAATTGTCCGTAACCGGGGACACGGCTAAGATCTTAGGTTTACTCTCGAGAGGTTGTGCACTTTCACCTTACGACCCACCCTTCCCAAGAGAAGAAATGAGACAAGATCTTTCAGAAGGAGGCTTCAACCATAACTAGCTAGACCCGTTCCCGTTTGGCCGTCGCCACATCATCATGTCTAGCAACAAGTTTGACCTCACAACTTACTTAATCCCGGCAGAGCCCATAATACCATAAGGCTGCACTGGAAGCTAACTAAAACATGGACGACATAGTAATCTCTTTAATCCTGAGTGGCCAACCACAAGTGCACATCTCAGGCGACGACAACCACATGACAAGTACTAGACAGGAGTCATGTGGCCCTGAGTAGCCACTCAACTTATGCGCACCCCCAGGCGAAGACAACCACAAGACAAGTACTAGACAGGAGTCCTGTGGCCCTGAGTAGCCGCCCACCATTCAACCAATCCACCCAGGTGTTTCATTAAGGTTGTTAATTTTAATTCCCAATACTCACAATCCATAATAATCAAATCAGCAATGGCATTTTGTTATTGCTAGGCAAACTAAGAATGCTAGCAAGGGTTCATGGTGACTATACACTACTGGGATTGATAAGCATAGCATAACTTTCGAAAACAAATTCCTACCATGCATACTAATTTATAAAACACTAATGCTTAACAAAATAGGTAGGTAATTGAGTGTCACTTGCCTTTTTGGTAGTCGAAGCGCGTTCACTTCTCTTATTCAAAATACGTGCCTCTCCGTACGAACTATAACATAGAATATAGCACAACATAAACACACCATTCGACAACAATAAAACCAAACCAAGCAAACAATCATGTAGTTAATCAATGTGTTTTAATCATCGGTTAAAGAAGATATGGCATGAGGTTTGGCTTGCAAGATATGAATTGGAGATATTGATTGGATGGATCAAATACTTGAAAAAGGAAATGATTATCTAAGTCAAGTGCTTAGAAGAAAAGTGGTTGATAAGAACCTATGGTCAATTGTTGTTTGCTACTCAAGGATGGGAAAAATGATATGATCCATGTGATAAAATCACATGAGTCTCAAATGACGCAACTCAAAATATTATTTAGTAAAGTGTGACAACACTTACTAAGTTAGTATGAGTTACACATAGGCTTGGGTATAAACAAATGATACATGACATTACTCAAATTACTCATTTGTAAGTTGAATAGTTTTAAACTAGTCAAAGGAGTGAATGAAAATGCATTTGGATAGACACGATATTAGTTCAAGATAGAGTGTCTAGTGGTATTAGTGTGTTATCTGATAAGTGCAATAATAATAAAGTTTCCTGGATATTTAATTTGGTTTAGAAAACATTATTGAGTATCTACTTAACATATACAACCTTATTAATTACCTACCGCAAGCATTAAGTGTAGTAAAAATTAAACTTGACTTCCCTGGATAGGTTACAGCAACACAAGAATAGGGCAATTGGAATTATTCGAAAACGATTTATAGAATTTGAATTATCGTCAAAATACTGATTTGTATAGATTTTACTAAAGCAAGTTTGTGCACGTGTCAAAGTTGTACAACTCCTATACCAAGTTGAAGTACATGATCTGAGGATTCCAGAAAGTACAAATTTGTTAAATTTGGACTAGTAGATTATTTGATATAATTTTTATAGTGAAAAAGGATTGATTAAATCATTTGAATTATGATTCGAAAACTAATACATAACATATACAGTATTCTTGCACATTTGGATTCTACATGTTATAAGCTTTCCAACGATATAAAGTTTGTAAATTTTGGACCTCTAGATGATTTTATAATGAATTTCTAAGTTAGACACATAATCTGATATTTAAAATTTACATTTAAAATTAGTTTGACCGAGTTTGACTGAGACGCTGACTGTACTGTATAGTTGACTGCTGACTGTACAGTTGACTGCTGACCGTACTGCTGACTGTACTGCTGACCGTACCGCTGACCGTACCGCTGACCGCAGTTTGACTTTGACCAGACTGAGTTGACTATGCTGATGTCATGATGATGTCATAAAGTTGACAGAAAAATTTGCTCAGATGGAAAAACTTTCTACATCAAAGTTGTATAGAATTAATAGATCTATCTAACGCATAAATTACTTTTCACAATGGATTAATGTGTTTGACAAGATCTGGGTTATACCTTATAAGATCTGAATCTTGCAACACGATTTTCTCCTTGCTCGGTGAACGAAACAAGGTGAAACTTGCGGCAATTGAAAGATCTTGACGAGAGGAACAACTTCCGTGTTGAGGTCATGACGATTCGAGATGGTTTTGAAACTCGATTTGGCTCCGGTTGACTCGAAATAGATCTGTAGATGAGCGATAAATCCGTACGTCAAATCGAAAAACTTTCAACATGAAAGTTGTAGAGGATGATCAGATCTACATACTCACCAAAGGAATTTGGATTTCGTGGAACGAGCACGAACAAATTGGAGATTCCCTTTGTCAGACCTGACGCCTTGCGAAGCGAAATTATTCGTGTATGGTGGATGAAAAGAGATGAGATTGGTCGGGATTGAAAGATCTCGACGAGATCTACAACTTTCGTGTAGAGCCCGAGGTGATTCGAGGTAGTTTTGGTGGTCAAATCAACGAGTTAAGATTTCGTTGATGTAGGGTTTCGAGAGGAGGAAAGGGAAAACGAAACTGCGGTCTGGTGGAGAGTTTATATAGACCATAGGTCGGTGGAATAGGTGGGTCTCGAAGTTAGGAACGCGTAGAAACAAACGGATCTGAAATCGGAGTTGTATAGCTCAAGAAATCTATGTTTAAGTGGAGATAAGTTTTATCAATACGGGATTCTCTGGTTCGTGAGGAACCGATCGATGGATGGTGGCGTGGCTGGCTCGGTCGGTCGGCCGGTGGGCTTGGCCTGGCCGCTGCTGGGCCGGTCGGCCGGGTGGCCGGCCCGTTTTGTTTTCTTTTTCTTTTTCTTTTTTTTTCTCTATTACTTGTTTCTTTTATAAAATGAGTTTCATAATTTCGATTTGAGTGAAACGAAATTCTACGAGTTTGTAAAATTATTTTGATCAGCATAGAACAATAAAAGGACTTAAATTTTACAATTTATTATTTTATAGCATTTTATTACTACTATGCCATTATGGCTATGTGTGAATAGTTTCAACATATGCTCACCGAACAAGTTTCTAAAACTTTGTAAAAATCAAAATAGTGTTTTAGGATAACAAGGAACCTGTTTAAAAACCATTTATGAAAATAAATTAATAATTATTTGCACTTGGCCTAAATGGCAACTTTGGCAATATTTTGCAAATAGAGTTTTCTAACGTTTTGTTTTCTCAAATAAAAATGCATTAAGGATTTTGAAAACCTTGAACACAAAGATATGTTTGATTTTGAATACTTTGAAACCAAAAGTTTTTGAAAACACTATTTTTAAATTAATTAGTAAATAACTTTAAAAAGTTTTAATTCTTTGTGAATTTTCAATCAAGTTCAATCAATCACGCATTAAATTAAATTTTATTTTACATTCCGAAATTTAGAAAATTCCGGGATGTGACAGACTACCACCCTTAGAAAAAATCTTGTCCTCGAGATTTGAGAAAGGCTAGAAAGAAAAGGTTTTGGGCTCAGGTTTTCTAATAGTTTCATAATCACTATTGCTTCTTTTCGAACATCTCCGAGGAGATTTGGAAGTCAACCTTGGGTTTTGAAAAGGTTACTCTAAACCATATAAGATCATACCATCCACTATATCCATTCATATGAGGGCACTCATCCCCTGGGTATTATCTTTTACTTAAGAACACTTGGTCATGGGGAACTCCTTATGATACCTTCTCCAAATACCTATCTCATGCGGCATCCGGTGTAAATACATAATACAAGGGTATAGCTTCTACCACCCTTAAAAGATACTTCTGTAGGTATTCTTAGGTATTGGGCTTAAGCTAAGCTGAACTTGGTTATGGCTTGGCACATCTGAGGATATGGCTTGACAACAGGTCATCTTTTGAAAACATCTATGGCTTATGACTTCTGAGTTAGTATCCAATCGGTGAATGTTTTATTCACATATAGTGAACATCATATCTCTCCAAGGTGAGCCGAATAGGTTTTCTTCGTAGTAAGGCTTCTAATCCAAATGGTTGGTTGTTAAACTACTTCTGACACTGATGGTCACTCTTTGGGTCAATCAAGAGACCAAGATGTGTAAACTTCATGTCATCTTTCATCTTTTTCTTCTTGGTGTCTTCGACATCCTTCCGCCACTTTTCATCTAGAGGCTAGATTTTCAAACTAAACGTAGTCCTACGCTTGGCAGCACTTGCCTACTATAAGGGTATACTATTTATCCACCCTAAGGTTTAGGCTTATTCGCCGACATCTCTTTTGTAGGTGTGTCACTCTAGATTCGCAAAGTCAATATTACGAAAGTGAATAATAAGAGTAGTAGGAAGGGTGATCAATCCATCCTGCAACCAAATCATTACTCCGTATTTGATTTATTGAATCTCGTATTCTAACACTTGGTCAACCTCACAAGTTTGATAAAAAAACTTCCATGGAGAATTGAATCAATGTTTCAATCCCCATTATTGAATTGTTTTGAAAACATTTCTGTCGATCCCTAGCTAGGGTTTTGCGGAACTCTTACTCTACTCTTCTTCATCTTGATAGGAAATATCAAGGCCGTTTTCACTACTGTTGTCTTCATGGCAAGTTGCCGAGAAAACATTCTCTGGGTTGGGTATAGATGAGAATAGATAGAAAGGTCTAAAGAAGATTCCTACCCAACACCGCAGATCATAGCAATTCAGCAAACAACAATCATCTAACAAGCATCAAGCAACATGGTTTAACACAAACAAACTAGCATGGTCATACCTCAATTTGGTATGATCAATATTTTGTTACTTTATCGTTGGTTCGCTAAAAGATAGCTAATGGTGGTCTACTCTATTTCTGCTTTGGATGTATCAAGATTCTATTCTAGTCCTTCAGTGTATCTTTGTGTGTTGTGCAGTCTGCATCGAAGTCTTTCTTCAAATTCTTCATTGGTCTTCCATGAAACACTTCTTGCGGAGTCGAAGAATATCACATGAAGCATCAGTTCCAACTTCAGGCACACGGTCTTCATCGGTCCTTGTTAATAGTTTTGATAAGGGGGTCATCTAAAGAAAGGAAGAAAACAATTTTGAAAATGGTGTAGATGAGAATACAAGAGGTTTCACAAAGCAAACGTCTTTTTTTTTGAAATAGGATTAGACAAATTTTTCATCCTAGGGACTTCCTATTTCTAATCCAAACCTAGGGTCTCGATCCTACAGGCAACACTATGCTCTGATACCATTCTGTAGCACCCTACCTTTTAATAAAGGCAAGATACCTGTGTATAGTGCTATTCCCGGGATCACTGATAGCACACACATTACAAAATATAGTAATCATTGCAATAGTATCAAATTACTGCATCGTTGATCCAAAGGGTAAAGTAAAACCTTACAATTTGCATAGTCACATGGACTAGCTCAGAATAACACAGCGGAAAGTAAATCAGCAATGAGCCTTCATCATCTTCATGTGCCACAGGCAGTCATGTTGGAATGCAGACTCGAGATCCTACCACGTACTTCTCCTCAGAAAATCCTGCACGTTTGAATATGCAGCCCCACGAATGGAGGTCAGTACAATGATGTACTGGCAAATGACACTTATATGGTGGCAGTTTTGGGCATGACTATCTACATGATATTTGGCAAGTGGAGTTTAGGCAAATTTGCATTAAGCCAATTTTATCCTACATTTTATTTCAAAACAAAACATTTTTGAAAATCTTTGAGTGACATTATGAAATCACACCATGGTTAAATCCTCCATGGGTTTTAGAATAATCACATGGTTACATCTCCCATGAGTTTTTGAAGGTTGATCAAATTTTAAATACATTCAGAAAAACAATGATGAGATTCTTCCGTACATTCCTTGCCTAGAAGCTCAAATTGTCCGTAACCGGGGACACGGCTAAGATCTTAGGTTTACTCTCGAGAGGTTGTGCACTTTCACCTTACGACCCACCCTTCCCAAGAGAAGAAATGAGACAAGATCTTTCAGAAGGAGGCTTCAACCATAACTAGCTAGACCCGTTCCCGTTTGGCCGTCGCCACATCATCATGTCTAGCAACAAGTTTGACCTCACAACTTACTTAATCCCGGCAGAGCCCATAATACCATAAGGCTGCACTGGAAGCTAACTAAAACATGGACGACATAGTAATCTCTTTAATCCTGAGTGGCCAACCACAAGTGCACATCTCAGGCGACGACAACCACATGACAAGTACTAGACAGGAGTCATGTGGCCCTGAGTAGCCACTCAACTTATGCGCACCCCCAGGCGAAGACAACCACAAGACAAGTACTAGACAGGAGTCCTGTGGCCCTGAGTAGCCGCCCACCATTCAACCAATCCACCCAGGTGTTTCATTAAGGTTGTTAATTTTAATTCCCAATACTCACAATCCATAATAATCAAATCAGCAATGGCATTTTGTTATTGCTAGGCAAACTAAGAATGCTAGCAAGGGTTCATGGTGACTATACACTCACGGGATTGATAAGCATAGCATAACTTTCGAAAACAAATTCCTACCATGCATACTAATTTATAAAACACTAATGCTTAACAAAATAGGTAGGTAATTGAGTGTCACTTGCCTTTTTGGTAGTCGAAGCGCGTTCACTTCTCTTATTCAAAATACGTGCCTCTCCGTACGAACTATAACATAGAATATAGCACAACATAAACACACCATTCGACAACAATAAAACCAAACCAAGCAAACAATCATGTAGTTAATCAATGTGTTTTAATCATCGGTTAAAGAAGATATGGCATGAGGTTTGGCTTGCAAGATATGAATTGGAGATATTGATTGGATGGATCAAATACTTGAAAAAGGAAATGATTATCTAAGTCAAGTGCTTAGAAGAAAAGTGGTTGATAAGAACCTATGGTCAATTGTTGTTTGCTACTCAAGGATGGGAAAAATGATATGATCCATGTGATAAAATCACATGAGTCTCAAATGACGCAACTCAAAATATTATTTAGTAAAGTGTGACAACACTTACTAAGTTAGTATGAGTTACACATAGGCTTGGGTATAAACAAATGATACATGACATTACTCAAATTACTCATTTGTAAGTTGAATAGTTTTAAACTAGTCAAAGGAGTGAATGAAAATGCATTTGGATAGACACGATATTAGTTCAAGATAGAGTGTCTAGTGGTATTAGTGTGTTATCTGATAAGTGCAATAATAATAAAGTTTCCTGGATATTTAATTTGGTTTAGAAAACATTATTGAGTATCTACTTAACATATACAACCTTATTAATTACCTACCGCAAGCATTAAGTGTAGTAAAAATTAAACTTGACTTCCCTGGATAGGTTACAGCAACACAAGAATAGGGCAATTGGAATTATTCGAAAACGATTTATAGAATTTGAATTATCGTCAAAATACTGATTTGTATAGATTTTACTAAAGCAAGTTTGTGCACGTGTCAAAGTTGTACAACTCCTATACCAAGTTGAAGTACATGATCTGAGGATTCCAGAAAGTACAAATTTGTTAAATTTGGACTAGTAGATTATTTGATATAATTTTTATAGTGAAAAAGGATTGATTAAATCATTTGAATTATGATTCGAAAACTAATACATAACATATACAGTATTCTTGCACATTTGGATTCTACATGTTATAAGCTTTCCAACGATATAAAGTTTGTAAATTTTGGACCTCTAGATGATTTTATAATGAATTTCTAAGTTAGACACATAATCTGATATTTAAAATTTACATTTAAAATTAGTTTGACCGAGTTTGACTGAGACGCTGACTGTACTGTATAGTTGACTGCTGACTGTACAGTTGACTGCTGACCGTACTGCTGACTGTACTGCTGACCGTACCGCTGACCGTACCGCTGACCGCATGATTTGACTTTGACCAGACTGAGTTGACTATGCTGATGTCATGATGATGTCATAAAGTTGACAGAAAAATTTGCTCAGATGGAAAAACTTTCTACATCAAAGTTGTATAGAATTAATAGATCTATCTAACGCATAAATTACTTTTCACAATGGATTAATGTGTTTGACAAGATCTGGGTTATACCTTATAAGATCTGAATCTTGCAACACGATTTTCTCCTTGCTCGGTGAACGAAACAAGGTGAAACTTGCGGCAATTGAAAGATCTTGACGAGAGGAACAACTTCCGTGTTGAGGTCATGACGATTCGAGATGGTTTTGAAACTCGATTTGGCTCCGGTTGACTCGAAATAGATCTGTAGATGAGCGATAAATCCGTACGTCAAATCGAAAAACTTTCAACATGAAAGTTGTAGAGGATGATCAGATCTACATACTCACCAAAGGAATTTGGATTTCGTGGAACGAGCACGAACAAATTGGAGATTCCCTTTGTCAGACCTGACGCCTTGCGAAGCGAAATTATTCGTGTATGGTGGATGAAAAGAGATGAGATTGGTCGGGATTGAAAGATCTCGACGAGATCTACAACTTTCGTGTAGAGCCCGAGGTGATTCGAGGTAGTTTTGGTGGTCAAATCAACGAGTTAAGATTTCGTTGATGTAGGGTTTCGAGAGGAGGAAAGGGAAAACGAAACTGCGGTCTGGTGGAGAGTTTATATAGACCATAGGTCGGTGGAATAGGTGGGTCTCGAAGTTAGGAACGCGTAGAAACAAACGGATCTGAAATCGGAGTTGTATAGCTCAAGAAATCTATGTTTAAGTGGAGATAAGTTTTATCAATAGGGGATTCTCTGGTTCGTGAGGAACCGATCGATGGATGGTGGCGTGGCTGGCTCGGTCGGTCGGCCGGTGGGCTTGGCCTGGCCGCTGCTGGGCCGGTCGGCCGGGTGGCCGGCCCGTTTTGTTTTCTTTTTCTTTTTCTTTTTTTTTCTCTATTACTTGTTTCTTTTATAAAATGAGTTTCATAATTTCGATTTGAGTGAAACGAAATTCTACGAGTTTGTAAAATTATTTTGATCAGCATAGAACAATAAAAGGACTTAAATTTTACAATTTATTATTTTATAGCATTTTATTACTACTATGCCATTATGGCTATGTGTGAATAGTTTCAACATATGCTCACCGAACAAGTTTCTAAAACTTTGTAAAAATCAAAATAGTGTTTTAGGATAACAAGGAACCTGTTTAAAAACCATTTATGAAAATAAATTAATAATTATTTGCACTTGGCCTAAATGGCAACTTTGGCAATATTTTGCAAATAGAGTTTTCTAACGTTTTGTTTTCTCAAATAAAAATGCATTAAGGATTTTGAAAACCTTGAACACAAAGATATGTTTGATTTTGAATACTTTGAAACCAAAAGTTTTTGAAAACACTATTTTTAAATTAATTAGTAAATAACTTTAAAAAGTTTTAATTCTTTGTGAATTTTCAATCAAGTTCAATCAATCACGCATTAAATTAAATTTTATTTTACATTCCGAAATTTAGAAAATTCCGGGATGTGACATAATCCTTTGCAGCAACATTTGGAGAATAGCGAGAGTGAAGTTTTTAGGAAAGAAAGAGATGAGCTTGAGGAAATTTTTCTTCGCCAACCTATTCTCAAGCATGATTTACCGGTGTAAGATTTGGGTACAACACCACCACCAAAGGAAGATCCTGTTTTTGATTTAAAGCCTTTGCCTGATAATCTTAAATATGCTCATATTGATGATAAGAAAATATATCCTGTTATTATTAGTTCTAAGCTTTCAGAGATTGAGGTTTGGAAATATTGAAGAAACACCGAGGAGCTATTGGCTACACTCTTGATGATTTGAAGGGGATTTCTCCTTCTATTTGCCAACATGCTATTAATATGGAAGATGATGCAAAGCCTGTTGTTGAACATCAGCGTCGTCTAATTCCAAAGATGAAGGAGGTGGTAAGGAATGAGGTATTAAAACTTCTTGAAGCTGGTATTATATATCATATTGCTGATAGTAGATGGGTTAGTCCTGTGCATTGCGTTCCCAAGAAAGGAGGAATGACTGTTGTGCCTAATGATAATGATGAGCTCATCCCTCAAAGAGTAGTTGTAGGGTATAGAATGTGCATTGATTTTCGAAAAGTTAATAAAGTTACTAAGAAAGATCATTACCCTTTACCATTTATTGATCAAATGCTAGAAAGATTGTCTAAAAATACTCATTTTTGCTTTCTTGATGGTTATTCTGGGTTTTGACAAATTGCTGTTAAAACTAAAGATCAAGAGAAAACCACTTTTACTTGTCCCTATGGAACTTATGCTTATAGGCGTATGCCCTTTGGTTTATGTAATGCTCCTGCTACTTTTCAAAGATGCATGTCTGCTATTTTTCATGGCTTTTGTGAGAGTATTGTGGAAGTATTCATGGATGATTTTTCCGTCTATGGGAATTCTTTTGATAGTTGCTTGCGAAACCTTGATAAAGTTTTGCAGAGATGTGAAGAAACTAACCTTGTTCTTAATTGGGAGAAATGCCACTTTATGGTTAATGAAGGAATTGTATTGGGACATAAAATTTCTGAGAGAGGTATTGAAGTTGATAGAGCTAAAGTTGAAGCAATTGAGAAGATGCCCTATCCGAGGGATGTTAAAGGTATTCGTAGTGTTCTTGGTCATGCTGGGTTTTATAGGAGATTTATTAAAGATTTCTCCAAGATTTCAAAGCCTCTTACTAATCTTCTTCAAAAAGACGTACCTTTTGTTTTTGATGATGATTGTAAGGAAGCTTTTGAAACTCTAAAGAAAGCCTTAACAACTGCTCCTATAGTTGAACCTCCTGATTGGAACTTACCATTTGAAATTATGTGTGATGCTAGTGATTTTGCTGTAGGCGCTGTTCTTGGACAGCGAGTAGATAAAAAACTGAATGTTATTCATTATGCTAGTAAAACTCTTGATGCTGCTCAAAAAAATTATGCTACAACTGAAAAAGAATTATTAGCTGTAGTCTTTGCTTGTGATAAATTTAGATCTTATATTGTTGATTCAAAAGTTACGATTCATACTGATCATGCTGCAATTAGATACCTTATGACAAAGAAAGATGCTAAGCCGAGGCTTATTAGATGGGTACTTCTTTTGCAAGAATTTGATTTACATATTGTGGATAGGAAGGGTGCTGATAATCCTGTTGCTGATAATTTGTCTAGATTGGAAAATATTGCTTATGATCCTGTTCCTGTTAATGATAGTTTTCCAAATGAACAATAGGCTGTAATAAAGGTGAGCTCGCGAGACAGTCCTTGGTATGCTGATTATGCTAACTTTATTGTTTCCAAGTACTTGCCTCCAACCTTTTCAGCTCAGCAAAGGAGGAAATTCTTTTATGACTTGAGGCATTATTTCTGGGATGACCCACACTTATATAAAGAAGGAGTGGATGGTATTCTGCGAAGGTGTGTTCCCGAATATGAACAACAAGAGATATTGAGTAAATGTCATGGTAGTGCTTATGGAGGACATCACGCCGGAGAAAGAACCGCGCAAAAGGTTCTACAATCAGGTTTTTATTGGCCAACTCTCTTCAAGGATGCGAGAAAATTTATTTTATCTTGTGATGAATGCCAAAGGGTTGGTAATATCTCCAGACGTAATGAAATGCCTATGAATTATACTCTTGTTATTGAACCATTTGATTGTTGGGGATTTGACTTCATGGGACCTTTTCCGTCTTCAGAAGATTCTTTGCAGGGAAATTACTCTCGAAATGGGAAGGACCATATGTTGTTGAGGAGGTGTATCGTTCAGGAGCAATTAAAATCAGCTCTGTCCAAGGCAATGCTACGCAAGTGGTGAATGGACAAAGACTCAAGCATTATATCTCGGGTGATTCCTATAATGTTGATGTTGATATTATTCAAGTGGAAACACCGGAGGCTTTCATTAAAGGACAAATTGACGATCCGCGTAACTCGACTTTGAATAGGTAACAAGATCGTAATGAAAAGTTCGCAATTTACTTTCCGAACTATATTTTTGCTGTTTTTGGAAAATATGAAAAATTACGAGTTCGAAACGGAGTGGAAAAGACGCACGAGGGCGTGCCACCATAGGCCGGCGTGGCCTGGCCTGGGCCCGCGCCGCCCTATGGTCTGGCCGCCTCGTCGCTCCTTTCCGACTCTGGTTCGATCTGGTACTTTCCTTTTGTCATGAATATTTTTGCTATATAATCCCCCGGACCCCTGGAGGCCTGTATATCGTTTTCTCGACGTGTTTTGTTTCGAGCTATTTCTGCCAGGATTTGCTTCGGATCTAGAGCCATCATGTCTTCGTCGGAAACTCCGAAGGACAGCTCCTGCAAGGATGTTGGCAACTTGTACATGGAGGAGCTGAGGATGCACCCCAAGGAGTTGCTGCTCGTTGAAGGAGAACTGCAGATCAAGGATGTCCAGGGTCCTAAAGGAGAAGGAAGCTTGGAAGACAGGATGGAGAAGCTAGAGCAAGAGGTTTTCAAATACAAGAAGATGGCTGAGCGTGAGGTGGATATCTTCCACAGGATTGTGTCTGAACTCATTGCTGAACATGAGAAGGAAACTGCAAAGCTTTGGAGCGACATCCTCTCACTTCACGACACCACCAACAAGCTCCAAGCACAACTCTATGACGTTCAGAATCAGAACTGTGAGTATGAAAACAGGTTTAAATACATAAGCCGTGCTGCTAGTTTCAGGATTCCTGAGACCAAGATGTCGTTTCTTGATGGAGAGCCTCTTCCTTGGAAGTTTGATGACGGGAGTTCATCACCACCATCGCCGCAGGAGTAATTCATCATCGGTATTGGCATCCCCTTGGTTTGTTCCAAGCTTGGGGGAGTGCCACGGTATCACATCATCACTACCTTTTACTTTTAACTGTCAAGTAGTGTCATATCATGAGTAGGGAAGTTATCATATAAGATGGATTGCAGTTTGAAAGTATCTCTCCTTTAGTTGGTTATCTATGTATCCCTTGGTGTGAGTTATCGTTATGGAATATTAATGAGAAGTCTTATCATTTACATATTGCACATTTTATTTTAGTTTGCAATCTCTATTATATGATTTACCTTGTTGTTAGTATTGGTATCACTTTGGGAGCATTGAATAAATCTATTTGGTTTTGGCAAACTTAGCATTGGTCAATAGCAACAACACTTTGAGGTTTAAGTAGAAAAGAGAAATACATGTAGTTATTTCATTGTCTTTCTTTCTTGTTAGCTCATAGCTTATTATTCTGAAGTTAAAATTGTTTGTGCTTACAAGGAAGATGCATGATTGTTTCTATCACGTGTATATTTGTTTGTTTCCGTCAACTCTTATGCTTGCTAATTAGCCTTGCTAGCCAAAGACTTGTACTGAGAGGGAATACTTCTCCTGCATCCAAACCTTAGCCCAAACCTATGTCATTTGTGTCCACCATACCTACCTACTACATGGTATTTTCTGCCATTCCAAGTAAATACTTCATGTGCTACCTTTAAACAATTCAAAACTTAGTATCTCTTATTTGTGTCAATGTTTTATAGCTCATGAGGAAGTATGTGGTGTTTTATCTTTCAATCTTGTTGGGCAACTTTCACCAATGGACTAGTGGCTTCATCCGCTTATCCAATAATTCTGCAAAA
Source organism: Lolium perenne (assembly GCF_019359855.2). NCBI lineage: Eukaryota > Viridiplantae > Streptophyta > Magnoliopsida > Poales > Poaceae > Lolium > Lolium perenne. Next base: position 91,513,733 of record NC_067250.2, on the reverse strand, counting down.
AGAGCTGGCAATGGGATTCCCAGTCCCAACTTAATTAAACTAAATAGACACTCCTCCATGGTATGTGATTGATGGACGGCACCCGAAGGATTCGGTTATCCATGGCTTGTGTAAGCAAAGGTTGGGGGGAGTGTCATCATCATAATAAAACTAAAATAAAAAGGCACTCCTTCATGGTATGAGATTGTTGGCAGGCACCCGAGGATTCGGTTAGCCATGGTTTTTGAAAGAAAGGTTGGAAGGAGTGCCACATAAAATAAAAATAAAATGGGAGCCGCTCTTTGAAGGTTGTCTGGCAAGGGGGTTAGAGTACCCGCTACCAGTCGTTGACAACAACAAACACCTCTCAAAATGTTACTTTTATTATCTCTATATGATTTCAAAACTGAAAAAGCTCTAGCACATGATTTAATCACTGCTTCCCTCTGCGAAGGGCCTGTCTTTTACTTTATGTTGAGTCAGTAAACCTATTTCCCTCCATCTCAAGCAAGCATTTGAGTAGTTGTGATCAAACCATTATATTGTGATTTGCTTTATCATGTCCTTTATTCTTCCTTGTTTAGTACAAGTTTATCTGAATGAATATAGCTTTGCAAGTTATCAATGATCATGAGGAGACCATTATGATTGAGTATGCAAGTTGTGCCTTATAAACTTTAACATGAGAGCGCTGCTCAATGAGATAAGTATAATCTGTTAATTGTTCTCTGACCAAGAACGAAGTTTGCCATAACCAACTATGATTTCTTATGCACCTTTATTTGTGATTACTTTATACTGTTTTCAAGTTGAGTTATATGAGGAAGTTGTTTACTAGAATGTCTTGTGTGAATGAATATGATGCTTCTTGTCCGTATTTTATTTATCGACTCTTCACTCCATAAACATGTGGTCCTGTTTACTGAGTTCAGTTTCGCTTGGGGACAAGCGAAGTCTAAGCTTGGGGGGAGTTGATACGTCCAATTTGCATCACTATTTTATATCATAATTTGCTGTTATTCATTGATATATTTCATATTGGGACACAATACTTATGTTATTTCATCTATTTTGCATGTTTCATCACTATTGGAGGATCAAGCACCGGAGCCAGGATTCTGCTGGAAAAAGCACCGTCAGAATGCAATATTTCGGAAGATCAACTGTGGAAGGAAATTATACCAAAAATCCTATTTTTCAAGATGACGAAGGAAGCCAGAAGGAGGAGCTGAGAAGGCCCAAGGTGGGGCTGGACCACGAGCCGGCGCGGCCCATGGCCTGGCCGCGCCACCCTGTGGTGTGGGGGCCCCACAGCCCCTTTCGCCTCCTTTTCTTCGCGAAACCCTTCGTCCCGAAAACCTAAGCCACAGAGGGTACCTCACGAAGAGTTACAGCCGCCTCTGCGGGGCGGAGAACACCAGAGAGAAAAGAGCTCTCCGGCGGGCAGGAATCCGCCGGGGAAATTCCCTCCCGGAGGGGGAAATCGACGCCATCGTCACCGTCATCGAGCTGGACATCATCTCCATCACCATCATCATCATCTCCACCATCATCACTGCCGTCTCCACCGCTGGACACCGTCACCGCCGTAGCAATTTGGGTTTGATCTTGATTGTTTGATAGGGGAAACTCTCCCGGTATCAATTTCTACTTGTTGTTGATGCTATTGAGTGAAACCATTGAACCAAGGTTTATGTTCAGATTGTTATTCATCATCATATCACCTCTGATCATGTTCCATATGATGTCTCGTGAGTAGTTCGTTTAGTTCTTGAGGACATGGGTGAAGTCTAAATGCTAGTAGTGAATTATGGTTGAGTAATATTCAATGGTATGATATTTAAGTTGTGGTGTTATTCTTCTAGTGGTGTCATGTGAACGTCGACTACATGACACTTCACCTTTATGGGCCTAGGGGAATGCATCTTGTACTCGTTTGCCGATTGCGGGGTTGCCGGAGTGACAGAAACCTAAACCCCCGTTGGTATATCGATGCAGGAGGGATAGCAGGATCTCAGAGTTTAAGGCTGTGGTTAGATTTATTCTTAATTACTTTCTTGTAGTTGCGGATGCTTGCAAGGGGTATAATCACAAGTATGTATTAGTCCTAGGAAGGGCGGTACATTAGCATAGGTTCACCCACACAACACTTATCATAACAATGAAGATTATTTAGCCGTATGTAGCGAAAGCACTAGACTAAAATCCCGTGTGTCCTCGAGAACGTTTGGTCATTATAAGTAAACAAACCGGCTTGTCCTTTGCGCTAAAAAGGATTGGGCCACTCGCTACAATTGTTACTCTCGCACTTTACTTACTCGTACTTTATTCAACTGTTACATCAAAACCCACTGAATACTTGTCTGTGAGCATTTACAGGGAATCCTTCATCGAAACTGCTTGTCAACACCTTCTGCTCCTCGTTGGGATCGACATTCTTACTTATCGAAAATACTACGATACACCCCCTATACTTGTGGGTTATCAAGAAGTTTTAGTCAACGGATCTGACATGCTCAGAAACATATGTATTTTGCAATTCATTTGCGTCTGAACGCATCATTCATTTTCTAAATGAGTCGGCATTAAATATGTTTGGTCTTTCGGTTGAACCTTAATTCCGTGGTCTGAAATATGTCACTAATATTGTCACACACAATATAGCTTCAAAGTTCTGACACTATCGGAACTACACCAAGTTCTCAAAGAACCTCTTGACTTAACATCCTCAGTCATTGTCAAAACAATGACATACTCTGCCTTCATTTGTAGAATCCGTCACAATATTTAGAACTCTTCTAAATCTAGCATTGTGCTACCTTTTAAACAAAACTTAGCCTAATTGAGATTTGAATTTCATTTTTATATGTGATCAAACAAATATCGGTGCAACATCTTACAGCGATTTGTTTTTCATTACCCCATATAAAACTATATATGTATCCTTGGTTCTTCTAAAGCACACAGGGATATTCTTACTGTTTGTCCAATGATCATCACATGAATCATTTTGGTATATGCTCCTAACTTTTCAGAGCATAGGACATCTGATTTTGTACATATTATTCGTGATCTATAATCACTCATGTGTTTTTTACTCATTGAGTGTCAGATACACTCAAGTCTTGTTAAACCTTCACATGACAAGAACATTTTCTTAATATTTCTATATTGAACTACTTCAATATCCATTCTATGTACTTTGACTTAAACTTATTATGTGTTTCAATCTATCTTCATAGATCTTGACACTAAATTTGTTTCAGTCCATATCCTTTCATTGAAGTTAATTTCTCAATGAAATCTTTTAATCAAGTATATAATTACATCATTTATAACCAACTATATGTCATCTACATAAAGTATTATAAATATGTCTCAGCGCTCCCACTTAATTTCTTGCAAATGCAAGCCTCTTCATCATCTCTGATGAAATCAAAAACTCTTTGATTATTTCATCTGGTGAAGATTCCAACTCCCCGATACTTACTTCATCCAATTGAAGTTCGTATACCTATCTAGTATTCCATGGACTAGCAAAACTCTTGGTTGTATCTTGTATACACCTTTAATACACACTTCTGTTAAGTAATGTATTTTGCCATCCTACTAGCATATCTCATAAAAGAAATATGTAGCGATTACTAGAATAATCCACATAGACTATAAGCATTGCTACAGAAGAACTAGTCAACTCTTTGAACTTTGTCGTAAACAACTTTTCGACAAGTCAAGCTTCATCAATTTTTATAGATCCATTTACTTTCAATAAGTATTCATCTATCTTGGATTTCATGGCGTATAGCCATTTTAACGGAGTCAGGGCCCATCATAACTTCTTTGTTTGTAGTTGGTTTATCATTGTTCAAAATCAATCATTTGTCCACAAATCATTTATTTGATCACAAAGTAAACCATACCTACAAGGTTCAATATGTACTTTGATCTCCATGGCTAAAACACTTTGTAGTCATGGGAGCCATGATCGTCGTGGCCGCTTCCGGAACCAATTCCGATGCTGCGCTACTCTGATCATTATGGTCAGGTTCATAAACCTTATCAAATTCTATTTTCCTCTGATACGCGTACAACACGCGTCCATTGGGAACCCCAAGAGGAAGGTGTGATGCGTACAGCGGCAAGTTTTCCCTCAGTATGAAACCAAGGTTTATCGAACCAGTTGGAGCCAAGAAGCACGTTGAAGGTTGATGGCGGCGGGATGTAGTGCGGCGCAACACCAGAGATTCCGGCGCCAACGTGGAACCTGCACAACACAACCAAAGTACTTTGCCCCAACGAAACAGTGAGGTTGTCAATCTCACCGGCTTGCTGTAACAAAGGATTAACCGTATTGTGTGGAAGATGATTGTTTGCAGAAAACAGTAGAACAAGTATTGCAGTAGATTGTATTTCAGTATAGAGAATTGGACCGGGGTCCACAGTTCACTAGAGGTGTCTCTCCCATAAGATAAACAGCATGTTGGGTGAACAAATTATAGTTGGGCAATTGACAAATAGAGAGGGCATGACCATGCACATACATATTATGATGAGTATTGTGAGATTTAATTGGGCATTACGACAAAGTACATAGACCGCTATCCAGCATGCATCTATGCCTAAAAAGTCCACCTTCAGGTTATCATCCGAACCCCCTCCAGTATTAAGTTGCTAACAACAGACAATTGCATTAAGTATTGCGCGTAATGTAATCAGTGACTACATCCTTGAACATAGCACCAATTTTTTATCCCTAGTGGCAACAGCACATCCGTAACCTTAGTGGTTCTTGTCACTCCTCCAGATTCACGGAGACATGAACCCACTATCGAGCATAAATACTCCCTCTTGGAGTTACTAGCATCAACTTGGCCAGAGCATCTACTAATAACGGAGAGCATGCAAGATCATAAACAACACATAGACATAACTTTGATAATCAACATAACAAGTATTCTCTATTCATCGGATCCCAACAAACGCAACATATAGAATTACAGATAGATGATCTTGATCATGTTAGGCAGCTCACAAGATCCGACAATTAAGCACAATGGGGAGAAGACAACCATCTAGCTACTGCTATGGACCCATAGTCCAGGGGTAGACTACTCACACATCACTCCGGAGGTGACCATGGCGGCGTAGAGTCCTCCGGGAGATGAATCCCCTCTCCGGCAGGGTGCCGGAGGCAATCTCCTGAATCCCCCGAGATGGGATTGGCGGCGGCGGCGTCTCGATGGGTTTTCCGTTTCGGGGCTCTCGGTCGTGGGGGTTTCGCGACGGAGGCTTTATGGAGGCGGAAGGGCAGGTCAGGAGGCGGCACGAGGGGCCCACACCACCGGGCCGCGCGGCCAAGGGGGGGGGGGGCGCGCCGCCCTAGGGTGTCGCCACCTCGTGGCCCCACTTCGTCTCCTCTTCGGTCTTCTGGAAGCTTCGTGGCAAAATAGGACCCTGGGCGTTGATTTCGTCCAATTCCGAGAATATTTCGTTACTAGGATTTCTGAAACCAAAAGCAGAAACCGCAATCGGCACTTCGGCATCTTGTTAATAGGTTAGTTCCAGAAAATGCACGAATATGACATAAAGTGTGCATAAAACATGTAGATAACATCAATAATGTGGCATGGAACATAAGAAATTATCGATATGTTGGAGACGTATCAGCATCCCCAAGCTTAGTTCTGCTCGTCCCGAGCAGGTAAAACGATAACAAAGATAATTTCTGGAGTGACATGCCATCATAACCTTGATCATACTATTTGTAAAGCATATGTAGTGAATGCAGCAATCAAAACAATGTATATGACATGAGTAAACAAGTGAATCATATAGCAAAGACTTTTTATGAATAGTACTTCAAGACAAGCATCAATAAGTCTTGCAGAAGAGTTAACTCATAAAGCAATAAATCAAAGTAAAGGCATTGAAGCAACACAAAGGAAGATTAAGTTTCAGCGGTTGCTTTCAACTTATAACATGTATATCTCATGGATATTGTCAACATAGAGTAATATAATAAGTGCAATATGCAAGTATGTAGGAATCAATGCACAGTTCACACAAGTGTTTGCTTCTTGAGGTGGAGAGAAATAGGTGAACTGACTCAACATTGAGAGTAAAAGAATGGTCCTCCATAGAGGAAAAGCATCGATTGCTATATTTGTGCTAGAGCTTTGATTTTGAAAACATGAAACAATTTTGTCAACGGTAGTAATAAAGCATATGTATCATGTAAATTATATCTTACAAGTTGCAAGCCTCATGCATAGTATACTAATAGTGCCCGCACCTTGTCCTAATTAGCTTGGACTACCGGATCATCACAATGCACATGTTTTAACCAAGTGTCACAAAGGGGTACCTCTATGCCGCCTGTACAAAGGTCTAAGGAGAAAGCTCGCATTGGATTTCTCGCTATTGATTATTCTCAACTTAGACATCCATACCGGGACAACATAGACAACAGATAATGGACTCCTCTTTTATGCATTAATAATTTTCTCATATGAGATTGAGGATATATGTCCAAAACTGAAACTTCCACCATGGATCATGGCTTTAGTTAGCGGCCCAATGTTCTTCTCTAACAATATGCATGCTTAACCATAAGGTGGTAGATCGCTCTTACTTCAGACAAGACGAACATGCATAGCAACTCACATGAAATTCAACAAAGAGTAGTTGATGGCGTCCCCAGTGAACATGGTTATCGCACAACAAGCAACTTAATAAGAGATAAAGTGCATAAGTACATATTCAATACCACAATAGTTTTTAAGCTATTTGTCCCATGAGCTATATATTGCAAAGGTGAATGATGGAATTTTAAAGGTAGCACTCAAGCAATTTACTTTGGAATGGCGGAAAATACCATGTAGTAGGTAGGTATGGTGGACACAAATGGCATAGTGGTTGGCTCAAGTACTTTGGATGCATGAGAAGTAATCCCTCTCGATACAAGGTTTAGGCTAGCAAGGCTTATTTGAAACAAACACAAGGATGAACCGGTGCAGCAAAACTCACATAAAAGACATATTGAAAACATTATACGACTCTACACCGTCTTCCTTGTTGTTCAAACTCAATACTAGAAATTATCTAGACCTTAGAGAGACCAAATATGCAAACCAAATTTTAGCATGCTCTATGTATTTCTTCATTAATGGGTGCAAAGCATATGATGCAAGAGCTTAAACATGAGCACAACAATTGCCAAGTATCACATTACCCAAGACATTATAGCAATTACTACATGTATCATTTTCCAATTCCAACCATATAACAATTTAACGAAGAAGAAACTTCGCCATGAATACTATGAGTAGAAGCTAAGGACATACTTGTCCATATGCTACAGCGGAGCGTGTCTCTCTCCCATAAAGTGAATGCTAGGATCCATTTTATTCAAACAAAACAAAAAACAAAAACAAACCGACGCTCCAAGCAAAGCACATAAGATGTGATGGAATAAAAATATAGTTTCAGGGGAGGAACCTGATAATGTTGTCGATGAAGAAGGGGATGCCTTGGGCATCCCCAAGCTTAGATGCTTGAGTCTTCTTAGAATATGCAGGGGTGAACCACCGGGTCATCCCCGAGCTTAGAGCTTTCACTCTCCTTGATCATGTTGCATCATACTCCTCTCTTGATCCTTGAAAACTTCCTCAACACCAAACTTAGAACAACTCATTAGAGGATTAGCGACAATAAAAATTAACATGTTCAGAGGTGACACAATCATTCTTAACACTTCTGGACATTGCATAAAGCTACTGGACATTAATGGATCAAAGAAATTCATCCAACATAGCAAAAGAGGCAATGCGAAATAAAAGGCAGAATCTGTCAAAACAGAACAGTTCGTATTGACGAATTTTATCGAGGCACAAGAATTGCTCAAATGAAAATGCTCAAATTGAATGAAAGTTGCGTACATATCTGGGGATCACTCACGTAAATTGGCATAATTTTCTGAGTTACCTACAGAGAAAACAGCCCAGATTCGTGACAGCAAAGAAATCTGTTTCTGCGCAGTAATCCAGATCTAGTATGAACTTTACTATCAACGACTTTACTTGGCACAACAAAATACTAAACTAAGATAAGTAGAGGTTGCTACAGTAGTAAACAACTTCCAAGACACAAAATAAAAACAAAGTACTGTAGGTAAAAACATGGGTTGTCTCCCATAAGCGCTTTTATTTAACGCCTTTCAGCTAGGCGCAGAAAGTGTGTATCAAGTATTATCAAGAGACGAAGTGTCAACATCATAATTTGTTCTAATAATAGAATCAAAAGGTAACTTCATTCTCTTTCTAGGGAAGTGTTCCATACCTTTCTTGAGAGGAAATTGATATTTTATATTACCTTCCTTCATATCAATAGTAGCACCAACAGTTCGAAGAAAAGGTCTTCCCAATATAATGGGGCAAGATGCATTGCATTCAATATCCAAGACAACAAAATCAACGGGGACAAGGTTATTGTTAACGGTAATGCGAACATTATCAACTTTTCCCAAAGGTTTCTTTGTAGAATGATCAGCAAGATTAACATCCAAATAACAATTTTTCAGCGGTGGCAAGTCAAGCATATTATAGATTTTCGTAGGCATAACAGAAATACTTGCACCAAGATCACATAAAGCATTACAATCAAAATTTTTAACCTTCATCTTAATGATGGGCTCCCAACCATCCTCTAGCTTTCTAGGAATAGAGGCTTCGCGCTCTAGTTTCTCTTCTCTAGCTTTTATGAAAGCATTTGTAATATGTTGCGTGAATGCCAAATTTATAGCACTAGCATTAGGACTTTTAGCAAGTTTTTGCAAGAACTTTATAACTTCAGAGATGTGGCAATCATCAAAATTCAAATCATTATAATCTAAAGCAATGGGATCATCATCCCCAATGTTGGAAAAAATTTCAGCAGTTTTATCACAGGCAGTTTCAGCAGTTTTAGCAATTTCAGGCAGTTTCTCGCGCTTTGCATTAGAAGTGGAAACATTGCTAACACCAATTCTTTTATTATTAATAGTAGGAGGTGCAGCAACATGTGTAGCATTAGCACTACTAGTGGTGGTAATAGTCCAAACCTTAGCTACATTATTCTCTTTAGCTAGTTTTTCATTTTCTTCTCTATCCCACCTAGCACGCAGTTCAGCTATCAATCTTATATTCTCATTAATTCTAACTTGGATGGCATTTGCTGTAGTAACAATTTTATTTTCAATATCCCTATTAGGCATAACTTTCGATTTCAAAAGATCTACATCAGCAGCAAGACTATCGACTTTCGAAGCAAGTATATCAATTTTCCCAAGCTTTTCTTCAACAGATTTGTTAAAAGTAGTTTGTGTACTAATAAATTCTTTAAGCATGGCTTCAAGTCCAGGGGGTGTGTTCCTATTATTATTGTAAGAATTCCCATAAGAATTACCATAGCCGTTGCCATTATTATAAGGATATGGCCTATAGTTGTTACTAGAATTGTTCTGGTAAGCATTGTTGTTGAAATTATTATTTTTAATGAAGTTTACATCAACATGTTCTTCTTGTGCAACCAATGAAGCTAACGGAACATTATTAGGATCAATATTAGTCCTATCATTCGCAAGCATAGACATAATAGCATCAATCTTATCGCTCAAGGAAGAGGTTTCTTCGACAGAATTTACCTTCTTACCTTGTGGAGCTCTTTCCGTGTGCCATTCAGAGTAGTTGATCATCATATTATCAAGAAGCTTTGTTGCTTCACCAAGAGTGATGGACATAAAGGTACCTCCAGCAGCTGAATCCAATAAATTCCGCGAAGAAAAATTTAGTCCTGCATAGAAGGTTTGGATGATCATCCAAGTAGTCAGTCCATGGGTTGGGCAATTTTTAACCAGAGATTTCATTCTTTCCCATGCTTGTGCAACATGTTCAGTATCTAATTGTTTAAAATTCATTATGCTACTCCTCAAAGATATAATTTTAGCAGGGGGATAATATCTACCAATAAAAGCATCCTTGCATTTAGTCCATGAATCAATACTATTCTTAGGCAGAGATAGGAACCAATCTTTAGCTCTTCCTCTTAATGAGAAAGGGAACAATTTTAATTTTATAATGTCACCATCTACATCTTTATATTTTTGCATTTCACATAGTTCAACAAAATTATTAAGATGGGCAGCAGCATCATCAGAACTAACACCAGAAAATTGCTCTCACATAACAAGATTCAGTAAAGCAGGTTTAATTTCAAAGAATTCTGCTGTAGTAGCAGGTGGAGCAATAGATGTGCATAAGAAATTATTATTATTTGTGGTTGTGAAGTCACACAACTTAGTATTTTCAGGGTTGGCCATTTTAGCAACAGTAAATAAAGCAAACTAGATAAAGTAAATGCAAGTAACTAATTTTTTTGTGTTTTTGATATAGCAAACAAGATAGCAAATAAAGTAAAACTAGCAACTAATTTTTTTGTATTTTGATTTAGTGCAGCAAACAAAGTAGTAAATAAAACTAAGCAAGACAAAAACAAAGTAAAGAGATTGAGAAGTGGAGACTCCCCTTGCAGCGTGTCTTGATCTCCCCGGCAACGGCGCCAGAAAAAGCTGCTTGATACGCGTACAACACGCGTCCGTTGGGAACCCCAAGAGGAAGGTGTGATGCGTACAGCGGCAAGTTTTCCCTCAGTATGAAACCAAGGTTTATCGAACCAGTAGGAGCCAAGAAGCACGTTGAAGGTTGATGGCGGCGGGATGTAGTGCGGCGCAACACCAGAGATTCCGGCGCCAACGTGGAACCTGCACAACACAACCAAAGTACTTTGCCCCAACGAAACAGTGAGGTTGTCAATCTCACCGGCTTGCTGTAACAAAGGATTAACCGTATTGTGTGGAAGATGATTGTTTGCAGAAAACAGTAGAACAAGTATTGCAGTAGATTGTATTTCAGTATAGAGAATTGGACCGGGGTCCACAGTTCACTAGAGGTGTCTCTCCCATAAGATAAACAGCATGTTGGGTGAATAAATTATAGTTGGGCAATTGACAAATAGAGAGGGCATGACCATGCACATACATATTATGATGAGTATTGTGAGATTTAATTGGGCATTACGACAAAGTACATAGACCGCTATCCAGCATGCATCTATGCCTAAAAAGTCCACCTTCAAAGTTATCATCCGAACCCCCTCCAGTATTAAGTTGCTAACAACAGACAATTGCATTAAGTATTGCGCGTAATGTAATCAGTGACTACATCCTTGAACATAGCACCAATGTTTTATCCCTCGTGGCAACAGCACATCCGTAACCTTAGTGGTTCTTGTCACTCCTCCAGATTCACGGAGACATGAACCCACTATCGAGCATAAATACTCCCTCTTGGAGTTACTAGCATCAACTTGGCCAGAGCATCTACTAATAACGGAGAGCATGCAAGATCATAAACAACACATAGACATAACTTTGATAATCAACATAACAAGTATTCTCTATTCATCGGATCCCAACAAACGCAACATATAGAATTACAGATAGATGATCTTGATCATGTTAGGCAGCTCACAAGATCCGACAATTAAGCACAATGGGGAGAAGACAACCATCTAGCTACTGCTATGGACCCATAGTCCAGGGGTAGACTACTCACACATCACTCCGGAGGCGACCATGGCGGCGTAGAGTCCTCCGGGAGATGAATCCCCTCTCCGGCAGGGTGCCGGAGGCAATCTCCTGAATCCCCCGAGATGGGATTGGCGGCGGCGGCGTCTCAGTAAGGTTTTCTGTATCGTGGCTCTCGGTACTGGGGGTTTCGCGACGGAGGCTTTAAGTAGGCGGAAGGGCAGGTCATGAGGCGGCACGAGGGGCCCACACCACAGGGCCGCGCGGCCAAGGGGGGGGCCGCGCCGCCCTAGGGTGTCGCCACCTCGTGGCCCCACTTCGTCTCCTCTTCGGTCTTCTGGAAGCTTCGTGGCAAAATAGGACCCTGGGCGTTGATTTCGTCCAATTCCGAGAATATTTCGTTACTAGGATTTCTGAAACCAAAAACAGCAGAAAACAGAATCGGCACTTCGGCATCTTGTTAATAGGTTAGTTCCAGAAAATGCACGAATATGACATAAAGTGTGCATAAAACATGTAGATAACATCAATAATGTGGCATGGAACATAAGAAATTATCGATACGTTGGAGACGTATCATCCTCCCACTCAAATACTTCGCTAGAAACAATTTCTTGGAAATAAATAAGAAACATCGACAAACGCTTTTGTCTTTGTATCCATAGTGAAAAGAATTCCCAATCAATACTTTGGGATAACCAACAAAGACATTCATCCGATTTTGGTTGTAAACTCTTAGACCAAAATTTAAAGAAAGGACTATTAGGGTTTATACCCATGCCATAACTCGTATGGTGTCATTTCAACGGATCATGATGATGCTCTATCTATTATATACTAAAAGCACAATACAGAGGTCTAAAATAGAGACACCATATTAATCCACATCATCAAAATTGTTTTGACAGTTAGATCTGTAATTTACGTTTAGGATCTAACAACCAATTACGTAACGTTATTGTGTCAAGTCCGTGTCCGCCACATACAAAGTCCCAGTCTAATCGTACACCGCGCAAGCAATACTTTGGGTTCAAGCCGGACAATAAATCTGTGTTAAAGAAAAAAAAAATCATACGTTTCAGTTGACCTGACACGTTAGTTGGGACCACATAGAGATATGCTAAGATAAGAGGAAAAAATACGTTTAGATGCAGTACCGCCCAACTAGGATTCTACAGATACAAATACAAAGTTGTAAAAAAAAAAAATCTAAAGAAACACGGCAATCCTATGGGTCAAAAACTCTACCGATGCATGCATGTGCATTTGAGCAGGAGATACGTGGCATGTAAAGTTCTTTGCCTGTATAGATTGTACAACAAATTTTAGTAACGAGGCTAATTCACAAACTAGATTAATACATATGTGCAGGTTTTTTTTTCCCTGAACCGGTATTTTGGATATTTCGCCGCAAACCGGCTTTTCCCGATTACCAGCGAGAACATTTAAAATAGAAAAAAATTATCGGTATCTATATAATTTGCTCAAATTTAATTTTCTTTGAATATTTTGGACAAGCTTAAAAATTGGTTTGATAAATCTCAGGCACGTTTAGGACCGGTATTTCCGAAAAACATTAATACTGGTAACCATTGGTATACACTAATACATCAATGTGGAATTTTTTTACTTAAGGCGATGGTAGTGTATCAACAACAGCCTCTTTTATAAAAATAACAACGAATTTGAAATATCGGTATTTTCAAAAACTATTAATATCAGTGACCATCGGAATGATAATCAACTTGGTTTTATGTTCATATTTGATCTATGCAAACATATAGTACCCGTATCTGTACAATCAGCTCAAATTAATTTTCTTTGTAAATTTTGGAAAATTTTGAAAATGGTTTGACAAATCTAGGATAGTGTTACGATCGGTATTTTTGAAAACCATTGATAACCACTATTATACGCTAATACATCATCGTAAATGAAGTATACATATGGAAATGGTGGTGTATCAACAACAACCTCTTTTTAAAAAATAACAATGGATTTGTAATATCGGTATTTCCGGAAACTGCTAATATCATGACCACCAACTTTTTTCATATGAAATAAAACAGATGCTAATACACGCTAAACCTCTTTTCAAAAAATAGCAGAATATTTGAATGATATAGTACCGACATAAATAAAATTAGGAAATAATGACATGTTCTACGCCGATTAGAACAATCCATCAATTTCTATAATTTATGATAATCAACTTGGTTTTATGCTCATATTTGATCTATCCAAACATTCAATACACGCGTAGAGTTAGTGCGTGCATTTCATAGTAAAATCTTGAAGATCTTGAGTATTACTAAGCAAAATAGGGGCGTGCCATCATATGTATCTATCTATACCAATTAAAAGAAATATTTAGTGTAGCGTATCAAGATGTCCGGTTTAGAAATTGAGACACCACATAAAGCCACATAATACTAATTATTTTGATAGTTTGATGTAAAATGAGTGACCAAGATTTAGGAAGAGATTATTAACTAATATGAGTATCAAAAGTCAAAATTGAAAGATAAATGGGCTAACAAATATATTAATTTTTAAATAAACTGATTGAACTCGATTCAGTTTAACTTATCACCACTCCGGGTTGGATAGCATGCTAGATGCACAATAGAATTTTTTATAAGAGTTGGTAACTTAGAATTCGATAAGATACATGACCTCATTAATCGCATCAACAAATGCGACGTACAGTTTCAAATTTTATCTTGCATTAAGTACACCAATTATTCCCACAATTGAAAAATGATTTATAAAATATAAGATTATTACACAAACACTTTCGACTGATGCCCTTGAAATTGCGAGGGTCACGTTGCTAGTTTAGTGTAAAAGCGGTAGTCACTAAAGCATAATCCACAAAAATATAATGGCATCATTTTATTTTTATCTCATCATTAACCCAACAAGGTTTGGATACATTTCTCGGATACTATATCATCACTATGATACTCCAAGAAATGTGAGTTGTAGAACAATTTCATAACTCTCTTAGATGTTCGCTAAAACTCGTAATTCAAATAGTTTCCCAATGATCCAATCATAGATATTTGACTTTTCTATTACGATGATTTCCATTTCATGCTGAAATTTATTTGAATCCATTCAAATGTTTCAAACTTCTTCCTTATCGAATATATCCACATATATATATACTCAATTCATTGTTGGAAATTTTCATGAAGTAGAAGAATCTCCCGCACACAACTATGCCCAGTGAACCACATATATCATCATGTATATTTTCACTAAGTTAGTTGCCCGTTCAACTCTTGGCCTATGAACGGTATTTTAGTCATTCTCTTTAGAAAAGATTTGCAAGCGCCAAATGATTCAAAAATCAAATGACTCTAAAAATCCATTTGCATGGAGTTCCTTCATGCGTTCCTTTCTAACATGACCTAAATGGCGGTTCCACAAATAAGTGGAATTCAAATCATTTGCCTTATGGCATTTTAGCGTTAGTATTATGTGTGTGTGTTTCACCATTAAGATTTATAATAACTTATCCATCATACATGGTGTAATGTCATAATTTGAACAACTCATTGTTTTCATTTGACCAGAGCAAAATAACAATTATTAAGTTCTTTATTATAAATTCTAAGGGCTAGGTAGAATGCCAACGACAAACATGATAACATTTTATTATGTTTCAGACGTGCATTATTACCATATTCCTTATTAGTCACTTAGGCCATCATATTCTTGTATTGTGTTGTATTGTATGACATCTCATACCAACCAACCTAGTACAAATACCCAAGAATTTCATTATGTGACCAAACAAGGAATACATCCATAACATGTATATCATTTATATACACCTGAGCTAGACTTTCTAGTCTTTTCTTTTCTTTCTGCCAAAATATCTTTTGTAGTTTCTCTTTTAGCTTTCCTCATTATTCAGAAAATACTTCATCTTTAATAACTTCTAGGTTTGTTGGTCAAATACCAATAACCTTGAGGTTCTTACTTTGAAGTTGATCATCATATGACAAGTGTTCTAGATTTCACTATTAGTAACTTTGTAATATGATGTACAATTTCACTCATAATTTTATCCATCAATTCATGACGACTTTCTGAGACCATGTCTGTACATGCTATGCTCATAAAGTTTAACCTTAGTATTCGCATGTGCAAATCTGGCTTGCACCCGTTGTATGCACACGTAGAATCTATAACACCCGATCATCACGAGATGCTTCGAAACGACGAGTCTTAGCAACGGTGCATACTAAGGACAATCACTTCATGGATATGCGAATATCGTTAGTGCCCCAATAGTTGGAGGATTGGGACGCCGGGCGTCTTCAACCTTCGTACATTCCCATAAAACTTATGAGTTTATGTAGTCTCACTAGATTATATTCTATCATCTTGCAATAAGGTCATAGATATCACATATATCTCATACCTTGATTATTTCTGAAAACTAAATTTTCAGCTCCTTACTTTTCAAACAGATTTGAACTTCAAGTTTCACGGAGACAAGATAATTTTAGGTACTAATTTAAACCATAGCTCTTTGAATCAACAACGTGAGGTTTACTAAAAGTTTGCAATAGGACTTAATCCATTCTTGATTCTTTAACAATATGGTACCAATCCGTAAAGTTTCTTGTCAGATTTTAACAGTATTTCTATCTCAATTACAAGACTAGCGCATGGTAGAAAACGGATGCCAATACTACAAAATTAATTCAAAATACTACTCAGACTATGTTCATGATAATTAGTTCATGTTTTAATCTAATTACTAATGAACTACCACTTAATACAACATCCCTCATAGTTGTTAAGTGGTACACGATCCAAATCCACTACACCAAAACCGATCATCACGTGAGATGATGTAGCTTCAATGGTGAACATCAACATGTTGATCAAATCATCCATATGACTCGTGTTCAACCTTTCGGTTTCCGTTGTCCCGAGGCCATGTCTGTACATGCTAGGCTCGTCAAGCAAACCCAAGTATTCCGCGTGTGAACATGGCTTACACCCGTTGTTTATGAATGTAGAGTCTATCACATCCGATCATCACGAGATGCTTCGAAACGACGAACTGTCGCAACGGTGCATACGAGGGGAGAACACTTTATTATCTTGATATTAATGTGAGGGATCATCTTATAATGCTACCGTCGCGTTCTAAGCAAAATAAGATGCATAAAGGATTAACATCACATGCAATTCATATGTGATATGATATGCCCTTTAGTCTTTGCGCCTTCGATCTTCATCTCCAAAGCACGGACATGATCTCCATCATCAACGGGCATGATCTCCATCATCGTCGGCGTAGCGTCAAGGTCCATGGCGCCGTCTTCATGGTTGTTCACCTCATGTAGCAACTATTACAACTATTTTGAAATACTACTCAACATGAATTTTAAAGACAACCATAAGGCTCCTGCCGGTTGCCACAATACAATAATGATCATCTCATACATATTCATCATCACATTATGGCCATATCACATCACCAAACCCTGCAAAAACAAGTTAGACGTCTCTAATTTGGTTTGCATATTTTACGTGGTTTAGGGTTTTCGAGTGAGATCTAATCTACCTACGAACATGAACCACAACGGTGATACTAGTGTTGTCAATAGAAGAGTAAATTGAATCTTCACTATAGTAGGAGAGACAGACACCCGCAAAGGCACTTATGCAATACAAGTTGCATGTTGAGCGTGGAGCAAATCTCATGAACGCGGTCATGTAAAGTTAGCCCGAGCCGCTTCATCCCACTATGCCACAAAGATGCAAAGTACTCAAACTAAAGACAACATAAGCATCAACGCCCACAAAACAATTGTGTTCTACTCGTGCAACCATCTATGCATAGACACGGCTCTGATACCACTGTAGGGATTCGTAGCATAGAAAACAAAAAATTTCCTACCGCGAGAACGCAATCCAAGACAAGATGCAATCTAGAAGATGGAAGCAACGAGGGGATGAACGAGACTAACCCTTGAAAATTTCCAAAGCCTACAAGAGAAGGCTCTCGTTGCTGCGGTAGACGATCACTTGCCGCTTTCAAAAGCGCGTAGAAGATCTTGACGGTGCCACAATCGGGCAGCACCTCCATACTCGGTCACACGTTCGGTGTTGATGAAGACGATGTCCTTCTCCCCGTTCCAGCGGGCAGCGGAAGTAGTAGCTTCTCCTTGAATCCGGCAGCACGACGGCGTGGTGGCGGTGGCGATGGAGATTGCTGCTTGTGACGGTAAAGCACACGTCCGTTGGGAACCCCAAGAGGAAGGTATGATGCGTACAGCGGCAAGTTTTTCCCTCAGTAAGAAACCAAGGTTATCGAACCAGTAGGCGTCAAGAAGCACGTTGAAGGTTGATGGCGGCGGAGTGTAGTGCGGCGCAACACCAGGGATTCCGGCGCCAACGTGGAACCTGCACAACACAACCAAGATACTTTGCCCCAACTTAACAGTGAGGTTGTCAATCTCACCGGCTTGCTGTAACAAAGGATTAGATGTATAGTGTGGATGATGATGTTTGCAGAAACGATGAACGAGTATTGCAGTAGATTGTATTCGATGTAAAAGAATGGACCGGGGTCCACAGTTCACTAGTGGTGTCTCTCCCATAAGATATAGCATGTTGGGTGAACAAATTACAGTTGGGCAATTGACAAATAAAGATAGCATGACAATGCACATACATGTTATGATGAGTAGTGTGAGATTCAATTGGGCATTACGACAAAGTACATAGACCGCTATCCAGCATGCATCTATGCCTAAAAAGTCCACCTTCAGGTTATCATCCGAACCGCTTCCAGTATTAAGTTGCAAACAACAGACAATTGCATTAAGTATGGTGCGTAATGTAATCAACAAATACATCCTTAGACATAGCATTGGTGTTTTATCCCTAGTGGCAACAACACATCCACAACCTTAGAACTTTCTGTTACTGTCCCAGATTTAATGGAGGCATGAACCCACTATCAAGCATAAATACTCCTTCTTGGAGTTACAAGTAACGACTTGGCTAGAGCCTCTACTAATAACGGAGAGCATGCAAGATCATAAACAACACATAGATGATAGATTGATAATCAACATAACATAGCATTCAATATTCATCGGATCCCAACAAACGCAACATGTAGAATTACAAATAGATGATCTTGATCACGTTAGGCAGCTCACAAGATCTAACAATGATAGCACAATTAGGAGAAGACGACCATATAGCTACTGCTATGGACCCATAGTCCAGGGGTGAACTACTCACACATCACTCCGGAGGCGACCATGGCGGTGAAGAGTCCTCCGGGAGATGATTCCCCTCTCCGGCAGGGTGCCGGAGGAGATCTCCTGAATCCCCCAAGATGGGATTGGCGGCGGCGGCGTCTCTGGAAGGTTTTCCGTATCGTGGCTCTCGGTACTGGAGTTATTATCGACGAAGGCTTATGTAGGCGGAAGGGTAGGTCAGGGGCGCCACGAGGGGCCCACACAACAGGGCCGCGCAGCCAGGGCCTAGGCCGCGCCGCCCTGGCGTGTCGCCGCCTCGTCGCCCCACTTCGTTTCCCTTTCGGACTTCTGGAAGCTTCGTGGAAAAATAAGATCCTGGGCGTTGATTTCGTCCAATTCCGAGAATATTTCCTTACTAGGATTTCTGAAACCAAAAACAGCAGAAAACAACAACTGGCTCTTCGGCATCTTGTTAATAGGTTAGTGCCAGAAAATGCATAAATATGACATAAAGTGTGTATAAAACATGTGAGTATCATCAATAAAGTAGCATGGAACATAAGAAATTATAGATACGTTTGAGACGTATCAAGCATCCCCAAGCTTAGTTCCTACTCGTCCCGAGTAGGTAAACGATAACAAAGATAATTTCTGAAGTGACATGCTATCATAATCTTGATCAATACTATTGTAAGCACATGTAATGAATGCAGCGATTCGAAGCAATGGTAAAGACAATGAGTAAACAATTGAATCATATAGCTGTAGAGGGTACTCCTCGCCAATGCCCTCCGATAGGGGCTTAGGGTTGATGGAATCCTGTAGGCTGACACGAGACATCGGTTCACAGACAAGCGGGGAGAACGATTTACCCAGGTTCGGGGCCCTCGATGAGGTAAAACCCTTACGTCCTGCCTGTCTGTTCTTTGATTATGAAAACAATGGGTTACAATGGGGTGCCGAATAGTTCGGCTGAGATCTAGTCGAGATTGCTGCTGCTAGGGTTACCTAGCTCTAAGCTTTTCCTGGCTAAGATTGCTAAGATTGTTCGTGTCCCTCGGCAGCCCCTCTCCTGGCCTTTATATAGGAGGCCAGGTCTCAAGAGGTCTAACCGAATACGACTAGATTTACAGTAGTTTAGATCCAATCTTTCCTTGTTTGTTCGCTTCCTTGTCTTGCCCGTCAAGGAATCTTCTGGTGCGCCGACCTAGTGGCCCATCTAGCCTTCGGGTGTCTTCATGGGCCTCCAGTTAGTCAATACAGGATAGGGCAACGTCAGTTACTTGAAGGGTAGTGCCCACGTCAGTAGCCCCCGAGTGTCTAGCCAAAGATAATTCGGGTAGAGACTAATGCATGTCTTCTCATGATATTCTTCTCCTTCATTGTCTTTATTCATCTTGATTCTGCTTCACCTTCTTTTATCGGGTGCGCGTCAGCGCTCCCGATGGGAGTAGCCCCCGAGTCTAGGTACGGATGCTTGCAATCCGTGCGTAGACTCAAGTTGTACTACTCGAATACTTTCCTCTGCCGAGTTCTTCGTAAGTCTTCATAGGTTATCCGATATATTTTCTTTACGCAAAGGATAATGAGTAACGTGCCCAACTTTTGTTGGTTAACTGCCGATGGCAAAACAACGTTACTCTACACAGAATCAAGTCCCCGGGCATGATCCTGGAGTGCAAAAAACTTTTAACGGGTGTGCATCACATCCTCCCGATGGGAGTAATTAACGAGTCTGGGTACAGACTTCAAACTTTTTTCTTCGACTGCTTATTCCGCCGAATCTTCTTTTTATTGGGTGCGCGTCAGCGCTCCCGATGGGAGTAGCCCCCGAGTCCAGGTTCGGATGCCTGCAATCCGTGCGTGGACTCAAATTCTTCATCCGATAACTTTTTATGTTTCCTTCGAATGCTTCCAATTTATGACATCATTGCTGACGTGTAACAACTGCGGGCTGATTTGACGGGTCTCATCATGACGGGCTAGCCCTAGCTCTGTTCAATCAGTGTTTTTAGGGCTTGACCACTATACGCGCAACGACCGAGGTGGCTCCTCGATTTTCGCGCAATCGTGGGCGTAGTGGGCCATCAGTTCCTCTCCTTCCTCAAGCGCCACGTGCTTACTTAACCCTTAACTTCTCCTTAAAATCTCCAAAGGGCAAAAAATTCTCAATCTTCTCCACGGTTCCCGCAGCATCTCCTCATTCTCCCTCTTCTTCCTTCTTTCGCCATTGTCGCGCCGCCGCCACAGTTTCAATCTTCCTCAGATCTCGTGATGGTGAAGAAGAAGAATACCGCCGCCGCCGCTAGCTCCACCAGCGGAGGTGCCGCTGCCAAGTCCTCCTCTTCTCTTCCGAAGGGGAGCGCCCCGAGCGTCCCTCCCCCAGCTCCGGCGCCGCCAGCGCCGTCGAGCTCAACGGTCAAACCTGGGGAATGGGTAGCTTCAACCGTCACCAAGCGTGACGAGAAGAGGTCCCGAAGCTTAGGATTGATATCCTCCGACGCGGGAGATGTGATCCTTCCAGGTGCGATATCTCGGCCTGATCCTCCTGCTGGATTTTCTGTGATGTTCTTATCTTTTCTTCACCAAGGCCTTTCGCTCCCCACTCATGGATTCCTCCTTCATCTCTTGCGGACGTACGAAATCCAATTATGGCAACTTATCCCCAACTCAATCCTCCATGTTGCTGTGTTCATCACCCTTTGCGAGGCGTTTTTGGGTATTGAACCTCATTTTGGGCTGTGGAAGAAGATCTTCTATGTGAAGAGATACAGCAGTAGTAATGGGTACTTTGTCACCGGAGGAGTAGGTTTTGTTGCTCGCTCAGAAGTTAATTACTTTAATTTCCCAATGAGAGAGTCCGTGCAAGGATGGAGGCTGAAATGGTTTTACGTCAAAGATTCCTCGTCACCCGAACATCGACTCCCTTGCTATGCCGATGTTTCTGAAGCCAAGCCCAAGGACTCTTGGAAGAACATTCTCTCAGCCGACGAAAGGGCCTCAGCCGAAGAATTGTTTGCCAAATTCCTTCGAATCAAAGAGGCTGACGGCCAAACTGTGATTGGTACGGAGGTGGCAGCAGTTTTCCTGAAGCGCCGAATCCAGCCAGTCATGGCTAGAGTTCACCCGATGTGGTTGTACTCAGGTCCAAAGGATGAGACCAGGATTAATGCTGCCGATCTATCAGAAAAAGAGTTGCTTGATGAAGTTCGTCGTCTTACTTCCTTCAACCAGGAAGATTCGATTCCGCTAATCTCTTCTTATGCTCCCCTTGATGTTGATCATCCACCACCAGGGGTATTTTCCTTTCTTCACATCTCTACTATAGCTTCTTGCTTTAGTCGACATGATTACCTTTGTTTTTACTTGTTATTTTTGTTTGCCAGATCCCTATGGCTTCTGAAAATACACGTGATTCACCAGATGATACTTCTGAGGGGAGAGGCTCCTCAATCCCCGTAGATTTTCACACCACCGATCAAACAGGTCTAGAGGATGAATATAATGGTCCGATGAATCTTGAAGTTGCCCACGCTGATCTTCCCTCCTCAGCCGATAACACCTGTATCGCAGATGGATCAGTGCGTAACGTCGACACTGATCGTGATACTTTTGTTGATGCAGCTGCGGAAGGGGCCAGAGCTTCTCCTGCGAAGAGATCAACCGGCGGCTTTGCCGATGAAGATGATCTCTTCGACATGTAAGTAGTTCTTTTCTGAAAGTTATACTGTGCCTTTTTTACTTTTCATACCCTTGTTATAATCACAGTCGACTGTTTACTTTTGTAGTGATGAGGGCTTTATCGAGCCTCCTCCTAAAAAGGCCAAATCTGATGTTGTTTCGCCGGTTGTGGTGGCTTCCGAAGCTTCGGCTCCTAAGGCTGCCCCTACGGCTCAAGCATCGACTGCGTCTTCCCTTTCCAAAGGGAAGGATATTTCTCCAACTGATGCGGCTCCTTTTTCTGTAAGTCCTCTTCTGATCGCAATACAGATTTCTTGGAGCGTGCCTTTTTTTTAATTGTTTTTCTTTCTCTTTTAAGGACCTGCGTGGCGTTATCTCTTCTCTGGAGGTTTTCGCTTCCCGATTCACTTCCCTAGAGGCTGACAAAGTTCGGCTGGAGGAGGAAGTCAAATCTTCTTCCTCGAAACTGGATGACGCAGTCAAGATAGCTGCCGCGGCTCGCCAAGAGATTGATTCTCTGAAGGAGGAGCTGGCCAGACTGAAAGAGAAGCTTAAGGAGGAGGAAGCATCCAGGCTGGTGGCTGAGGCTCGAGCAGCCAAAAAGGACGAAGTCCTTCGTCAATCTTCTTTGGCCTTGCTTGGTAATTTCTAACATACTTCTGTCGAATGACGTTCTTTTGGATTTAAACTTTTTGTCAATGACTGAATTTTTCCCTTCCTTTCTACTGCAGAGGCAGCAAACATCCCTGTCGATGCCCTGGAAAGAGTTCCAAATAACTCCCCGGCGAACGCTGTGTCAACGATTCTCGCTTCTCACCAGCTTACACAAGAGCTTCTTGTGAAGGGGAAGGGTGCTCTGGCACGGATGCACTCGATGATCTTCCCCAAGATCAAGCAAGAGAAGACCTTGGGACAACTGATCGATACCTTCGCGGTTGACACCAAGGAGGTCATCGAGGTATTCAAGCGTACATCGCGCACTTTTGGTGCTGTCCTTGCCTTCCAACTTATGATGGGTTACGGCTTTAAGGGTGACATCGAGGAAATGACTAAGGGGCTTCCAAAAGAGCAAGACGGGCAGCCTGTTGATTTGAGCACCTTTAAGGCGTCTGCTCTTACTTGTGCCCGTCAGCTTCTTGAACTGGTTTCATCAAGGAAATCATCGACTGGCCCTAGTTCATCGACTCAAACTCAGCTCCCTTGATTCTTGTAACAAACTTGTGCCTTGAGCTGATGCGAAACATTGCTCTGTCCGCAAAACTCATGCTTTCTAATAAACTCCGTGCTAGCATTGTTGTTAGCACACTTTTGTTATGATATCACCTTCTTGCACTTCTCCCGATGGGAGTTATTTTGGATGTTCGGCTGTACCATATCCATTACCTTTTTATAATCAGTATTTTCTGCAGGACTTCCCAGTACCCTCGTTCGCAGACGACTCGTCGGGTGCTCTTCCTGAAAGCGATCGGAACCAGCGCATGAAAGACCGGATCACGCAGATGGAAAAGGACTTACGCATCACTTATGCTTTAGCTGCCATCATCAATAAGAAGAGAGAGATTGCAGCCGACGTGGAGCGGTACATTCTTGGCGAGCTGCATAAGGCTACCGAGAGTTTAAACTGTAAGTTTCCTGATCCCTTGGCCTGTTTGCTAGCAACTTCTTGTCTGAGTCTTTACTAATTCTTTTGGCAGTCATAGCGTTGAACCATGCGGAGGAGAACAAGCGGATACAGGAACGAGTGCATGCTTTGACTCAGCTTTCCTCATCCAAAGAGATTTTCTGGCGGGAACACTCGAAGGCCTCGGCTGTCGTCAAATTTCAGGATCGAGTACAACAGGTCCACCAGTTCTTCGACAAGTGCTACAGGGCTATGAGGGTAGTTTGGAAAACAATGTTTCCTCTGAATGCAGTTCCCCCTACCCTTTAAACTTTGATGTCGGAATTTGGAAGCGCCAAGAAGGTTCGGGAACTAGTAAGATCTCAAGTCTTTGCAGGGGCCAAGTGCACGCTTGCCCTTGTGCTTCCTTGTTATCCTTCAGCTTGCTTGTTGTCTATCGCCAATGCAACTGGTGATCTCGAGGAGCTGTACCCGAGGGTTTTAGCACCTGCCCATATAATTGTCGACATGCTTGAGGAGATGTCAAAGGTACCTGAGGAAAAGGAAACTCCGCAAGGGTGATAGAAAGGTGTAAAATTACTTTTGTAAATTGTATTGGCTAGTGATATGTCTCCAACGTATCGATAATTTCTTATGTTCCATGCCACATTATTGATGTTATCTACATGTTTTATGCACACTTTATGTCATATTCGTGCATTTTCTGGAACTAACATATTAACAAGATGCCGAAGTGCCGATTCTTTGTTTCTGCTGTTTTTGGTTTCAGAAATCCTAGTAACGAAATATTCTCGGAATTGGACGAAATCAACGCCCAGGGTCCTATTTTGTCACGAAGCTTCCAGAAGACCGAAGAGGAGACGAAGTGGGGCCACGAGGTGGCCACACCCTAGGGCGGCGCGGCCTGGCCCTTGGCCGCGCGGCCCTGCGGTGTGGGCCCCTCGTGCCCCATCCTGACCTGCCCTTCCACCTACTTAAAGCCTCCGTCGCGAAACCCCCAGTACCGAGAGCCACGATACGGAAAACCTTCCAGAGACGCCGCCGCCGCCAATCCCATCTCGGGGGATTCAGGAGATCGCCTCCGGCACCCTGCCGGAGAGGGGATTCATCTCCCGGAGGACTCTACGCCGCCATGGTCGCCTCCGGAGTGATGTGTGAGTAGTCTACCCCTGGACTATGGGTCCATAGCAGTAGCTAGATGGTTGTCTTCTCCCCATTGTGCTTAATTGTCGGATCTTGTGAGCTGCCTAACATGATCAAGATCATCTATCTGTAATTCTATATGTTGCGTTTGTTGGGATCCGATGAATAGAGAATACTTGTTATGTTGATTATCAAAGTTATGTCTATGTGTTGTTTATGATCTTGCATGCTCTCCGTTACTAGTAGATGCTCTGGCCAAGTAGATGCTTGTAACTCCAAGAGGGAGTATTTATGCTCGATAGTGGGTTCATGCCTCCATTGATATCTGGGACAGTGACAGAAAGTTCTAAGGTTGTGGATGTGCTGTTGCCACTAGGGATAAAACATTGGTGCTATGTTCAAGGATGTAGTTACTGATTACATTACGCGCAATACTTAATGCAATTGTCTATTGTTAGCAACTTAATACTAGAGGGGGTTCGGATGATAACCTGAAGGTGGACTTTTTTGGCATAGATGCATGCTGGATGGCGGTCTATGTACTTTGTCGTAATGCCCAATTAAATCTCACTATACTCATCATAATATGTATGTGCATGGTCATGCCCTCTTTATTTGTCAATTGCCCAACTGTAATTTGTTCACCCAACATGCTGTTTATCTTATGGGAGAGACACCTCTAGTGAACTGTGGACCCCGGTCCAATTCTCTATCTTGAAATACAATCTACTGCAATACTGTTCTACTGTTTTCTGCAAACAATCATCTTCCACACAATACGGTTAATCCTTTGTTACAGCAAGCCGGTGAGATTGACAACCTCACTGTTTCGTTGGGGCAAAGTACTTTGGTTGTGTTGTGCAGGTTCCACGTTGGCGCCGGAATCCCTGGTGTTGCGCCGCACTACATCCCGCCGCCATCAACCTTCAACGTGCTTCTTGGCTCCTCCTGGTTCGATAAACCTTGGTTTCTTTCTGAGGGAAAACTTGCTGCTGTGCGCATCATACCTTCCTCTTGGGGTTCCCAACGAACGTGTGAGTTACACGCCATCAAGCTCTTTTTCTGGCGCCGTTGCCGGGGAGATCAAGACACGCTGCAAGGGGAGTCTCCACTTCCCAATCTCTTTACTTTGTTTTTGTCTTGCTTAGTTTTATTTACTACTTTGTTTGCTGCACTAAATCAAAATACAAAAAAATTAGTTGCTAGTTTTACTTTATTTGCTATCTTGTTTGCTATATTAAAAACACAAAAAAATTAGTTACTTGCATTTACTTTATCTAGTTTGCTTTATTTACTGTTGCTAAAATGGCTACCCCTGAAAATACTAAGTTGTGTGACTTCACAACCACAAATAATAATGATTTCTTATGCACAGCTATTGCTCCACCTGCTACTACAGCAGAATTCTTTGAAATTAAACCTGCTTTACTGAATCTTGTTATGCGAGAGCAATTTTCTGGTGTTAGTTCTGATGATGCTGCTGCCCATCTTAATAATTTTGTTGAATTGTGTGAAATGCAAAAGTATAAGGATGTAGATGGTGACATTATAAAATTAAAATTGTTCCCTTTCTCATTAAGAGGAAGAGCTAAAGATTGGTTGCTATCTCTGCCTAAGAATAGTATTGATTCATGGACTAAATGCAAGGATGCTTTTATTGGTAGATATTATCCCCTGCTAAAATTATATCTTTGAGGAGTAGCATAATGAATTTTAAACAATTAGATACTGAACATGTTGCACAAGCATGGGAAAGAATGAAATCTCTGGTTAAAAATTGCCCAACCCATGGACTGACTACTTGGATGATCATCCAAACCTTCTATGCAGGACTAAATTTTTCTTCGCGGAATTTATTGGATTCAGCTGCTGGAGGTACCTTTATGTCCATCACTCTTGGTAAAGTAACAAAGCTTCTTGATAATATGATGATCAACTACTCTGAATGGCACACGGAAAGAGCTCCACAAGGTAAGAAGGTAAATTCTGTCGAAGAAACCTCTTCCTTGAGTGATAAGATTGATGCTATTATGTCTATGCTTGTGAATGATAGGACTAATATTGATCCTAATAATGTTCCGTTAGCTTCATTGGTTGCACAAGAAGAACATGTTGATGTGAACTTCATTAAAAATAATAATTTCAACAACAATGCTTACCGGAACAATTCTAGTAATAACTATAGGCCATATCCTTATAATGATGGTAACGGTTATGCTAATTCTTATGGGAATTCTTACAACAATAATAGGAGTTCACCCCCTGGACTTGAAGCCATGCTTAAAGAATTTATTAGTACACAAACTGCTTTTAACAAATCTGTTGAAGAAAAGCTTGGGAAAATTGATATACTTGCTTCTAAAGTCGATAGTCTTGTCTTTGATGTTGATCTTTTGAAATCGAAAGTTATGCCTAATGAGAATCATCATAATAAAATTGTTACTACAGCAAATGCCATCCAAGTTAGAATTAATGAAAATATAAGATTGATGGCTGAACTGCGTGCTAGGTGGGATAGAGAAGAAAATGAAAAACTAGCTAAAGAAAAGAATGTAGCTAAAGTTTGGACTATTACCACCACTAGTAATGCTAATGCTACACATGTTGTTGCACCTCCTACTATTAATAATAAAAGAATTGGTGTTAGCAATGTTTCCACTTCTAATGCAAAGCGCGAGAAACTACACGAAATCGCTAAAATCATTTAAACTGCCGTGATAAAACCGCTGAATTTTTTCCAACATTGGGGATGATGATCCCATTGCTTTAGATTATAATGGTTTGAATTTTGATGATTGCCACATCTCTGAAGTTATAAAGTTCTTGCAAAAACTTGCTAAAAGTCCTAATGCTAGTGCTATAAATTTGGCTTTCACGCAACATATTACAAATGCTCTCATAAAAGCTAGAGAAGAGAAACTAGAGCGCGAAGCCTCTATTCCTAAAAAGCTAGAGGATGGTTGGGAGCCCATCATTAAGATGAAGGTTAAAGATTTTGATTGTAATGCTTTATGTGATCTTGGTGCAAGTATTTCTGTTATGCCTAAGAAAATTTATAATATGCTTGACTTGCCACCGCTGAAAAATTGTTATTTGGATGTTAATCTTGCTGATCATTCTACAAAGAAACCTTTGGGGAAAGTTGATAATGTTTGCATTACCGTTAACAATAACCTTTTCCCCATTGATTTTGTTGTCTTGGATATTGAATGCAATGCATCTTGTCCCATTATATTGGGAAGACCTTTTCTTCGAACTGTTGGTGCTATCATTGATATGAAGGAAGGTAATATAAAATATCAATTTCCTCTCAAGAAAGGTATGGAACACTTCCCTAGAAAGAGAATGAAGTTACCTTTTGATTCTATTATTAGAACAAATTATGATGTTGACACTTCGTCTCTTGATAATACTTGATACACACTTTCTGCGCCTAGCTGAAAGGCGTTAAAGAAAAGCGCTTATGGGAGACAACCCATGGTTTTTACCTACAGTACTTTGTTTTTATCTTGTGTCTTGGAAGTTGTTTACTACTGTAGCAACCTCTCCTTATCTTAGTTTAGTGTTTTGTTGTGCCAAGTAAAGTCGTTGATAGAAAAGTTCATACTAGATTTGGATTACTGCGCAGAAACAGATTTCTTTGCTGTCACGAATCTGGGCTATTTTCTCTGTAGGTAACTCAGAAAATTATGCCAATTTACGTGAGTGATCCTCAGATATGTACGCAACTTTAATTCAATTTGAGCATTTTCATTTGAGCAAGTCTGGTGCCTCGATAAAATTCGTCAATACGAACTGTTCTGTTTTGACAGATTCTGCCTTTTATTTCGCATTGCCTCTTTTGCTATGTTGGATGAATTTCTTTGATCCATTAATGTCCAGTAGCTTTATGCAATGTCCAGAAGTGTTAAGAATGATTGTGTCACCTCTGAACATGTTAATTTTTATTGTCGCTAACCCTCTAATGAGTTGTTCTAAGTTTGGTGTGGAGGAAGTTTTCAAGGATCAAGAGAGGAGTATGATGCAACATGATCAAGGAGAGTGAAAGCTCTAAGCTTGGGGATGCCCCGGTGGTTCACCCCTGCATATTCTAAGAAGACTCAAGCGTCTAAGCTTGGGGATGCCCAAGGCATCCCCTTCTTCATCGACAACATTATCAGGTTCCTCCCCTGAAACTATATTTTTATTCCATCACATCTTATGTGCTTTGCTTGGAGCATCGGTTTGTTTTTGTTTTTTGTTTTGTTTGAATAAAATGGATCCTAACATTCACTTTAAGGGAGAGAGACACGCTCCGCTGTAGCATATGGACAAGTATGTCCTTAGGCTCTACTCATAGTATTCATGGCGAAGTTTCTTCTTCGTTAAATTGTTATATGGTTGGAATTGGAAAATGATACATGTAGTAATTGCTATAATGTCTTGGGTAATGTGATACTTGGCAATTGTTGTGCTCATGTTTAAGCTCTTCCATCATATACTTTGCACCCATTAATGAAGATATACATAGAGCATGCTAAAATTTGGTTTGCATATTTGGTTTCTCTAAGGTCTAGATAATTTCTAGTATTGAGTTTGAACAACAAGGAAGACGGTGTAGAGTCTTATAATGTTTTCAATATGTCTTTTATGTGAGTTTTGCTGCACCGGTTCATCCTTGTGTTTGTTTCAAATAGCCTTGCTAGCCTAAACGTTGTATCGAGAGGGATTACTTCTCATGCATCCAAAATACTTGAGCCAACCACTATGCCATTTGTGTCCACCATACCTACCTACTACATGGTATTTTCCGCCATTCCAAAGTAAATTGCTTGAGTGCTACCTTTAAAATTCCATCATTCACCTTTGCAATATATAGCTCATGGGACAAATAGCTTAAAAACTATTGTGGTATTGAATATGTACTTATGCATTTTATCTCTTATTAAGTTGCTTCTTGTGCGATAACCATGTTCACTGGGGACGCCATCAACTACTCTTTGTTGAATTTCATGTGAGTTGCTATGCATGTTCGTCTTGTCTGAAGTAAGAGCGATCTACCACCTTATGGTTAAGCATGCATATTGTTAGAGAAGAACATTGGGCCGCTAACTAAAGCCATGATCCATGATGGAAGTTTCAGTTTTGGACATATATCCTCAATCTCATATGAGAAAATTATTAATTGTTGTTACATGCTTATGCATAAAAGAGGAGTCCATTATCTGTTGTCTATGTTGTCCCGGTATGGATGTCTAAGTTGAGAATAATCAATAGCGAGAAATCCAATGCGAGCTTTCTCCTTAGACCTTTGTACAGGCGGCATAGAGGTACCCCTTTGTGACACTTGGTTAAAACATGTGCATTGTGATGATCCGGTAGTCCAAGCTAATTAGGACAAGGTGCGGGCACTATTAGTACACTATGCATGAGGCTTGCAACTTGTAAGATATAATTTACATGATACATATGCTTTATTACTACCGTTGACAAAATTGTTTCATGTTTTCAAAATCAAAGCTCTAGCACAAATATAGCAATCGATGCTTTTCCTCTATGGAGGACAATTCTTTTACTTTCAATGTTGAGTCAGTTCACCTATTTCTCTCCACCTCAAGAAGCAAACACTTGTGTGAACTGTGCATTGATTCCTACATACTTGCTTATTGCACTTGTTATATTACTCTATGTTGACAATATCCATGAGATATACATGTTATAAGTTGAAAGCAACCGCTGAAACTTAATCTTCCTTTGTGTTGCTTCAATACCTTTACTTTGATTTATTGCTTTATGAGTTAACTCTTATGCAAGACTTATTGATGCTTGTCTTGAAGTACTATTCATGAAAAGTCTTTGCTATATGATTCACTTGTTTACTCATGTCATATACATTGTTTTGATCGCTGCATTCACTACATATGCTTTACAAATAGTATGATCAAGGTTATGATGGCATGTCACTCCAGAAATTATCTGTGTTATCGTTTTACCTGCTCGGGATGAGCAGAACTAAGCTTGGGGATGCTGATACGTCTCCAACATATCGATAATTTCTTATGTTCCATGCCACATTATTGATGTTATCTACATGCTTTATGCACACTTTATGTCATATTCGTGCATTTTCTGGAACTAACCTATTAACAAGATGCCGAAGTGCCGATTCTGTTTTTCTGCTGTTTTTGGTTTCAGAAATCCTAGTAACGAAATATTCTCGGAATTGGACGAAATCAACGCCCAGGGTCCTATTTTGTCACGAAGCTTCCAGAAGACCGAAGAGGAGACGAAGTGGGGCCACGAGGTGGCCACACCCTAGGGTGGCATGGCCTGGCCCTTGGCCGCGCGGCCCTGTGGTGTGGGCCCCTCGTGCCCCATCCTGACCTGCCCTTCCTCCTACTTAAAGCCTCCGTCGCGAAACCCCCAGTACCGAGAGCCACGATACGGAAAACCTTCCAGAGACGCCGCCGCCGCCAATCCCATCTCGGGGGATTCAGGAGATCGCCTCCGGCACCCTGCCGGAGAGGGGATTCATCTCCCGGAGGACTCTACGCCGCCATGGTTGCCTCCGGAGTGATGTGTGAGTAGTCTACCCCTGGACTATGGGTCCATAGCAGTAGCTAGATGGTTGTCTTCTCCCCATTGTGCTTAATTGTCGGATCTTGTGAGCTGCCTAACATGATCAAGATCATCTATCTGTAATTCTATATGTTGTGTTTGTTGGGATCCTATGAATAGAGAATACTTGTTATGTTGATTATCAAAGTTATGTCTATGTGTTGTTTATGATCTTGCATGCTCTCCGTTACTAGTAGATGCTCTGGCCAAGTAGATGCTTGTAACTCCATGAGGGAGTATTTATGCTCGATAGTGGGTTCATGCCTCCATTGATATCTCGGGACGGATGTGAGAAAGTTCTAAGGTTGTGGATGTGCTGTTGCCACTAGGGATAAAACATTGGTGTTATGTTCAAGGATGTAGTTACTGATTACATTACACGCAATACTTAATGCAATTGTCTGTTGTTAGCAACTTAATACTGGAGGGGGTTCGGATGATAACCTGAAGGTGGACTTTTTAGGCATAGATGCATGCTGGATGGCGGTCTATGTACTTTGTCGTAATGCCCAATTAAATCTCACTATACTCATCATAATATGTATGTGCATGGTCATGCCCTCTTTATTTGTCAATTGCCCAACTGTAATTTGTTCACCCAACATGCTGTTTATCTTATGGGAGAGACACCTCTAGTGAACTGTGGACCCCGGTCCATTTCTCTATACTGAAATACAATCTACTGCAATACTGTTCTACTGTTTTCTGCAAACAATCATCTTCCACACAATACGGTTAATCCTTTGTTACAGCAAGCCGGTGAGATTGACAACCTCACTGTTTCGTTGGGGCAAAGTACTTTGGTTGTGTTGTGCAGGTTCCACGTTGGCGCCGGAATCCCTGGTGTTGCGCCGCACTACATCCCGCCGCCATCAACCTTCAACGTGCTTCTTGGCTCCTCCTGGTTCGATAAACCTTGGTTTCTTTCTGAGGGAAAACTTGCTGCTGTGCGCATCATACCTTCCTCTTGGGGTTCCCAACGAACGTGTGAGTTACACGCCATCAAGCTAGTTCATCCGAGTGTTCGGATTTTTGAGCCGAAACTTCTTATCTGGTTGATACATGAATATGTACTTTTACCATGCCGTTGGAAAATATTTATAGGAGCGAAGCTTAATTGCCCGTTGAGTGCATGTGTACTAGTTGGTTAGCAAATCATTATGAGTGATCAGCTCGTGTTGCAGGTTTTGCTAAACCTGTTGTATGCGCAACTTTGCTTTCAACCATTTGTAAATTTCAACAGTCATTCCCAAATTTTTCGGGTGTAATGATTCTGCCGATGAGCCCGTTGCTTTCTGGTATTTCCATAAGTGAAATACCGAGCGTGGGTTGTGTGTAAGTTTTCCAAACTCTTGCTTTGTACGGCACTCTTAGAGGCATCTGAAGCAGAGGGGGGGGGATTAATGTCCTTATTCTTCTTTGCAGTGCTCGTAGATGCTTCTGCCCTGGGCGCTATCTTCTGCCGCGCGTTAAGTTATGCCGTTACTTGGCGGCAACACGGTCATAGATGCGTTAGATGACTGCAATACTTTAACAAGAATCGAAACTTAGGTACTTATTAATAGGGTAAATATGAAACTAGGGGGCGAAAACAAGAGGCCCTGTGTAAAGTAAAGGGGAAAAATTTAAAAACTAAGAGAGTGTTTTATCAAGGAAGGGGTTCTTCTCTTCTTCAGAGGCATCTTCCGATTTCTTCGTCATGCTGGTGGTTGCGACAGTGCTGTTGATTTCGCCAGATGCTTGGGCAGCGATTGTTAGCATCTTGCCGCCTCCTATCTCTTCTGCTTTGGCCACTGCCGAAACTTTTTCCGCTGATGCTTTTGCTGCTGGTGCTTCAGGAGTTGGCTTCTTCTTGATCTCCCTGTCGAGTTTTTCCTCCTTGATTTCTTGTATTGTCAACTTGGGCGGGGGGTCGACAGTCCCTTGTCGTAGCCCAAACTTTGCAGCAATCCTTTGGAAATCACGATCACAATTGTCCGAGCGCGAGAAGCTTCCGTAGACTGTGATGTTTTTCCCGTTGTTTCCTGGCATCTTCAGCTTGAGGTATGCATAGTGCGGTACGGCCACGAACTTGGCGTAAGCTGGTCTCCCGAGTATGGCGTGATACTGCGATTCCCAATTCACGACTTCAAACTCGATCTTCTCCTTCCTGAAGTTGTCGGGTTTGCCGAAAACGACGTTTAGGTATGCTTTGCCAAGAGAGTGCGCTGGTGAAGTGGGGAGTATCCCATGGAAGCGAGTATCTGAGTCTTCCAACATTCTCATGGTGATCCCCATACTTTGAATTGTATCAAGGAATATCAAGTTGAGTCCACTTCCTCCATCCATGAAGACTTTGCTCATCTTAAACCCTCCTATCTGTGCTTCGACCACTAGGGCGGCGTGCCCTGGCTTTGGAATTGTCATCGGGTGGTCCATTCGACTGAACGTGATTTCCCGAGATGACCATTCGACATATTCAGGAATGTTCGCCATGACGCTTTCTGCCAGGTTGATTTCTCGGGTGAGCTTCTTCATCTCTCTCCTTGAAACACCTGTCCTGTGGATCATATTCATTTGCCCACATGGCGGTGGAAACGCCTCGTTGGGTTGATGAGGTTGAGCTTGCTGTACTTGATGCTGTGACGGGGGTGGCGGTGGTGGTGGCGGTAGCTGTTTCTGGCCTGCCTGCTGGATGAGTTCATGCATGTCGAGGAACTACCGACAATCCCTAAGCAGGTGGCTAGACTTTACTTTTCCATCCTTAGAATCGGTATAAGAATGTAGGTAGCAAGGGGCGTTGATCTGTTCAGCGTAAGGCAATTTGGGGGTTCTCTGAGGTCGTGGTTTATAGTTGCCACTGTTCCCAGAGTCGTTCCGATTACCGTCCTGCCGATCGTCTCGCCTGTTGTCGTACCGATCATCCTGTCGATCAGAGTAACCTGCGGCCACCAAGTTATTGTCATCGTAACTGCGGTTCTTCCTTCTCTTATTCCGATCCCTTCGACCACCTGAATCATTCTTCGGCTGGTCATCCTCTTCGTCGTCGCTGCGCTGCCGTGGTTTTCGGACGTTGTCTTCACCATCGGCCCAGCTGTTGGCGATTTCCATTAACTTGGTTATGGTCTTTGGCTTCTTGCGCCCAAGCTCTTCTATATAGCTTTCACGTCGGATGCCATCGCTGAAAGCGTCAATTGCCCTGTCGACAGATACGTCTTCCACGGCATTTAGGAGTTTGGTGAACCTCCCGATGTACGTGCGCATCGACTCCTTCTGCTTCTGTTGGCAGTGCCGTAACTCCTCGATCCCGACGGGCCTTTTGTAGGTTGCTTGAAAGTTAGCGACAAAAGCTTCTACTAAGTCATCCCATGACCTGATGGAACCCTTCGGCAGCCCTCTGAGCCAGTGATACGTCCAAAACGTATCTACTTTCCCGAACACTTTTGCTATTGTTTTGCCTCTAATTTGTGTATTTTGGATGCAACTAACACGGACTAACGCTGTTTTCAGCAGAACTGCTCTGGTGTCTCGTTTTTGTGCAGAAATCCAACTTTCGGGAAAATCCTCGGAATTTATGCAGAAGGCCCTATTTTCCCAGAGAACTAACAGAGCCAGAAGGACAAACCAGGTGGAGGCCCGAGGGCCCCACACCATAGGGCGGCGCGGCCCAGGGGGGCCCGCACGGCCCTGTGGTGTGGCCCCCTCGGTCGGCCTCCGATGCCCTCCTTCGGACTATTTATCGGCCTCGACCTAAAAACGCACGGGAAGAAGTCGAAGTCGCCAGAAACCCTCCAGAACGCCGCCACATCGCGAAACTCCGTCGCGGGAGCCAGAAGTCTCCGTTCTGGCACTCCGCCGGGACGGGGAATTGGAGGAGATCATCGCTGCCATCACCGCCAACGCCTCTACATCAACCAGCCATGTTTCCCCCATCCATGTGTGAGTAATTCCCCCGCTGTAGGCCGAAGGGGATGGTAGGGATTGGATGAGATTGGTCATGTAATAGCATAAGATTGTTAGGGCATAGTGCCTAGTGTCCGTAATTGGTACTTTGATGATATTGTTGCAACTTGTTATGCTTAATGCTTGTCACTAGGGCCCGAGTGCCATGATCTCAGATCTGAACATGTTATTGTTTCATCAAGATAATCATTGTTTATGGTCTTACCTATAAGTTGTATACACATGTCGCTGTCCGGAACCGATGGCCCCGAAGTGACAGAAATCGGGACAACCGGAGGGAATGGTAGCGATGTGAGGATCACATGTGTTCACGGAGTGTTAATGCTTTGCTCCGGTACTCTATTAAAAGGAGTACCTTAATATCCAGTAGTTTCCCTTGAGGCCCGGCTGCCACCGGCTGGTAGGACAAAAGATGTTGTGCAAGTTTCTCATTGCGAGCACGTACGACTATATATGGAACACATGCCTATTGATTGCTTTGTACTTGGACACCGTTTTATTATTATCTGCAAATGCCCTGCTATGATTGTTACATGAGTTTCTCTCATCCATGCAACGCCCGTCATCCGTCCCCGTGCCTACAGTGTTTTAATCCTGCTGTTTACTAAAATCACTACTGCTATCTTTGTTACTCTGCTGCTGTTATTTCACTACTGCTACTGCTATAAAACTGTTACTACTGATAAACTCTTGCGAGCAAGTCTGTTTCCAGGTGCAGCTGAATTGACAACTCCACTATTAAGGCTTCCAAGTGTTCTTTGTCTCCCCTTGTGTCGAATCAATAAATTGGGTTTTACTTCCCTCGAAGACTGTTGCGATCCCCTATACTTGTGGGTCATCAAGACTATTTTCTGGCGCCGTTGCCGGGGAGCATAGCTTTATTTGGAAGTTCACTTGGATTAATATTGTTCGCTGCAAATTCTCCATCATGGGTAAACCTCGCGATACTAAGATCGCCATATTACCATCCACTACAAGAAAAGGTACAATTCTGAGTACCTCCGCTACACTTGATTCACCATCTGTGATTGATAAACTTGTTTCACCGCCACATGCTTCACATGCGGGTACTTCTGCTGAATCTGAAAACTCTCATGATATTGATAATATTTCTACTGTGCTTGATGATAGTGGTTCTTTGGGATCCTTTCTAGATGCTACAATTGCTAGGTCTAGACAAATTGAAAATACTGAAACTCCTAATGCTACTACACCTGTTAATTCACCAGAACTTGATTATTTTAGTGATGATCCTGATGAAGATTATGTGGAGCTTAATGATGATTTTATTGAAAAATGCAATGCTACTACTGATGCAAGAAAAATTAAAAAGTTGCTTGCAGAACATGCTGTTAGATATAAACTGTCTCCTGATCCTAAGTTTGCCACATCTCCCATAAACATTAAGGATAAAGATTATGATTTTTCTCTTGATCTATCTCATATCGCTATTGTTGAGAAAACACCCTTTTGTGGTACTGAAAAAGAAAGTGCTGTTGAACACATGACTGAGTTATCTACTCTAAGTAGCTTGTTTTCTGATGATGTCAAGATGCGTACTTACTTTGTTGCTAAAATCTTTCCATTCTAATTAAAGGATGACGCTAAAACTTGGTATAATAATTTGCCACCTAATTCTATTAAAAGTCCAAAAGAATTGCTTGATGTTTTCTTCCGTAAATACTTTCCTGCTAGTGCTCAACATATTGCTTTGCAGAGAATCTATAATTTTGACCAGGGAGATGAAGAGAAATTGCCTGAGGCTTGGGCGAGATTTTGCTCTCTTATTAGAGCTCGGCCTGATCATGATTTGGAAAAGCATGATTTACTTGATATATTTTATAGTGGACTTACCATTGAGTCTAGGGCATACCTGGATAGTTGTGCTGGTTGTGTTTTCAGGAAAAGAACTCCAGACGACGCTGAAGAATTATTGGCTAAAATAAGCCGGAATCATGATGATTGGACTACACCTGAACCAACTCCAACGCCAATATTGAAGAAGAGGGGTTTAATTAAATTGAATGATGAAGATATGAGGGAAGCCAAGAAGTCTCTCAAGGAGAAAGGTATTAAATCTGAAGATGTGAAGAATCTTCCTCCCATAGAAGATATATGTGAGATAATTCCCCCTTCATCCATGATTGAGGTAAACTCCCTTCAACGCTTTACTAGGGAAGATATTCCATATTCGAAGCCTCCTGCACAATGCTTAGATGAGTTTGATAATTATATTGTTAAGCAAGAAAATTTTAATATGAGAGTAGAGAATCATTTAATGGAAAATTCTCGAGCTATTAGTGAATTGCATGGTATTGTGGAGAGAACCTCCAATGATGTTAAGATGCTTGTTAAACATTTTCATATGATTCAAACTCAAATTGATCAACTCACTAAAGTGCAAAATGACTTGTTAGGGAATAATTCTAAAGAGAAACATGCTTATGAAGTAACAACTAGAGGTGGTGTCTCTACCCAGGATCCTCTATATCCTGAAGGGCATCCCAAAAGAATTGAACAAGATTCTCAACGCATTGAACCTAGTGCTCCTTCTAAGAAGAAAAAGAAGAAGAAACATAAAAATGTTGTAGAATCCTCTAAACCTGCTAATGATCCTAATAGTATTTCTATTTCTGATGCTGAAACTGAAAGTGGTAATGAACATGATAAAGATAATGATAAGAAGGATGCTTCTGATAAAGAAGAGGTTGAAGAAGAACCTGAAAAGCATGCTAAAAATAAAAAGTACACTAAAGAAGATTTTATTGCTGAGAAACATGGTAATGAAAGAGAACCTTGGGTGCAAAAGCAAATGCCTTTTCCTGCTAAGAAACTAAAATCAAAGGAAGAAGAACACTATAATAAATTTTGCGATTGGATGAAACCTTTATTCTTGCAAATCCCTTTGACTGATGCTATTAAATTGCCTCCTTACTCAAAGTATATGAAAGATATTGTTACTAACAAAAGGAAAATCCCCAATGAGGAAATTTCCACTATGCTTGCTAATTACTCTTTCAATGGCAAAGTTCCAAAGAAGTTGGGCGATCCAGGTATACCTACTATTCCTTGTTCTATTAAGAATAATTATGTTAAAACTGCTCTATGTGATTTGGGAGCCGGTGTTAGTGTTATGCCTTTTTCTCTTTATAAGAGGCTTTATCTAGATAAGTTGATACCTACTGATATATCTTTGCAAATGGCTGATAAATCTACTGCTATTCCTGTTGGTATATGTGAGGATGTTCCTGTTCAAGTTACTACTAACTGCTTGATATTAACTGATTTTGTTGTGTTGGAAATGCCTGAAGATGATAATATGTCTATTATTCTTGGGAGACCTTTTCTTAACACCGCAGGGGCTGTTATTGATTGCAATAAAGGAAAGGTTACTTTCAATGTTGATGATAAGGAGCATACCGTTTATTTCCCCAAGAAGATTGATAAAGTATGTGGAGTTAATACTATTTCTAATGTGAGAACTATCAAAGTGGGAACTATCGATTGTCCTATATATGAGCCTAAGGAAGAATATCAAACTCTCGTGATTGGATCCATATCCATACAATTCAAGGTAACATGATTGATTTGAGGTTTATTTCTTCTTATGCTATGTAAAATTTATTTGGTGGCAAGACTTGATCAACCTTGTTAACGAATACTTTTTATATGCATAGAGGAGGTAAACAACATATCTTTCTTTCTCCACTTGCTCTAGTTGCTATAGCATTTTTAATTTGCAAAGTTCCTTAGTTAATCGAAGATTTCAAAAATTTTCCTGGCCAGTAATAATAAATTAAATACCCAGAAATGTGCATTTTTCAAAGTTTTCAAAAATTCACAAAAATTATACCGTTGGTCCTATTTTTCGACGAGGCACCTGGGAGCACCAGAGGATGACCTGTGGGGCACCAGAGGGTGCCACACCA
The DNA here is from genome assembly GCF_019359855.2 of Lolium perenne. NCBI lineage: Eukaryota > Viridiplantae > Streptophyta > Magnoliopsida > Poales > Poaceae > Lolium > Lolium perenne. The sequence goes on along the minus strand of NC_067250.2, from coordinate 91,473,977 downwards.
CAGGCCGGCGCGGCCAAGGAGGGGGGCGCGCCACCCTGTGGTGTGGGCCCCTCCTTGCCCCACTTTGCCGTCTCTTTCTCCCAGCACCTTCTCTCTCCCGAAAAAACTCGTACCAGGTTCCTCTCGCTCGCGTTTTTGCTCCAGAGCTCCAGATTTCTAGATCTCTTTGCTCAGCCCAGATTTCTTGCTGAAATTTGGCACATTTGCTCCTTGGTATGTGACTCCTCCACCCATCCAAGTAGAATTTTGTTTGGTTGAGTATATCTTGAATATTTTGCTGCTGTAGGTAACATGTTTAGTGAGCTTGCATGCTTGTTTTAAGTGGTAGAAACTAGTTTTGATGCATGATTAGTACTCTAGCAAGTTCCTATGGTAGTTCCCCTTGATTATATGTCACCAAATCAAATTTTTATATTGTTTGTTGAAATTTCAGAAAATGGAGTGGAATAGATATCAATTGAACCAACAAGAATTGGAAGTCCAACAAGTTATGAGGGTGAACCGTGAAGAGGGAGTATACCCCTCTTACTACCCGTGCGCGGATTTCATGAGAAGCGCGGGAATATTTGAAGATGTTCAAAGTCTAATTTCTCGAGCAGGGCTGAGTGATTTCATTGAAGGAGAGCCAAGACAATATGCAAAATTAACTATGTCTTTTGTGCAGGACTTTAAGTTCAATTGGTCGTGATCTAACCCCACGGTTCAATATAAAATTTACAATAAAGCTGTCAACTTGCCATTCAGTGATTTTTGTGCAGCAATTAAAGTACCGCAATGGGTATCATGCGAGAAGATAAGGGGATCACCGCAAGAACTCTTAAACCACTTCAAGATGATTTGCTATGGAAGGAGTTTCTCAGAGGATAGTGGTAAAATCACTAGCATTCAGCTCCCGGCTATCCGCTACTTTGCCTATTTCATTACTAAATGTGTTCTTGCTAGAAAGATCGGTGGTAAACTTTCTATCCCGGATTTAGCTTTTCTAGCTGCGGCACTTCAAGGTAGTAGGACTTATAATTTGGGGGCATTGATAGCTTATAGACTTGCTACTAACCGTGAGAAAGGTGGAATTTGTGGAGGTCTCATCGCCTCTCGTTTACTAGCTTTTCATAATGTAGAACCTCATCATTTTGATATTCCATTCCCCATAGGAAAACTTGACATAGCCTCTATGATTAAACATGAATTTGTTTCTGAGTCCTCAAACTTGGGTAACCTGTTTTACAAGATGACATTTTATAAGAAAGTCTGGAGAATAACTAAGAAAACTGAGAAACTAGTAAGATTGCCTGCGCCTGTTTTGTCTAACCTTGATTCCAGGGGAGATTGGTCGGTCACAGAAGGTGCACTGGATGCACACATGGAGAGAGGAGGTCAACATGCAAGAGATGACACGGAGGTCGAGGAGCACCTCGACTCATCATCCGATGCAGCAAGTTCCTCGCATCAACATGTTGGACATGTGGATCCTCCACGCTTTTCTTCTGCACAGGAACTTTACTATGACTACTCCATGAATTACCCACCGGCGAGGAACAACGATCCTCGTTGGGGTTGAACTCCACTTAGGCCAAAAGCCTAAGCTTGAGGGGAGGTATACCGGTATCACTCATTCTTTGCATATTATGATTGCTGGATACTTGTACATATTTGTTTTGTTCGTTTGAGTGGTTTTCTAATGAGAGGAAGATGATATTTGGGGAAGTGCTGCCTGAAAACAGATTCTGGACTGTTACTAGAAAAATTCGTGCGCACAGCCAGAGCGTTATTTTGAGCTGCCAATTTTTGTGCAGGTTCCCCAGGTTGTTATCTAACTTTCATTAGTTGAACACTTTTCGAGCTGAGCAACGTAAGATTTTTGTAAAAATCGATTTCTGTACTGCTATCAGGTTTTGGCAGATTTCTGCCATCTCGCTTTTCTGTGTTTCTTTTAGTTTGCTATTTCTTGTTTTCGCTTTGTTTCCTTCCCAAAACACAAAAAGACCAAAAATATTTCTGTTGTTTCTCTTCACCATTTGTTTGCTTTGGGTTCTTGCATTTGTTTCGTTTTATTTGCTATTGCTAGTTTGCTACAAGAAAACCCAAAAAGATTTTGCTTTGTTTGCTTGTTTCCTCTTGTTCTTGTTCTCAAATTCGAAAACACCAAAAATATTTGCTGTTCTTCTTTGGTTTGTAAAGTTCTTTATGAGTTCAATGGTCTTCGGTGGCTGGAGCGTGGTTTTCATTTCATATTATCCAAGCTACACAAGTGAAAAGGCAATAATGACGATCTACGACAATTGGATTGTGGTGAGAGGCTGGTATGAACTCTACTTGTTTTCATTTTTGTACATATACTCATCCATGTGAGCATGCTTAGTTGGTTCATGTGAGGTATATGTTATTTGAGAAAGTCTAGTAGTTTATGATCTCTCATGTTTAGCTCCAATCTATTAATATGAGTAGCATGTCATGGATGTTTGCTTCCATTGTTTTATTCATAAGTAAGTATGGCATTGTGGTATCCTCCTCTGAATAATTCATTTATATCGACTTGGCACATGCTCACGCATGCATATGACTGAACCAAAGTCAATTAAGCCTCGATAATTTATATTGCTTCAGAGTTCTTGTATCACTTTTATGCCTCCGTTAATTTATTTTGCCGCAAGCATGATTATGACGATTCTTTGCTCTCTTGATTTGTCGCTCCCTAGTCTATTGCTAGCCTTCACTTGTACTGAGCGGGAACGCTGCTCGTGCTTCCAAACACATGAAAACCAAGTTGTTCCAAAAGTGTCCACCATAAATACCTATGCATGGCATTTCAAACCATTCCAAGTAAATTCTCATGCGCTACCTTTAAAACCTTCAAAATGCTTCTCAATTTGTGTTTATGTTTCATAGCTCATGAGGAAGTATGTGGTGTTTAGCTTTCAACCTTGTCATTTACTTTTGACGGACTCTCATATGGACTAGTGGCACATCCGCTTATCCAATAATTTTGCAAAAAGAGCTGGCAATGGGATTCCCAGTCCCGAATTAATTAACTTAAATAGACACTCCTCCATGGTTTGTGATTGTTGGACGGCACCCGAAGGATTCGGTTAGCCATGGCTTGTGTAAGCAAAGGTTGGGGGGAGTGTCATCATCATAATAAAACTAAAATAAAAGGCACTCCTTCATGGTATGAGATTGTTGGCAGGCACCCGAGGATTCGGTTAGCCATGGTTTGTGAAAGAAAGGTTGGAAGGAGTGCCAAATAAATATGAAATAGTTCATGGGAGCCGCTCTTGAAAGTCCGGTTGGCGAGGTAGTTGGTGTACCCATTACCATTCGTTGACAACAACAAACACCTCTCAAAATAATTTTACTCCTGTGATTTCAAAAATGAAAAGCTCTAGCGCATGTTAATCCCTGCTTCCCTCTGCGAAGGGTCAATCTTTTACTTTTATGTTGTGTCTCCATTATTTCTTTGAGCACTATCTTGAGAGCACAACTGTCATTCTTAGTATAATATGCTTGTCTCAAAATATGATTGATTGTGGTATAACTTTGATGCTTTTATCTTTGACAATCACTACTTCTAGTTTTTCTATGAACTCCAGAGGTGCCCGGGCATTTATGTTTTGCCGATCAAATACAGGCAAGCGAGATACCACTTTATCATACTCTCTTATGAACATTGCAATCCTACTTATATACATGATTCATGATGCTTATTATTAATTGTTGGTACCTCTCCATGATTGACATAGCTGTTAGATGATCTTATTTGCATGTATCTCATTATGAACTGCTTAAGTATTAGCCATAGCATGAGAATATATACATCATATGAGCAAATGTGTTCGTGAAAGTTCTTTTATCGCTCAGTTGTTAACTGAATTGCTTGAGGACAAGCAATAAGCTAAGCTTGGGGGGAGTTGATACGTCCAAAACGTATCTACTTTCCCGAACACTTTTGCTATTGTTTTGCCTCTAATTTGTGTATTTTGGATGCAACTAACACGGACTAACGCTGTTTTCAGCAGAACTGCTCTGGTGTCTCGTTTTTGTGCAGAAATCCAACTTTCGGGAAAATCCTCGGAATTTATGCAGAAGGCCCTATTTTCCCAGAGAACTAACGGAGCCAGAAGGACAAACCAGGTGGAGGCCCGAGGGCCCCACACCATAGGGCGGCGCGGCCCAGGGGGGCCCGCGCGGCCCTGTGGTGTGGCCCCCTCGGCCGGCCTCCAACGCCCTCCTTCGGATTATTTATCGGCCTCGACCTAAAAACGCACGGGAAGAAGTCGAAGTCGCGTAAACCCTCCGTAACGCCGCCACATCGCGAAACTCCGTCGCGGGAGCCAGAAGTCTCCGTTCTGGCACTCCGCCGGGACAGGAAATTGGAGGAGATCATCGCTGCCATCACCGCCAACGCCTCTACATCAACCAGCCATGTTTCCCCCATCCATGTGTGAGTAATTCCCCCGCTGTAGGCCGAAGGGGATGGTAGGGATTGGATGAGATTGGTCATGTAATAGCATAAGATTGTTAGGGCATAGTGCCTAGTGTCCGTAATTGGTACTTTGATGATATTGTTGCAACTTGTTATGCTTAATGCTTGTCACTAGGGCCCGAGTGCCATGATCTCAGATCTGAACATGTTATTGTTTCATCAAGATAATCATTGTTTATGGTCTTACCTATAAGTTGTATACACATGTCGCTGTCCGGAACCGATGGCCCCGAAGTGACAGAAATCGGGACAACCGGAGGGAATGGTAGCGATGTGAGGATCACATGTGTTCACGGAGTGTTAATGCTTTGCTCCGGTACTCTATTAAAAGGAGTACCTTAATATCCAGTAGTTTCCCTTGAGGCCCGGCTGCCACCGGCTGGTAGGACAAAAGATGTTGTGCAAGTTTCTCATTGCGAGCACGTACGACTATATATGGAACACATGCCTATTGATTGCTTTGTACTTGGACACCGTTTTATTATTATCTGCAAATGCCCTGCTATGATTGTTACATGAGTTTCTCTCATCCATGCAACGCCCGTCATCCGTCCCCGTGCCTACAGTGTTTTAATCCTGCTGTTTACTAAAATCACTACTGCTGTCTTTGTTACTCTGCTGCTGTTATTTCACTACTGCTACTGCTATAAAACTGTTACTACTGATAAACTCTTGCGAGCAAGTCTGTTTCCAGGTGCAGCTGAATTGACAACTCCGCTGTTAAGGCTTCCAAGTGTTCTTTGTCTCCCCTTGTGTCGAATCAATAAATTGGGTTTTACTTCCCTCGAAGACTGTTGCGATCCCCTATACTTGTGGGTCATCAGCCAGGCTCGTGCTGAGTCCTTTAGGTAAAGCTGTAGACATTGCATCGCTGCTATCTGATTCCCTTTTTGCAGAATTACTGTCTGCAGATAGTCTTCTATCCAGGATCTTGGCTCCTGCTGCCCATCGTATTTGGCAGCGTCGGTAGGTGTAGGTTTGAACTTCTTGGGTGGCATCGCCTCCCGAATTTTGTAGCTCAGACAATCAGCTCCTCTAAGCTCGCCGTCGTTCTCCTGGGTCTCGTCCGAAGAATCACTGTCAAGTTCTTCTCTGATGGCGCGTCGTCGCCTTGCTTTGTCGATCCTGCTCTGTGTGATTTCGTCCCGAGCGTCTTTTACGCGATGTTTTGACCCGCTGGCCTGCAGGGTCTTCTCTTTCGGTGGAACTAGATTATGTCCTAGTATCGCAAGACTCTCCAAAGCACCACGGTGGGCCTGAGCCATGGATCCTTCGGGACGCTGGTTGATGAGGTACGCTGCAAGATTGGCTGTTGCTCCTGCGATGGTTTTTGGCCGTGGCATGCCCGCGGTGTCCGTGGTCATAAAGGACTTGGTCAAGTTTGATGTTATCTCCCTTGCGTCATCTTCCGAAAGCCTGGACATCCTCGATCGATGTTTGCCCCCTCCGTGGGTACTTCGGGAGGCACTCCCCTGCGAGGCCCTTCGTCACTCGCTGGACCGGTCTGCCGCAGATAGTCGTTTCTCGAGGGTGGCTTGCTCCTTAGACGGGCGCTCCCAATTTTTCTCCAATATGGAGCGGTAAGCGTTGAGTGTGCCAACCGTGGTTCCCGCCGAAAGCGGTGTGTTGTTGAGCACGGCTGCCTTGGCTGCTGCCCACTCTTCTTCTGTAATGGTGTGGTCGCTATTGTCATTGCTGGCGCTATCCCCAAAACTAGCCCGCCTGCTGGAACGGGGGGTGCGTTCTCCGTCTCCCCTATTAGCGACGTAGACTTGGAGGGGCGCCACTCTTCGGGTGTCTCCTCGGACGACGCTGTCGATGCTGTCCTCTCCCGACGAATAGTAGGCGTTGCAGATGAATGGCGTGTCGCTTGACCCTAGTCCATGCCTGGTGTCGTAGTTCATGCAGTAATACGAGGTCATCTCCGAGGGCACGGGGTCATCAGATCCAACCGACATGGAGGATGCTGAACGTGGAGTCGATGGCGCAGACGCACTCGACGGGTTTGCATGGCCAGCCGAAAGGTCGGGTGTCGATGACACACTTGGGCTTGTCGATCTGGAGATAGGAGATTCCAGCAGCCGGAGGATTCCTTCTGAGTTGACGTTGTAGTGGACGCTCCCGAATGCCATCTCTATGTTGCCTTGCAGACCAGAAAAGGTGGAGCGAGATGATTCGCTGTGCGGGGTGAATTCGTAGGAGCCAAAACGGATCGGGCTTCCTAGATGAGGCGATGATGGTGCGGATGAAGCTGCTGATGACATGACGGGTTCAGCCGATGTGCGATCTTGTGCCAACAGGATTCCCACAGACGGCACCAATTGTCGAGGGTACTCCTCGCCAATGCCCTCCAATAGGGGCTTAGGGTTGATGGAATCCTGTAGGCTGACACAAGACATCGGTTCACAGACAAGCGGGAGAGCGATTTACCCAGGTTCGGGGCCCTCGATGAGGTAAAACCCTTACGTCCTGCCTGTCTGTTCTTTGATTATGAAAACAATGGGTTACAATGGGGTGCCGAATAGTTCGGCTGAGATCTAGTCGAGATTGCTGCTGCTAGGGTTACCTAGCTCTAAGCTTTTCCTGGCTAAGATTGCTAAGATTGTTCGTGTCCCTCGGCAGCCCCTCTCCTGGCCTTTATATAGGAGGCCAGGTCTCAAGAGGTCTAACCGAATACGACTAGATTTACAGTAGTTTAGATCCAATCTTTCCTTGTTTGTTCGCTTCCTTGTCTTGCCCGTCAAGGAATCTTCTGGTGCGCCGACCTAGTGGCCCATCTAGCCTTCGGGTGTCTTCATGGGCCTCCAGTTAGTCAATACAGGATAGGGCAACGTCAGTTACTTGAAGGGTAGTGCCCACGTCAATAGCAAAGACTTTTCATGAATAGTACTTTCAAGACAAGCATCAATAAGTCTTGCATAAGAGTTAACTCATAAAGCAATAAATTCAATGTAAAGGCATTGAAGCAACTGATGACCCACAAGTATAGGGGATCGCAACAGTCTTCGAGGGAAGTAAAACCCAATTTATTGATTCGACACAAGGGGAGACAAAGAACACTTGGAAGCCTTAACAGCGGAGTTGTCAATTCAGCTGCACACAGAAGCAGACTTGCTCGCAAGAGTTTATCGATAATGAGTTTTATAGCAGTAGCAGTAGTGAAATAACAGCAGCAGAGTAACAAAGACAGCAGTGGTGATTTTAGTAAACAGCAGGATTAAAATACTGTAGGCACGGGGACGGATGACGGGCGTTGCATGGATGAGAGAAACTCATGTAACAATCATAGCAGGGCATTTGCAGATAATAATAAAACGGTGTCCAAGTACAAAGCAATCAATAGGCATGTGTTCCATATATAGTCGTGCGTGCTCGCAATGAGAAACTTGCACAACATCTTTTGTCCTACCAGCCGGTGGCAGCCGGGCCTCAAGGGAAACTACTGGATATTAAGGTACTCCTTTTAATAGAGTACCGGAGCAAAGCATTAACACTCCGTGAACACATGTGATCCTCACATCGCTACCATTCCCTCCGGTTGTCCCAATTCTTGTCACTTCGGGGCCATTGGTTCCGGACAGCGACATGTGTATACAACTTATAGGTAAGACCATAAACAATGAATATCTTGATGAAACAATAACATGTTCAGATCTGAGATCATGGCACTTGGGCCCTAGTGACAAGCATTAAGCATAACAAGTTGCAACAATATCATCAAAGTACCAATTACGGACACTAGGCACTATGCCCTAACAATCTTATGCTATTACATGACCAATCTCATCCAATCCCTACCATCCCCTTCGGCCTACAGCGGGGGAATTACTCACACATGGATGGGGGAAACATGGCTGGTTGATGTAGAGGCGTTGGCGGTGATGGCGGCGATGATCTCCTCCAATTCCCCGTCCCGGCGGAGTGCCAGAACGGAGACTTCTGGCTCCCGCGACGGAGTTTCGCGATGTGGCGGCATTCTGGAGGGTTTCTGGCGACTTCGACTTCTCCCCGTGCGTTTTTAGGTCGAGGCCAATAAGTAGTCCGAAGGAGGGCGTCGGAGGCCGGCCGAGGGGGCCACACCACATGGCCGCGCGGGCCCCCCCTGGGCCGCGCCGCCCTATGGTGTGGGGCCCTCGGGCCTCCACCTGACTTGTCCTTCTGGCTTCGTCGGTTTTTACGGGAAAATAGGGCCTTCTGCATAAATTCCGAGGATTTTCCCGAAAGTTGGATTTCTGCACAAAAACGAGACACCAGAATAGTTCTGCTGAAAACAGCGTTAGTCCGTGTTAGTTGCATCCAAAATACACAAATTAGAGGCAAAACAATAGCAAAAGTGTCCGGGAAAGTAGATACGTTTTGGACGTATCAACTCCCCCCAAGCTTAGCTTATTGCTTGTCCTCAAGCAATTCAGTTAACAACTGAGCGATAAAAGAACTTTCAAGAACACATTTGCTCATATGATGTATATATTCTCATGCTATGGCTAATACTTAAGCAGTTCATAATGAGATACATGCAAATAAGATCATCTAACAGCTATGTCAATCATGGAGAGGTACCAACAATTAATAATAAGCATCATGAATCATGTATATAAGCAGGATTGCAATGTTCATAAGAGAGTATGATAAAGTGGTATCTCGCTTTTTGTATTTGATTGGCAAAACATAAATGCCCGGGCACCTCTGGAGTTCATAGAAAGACTAGAAGTAGTGATTGTCAAAGATAAAAGCATCAAAGTTATACCACAATCAATCATATTTTGAGACAAGCATATTATACTAAGAATGACAGTTGTGCTCTCAAGATAGTGCTCAAAGAAATAATGGAGACACAACATAGAAGTAAAAGATCGACCCTTCGCAGAGGGAAGCAGGGATTAACATGCGCTAGAGCTTTTCATTTTTGAAATCAGGAGTAAAATTATTTTGAGAGGTGTTTGTTGTTGTCAACGAATGGTAATGGGTACACTAACTACCTCGCCAACCGGACTCCCAAGAGCGGCTCCCATGAATTATTGCATATTTATTTGGCACTCCTTCCAACCTTTCTTACACAAACCATGGCTAACCGAATCCTCGGGTGCCTGCCAACAATCTCATACCATGAAGGAGTGCCTTTTTATTTTAGTTTTATTATGATGATGACACTCCCCCAACCTTTGCTTACACAAGCCATGGCTAACCGAATCCTTCGGGTGCCGTCCAACAATCACAAACCATGGAGGAGTGTCTATTTAAGTTAATTAATTCGGGACTGGGAATCCCATTGCCAGCTCTTTTTGCAAAATTATTGGATAAGTGGATGTGCCACTAGTCCATATGAGAGTCCGTCAGAAGCAAATGACAAGGTTGAAAGCTAAACACCACATACTTCCTCATGAGCTATGAAACATAAACACAAATTGAGAAGCATTTTGAAGGTTTTAAAGGTAGCGCATGAGAATTTACTTGGAATGGTTTGAAATGCCATGCATAGGTATTTATGGTGGACACTCTGGAATAACTTGGTTTTCATGTGTTTGGAAGCACGAGCAGCGTTCCCGCTCAGTACAAGTGAAGGCTAGCAATAGGCTAGGGAGCGACAAATCAAGAGAGCAGTAACTGTCATAATCATGCTTGCGGCAAAATAAATTAACCGAGGCATAAAAGTGATACAAGAACTCTGAAGCAATATAGATCATCGAGGCTTAATTGACTTTTTGTTCAGTCATATGCATGCGTGAGCATGTGCCAAGTCGATATAAATGAATTATTCAGAGGAGGATACCACAATGCCATATTTACTTATGAATAAAACAATGCAAGCAAACATCCATGACATGCTACTCATATTAATAAATTGGAGCTAAACATGAGAGATCATAAACTACTAGACTTTCTCAAATAACATATACCTCACATGAACCAACTAAGCCTGCTCACATGGATGAGTATATGTACAAAAATGAAAACAAATAGAGTTCATACCAGCCTCTCACCACAATCCAATTGTCGTAGATCGTCATTATTGCCTTTTCACTTGTGCAACTTGGATAATATGAAATGAAAACCACGCTCCAGCCACCGAAGACCATTGAACTCATAAAGAACTTTACAAAACCAAAGAAGAACAGCAAATATTTTTGGTGTTTTCGAATTTGAAAACAAGAACAAGAGGAAACAAACAAACTAAGCAAAATCTTTTTGGGTTTTCTTATAGCAAACTGGCAATAGCAAATAAAGCGAAACAAATGCAAGAAACCAAAGCAAACAAATGGTGAAGAGAAACAACAGAAATATTTTTGGTCTTTTTGTGTTTTGGGAAAGAAACAAAGCAAAAACAAGAAATAGCAAACTAAAAGAAACACAGAAAAGCGAGATGGCAGAAATCTGCCAAAACCTGACAGCAGTACAGAAATCGATTTTTACAAAAATCTTACGTTGCTCAGATCGAAAAGTGTTCAACTAATGAAAGTTAGATAACAACCTGGGGAACCTGAACAAAAATTGGCAGCTCAAAATAACGTTCTGGCTGTGCGCACGAATTTTTCTAGTAACAGCCCAGAATCTGTTTTCAGGCAGCACTTCCCCAAATATCATCTTCCTCTTATTAGAAAACCACTCAAACGAACAAAACAAATATGTGCAAGTATCCAGCAATCATAATATGCAAAGAATGAGTGATGCCGGTATACCTCCCCCCAAGCTTAGGCTTTTGGCCTAAGTGGAGTTCAACCCCAACGAGGGTCGCTGTTTCTCGCCGGTGGATAATTCATGGAGTAGTCATAGTAGAGTTCCTGTGCAGAAGAAAAGCGTGGAGGCTCCACATGCCCAACATGTTGATGCGAGGAACTTGCTGCATCGGATGATGAGTCGAGGTGCTCCTCGACCTCCGTGTCGTCTCTTGCATGTTGGCCTCCTCCCTCTATGTGTGCATCCAGTGCACCTTCTGTGACCGACCAATCTCCCCTGGAATCAAGGTTAGACAGAACAGCAGTGCAATCTTACTAATTTCTCAGTTTTCTTAGTTATTCTCCAGACTTTCTTATAAAATGTCATCTTGTAAAACAGGTTACCCAAGTTGGAGGAATCAGAAACAAATTCATGTTTAATCATAGAGGCTATGTCAAGTTTTTCTATGGGGAATGGAATATCAAAATGATGAGGTTCTACATTATGAAAAGCTAGTAAACGAGAGGCGATGAGACCTCCACAAATTCCACCTTTCTCATGGTTAGTAGCAAGTCTATAAGCTATCAATGCCCCCAAATTATAAGTCCTACTACCTTGAAGTGCCACAGCTAGAAAAGCTAAATCCGGGATAGAAAGTTTACCACCGATCTTTCTAGCAAGAACACATTTAGTAATGAAATAGGCAAAGTAGCGGATAGCCGGGAGCTGAATGCTAGTGATTTTACCACTATCCTCTGAGAAACTCCTTCCATAGCAAATCATCTTGAAGAGGCTTAAGAGTTCTTGCGGCGATCCCCTTATCTTCTCGCATGATCCCCATTGCGGTACTCTAATTGCTGCACAAAAATCACTGAATGGCAAGTTGACAGCTTTATTGTAAATTTTATACTGGACCGTGGGGTTAGATCGCGACCAATTGAACTTAAAGTCCTGCACAAAAGACATAGTTAATTTTGCATATTGTCTTGGCTCTCCCTCAACAAAATTACTCAGCCCTGCACGAGAAATTAGACTTTGAACATCTTCAAATATTCCCGCGCTTCTCATGAAGTCTGCGCATGGGTAGTAGGAGGGGTATACTCCCTCTTCACGGTTTACTCTCATAACTTGTTGGACCTCCAATTCTTGTTGGTTCAATTGATATCTATTCCACTCCATTTTCTGAAATTTTCAACAAACAATATAAAAATTTGATTTGGTGACATATAATCAAGGGAAACTACAATAGGAACTTGCTAGAGTACTAATCATGCATCAAAACTAGTTTATACAACTTAGAACAAGCATGCAAGCTCACTAAACATGTTACCTACAGCAGCAAAATATTCAAGATATACTCAACCAAACAAAATTCTACTTGGATAGGCGGAGGAGTCACATACCGGAGAGCAAATGTGCCAAATTTCAGACAGAAATCTGGGCTGAGCAAAGAGATCGAGAAATCTGGAGCTCTTGAGCAAAAACGCGAGTGAGAGGAACCTGGTGCGAGTTTTTTCGGGAGAGAGAAGATGCTGGGAGAAAGAGATGAGATAGTGGGGCAAGGAGGGGCCCACACCACAGGGTGGCGCGCCCCCCTCCTTGGCCGCGCCGGCCTGTTGTGTGGCACCCTGTGGTGCCTCACAGGTCATCCTCTAGTGCTCCCAGGTGCCTCGTCGAAAAATAGGACCAACGGTATAATTTTTGTGAATTTTTGAAAACTTTGAAAAATGCACATTTCTGGGTATTTAGTTTATTATTACTGGCCAGGAAAAATTTCGAAATCTCTAATTAACTAAGGAACTTTGCAAATTAAAAGTGCTACAGCAACTAGAGCAAGTGGAGGAAGAAAGAGATGTTGTTTACCTCCTCTATGCATATAAAAGGTATTTGTTAACAAGGTTGATCAAGTCTTGCCACCAAATAAATTTTACATAGCATAAGAAGAAATAAACCTCAAATCAATCATGTTACCTTGAATTGTATTGATATGGATCCAATCACGAGAGTTTGATATTCTTCCTTAGGCTCATATATAGGACAATCAATAGTTCCCACTTTGATAGTTCTCACATTAAAGATAGTATTGACTCCACATACTTTATCAATCTTCTTGGGGAAATAAACGGTATGCTCCCTATCATCAACATTGAAAGTAACCTTTCCTTTATTGCAATCAATAACAGCCCCTGCGGTGTTAAGAAAAGGTCTCCCAAGAATAATAGACATATTATCATCTTCAGGCATTTCCAACACAACAAAATCAGTTAATATCAAGCAGTTAGTAGTAACTTGAACAGGAACATCCTCACATATACCAACAGGAATAGCAGTAGATTTATCAGCCATTTGCAAAGATATATCAGTAGGTATCAACTTATCTAAGTAAAGTCTCTTATAAAGAGAAAAAGGCATAACACTAACACCGGCTCCCAAGTCACATAAAGCAGTTTTAACATAATTATTCTTAATAGAACAAGGAATAGTAGGTATACCTGGGTCGCCCAACTTCTTTGGAACTTTGCCATTGAAAGAGTAATTAGCAAGCATAGTGGAAATTTCCTCATTGGGGATTTTCCTTTTGTTAGTAACAATATCTTTCATATACTTTGAATAAGGAGGCAATTTAATAGCATCAGTCAAAGGGATTTGCAAGAATAAAGGTTTCATCCAATCGCAAAATTTATTATAGTGTTCTTCTTCCTTTGATTTTAATTTCTTAGCAGGAAAAGGCATTTGCTTTTGCACCCAAGGTTCTCTTTCATTACCATGTTTCTCAGCAATAAAATCTTCTTTAGTGTACTTTTTATTTTTAGCATGCTTTTCAGGTTCATCTTCTACCTCTTCTTTATCAGAAGCATCATTCTTATCATTATCTTTATCATGTTCATTACCACTTTCAGTTTCAGCATCAGAAATAGAAATACTATTAGGATCGTTAACAGGTTCAGAGGATTCTACAACATTTTTATGTTTCTTCTTCTTTTTCTTCTTAGAAGGAGCACTAGGTTCAATGCGTTGAGAATCTTGTTCAATTCTTTTGGGATGCCCTTCAGGATATAGAGCATCCTGGGTAGAGACACCACCTCTAGTTGTTACTTCATAAGCATGTTTCTCTTTAGAATTATTCCCCAACAAGTCATTTTGCACTTTAGTGAGTTGATCAATTTGAGTTTGAACCATATGAAAATGTTTAACAAGCATCTTAACATCATTGGAGGTTCTCTCCACAATATCATGCAACTCACTAATAGCTCGAGAATTTTCCATTAAATGATTCTCTACTCTCATATTAAAATTTTCTTGCTTAACAATATAATTATCAAACTCATCTAAGCATTGTGCAGGAGGTTTCGAATACGGAATATCTTCCCTAGTAAAGCGTTGAAGGGAGTTTACCTCAATCATGGATGAAGGGGGAATTATCTCACATATATCTTCTATGGGAGGAAGATTCTTCACATCTTCAGATTTAATACCTTTCTCCTTGAGAGACTTCTTGGCTTCCCTCATATCTTCATCATTCAATTTAATCATACCCCTCTTCTTCAATATTGGCGTTGGAGTTGGTTCAGGCGTAGTCCAATCATCGTGATTCCGGCCTATTTTAGCCAATAATTCTTCAGCGTCGTCTGGAGTTCTTTTCCTGAAAACACAACCAGCACAACTATCCAGGTATGCCCTAGACTCAATGGTTAGTCCGCTATAAAATATATCAAGTAAATCATGCTTTTCCAAATCATGGTCAGGCCGAGCTCTAATAAGAGAGCAAAATCTCGCCCAAGCCTCAGGCAATTTCTCTCCATCTTCCTGGTTAAAATTATAGATTCTCTGCAAAGCAATATGTTGAGCACTAGCAGGAAAGTATTTACGGAAGAAAACATCAAGCAATTCTTTTGGATTTTTAATAGAATTAGGTGGCAAACTATTATACCAAGTTTTAGCGTCATCCTTTAATGAGAACGGAAAGATTTTAGCAACAAAGTAAGTACGCATCTTGACATCATCAGAAAACAAGCTACTTAGAGTAGATAACTCAATCATGTGTTCAACAGCACTTTCTTTCTCAGTACCACAAAAGGGTGTTTTCTCAACAATAGCTATATGAGATAGATCAAGAGAAAAATCATAATCTTTATCCTTAATGTTTATAGGAGATGTGGCAAATTTAGGATCAGGAGACAGTTTATATCTAACAGCATGTTCTGCAAGCAACTTTTTAATTTTTCTTGCATCAGTAGTAGCATTGCATTTTTCAATAAAATCATCATTAAGCTCCACATAATCTTCATCGGGATCATCACTAAAATAATCAAGTTCAGGTGAATTAACAGGTGTAGTAGCATAAGGAGTTTCAGTATTTTCAATTTGTCTAGACCTAGCAATTGTAGCATCTAGAAAGGATCCCAATGAACCACTATCATCAAGCACAGCAGAAATATTATCAATATTATGAGAGTTTTCAGATTCAGCAGAAGTACCCGCATGTGAAGCATGTGGCGGTGAAACAAGTTTATCAATCACAGATGGTGAATCAAGTGTAGCGGAGGTATTCAGAATTGTACCTTTGCTTGTAGTGGATGGTAATATGGCGACCTTAGTATCGCGAGGTTTACCCATGATGGAGAATTTGCAGCGAACAATATTAATCCAAGTGAACTTCCAAATAAAGCTATGCTCCCCGGCAACAGCGCCAGAAAATAGTCTTGATGACCCACAAGTATAGGGGATCGCAACAGTCTTCGAGGGAAGTAAAACCCAATTTATTGATTCGACACAAGGGGAGACAAAGAACACTTGGAAGCCTTAACAAATGAGTTGTCAATTCAGCTGCACCTGGAAACAGACTTGCTCGCAAGAGTTTATCAGTACTAACAGTTTTATAGCAGTAGCAGTAGTGAAATAACAGCAGCAGAGTAACAAAGACAGCAGTGGTGATTTTAGTAAACAGCAGGATTAAAATACTGTAGGCACGGGGACGGATGACGGGCGTTGCATGGATGAGAGAAACTCATGTAACAATCATAGCAGGGCATTTGCAGATAATAATAAAACGGTGTCCAAGTACAAAGCAATCAATAGGCATGTGTTCCATATATAGTCGTGCGTGCTCGCAATGAGAAACTTGCACAACATCTTTTGTCCTACCAGCCGGTGGTAGCCGGGCCTCAAGGGAAACTACTGGATATTAAGGTACTCCTTTTAATAGAGTACCGGAGCAAAGCATTAACACTCCGTGAACACATGTGATCCTCACATCGCTACCATTCCCTCCGGTTGTCCCAATTCTTGTCACTTCGGGGCCATTGGTTCCGGACAGCGACATGTGTATACAACTTATAGGTAAGACCATAAACAATGAATATCTTGATGAAACAATAACATGTTCAGATCTGAGATCATGGCACTCGGGCCCTAGTGACAAGCATTAAGCATAACAAGTTGCAACAATATCATCAAAGTACCAATTACGGACACTAGGCACTATGCCCTAACAATCTTATGCTATTACATGACCAATCTCATCCAATCCCTACCATCCCCTTCGGCCTACAGCGGGGGAATTACTCACACATGGATGGGGGAAACATGGCTGGTTGATGTAGAGGCGTTGGCGGTGATGGTGGCGATGATCTCCTCCAATTCCCCGTCCCGGCGGAGTGCCAGAACGGAGACTTCTGGCTCCCGCGACGGAGTTTCGCTATGTGGCGGCGTTCTGGAGGGTTTCTGGCGACTTCGACTTCTCCCCGTGCGTTTTTAGGTTGAGGCCAATAAGTAGTCCGAAGGAGGGCGTCGGAGGCCGGCCGAGGGGGCCACACCACATGGCCGCGCGGCCCCCCTAGGCCGCGCCGCCCTATGGTGTGGGGCCCTCGGGCCTCCACCTGACTTGTCCTTCTGTCTCCGTCAGTTTTCTGGGAAAATAGGGCCTTCTGCATAAATTCCGAGGATTTTCCCGAAAGTTGGATTTCTGCACAAAAACGAGACACCAGAACAGTTCTGCTGAAAACAGCGTTAGTCCGTGTTAGTTGCATCCAAAATACACAAATTAGAGGCAAAACAATAGCAAAAGTGTTCGGGAAAGTAGATACGTTTTGGACGTATCAGCAACACAAAGGAAGATTAAGTTTCAGCGGTTGGTTTCAACTTGTAACATGTATATCTCATGGATATTGTCAACATAAAGTAATATAATAAGTGCAATAAGCAAGTATGTAAGAATCAATGCACAGTTAACACAAGTGTTTGCTTCTTAAGATGGAGAGAAGTGGGTAAACTGACTCAACATAAATGTAGAAGAAAGGCCCTTCGAAGAGGGAAGCATCGATTGCTATATTTGTGCTAGAGCTTTTATTTTGAAAACAAGAAACAATTTTGTCAACAGTAGTAATAAAGCATATGCATTGTGTAAATTATATCCTACAAGTTGCAAGCCTCATGCATAGATTACCAATAGTGCCCGCACCTTGTCCTAATTAGCTCAAATTTACATGGATTATCATCGCAATACATATGTTTTAACCAAGTATCACAAAGGGGTACCTCTATGCCGCATGTACAAAGGTCTAAGGAGAAAGCTCGCATTGGATTTCTCGCTTTTGATTATTCTCAACTTAGACATCCATACCGGGACAACATAGACAACAAATAATGGACTCCTCTTTAATGCATAAGCATTCAACAACAAATAATATTCTCATAAGATATTGAGGATAGTTGTCCAAAACTGAAACTTCCACCATGGATCATGGCTTTAGTTAGCGGCCCAATGTTCTTCTCTAACAATATGCATACTCAAACCATTCAAATCATGATAAATCACCCTTACTTCAGACAAGACGAACATGCATAGCAACTCACATGATATTCAACAAAGATAGTTGATAGCATCCCCAGGAACATGGTTATCGCACAACAAGCAACTTAATAAGAAATAAGATACATAAGTACATATTCAATACCACAATAGTTTTTAGGCTATTTGTCCCATGAGCTATATATTGCAAAGACAAAGAATGGAAATTTAAAGGTAGCACTCAAGCAATTTACTTTGGAATGGCAGAGAAATACCATGTAGTAGGTAGGTATGGTGGACACAAGTGGCATAGTTTTTGGCTCAAGGATTCTGGATGCATGAGAAGTAATTGAAAGGATCGTATGCCGCACCTAGAGGGGGGGTGAATAGGTGCTAACCAATTTTTAGTTCTTTTTCAATTTAGGCTTGACACAAAAGGTAAATTCTCTAGATATGCAACTAAGTGAATTTACCTATATGACAAGGCTAGCAACTAAGCAAGATATAGCTAAGCAATATAGAGATAGAATAGGATAGAGGTAACCGAGAGTGGAGCACGCGATGACACGGAGATGATTCCCGTAGTTCCCTTCCTTTGCAAGAAGGTACGTCTACGTTTGGAGGAGTGTGGTTGCTACGAAAGCCAAACCAACAGCCACGAAGGCTTCACTCAGATCTCCGGTGAGCAACGCCACGAAGGCCTAGCCCACTTCCACTAAGGGATTTCCTCGAGGCGGAAACTGGGCCTTTACAAGGTTCTTGGGGCACACATCCACAACCAAATTGGAGGCTCCCAAATCTGTTACAACACAACAATCAACAACAATACATCAACACAAATCAACTAGGGAACCAAATAGGAACACTAGCATGAGATCCCTCAAACAAGAGAGGGGGAAATGAAGAACGCTTCGGTGAGGATGTAGATCGGTGTCTTCTCCTTCGAATCTCCAAAGATCAAGAGCTTTGGTTGGAGGAGGAAGGAGATCTTGCAAATCTTGAGTTTCTTGAGGTGGCTCTAATGGAGGTGGCTTGGCAGATTTCTTGTGTAATGATTGAGCAAGCAAGCAAGGTAGAAGAAGGGGTGTATTTATACCTCCCCTCAAAATTGAGCCGTTGCAGCTTCCGGGGGGGCGGATATTCCGGCCTAAGTAAGGGCCGGATAATCCGCCCCCCCCGGATAATCCGGCCTTCGGGAAAAAACCGTGACTTTATCCGGCCAAATATCCGGCCCTATGCCAGACTTGTTTTTCTTCCAGTCCTTAGCCAAAATCGAGGGGGCCGGATATTTCCAAAATATCTGGCCCGGATATTCCGGCCCTGGTACAATACCGGGACAATATCCGGGCAAATGTCCGGCCCCTATACTGCGCTGCTTTTCCCTCGAAGACTTAGCCAAAATCAGGGGGCCAGATATTTCAACAATATCCGGCCCGGATTATCCGGCCTGGCCATCTTTTTGCTGTTAACTTTTGACAGACCGACCAAATCCAACACACATAAATATGAATCTATGTAATCCCTGTACCACTTAAACAAACATTAGTGTATCACATATATTGACATCAAACACACAAAACATAATGTGAAAGATGTTCTTTCAATCTCCCCCTTTTTGGTGTTTGATGACAATATACGGATTTGCAAGAGAATCACTATAGAGACAAGCATGATGGCAAAACATAGAGGCACTCCCCCTACATGTGTGCATATAAGTAATTTGCATTTGAATACAAATACACAACACATAGGAGTATGGTGCCTCAACACAAGAGATATCCAACATGAGCTCTAACAATAGACATTGACACATATGAAGTTGAGATAGGATGCAAGAAATCGTACACATGTGTAGATATATAATGCGGAGATATAGCATCACACATAATGTAATATCCTTGATCTCAACAAATAGAAATCCGAAAACCATAACAATGTCTCACACCACATAGCACATAGTTTTGAACGGCACACAAACAAACCAAATAGTTCAAATAAGAGGGAACACAAGCAATATAAGAATGATAAACGCATATGCTTGTGCCCAAACCATGCAAATCCCCGAGAATCCTAATAGAACACTTCTCCCCCTTTGGCATCGAGACGCCAAAAAGGGGACAAGCGCGATGCTACACGTCCCATGGGAATCACTCGGAGGCTTCTTCATCATCGGACTGGGATGCCGCTTCCTCTTCTTCCTCATCAGTGTCAGATGCATCCGGAGAGCGGAGAGAGGTGTTGGACCTGTGAAGGCAATCATCAAGATCACTCCATGGAACCTGTGCAGAGTGCCATCCACTGTAACCCTGGTGAGCTGGAGGCTGAGGCGGGGGTCCTTGATCACCACTGAGCTTGTGTAGAATAACCGCCTGAGTATGCTTAATCTCAGAACGCTCTCGGCTAGCTGCATAGTTCTCCTTATGGATCTCAATGTTCATGCAAAGGATGTGACGTTGAAACCAACTAAGCCGGCTCACTTGCTTCCTCATAGCCGGGACATCAGGATGACGAGCCGGAGCAAAACCACTAGAACGAGCATCACCCATGAAAGTGTCAGGTGCAGGTACAACTGAAGAGACTGGCTTAAGCTTGTAGGCCTTCTTGACATTGTGCTTCATCAAAGGATACCCACTCAAGTCTTCACCACTCAAAGCCACAGAGTTGTTGATGAGAAGCTGGATGTAGGGTGCATATGGTATGGTGGTCCGGGAGACCATGGCATCATGGATCTCATGGAAGATAAAGTCCATGATATCAAGAGTGTAGTTCCGTTCCTCATTAAGATCACGAGCACACTTATAGCTGAGGTGCATAAGGTCCACAAGGGCTCCCCGGAGAGCATCATTGTTACCACCACTTGGGCAAATGGTTGCCCGAAAGAACCGGAGAAACTGACTGTATATGGGAAGCAGCCCCTTAGCAAAACCAATTTTTCCCGCTGAGGTATAGAGATCCACAAGAGCATTCTTATCTGTCTGTTGTGGTCCATGAAGGTGACGACCCTCATCAACAGGAACTCCAAGAATACCAGCAAATCGGCGCAGAGTGGCACTGCAGTGAGTGGAGCCAGTCATCCATTCCATAGTGCGTTCCTCATCTTTCTTGATGGCCAAAGTGGCAAAGAATTGCTTCACCAAATCTGGGCTATAGTCACATTGAATCTTCATGATATCATGCAAGCCCATCCTTCCAGATACCCAGATTGCATCTTCAAAGTGATTGTTGACCGCCAGAATGTCCACATTGATCGCTTGCATGGGTCTCAGATTCTTCATGGGCTCATAGACATCCTTGTAGATGAACTCCTGCTCCATGCACCAGTATCTCCTGCCCTCTATCTCTTCATCCCTTGGAATATCTTCATACCAATTCTTCATGCGGATAGCTGAATAAGAGACTGGGTCCATGGCCTTGTAGTTCTCCCTCACTTCCTTGTTCTTCCGCCTTGAAGCGACGGACTTGCGAGGTGCATTGGGTGCAAACTCGTCACTAGATCGATCATGCCTTGAGCGTCTCCGACCACCCCGAGAAGCACCACCCGTGAGAAGCAAAGGCGGGTAGCAAAGAGAAGGTAATGCTCATAAGTCATGTAAGATACAGTAATATACTTGAGAAACATGCTATAAGTCGGTACAAATCTAGACATGATAGATTGAAGCAAAAACTGCAGCGGCGATGAAGCTCCAGGCCGGATAATCCGGGGTCCCCAGGGGGCGGATAATCCGGCTCTGCGAAAGTTGCAGTTTTCCAATCAAAAGCTTGTCTAAGACTAGATCGGCCTCATAGCATGCAAGAGGAGTACACTACACGTGATTTGGAACAACTAGACACCAATTCCACCAAGAAAATAGCACATATAAAACACAACATCTAGGGTTAGAGATTGTGAATCATACCCACATCCATTGTGGAAACCGCTTGGAGGAGAAGGTAGCTAGGGAGGAGATGCACCCGATCCACCCAAGAACTCCGAGAGGGGGCGGACGGAGCGTCTCCGGCGAGGAGGAGGAGGTCCGGCGATCTTGAGAGGAGAAAGAGGAGAGAGAGGCGCGTGGGGGGTGGTGTGAACCGTTTGCCCCCCCGCGGCCTCGACCTCAACCCTTTCAAGATCTGCCCAGGCCAGATAATCCGTCCCTAGCTTAGGGCGGATAATCCGGCCAGGCCGGATTTTCCGGTGTCTCCTGGGGCCGGATTATCCGGGGTTCTGGAAAATTCCAGAATCACCGGGAATCCGGCCCATCTTTTGTTGGTTATTTGCATGACCCATATGTGATGCAATAATGTATCACGTCACATATAAGGTGCAAATTTACCAATAAGATGGAGCAACCTAGATCATCCGACCGAAACACCTCAAACTCCAAGTTTTTACCAAACATGACAAATGAGCAAGATGGAAATGGCTTATAGGAGAGAGTAGGCTTAGGTTTTAGAAGATACAAACTGTTAATGGTACATGGTCACTCAAGTTTGCAAGATATGAGCAAATAAGGCCAAACTAGAGTGATTTCCCATAAGAACATGGAGTTGTCAAATAAAAGGCGATAAGATCCAAATAACTCCAACTCTTCACAAAGAAGAGTGTGGTGGCCTAGGCCACCATATATGAGTGTTATGGTATGGCACCGTGAAGATATATCTTGGGTCCAAACCAATACTCATCATTTAAGCACACATACCAACATATGATATAACGAGAATGAAATCTTTAATGTTGGCATTATGGGGGGAGGGATAGCTCAATAATTTAAACCGCACTCCCCCTATTTCCATGCCCACATCTAAACCAAATAAAGTTTTGAGACGAAGGTGTGTTTGCAAGATGGTCAAGCTATACTCCTTGAATCGATGATATTTAGCTCATTCCTCAAATAAGTGAACCTTGCTTCATCAAGAGGCTTCGTGAATATATCGGCAAGTTGATCCTTGGTAGGAACATAGATAAGCTCAATATCACCACGGGCAACATGATCCCTAATGAAATGATTCCGGATCTCAATATGCTTCGTTCTTGAATGTTGCACCGGATTATAGGCAATCTTGATGGCACTTTCATTGTCACATAAAAGAGGCACTTTGTCACAAATGACACCGTATTCCTTTAAAGTTTGCCTCATCCATAACAATTGAGTGCATCCACTTGCGGCGGCAACATATTCGGCTTCGGCGGTGGAGAGAGATATGCAATTTTGCTTCTTAGATGACCAACACACCAAGTGACAAGGTATCAACTTGTCAATGCCTATGGATTGTAGGCTAGGGTTTAGTTGGAAGTAGAGGGCAAGTAGATCTCGAAGGTTTCAGCCGAAAAGTACTCGACGATTATGAAAACTAGGGTTTGTAAACAATGATTCGATGATCTCCTCGTCCCTCGACTCCCCCTTATATAGGAGGCGGAGCCGAGGGATTCGTGTAGTACAAGTTACATAGTCCGGGAAGGTTTCTAACTCATCCCGCAAGATTACAAATAACACTTCCTAATACAACTATATCTTTCCTTAAATACATCTTGGGCTCCCGAATCTTCTTATTCTTCGGGTAGTGGGCCTTCAGTAAACCCCGGGTACTATCTTCGGCAGGCCCATTTGGGATGCCTATGTCAGTAGCCCCCGAGATTTTGCTTGAATCGTAGAGTCAGGGAAAATCTCCACTGTTTATTTTTATTCGACAGCTTCAACTTTTTTATATTTCTTCTCATAAAATTCTATATTGTACAGGGATAATGGTAGTTGGGGCTAGTTCATCTGACGGATCAGGTACTAGTTAACTGCTCTCGTGGCAATCCGCAAAAACCTACTTCAAGATCACGTCCCTGGACATGACCTCGGGATACTGGTGTAAACTTCGACAGGCGCCGCTTAAGGTCTTACCATTCTGTCGAGTCCCAGTAAAATTTATCGGGTACCTAACGCATCCGTTAGGATTTTTCTTCGTATCTGTTGATACGGATAAAAGTAGCAGAGCGCAGTCTTCGGCGATGCCACGCCCAGCAGAACGGATCTGGGGTCTTACCTTCGCAAATTTGCGGCATTCAGAAATTGATCGCAACTTTGGCGTTCTGAGAATATATTGTCGAGTGCTTTTCCGGCTGTTGGAATGGCACATTTTATCGAGTCAAAGATGACTTATATTGCTCTCCCGATGGGAGTATATGTAGAGTTAGTTATAACTCGAAATATACTCTTTTGTTCTTCTATCTTTCTTTTATAATTTCATCGGGCACGCGAACAGCGTTCCCGATGGGAGTAGCCTCCGAGGCTACAGCCAAGGACTTGTTCTTGGTTGTAGGCTCCACGCCTCATGCCGCTATATCCTCCTTTTATCTCCCGAAGTTTTTCAATTTCTCGGGTGCGCGAACAGCGCTCCCGATGGGAGTAGCCCCCGAGGCTATGAACAAATATTTGTATTTGGTCATAGGCTCATGCCACTTCTACTTTGTCTTTCTAGATATTTTTCTTTTTTCCAAAGTAGCCCCCGAGCATTTGATCAGAAACTTGTATTTGATCAAAGGCTCAATCATTATTTTTCCGTGTCGCTTTTTATGAAGCTGTTGAGTCGAATTTTTCTTTCTGTCAAGATGACGTTGTTGCTGACGATAGCCATGATTGCCTGTCAAAAATTTGCGACAAGCTTTTTCTCGCCGCCATGCGGGCCCAATTAATCCACTATCCTGACAGGTCGTGCAAGTGGGGAACACACGTCCTCCGCTTTTTCTGGCACGCACACCGTAACTTCCGCGATTTTGAATTACTTATTTACCCTTGATGCCACATGGCTATCATCTGTCACACATTCTCCTTATCCAACGGTTCGTCGTTTCACCGCACCCCTATATAAATTCATCTTCTTCCTCCTTGGACACTTCCGCCCGCGCCGTTTTCCTTCTCTCATCTGCAAATCTTCCCTTGCAATCCACAATCTCCTGAGCTCCTCACCTCCAAGCTGCGAATCATGCGCCATTGTTGATGCCACCTCGCCGATTAACCAGGCACAGCACGCCGGAATCCTCCATGGCCGCCGTGGATCTCGGAACGTCGGAGTGGGAAAGATCCAAAATTTCCACTCAAGACGTCAACATGCTGAAGAAGCTGGGGATCACCAAGAAACCCCAGGCATTGCGCTTCCCCAGCGAGGAGAGCTACCCAACCCCTCCAATGGGGTACCGGGTAAGCTTTGTCGACCACCTCATCCGCGGTCTCTCCGCCCCCATCCATCCTTTTCTCCGTGGACTTCTTTTTGTCTATGGTTTGCAACTCCACCACCTTACGCCGAATTCCATCCTCCACATCTCTATTTTCATCACTTTGTGCGAGGCCTTCCTTGGCGTCCAGCCTAACTGGGCACTATGGAAGCGCATTTTCTTCTTCCGCCGCAATGGCTCGCCCAATGTCGCCTATAATATAGGCGGCGTTGTAATTTCTGTTCATCCTACTGTCAAGCTTCCTGATTCAGTTCAAGGATGGCGCAAGAAGTGGTTGTACATTCAGGAGGAGAACCACGGATGTGCAGAAGACAACATCCCTCCTTTTGATGGCGCCGAAAAAATCTTTCGCCGCCGCTCATGGGACGCGGAGGCCACCGAAGAAGAAAGGGCGTCGACAGAAACCTTGATGGCTCGTATCCATGAGTTACAAAATACTCGCGGCAAGGAGTTATCTGGTATCCAAATCACTGCATACTTTCTTAGGACTAGGGTGCAGCCGCTTCAGGCTCGCAAGCATCCTCTCTGGAAATATGCCGGCGACAAGGATGTAGATCGGCTGTCGGTGAATTTGGAGGTCAAGGACTTAGAAAGACTTGTCCGAAAAATTTCATCTCTCAACAAAAAAGACGCTGTCCCTTCTTCTTGTCGAGTGACGCCATTCAGCGCCGCCAATCCACTTCCCGAGGTACTCTTTGTCTAATTGTCTTGTTGTTGCTTTGCTATCTTTTTTGTAACTTTACTTCTGATATTGCTCCCTGTTTTGTTTTGCACAGAATCATCCAGACCTTGTCTCGCTTCCTCCTCTCCCTGAAGGTGGAGAAGTCGAAGAAAGGGCCATTGTCACTGATGACAATCAGGAAGCTCCATCTTTTGTGAATGAACCCGTGGATTCTCGAAAATCTGCGGGTTCTTCCGAAGGTACTGCGTCGGCACAATCTCCTCCTCCCGCTGTCTCCCCGAAAGGCAAAAGGAAAAGGAATGATGTCGAAGATTCCGGCACTTCTAAAGCCGAAGAAGTTGACCCTTCTCATCAGAAGGCAGCTTATGATCCTTATCTTGAATCCCTCGTCAGCTCGTAAGTCATTTTTATTTTTCCTTATTTCTGTACTCGAAATGTTTATCTTGTCTTGCTTTGTTATGCTGTCGATTTTTTAATCACAGTGATGACGAGGAAGAAGTACCAATTGTTGATGTGGCTCCTCGGACGAGCACGTCACATACATTACTTGCCTCGGACACGCTAGTTGAAGGAGAAGAATCCTCGCCTCCTCAACGAAACGTCGTCACCACTACTCCGCCATCAAGCCCCCTTGCTCCTTCACCAAAAAGGACAAGGATTGAAACAATTCTTGAGCCTGCCCCTCAATTGGGTAGCTCTTCCACCCTGCTCTTGGATGATGTAAGTTTTTTCATTTTCTTGCCGCTGTCTATATTTCCTCTTTTTTGCTTTTGCACGCCTCTAGTTTCATACTGATATTTCTCTTTCTTTGTTCTTCTTTGACAGCCCATGATCAAAGAGCTTATCCGCATCGGATCCCAATTCATTGGGTACCGTGAGTATGCCAACAGAGCTGAAAGTAATAACTTTTTTGCTGTCGTTGTTTTTGACTTCTTGCTCCTGTCATTTGTCGCAACTTTTTTGACCTTTCTTGTTTTTCTTTTTTATTTCGACAGAGAAACTTGCAGAGGCCAACAAGCGTGCCGATGCACTTGCTCAGAAACTAGAGCAAAGTGAAGCGGCCCGCAAGAAAGCCGAACTTGTTGCTAGCGAAGCCAAAGCAGAGGCTGATGAAGCCAAAGCAAAAGCTGCTAGTGTCGAGGAACTGCAGAAAAGACTTGAGGATGCTGAAACTGCTTTAAACGAGCATAAAGCTGCACAGGCTACTCGTGAGCAGGGGATCCTCAAGCGACTGAAATCACAAAGTCGACGCACGCAAAGTAATATTATTGATCCCTTCTATTTTTATGAGACCCGCTGTTTCTTGTTTTTGACCAACGTTTTGTTTCCTGTGGCAGACCAAACAAACCAAGAGTTTGCCAAGGATACTGCTGTATTGGAAGCAAAAGGAGCCACTACCCGAGAAAATAGTATGCTCGAGCTAATGTTAGAGGCTAGCACTGATATGTTAGGTATGTTTTTCCAACCTCGTAATGCCTCCTCTTTATTTTACTGTGCCTCCCTTCAAATTTTTTGCCTTGTCGCTTTAATAGGCTCAGTTCTTGATGCTGCCACCGAAGAGCGAAGAGTACTCGAGAGAACAAATCTTCTCGTCAATCTTTTCCTTAACCATGGCTATTTATTCTGGGCCTCCCCTGAACGAACCCAGCAAATTGTCAGGTTTCAAGATCGTGCTTGCCAAGTGCGCGAATTTCTCAATTTTTGCACGACAACATTAACCCTTGTTTACAAAACTCTGTTTCCTCGGAATGAAATTCCAAAGACTCTTCCTGAATTGCTGGAGGTTTTCAGAGATGCTCCCCGCATTCATAATTTTGTGCGAGCTCAGTTGATCTTTGGAGCAAGGTTCGCCATGATTATGATAAATATTTGCCATCCAAAATTAGACCTGACGAAGATTGTTGCTGATTGCCTGGCCAAGAAATCGCGGCGAAAAAATGATATTGACTCAATCAATGAGATGGTAACTCCTGTGGCTGAGTCGATGATAGATGAACTCCTTCGGATGGACTCAGAATTCTTCATCAAGGGGTCCTATGCTGAGCATAAAACAACCAGAGGCTTGTCCATAGATAGTATTCTAGGTTTTGACTGATTTGTACTATATTGAACAACATTATGTCTATATCTTTTTTGATTCCCGAAGAAATTTGTTGTATATTGTAAACTGCTCTGTATTGTTGGAGCCCCCGAGCCTTTTGGCTAGAGTTATACTGTTTTTTCCATCTCGAAGATTTTTCCTCTTGTCATAATAAGATATCTCTGTTTTTTCATTGATGGGTGGAAAGCCCCCGAGTGTCGTGGTGTCAAAGTTCTATATTTTTGTTGCGAGGTTCTTGGACCAAAGCAATAAGTTTTTGGCGCATACACTATATTTATAATTTTATTAGCTTCCGATATTTGGCGAGGTATTTAGTGTACCAAGGCGAAATATTTTGGTAAGTCTAATATATCTATATTGTATGTATTTTGAAAACTTGAAGGCATTGAGCCCCCGAGCGTGTCGAAGAATAAGAAATATATCTCCACTATCTTTATTATATTGCAGCACCGCGAGCCCGCCTCATTAAAAACCTTTCCGGCCCCACTCGGTGCCCCGAAAAGGAAAAGAGTGCGTCTGAAAACTCGCGGGCGTTTCAGTACATTGTATTTTTACAGAAGAGGACTATATTTCGACTCTAGGCGTAGAACCGCCTGAGCTGTGCTACGTTCCAGGGGTTTTTCTCGGGAGCCCCCGTCTTCTTGTCCTTGATCCTGTATGCGCCTCCGTTGATGACTTCCGTGACAACATAAGGCCCCAACCATGGTGATTCGAGCTTTTCAGTGCGTTCTTGATTGAGTCGCAAAACTAAGTCTCCAACTTGAAAAGATCTTGGTCTCAAACGTCGACTGTGGTAATTTTTTAGGTCCTGCTGATATTTGGTTACCCTTGATAATACTTCGTCTCGAGCTTCGTCGAGTGCGTCGACGTCGTCTTCCAATGCTTTCCGGGAAACTTCTTCATTATACTCTGTGACTCTGGGGGAGTCGTGCTCTATTTCTATTGGCAGTACTGCCTCTGCTCCATGGACAAGGAAGAACGGAGTCTCCTGTGTCGCTGTATTTGGTGTTGTTCGGATGCTCCATAGCACACTTGGTAGTTCTTCTGGCCAGGTATGTCGAGCTTTTTCCAGTGGTCCTAATAAGCGTTTCTTGATGCCATTGCAGATGATGCCATTGGCTTTCTCGACTTGACCATTGGTTTGAGGATGTGCAACTGACGCGAAGTGCAATTTGATGCCTACCTCTGCACAGTATGCCTTGAACTCTTTTGACGTAAAGTTGCTGCCATTGTCTGTGACAATGCTATGAGGTACTCCAAATCGAAAAACGATATCCTCCACGAATTTTATTGCTGATGCTGCATCTGGTGAATTTATCGGCTTTGCTTCGATCCACTTGGTGAATTTGTCGACAGCAACCAGCAAGTACTCATATCCTCCTGGCGAAGCTTTATGCAATTTGCCTACCATATCAAGTCCCCATTGGGCAAAGGGCCACGACAATGGTATTGGTGTTAGTTCTGCTGCTGGAGAGTGAGGTTTTGCGGCAAACCTTTGACACGCATCGCAAGTTCTTACTATTTCCTTGGCATCCTCGATTGCTGACAGCCAATAGAATCCTGCTCGAAAAACTTTGGCTGCAATAGCTCGACTACTTGCATGGTGGCCACATATTCCTTCGTGTACATCCTTCAGAATTATTCTTCCTTCTTCGGGTGTGACACACCTTTGCAGGATGCTTGATATACTTCGCTTGTATAATTCCCCTTTGATCACCGTAAAAGCTTTAGATCGTCGAATAACTCGCCTTGCCTCAACTGGATCATCGGGTATTTCTTTCCTGAGGATGTATGATATATATGCTTGCATCCAAGGGATTTGTACCATCATCACAAGCTCTTGGTCCTCTTCATCCTCCGTGGTTTCTTTGAGGGGTGCCGAAGTTTTCTCTTCTTTTGCTTTTTTCTGCACCTTTTTTGGCTTCGTGGATCTCTCCGCTATTTCTTCCCAAAATACTCCTGGCGGGATTGGGAGGCACTGCGATCCGATGTTTGCGAGAACGTCGGCTTCATCATTGCTCAATCTACTGATGTGATTTACCTCGCATCCATCAAACAGCTTCTCGAGCTCATTGTACACCTCCTTGTATGCCATCATGCTATCATTGACTGCATCACATTGGTTCATAACTTGCTGAGCCACCAATTGTGAGTCGCCAAAGATTTTTAGTCGAGTTGCACCGCAAGCTTTGGCCATCTTCATCCCGTGTATGAGGGCTTCATATTCTGCTTCATTGTTAGATGCGCTAGGGAACGTCATCCGAAGGACGTACTTCAACTTGTCGCCTTCAGGTGATATAAGTACTACTCCTGCACCAGCTCCTTCTACTCTCTTGGACCCATCGAAGTTCATGGTCCAGGTTCTCGACAAATCTGGGGGTCCCGTGTTTTGTAGCTCTATCCACTCTGCAATGAAATCTGGCAGAACTTGTGACTTGATTGCCTTTCTTTTTTCATACGTGATGTCCCGAGGGGAAAGTTCTATTCCCCAAAGGGAGACACGCCCTGTTGCTTCTGGATTGTTCAGTATATTTGAGAGAGGTGCTTCGTTGACTACTATTATCGGGTGTGCCGAAAAATAGTGGCGCAACTTCCTTGCCGTTGCAATTACTCCATATGCTAGTTTTTGGTACTGCGGGTACCGTTGTTTAGAAGGCGACAGAACTTCGCTGATGAAATATACTGGCCTTTGCACTCCGTGGAGTTTTCCTTCTTCTTCTCTTTCGACAACTAGCACCGTGCTCACCACTTGGGGCGTGGCTGCAATATACAGCAGGAGAGGTTCCTTTTCCTTTGGCGCCACCAAAATTGGTGGTGTCGAGATTGTGCGCTTCAAATCCTCAAAAGCTCTGTCGGCCTCTTCGTTCCACTGGAATTTATCTCCTTGCTTTATCAGAGCGTAGAATGGTAACGCTTTTTCTCCCAGCCTGGCGACGAATCTGCTCAAAGCTGCGACTCGCCCAGTTAGCTGCTGTATTTCTTTCAACTTTGTTGGCTTCCTCATTGTTACGATGGCCTGTATTTTATCGGGATTTGCTTCAATCCCTCTTGCTGAAACTAGAAACCCCAGAAGTTCTCCTGCTGGGACGCCAAAAGAACACTTCGTCGGGTTCAGTTTGAGGCAGAATTTGTCAAGGTTGTCAAAGGTTTCCTTGAGATCCTCGATCAGCGTTGCCCCCTTTTTTGATGTTATGATGACATCGTCGATGTATACTTGCACGTTTTTCCCAATCTGTGTCGCCAAACACTTCTGCATCATCCTCTGATATGTTGCTCCCGCATTTTTTAGACCAAAGGGCATTGTTCTGTAGCAAAACACGCCGTAAGGTGTAATAAACGCGGTCTTTACTTCATCTTCTTCTTTCAATCTGATCTGGTTATAACCAGAATATGCGTCCAGGAAGGAAAGACGTTCACATCCGGCCGTGGAGTCGATAATTTGATCGATCCTCGGGAGGGGGAAGTGATCATTTGGACAATGTTTATTGAGACACGTAAAGTCGACGCACATGCGAAGGACCTTAGTGTTTTTCTTCGGCACCAACACCGGATTTGCTACCCATGTGGCTTCTGTAAATATTTCTTTGATAAAACCAGCTTCCCTTAGTCGATCGATTTACGACGGCCATAGCTTTGCGGTTTGGCTCCGAAAAACGCCGCAAAGGTTGTTTAATTGGTCTCGCTAATGGATCCAAGTTTAGGTGGTGCTCGGCAAGTTCCCTGGGTACTCCTGGCATGTCAGCTGGACACCATGCGAAGATCTTCCAGTTCTCACGGAGGAACTCGACGAGCGCGCTTTCCTATGCGACGTCCATGTCGTTTGCGATGGATGTCGTCTTTTTCGGGTCTGTCGGGTGAATTTGCACCTCCTTAGAATTTTTCTCGGTGTTGAAAGTTGATTCTTTGTTTGGCCTTCCAACGTCTGGCAGCACATCGTAGTCAGTCATACTCCTTGACGCCAGGTACTCCGCTTGCATCCCGAAAGTTTCTGATATCCGGTGAAAATCCTTATCGCATTTGTCGGCTAAGGCGAAGCTTCCCTTGACTGTGATTGGTCCCTTTGGTCCAGGCAACCTCCACAATAGGTATGTGTAATGTGGCACCGCCATAAATCTAGCATATGCTGGTCGTCTCAACAAAGCGTGGTATTGTGACAGAAAATCCACGACTTCAAATTCCAGCCTCTCGATTCTATAATTCTCTCGGGTTCCAAACTGAACGTCGAGATTGATCTTCCCCAATGGATAACTTGGTTTCTCCGGTGTGATGCCGTGGAACCTTGTGTCTGTTGGCTTCAAGTTTGCTAAGGATATGTTCATCTTCCTCAATGTATCTGCATACATAAGGTTTTAGCTGTTTGCCGCCGCCGTCTATGAACACTCGAGAGACCTCAAATCCCGCAATAACCGCCGCGTGAATAAGTGTTGACTGCCCGGGTCGAGGAACTTGCTGCGGATGATCTGCTATGGTGAAGCCAATATCTTGTCCTGACCAATTAAGATACTCGACTGTTGGTGGAGGCATTTTTTCTGCCATAAACACCTGTCGTGAGATTACTTTCTGAGCTCTATTGGATGGCCTTCCCTTCTGAATCATCGACACCGCTCCGTTGGAGTTAGGATCAACATAAGGTGGTGGTGGAGGTGCTGCCGCTATTCTGAGCTGATGCCGATTGTCATCTGTAATCGCGGGAGGAGGCGGCAAGTGAATCTCGCTCCTGGGTTCTCGAGGATTTCTCTGTGTTGCCCGCGCGTTAGCGTGCTCTGCATACCTTAGCATTGCCTGAAAATTTCGACAGTCTTTCTGCAGGTGCCCTGACTGTCTTTTACCGTTGCTGTCGAGGAAAAAGTGCATCTGACACGGCCCATTCATCATCTCTTCAGGGGACACGAAAGGCCTTGGGAACCTAGGCCCGCTATTTTGCCTGTTGTTGCGAGAATCATCCCTGTTATTACCTCGCTGTTCATTGCTTCTCTGATAATCATCTCTGTTGTTTCCTCCTGTGTTTGCCCGAAAACCTGCCGAAATTTGCCCTGGGGCGTCATAGTTCGGGTACTGCCGAGGAAATCGTCGCCTCGGTTGATAATTTCGACCACGGTCCTCCTCTGGCAACCTGTGCCGTTTGTTGTGGACAGCATCTTCTCCATCTACCCATCTGTTTGCTATCTCCATTAACGCGGATACTATCTTTGGATTGGTCCTTCCCAAGTCCTCGACAAAATCTCCACGCCTGATTCCTGCGACAAACGCATCTATTGCTCTCTCGTCAGATATATTTTCTGCTGAGTTTTTGATGATGTTCCACCTTTGGATATACTTTCTCATTGGCTCATCTGGCTTTTGTCGACATGCTCTCAACTCCTCTAACGATGCAGGTTTTTTGCACGTGGATCTGAAGTTCTTGACGAACACGTCCTCGAAACTTTCCCAACTGTCGATAGA
Source organism: Lolium perenne (assembly GCF_019359855.2). Classification (NCBI taxonomy): domain Eukaryota; kingdom Viridiplantae; phylum Streptophyta; class Magnoliopsida; order Poales; family Poaceae; genus Lolium; species Lolium perenne. Next base: position 91,440,627 of record NC_067250.2, on the reverse strand, counting down.
TCCTGGAGTAAGTTTCTTTATCCAAGATCGTGCGGCTCCACTCAAATGCACCTGGATGCTTTGCATAGCTGTTGCCCTGGTTCCTCCTGTGAGCTTCACTGTCTCGAGATAATCAACTAGCCAATCCTCTGGATCTTGAAGGCCTTCGAACTTCTTGAAGTTATCGGGTAACTTGAATCCTGAAGGGACTCGAGTTTTTCGGACTCTCCTCGTGAAACACGGCAAGCCACACATATCTTCGTCGTTAAGCTCTGGGGATTGCCGCTGTTCCCTTCTGCTTTGCCGTGCTCTATCGACCCTTGCTTGTGCTACCGTGTCTCTTGCTCCACTTGGTCCTTCAGGTGCTGCCGCTGTTGCTGCTGCAGGTCGTGGACTATTTTGCCTTGCCGCTCCTTCGGGAGGCGTTGATACAAATGCTGTCCCCATAGCTCCAACTCCTGCTACCGCCATATTGTATAGTGTTTCCTTTGGATCACCTGGAGGTGGTTTAGATGCAAGGATAAAAGCATGTGTCGCCATATACCCAGCCTCTGGTGTCTTAGGGATGATGTTTCCTCTTGTATCTATCGACATAAAGGGCATGTCGAGGTTTTGGACCAAGTGCTCTCTTTCTGCTTCGGGTATATGTTGCAACCTTGATCTTGCTCTGTTCCGCGCCTCCCTGTGGCTATCACCCGAAGTTCTAGATTGTCGACTTAGATCTGCCCTTCTCCTGCTAGATGCAGAAGCTGCCTCCTTTCTTCTGTTTAACTCAGCTGTCTGTTTTTCCAATTCTCTTGCAGCTCGTGCGAGCCTATATTGATATGCTTGCAATTCCTCTGGTGTGGCTGTGGTGGCCATTGGTTCTGAACCGTTCATAGCTCTCGCAGCTCTATCCCACGCTGCTTGCGAAAGTTGAACTCTGTCTCGCGGCTGTGGCCCAACGTATTTGTTGCCCAGGCCTTGTCGCAGATTAGAGGGATCGACGTATGGATTTCCCAGATCGTCGAAAGCCTCAGATGTTTCCTCTTGATCTTCAATGGCATAAATCTGATGATATTTTGTATTCAGATCTATGTTGGGTTTGGTGACATCGTCGTTGAGATTGATGAAGACCTTGCCCACTGTGATAGATTTGTCGATGAAGTCGTAACTGTCGACATCGCTTGAGCCATTGCTTATATATGAGTCCGCAGATGACTCAAACGACATGTCGTTGAAGATCTTGGCGAGTTTCTCTCTTGCTCTGGTGCTGACGTAGCGTGTCGACGAAGTTTCTTCTTCTCCTGATTCGGTTGACGATGTATAGCTTGAAAATCGGAATCGACTGTCGACGATCCCGACGAAATCGGAATTTCGACACGATACGATCCTTCCTTCTCGACGCGAAAGTGAAACCTTCCGAACGTCATCTCCATAGGCTCCGCCAGATACGCATATGCATCCAAACGGGAGGGTGGGTGAGGAACAAAATCGACAGGACCAGCAGCGATCTGTTTACCTCGATCCATTGCGTTGCTTGCGGTTGACGATGTCGAAGATCTTGAACGTGCCATCGAGATCAGATCCTTACGCCTCTAGTTCCCACAGACGGCGCCAATTGACAAGGTATCAACTTGTCAATGCCTATGGATTGTAGGCTAGGGTTTAGTTGGAAGTAGAGGGCAAGTAGATCTCGAAGGTTTCAGCCGAAAAGTACTCGACGATTATGAAAACTAGGGTTTGTAAACAATGATTCGATGATCTCCTCGTCCCTCGACTCCCCCTTATATAGGAGGCGGAGCCGAGGGATTCGTGTAGTACAAGTTACATAGTCCGGGAAGGTTTCTAACTCATCCCGCAAGATTACAAATAACACTTCCTAATACAACTCTATCTTTCCTTAAATATATCTTGGGCTCCCGAATCTTCTTATTCTTCGGGTAGTGGGCCTTCAGTAAACCCCGGGTACTATCTTCGGCAGGCCCATTTGGGATGCCTATGTCACCAAGGACCTACCAAGAAATTGGCAAGCCCCGGAGGTTGATTTCCTATCATCCTTGTCTCCCGCCCAATCCGCATCGGTGTACCCATTGAGAATAAAACTTGAGCCTTTGGGGTACCAAATACCATATCTTGGGGTATCAACCAAATATCGAAAGATTCTCTTGAGAGCTATCATGTGGCTCTCCTTAGGAGAAGCTTGATACCTTGCACACACACCAACACTCAACACTATGTCCGGTCTAGATGCACAAAGGTAAAGCAAGGATCCAATCATGGAGCGATATACCTTTTGATCCACCTCTTTACCATTGGGATCAAGTGCAAGATGACATTTGGTAACCATAGGAGTGGCAACACCTTTCATCTCGGTCATCTTGAACCTCTTGAGCATGTCTTGGAGATATTTTGCTTGGTTGATGAAGGTTCCTCCTCTCAATTGCTTGATCTCAAAACCAAGGAAGAACTTCATCTCTCCCATCATAGACATCTCAAACCTATCGGTCATAAGCTTTGAGAATTCATCATTGAAAGCTTTGTTAGTAGAGCCAAAGATAATATCATCAACATATAATTGGCAAACGAAAAGCTCCCCATTGACCCTCTTAGTAAAAAGAGTGGGATCGATTAGCCCAACATCAAACCCACGGTCTACCAATAATTCCTTAAGGTGCTCATACCAAGCTCTAGGAGCTTGTTTGAGACCATAAAGAGCTTTATCGAGCTTGTAGACATGGTGAGGGAAGTTGAGATCCTCGAACCCCGGGGGTTGCTTAACATAAACCTCTTCATGTATAGGACCATTAAGAAATGCACTTTTCACATCCATTTCTTGTAACTTGAAGTTATGATGCGATGCATAAGCAAGAAGGATATGTATGGACTCAAGACGAGCCACGGGAGCATAGGTTTCTCCAAAGTCAATTCCCTCAACTTGAGAGAACCCTTGAGCCACCAATCTTGCCTTGTTCCTCACAACATTTCCAAACTCATCTTGCTTGTTCTTGAATATCCATTTAGTGCCAATAACATTGCGGCACCCCTTTGGCTTCTCTACAAAAGTCCACACTTTGTTGCGCTTGAAGTTGTTGAGTTCTTCGTGCATAGCTTCCAACCAATCCGAATCTTCAAGGGCTTCAAATACTTTCTTGGGTTCCACTAAGGAGATATAAGCATGATGGTTGCTAAAATTAGCCAATTGCCTTCTTGTGGAAACCTTTGCCCTTATATCACCAAGAACCTTATCATGAGTGTGATCACGAAGCTCAAGGTTCCTTTCTCTTCTTGCTAGACGATGGGCCTCGATCTCCTCCTTGGTTCTTCTTGGCCTTGGAGGTATCACTTAATCAACTTGATCTTTTGGGTCCCCGTCTTGACCTTCAACTTGAGCAACTACAATCTCTTGTGAGTGCTCAACATCATGTGCTTGATCTTGGACATCATTTGGTGCGGAGCAAATATCAAATGGATACTCGTCGGAACCATCATGAATTCTTGGTTGATCTTGACCTTGATCTTGTCCTTGATCTTGTCCTTGATCTTGCACACTAGAGGGAGGGTTTTGTTCTTGTTCTTGGGTTGATGCATCATTTGCTTCACTTGATGGGGTTTGTTTATGTTGAGAAGATGAGGGCTCCACCGTGGTAGAGAATAGTCCTTCCCGAGACGCCACACCGTGTCCCTCAACGGGGCGGAAAAATCCCACACCCATTCTTACTATGGCATCTTGAGGTATTTCATCACCTGCACAACAATCAACTTGCCCCACTTGGGAGCCATCATTTTCTTCGAACCTCACACTACAAGATTCAATGATAATCCCGGAGGCTTTATCAAAGATTCTATAAGTGTGAGACTCGGCACCGTAACCAACAAATATACCCTCCAAAGCTTTAGGAGCGAATTTAGATAAACGAACTCCTTTGATTTTGTAGAAACACTTACACCCGAACACCTTGAAGTATGAGATATTAGGCTTGTTCCCGGTGAGTATTTCATATGGAGTCTTGTTCAAGCCCTTGCGGAGATAGAGCAGGTTGGAGGAGTGACAAGCGGTGGAGATGGCTTCGCCCCAAAAGTTATAGCGGGATTTATACTCCGCCATCATAGACCTTGCCATATCCATAAGAGTCCGGTTCTTCCTCTCCGCAACACCATTTTGTTGAGGGGTGTAAGCAGCGGAATATTGATGTCGAATCCCCTCATCACTAAGAAAATCATTGAGTGTGTAGTTCTTGAACTCGGAGCCGTTGTCACTTCTTATTGCCATAATGAGGAGGTTGTGTTGGCGTTGCACCTCGGTAGCAAAGTCAATGAATATTTGTTGAGTCTCATCTTTCGTCTTGAGAAAGTAGACCCAAGTGTATCTTGAGTAGTCATCGACAATCACCAAGCAATGTTTCTCCGCACCAAGACTTGCATGAGTAACGGGACCAAAGAGATCCACATGAAGGAGCTCCAAGATCCTCTTGGAAGAGATTATGGTATTGCTTGGATGCGGAGAGTCATGCATTTTGCCTTCAACACAAGCCCTACAAACACGATCTTTGGCAAAAGACACATTTTCCATTAGTCCCACAATATGGTTCCCCTTGTGAAGACTTTGCAAAGTTCTCATGTTGACATGGGCTAGGCGGCGATGCCACAACCAACCCACGTCCGCCTTTCCAAATAGGCACATCGCAATTGTCGTGGTGGTCCCCAAAAAGTCCACCACATACAAGTTGTGTTCGCGATACCCAACGAATGCGACTTTTAGAGTCTTGCTCCACAAGAGGACCACAATATCTTTATCAATAAAGACGGCGAAACCCATCTTGCCAAGGGCGCAAACGGAAAGCAAATTGTAACCAAGGGTTTTGACAAGCATGACATCCACAAGAATAATGTTGTGTGCAACCACAACCTTGCCAAAACCCAATACCTCGGATGTAGAATTATCGCCAAAGGAGACGGTGATATTATTTATGTTGGGCCTCAACTCCTTGACGAGGTTCTTGCCGCCGGTCATATGACTTGTACATCCACTATCAAGTACCCATTTTGAACCTCCGGCGGCATAGTCCTACATGAGATCAATTCTTGGATTTAGGTACCCATTTTTCAATGGGTCCTCTTTTGTTAGCAACAAGGGTCTTTGGAACCCAAATAGACCAAGCAACATAACCATCATATGGACCAACATATTTAGCATAAACATCACCATAATAATCTTTAAAGAGAACATAGTGAGGGTTATCTATTCTCGCACCATCATCATTAATGGTGTTGCCCTTTCAGGGTTCACCATTAGCTTTCTCATGTGCGGGCTTGGTCTTTTTCTTGTTTGCCTTTTTAGCCTTGGTATTAAAACCAAGTCCCTCCTTCCCATTGTTTGACCTTTGCTTACTCAAAAGATCATCCAAGGAAAGTTTACTTTGGGGAGAGGAGGTCCTAACAAGTTCATCTTTCAACCTAGCATTTTCCTCAATTATATTTGCATGATCACATGAAGGAGTAGAGGTACTAGGTATGTCATATGAAGCAAGCCTAATTTGAAGTTGCTCATAAGACTCGGAGAGGAGAGAGTATTCACTCTTCAAGGCTTTGTGAGCCTTGTCTAGTTCATCTAGATCCTTCACAAGTTTCTCATGATCAACACCAAATTTGGCCTTTTCCTTTATAAGCACTTTAGTCTTAGCTCTAGCAAGATCTCTAGCTTTAGTGAGCTTGTTAAGTTTATCTTGAGGTTCTTCAAGACTTTCTAGCTTCTCTTCAAGAGATGCTATAGTTTCTTGACATTCCTCAAGAGCATTTTTAAGAGCATGAATTTCTAGAGAGTCCTCTCTCTCTATTTGGCACTTTTTCTCAAGAGTAGCATTTAGTTGAGCCATACGAACCATGAGACTTGAAACATGCTTCTTAGTGTTACCTTGTAGGTTACTAATGAACTCATCAAACTCTAGCATCTCTTGTTTCACTTTTAGACTAGCGGGGTCAACCCCTAGATCATTAGCAATGTTAGGCATAGAGGGGTTAGGAGATGATACCTCGGAAGATTTAGCCATGAGGCAACTTTCTTCCTCCACATGAATGACCTCATTGGGAGATTCGCTTGTTGATGAAGAGTTAGTAGCAAGGGAGGCAAGGGCAACCAATCCATTTGAGGTTGCATCTTCTTCATCATCAACATCTTCATCTCCGGAGGTGTACTCTTCTTGAGTTGATAGCACAATTGATGTGTCCAAGGTGGACCTTGCCATGAAGCAATGTGCATTCTTGCGTTGAGGGTTCTCATTGGGTGAATCAAAGAGAGAGGAAGAGGGAATGTTGGTGGTGACAATGGCGGCCACTTCTCTTGAGCTTTCCTCTTCATCATCATCACTAGTACTTGCAATCTCATCGGAAGAGTATTCTTCATTAGCCACTAGCACAATCCTTGAGGGCCTCTTGCCCTTCTTGTTCTTGTTGTAGAATTTCTTGTTGAGGGGCTTTGAATATTTGCCCTTTGAGTCTTTGCTCTTGTCCTTGGGGATGAGCCTTCCACCATGAGTCTCCCTATTCTCATAGGGACATTCGGCAATGAAATGGCGCTTGTCATTGCAATTGTAGCAAGATCTTGTTCTTGGGCCCGAGCTTGAGGGACCCCTTGAGTTGTTTCTCTTGATGTTGTCCTCCTTGGCCTTGGAAGGATCAATCCAAAAGGTGTTTGCATGGAATGCCATGTGGTCATGGTAGTGGTGTTCCAAGTCTTCCGGATAGGTCATGCTCCAAGATGCCCTATAAGATTCTTGAGGAATCACTTCTTGCACGGGGTTGACCACCAAGGCAAGGTTGGACCCTTTTGTCATCCCAATGGCACGATTGCGAGAATCATGAGAGTTTTGCTCAAGCACCTTGAGAGCTTGCATCTCGTGCACGGCTTGTTGAGAGGTGAGAGAGGCATAGCATTCTCTTCCGACAAGAGTCTTGACATCAATAGGCTCGAACGGCATCATGCACTCAATGTACTTCTCCTTGATCCAAGAGTCATTAATGTGAGAGGCACCAACAATCCGGAAGGCGTCGGCAACGGTGAGAAGTCTTCCATACATGTCTTCATGATCTTCATCCGAAGCCTCATGAATCCTTCGGCTTTATTCCGAAGAGCATTATACTTGTTCCTTCTTGTGCTCTCGCTTCCAATGCAACTCGCGGCCAAAGCATCCCAAGCATCCTTGGCGGTGGTGAAATGCCGAACACGAGTCAACTCCTTTGTCCCCACGGCGGTTTGAATCATGTGCAAGGCGGTGTTGTTGAGTTGACTATCAACCGCTTCTCTTCTAGTCAACTTCTTGGGGTTGTAAGGATTGAAGCCTTCCTCGATGATTCTCCAAAGTTCATTGGAGGCACTGCGAACATGAGAGCTAAACTCAAATTGCCAAGTATCGTAATCATTAACGGAAAACTTAGGTGGGTCGCCCCGGATGTTTATATGAGGATGGGGAACCGGTATATCGGGTGATTGGAAAGGTGGAGGTACTCGATTGTAGCTCTCACTTCCACTAGTTCCCTTGGGAGATGCAATGGGGGTTTGTCAGTGTTTAAGTTATCACCATTCATGGGTGCGGTAGCGGAGGGTAATACCGAAGTCTCACCCTCTACAACCGCATCCGTGATATTAACCTCTATGGTGGGAGCCACGGGACGGGGAGGGGTCAAAAGCTCGGAAATCATCTTTCTCATGCTTTCCGTTTGAGCATCCATGTATGACTTCAACGAGTTGATGTCATCCATGGTGACCGGCCTAGTCTCCCCTTCCGATGGTTCCTCGTCCGGCATACTCTTAGGCGGTTAAGCCCGAAATAAGAGCCGAGGCTCTGATACCAATTGAAAGGATCGTATGCCGCACCTAGAGGGGGGGTGAATAGGTGCTAACCAATTTTTAGTTCTTTTTCAATTTAGGCTTGACACAAAAGGTAAATTCTCTAGATATGCAACTAAGTGAATTTACCTATATGACAAGGCTAGCAACTAAGCAAGATATAGCTAAGCAATATAGAGATAGAATAGGATAGAAGTAACCGAGAGTGGAGCACGCGATGACACGGAGATGATTCCCGTAGTTCCCTTCCTTTGCAAGAAGGTACTTCTACGTTTGGAGGAGTGTGGTTGCTACGAAAGCCAAACCAACAGCCACGAAGGCTTCACTCAGATCTCCGGTGAGCAACGCCACGAAGGCCTAGCCCACTTCCACTAAGGGATTTCCTCGAGGCGGAAACCGGGCCTTTACAAGGTTCTTGGGGCACACATCCACAACCAAATTGGAGGCTCCCAAATCTGTTACAACACAACAATCAACAACAATACATCAACACAAATCAACTAGGGAACCAAATAGGAACACTAGCATGAGATCCCTCAAACAAGAGAGGGGGAAATGAAGAACGCTTCAGTGAGGATGTAGATCGGTGTCTTCTCCTTCGAATCTCCAAAGATCAAGAGCTTTGGTTGGAGGAGGAAGGAGATCTTGCAAATCTTGAGTTTCTTGAGGTGGCTCTAATGGAGGTGGCTTGGCAGATTTCTTGTGTAATGATTGAGCAAGCAACCAAGGTAGAAGAAGGGGGGTATTTATACCTCCCCTCAAAATTGAGCCGTTGCAGCTTCCGGGGGGCCGGATATTCCGGCCTAAGTAAGGGCCGGATAATCCGCCCCCCCCCCCCCGGATAATCCGGCCTTCGGGACAAAACCGTGACTTTATCCGGCCAAATATCCGGCCCTATGCCAGCCTTGTTTTTCTTCCAGTCCTTAGCCAAAATCGAGGGGGCCGGATATTTCCAAAATATCCGGCCCGGATATTCCGGCCCTGGTACAATACCGGGACAATATCCGGGCAAATGTCCGGCCCCTATACTGCGCTGCTTTTCCCTCGAAGACTTAGCCAAAATCAGGGGGCCGGATATTTCAACAATATCCGGCCCGGATTATCCGGCCTGGCCATCTTTTTGATGTTAACTTTTGACAGACCGACCAAATCCAACACACATAAATATGAATCTATGTAATCCCTGTACCACTTAAACAAACATTAGTGTATCACATATATTGACATCAAACACACAAAACATAATGTGAGAGATGTTCTTTCAGTAATCCCTCTCAATACAAGGCTTAGGCTAGCAAGGTTATTTGAAGCAAACACAAGTATGAACCGGTACAGCAAAACTCACATAAAAACATATTGCAAGCATTATAAGACTCTACACCGTCTTCCTTGTTGTTCAAACCCTTACTATAAATTATCTAGACCTTAGAGAGACCAATCATGCAAACCAAATTTTAGCAAGCTCTATGTATTTCTTCACTAATAGGTGCAAAGTATATGATGCAAGAGCTTAAACATGATCCTTATGAGCTCAACAATTGCCAAGTATCGAATTATTCAAGACATTCTACCAATTACTACATGTAGCATTTCCCGTTTCCAACCATATAACAATTAACGAAGCAGTTTCAACCTTTGCCATGAACATTAAGAATAAAGCTAAGAACATATATGTTCATATGCAACAGCGGAGCGTGTCTCTCTCCCACACAATGAATGCTATGATCCAATTTTATTCAAACAAAACAAAAACAAAAACATACAGACGCTCCAAGTAAAGCACATAAGATGTGATGGAATAAAAATATAGTTTCACTAGAGGAACCTGATAATGTTGTCGATGAAGAAGGGGATGCCTTGGGCATACCCAAGCTTAGATGCTTGAGTCTTCTTGAAATATGCAGGGATGAACCACCGGGGCATCCCCAAGCTTAGAGCTTTCATTCTCCTTGATCATATTGTATCATCCTCCTCTCTTGATCCTTGAAAACTTCCTCCACACCAAACTCAAAACAACTCATTAGAGGGTTAGTGCATAATCAAAATTCACATGTTCAGAGGTGACATAATCATTCTTAACACTTTCCACAAAGCCACTGAAAGTTAATGGAATAAAGAAATCCATCAAACATAGCAAAACAGGCAATGCGAAATAAAAGGCAGAATCTGTCAAAATAGAACAGTCCGTAAAGACGAATTTTTTAGGTGCACCAGACTTGCTCAAATAAAAATGCTCAAATTGAATGAAATTTGCGTACATATCTGTGGATCACGCACGTAAATTGGCAGATTTTTCTAAGTTACCTACAGAGGCTACTGATCAAATTCGTGACAGCAGGAAATATGTTTCTACGCAGTAATCCAAATCTAGTATGAACCTTACTATCAAAGACTTTACTTGGCACAAAAATGCAACAAAATTAAGATAAGGAGAGGTTGCTACAGTAGTAACAACTTCCAAGACTCAAATATAAAACAAAGTACTGTAGTAAAATCATGGGTTGTCTCCCATAAGCGCTTTTCTTTAACGCCTTTCAGCTAGGCGCAGAAAGTGTGTATCAAGTGTTATCAAGAGATGAAGCATCAACAGCGGGGTTTGGAGTTTTCTCAACTATGCATTGTATATTATCTATGTAAGTTTCAGAGGCTCCCTTTTCATTAGTCTTAGGCTTGCTATTCTCATCAAACAAATTTTCAGGGACAAGCCAACCATAATTATTTTCTAGTGCCTCGCACATTCCTAAGAGCTTGCAAGGTATTGATGTTTTAATATCCCCCTCATAATTAACTTAATTAGTGTACTTTTGTCTATCTTTTTCCATCTTTTCAAGGATACTAGCAAAGTTGGTATAAGAGCCAAGCATATTATATTTAGTAAAAACTTTTCTAGCTTCTCTTGCTATACCCCCAAATTCTTTAAGAAGGGTTTCTAATACAAAATCTTTCTTTTCTCCTTCTTCCATATCACTGAGTGTAAGAAACATATGTTGAATCACGGGATTGAGATTAACAAATCTAGCTTCTAACGCGTGTACTAAAGAAGCAACAGCAATTTCATAAGTAGGAGCAAGTTCTACCAAGTGTCTATCTTCAAAATCTTCAACCGTACTAATATGAGTGAAAAAATCTTCTATATTATCTTTCCCAAGGATAGACCCTCGGCCTACCGGTACATCTTTAAGAATAAACTTAGGAGGAAACATGATGAAATAAGTAAAGTAAATGCAAGTAACTAATTTTTTTGTGTTTTTAATATGGAGAACTCAAACAAGATAGTAAATAAAGTAAAGCTAGCAACTAATTTTTTTGTATTTTGATATAGTGCACCAAACAAAGTAGTAAATAAAAGTAAAGCAAGACAAAAACAAAGTAAAGAGATTGGAAGTGGAGACTCCCCTTGCAGCGTGTCTTGATCTCCCCGGCAACGGCGCCAGAAAAAGCTTTGCTGCTTGTGACGGTAAAGCACACATCCATTGGGAACCCCAAGAGGAAGGTATGATGCGTACAACGGCAAGTTTTTTCCCTCAGTAAGAAACCAAGGTTATCGAACCGGTAGGAGTCAAGAAGCACGTTGAAGGTTGATGGTGGCGGAGTGTAGTGCGGCGCAACACCAGGGATTCCGGCGCCAACATGGAACCTGCACAACACAACCAAGATACTTTGCCCCAACTTAACAGTGAGGTTGTCAATCTCACCGGCTTGCTGTAACAAAGGATTAGATGTATAGTGTGGATGATGATGTTTGCAGAAAACAGTAGAACGAGTATTGCAGTAGATTGTATTCGATGTAAAAGAATGGACCGGGGTCCACAGTTCACTAGTGGTGTATCTCCCATAAGATATAGCATGTTGGGTGAACAAATTACAGTTGGGCAATTGACAAATAAAGATAGCATGACAATGCACATACATGTTATGATGAGTAGTGTGAGATTCAATTGGGCATTACGACAAAGTACATAGACCGCTATCCAGAATGCATCTATGCCTAAAAAGTCCACCTTCAGGTTATCATCCGAACCCCTTCCAGTATTAAGTTGCAAACAACAGACAATTGCATTAAGTATGGTGCGTAATGTAATCAACAAATACATCCTTAGACATAGCATTGATGTTTTATCCCTAGTGGCAACAAAGACATCCACAACCTTAGAATTTTCTCACATCGTCCCAGATTTAATGGAGGCATGAACCCACTATCGAGCATAAATACTCCCTCTTGGAGTTACAAGTAACGACTTGGCCAGAGCCTCTACTAATAACGGAGAGCATGCAAGATCATAAACAACACATAGATAATAGATTGATAATCAACATAACATAGCATTCAATATTCATCGGATCCCAACAAACGCAACATGTAGAATTACAAATAGATGATCTTGATCATGTTAGGCAGCTCACAAGATCTAACAATGATAGCACAATTAGGAGAAGACGACCATCTAGCTACTGCTATGGACCCATAGTCCAGGGGTGAACTACTCACACATCACTCCGGAGGCGACCATGGCGGTGAAGAGTCCTCTGGGAGATGATTCCCCTCTCCGGCAGGGTGCCGGAGGCGATCTCCTGAATCCCCCGAGATGGGATTGGCGGCGGCGGCGTCTCTGGAAGGTTTTCCGTATCGTGGCTCTCGGTACTGGAGTTATTATCGACGAAGGCTTATGTAGGCAGAAGGTTAGGTCAGGGGCGCCACGAGGGGCCCACACAACAGGGCCGCGCTGCCCTGGCATGTCGCCGCCTCGTCGCCCCACTTCGTTTCCCTTTCGGACTTCTGGAAGCTTCGTGGAAAAATAAGATCCTGGGCGTTGATTTCGTCCAATTCCGAGAATATTTCCTTACTAGGATTTCTGAAACCAAAAACAACAGAAAAACAAAGAATCGGCTCTTCAGCATCTTGTTAATAGGTTAGTGCCGGAAAATGCATAAATATGACATAAAGTGTGTATAAAACATGTGAGTATCATCAATAAAGTAGCATGGAACATAAGAAATTATAGATACATTTGAGACGTATCAGAGATCTCCGGCGGAGCTTCGCTAAGCGTTGCGGGAGAGGTGGAGGAGAGGGGGCGGCTAGGGTTTGGGGAGAGAGGGGGTGGCCGGCCACTATGAGGGGTGCGGCCACAATGGCTTTGGTGTGGCCGGCCCCCTCCCCCTTGCCCCTCATTATATAGGTGGAACCCCCAAGTGTTGGACTACAAGTCTTCGAATAAGACCCCAACCCAAAACCTTCCATGTTGTAGGGAAACCTACCCAAGGTGGACTCCCACCTCAAGTGGTATTCCCACCCTTCCATGTGCGGGGGTGGCCGGCCCCCTTGGTGGAGTCCACCTTGGACTCCCCCCTCTAGGGTTGGCCGGCCATGGGTGGTGGAGTCCCTTCGGGACTCCGCCTTCCAAAGTGATTTCTTCCAGACTTTTCTAGAACCTTCTAGAACCTTCCATAAATACACCGGATCATTTTCAAACTTATAAAATGACTTCATATATATGAATCTTATTCTCCGGACCATTCTGGAACTCCTCGTGATGTTCGGGATCCCATCCGAGACTTCGAACAATACTTCGAACTTCATTCCATATACAAGTTCTACTATTACAACATCAAACCTTAAGTGTGTCACCCTACGGTTCGCGAACTATGTGGACATGGTTGAGAACTCTCTCCGGCAAATAACCAATAGCGGGATCTGGAGATCCATAATGGCTCCCACATATTCAATGATGACTTAGTGATCGAATGAACCATTCACATACGATACCAATTCCCTTTGTCACGCGATATTTTACTTGTCCGAGGTTTGATCATCGGTATCTCTCTATACCTTGTTCAACCTCGTCTCCTGACAAGTACTCTTTACTTGTACCGTGGTATGTGGCCTCTTATGAACTTATTCATATGCTTGCAAGACATTAGACGACATTCCACCGAGAGGGCCCAGAGTATATCTATCCGTCATCGGGATAGACGAATCCCACTGTTGATCCATATGCCTCAACTCATACTTTCCGGATACTTAATCCCACCTTTATACCCACCCATTTACGCAGTGCCGTTTGATGTAATCAAAGTACCTTTCCGGTATAAGTGATTTACATGATCTCATGGTCGAAAGGACTAGGTAACTATATATCGAAAGCTTATAGCAAATAACTTAATGACGTGATCTTATGCTACCTTAATTGGGTGTGTCCATTACATCATTCATATAATGATATAACCTTGTTATTAATAACATCCAATGTTCATGATTATGAAACTAATCATCTATTAATCAACAAGCTAGTTAAGAGGCTTACTAGGGACTCATTGTTGTTTACATATCACACATATATCAATGTTTCGGTTAATACAATTATAGCATGGTATGTAAACATTATCATAAACACAAAGATATATTATAATAACTATTTTATTATTGCCTCTTGGGCATATCTCCATCAACGATAACAGGCTCATCAGCGGTCCCTTCCTGCGCCTTGTCTGGCGCGGCATCGGGCGGCAATGCATCGTGGGCCGCCGGTGTCGCAGCGGCGGGAGTGGACGTCGAAGGGGGGGAGGAAGCAGCCGAAGGAGGCCGGAGGATGTCTTGGCGATGGGCGTCGTACCAAGTGAAAGAACATTTCCCGCCCTTTTGGGTTTTGTGTGTTTGACGTCAACAGTATGTATATTTTTATGTGTGTTGATGTAGACAGGTACAAGCCATCAAAAATTATGTTGGATCGGTGTATTGGTTTAGCTGTTCTGAAGTTCTGCAGGTTTTCTGTATCTGGCGGAAGTTCCGGCCTAATCTGGCGGAAGTTCCGGCACGACATTTTCAGCGAAGCTTCTCAGCGCAATCGTGCTCGCTTTTCTCTTCAGGACCGGAAGTTCCGGTGGAGTTGGCCGGAAGTTCCGGCCAGCGGAACTTCCGCCCAACTTCCGGGCAAGTTCCGGAATTCCGAGTTTGTGGCTCTGTAATGTCCAGTAAGGTTTTCGCAAGTTTCCGGAACTTGGCCGGAACTTGGCCGGAACTTCCGGCCACCGGAAGTTCCGCCCAAGTTCCGCCCCTTCTTTTGCTTTGCAGGTATTTTATGAAGGGCGGAAGTTCCGGTCCGAGTGGGCGGTACTTCCGGTGGAAGCAGGAACTTCCGGCCATCCTGGCCGGAACTTCCGGTGTAAGTGGAATTCGTCCCCAACGGTCAGATCTGAAAGCTCCACCCATATAAATAGCTTTCTCCTCCAAAGGGACAAGTTGCTCAATCATTGCAAGAAAAATCTACCAAGCTTCATCACCATTAGAGCCACCTCAAGAACACAAGATTTGCAAGATCTCCTTCCTCCCCCAACCAAAGCTCTTGATCTTTGGAGATTCGAAGGAGAAGACACCAATCTACATCCTCACCGAAGCGTTCTTCATTTCCCCCTCTCTTGTTTGAGGGATCTCATGCTAGTGTTCCTATTTGGTTCCCTAGTTGATTTGTGTTGATGTATTGTTGTTGATTGTTGTGTTGTAACAGATTTGGGAGCCTCCAATTTGGTTGTGGATGTGTGCCCCAAGAACCTTGTAAAGGCCCGGTTTCTGCCTCGAGGAAATCCCTTAGTGGAAGTGGGCTAGGCCTTCGTGGCGTTGCTCACCGGAGATCTGAGTGAAGCCTTCGTGGCTGTTGGTTTGGCTTTCGTAGCAACCACACTCCTCTAAACGTAGACGTACCTTCTTGCAAAGGAAGGGAACTACGGGAATCATCTCCGTGTCATCGCGTGCTCCACTCTCGGTTACCTCTATCCTATTCTATCTCTATATCTTGCTTAGTTGTTAGCCTTGTCATATAGGTAAATTCACTTAGTTGCATATCTAGAGAATTTACCTTTTGTGTCAAGCCTAAATTGAAAAAGAACTAAAAATTGGTTAGCACCTATTCACCCCCCCCCCTCTAGGTGCGGCATACGATCCTTTCAATTGGTATCAGAGCCTCGGCTCTTATTTCGGGCTTAACCGCCTAAGAGTATGCCGAACGAGGAGTCCTCGGAAGGGGCCGCCAAGACGGTCTCCGTGGAAGACTTCAATTCATTGAAGTCCTCCGTGGAAGCCCAAATGGAAAGCATGAAAAAGATGATTGCCGAGATTTTGGCTCCGGCCCTTCCCAAGGCTCCTAGTGTAGAGGTAAAACACACGGGTGCGTTAGATAAGGGAGAGGCTTCGGACCTACCCTCATCTACCAAACCCGTGGAAGGTGATAACTTAAACACTATCAAATCCCCCATTGCATCTCCCAAGGGAACTAGTGAAAGTGAGAGCTACAATCGAGTACCTCCACCCTTTCAATCACCCGATATACCGGTTCCCCATCCTCATTTGAATATTCGGGGCGACCCACCTAAGTTTTCTATTGATAATTTCGATACTTGGCAATTTGAGTTCCGCTCTCATGTTTGTAGTGCCTCCAATGAATTATGGAGAATCATCATGGAGGGCTTCAAGCCATACAACCCCGACAAGTTGACTAGAAGAGAAGCGGTTGATAGTCAACTCAACAACACCGCCTTGCACATGATTCAAACTAGTGTGGGGACAAAGGAATTGCATCGTGTCCGGAACTACACCACCGCCAAGGAATCTTGGGATGGTTTGACCGCTAGTTGCATTGGAAGTGAGAGCACAAGGAGGAACAAGTATAATGCTCTCAAGAATAAAGCCGAAGGGTTCATGAGGCTACCGGATGAAGATCATGAAGACATGTATGGAAGACTTCTCACCGTTGCCGATGCCTTCCGGCTTATTGGTGCCACCCACATCAATGATTCTTGGATCAAGGAGAAGTACATTGAATGCATGATGCCATTTGTACCCATTGATGTCAAGACTCTTGTGGGAAGGGAATGCTATTCCTCTCTCACCTCTCAACAAGTCGTGCACGAGATGCAAGCTCTCAAGGTGCTTGAGGAAACCTCTCATGATTCTCGCAATCGTGCTCTTGGGATGGCAAAAGGTTCCAACCTTGCCTTGGTGGTCAACTCCGTTGAAGAAGTGATTCCTCAAGAATCTTATAGGGCATCTTGGAGTATGACCTATCCGGAAGATTTGCAATGCCACTACCATGATCACATGGCCTTCCATGCAAAATCCTTTTGGGTTGATCCCTCCAAGGCCAAGGAAGACAACATCAAGAGGAACAACAAAAGTGGGTTCACTAGCTTTGGTCCAAAGACAAGATCATGCTACAATTGTGATGACAAGCGCCACTTCATTGCCGAATGCCCCTATGAGAATAGAGAGCTTCATAATGGGAGGCTCATTCCCAAGGACAAGAGCAAAGACTCAAAGGGCAAATATTCAAAGCCCCTCAACAAGAAGTTCTACAACAACAAGACCAAGAAGGGCAAGAGGCCCTCAAGAGTTGTGCTAGTAACAAGGGAAGAATATTCTTCCGACGAAGTTGAAAGTTCTAGTGGTGATGAAGATGAAGAAAGCTCAAAGGAATTGGCCGCCATCGTCACCACCAACACACCCTCTTCATCTCTCTTTGAATCTCCCAATGAGAACCCTCATATCAAGAATGCACATTGCTTCATGGCAAGGTCCTCCTTGGACACACCTATTGTGCTATCAACTCAAGAAGAGTATACCTCCGGAGATGATGATGTTGATGATGAAGAAGATGCAACCTCTAATGGATTGGTCGCTCTTGCCTCCCTCTCCACTAACTCTTCATCACCAAGTGAATCCCCCAATGAGGTCATTCATGTGGAGGAAGAAAGTTGCCTTATGGCTAAATCTTCCGAGGTATCATCTCCTAACCCCTCTATGCCTAACATTGCTAATGATCTAGGGGTTGACCCCGCTAGTCTAAAAGTGAAACAAGAGATGCTAGAGTTTGATGAGTTCATTAGTAACCTACAAGGTAACACTAAGAAGCATGTTTCTAGCCTCATGGTTCGTATAGCTCAACAAAATGATATGCTTGAGAAAAAGGGTCAAATAGAGAGAGAAGACTCTCTTGAAATCCATGCCCTTAAAAATGCTCTTGAGGAAAGTCAAGAAACTATAGCTTCTCTTGAGGAGAGGCTAGAAACTCTTGAAGAGTCTCAAGATAAAATTAACAAGCTCACTAAAGCTAGAGATCTTGCTAGAGCTAAGACTAAAGTGCTTATAAAGGAAAAGGCCAAATTTGGTGTTGATCATGAGAAACTTGTGAAGGATCTAGATGAACTAGACAAGGCTCACAAAGCCTTGAAGAGTGAATACTCTCTCCTCTCCGAGTCTTATGAGCAACTTCAAATTAGGCTTGCTTCATATGACATACCTAGTACCTCTACTCCTTCATGTGATCATGCAAATATAATTGAGGAAAATGCTAGGTTGAAAGATGAACTTGCTAGGACCTCCTCTCCCCAAAGTAAACTTTCCTTGGATGATCTTTTGAGTAAGCAAAGGTCAAACAATGGGAAGGAGGGACTTGATTTTAATACCAAGGCAAAAAAGGCAAACAAGAAAAAGACCAAGCCCGCACATGAGAAAGCTAATGGTGAATCCCGAAAGGGCAACACCATTAATGATGATGGTGCGGGAATAGATAACCCTCACTATGTTCTCTTTAAAGATTATTATGGTGATGTTTATGCTAAATATGTTGGTCCATATGATGGTTATGTTGCTTGGTCTATTTGGGTTCCAAAGACCCTTGTTGCTAACAAAAGAGGACCCATTGAAAAATGGGTACCTAAATCCAAGAATTGATCTCATGTAGGACTATGCCGCCGGAGGTTCAAAATGGGTACTTGATAGTGGATGTACAAGTCATATGACCAGCGGCAAGAACCTCGTCAAGGAGTTGAGGCCTAACATTAATGATATCACCGCTAGGCGTAAGAGAAGCAAACCAAACGTTAATCGATTGTCGGGTGTCTCCTTTGGCGATAATTCTACATCCGAGGTATTGGGTTTTGGTAAGGTTGTGGTTGCACACAACATTACTCTTGTGGATGTCATGCTTGTCAAAACCCTTGGTTACAATTTGCTTTCCGTTTCCGCCCTTGGCAAGATGGGTTTCGCCGTCTTTATTGATAATGATATTGTGGTCCTCTTGTGGAGCAAGACTCTAAAAGTCGCATTCGTTGGGTATCGCGAACACAACTTGTATGTGGTGGACTTTTCGGGGACCACCACGTCAAGTGCGATGTGCCTATTCGGAAAGGCGGACGTGGGTTGGTTGTGGCATCGTCGCCTAGCCCATGTCAACATGAGAACTTTGCAAAGTCTTCACAAGGGGAACCATATTGTGGGACTAATGGAAAATGTATCTTTTGCCAAAGATCGTGTTTGTAGGGCTTGTGTTGAAGGCAAAATGCATGACTCTCCGCATCCAAGCAAGACTATCATCTCTTCCAAGAGGATCTTGGAGCTCCTTCATGTGGATCTCTTTGGTCCCGTTACTCATGCAAGTCTTGGTGCGAAGAAACATTGCTTGGTGATAGTTGATGATTATTCAAGATACACTTGGGTCTACTTTCTCAAGACGAAAGATGAGACTCAACAAATATTCATTGACTTTGCTACCGAGGTGCAACGCCAACACAACCTCCTCATTATGGCAATAAGAAGTGACAACGGCTCCGAGTTCAAGAACTACACACTCAATGATTTTCTTAGTGATGAGAGGATTCGTCATCAATATTCCGCTGCTTACACCCCTCAACAAAATGGTGTTGCGGAGAGGAAGAACCGGACTCTTATGGATATGGCAAGGTCTATGATGGCGGAGTATAAATCCCGCTATAACTTTTGGGCCGAAGCCATCTCCACCGCTTGTCACTCCTCCAACCGGCTCTATCTCCGCAAGGGCTTGAACAAGACTCCATATGAAATACTCACCGGGAACAAGCCTAATATCTCATACTTCAAGGTGTTCGGGTGTAAGTGTTTCTACAAAATCAAAGGGGTTCGTTTGTCTAAATTTGCTCCTAAAGCTTTGGAGGGTATATTTGTTGGTTACGGTGCCGAATCTCACACTTATAGAATCTTTGATGTATCCTCCGGGATTATCATTGAATCTTGTAGTGTGAAGTTCGAAGAAAATGATGGCTCCCAAGTGGGGCAAGTTGATGTTTGTGCAGGTGATGAAATACCTCAAGATGCCATAGTAAGAATGGGTGTGGGATTTTTCCGCCCCATTGAGGGACACGGTGTGGCGTCTCGGGAAGGACTATGCTCTACCACGGTGGAGCCCTCATCTTCTCAACATCAACAAACCCCATCAAGTGAAGCAAATGATGCACCAACCCAAGAACAAGAACAACACCCTCTCTCTAGTGTGCAAGATCAAGGACAAGATCAAGGTCATGATCAACCAAGAATTCATGATGGTTCCGACGAGTATCCATTTGATATTTGCTCCGCACCAAATGATGTCCAAGATCAAGCACATGATGTTGAGCACTCACAAGAAATTGTGGTTGCTCAAGTGGAAGGTCAAGACGGGGACCCAAATGATCAAGTTGATCAAGTGACACCTCCAAGGCCAAGAAGAACCAAGGAGGAGATCGAGGCCCGTCGTCTAGCAAGAAGAGAAAGGCAACTTGAGCGTCTTGAACACACACACGAAAAGGTTCTTGGTGATGTAAGGGCAAAGGTTTCCACAAGAAGGCAATTGGCTAATTTTAGCAACCATCATGCTTATATCTCCTTAGTGGAACCCAAGAAAGTATTTGAAGCCCTTGAAGATTCGGATTGGTTGGAAGCTATGCACAAAGAACTCAACAACTTGAAGCGCAACAAAGTGTGGACTTTAGTAGAGAAGCCAAAGGGGTGCCGCAATGTTATTGGCACTAAATGGATATTCAAGAACAAGCAAGATGAGTTTGGGAATGTTGTGAGGAACAAGGCAAGATTGGTGGCTCAAGGGTTCTCTCAAGTTGAGGGAATTGACTTTGGAGAAACCTATGCTCCCGTGGCTCGTCTTGAGTCCATCCGTATCCTTCTTGCTTATGCATCGCATCATAACTTTAAGTTACAACAAATGGATGTGAAAAGTGCATTTCTTAATGGTCCTATTCATGAAGAGGTTTATGTTAAGCAACCCCCGGGGTTCGAGGATCTCAACTTCCCTAACCATGTCTACAAGCTCGATAAAGCTCTTTATGGTCTCAAACAAGCTCCTAGAGCTTGGTATGAGCACCTTAAGGAATTATTGGTAGACCGTGGGTTTGATGTTGGGCTAATCGATCCCACTCTTTTTACTAAGAGGGTCAATGGGGAGCTTTTCGTTTGCCAATTATATGTTGATGATATTATCTTTGGCTCTACTAACAAAGCTTTCAATGATGAATTCTCAAAGCTTATGACCGATAGGTTTGAGATGTCTATGATGGGAGAGATGAAGTTCTTCCTTGGTTTTGAGATCAAGCAATTGAGAGGAGGAACCTTCATCAACCAAGCAAAATATCTCCAAGACATGCTCAAGAGGTTCAAGATGACCGAGATGAAAGGTGTTGCTACTCCTATGGTTACCAAATGTCATCTTGCACATGATCCCAATGGTAAAGAGGTGGATCAAAAGGTATATCGCTCCATGATTGGATCCTTGCTTTACCTTTGTGCATCTAGACCGGACATAGTGTTGAGTGTTGGTGTGTGTGTAAGGTATCAAGCTTCTCCTAAGGAGAGCCACATGATAGCTCTCAAGAGAATCTTTCGATATTTGGTTGATACCCCAAGATATGGTATTTGGTACCCCAAAGGCTCAAGTTTTATTCTCAATGGGTACACCGATGCGGATTGGGCGGGAGACAAGGATGATAGGAAATCAACCTCCGGGGCTTGCCAATTTCTTGGTAGGTCCTTGGTGTGTTGGTCATCTAAGAAGCAAAATTGTATATCTCTCTCCACCGCCGAAGCCGAATATGTTGCCGCCGCAAGTGGATGCACTCAATTGTTATGGATGAGGCAAACTTTAAAGGAATACGGTGTCATTTGTGACAAAGTGCCTCTATTATGTGACAATGAAAGTGCTATCAAGATTGCCTATAATCCGGTGCAACATTCAAGAATGAAGCATATTGAGATCCGGAATCATTTCATTAGGGATCATGTTGCCCGTGGTGATATTGAGCTCATCTATGTTCCTACCAAAGATCAACTTGCCGATATATTCACGGAGCCCCTTGATGAAGCAAGGTTCACTTATTTGAGGAAAGAGCTAAATATCATTGATTCAAGGAGTATAGCTTGACCATCTTGCAAACACACCTTCGTCTCAAAACTTTATTTGGTTTAGATGTGGGCATGGAGATAGGGGGAGTGCGGTTTAAATTATTGAGCTATCCCTCCCCCCATAATGCCAACATTAAAGATTTCATTCTCGTTATATCATATGTTGATATGTGAGCTTAAATGATGAGTATTGGTTTGGACCCAAGATATATCTTCGCGGTGCCATATCATAACACTCATATATGGTGGCCTAGGCCACCGCACTCTTCTTCGTGAAGAGTTGGAGTTGTTTGGATCTTCATTGGATTTTATTGACATCTCCTTGTTTATGGGAAATCACTCATTTTTGGCCTTCATTTGATTTATTTACAAAAATGAGTGATCATGTACCATCTCACAGTTTGGCGTATCTGTCCTAAGCCTATCTCATCTAAGACATATCCTTCACCTTCTCCAAGTGCACCTCGTTTGTGTCAAAAACCTGCTTTTGGGCACTATTTCCTGTTCCACCGGAAGTTCCGGTCGTTCCGACCGGTACTTCCGGCCGGTATCCTTTTCGCCAGTTCAGCCTTTCGTGTCCAGCCTGGGTGGTTCCTGAGAGACCGGAAGTTCCGGCTCCAACCAGCGGAACTTCCGGCCTTAAGTGGCCACTATATAAACTGGGCCGAACGGGTGAGCAGTTCCATCTTCCTCACTTTTCCCCTTTCCAAGATCTGTTTGGTGGTGCTCCTCCCCTGTGACGGCTGCTGCTCCTCCGGCCGGATCTCCCTCCTCCGGCGCTCCCCGCCGGATCGTCTCCGTGGATCGGCATCCTCTCCCTCTTCTCCTCCATGGCTCCCCCCGGTTTGTGCCCTCTCCCTCTCTATGTGTGGGTAGACCTCACTAGATGAAATATAGGGCATACTCTAGGCAAAGCTATGGTAGAAATCCTCTAGATGCCTTTCCTCTACTAGATCGTGCTTATGATGTCGTGGTAATGCGGTTCTCTTAGCCATTGCCTCAGATCTGGTGAGAAACTACCGCTGTTTTCGAACAGCCGGAAGTTCCGGCCCTTCACGCCGGAACTTCCGCCCGGGGGGAACTTCCGCCGGTTCTCACCGGAACTTCCGGCCTGGCGATTTTTTCTGCTGTTACCCGATATCCTGTGCATGCTCTGGTGTTTGGCCTCCTTGCTTATGTGTTCTCTTTCATCATTCCTATCATGTTGATTCTGTTATCAGGTGGTTCCAAGAAGAGAGGCAAGGATCATGTGGATGAGGTTGAGGAAGAACTCGAGCAAACCCGACCATCCAAGCTCACCGCTCGCCAGCAAGCTGCAGCTGCTCAAAGGCTCAAGTCACCGGCTGTTCGTGGGAAGAACATACATATATCCGTGAAGAGCATGCAATACAATGAGTACAAGGAGCTCCGTGACATGAACCCTTACCTCACCCCTCGGAACAATAGGGTTGCGGATAAGCGATTCCACAACAAGTCCCAAGAGGAGATATTCTATGAGATCTACATTCCATTCAAGAAGGGGGTAGCTCCTCAACATGCTATTGACACCGGGAAGATGGCCGCTAACAAGTACTTTGAAGAAGCTTATACTTTGTGCGGAGAGTTTGGGCTCTATCCCATTATGGAGCTCAACAAGGACTATGATGTTGGGTTGATTCAACAGTTCTATGCCACCGTCCACTTTGAGCAAGATGAAGCAAGAACATTTCGGTGGATGACTCATGAGAGGCTTCTTGAGTCTAACTTGGCAAAGTTTGGAGCCGCCCTTGGATACCCTCGCTACCCGGGTGTTAATGCAAATGGTTGGAGGTGCCATGATAGCTCATGGGCTCAAACAAGGGAAGTCTTGGAGCACCTCTACATCCCCGGTTGGGGTGTTCCGGGCAAGAGTGCGGATCTTCTCCCCACTTGGGATATTATGCTTAGAGTCTACCGGGAAACCATTGGACCAAAGGGTGGCAACCTTGATGAGCTACATCTTTATGAAGTGGATCTTATGGCGAACTCTTTTGCTAAGAAGGGCACCGGTGAGAAGATTGATGTGATGGACTACATCTATCATGAGATGTGGTCATGTGTGTATGAGAAGAAGCTTCCCGCCTTTGCTCCGTACATTATGAAGCTCATTGAGGACACTTGGATGGATTCTTGCAATGCTAGACTCGTTCAATCCATTCCACTCACTCTCACATCCCATGAAGTGAAGTCATTGAGGACCAAGCGCCACAACTCTCCTCTTGAAGATGTTAACCCCATGGATGAGAAGCCACCGAGTTGGGCTTCCAAGCTAGCATGCCGCATGAGACAGATCTTTTGCCTCACCTCTGCAGTCAACCACCGTCGCATGCTCGGCAGCATGCAGAAGCCAAGAAGTCTCGGGTTCGTCAGAAGAGCATCATGAGGGCACTTGCGGTGGACGTGTCTCCTCCCGGATCCGAGGAGAACATCACTCTGGAGGCAGAGTGGGTCTCTCAGCATGGCATGCCTCTCCCTCCAGATGGTCTTGAGATCGAGTCTCCTCCACACACTCCTCCCTACCCCGGCGCTACATCGAACCTCCCTCCCGGCTGGGCTAACGCCGACCCTTGGGACGCGTAGATTCTCTTTTTCCTTTTTGGTGCTTTGGTGCCAAAGGGGGAGAATGAGACCTTGTTAGGTTGCTCTTCGGTGGGTATTTGCATGGGGGAGTCACAAGCTCGTGTTGGCTTTGGTTTTTATTGCTTGTGATTCTAGTTATTGCTTGTGATTCTAGTTATCTTTATGGTGTCGTATCTTTATGGTGTCGAACTATGTCTTAGCTTTTTGGTTTGTAAACTCTATCTATGTGCTTGGAACCTTATTTGTGTATGGTAAACTCCGTATGTGAGTCTTCCTTGGTTATCTATGTGTGCATGATCTTATTATCCATATGCTTATCACTATGTTGTATTGCTAACCCTTGGAAGACGGATGCAAGATATAGGGGGAGCTTCTTATGTACCATTGCACATATCTAGGGGGAGCTCCTCTATATCTCTCACATTGTTGTTTACATTATCTATTCCTTGCAAATACTTGTGTTGTCATCAAACACCAAAAAGGGGGAGATTGAAAGAACATTTCCCGCCCTTTTGGGTTTTGTGTGTTTGACGTCAACACTATGTATATTTTTATGTGTGTTGATGTAGACAGGTACAAGCCATCAAAAATTATGTTGGATCGGTGTATTGGTTTAGCTGTTCTGAAGTTCTGCGGGTTTTCTGTATCTGGCGGAAGTTCCGGCCTAATCTGGCGGAAGTTCCGGCCTGACATTTTCAGCAGAAGCTTCTCAGCGCAGTCTGTGCTCAGTTTTCTCTTCAGGACCAGAAGTTCCGGTGGAGTTGGCCGGAAGTTCCGGCCAGCGGAACTTCCGCCCAACTTCCGGGCAAGTTCCGGAATTCCGAGTTTGTGGCTCTGTAATGTCCAGTAAGGTTTTCGCAAGTTTCCGGAACTTGGCCGGAACTTCCGGCCACCGGAAGTTCCGCCCAAGTTCCGCCCCTTCTTTTGCTTTGCAGGTATTTTATGAAGGGCGGAAGTTCCGGTCCGAGTGGGCGGTACTTCCGGTGGAAGCAGGAACTTCCGGCCATCCTGGCCGGAACTTCCGGTGTAAGTGGAATTCGTCCCCAACGGTTAGATCTGAAAGCTCCACCCATATAAATAGCTTTCTCCTCCAAAGGGACAAGTTGCTCAATCATTACAAGAAAAATCTGCCAAGCTTCATCACCATTAGAGCCACCTCAAGAACACAAGATTTGCAAGATCTCCTTCCTCCCCCAACCAAACCTCTTGATCTTTGGAGATTCGAAGGAGAAGACACCGATCTACATCCTCACCGAAGCGTTCTTCATTTCCCCCTCTCTTGTTTGAGGGATCTCATGCTAGTGTTCCTATTTGGTTCCCTAGTTGATTTGTGTTGATGTATTGTTGTTGATTGTTGTGTTGTAACAGATTTGGGAGCCTCCAATTTGGTTGTGGATGTGTGCCCCAAGAACCTTGTAAAGGCCCGGTTTCCGCCTCGAGGAAATCCCTTAGTGGAAGTGGGCTAGGCCTTCGTGGCGTTGCTTACCGGAGATCTGAGTGAAGCCTTCGTGGCTGTTGGTTTGGCTTTCGTAGCAACCACACTCCTCCAAACGTAGACGTACCTTCTTGCAAAGGAAGGGAACTACGGGAATCATCTCCGTGTCATCGCGTGCTCCACTCTCGGTTACCTCTATCCTATTCTATCTCTATATCTTGCTTAGTTGTTAGCCTTGTCATATAGGTAAATTCACTTAGTTGCATATCTTGAGAATTTACCTTTTGTGTCAAGCCTAAATTGAAAAAGAACTAAAAATTGGTTAGCACCTATTCACCCCCCCCCCCTCTAGGTGCGGCATACGATCCTTTCACCAAGCCCTCATCTCCTCGTCCATCTGGTCGTCGTTGCCGTTGATCAGGAACGCCAGGTCGGTGTTCCTCTTCTTCACCGAGGAGGTTGCCTTCAGCAAGGCTATCCGGACGCACTGGTTGGCGAGCATCTCCTTCCACCGCACGTCGTACTTGTCGTCCCTCCCGGCGGCGTGCGCCCTCGCGTTGGCCCAACACTTGTCGAAGGATGCCTGCAACCTTTCGGCTAGATGGCCCGCCTTCTTCAGTTCTTTCAGCTTCTTCTAGCCGAGCTCGGGGCAGCCCACCGACGCGGTAGGGGCTGGATCGTCGGGGTTGTACTGCTCGTCCTTGTTCTTCGCGAGGTTCCGGCATACCTCCTTCCACTTCTTGCACTCCTCGATGCGGGCGAACACGTTGAGGTACTTGAACATCTGGCTGTCGATGTCGTCTTTGTACATGTCCAACGGCCGCATCTGCAAATACAGGCCGGCGAATCAAATTGAAACCTCGGCGATCCCGGGTCGATGGATGAGAGACGACGAGTGAGCATACCTTGGCCTCAAAGTCGGCGCCGCTCACCGGGCGAGTTTCGATCTCCTCATGTATGTCGTGCCACTTGCTGCACGCCACCTGCATGATCCCCCAATGGGTGCCTATTGTCTTGTCGCCGCGTATCATCACCGTCTTGTTGAAGTAGGGATCGATGATTTTGCGCTTGTCAAACACCAACTTGACCCGCTGCCAATACGTCTCGTAGTTTTGATTGGGACCGGTGATGCCGTTCATGGAAACGGTCTTCCAAGCTTCGGCGAGGCACTCCTCTTCTTTGCCCGTCCATTTGATCCGCGGCTCGGTCGGCGGCGAGTTCTTCTTCCTTTTCTTCCTCCCCTTCGACGTCGTCGTGGGTTCGGGCGCGTCTTGTTCATCGACGTCCTGGTCGAGGTCGGCCTGCTCATCTTCTTCATCGACGTCTTGGGTGCTGTCACCAAACTCGTCGTTCTGATCATCGACGGCACCCCGCGATGCGATGGCTTCCGTCGCCCTTGCCCCCTCTTGTGTGAAGAAACCCGGGCTCGACGCGGCGGCCATGGAGCCCGACGTGATCATCTCGTGCATCACTTCTTCATTCGGCGGCGGCATCCCGGGTTGGAGAAGGAGACCGGCCCACGACACAGGGCAGGCGAGATGCCCTCGTACATCGCACTGTCGTACTCCGGCGGCGACTGCATAAACCTCGTCATGCCGGCGACGTAGGTGTCCTGGAACATGGCCAGTGACACCGGCGAGAAGGTGGAAGGAGAGCCGATCGTACCTTGGGTCGGCCATGGCCCGAGGAATTGGCCAACGCACGGCTGGCCAATATTCATGGAGACCAGCCTCGCCTGTTCGTCTGCCGCCGCCGCCCACTTCCCCGCGAGCTTCTTCTCCCTCTCTGCCCTGCCGCGAGTTTCGTTCCGCCGCCGCTCCACATCGTCCACCCACCTTGCGTTTGTCCAGCCTGGCGACCTCTCTTTTGGCGCCCGCGGCTTCCTCGCCTTCGGCGGCGATCTTCTTCGGTGGCATGGTGGTGGAAGGGAAGAGTAGGAGCTGCAACTGTGGGGGAATGGCGGTAGCTTCTCTGAAATTCGGCGGGGAAATGGTTCTATGCGGCGCATTTTGGAGGGAAAACGAAATAAATGGAGGCAACTTCTTCTATCGGCGACACCGCGGGCCCGCTCGACGTTTCGCTCATTTTTGTTTCGTCCGGAGTCCCCGACCGGGTCTCGGGAAGCCAGGGATGGCCTGGGGCATGGGCTCTCCGAATGGATTAAATGCTTATTCCGGGGGGAAAGAGAAGCCGGGGGCGCGGCTGGACCAAATAACACCGTCCAAATGGGAAAAAAAAAGAGCTACCGAGGATCTTATCGGGAAGACGGCTGGAGATGCTCTTACGTGCTAACCAAGCTAGATAAGAGAAATGCATGTGGATCAACTGTAAGCAAGGTTTTCTCACGGATACTCATAATTCTTTTCAGTTAATCAATAAAGCTTTTTAAGGTTGAAAAAAAAGGCTTCCCCGACACGTTTTGTGGAGATCCATGTGCGCACCTGCGAGACTGGTAGGTAAGCGCGCACTCGCCACACTCACCTCGCGCCAGTGATCACGTCAGACCCAACAGGGAGAATCCCCTCTCGCC
Organism: Lolium perenne; assembly: GCF_019359855.2. Taxonomy (NCBI): domain Eukaryota; kingdom Viridiplantae; phylum Streptophyta; class Magnoliopsida; order Poales; family Poaceae; genus Lolium; species Lolium perenne. The sequence goes on along the minus strand of NC_067250.2, from coordinate 91,412,066 downwards.
ATGCTCTCGCAGGACGCGCCGCTCGCTGAATGGCAGACGAGAGAATCCACCGAAACGCGACGCGAGCACCCTAGAACGGCAATCGATCGAGACAGAGCTCGCCCTCGTCTTCACATGGGTGGAAATTGATGTGTGGTCCATGCCGGAGCTGGAAAGGGCTGCCGGACAGCCGGCCGTCCGATCCACCGTCGCGTCGCTCCTGCAACAAGCCGACGGGCGACACGGTGGCTGGCTGGCCGGAATCATTGCCTCTACCTACCGTGCTATCGGCAGATGCAGCGTGTGCGTGTGGGCGATTTGCACAAAAATAACCCAAAAGTGAAAGAAAAGCACAGAATGACCCTCCGGCGAAACTATTTCACCAATCTAACCCTTTTGTGTGGCGCCCCTCCCACGGGCGCCACACATGCCCATGTGGCTCCCCTCCTGCCGGCGCCACTGACCCAGCCGACGTGGCCCCCTCGCCGCTGAGCTGGTGCGCCCATCCGACGTGGCAGCATGTGTGGCGCCCCTCCCAACGGCGCCACACATGCCAACTTATATCAAGTTTTGGGTCGAAAACATCCAGGGGCTCCGGAACCTCTGGGACTTAGCCGTTTTGCGAGGCTCGATGTGTGGCGCCGACTCCACTGGCGCCACACTAGCATATGTGGCGCCGATGCCACGGGCGCCACACATAGAGGCTCGCGAAAACGGCTAAGGACTTATCGTCCGGAGCCCCCTGGATGTTTTCGACCCAATGTTGATATAAGTTGGCATGTGTGGCGCCGATGCCACGGCGCCACACAAGCACTTGTGGCGCCGCTGGAAGGGCGCCACACATTGACTTTTGTTAAAAACATGAAAAATCCTACCAAACTCCAACGATTCTGAGTACAACATTGGACACAACAAGTAGCAATTTCATGACATACACATATAACACTTCATAGGTCACATTGGAGCACGTAGATTCAAACAACAAGTAGCATTACAGACCATGGTTCGACATGACATAGGGTTCACAAATCGATACTTATGAATATAGAGTTCACAACAACACGTGGGCACATCCTAGTAGCGTCCTCGACGTGCCGTCCTCGCGGGCTGCTTCCGGACGGCCATCCTCTTCGTCCGCTGCCGTGGCTGCTCTGCTGCTGCTCTGCTCCTGCTGCTGCTCCTGCTCCTGCTCCTCCTCCTCCTCCTCCTCCTCATCCTCCTCCTCCTCCTCTGAAGAGAACGGCTCGTCGTTCCTCATCCTCGACATATCTGATCTCCGCCGCGGCCCCTCATCCTCCTCAGTGACAACCTTCTTTCCTCGGCTGACATAATCTTCCGGAGTGTACCGGTTTGGACCCTTGCCCCTTGGCTTCAACTGGTAAGCTGACCGTGCGGCTTGCTTGGAGGTACGCTTTGGAAGTATGGCTTGACTCAGAATTAGCTCGTCCTCAGGAATCTTCACAAACACGAACACATGAGATTACAAAGTTGAAATTAGGAAGAACATGTTTGACAGCAACAAAATAGTCCATACCTCCCGCTCTTCTGAAGAGGAAGATGTAGCGATTTCGGCTTCCGGCAACCTAGCAAGTCAAGCTAACCGCCGCATCTTTCGTGCAGTGTTCTGCGTCATCCCGTTCATGGTTACAAATCCACCACATCATAGTATCGTACATTCAAAGTTGGTGACCATACCTTAATGAAATACCGCAACGGTCCGACAGGCTTGTCATCTGTCCCGCTCTGCTCCCACATAACCTCGCACTCCTCAAATTTGTTTTTTCGATCTCCTTCCGCTGTGACAAATATAGCATACACAATTGAAGCGTTCACATGGCAATGTAGATGATGTACTAGTTAGTGAGAGAATAGAATACCACGAAGTTCAGCTCGGAAGCAATAGAAGTCGATCTCCCTCTGCGAGCAAATCTGTCGTGCTGGCTTTGCCCAACCTCATCGAACTGGATGGGGTCGTCCAAGATCTCCTCAGGATACGCGTGCTTAACTAACTCGATACGCGTGTTCTCATGGAACCACTCGAGGTAGTTGTTGAAAGCGGCGAAGTTGTGAGGCACAATCCGCTCAGTGGCCGACATTCCGTGCCGCTTCCAAACACTGTTGGAACGCTGCGATGTGGCCGCTATGATGGACTGGCCAATTTGTGATCTTCCTCTGCCGCTGCCTATCAAGCCTGCAAGAATCAACAAGTTAGTTTGTACCTCTTCTATCAAGAATCTTCCATCGCATGATTCCAGAAGTTTACCTATGAAGCGCTCTTTGTCCGTGTCTTGCCACACTGGTGGGCACTCCTGATACAGCCCAAACTGTCTCATCACTCTTTGCGGCTGGTGGTGTTCAACAAGCCACATGCATATGAGTGGGCAGCGCATACGCCAGAACCGCGCCTCCTCCGTGCACTTGTGGTTGAGGTCAGTCATCGACGCGCCAATACGGTAGTAGCTACCATATGGCTCCCATTCCACCTGCAAAGCATACAAATATCTCAGAATTTAGAACATGCCGTAGAATCAATGAAAAATAGGATTGCAAAAGAGTGATCGGTTACACCGCTCAGCGGTAAGAGTGTCCAACTCCGCAGTTGTACCGCATGTACATGATCTTTGGATCGCCCGACATCTCCGAGACATTGTCCCAAAGGTATGCCCAAGTGGGCTCCCGATCGTGAAAGTGAGGGTAATGAGGCCATGGCCTCTCGTTGAGTACCCTAGGCCGCCCAACCGATAGGCGGTCCCAGCTCCATACGGAAAATAGGAGCATGCATCCACCAATACCGCCGCTCCCAAGTCCCGCTTCCCAGTTCTGCGACAAGCTTCGTCCAACTGCGCACGTAAGACATTTGGTTAGTACTCTGTCTAGCACACTACTATAGGAAAATAGTACATAGAGCAAATCATCACCTGCCGGTAGAGGTAGGCAAGTGCCGCTGTTCCCCAACTCCAACGGCCATCCAACACCGTTAGCGCCTTCAGCCAACACCAATGGGCCAGCTTCCCCACCGTCGGGAAAGAGAGTCCTCGAAATCATGTACCATAAGTACACGCGGGCGTACGTCCTCCGAGTGTCCTCGTCGGCCTCTTCCGGGCATTCTCCAAAGTTAGTCCTGATCCATTCGAAAGACGCGCCGGCGGGAGCTCTCTTCTTTGGATCTGCTGGCGGCGGAGGAGCCACGCCAATAAGCACCTCCATCTGCCGGCGCCACCCATCGTAAGCCGTGTTCATACACGTGGCTCGCCCGAATAGGTAGTCCAAGGATCATGGAAACATCCTGGAGAGTAGGGGCCATCTCGCCGGCCCTCAAGTGGAAGGTGTGAGTCTCCGGCCTCCACCCAGGTCGACAAGGGCGGTGAGTGCCGACGGGTTCATGAGTGGACCCCCACGGCTTACAAGGGATATGAACGGGAGAAGACCGGTAGGCCGGATGAACTCCGTGTACCTCTCGTCGTACGGTATATCCGATGTGCCATGGTAACGAATCTTCAAAGGTTGAAGATCCGTTCCCTTCTCCGTCATATGAACAACCCGGTGCACCCTGTCGTACTCTTCATCCAGAAGCCACACCATCCTACATGTATGAGCAACACATACAACATATTATGAGCCATTCATACCAAATATGAGCAACACATACATGAGAATATATCCAAATAAGCCATCACACATACATTCCTAACAAATATGAGTTATTCCATCAAGAATACTAGGCATATGTAACACATATGAATTTCGTAAAACATACCATTCCTAGCCGCATAATTTCGTAAAATTTCATTCAACACATCTAGGGTTCCTACATATCTAGGGTTCCTACATATCTAGGGTTCCTACACATACACATTCAACACATACATAGCCATTTCAAATCTAGTTTCCATGTCTAGGGTTGATGTACAAATCTAGCAAGATCTATGAAATTAGTGGATGAATGTGAGGGATTCGAAGGGGATTACCTTGAGGAATGGATGGGGAAGAGATTGGCCGGTCAGATCTGACGAATTTGTGCCCGATTTGTTGGGGGAGAGAGGGAGGGAGGAGGAGGAACCGCCGGCCGCCTTGGGGGAGAGAGGGAGGGAGGAAAAGAAACAGAGAAGAAGATGGTCGGGCTGGGCGCGGGCGCGGGCGCCACACTTAAGTGGATGTGTGGCGCCCGTGGCATCGGCGCCACACAGGCAAGTGTGGCGCCCGTGGGGTCGGCGCCACACATCGAGCCTCGCAAAACGGCTAAGTCCCAGAGGATTTGTCTCACAGTATGTTTGGGCAATTCCAAGTGCATGTGTGGCGCCGTTGGGAGGGGCGCCACACATGCTGCCACGTCGGATGGGCGCACCAGCTCAGCGGCGAGGGGGCCACGTCGGCTGGGTCGATGTGGCGCCGCGGGAGGGAGCCACATGGGCATGTGTGGCGCCCGTGGGAGGGACGCCACACAAAAGGGTTAGATTGGTGAAATAGTTTCGCCGGAGGGTCAGTCTGTGCTTTTCTTTCACTTTTGGGTTATTTTTGTGTAAATCGCCGTGCGTGTGCGCTTCACGGACAGGCCACACACGGTACTAGGTTCCAACAGTACAAAGTTTCTTTTCCTGAATGAAGAAAAAAGCAGGCCATCTTTTCCATCTGCTGAAGAAGAGAAGAATAGTGTAGGGGGCAATACACCACGCACGTTCTACAGGATCCAGCAACAGGTTTTCTTTTTCGCTGACGGGAAAGAGTACCAAAGAAGATTGACCAAGGTACTACTGCCCGCTTGTGCCGGTCAAAAAACACTTCACAGTTTAATCGTCGGTAGAAGAAAAATATCTGCCCTGGGTCTCAACTTGAACTGCCTGCTCACAGGGTGAGGACCGAGGAGCATTGACGAACCGACATGAGCACATGAACATCCACAGTTCCACACGCACAAGTAAAAAAACATGAGCAGTGCTCCGTGCTAGTAAGAGCATCCCCACTCGTTTGGGCTCCCCACGCCCAAATCCAGCGAAATTTAGCGCCGGATGGATGTAGTTTTTGGCCTGGGGAGGCCCATTTTTCCAGCCGCGAGCCCATGGACGCGCACCCACCGCGTGCAAAGCGACGGCGCAGTCACCGGGAAGGGCAATCGTCGGAGTTCCCTCGACGCATTGAACCGTCGCGAAGTGGACTGGAGAGCCGGAACGACTCGTCGGGAACGGTCGAAATGGCCTCGATGCGAGAACCGCCGTAATGGAGCACGAACTCCGCGGAAGAGCAACCGGCGCTCTCTGTCGTCGAGAGACCTACATATACGGTTTTCGACGGGCGACGCCATTCATCTGTTCTCTCGTCACCATCCTCCGTCAACCATGAGCGATATCTCTTGGCCATCGGACACCGACGGCGAGGGAAGCCGCACTGGATGGCGCCATTGGTGGGATCGAGTGCATCGTCCGGCCAGCCGACGATTCCCCCGCCCGCCGGCCAGCCGAGGACGAGTGGGACGACGAGGGAGGAGGACGAAGAGGCCGTGGAGCAGGGCGAGGAGCGAGGCGAGGAAGAGGCCGAGGAAGAGGAGGAGGAGCGAGAGCAGCGAGGAGGAGGAGCGGAGGAGGAGGACGAAGAAGCTGATGAGGACGACGACGAGGACTCAACTTCCTCCGACGAGGAGGTGGCGAGCCGGAAGCGTCGCCGCGACGACGATGAGGCGGGGCCTTCTAAGAAGAAGAAGAAGTAGTTTAGTTTTAAAGTTTTTATATGTAATTTTTATGTTTATTCGAATTATATTCGAAATATATATATAATCTATCTATGTTGCACCACTTGAGAGTTCAAAGCTTTCGTTCGACGAGGGTATTGCCGTAGATCGGGAAGACGAGGGTTTTGCCGTAGATCGGGAAGACGAGGGTTTTGCCGTAGATCGGAGGCCATTGTCGCCGACAAGTTGGGGCCACGCGCGCTTTCGTTTCGTCGAGTCCCGAGCGCTCCCCGGGGGGCCGGGGATGTCGTGGGATCGCCGGATGGATTTAGGCCCAAATCCGGACGAAAACGAGGAACCGGGGACGCGACTGGGCCGAATTACGCCGTCCGGATGGAAAAAACGCTCGCCAGGGGCCTGTTCGGGGGGACGAGTGGAGATGCTCTAATGCCCATGGCCGATGTGGGACACCGTTGCCTCCTCCTTGCTCATCATCAAGGTTTCGAAAGGTAAATGATTCCAACTACTATCGTGTAAAGCTAGATCTGATCGCCACCAAACACTTTGTACCGGGGAGTACACTCCTCTGGACGATCATCAAAGCTGTCAACATGCCGACTGCAGTAATCAGTAATCACTGAGGAGGACTGCTAGCAGCACTGTCTAAAAACACCAGCTCAATAAATAACTAGCACACCAAACATCTTTTATTTCGAAAGAAAATACCAACAAAATTAGAACTACTAGGCAGCAAGATCATCGATGCATCCACAAAAAATGGAACAATAAACATTGTTCAAGAAATGCTTCCCTCCTGCGAGCGCATGCGCCTCCACTAATTATGGTACTCAACCGTGCTATCACCGAGAAATGCTATCATACTACGGCCAAGAAACCCATCAACGCGAGCGCAACGCCTGCAACTGACGACACGCCGACCGTGGCCGCCGCAGAGGCGGGCTTCCCGGCAGCCGGCGTCGTGGCAGCTCCAGCGCCGCCCACGCTACCGGCGGACCCGGCCGGGCCACCGGACATCGCCGCGGGCGCGGGCGCCGGGGCGGTCGCCTTGCCGGAGAGCACGAGCTTGGCCTTGGCGGCGAGGTTGCCGGCCGCGAACGCGTGCTTGTCCGGTGCCCCGCCGGTGACGGAGGTGCCCACCTGCCACACCTGGTTAACCGCCTTCATCCCCTTCTTCAGCTGCAGCTTCCCGTACAGCCGGATCTTGCCGCCGCTCCCGGCGTCGGCGGCCAGCTCCGTGGCCGGGAACGCGATGGGCGTCGACGCCCCGCCCAGCGGCACGTACCCCGTGATGTTGTACGTCTTCACGGCGGGCGCGGAGGAGGAGCCTTTGAGGGCCACCAGCGCCTGCGCGCCGGCCATGCCCTCGCCCGTCGGGTTCAGCGCCCACGCCACCCACCCGTTCGGCCCCGCCGGCGCCGCCACGAACGCCACCGACAGGGACGACTTGGCCTCGTCGTACGTCCAGTGCAGCGCGGCCCCCAGCTGTGGCAGGTCCGAGCACGTCGCGTACGTCTTCCCAGCCGGGAACTTCTCCGCCGCGCACGCGCCGGCCGCAGAGGCCAAGCGCGCTGAGGCCGCCGCCAGGACGAGCACCAGCAGCGCGATGTGGTGCGGCACTGTGGAAGAAGCCATTTCGCTGGGTTTGAGCTCGCTTCAAGATGTTCTTGGAGTGGTGGTGGTGCAGTGGAACTAGCGAGCGAGGGGTGAGCACCGGGGAGGGTGAGCGGGTGAGGTTTTATAACGGTAGGAGCGGGGTTTGTGGTGTTTCCCGTTGCTAAGTCGGGATTTTAGGTAGGTGTAAATTGTAATAACGCTTTTTCTAGGTCAGTGCAAATGTGTAATGACACGGCGGCGACAAAAAAAAAGAATGTTATTTCTGAGTCCTGTGGGTGTTGCGTGTGCTGGCCACAACCCACAGGCGTTGGCGCATTTTTTTTAAATTTGTTTATTTTAGAAATAATACTCGTTTTTAGGTTTTTTCACGAATAATACACCGTCGGGTTCGTTGAACCCGAAATTTAAAACTCGGGGTAGAGGAACCCGAAATTTCAAAATCGGGGTAGAGGAACCCGACTCATTCTTTTGGCGAGAGGCGAAGAAGGAGAAAGAAAAGAAAAAGAAAGAATCGGGTTTTAGAAACCCGATATTAGTGAATCGGGTTAGGCGACCCCGAGATTCCCGCATATTTCGGTTTACTCTACCCCGATTTTGAAATTTCGGGTTCCTCTACCCTAATTCTAAAATTTCGGGTTCATCTACCCCAATTCCTTCTTTTTCGCGCGGAAACAGGATTAGTCGGGTTCCTCTACCCCGATTTTTGAAATTTCGGGTTCCTCTACCCCGAGTTTCAAATTTCGGGGTTCCTGAATCCGACAGTGTATTATTTCTGAAATATCTCAAAACCGAGTATTATTTCTAAACAAAAAAATGTGTATTATTTATTTGAGATACATTTGGGTGTTCGGTTCTGAATCATGAGAAATGGGTCGGAACGGTTCCGCACCTACCGTCCGTTCCTGTGTTCTGTTGGCAAAAGGATTGGAACCGAGTAGTTTCTAGAAACGGAATATATCTCTAAGATGCGGAATGGACTCCTCTGTCAACACCCGGATTTTTAAGTCCAGATGCCTATTATGCCGTAAATCTCAATCCCAGGAATATTGTTGTTGCGAGACATAATAGTTGAATATCATAGAGTCATCATTTATTACAACACATAATCGTCTTACAAAGGTAGATCACATGATCCAATATTACAATAGTAGTTGATCTATCGATCAACGAACATCACAAATAGCGGAAGCGAAGTAGTAGTGGCTATCTAATCCACAGGCCAACGCTTGACGTCAGGAGCGGTCCTAGTTGTCGTAGACGTCCTGCTGTCCATCTTCCTCGTACTGCTGTTCACCTTCATAGTCTGGCCATTTGAATAGCCAGGGACAAAGCCATGAGTACTTTTAAAGTACTCGCAAACTAATACTAGTGTAAGCACTATCAATTTTTAGTAAGGGGATACTAAGCTATAGGTTTATTTGCATAAAGCCAAGTTTATTTCATAAACATTTAGTAAAGACTCTTCATTTGCTAAACTAACTCAAGTGGGAACATTAGTGTCATTCCCACAACTCTGTTGCGATTCAATTCAAAGTCACCATTCACCTTTTAAATTCAAGTCCCAAGTCATATGTCACATTTTTGAAAAAAAATCCTGATGACGGAACAGTATGGCCTTTCCAACCGTTCATAACCGTGGACGCGGCTATTCGAATAGTTCTACACTCTGCAGAGGTCGTACACTTGTGCCACAACATTTGCAATAATCCGTCAGGGTTAACTGGCCCTGATTTATCATACTCCGTATGCGGACTACCAACCATAACCTTTCACTTACATATTCTAGTATAGGCACCTCTCCCCATGAGCTTGGCCTCCCGGTGAAAACCGCAGTCAACCCGGGAACTGCACAGGGCTTGGGCCGTACATTCACCTCATATTAACATCATATCACATCACTTCTTTTGTTGTAGAGGCAGCCTCCAGCCTAACCCCGATGACGCTTGTTTAGAGGGAACCCATACTAAAGCACATAAATTTCTAGTTAAGCCCTTACCCATGTTGGGTATTGTGGGGGTACTTTCAAATTGGAATGGTATCGCATCCGAACCCAACCATCAGTTTTCGTAAAATTCACCAAGTCATTCACCAGTCATATTCACCTTCAAAATCTTTCAATAGAATGAATCATCATTCCAAGGTTTTTAAAGTCATTTCATCTCACATGATCCCATCTAGAGTAGTCAATTTTATTTGTTTAGCACTAGCAACTAGTCATGAGGGGTGCTAACTAGCTTGTCTTGCTCTAGGCTAACTTTGATGCTCTTGTTCTACTCTATAGCTAAACCAAGTGAATCATGAATCAAACAGTAAACTTTGATAAACAAAATTTAGTAAAGCTTGTAAAGTAAAAACTTGGGATAGGAGCATTAAGCATAGAATACAAATAATGGTGCCTTGCTCTTATAGAGCTTTGCACAAGGGAACCTTGCAAGAGTGTTAGCTTGCCTTGATTGGTGAGATGATCAAAGTTTTCTGGCTCTTCCTCCTGGTAGAATACCTCTTCCTCTTGATAGTCTCCGGTACTAGCGTCTATAAATGAATACGAGGTACACAATCACCAAACAATACTTACATGCTAGACTAAAACACACAAAAGGGTTCACACAACTTATTCTAACATCAATTCAAGCATGGTATGGTGAGTTACTTGGTTTGTTCTTATTTAAGAGAAAAATAATTTCCTCTCATTAGGAGCATTTATTTGATTTGCTATTTAAGTCTTTGGAGAAAATAATTTCCTCTCATTAAATCCTATCAAGATTTAATCTCCACAATTAATAATAAGGTATGAAATATAAGTTGACCCAGGTCAACCTTTCATATCTATTATGAGGGAGTAATTATTTAAATGAGGTGCTACACCTCATATAATTTAAAACTAACATCTAAATGATTTAAAATCTCTAAGTAACCAAGCATGAGGCTTATTAGACCAAGGTCAGTACCTCTATTTGAATTACTTAGGATCACAATTTAAATGAGAGAGAAGCTCCCATACTATTTAAATAAATTTATGTGTATGTGTTAAATGGACTAGAAATGGCTCCATAGCCATTATTTGAATCTAGTCCATGATCATGCAAAACAACTATGCTATATTTTTGCATAAACAATTAGATTATGTCAAATGTGAATTATTAGCGTTGGAATCAACTAAAAATCATTTATAGATAATTTTTAGTATTTATTTGAAGTTAGAAAAGGCCCTGCCTTGTTATTTTTATCATTTGAATTTAACTACGAATTTGGACATGGGACCAGTGGCATTGGATAGATAATTTCGTTGGCTTTCCAACGGTATAAAGTTTGTTAGATTTGGTTTGGTAGATTTCAAACTATTCAAAAATTACTAAAGCATCTGCTGGACAAATCTAATTATGATTAAATCTAAATTTGAATTAGTGGGCTAGGCGGGAAACGGTAACGGGCCAAAAGAGAGGAAACGAGCTGGGCTGGCCCAACTAGCGCTGCCCACGCCGCGGGCCGTCTGACGAAGTGGGGCCTGCGCGTCAGTCTGTATTAAAACCCGAAACGGTACCTGGCAACGTGCGCCGTTAGATTAGAAGGGGATCGTGCGGTTGAGGGGGGTCTTCTTCCCCGGCGAGAGGAGGGCGTGCTGGCGATGGAGGGAGGGGGTCGGCGGCGTGACGGAGGTTCCCGCGGGGCTCTGCTGGGTGCTGGGCGTCGTTGTCGAGGACAAGGAAGCTCCTGGTACCGTCGGCGAGGCGTGGGGAGGCGCGGATCGATGGCGATGATCTGCGGACTCCGGCGGCTCCGAGCTTCAAATTGGGGCGGCTCCGGCGTTAATTGGATGAGCTAGTGGTGTGGGAAGACTCAGTGGTGAGAGGGGAGCAAGAGGGTGTGAGCGATTGGGTCGAGAGGGTGCTCCTTTTATAGGAGGGCGAGGGTTCCGTGGGTGCTGCGAAGGGGCGGCCATGGCGCGGCGTCTCCAGCGATCGAAGGGGCAAGCTAGGGGGTGCGTGAGGTAGGCGATGACTAGGCAGAGCTAATGCGCGTGAAGGGGCAGCGAGGGAAGGACGAGGGCGTGCGGGCAACGCTCGAGTGCTCTCAGTACGGGTGCGGCAGAGCGTTGATGATGGCGACGGTGTCCGGGCGAGCGCGAGCTAGTGAGGATGTCTAGGGGGTAGCCGTAGGCGTGGTGATCATGTGTGCCAAGTGGGAGAGGGAGAGAAGGACGAGAGCGTCCAGGCGAGGGGCGTACTGCGGCGTCCAGTGCGTCGTCTGGGCGCGCTCACCGCGTGTCTGGCACGCCGTGGCGAGGTACTGGGCGCGCGCGTTCTGGACCGTAGCGTGTGTCTCCTTGCTTAGGGCTGGTATCAGCAGGTTCAGTGAGGAGTAGGATACCTAGTTGACATGGTACAAGGGGCCAGAGAGGAAGAATAACCATGAGTGGCATGGTGATGTTCTCATGGCCGGCATGGTGCAATGGTGATCATTTCTTGGCTTTAATCGACCAAACCAGTACATGGATTGATGCAGGGGAGGTACAGGAGCAGCAATGATCAAAGGGAGAAAGGGGTTTAGGCAAGAATCCAGAGGATAATAGCAGGTAGTGCAATTCTGGAACAGTGCCTGCCATGTGTTCGATGAAATGGCCGCATGAAGAAAAAGTTGGAATTTTGGGAAATCTTTTTGGTGGAGCTCAAACATATAATTAAAGAGAAAGAGTGGTGGTGGTGGTGGTCAATTTGGTGAAGATTTGTGAGATTTCAAATTTGGGGTTATCTTCTCATTAATTCAAAGTCTCCACTTGGCAAATCTCTACTGGTCAACCTGGTCAACATTAGCATGTGTGGTCAACATGAAAGTTGTTCACCATCACTTGGTCTTGGATGACATGGCTTTGGTTGACCAAGTTTGGTTGAGGAATCAGAAGATAAATGGGTGCAAAGTGGTGAAGAAAATAAAAATGGGACATATGACCATTATCATATGTGAATTGAATTTGAGATTTTCTTTGATTTGATTCTTGTTTCTTTGATGCATTTGTGTTTGTTTATCATATATAAGTATTCTACAAGCAAGAGATCAAGCAATGGTGGCCTTGGTTGAAGATTTGCAAATTTGGCTAAGTGTATGTGAGTGAATTTTGGGGATTTTCTCACTATGTGATTTCTCTCCATTTGATTTGACTTTTGTTGACTCTAATGTGATTCTTATGGGTTTAGAAACATGTTCAAACCATTGAAACCATTTCAAATGGTCTTGTTCAAAGATTTGCAAATTTGGCCTTAATACATAAGAGATGAGGTGTCAAATTTTACTAAACTTGTAAATGGTTGATCTTGCTTTACTTGGACATGGGTTAGGGTCAATTTAGTGTTATATTAGGTTGAGAGATGGTTCCCATCCTTTGGTCAAGGTTTAAAGTCATAAGGCAAAAATTGGTGAAATGGCTATGTGCCACATATGCCTCTATGCATATGTTGCATTTGAGTTTTAATTTGACTTGGCTTGACCCAAATGGTGTTGTTGAGTGTTGAAATGGTATATAGGAGTGATCCCATCATTCACAACATGTATTAGGGTCAATATTCTTAAATCCGCAAATTTGCTATTTTACTCTCATATGCTTCTATGGCATTTTTAGTTTCTTTTCCTTTTCTTTGGGATCAACTTGGATTGGGTTTGATAAGTGCTAGATAAGGTGTATGATGGTTTTCCAAATCTCTAAACAAGGTAGAAGAGCTTAGGGTAAGGATTTATAAATATAGCCATAGGCACATATGCCTTTTTCTTATTTAATTTCCTTTTATTTTATTTTAACTAGGATGGTGACAAGAGGGGTGAGGTTTAGGGTTTAAGATTATTTCAAACTACTATAACAAGCAATCATGGCAATTGCACAAGAATTAAGCAAGATCACTATGCCTCAAACTTGATTCAATAAAAGTTTTTGTTGGTTCCAAAATTTGGAACTAGGGAAATTCATTTGTTTTGTTTTGAAATTTTGGGGATGTTACATCCTCCGACCAAATTGGTGAAATCTGGAGGAACGCCTCGCTAAGCATTGCTCCACGCATGTGGAAAAAAATGTCTTATCGCTAGTCTCGCGTGGCGGAAGCGCGGTGGTAGCCCAATGATACGTCTCCGACGTATCGATAATTTCTTATGTTCCATGCCACATTATTGATGATATCTACATGTTTTATACACATTATATGTCATATTTATGTGTTTTCCGAACTAACCTATTGACGAGATGCCGAAGTGCCAGTTCCTGTTTTCTGCTGTTTTTGGTTTCAGAAATCCTAGTAAGGAAATATTCTCGGAATTGGACGAAATCAATGCCCAGCATCTTAGAATCCCCGGGAGCTTCCAGAACACCCGAGAGCCGCCAGAGAGGGGCCACAGGGGGCCCACACATGGTGGCGGCGCGGCCCAGGAGTGGGGCGCGCCACCCTAGTGTCTGGTGGCCCCAGACCCCTTCTGACGCTGCCCTTCCGCCTATTTAAGGTCTCCGTCGCGAAAACCCTATCATATTCGACGAAACCAGAGAAAACCTTCCAGAGCCGCCGCCATCGCGAAGCCAAGATCTGGGGGACAGGAGTCTCTGTTCCGGCACGCCGCCGGGACGGGGAAGTGCCCCCGGAAGGCTTCTCCATCGACACCACCGCCATCTTCATCAACGCTGCTGTCTCCCATGAGGAGGGAGTAGTTCTCCATCGAGGCTCGGGGCTGTACCGGTAGCTATGTGGTTCATCTCTCTCCTATGTGCTTCAATACAATAATCTCATGAGCTGCCTTACATGATTGAGATTCATATGATGATGCTTGTAATCTAGATGTCATTATGCTAGTCAAGTGGATTTTACTTATGTGATCTCCGGAGACTCCTTGTCCCACGTGTGTAAAGGTGACAGTGTGTGCACCGTGTGGGTCTCTTAAGCTATATTTCACAGAATACTTATTCACTGCTATGAATGGCATAGTGAAGTGCTTATTTGTATCTCTTTATGATTGCAATGTGTTTTGTATCACAATTTATCTGCGTGCTACTCTAGTGATGTTATTAAAGTAGTTTATTCCTCCTGCACGGTGTAATGGTGACAGTGTGTGCATCGTGTAGTACTTGGCGTAGGCTATGATTGTGATCTCTTGTAGATTATGAAGTTAACTATTGCTATGATAGTATTGATGTGATCTATTCCTCCTTTCGTAGTGTGAAGGTGACAGTGTGCATGCTATGTTAGTACTTGGTTTCGTTATGTTGATCTGTTATGCACTCTAAGGTTATTTAAATATGAACATTGAATATTGTGGAGCTTGTTAACTCCGGCATTGAGGGTTCGTGTAATCCTACACAGTTAGTGGTGTTCATCATCCAACAAGAGGGTGTAGAGTCTAGCATCTATCTATTTATTCTGTTATGTGATCAATGTTGAGAGTGTCCACTAGTGAAAGTATGATCCCTAGGCCTTGTTCCTAAATACTGCTATCGCTGCTTGTTTACTGTTTTACTGCATCTTTACTGCCTGCATTATTACTACCATCAACTGCACGCCAGCAAGCACTTTTCTGGCGCCGTTACTACTGCTCATATTCATGCATACCACTTGTATTTCACTATCTCTTCGCCGAACTAGTGCACATATTAGGTGTGTTGGGGACACAAGAGACTTCTTGCTTTGTGGTTGCAGGGTTGCATGAGAGGGATATCTTTGACCTCTTCCTCCCTGAGTTCGATAAACCTTGGGTGATCCACTTAAGGGAAACTTGCTGCTGTTCTACAAACCTCTGCTCTTGGAGGCCCAACACTGTCTACAAGAATAGAAGCACCCGTAGACATCAAGCACTTTTCTGGCGCCGTTGCCGGGGAGGAAAGGTAAAAGGCACTCATACTCCGGTCCCAGGTAAAGTACTTTTCTGTTGCTGTTGTGTGTGTGCTCGAAGCTATTTCCTTTAGATCCTGCAATTGCATCTTTTTGTTTCTTGTTTACACTAGTAAGGCATAATGGAAAACAACAAAAATATGAGAGATCTTTATGAACTTTATCTTGAATTAGGACATGATGTGTTTGAAGAGAGAATTAAAAAACCCATGGAACTTTATATGCATGCTAATGGGAATGTTATTAATATGAATGCTTTGAACACCATTGTTGCTAATGCTATGGAAAATTCTAAGCTTGGGGATGTCGGTTTTGATGAAAATGATCTCTTTAGCCCTCCGGGTATTGAGGAGAAAGTTTATGTTGATTATGATATGCCTCCCATATATGATGATTATAATGATAGTGGTCTTTTGGTGCCGCCTACTATGGAGGATAAATTTAATTATGATTACAATATGCCTCCTATATTTGATGATGAGAATAATAATGATAGCTACTTTGTTGAATTTGCTCGCACTACAACTAATAAAATTGATTATGCTTATGTGGAGAGTAATAATTTTATGCATGAGACTCATGATAAGAATGTTTCATTTGATAGTTGTATTGTTGAGTTTGCTCATGATGCTACTGAAAGTTATTATGAGAGAGGAAAATATGGTTGTAGAAGTTTTCATGTTACTAAAATGCCTCTCTACATGCTGAAATTTTTGAAGCTACACTTGTTCTATCTTCCTATGCTTATTACTTTGCTCTTCATGAACTTGTTTATTTACAAGATTCCTTTTCATAGGAAGCATGTTAGGCTTAAATTTGTTTTGAATTTGCTTTTTGATGCTCTCTTTTGCTTCAACTCTTATTTCTTGCGAGTGCATCATTAAAACTGCTGAGCCCATCTTAATGGCTATAAAGAAAGCACTTCTTGGGAGATAACCCATGTGTTTATTTTGCTACAGTACCACTATTTTATATTTGTGTCTTGGAAGTTGTTACTACTGTAGCAACCTCTCCTTATCTTAGTTTTGTTGCATTGTTGTGCCAAGTAAAGTCTTTGATAGTAAGGTTCATACTAGATTTGGATTACTGCGCAGAAACAGATTTCTTGCTGTCACGAATCTGGGCCTAATTCTCTGTAGGTAACTCAGAAAATTATGCACCAATTTACGTGAGTGATCCTCAGATATGTACGCAACTTTCATTCAATTTGGGCATTTTCATCTGAGCAAGTCTGGTGCCACTTTAAAATTCGTCTTTACGGACTGTTCTGTTTTGACAGATTCTGCCTTTTATTTCGCATTGCCTCTTTTGCTGTGTTGGATGGATTTCTTTGTTCCATTACCTTCCAGTAGCTTTGGGCAATGTCCAGAAGTGTTAAGAATGATTGTGTCACCTCTGAACATGTGAATTTTTTATTATGCACTAACCCTCTAATGAGTTTGTTTCGAGTTTGGTGTGGAGTAAGTTTTCAAGGGTCAAGAGAGGAGGATGATATACTATGATCAAGAAGAGTGAAAAGTCTAAGCCTGGGGATGCCCCGGTGGTTCATCCCTGCATATTTCAAGAAGACTCAAGCATCTAAGCTTGGGGATGCCCAAGGCATCCCAAGGCATCCCCTTCTTCATCGACAAATTATCAGGCTCCTTCTCTTGAAACTATATTTTTATTCGGTCACATCATATGTACTTTACTTGGAGCGTCTGTGTGCTTTTGTTTGTGTTTTTGTTTGAATAAATGCTTGTGTGGGAGAGAGACACGCTCCGCTGGTTCATATGAACACATGTGTTCTTAGCTTTTAATGTTCATGGCGAAGGTTGAAACTGCTTCGTTCATTGTTATATGGTTGGAAACGGAAAATGCTACATGTAGTAATTGGTAAAATGTCTTGGATAATGTGATACTTGGCAATTGTTGTGCTCATGTTTAAGCTCTTGCATCATATACTTTGCACCTATTAATGAAGAAATACATAGAGCTTGCTAAAATTTGGTTTGCATAATTGGTCCCTCTAAAGTCTAGATAATTTCTAGTATTGAGTTTGAACAACAAGGAAGACGGTGTAGAGTCTTATAATGTTTACAATATGTCTTTTATGTAAGTTTTGCTGCACCGGTTCATCCTTGTGTTTGTTTCAAATAACCTTGCTAGCCTAAACCTTGTATCGAGAGGGAATACTTCTCATGCATCCAAAATCCTTGAGCCAACCACTATGCCATTTGTGTCCACCATACCTACCTACTACATGGTATTTCTCCGCCATTCCAAAGTAAATTGCTTGAGTGCTACCTTTAAATAATTCAAAATTTATCACCTCTTATTTGTGTCAATGTTTTATAGCTCATGAGGAAGTATGTGGTGTTTATCTTTCGATCTTGTCATTTACTTCGGACAGACTTTCACCAATGGACTAGTGGCTCATTCGCTTATCCAATAATTTTGCAAAAAGAACTGGCAATGGGGTGCCCAGCCCCAATTAATTAACTTGCATTAATAATTCTCTTCACATGTTTTGCTCTGATCTATCAGTAAGCAACTTAATTTTGCAAATAGACACTCCTCCATGGTGTGTGAATGTTGGAAGGCACCCGAGGATTCGGTTAGCCATGGCTTGTGTAAGCAAAAGGTTGGGAGGAGTGTCATCCATGAATAAAACTAAAATACATGTGTAAACAAAAGAGAAGAGGGATGATCTACCTTGCTGGTAGAGATAACGTCCTTCATGGGAGCCGCTCTTGAAAGTCTGGTTGATAAGGTAGTTAGAGTACCCGCTACCATTCGTTGACAACAACAAACACCTCTCAAAACTTTATTTGCATGCTCTCTTTATGTTTTCAAAACCAAAGCTCTAGCACAAATATAGCAATCGATGCTTTCCTCTTTGAAGGACCTTTCTTTTACTTTTATGTTGAGTCAGTTCACCTATTTCTCTCCACCTCAAGAAGCAAACACTTGTGTGAACTGTGCATTGATTCCTACATACTTGCATATTGCACTTGTTATATTACTTTACATTGACAATATCCATGAGATATACATGTAATAAGTTGAAAGCAACCGCTGAAACTCAATCTTCCTTTGTGTTGCTTCAATACCTTTACTTTGATTTATTGCTTTATGAGTTAACTCTTATGCAAGACTTATTGATGCTTGTCTTGAAAGTACTATTCATGAAAAGTCTTTGCTTTATGATTCATTTGTTTACTCATGTCATTACCATTGTTTTGATCGCTGCATTCATTACATATGCTTACAATAGTATGATCAAGGTTATGATGGCATGTCACTCCAAAAATTATCTTTGTTATCGTTTACCTGCTCGGGACGAGCAGGAACTAAGCTTGGGGATGCTGATACGTCTCCGACGTATCGATAATTTCTTATGTTCCATGCCACATTATTGATGATATCTACATGTTTTATACACATTATATGTCATATTTATGCGTTTTCCGAAACTAACCTATTGACGAGATGCCGAAGTGCCAGTTCCTGTTTTCTGCTATTTTTGGTTTCAGAAATCCTAGTAAGGAAATATTCTCGGAATTGGACGAAATCAACGCCCAGCATCTTAGAATCCCCGGGAGCTTCCAGAACACCCGAGAGCCGCCAGAGAGGGGCCACAGGGGGCCCACACATGGTGGCGGCGCGGCCCAGGAGGGGGGCGCGCAGCCCTAGTGTCTGGTGGCCCCAGACCCCTTCTGACACTGCCCTTCCGCCTATTTAAGGTCTCCGTCGCGAAAACCCTATCACGTTCGACGAAACCAGAGAAAACCTTCCAGAGCCGCCGCCATCGCGAAGCCAAGATCTGGGGGACAGGAGTCTCTGTTCCGGCACGCCGCCGGGACGGGGAAGTGCCCCCGGAAGGCTTCTCCATCGACACCACCGCCATCTTCATCAACGCTGCTGTCTCCCATGAGGAGGGAGTAGTTCTCCATCGAGGCTCGGGGCTGTACCGGTAGCTATGTGGTTCATCTCTCTCCTATGTGCTTCAATACAATAATCTCATGAGCTGCCTTACATGATTGAGATTCATATGATGATGCTTGTAATCTAGATGTCATTATGCTAGTCAAGTGGATTTTACTTATGTGATCTCCGGAGACTCCTTGTCCCACGTGTGTAAAGGTGACAGTGTGTGCACCGTGTGGGTCTCTTAGGCTATATTTCACAGAATACTTATTCACTGTTATGAATGGCATAGTGAAGTGCTTATCTATATCTCTTTATGATTGCAATGTGTTTTGTATCACAATTTATCTGCGTGCTACTCTAGTGATGTTATTAAAGTAGTTTATTCCTCCTGCACGGTGTAATGGTGACAGTGTGTGCATCGTGTAGTACTTGGCGTAGGCTATGATTGTGATCTCTTGTAGATTATGAAGTTAACTATTGCTATGATAGTATTGATGTGATCTATTCCTCCTTTCGTAGTGTGAAGGTGACAGTGTGCATGCTATGTTAGTACTTGGTTTGGTTATGTTGATCTGTTATGCACTCTAAGGTTATTTAAATATGAACATTGAATATTGTGGAGCTTGTTAACTCTGGCATTGCGGGTTCGTGTAATCCTACACAGTTAGTGGTGTTCATCATCCAACAAAAGGGTGTAGAGTCTAGCATCTATCTATTTATTCTGTTATGTGATCAATGTTGAGAGTGTCCACTAGTGAAAGTATGATCCCTAGGCCTTGTTCCTAAATACCGCTATCGCTGCTTGTTTACTGTTTTACTGCATCTTTACTGCCTGCATTATTACTACCATCAACTGCACGCCAGCAAGCACTTTTCTGGCGCCGTTACTACTGCTCATATTCATTCATACCACTTGTATTTCACTATCTCTTCGCCGAACTAGTGCACCTATTAGGTGTGTTGGGGACACAAGAGACTTCTTGCTTTGTGGTTGCAGGGTTGCATGAGAGGGATATCTTTGACCTCTTCCTCCCTGAGTTCGATAAACCTTGGGTGATCCACATAAGGGAAACTTGCTGCTGTTCTACAAACCTCTGCTCTTGGAGGCCCAATACTGTCTACAAGAATAGAAGCACCCGTAGACATCACCCAACACGCGTGGCGGACGCGCAGCGGAAGCACGGCGGCAGCTAGGCACGCCCGGCAGCGGCCCAACACGTGCGGCGGCGGCCAGGCATGCATGGCAGCGTCAAGCACGCCCGGCGGCAAGAATGCGCGGCGACCAGGCACGCACGGCGGCGGCAAGCACGCCTGGCGGCAAGAATGCGCGGCGCCCACACCATGGTCCTCCCATTTTGTTGTTGATTTTGGCCTGTGTTAATTTTGATTTGCACAAAAAAATCATGTTTAGGCTGTGTTGATTTTGATTTGGATAAAAAAAATCATGTTTAGGCCATTCTGTCGCTGTGCAATTCCAGAACCGAACATAAAATGGAACCATTCCATTCCTCGACTTTTTCTGAACCGAACACGGGGTTGGAACCATCCCATGACGTCGGAATGGAACCATTCCATTCCGTCTCAGCTAGGAGCGGTCATGGTCTCGTATCATATAGATTAAGGGATTTGCTAGTTCTCAACTAGCTGAAAACTAACTTCGTGCTTAGTTAAGTCTTACACCATTTGATTTACATCTTGATTCATGCTAGTCATGAGTTGCAACTAAAATTAGATGACATCATCTAACTGAGAATGAAATTCAATCAACTAACAAATAGGTACACCCATAGATTAAATTCTTATAAGTTGGTGAGTGTTCTAGCCACGGTCGTGTTTGAAGATAGATAGGAGTACTATACCTAGATCATAAATTTAACCAACATAAACTAAAACGCATAAAATAAAAATTATATTATTACAATGTAGAACATCTATTTTTTTAATAATATATATTATAAAATGTATACTGACGTGGGCATTACCCTTCGGGTAACCGACATTGCCCTACCCAGCACGATCTAGTTGGAGGCCCATGAAGGTATTCAATGACAAGACGAGCCACTTGAATGGCGAAGCGGAAGATTCCTTGACAGGCAAGGCAAGGAAGGAGCCGAATAAGGAAGGTTTAGAGATAGAATTATTGTAAATCTAGTCGTACTCGGTTAGATCTCTTGAGATCTGGCCTCCTATATAAAGGCCAGGAGAGGGGCTGCCGAGGGACACGTGCAATCTTAGCAATCTTAGCCACCAAAAATCTAGAGCTAGGTCGCCGCAGCACTTAGCCTCTCGACGAGATCTCAGCCGAACCCTTCGGCACCCCATTGTAACCCAATATTCTCATAATCAAGATCAGACAGGCAGGACGTAAGGGTTTTACCTCATCGAGGGCCCTGAACCTAGGTAAATCGCTCTCCCCGCTTGTCTGTGAACCGATGTCTCGTGTCAGCTTACAGGATTCCATCAACCCTAAGCCCCTATCGGAGGGCATTGCCGAGGAGCTCCCTCGACAATTGGCGCCGTCTGTGGGGACCTTGTCGGCACAAGATCGGTCATCGGTAGATCCAGTCATGTCATCGGCAACTTCATCGACACCGTCATCGCCAAGTCTGGGAAGCCCGATTCGATTCGGCTCCTATGAATTCACCCCGCACAGCGACTCGTCCTGCTCGACCTTCTCAGATCTACAAGGAAACATGGAGATGACCTTCGGCAGCGTCCACTACAACGTCAACGCGGAAGGAATTCTTCGACTGCTGGAGCCACTCGCCTCTGGATCGACAGATCCAAGCACGTCATCATCAATCGACCTTTCGGCTGGTCTGACAGACTCAACGAACTCGCCTGCGTCGTCGACTTCTCGTTCAACGTCTTCCATGTCGGTTGGATCTGACGATCCCGCATCTTCGGAGATAACCTCATACTACTTCTTGCACTGCGATACCAGGCACGGGCTAGGTTCAAGCGACACACCGTTCATCTGCGATGCCCAGTATTCGTCGGGAGAGGACAGTGTCGACAGCATCTTCCAAGGTACCACGCGGAGAACGACACACCACCAGGTTTAAGTCGCCAATAACACGGGAAGCACAAGGCATAGGGGAGACGGATATCACACCCCTCGTTCCAGTAGACGAGCAAGTTTCGAAAACAGTGACATCAACAACAACAGCGATTACACCATCGTGGACGAGGAGTGGGCAGCAGCCAAGGCAGCCGTACTTAACAACACGCCGCTCCCCGCAGGAACCTCGGTTGGAACCTTCAACGCTTATCGTTCTATACTAGAGAAAAACCGGAAGCACCTATCGAAAGAGCAAGCCACCCTCGAGAGACGCTTAACTGCCGCGGAACAATCTAGGAGAGGTTCGCGAGGAAGCGCCTCTCGAAGCACTCAAGGGGCGGGCAAGCACCGATCAAGATTATCCAGACTCTCGGAAGATGACGCCAGGGAAATAACATCGAACCTGACCAAGTCTTTTATGACCACGGACACCGCAGGCATGCCACGGCCAAAAACCGTCGCAGGAGCAACTGCCAATCTCGCGGCATACCTCATCAATCAGCGCCCTGAAGGTTCTATGGCCCAAGCCCATCGAGGTGCCCTAGAAAGTCTCGCGATACTGGGGGACAACCTGGTCCCGCGGAAGGAAAAGACCACGCTACAGGCCAGTGGCTCAAAGCATCATGCGACAGACGCTCGAGATGAAATCACTCAGAGCAGAATCGACAAAGCAAGGCGACGATGCGCCGCTAGGGAGGAATATGACAGTGATTCTTCAGATGAAAGCCATGAGAACGATGGCGAGCTAAGGGGGGCCGATTGTTTAAGCTACAAAATCCGCGAGGCGATGCCCCCCAGAAAGTTCAAACCCACTCCTACTGACGCCGCCAAATACGATGGACAGCAGGAGCCGAGGTCCTGGATAGACGACTACTTGTAGACTGTGATTCTGCACAAAGGAAATCAGATAGCAGCAATGCAATGCTTGCAGCTTTACCTAAAGGACTCAGCACGAGCTTGGTTAAGAGGTATGCCGAAGGGTTCCATCAAATCAAGGGACGATCTAGTAGACGCTTTTGTTGACAATTTCCAAGCAACATACAAAAGGCCCGTTGGGATTGAGGAATTACGACATTGCCAGCAGAAGCAGAAGGAATCGATGCGTGCATACATCGGGAGATTCACCAAGCTCCTAAACGCTGCCGAAGACGTTTCTGTCGACAGAGCAATCGATGCCTTCAGCGACGGCATCCGACGTGAAAACTACATAGAGGAACTCGGTTGCAAAAAACCAAAAACAATAACCAAGTTAATGGAGATCGCCAACAGCTGGGCTGATGGCGAGGACAACGTACGAAGGCCACGACAACGCAGTGATGATGAAGATGACGACCAGCCGAAGCATGATTCGGGTGGACGAAGGGATCGTCACAAGAAAAGGAAAAACCGCAGCTACGACGATAGTAACCTGGTAGCCGCAGGATATTCTGATCGGCAGGATGATTGAGATGACGACAGACGAGACGATCGGCAGGATGGTAACCGGAATAATTCTGAAAACCGCGGCAACTACAAACCGCGACCACAGAGGACTCCCGAGCTACCCTTCGCCGAGCAGATCAACGCTCCTTGCTACTTGCACTCGTACATTGATTCCAAGGACAACAAAACAAAGTCAAGCCACCTGCTCAGAGATTGTAGGCAGTTCCTTGACATGGAGAAACTCATCCGACAGAAGCAACAGCAACCACCACCTCCACCACCACCACCCCAGCACCAGGTCCAGCAGGCTCAGCCTCATCAACCCAATGAGGCGTTCCCACCACCACGTGGGCAGATGAGCATGATCCACATGACAGGTGTCTCAAGAAGAGAAATGAAGAAGCTCACCCGAGAAATTAATCTGGCAGAAAGTATCATGGCGAACATCCCTGAGTATGTCGAGTGGTCGTCTCAGAATATTACGTTCGGTCGAGCAGATCACCCGATGACCATACCAAAACCAGGACACGATGCCTTAGTAGTCGAGGCACAAATCGGGGGGTTCAAGATGAGCAAAGTCTTCATGGATGGTGGAAGCGGGCTAAACCTGATATTCGTCGACACAATCAAAAGTATGGGGATCACCATGAGGATGCTAGAAGAAACAGACACTTGCTTCCATGGGATTCTCCCAACTTCACCGGCGTACTCTCTTGGCAAAGTTTACTTGAACGTCGTCTTTGGCAAAACCGACAACTTCAGGAAGGAAAAGATCGAGTTTGAAGTAGTGAACTGGGAATCACAGTATCACGCTATACTCGGGAGACCAGCTTATGCCAAGTTCATGGCTGTGCCGCACTAGGCATACCTCAAGCTGAAAATGCCTGGGAACAACGGGACAAACATCACAGTCTATGGAAGTTTTTCACGCTCGGACAATTGCGATCGCGACTTTCAGAGGATTGCTGTGAAGTTTGGGTTAAAATAAGAAATTGTCGATCCTCCGCCCAAGTTATCGATACGTGAAATTAAGGAGGAGAAACATGTCAGGGAAACCAAGAAGAAGCCAGCCGACCTTGCTCCAGAAGCTTCGGCAGCAAAAATTTCGGCAGATGATGGCACAGCAGTCTTAGGAGACAACAAGACATTGGCAATCGCTGTCGAGACCCCCACTGCAATCAACGACGCTTCAAAAACCGCTAACGTGGTAGACAAGCCAGAAGATAAGAAGAACCTTTTCCTTGCTTAGAATAGTCGAATAATGTTTAGCTCCTCCTTTTACTTTCAACAGGGCTCTCCCTTTCTTTTCGCCCTTTAGTCCTGTGTTTACTTTATTAATGAGAACTTAAGTTTTGATTCCTTGATAAGCATAGCAGTAATTCGGAGCACCTAATCCGCATCATCGTAACCTTCGATTACACCCCTCGGTGAACAATGGTGCAACGTAGTACGCGGCAAAAGATTGTGCTCCGAAAAAAGCCTCTACGAGTGCTAAAGGATGCAAAAATAAACAAGGACGATGATCTTTCCCTCTGCTATAGATGCCTCTACGAGCGCTGTAAATAGCAAGAGTTTGGAATTATATATAATGTAACCCACGTTCGATATTTTACTTATGGAAATATCAAAGGACAACGGGCCCATCGGCAGAGTTAATGCTCCCGATATGTTCGGGAGCTGCTGTCAGAACATACATCGGTTGAAAGCAAAGTTGCGCATACAACGGGTTTAGCAAGACCTGCAACACGAGCTGATCACTCAAACAATTTGCTGACCAACAAGTACACATACGTTTAAACGGGCAATTAAGATTTGCTCCTTAAAAAGATTTTTGCCAACGGCATCAATACGATAAATGTACATATACGTGTATCTACCGAACTTACAGTTTCAACTATGCAATCCAAACGCTTGGATGAAGTAGCCTATTTACAATAAGAACTTAACCCTGAATTACTCTTGCGGAGTTTCTCTTTCTTCAGGTACCTTCGAATCCTCTTCAAGCTTGTCAACAATTATATTGGCGGGCAGCACTACCTTCGGGTACAGCGTCTTCAAATCACCAACTGCGTTGGCGATACACAGCAGATTCGCCGAAGGATACCGTGCAAGGACAAGGGCAAGTGTAAACCGGGCCCCTGCAAAAACCTGCGCTCGCACCAAGTCTCGAATTTTCTTGGTGTTCCCAAATTCAGACATCAGAGTCAACAGCGTAGGAGGGACCGCGTTCAAGGGGAACATTGTCTTCCAAATTACCCTCAGGGCTTTGTAGCACTTGTCGAAGAAATGATGGACCTGCTGGACCCGATCTTGGAATTGCACGACAGCCGAAGCTTTCGAGTGCTCCCTCCAGAAAATTTCTTCGGCTGATGACAGTTGAGTCAATGCGTTCACGCGCTCGTGAATTCGCTTGTTCTGTTCAGCACGGTTCAGGGCTATGACTAGCAAAGGAATTAATTGAAAGATCAGACGATATGTTTGACAAAGAATAATAAGCACAAGGACCAAGAAAACTTACAGTTCAAACTTTCAGTGGCCTTATGCAGTTCAGTAAGAGCATAGCGCTCTACGTCGGCTGCAATTTCGCCCTTCTTCCTAACAATGGCAGCCAAGGCATAGGTACTGCGCAGATCCTTTTCCATCTGCGCAATCCGATCCTTCATACGCTGGATCCGATCCCCTTCAGAAAGAGCACCCGAAGAATCATCGACAAACGCAGGCATTGGGAAAATCTGCAAAGAACAGCGTCAAAGGCATGACGGGTTGCATCGCTTCAGCATAAGAAATAACCTCCCATCGGGAGAATGCAAGCATAAAAGTCATAGCAAGGGTACACTAGCAAACATTGCTAGTACGGTATTTATTACAATCACAAGGTTTGTGACAGAACAATGTTTCACATCGATTTAAAATGAAGTTTGTTACAACAATCAAGGGGCTTGAGTCAGGGTCGATAAACTTGGGCCAGCCGATGTTTTCTTTGATGAAACCAGTTCAAGGAGCTGACGCGCACATGTAAGAGCTGACGTTTTGAAGGTGCTTAAGTCAATGAACTGCCCATCTTGATCTTTCGGAAGCTCCCTAGACATCTTCTCAATGTCTGCCTTGAAGCCATGACCCATCATAAGTTGGAAGGCTAGGAGTGCACTGTAAGTACGTGAAGTACGTTTGAATACCTCTATAACCTCCTTGGTGTCGACTGCGAAGGCATCGATCAGCTGCCCTAGAGTCTTGTCTTGATTGATCTTGGGGAAAATCATCGAGTGCATCTGTGCCATGGCACCTTTACCCTTATCAAGGAGCTCCCGCGTAAGCTGGTGTGCGGCAAGAGTCATTGACACACTGTTTGCCGGAGAGTTGTTTGGGACTTTATCCAAGGCATCGGCAGGGATGTCAGCGGCTTCTGCAAGGGAATGAAAAGGGAAAAGTTATTATCAAAGGGTTGAATTTCCAAAGTGATAATCGACAGGGAAGCATAAAAAGAATTACCAAGCAAAGCCAAGGAAGATTGGCGAAGAAGTTCATCCTTTTCAGTCAACCGAGCTTCGGCGACCAGCCTAGACGCCTCTTCTTCCTTCAGCTTTTCCTTCAGCTTGCTGAGTTCCTCTTTCAAGGAGTCGACCTTGTGGCGAGCGGCAGCAGCAATTTTGTTTGCGCCTTCCAATTTCAAGGAAGAGGAGTTAACTTCTTTCTGCAGCCGAACTTTGTCCGCTTCCAGAGAAGTAAATTGGGAGGCAAAGGCCTCCAAGGAAGATATAACGCCTCGCAGATCCTTAAGAAAAGGGGAAAATAGATATTTGACGAAGAATCATTAATCAAGGCACATTCAGGAAAGTTAGCGATACGATTGAGGATGAGTTACAGTTTTCCCTGAAGGAGGAGTTGCGGCGGCGACAGTCGAAGGGATATCCTTCCCCTTGGAAAGGGAGGAGGCAGTCGATACTTGAGCCGCGGGGGTTGCAGTAGGAGCCGAAGCTTCGGAAGCTGCGACGTTCGGCAGAGCGGCGTCAGATAGGGCCTTCTTAGGTGGAGGCTCAATGAGACCTTCGTCACTGCGAAAGAAAACGGAAAAAGGCGCTTACAGGTCGAAGAGATCGTCTTCATCGGCAAAGCCGCCGGTTGACCTCTTCGCAGGAGGAGCTCTGACTTCCTCCACAGCTGCATTAATAAAGGTGAAAGATCGAGATGTCGCCTAGAGGGGGGGAGGGTGAATAGGCAATTACAAACTCTTGCGGATTTGTCTTGTATGAATGCGGAATTAAACTATCATTTAGTTTACAAGCACAAACCCTAAATATGCTAAGCTCAACTAAGTGTAACAATAGCAACTAGAGCTAAGCAAGATAGGCACAAGATATATGTAGCACAAGTGATAGCAAGATATATGTACTTCAAGCACGATGGCTATCACAGGGAAAGAGAGCTCGGGTATAGAAATAACCGAGGCACGCGGAGACGAGGATGTATTCCCGTGTTCCCTTGCTTTGCAACAAGGTACGTCACGTTTGGAGGAGTGGAGGTCCCACGAAGGATTCCCCGCGCCACGAAGGCTCACCCTATTCTCCGAACCACACCCACGAAGGATAATGGCCCTTTCCTTATGGTTAGCTTTTCCTCCGCTCCGGAGATGGCAAGCTCCACAACCACTTCACAAGCTCCACGAAGGAGAAGCCCGGGCCTCTTCACAATCTTCTTGAAGAGATCACCGGAGCACCAATCACCAAGCCAACTAGGAGGTCACCCTCCAAGAGTAACAAGCTCACGGTCTCTCACTCGAACAAATCGTGGTGGAGAGCTCAACACTATGCAATGATGCAAAGCAAGAACACCGGAGGTGTTCAAGTCCTTCACACTCAAATCCCACCAAAGCAACGAATGCTAGGATGAGATTGGAGAGGAAGAACAAGGGGAAAAATCAACCAAAGACTCCAAGATCTAGATCCCAAGAGATTCCCTCACTTAGAGAAGAAACGGTTTGGTGGAAGTGTAGATCTAGATCTCCTCTATCAAATCCTCAAATATGAGCAAGAATGGTTGGAGGAATCAAGGGGGAGAGCAAGTTCTTCAAATAGCAACAATGGAGGTGAGAGAATGGGAAGAACTAATTGCTCAAGGTGGAAGAAGGGCTATTTATAGTCTAGGGAGAAAAATAACCGTTGGGGAAGAAACGGGGTGTAAAACGCATAAAAAACGCCCTGAAAAAGAGCCCAGCCGGTTGCCAGGCCGGCCGACCGGCCCAGGCACCGAGGAGTCCCGGTCGGTGTCCGACCGGCCCAAAGAACCGGGCGGGCCAAAACGCGCTCACGAGGCGGCGGATAGGCCGCGGCCGCGCGGGGCGAGCAGGTGGGCCGCGTGGGCCGCTAAGGCCCGGCCGGCGTGGAGGCCGGTCCGGCGAGGGCACCGGCGGGCCGGCTGGTGACCGGCTGGGCCAGCCGGACGTGGGCAAAGCCCCGGGAAGCAGCCCGGATGGCACCGATCCTGTGCCCGGTCGGTGACCAAGGAGTGGGCAGCGCGGCGCGAGACCGGCGACCGGCTGCCACGCCTCTTTTTTTTCTTTTCTTTTCTTTTTATCCTTTTCTCTTTTTCCCTTTTCTTTAATAACAAATGCTCCCGAACTCCGAATCGCATGAAACCAATTTTGTTTGGAAGATAACAACAAATGCTATCTTATGGAAAGTGAAAACCCAAGAATCTGTAGGAGGGGATTTTATCATGAATATAAAAGGTAGAACCTTATATCATGAATAACCGGTAAAATCACCCAACCTCGAAAACGCAATAGAAGATGCATGTGAACTCCGTTTTCGATGAACTTGGGCTTGTTGTAAAGCTAGCAACAAGCTCAAGAACCTCACACCGAGAAATACCAAGAAGCAATAAGAGTATGCAACGCATGCAAGGATTGAGCTCCCTAAGACGATGTGATCAAGTTAACCAACCGAAAGCCCCTCTTGATAGTGCGGCTATCTATCCTATAATCCGGTCTCCCATCAACCACCTCGAGACCGGCAAAAGGAAAACCTATCAAGGTCATACCTTTGCCTTGCGCATCCCATCACTTGATCATTGTCGCTTCGTGAATACTCACAAATGCTCCCCCATACACTATGATGGGAAAGGTTCATTGATGCACATCTTCACTATCACCAAATGGACGGCAAGCTTCAAGCATGTGATCCACACAAGATGCTCATCTTGAACTTGCCCAATTCAACCTTGTATCTTCTCATACTCACTTAAGATAGAGCATGGCTAATATTGAGTTCCACATAAGAACTCCATCTTCATTTCTTCTTCTTGATCATATCACATATATATCTTCATACCGATGATCTTGATGCCAATACACAAGGTATATCTTTATCTTCATGGCATCCATATTTGAATCCAACACATGGAGAGCAAGTAGTACCTATGGAATATTCCTTCATATAAACTCAATGAAAACATTAGTCCATAGGGGTTGTCATTAATTACCAAAACCACACATAGGGGCAATGTACCCTTACAATCTCCCCCATTTTGGTAATTGATGACAACCACAATAAGAGGGTTTATATAATGAATATTAGTGACATGTACGCAACTTATCCGAGAATAAGTTGTATACAAGAGGTTGTATTTGATATGGTCAAGTAACACAAAGCTACTAGCCCATATCAAAACCGGCTCTACTCATACAACTACAACAAATGCAATGGATGTAAGTAGAACCAATATATATAGAGAAAACTCCCCCACAATGTATGCACGTGTGATGAACATGAATTCATTGCATACATTGTCAAGATTAACCTTTGGGATAGTTTCCACTATATATATACAACCATGCAAGACATATAAATGTGGAATGCATGAGAGGCAAAACACTTAAGCACAAACCAAACTTAAGTATAAAACCATTCCCTTAAACCCTCTAAACTTCTCCCCCATTGGCATCGATTGTCAAAATGGGTGAAAAATTTAGAAGGCCAATATAATGTGAGTTCCTCCCCAAAGTGTGCACTTCTCATAATTTGAGTGGAATCAAGTGCACATATCCAATGATGAATACTTGAAGGAAGTCAAACTATATTGAGGATCAAAGATTGCATAAAGATAACATGGTGAAGTGAGCTTCAACAAATAAAGCAAGCAATCAAAGATCCAATTGGACAAACAAAGATATCATGATAAGAGAGATATAGTGCTTCTAAAAATAAGAAAGCTCCCCAAGGTTCGTGCACAATTTATAATGTTTGCATTTGAATACAATATGCACAAACATGGAATCCTCACTCCCTATATATCATTTAGAACACAACTAAGATAAAGAGAGTATGCTTATCAAGAACAACTTTAGTCCAACAATTACGAGATATGAGTGCATGAAGAAAATAAATAAACCAAGCACTCATAAATTTTCTTTACCAACCCACTAAAAACAAAAGGGGTAAAAGATGGTCGGCAAAGAACAAGGATATCAAGATGATGGATTAACGCTCTTATGTATATGAGTTTCTAAAGTGGACAAAGTGATCCATAAAGAAACATGCACACACAAGAGGTTAACAAAATAGATAAGACGAGATATCCAAGATGAAGTCATAAAATATACCAAAAGATGTTTGCTTAAGAAGCATATATAGCCTATGGCTTCAATTTTCACTTATGGTATATGAATGAACTTCAACCAAGTTAAACCTCAAAAACAACACAACTAACAATAAGGGAAGTAGAGCTAGTTGGAGTGTTTTGAGAAAGGCAACAAGTATCACAAATACGGATTTATTTCACAAATTCATCAATATTGCACACAAGAGCTCTTTGAGGAATTGATATGCAATAAATTGCTAGAGGGCATATTTGTGATAGGTGAATCATAAAATATGATATATATATAACCTATCATATGCATCTTCTCAAATTACTCAAATGTTCAATAAGAAGTTTTACTTTAAAAGGGGTTTTTCAAGAACCGCAATATTTTCGAAATAAATAATTTCATGCCAAGATACAACCTACAAGAGGTTGGATGCTATATGAGAGTGCATGAATAAGATACTTGTTACCGAGATAGCAATGACTTGATGTAGTAGATAAGAGTTCATTGATCATCCTAGCTTGACTCCAATTCTCATATGGTGATAACACCTTCCTTATAGATGAGACAAGCCTCCATTGCATCTCCAATGTACCTAAAACATTATTCAAGTACATCTTGGTCCCCAAACTTATTGGGTCCAACATGGTTAGACTAACCACAATATATAGGACACACTCCATATAAACATGTGCATATTTAGATGAAGTTTGAATTTCATGCACATCTTAGCCATTTAGGATTTGATGGAGTATATCCTACATAATGGATCGAAAGAAAGCAAGCATGCTACAAGTATAAACAAATTACATATAAGCATGCACCAAAACTTTTAAAGATCCAAGAAAGATATACTTTGGACAAAACACCAAAGAAATTAAATAAGGCATAGAGGTGTCACAAAACAAATTTGTTGTCCAAATTATATCTAAGAAGCAAATCACAAAAGATTTGTTCAACAAAGTTTAACAAATGAACTAAGAAGAGACCATTGAGCATAAATGATGAAATAAAGCAAACACGCTCAAAGATCTTATCTCATTCAACATATAAAGCATAGAAGAAGGAATGAGATAGCAAAACTCTCAAAAGAGCAAGGTTCGAATAATTAAACCAAACTCTCTACACTTTTCGCAATGGCACAATGTACCGTAAGGAAAAGGTTTGTCTTCCAAAACAAACATTTGATATGAATTAAGAGAATTTATCAAAAGATTTTTCAAAGGGACAAGGAAGACACATGGGAGCAACGAAGATTTCTTGGAAATAAAATAAGTAAATAAGAAGCAATCCAAGGTGAAGATGATCCATGAATTCAACCACAAACAAGGTTATCAATTGTCAAAGACAATGGGTATATTGGAAATAATTTCCGGTGGTGAATTGACAATGATAGTAAGGATTGACTTCACAATAAAAGGCATAGGATAAGTATATAGAATTAAGCACTATGCACGGATGAAGATTCTTTATGGCTTCAATTAGTCAAACAATCACGCACGGCAATGATTAGAATAACTTGAAGCAATCGGTGTCCCAAATAAGATATAGAGATATGTATCTGAGGAAAACCGTACCAAGAATTTCTTAATCAAACAAGAGTCCATAAGATGAGCCAATAAAATATTTTTATTAGGAATGGAGCTTGTTTGAGCAAACATGCCACCTAGGAACAAGATAATTAAGAGCATCAACTCTAAGTGGCATAACCTCATATGTTCACATTTTCTAGGCTTGTGATATGTACAAAACATATTACTCCCCCATAATGTGATAAAACATTTCTTCTAAATAAGAGGCAACTAAAATTCAACTAGAGATGATTAATGGATATTTAGAATTTGAATTTCTCATGAGTATGGCACACCACATAGTGACTAGATAATCTTGCAATATCAATACTAAGTGGTGATACCCATATACACACATTTTATAGAAGGAGAAATGCACAAAGCATAACACTCCCCCAAAATGGGATGTTCCATTAATCACTCAAAGAGAGCCAAATAAAATATCATCAAGATGCATTAGGCTCAAAATAATACACAAGTATATGATGAGTCAAACAAACATACTTGAATACACAAGATAGGTAAGTAAGACACAACACATACACACAAATATTTGGTACAAAACCAAACATGCAAAGGGGCAAGTAACTTACAATATACATGAAGATTTGAAATATAAGTTACCGCAAGGAGGAACATTGGATATAAGATATAGATGATGATCCATATGACTTGGCTTGGTCAAAGTTTAATATATGAAGATCCCTTAATTCTTCATGAAGTAGCCAAATCTCCAATGCCCTCCACTTGTACCTATTGATCAAGTTTGAGATTGTTGGTCCCCAACCAAGTTGGGTCCTAAGAGATTAGTCACAATAGGCTTGGCAACCCAAATGGTTCTTTTCTTGAAACCACTTTGAGTTCCAACAAACTTGGCAAACACATTGCCATCCTTATCCTTCCCTAGAGAATAATCATTATCAACAATTATAGGGTTAGATAAGGTACCACCTAAGCAAGAAGAAGCAAAGTGCCCCTTCTCACGACATAAGTAGCAAGTGTTCCCCTTTCTCTTCTTTATTGATTTCTTCTCTTGGGGAACAATATCTTGATTCTTCTTGGGAAGTGCCCTATCTTCAACTTGAGGTCGAGCATGGGCTTGACCTTGACCTTGTGGCCGTTTCCCTTGTTGTTTCTCACTCAAGTGCTTCTTCTTCTTCAATGGGCATGATCTAACATGATGCCCTTCAACCTTGCACTTGAAGCAAACCAACTTGGCCGGATCCTTGACTTTGTCTTGGCCCTTCTTCTTGTCGCTCTTGCTCTTGGACTTGTTCTTGTTATTGGAGTTGAATCCAAGTCCACTTTTGTCATTGGGGGATTGTTGCACGCTTAGCATCTTGTCAAGTGCGGATTTCCCTTCATGACGCTTTTCCAAGTCTTTCTTCAAAGAAAGGACTTGAGCCTCGAGCTCTTTTATTTCCTCTACATGGTTAGTAGAAATACAAGTACTAGAGGAAGTAGAAGCTTCATTGTTAGAGCAACAAGGCAAAGTGAGTAATCCAACACAAGGTGTATCACTAGTTTGACTAGATGGATTACAAGGACTAGCACATGGCAATATAACATTTGTAGTAGAGATTGTGCTATCATCCATATGAGGCTCACAAGATGTTACCTTAGTGATACTTGCCTCATGAGCTAACTTTAGCCCATCATAGGAAATTAGAAGATCATCATGAGAGCTTGAGAGCTTTTTATGACTTTCTTCCAATTCCCTATAATTGCTAGTTAGCATCTCAAGTTGAGCCCTTAGCTCAACATTCTCCTTTAAGGTCGATGCTTCACAAGAATTAGAGTTAGTAGCACAAGCATCAACAATAGTTTTCTCATTTTCATGCATATAGGATTCAATTTTTTGTGTAAGCATGAAATTAGCATGCTTCTCATCTTTTAGCTCATGCTTGAGGAGAGTGAATCTCATTTCCCCATTTTCAACATGGGACTCCAACTCCACTATGGTTTCCCTATATTTATTCAAGGTATCCATAGAGTGTTCGAGATAAGCACGAGCTTCTTTATTACCACGAAGAGAAGCATATACCATTGCCATATCATGCACCAAGGTATTATGTTCTTCATCATTATCATCATCATCACTCTCATCATTAGAGGATGTGTTAGGAGTCAAAGTAGGAGATACCTTTGATCCATTTGCCATAAGGCACATGTGCATACCGGAGGATGAAGATGAAGATATTCTTGAATCCTCATTTGAAATCATGTCTT
Source organism: Lolium perenne (assembly GCF_019359855.2). NCBI lineage: Eukaryota > Viridiplantae > Streptophyta > Magnoliopsida > Poales > Poaceae > Lolium > Lolium perenne. The sequence continues at coordinate 91,377,157 of NC_067250.2, read as the reverse complement.
GATCCATAGAGTGTTCGGTTTCCTCTACATTGTTAGTCAACAAGCAACTAGAGGAAATAGAAACATTTTTATTATGGGAGCAAGACAAGGCAAGCATATCCTCATGAGATCTATGTAAGCAATTTACACATGATATGCAAGGACTATCAACACAAGCATGTAGATTATTTTCAATGCAAGATGTGTTTAAGTCCAAAGAGGAAACATTGCAATGAGATAGAGATGAAGAGTCATCACTATTGAGCACAATATCAACATTGCAATTTCCCTCACCACTCACCATATCATTACCTTGTGTCTTGCAACACGTTGGTGAAGTGGAAGAAGATGATGACTCATCACGACCGGAGGTAGAAGCAACTTGGAGCTCTTCATGATGTGAAGGGGAAGAGAGCTCCTCGGAGTCACCACCGACCAATTGAGAAGTGGATCCACCAAACATTTCTTTAAGCTTGATCCACATCTCATGAGACGATTTTCTCTTTATATATATCAAGAACCTACGAAAATCGGGTCTCAAGGAGAATAAAAGCTCATTAGATACTTGAGCTTCAAGATGTAAGTTTTTCTCATCCACTAAAGATAGATTTTGAGAATCCATCGGAGGAGAAAAACCAACATCTAGAAATTGCTCAATGTTTGGACACAAGGTCCGAAGTTTGCAAAGCAAGCAATTTCGCCATAAAAGATAATTTGTGCCAACAAAGATAATTGTGTCATTGTGCACTAAATTACTAGCCGACATCTTTACTCTCAAGGCGGTGAAGCCTATAACAAGGAGAGACCTTGCTCTGATACCAATTGAAAGATCGAGATGTCGCCTAGAGGGGGGGGGGGTGAATAGGCAATTACAAACTCTTGCGGATTTGTCTTGTATGAATGCGGAATTAAACTATCGTTTAGTTTACAAGCACAAACCCTAAATATGCTAAGCTCAACTAAGTGTAACAATAGCAACTAGAGCTAAGCAAGATAGGCACAAGATATATGTAGCACAAGTGATAGCAAGATATATGTACTTCAAGCACGATGGCTATCACAGGGAAAGAGAGCTCGGGTATAGAAATAACCGAGGCACGCGGAGACGAGGATGTATTCCCGTGTTCCCTTGCTTTGCAACAAGGTACGTCACGTTTGGAGGAGTGGAGGTCCCACGAAGGATTCCCCGCGCCACGAAGGCTCACCCTATTCTCCGAACCACACCCACGAAGGATAATGGCCCTTTCCTTATGGTTAGCTTTTCCTCCGCTCCGGAGATGGCAAGCTCCACAACCACTTCACAAGCTCCACGAAGGAGAAGCCCGGGCCTCTTCACAATCTTCTTGAAGAGATCACCGGAGCACCAATCACCAAGCCAACTAGGAGGTCACCCTCCAAGAGTAACAAGCTCACGGTCTCTCACTCGAACAAATCGTGGTGGAGAGCTCAACACTATGCAATGATGCAAAGCAAGAACACCGGAGGTGTTCAAGTCCTTCACACTCAAATCCCACCAAAGCAACGAATGCTAGGATGAGATTGGAGAGGAAGAACAAGGGGAAAAGTCAACCAAAGACTCCAAGATCTAGATCCCAAGAGATTCCCTCACTTAGAGAAGAAACGGTTTGGTGGAAGTGTAGATCTAGATCTCCTCTCTCAAATCCTCAAATATGAGCAAGAATGGTTGGAGGAATCAAGGGGGAGAGCAAGTTCTTCAAATAGCAACAATGGAGTTGAGAGAATGGGAAGAACTAATTGCTCAAGGTGGAAGAAGGGCTATTTATAGTCTAGGGAGAAAAATAACCGTTGGGGAAGAAATGGGGTGTAAAACGCATAAAAAATGCCCTGAAAAAGAGCCCAGCCGGTTGCCAGGCCGGCCGACCGGCCTGGGCACTGAGGAGCCCGGTCGGTGGCCCGGTCCGACCGGCCCAGCAACCGGGCGGGCCAAAACGCGCTCACAGGCGGCGGATAGGCCGCGGCCGCGCGGGGCGAGCAGGTGGGCCGCGTGGGCCGCTAAGGCCCGGCCGCGTGGAGGCCGGTCCCGGCCGGGCTGGCACCGGGCGGCCGGTCGGTGGCCGGAGCCAGCCGGGACGTGGGCCGAAAGCCCCCGGGAAGCAGCCCGGATGGCACCAGTCACCAGGCCGGTCGGTGACCGGGTGGGCCGGCGCGCGGCCCGGCAGACCGGGCGGCCGGCCGGCTGCCACGCCTCTTTTTTTTCTTTTCTTTTCTTTTTATCCTTTTCTCTTTTTCCCTTTTCTTTAATAACAAATGCTCCCGAACTCCGAATCGCATGAAACCAATTTTGTTTGGAAGATAACAACAAATGCTATCTTATGGAAAGTGAAAACCCAAGAATCTGTAGGAGGGGATTTTATCATGAATATAAAAGGTAGAACCTTATATCATGAATAACCGGTAAAATCACCCAACCTCGAAAACGCAATAGAAGATGCATGTGAACTCCGTTTTCGATGAACTTGGGCTTGTTGTAAAGCTAGCAACAAGCTCAAGAACCTCACACCGAGAAATACCAAGAAGCAATAAGAGTATGCAATGCATGCAAGGATTGAGCTCCCTAAGACGATGTGATCAAGTTAACCAACCGAAAGCCCCTCTTGATAGTGCGGCTATCTATCCTATAATCCGGTCTCCCATCAACCACCTCGAGACCGGCAAAAGGAAAACCTATCAAGGTCATACCTTTGCCTTGCGCATCCCATCACTTGATCATTGTCGCTTCGTGAATACTCACAAATGCTCCCCCATACACTATGATGGGAAAGGTTCATTGATGCACATCTTCACTATCACCAAATGGACGGCAAGCTTCAAGCATGTGATCCACACAAGATGCTCATCTTGAACTTGCCCAATTCAACCTTGTATCTTCTCATACTCACTTAAGATAGAGCATGGCTAATATTGAGTTCCACATAAGAACTCCATCTTCATTTCTTCTTCTTGATCATATCACATATATATCTTCATACCGATGATCTTGATGCCAATACACAAGGTATATCTTTATCTTCATGGCATCCATACTTGAATCCAACACATGGAGAGCAAGTAGTACCTATGGAATATTCCTTCATATAAACTCAATGAAAACATTAGTCCATAGGGGTTGTCATTAATTACCAAAACCACACATAGGGGCAATGTACCCTTATAAAAGGCATCATGATCAGCGTCGTCATCGCGCATTGATCCCGCTGTGTCTCAAGTATCATTGGCTGGGGGAGGAGGATCGGCAAAGATAGCTTCGGAATTTATCGGATCATCATGTTCGGCAGTATGAAAATCAACAGGAGTCGAGGAACCTCTTCCTTCAGAAGTGTCGTTTGGTAAATCATGCAAGTTTTCAGAAACTATGGGAATCTGTCAAAGAAAGGAGTAAATGAGAACAATAGTAGTTGTGACAGCAAAGTGAAACAGGGTCCTAAGAATATGAGGGAAAAGATTTACCTCTGTTAGTGGATGATCGGCATCAAGAGGAGTATAGGAAGATATCAACGGGATCGAATCTTCCTGGCTAAAGAGAGTGAGGCGACGAACTTCATCAAGCAGTTCCTTTTCTGATAGTTCAGCGATGTTTATCCTAGTTTCATCCTTTGGACCTGAGTACAAACACATCGGTCGAACCCTGGCCATGATTGGCTGGACTCGATGTTTCAAGAACACTGCAGCCACCTCTGTACCAATCATGGTTTGGCCGTTGGTCTCTTTGATCCGAAGAAATTTGGCGAATAATTCGTCGACTGTTGACTTTTCATCGGGAGAAAGAATATTCTTCCAAGAATGCCTAGGTTTGGCTTCAAGGACGTCGGCAAAGCGAGGAAGCTGGGACTCGGTTGTTGAGGAATCCTTAACATAAAACCATTTCAGTCTCCATCCTTGCGCAGATTCTCTCATTGGGAAACTGAAATAGTTGACCTCTGAGCGAATAACAAACCCCACTCCCCCGATGACAAAGGGTCCATTACTGCTACTGTATCTCTTTACGAACAATATTTTCTTCCACAAACCAAAGTGAGGCTCGATGCCCAAAAACGCTTCGCAAAGGGTGATGAACACATCAATGTGGAGGATTGAGTTAGGAGTGAGTTGCCACAGTTGGATTTCGTAAGTCCGCAGGAGGCGATGGAGGAACTCATGAGCAGGGAGCGAAAGACCCCGGTACAAGAACGATAGGAACATCACGATAAAACTAGCAGGAGGATTGGGCCGAGAGACCGCACCTGGGAGAATCACATCCTCCTCGTCGGAGGAGATTAGCCCGAGGCTTCGAGCCCTCTTCTCGTCATGCTTTGTGATGGAGGACTCTAGCCAATCTCCGGGTTTGGGCGCGGCCACCGAACTTGGCGGCACCAACGGCGTTGGAGCTGGAGGAGGAGAATCTGGCGCACTTCTTTTCGGAAGGTTCGAGGGGGCCTTGGCGTCGGCGCCACCGCTCGTGGAGCTGGCGGCAGCGCCGAGGTTCTTCTTCTTCACCATCGCAAGATCTGGACAAGATCTGAAAACGGTGGCGGCGGCGCGGCAGTTGAGAAAGGAAGAAGAAGGGCGGAGGATGCTACGATGAATATGAGAGAATGCTAAGGATTTTTTCCTAATAGATTTTAAGAAGAGGAAAACTTGAGGATTGCGTGGGCACGTGTCGTTGCTGCCATTTCATTAAGAGGACCTTTTCTCCATCATTGATCGCGGGAATCGAGGAGGCACCTTGGTAACTGTACGAGGAAGGTAGATATTGCTTAAAAACAGAGCTATGCAGAGGTAGGATGGGCCCAGCGGGTCGCGTCTTGTCAGTCAAAATCAAAGTAACAATAACGTCATCAGTGACGTCGTAAGGAACGCTCGGAGCATTCGAAGAAATGTAAAAGGTATCGGATGGTAATCTTGAGTCTATGTACGGATCGTGAACATCCGCACCTAGACTCGGGGGCTACTCCCATTGGAGCGCTGGACGCGCACCCGATAAAGTGAGCATTCGAAGATATTTTTACGAAGAAATATTTGGAGAAAAGGATGGAAAGCTCAGCTCGAGTCTGCACCCAGGTACAAGCACCCGTGTCCAGACTCGGGGGCTACTCCCATCGGGAGCGCTGGACGCGCACCCGACAGAAGTTTTTTGCATTCCAGGATCATGCCCGGGGACTTGATTCTGTGTAGGGTGACGTTGTTTTGCCATCGGCAGTTAACCAGCAAAAGTTGGGCATGTTACTTATTATCCCTTACGCATGGAAATTTATCGGGTAAAAAAAAGCCTTGGTACAAATGTATCGGATGATCCATGAAGACTTGCAGCAAAACTTCGGCAGAGGAAAGTGTTCGAGTGGTACAACTTGAGTCTACGCACGGATTGCAAGCATCCGTACCTAGACTCGGGGGCTACTCCCATCGGGAGCGCTTGACGCGCGCCCGATAGAAGAAGATGATGCTGATACAAGATGGACAAAAACAATCCAGGAGAAGAACGTTAGGTGGAGGCATGCTTTAGTCTCTACCCGAACTATCTTCGGCTAGACACTCGGGGGCTACTGATGTGGGCATTACCCTTCGGGTAACCGACATTGACCTACCCAGCACGATCTAGTTGGAGGCCCATGAAGGTATTCAATGACAAGACGGGCCACTTGAATGGCGAAGCGGAAGATTCCTTGACAGGCAAGGCAAGCAAGGAGCCGAATAAGGAAGGTTTAGAGATAGAATTATTGTAAATCTAGTCGTACTCGGTTAGATCTCTTGAGACCTGGCCTCCTATATAAAGGCCAGGAGAGGGGCTGCCGAGGGACACGTGCAATCTTAGCAATCTTAGCCACCAAAAATCTAGAGCTAGGTCGCCGCAGCACTTAGCCTCTCGACGAGATCTCAGCCGAACCCTTCGGCACCCCATTGTAACCCAATATTCTCATAATGAAGATCAGACAGGCAGGACGTAAGGGTTTTACCTCATCGAGGGCCCTGAACCTCGGTAAATCGCTCTCCCCGCTTGTCTGTGAACCGATGTCTCGTGTCAGCTTACAGGATTCCATCAACCCTAAGCCCCTATCGGAGGGCATTGCCGAGGAGCTCCCTCGACATATACCTTCTATTATATTGGTTAGATTTGCGATCTAAGGATACGTGTCGGGATTATAATCCCGAACAGAGGGAGTACTTTATTGTTTTCTTAAGATAAAATACATCGCTGCCTGAATTTAAAATAAAAAATCTCACAAGTTCACAAGGTTCACAAGCACGAGCACTGCTGGGGAAATCAGTTTAAATCTTACAAACATGCCCGTATGCACACTAATATCTGATATCATTTGTCGAAAGGAGCACCGTCGATGAAGGTGGAGACTAGGTGTCTTGGTAGAGCTTCTGCGGCAACTCAAGTTGTAAATCCATAGTTGCCATATCTTTACTTCTGAATAGTGTCCGCCACATGAATATCAGCGAAGCATGTGAGGTTCCACAAAGTAAGTAGTTCCCTAACTGCACTCCACATGAATTTATCAAGGGATCACGTGAAGAAGATATGTTAGTATCCTCAAATTCGCCACAGAGAGAGCACAATGACTGGTAGAAGGTCCATGCCTTTGGTGAATGTTACCATTGAAATGTAACCACTTTTGAACTAGCTACCAAAGGAACACTTAGCGGTAGAACAATCTACCATAGATCAAAAAAGTGTTTCCTCAGGGTCATCTTACACATATTGTGGTGGAGGGTTCGCACCAAGAACTTGCATGAAGGTTCAGTTGCTCAGGTAACCCGTTCTAGGATTTGAAAAGGGCTCTGAAGCCTCTGAAGCAGCAGAAATGGAGAAGAGGGAGGGAAACATGTCCCGAGGGCCCCCGGGCCCATCCACCAGTCCATCCTCAGACGTGTGCATGAACTGTTGTGGCTAGACTTGACCTTGCTCCCCGACATACAACTTCCAGATCCATTTGGCCATGAGGCATATGTTCATGATCTTGGTATCCATGATGCCTAATCCACTCATGGTGTTCAACATGCACATGCCATCCCACCCTACCCAATGGTACTTGCGTCTTGGGTAATTTACCTCCCAATTAATGGTACAATACATCTTTTTTTAGAGTGTCATTTTTTCATTTTACCCAATTTATGCAGCCTAATGCAACAATAATAAGTTCTTCACATCCCAAAACATACCACAATCACAACACATGGTGAGATCACCCAAAAAGATCCACACTTTATGTGATAAGCGACTCAAACTCTAAATTCCATGTGGGCAACTTCAGTATTCGGAATTTCCATGGAATTATTTGTATCGTTCTAATTTATTGGATGGTCGAAGGGGTGTCTTCATTTAATTCTTTGGGCATCTCGTGGTCGTCTCAGCCAGCGAAGTTTCTCTTCCTCCATAGTCTTCCCTTTCACCTCTTGAGAGGCCGAAAAGGCTTAAGCCACAAGACTAGTATCCCCAATCATGATGTTTTGCAAAAGTGCATATGACGAATCTTGCAAATAAATATAGATCTTTTTATTTAGCTATCTCAAATAAAGGTGTTCATCTTTTAGCCTTTCTACATATCCAAACAGTTGGATAAATCTAGCCACCAGTCTTACGACCGCATAGTGATACGTCTCAAACGTATTTATAATTTCTTATGTTCCATGCTAGTTTTATGACAATACCTACATGTTTTGTTCATACTTTATATCGTTTTGATGCGTTTTCTGGAACTAACCTATTGACGAGATGCCGAAGTGCCAGTTGTTGTTTTCTGCTGTTTTTGGTTTCAGAAATCCTAGTAAGGAAATATTCTCGGAATTGGACGAAATCAACGCCCAGTATCTTATAATTCCACGAAGCTTCCAGAACACCGGAGAGGAGCCAGAGGAGAGGCCCAGGGCCACCACACATGGTGGCGGCGCGGCCCAAGGGGGGGCGCGCCTGATGACCCACAAGTATAGGGGGTGTATCGTAGTATTTTCGATAAATAAGAGTGTCGAACCCAACGAGGAGCAGAAGGTGTTGACAAGCAGTTTCGATGAAGGATTCACTGTAAATGCTCACAGACAAGTATTCAGGGGGTTTTGATATAGCAGGTAAATAAAGTACGAGTAAGTAAAATGCGAGAGAAATAATTGCAGCGAGTGGCCCAATCCTTTTTAGCACAAAGGACAAGCCGGTTTGTTTACTTATAATGACCAAACGTTCTTGAGGACACACGGGAATTTAGTCTAGTGCTTTCGCTTCATATAGCTGATTAATCTTCATTGTTTTGATAAGTGTTGTGTGGGTGAACCTATGCTAATGCACTGCCCTTCCTAGGACTAATACATACTTGTGATTATACCCCTTGCAAGCATCCGCAAATACAAGAAAGTAATTAAGATAAATCTAACCACAGCCTTAAACTCTGAGATCCTGCCATCCCTCCTGCATCGATATACCAACGGGGGTTTAGGTTTCTGTCACTCCGGCAACCCCGCAATTAGAAAACGAATACAAGATGTATTCCCCTAGGCCCATAAAGGTGAAGTATCATGTAGTCGACGTTCACATGACACCACTAGAAGAATAACACCACAACTTAAATATCATAACATTGAATATTACCCAACATAATTCACTACTAACATTTAGACTTCACCCATGTCCTCAAGAACTAAACGAACTACTCACGAGACATCTTATGGAACATGATTAGAGGTGATATGATGATGAATAACAATCTGAACATAAACCTTGGTTCAATGGTTTCACTCAATAGCATCAATAACAAGTAGAAATCAATACCGGGAGAGTTTCCCCTATCAAGCAATCAAGATCCAACCCTAATTGTTACAACGATGATGAGGTGCAGCGGTGGAGATGGCGGTGATGATGATGGAGATGATGGTGATGATGATCCCAATGATGTCCAGCTCGATGACGGTGACGATGGCGTCGATTTCCCGCTCCGGGAGGGAATTTCCCCGGCGGATTCTTGCCCGCCGGAGAGCTCTTTTCTCTCTGGTGTTTTCCGCCCCGCAGAGGCGGCTGTGACTCTTCGCGACTATCCTCTGGAGCTTAGGTTTTCGGGACGAAGAAGTACGCGAAGGAGAGGAGGCCAGAGGGGGTTGTGGGCCCCCTCCCCACAAGGCGGCGTGGCTAGGGCAGGGCCCGCGCCGGCCTATGGGGGGGCCATGGCGGCCCTCCTCGGCTCCTCCTTTTGGCTACCTCCGTCTTCTGGAAAAATAGGATTTTCAGTATAATTCCCGTCAATTGCTGATCTTCCGAAATATTGCATTCTGACGGTGCTTTTTCCAGCAGAATCCCGACTCCGGTGCGCGATTCTCCAATAATCACGAAACATGCAAAATAGATGAAATAACATAAGTATCATCTCTAAATATGAAACATATCAATGAATAACAGTAAATTGTGATATAAAATAGTGATGCAAAATGGACGTATCAACTCCCCCCAATCTTAGACTTCGCTTGTCCCCAAGCGAAACTGAACTCAGTAAACAAGACCACATGTTTATGGAGTGAAGAGTCGGTAAATAAAATACGGACAAGAAGCATCATATTAATGCACACAAGACATTATAGTGAACAACTTCCTCATATAATTCAACTTGAAACAAGTTAAAGGAAATCACAAATAAAGGTGCATAGGAAATCATAATTGGTGATGGCAAACTTCGTTCTTGGTCAGAGAACATTTAACAGACTGTACTTATTTATCGAGCAACGCTCTTACATTAAAGCTTATAGCAAAACTTGCATACTCAATCATAATAATCTCCTCATAATCATCGATAATCTTCAAAGCTATATTCATTCGGATAAAAACTTGTACTAAACAAGGAAGAATAAAAGGCATGATTAAATAAATCACAATATAGATGGTTGGATCACAACAACTCAATTGCTTGCTTAAGATGGAGGGAATAGGTTTACTAACTCAACATAAAAATAAAAGATAGGCCCTTCGCAGAGGGAAGCAGGGATTAAATCATGTGCTAGAGCTTTTCAAGTTTTGAAATCATATGGAGAGCATAAAAGTAAAGTTTTGAGAGGTGTTTGTTGTTGTCAACGAATGGTAGTGGGCACTCTAACCCCCTTGCCAAACAGACTTCCAAAGAGCGGCTCCCATGAAGGACGTTATCTCTACCAGCTAGGTAGATCATCCCTCTTCTCTTTTGTTTACACATGTACTTTAGTTTATTTAAGGATGACACTCCTCCCAACCTTTGCTTTCTCAAGCCATGGCTAACCGAATCCTCGGGTGCCTTCCAACATTTCACATACCATGGAGGAGTGTCTATTGCAAAATTAAGTTGCTTACTGATGAATCAGAGCAAAAAATGTGAAGAGGATTATTAATGAGAGTTAATTAATTGGGGCTGGGAACCCCGTTGCCAGCTCTTATTGCAAAATTATAGGATAAGTGGATGAAGCCACTAGTCCATTAGTGAAAGCTGCCCGACAAGATTGAAAGATAAAACACCACATACTTCCTCATGAGCTATAAAACATTAACACAAATAAGAGATGATAACTTTTGAATTGTTTCAAGGTAGCACATGAAGTATTTACTTGGAATGGCGCAAAATACCACATAATAGGCAGTTATGGTGGACACTGATGGCATAGGTTTGGTCTAAGGGTTTGGATGCACGAGAAGCATTCCCTCTCAGTACAGGTCTTTGGCTAGCAAGGTTGATTAGCAAGCATAAGAGTTGAGGGAAACAAACAAACATACATGTGATAGAAACAATCATGCATCTTTCTTGTAAGCACAAATAATTTTAACTTCAGAATACTAAGCTCATAGCTAGCAAGAAAGAAAGATAATGAAACAACATATCTACATGTATTTCTTCTTCTCTACTTAAACTCAAAGTGTTGTTACTATTGACCAATGCTAAATTTGCCAAAACCAAATAGATTTACTCAATGCTCCCAAAGTGATACCAATACTAACAACAAGATCAATCACATAATAGAGATTGCAAACTAAAATAAAATGTGCAATATGTAAATGATAAGACTTCTCATTAATATTCCATAACGATAACTCACACCAAGGGATACATAGATAACCAACTAAAGAGAGATACTTCCACACTGCGAACTATCTTATATGGTAACTTCCCTACTCATGATATGACACTACTTGATAATAAAAAGGTAAAAGGTAGTGATGATGTGATACCGCGGCACTCCCCCAAGCTTGGAACAAACCAAGGGGATGCCAATACCGATGATGAATTACTCCTTCGGTGGTGATGGCGAATCCCTGCTAAGCTTCTCAACAAGCTCCTTTAGCTCATCAATCTTGTACATGAGGTTGCGGATCATCTCCGAATTGTGCTCGACGCGGTTAAAAAGTATATCCGACGGCGAGTCCCAACTCTTGGAGTTGTTTCCCCAATCTTCAGCTTCAGGCTTCATCCTTCCTGCAGTGTCAGAACGATCTATGTCCCAGTTGCTAGGCAATACTGCCTTGGGAACCCTTTCAGTTTGACTATTATGAATTAGAATGTGGAAGGGTTTGTAGGTGCCTGGAGGAGATGTCCTTGGAGCTAGGTAGTGACGTGGAACTCCTCCTCCGGTTCTAATCCGTGCGCTTTTCTTGCTGTTGAACGGATTTGTCACCAGTCCTATGCTTGCGACGGTGGCACGCGGGTATACTCGCGAAGTTTCCTCAACTTCTTCTTCATCCTTGCTCCCGACTTCTTCCTTCAAATCGGGATCCTGAATATCTTCCTCCAAAGGCTCCTTGTCCTTGTTGTTGGAGACCATGATGCTTCTAGATCAAAAACAAATCCTGGCAGAAAACAACTCGAAACAAAACACGACGAGAAAACGATATACGGACCTCCAGGGGTCCGGGGGATTATATAGCAGAAATTTTCATGACAAAAGGAAAGTACCAGGTCGAACAAGAGTCGGAGAGGGACAACGAGGGGCCGTCCTCATAGGGCGGGGCGGCCAGGCTGGGGCCCGCGCCGGCCTATGGGGGCACGCCCTCGTGCGTCTCCTCCACTCCGTTTCGATCTCGTAATTTTTCATATTTTCCGAAAATAGCAAAAACATAGTTCGGAAAGTTAAACGCGGACTTTTTATTACCAGTACTGTTACCTATTCAAAGTCGAACTCTGCAGAACTATCAATTTGACCTTTAATGAAAGCTTCCGGAGTTACCACTTGAATAACATCAACATCTTCATTATAAGAATCTCCAGAAATATAGTGGTTGAGTCTTTGTCCATTCAGTACTTGTGTGGCACCACCTTGCAGAGAACTAATTTTAATTGCCCCTGAATGATACACCTCCACAATGACATATGGTCCTTCCCATTTTGAGAGTAATTTCCCTGCAAAAAATCTGAGACGAGACCGATACAATATGACTTTATCTCCCACATTAAATTCTCTTTTGATAATTCTTCTATCATGCCATTTCTTAACTTTTTCCTTAAAGAGTTTAGCATTTTCATACGCTTCATTTCTCCATTCATCTAGAGAACTCAGTTGTAGCAATCTCTTCTTACCGGCAAGTTTAGGATCTTTATTTAGTTCTCTTACAGCCCAATAAGCTTTGTGCTCTAGTTCTAAAGGTAAATGACAAGCTTTCCCATAAACCATTTTATAAGGTGACATTCCCATGGGATTTTTATAAGCAGTTCTATAAGCCCATAATGCTTCCTTCAATTTAATAGCCCAGTTCTTTCTAGATTTATTAACAGACTTTCCCAAGATAGATTTAATCTCTCTATTTGATAATTCTACTTGCCCACTAGTTTGAGGATGATAAGCAGAAGCAATCCTATGATTAATACCATACTTACCAAGAGTTTTTCTAAAACCACCATGAATAAAATGAGAACCTCCATCAGTCATAATATATCTAGGTACTCCAAATCTAGGAAAAATAATATCTAAAAGCATTTTTAAAGACTCACCATCAGCACTTTTTGTGGGTATAGCTTCCACCCATTTAGTAACATAATCAACAGCGACAAGTATATGAGTGTTACCTTCTGAAGAAGGGAAAGGACCCATGAAGTCAAATCCCCAACAATCGAATGGTTCAATAACAAGAGTATAATTCATAGGCATTTCATTGCGTCTGGAGATATTACCAACCCTTTGACATTCATCACAAGATAAAATAAACTTCCTTGCATCTTTGAAGAGAGTTGGCCAATAGAAACCTGATTGTAGAACATTTTGTGCAGTTCTATCTCCGGCGTGATGTCCTCCATAAGCACTACCATGACACTTACTCAATATCTCTTGTTGTTCATATTCGGGAACACATCTTCGCATAATACCATCCACTCCTTCTTTATATAAGTGTGGGTCATCCCAAAAATAATGCCTCAAGTCATAAAAGAATTTCCTCCTTTGCTGAGCTGAAAAGGTTGGAGGCAAGTACTTGGAAACAATAAAGTTAGCATAATCAACATACCAAGGACTATCTCGCGAGCTCACCTTTATTACAGCCAATTGTTCATTTGGAAAACTATCATTAACAAGAACAGGATCATAAGCAATATTTTCCAATCTAGACAAATTATCAGCAACAGGATTATCAACACCTTTCCTATCTATAATATGTAAATCAAATTCTTGCAAAAGAAGCACCCATCTAATAAGCCTTGGCTTAGCATCTTTCTTCGTCATAAGGTATCTAATTGCAGCATGATCAGTATGGATTGTAACTTTTGAATCAACGATGTAAGATCTAAACTTGTCACAAGCAAAGACTATAGCTAATAATTCTTTTTCAGTTGTAGCATAATTTCTTTGAGCAGCATCAAGAGTTTTGCTAGCATAATGAATAACATTTAATTTTTTATCTACTCGCTGTCCAAGAATAGCGCCTACAGCAAAATCACTAACATCACACATAATTTCAAAAGGTAAGTTCCAATCAGGAGGTTCAACTACAGGAGCAGTTGTTAAGGCTTTCTTTAGAGTTTCAAAAGCTTCCTTACAATCATCATCAAAAACAAAAGGTACATCTTTTTGAAGAAGATTAGTAAGAGGCTTTGAGATCTTGGAGAAATCTTTAATAAATCTCCTATAAAACCCAGCATGACCAAGAACACTACGAATACCTTTAACGTCCCTCGGATAGGGCATCTTCTCAATTGCTTCAACTTTATCTCTATCAACTTCAATACCTCTCTCGGAAATTTTATGTCCCAATACAATTCCTTCATTAACCATAAAGTGGAATTTCTCCCAATTAAGAACAAGGTTAGTTTCTTCACATCTCTGATATACTTTATCAAGGTTTCGCAAGAAATTATCAAAAGAATTCCCATAGACAGAAAAATCATCCATGAATACCTCTACAATATTCTCACAAAAGCCATAAAAAATAGCAGACATGCATCTTTGAAAAGTAGCAGGAGCATTACATAAACCAAAAGGCATGCGTCTATAAGCATAAGTTCCATAGGGACAAGTGAAAGTGGTTTTCTCTTGATCTTTAGTTTTAACAGCAATTTGTGAAAACCCAGAATAACCATCAAGAAAGCAAAAATGAGTATTTTTAGACAACCTCTCTAACATTTGATCAATAAAGGGTAAAGGGTAATGTTCTTTCTTAGTAACCTTATTAACTTTTCGATAATCAATGCACATTCTATACCCTACAACTACTCTTTGAGGGATGAGCTCATCATTATCATTAGGCACAACAGTCATTCCTCCTTTCTTAGGAACACAACGCACAGGACTAACCCATCTACTATCAGCAATAGGATATATAATACCAGCTTCAAGAAGTTTTAATACCTCATTCCTTACCACATCCTTCATCTTCGGAATTAGACGACGCTGATGTTCAACAACAGGCTTTGCATCATCTTCCATGTTGATAGCATGTTGGCAAATAGTGGGAGAAATCCCCTTCAAGTCATCAAGAGTATAGCCGATAGCTCCTCGGTGTTTCTTCAGTATTTCCAATAACCTTTCTTCCTCAAATTCTGAAAGCTTAGAACTAATAATAACAGGATATATTTTCTTATCATCAATATGAGCATACTTAAGATTATCAGGCAGTGGTTTCAAATCAAAAACAGGATCTTCCTTTGGTGGTGGTGTTGTACCTAAATCTTCAACCGGCAAATCATGTTTAAGAATAGGTTGACGAAGGAAAATTTCATCAAGCTCATTTCTTTCTTCCCTAAAGACTTCACTCTCACTATCCTCCAAATGTTACTGCAAAGAATTATTAGGAGCAAGAGCAATAGACGCACATTGTTCAACTCTAAAATCATTATTAGGCAATTCAGCTTTATAAGGAGTTTTGGCAAATTTAGAGAAATTAAACTCATAAGATTCACCAGCAAATTTAGTCACAATTTTTTCTTTCTTGCAATCTATAACAGCTCCACAAGTATTTAGAAAAGGTCTACCAAAAATAATAGGACAAGACTTACTAGCAGCAGAACCAAGTACCAAAAAGTCAGCATGATATTTAATCTTACCACATAGAACTTCCACATCTCGAACAATACCAATAGGAGAGATAGTTTCTCTATTAGCTAGCCGAATAACCACATCAATATCTTCAAGTTCACAAGAACCAATTTCATGCATGATCTCTGATACGTCTCCGACGTATCGATAATTTCTTATGTTCCATGCCACATTATTGATGTTATCTACATGTTTTATGCACACTTTATGTCATATTCGTGCATTTTCTGGAACTAACCTTTAACAAGATGCCGAAGTGCCGATTCTTTGTTCTGCTGTTTTTGGTTTCAGAAATCCTAGTAACGAAATATTCTCGGAATTGGACGAAATCAACGCCCAGGGTCCTATTTTGCCACGAAGCTTCCAGAAGTCCGAAGGAGAGACGAAGAGGGGCCACGAGGGGGCCACACCCTAGGGCGGCGCGGCCCCCCCCCTTGGCCGCGCGGCCCTGTGGTGTGGGGCCCTCGTGCCGCCTCTTGACCTGCCCTTCCGCCTACAAATAGCCTCCGTGACGAAACCCCCAGTACCGAGAGCGACGATACGGAAAACCTTCCAGAGACGCCGCCGCCGCCGATCCCATCTCGGGGGATCCAGGAGATCGCCTCCGGCACCCTGCCAGAGAGGGGATTCATCTCCCGGAGGACTCTACGCCGCCATGGTCTCCTCCGGTGTGATGTGTGAGTAGTCTACCCCTGGACTATGGGTCCATAGCAGTAGCTAGATGGTTGTCTTCTCCCCATTGTGCTATCATTGTCGGATCTTGTGAGCTGCCTAACATGATCAAGATCATCTATCTGTAATCCTATATGTTGCGTTTGTTGGGATCCGATGAATAGAGAATACTTGTTATGTTGATTATCAAAGTTATATCTATGTGTTGTTTATGATCTTGCATGCTCTCCGTTACTAGTAGATGCTCTGGCCAAGTAGATGCTTGTAACTCCAAGAGGGAGTATTTATGCTCGATAGTGGGTTCATGCCTCGCATTGACACCGGGGACGATGTGAGAAAGTTCTAAGGTTGTGTTGTGCTGTTGCCACTAGGGATAAAACATTGATGCTATGTCTAAGGATGTAGTTGTTGATTACATTACGCACCATACTTAATGCAATTGTCTGTTGCTTTGCAACTTAATACCGGAGGGGTTCGGATGATAACCTGAAGGTGGACTTTTTAGGCATAGATGCATGCTGGATGGCGGTCTATGTACTTTGTCGTAATGCCCAATTAAATCTCACTATACTCATCATGATATGTATGTGCATGGTCATGCCCTCTTTATTTGTCAATTGCCCAACTGTAATTTGTTCACCCAACATGCTGTTTATCTTATGGGAGAGACACCTCTAGTGAACTGTGGACCCCGGTCCAATTCTCTTTACTGAAATACAATCTACTGCAATACTTGTTCTACTGTTTTCTGCAAACAATCATCTTCCACACAATACGGTTAATCCTTTGTTACAGCAAGCCGGTGAGATTGACAACCTCACTGTTTCGTTGGGGCAAAGTACTTTGGTTGTGTTGTGCAGGTTCCACGTTGGCGCCGGAATCCCTGGTGTTGCGCCGCACTACATCCCGCCGCCATCAACCTTCAACGTGCTTCTTGGCTCCTCCTGGTTCGATAAACCTTGGTTTCTTTCTGAGGGAAAACTTGCTGCTGTGCGCATCATACCTTCCTCTTGGGGTTCCCAACGAACGTGTGAGTTACACGCCATCAAGCTCTTTTTAAGGCGCCGTTCTTGGAGATCAAGACACGCTGCAAGGGGAGTCTCCACTTCTCAATCTCTTTACTTTGTTTTTGTCTTGCTTAGTTTTATTTACTACTTTGTTTGTTGCACTAAATCAAAATACAAAAAAATTAGTTGCTAGTTTTACTTTATTTGTTATCTTGTTTGCTATATCAAAAACACAAAACAATTAGTTTACTTGCATTTACTTTATCTAGTTTGCTTTATTTACTGTTGCTAAAATGGCCAACCCTGAAAATACTAAGTTGTGTGACTTCACAACCACAAATAATAATGATTTCTTATGCACACCTATTGCTCCACCTGCTACTACAGCAGAATTCTTTGAAATTAAACCTGCTTTACTGAATCTTGTTATGCGAGAGCAATTTTCTGGTGTTAGTTCTAATGATGTTGCTGCCCATCTCAATAATTTTGTTGAATTATGTGAAATGCAAAAGTATAAGGATGTAGATGGTGACATTATAAAACTAAAATTGTTCCCTTTCTCATTAAGAGGAAGAGCTAAAGATTGGTTGCTATCTCTGCCTAAGAATAGTATTGATTCATGGACTAATGCAAGGATGCTTTTATTGGTAGATATTATCCCCCTGCTAAAATTATATCTTTGAGGAGTAGCATAATGAATTTTAAACAATTAGATACTGAACATGTTGCTCAAGCTTGGGAAAGAATGAAATCTTTGGTTAAAAATTGCCCAACCCATGGACTGACTACTTGGATGATCATCCAAAACTTCTATGCAGGACTAAATTTTTCTTCACGGAATTTATTGGATTCAGCTGCTGGAGGTACCTTTATGTCCATCACTCTTGGTGAAGCAACAAAGCTTCTTGATAATATGATGATCAACTACTCTGAATGGCACACGGAAAGAGCTCCACAAGGTAAGAAGGTAAATTCTGTCGAAGAAACCTCTTCCTTGAGTGATAAGATTGATGCTATTATGTCTATGCTTGTGAATGATAGGACTAATATTGATCCTAATAATGTTCCATTAGCTTCATTGGTTGCACAAGAAGAACATGTTGATGTGAACTTCATTAAAAATAATAATTTCAACAACAATGCTTACCGGAACAATTCTAGTAACAACTATAGGCCATATCCTTATAATAATGGCAACGGCTATGGTAATTCTTATGGGAATTCTTACAATAATAATAGGAACACACCCCCTGGACTTGAAGCCATGCTTAAAGAATTTATTAGTACACAAACTGCTTTTAACAAATCTGTTGAAGAAAAGCTTGGGAAAATTGATATACTTGCTTCTAAAGTCGATAGTCTTGCTGCTGATGTTGATCTTTTGAAATCGAAAGTTTTGCCTAATGAGAATCATCATAATAAAATTGTTACTACAGAAAATGCCATCCAAGTTAGAATCAATGAGAATATAAGATTAATGGCTGAACTGCGTGCTAGGTGGGATAGAGAAGAAAATGAAAAACTAGCTAAAGAGAAGAAGATAGCTAAAGTTTGGACTATTACCACCACTAGTAATGCTAATGCTACACATGTTGCTGCACCTCCTACTAATAATAATAAAAGAATTGGTGTTAGCAATGTTTCCACTTCTAATGCAAAGCGCGAAAAACTGCCTGAAACTGCTAAAACTGCTGAAATTGCCTGTGAGAAAGCTGCTGAAATTTTTTCCAACATTGGGGATGATGATCCCATTGCTTTAGATTATAATGGTTTGAATTTTGATGATTGCCACATCTCTGAAGTTATAAAGTTCTTGCAAAAACTTGCTAAAAGTCCTAATGCTAGTGCTATAAATTTGGCTTTCACACAACATATTACAAATGCTCTCATAAAAGCTAGAGAAGAGAAACTAGAGCGCGAAGCCTCTATTCCTAGAAAGTTAGAGGATGGTTGGGAGCCCATCATTAAGATGAAGGTTAAAGATTTTGATTGTAATGCTTTATGTGATCTTGGTGCAAGTATTTCTGTTATGCCTAAGAAAATTTATAATATGCTTGACTTGCCACCGCTGAAAAATTGTTATTTGGATGTTAATCTTGCTGATCATTCTACAAAGAAACCTTTGGGGAAAGTTGATAATGTTCGCATTACCGTTAACAATAACCTTGTCCCCGTTGATTTTGTTGTCTTGGATATTGAATGCAATGCATCTTGTCCCATTACATTGGGAAGACCTTTTCTTCGAACTGTTGGTGCTACCATTGATATGAAGGAAGGTAATATAAAATATCAATTTCCTCTCAAGAAAGGTATGGAACACTTCCCTAGAAAGAGAATGAAGTTACCTTTTGATTCTATTATGAGAACAAATTATGATGTTGACACTTCATCTCTTGATAATACTTGATACACACTTTCTGCGCCTAGCTGAAAGGCGTTAAAGAAAAGCGCTTATGGGAGACAACCCATGTTTTTACCTACAGTACTTTGTTTTTATTTTGTGTCTTGGAAGTTGTTTACTACTGTAGCAACCTCTCCTTATCTTAGTTTTGTGTTTTGTTGTGCCAAGTTAAGCCGTTGATAGAAAAGTTCATACTAGATTTGGATTAATGCGCAGAAACAGATTTCTTTGCTGTCATGAATCTGGGCAAAATCCCCCTGTAGGTAACTCAGAAAATTATGCCAATTTACGTGAGTGATCCTCAGATATGTACGCAACTTTCATTCAATTTGGTCATTTTCATTTGAGCAAGTCTGGTGCCATTTTAAAATTCGTCAATACGAACTGTTCCGTTTTGACAGATTCTGCCTTTTATTTCGCATTGCCTCTTTTGCTATGTTGGATGAATTTCTTTGATCCATTAATGTCCAGTAGCATTATGCAATGTCCAGAAGTGTTAAGAATGATTGTGTCACCTCTGAATATGTTAATTTTTATTGTGCACTAACCCTCTAATGAGTTGTTTCGAGTTTGGTGTGGAGGAAGTTTTCAAGGATCAAGAGAGGAGTATGATGCAACATGATCAAGGAGAGTGAAAGCTCTAAGCTTGGGGATGCCCCGGTGGTTCACCCCTGCATATATTAAGAAGACTCAAGCGTCTAAGCTTGGGGATGCCCAAGGCATCCCCTTCTTCATCGACAACATTATCAGGTTCCTCCCCTGAAACTATATTTTTATTCCATCACATCTTATGTGCTTTGCTTGGAGCGTCGGTTTGTTTTTGTTTTTTGTTTTGTTTGAATAAAATGGATCCTAGCATTCACTTTATGGGAGAGAGACACGCTCCGCTGTAGCATATGGACAAGTATGTCCTTAGTTTCTACTCATAGTATTCATGGCGAAGTTTCTCCTTCGTTAAATTGTTATATGGTTGGAATTGGAAAATGATACATGTAGTAATTGCTATAAATGTCTTGGGTAATGTGATACTTGGCAATTGTTGTGCTCATGATTAAGCTCTTGCATCATATGCTTTGCACCCATTAATGAAGAAATACATAGAGCATGCTAAAATTTGGTTTGCATATTTGGTCTCTCTAAGGTCTAGATAATTTCTAGTATTGAGTTTGAACAACAAGGAAGACGGTGTAGAGTCTTATAATGTTTTCAATATGTCTTTTATGTGAGTTTTGCTGCACCGGTTCATCCTTGTGTTTGTTTCAAATAAGCCTTGCTAGCCTAAACCTTGTATCGAGAGGGAATACTTCTCATGCATCCAAAATACTTGAGCCAACCACTATGCCATTTGTGTCCACCATACCTACCTACTACATGGTATTTTCCGCCATTCCAAAGTAAATTGCTTGAGTGCTACCTTTAAAATTCCATCATCACCTTTACAATATATAGCTCATGGGACAAATAGCTTAAAAACTATTGTGGTATTGAATATGTAATTATGCACTTTATCTCTTATTAAGTTGCTTGTTGTGCGATAACCATGTTCACTGGGGACGCCATCAACTATTCATTGTTGAATTTCATGTGAGTTGCTATGCATGTTCGTCTTGTCTGAAGTAAGAGAGATCTACCACCTTATGGTTAAGCATGCATATTGTTAGAGAAGAGCATTGGGCCGCTAACTAAAGCCATGATCCATGGTGGAAGTTTCAGTTTTGGACATATATCCTCAATCTCAAATGAGAAAAAATATTAATTGTTGTTACATGCTTATGCATAAAAGAGGAGTCCATTATCTGTTGTCTATGTTGTCCCGGTATGGATGTCTAAGTTGAAGAATAATCAATAGCGAGAAATCCAATGCGAGCTTTCTCCTTAGACCTTTGTACAGGCGGCATAGAGGTACCCCTTTGTGACACTTGGTTAAAACATGTGCATTGTGATGATCCGGTAGTCCAAGCTAATTAGGACAAGGTGCGGACACTATTAGTATACTATGCATGAGGCTTGCAACTTATAAGATATAACTTACATGATACATATGCTTTATTACTACCGTTGACAAAATTGTTTCATGTTTTCAAAATCAAAGCTCTAGCACAAATATAGCAATCGATGCTTTTCCTCTATGAAGGACC
Source organism: Lolium perenne (assembly GCF_019359855.2). Classification (NCBI taxonomy): domain Eukaryota; kingdom Viridiplantae; phylum Streptophyta; class Magnoliopsida; order Poales; family Poaceae; genus Lolium; species Lolium perenne. The sequence continues at coordinate 91,355,504 of NC_067250.2, read as the reverse complement.
ATTCTTTTACTTTCAATGTTGAGTCAGTTCACCTATTTCTCTCCACCTCAAGAAGCAAACACTTGCGTGAACTGTGCATTAATTCCTACATACTTGCTTATTGCACTTATTATATTACTCTATGTTGACAATATCCATGAGATATACAAGTTACAAGTTGAAAGCAACCGCTGAAACTTAATCTTCTTTTGTGTTGCTTCAATGCCGTTACTTTGAATTATTGCTTTATGAGTTAACTCTTATGCAAGACTTATTGATGCTTGTCTTGAAGTGCTATTCATGAAAAGTCTTTGCTATATGATTCACTTGTTTACTCATGTCATATACATTGTTTTGATCGCTGCATTCACTACATATGCTTTACAAATAGTATGATCAAGATTATGATGGCATGTCACTCCAGAAATTATCTGTGTTATCGTTTTACCTGCTCGGGACGAGCAGAACTAAGCTTGGGGATGCTGATACGTCTCCGACGTATCGATAATTTCTTATGTTCCATGCCACATTATTGATGTTATCTACATGTTTTATGCACACTTTATGTCATATTCGTGCATTTTCTGGAACTAACCTATTAACAAGATGCCGAAGTGCCGATTCTGTTTTACTGCTGTTTTTGGTTTCAGAAATCCTAGTAACGAAATATTCTCGGAATTGGACGAAATCAACGCCCAGGGTCCTATTTTGCCACGAAGCTTCCAGAAGTCCGAAGGAGAGACGAAGAGGGGCCACGAGGGGGCCACACCCTAGGGCGGCGCGGCCCCCCCCCCTTGGCCGCGCGGCCCTGTGGTGTGGGGCCCTCGTGCCGCCTCTCGACCTGCCCTTCCGCCTACAAATAGCCTCCGTGACGAAACCCCCAGTACCGAGAGCGACGATACGGAAAACCTTCCAGAGACGCCGCCGCCGCCGATCCCATCTCGGGGGATCCAGGAGATCGCCTCCGACACCCTGCCGGAGAGGGGATTCATCTCCCGGAGGACTCTACGCCGCCATGGTCGCCTCCGGTGTGATGTGTGAGTAGTCTACCATTGGACTATGGGTCCATAGCAGTAGCTAGATGGTTGTCTTCTCCCCATTGTGCTATCATTGTCGGATCTTGTGAGCTGCCTAACATGATCAAGATCATCTATCTGTAATCCTATATGTTGCGTTTGTTGGGATCCGATGAATAGAGAATACTTGTTATGTTGATTATCAAAGTTATATCTATGTGTTGTTTATGATCTTGCATGCTCTCCGTTACTAGTAGATGCTCTGGCCAAGTAGATGCTTGTAACTCCAAGAGGGAGTATTTATGCTCGATAGTGGGTTCATGCCTGCATTGACACCGGGACGGATGTGAAAGTTCTAAGGTTGTGTTGTGTTGTGTTGTTGCCACTAGGGATAAAACATTGATGCTATGTCTAAGGATGTAGTTGTTGATTACATTACGCACCATACTTAATGCAATTGTCTGTTGCTTTGCAACTTAATACTGGAGGGGGTTCGGATGATAACCTGAAGGTGGACTTTTTAGGCATAGATGCATGCTGGATGGCGGTCTATGTACTTTGTCGTAATGCCCAATTAAATCTCACTATACTCATCATGATATGTATGTGCATGGTCATGCCCTCTTTATTTTTCAATTGCCCAACTGTAATTTGTTCACCCAACATGCTGTTTATCTTATGGGAGAGACACCTCTAGTGAACTGTGGACCCCGGTCCAATTCTCTTTACTGAAATACAATCTACTGCAATACTTGTTCTACTGTTTTCTGCAAACAATCATCTTCCACACAATACGGTTAATCCTTTGTTACAGCAAGCCGGTGAGATTGACAACCTCACTGTTTCGTTGGGGCAAAGTACTTTGGTTGTGTTGTGCAGGTTCCACGTTGGCGCCGAAATCCCTGGTGTTGCGCCGCACTACATCCCGCCGCCATCAACCTTCAACGTGCTTCTTGGCTCCTCCTGTTTCGATAAACCTTGGTTTCTTTCTGAGGGAAAACTTGCTGCTGTGCGCATCATACCTTCCTCTTGGGGTTCCCAACGAACGTGTGAGTTACACGCCATCAATCTCCGTATAAAGCTCATAAGGAATGGCACTAATACTTGCACCAATGTCGCATAAACCATAATAACAATGATCACCAATTCTAACAGAGAGCATAGGAACACTGGCTTTCCTAGACTTATTAGGATGCGAAACAATATTAGAAGCATCTTCACAGAAAATAATATGACCATCTTCTACATTTTCAGTCACAAGATCTTTAACTATTGCAATAGCAGGTTCAACCTTTATTTGTTCTTCAGGTTCTATAGGTTTCTTTGCACTTTTATTAACCGCACTAGTTATAACAGAATACTCCTTCATTTTAGCAGGAAAAGGAGTTTTTTCAATATATGCTTCAGGAAGAATATGATCAACAGTTTCAATTATAGCACATTTATTTATAGATGGATCAGTTTTAACTTTGTATGGTTCATGATACTTATCAAAATTGTTCCTAGGCAATTCAAAGTGAGAGGCAAAAGCTTTATAAAAGTTTGCAACGACTTGAGAATCAAGACCATAAGTAGCACTCATATTACGAAATTTATCAGTCTCCATAAAAACTTCAATGCATTTATAATCATAGTTTATACCTGACTCTCTATCTTTGTCGTTCTCCCATCCTTCAGTATTCTCCTGGATCCGATCAAGAAGGTCCCTTTTAAACTCTTCTTTGTTGTGTTTAAATGATCCAGAACATGAAGTATCCAGCAAAGTCTTATCTTGAAAAGACAATCTTGCATAGAAATTATCAATAATAATATTACCAGGAAGCTCATGAATGGGGCATTTGAGCGTTAAAGACTTCAATCTCCCCCATGCTTGGGCAATACTCTCTCCATCATGAGGCCAGAAATTATATATGCGGTTCCGGTCTTTGTGAATTTCACTTGGAGGATAGAATTTAGAATAAAATAGAGGCACAATATCCTTCCAATCAAGAGAATCACCATTCTTCAGCAATTTATACCAATGCGCCACTTTACCAGACAACGTTATAGAGAATATTTTCTTCCTAACTTCATCCATAGCAATACCTGCACATTTCAATAACCCGCATAATTCATGTAAAAACAATAAATGATCACCAGGATGGACAGTTCCATCCCCTTCATAGCGGTTATCCACAACACGTTCAACAATTTTCATAGGTATTTTGTATGGAACCTCTTTCTCACCTGGCGCCTCATCCACTAACTTTGCAGTAGTAGTAGATTTTCCAAATAGGAACTCAAGAGAAGATCTCTCCATAATGAATTATAGCAGCAGGCAGAAATAAAATCAGCACGTACAGTAAAAGTTTCCCTTACCAATTCCACTTACCAATAGCGCTTCACTCCCCGGCAACGGCGCCAGAAAATAGTCTTGATGACCCACAAGTATAGGGGGTGTATCGTAGTATTTTCGATAAATAAGAGTGTCGGACCCAACAAGGAGCAGAAGGTGTTGACAAGCAGTTTCGATGAAGAATTCACTGTAAATGCTCACAGACAAGTATTCAGGGGGTTTTGATATAGCAGGTAAATAAAGTACGAGTAAGTAAAATGCGAGAGAAATAATTGCAGCGAGTGGCCCAATCCTTTTTAGCACAAAGGACAAGCCGGTTTGTTTACTTATAATGACTAAACATTCTTGAGGACACACGGGAATTTAGTCTAGTGCTTTCGCTTCATATAGCTGATTAATCTTCATTGTTTTGATAAGTGTTGTGTGGGTGAACCTATGCTAATGCACCGCCCTTCCTAGGACTAATACATACTTGTGATTATACCCCTTGCAAGCATCCGCAAACACAAGAAAGTAATTAAGATAAATCTAACCACAGCCTTAAACTCTGAGATCCTGCTATCCCTCCTGCATCGATATACCAACGGGGGTTTAGGTTTCTGTCACTCCGGCAACCCCGCAATTAGCAAACGAATACAAGATGTATTCCCCTAGGCCCATAAAGGTGAAGTATCATGTAGTCGACGTTCACATGACACCACTAGAAGAATAACACCACAACTTAAATATCATAACATTGAATATTACCCAACATAATTCACTACTAACATTTAGACTTCACCCATGTCCTCAAGAACTAAACGAACTACTCACGAGACATCTTATGGAATATGATCAGAGGTGATATGATGATGAATAACAATCTGAACATAAACCTTGGTTCAATGGTTTCACTCAATAGCATCAATAACAAGTAGAAATCAATACCGGGAGAGTTTCCCCTATCAAACAATCAAGATCCAACCCTAATTGTTACAGTGATGACGAGGTGCAGTGGTGGAGATGGCGGTGATGATGATGGAGATGATGGTGATGATGATCCCAATGATGTCCAGCTCGATGACGGTGATGATGTCGTCGATTTCCCCCTTCGGGAGGGAATTTCCCCGGCGGATTCCTGCCCGCCGGAGAGCTCTTTTCTCTCTGGTGTTTTCCGCCCCGCAGAGGCGGCTGTGACTCTTCGCGACTATCCTCTGGAACTTAGGTTTTCGGGACGAAGAAGTACGCGAAGGAGAGGAGGCCAGAGGGGGTTGTGGGCCCCCTCCCCACAAGGCGGCGTGGCCAGGGCAGGGCCCACGCCGGCCTATGGGGGGGCCCATGGCGGCCCTCCTCGGCTCCTCCTTTTGGCTACCTCCGTCTTCTGGAAAAATAGGATTATCAGTATAATTCCCGTCAATTGCTGATCTTCCGAAATATTGCATTCTGACGGTGCTTTTTCCAGCAGAATCCTGACTCCGGTGCGCGATTCTCCAATAATCATGAAACATGCAAAATAGATGAAATAACATAAGTATCATCTCTAAATATGAAATATATCAATGAATAACAGTAAATTATGATATAAAATAGTGATGCAAAATGGACGTATTAGCGCCCCCTGTTGTCTGGCTGCCCCAGACCCCCTCCGACTCCGACTCTCCGCCTATAAAAGCCTTCCTGACCTAAAAACTTCAGAAGAATAAGCCATGATACGGAAAACCTTCCAGAGCCACCACCATCGCGAAGCCAAGATTCGGGGGACAGAAGTCTCTGTTCCGGCACGCCGCCGGGACGGGGAATTGCCCCCGGAAGGCATCTCCATCGACATCACCGCCATCTTCATCGTCGTTGCTGTCTCCCATGATGAGGAGGGAGTAGTTCTCCCCCGAGGCTAAGGGCTGTACCGGTAGCTATGTGGTTAATCTCTCTCTCATGTACCTCAATACAATGATCTCATGAATTGCCTTGCATAATTGAGATTCATATGATGAGCTTTGTATCACTATTAATCTATGTGCTACTCTAGTGATGTTATTAAAGTAGTCTATTCCTCCTTCATGATGTAAAGGTGACGGTGTGTGCATCATGTAGTTCTTGGCGTAGGTTATGATTGTAATCTCTTGTAGATTATGGAGTTAACTATTACTATGATAGTATTGATGTGATCTATTCCTCCTTTCATAGTCTGTCGGTGACGGTGTGCATGCTATGTTAGTACTCGGTATAATTGCAATGGTCTATTATGCACTCTAAGGTTATTTAAATATGAACATCGAATGTTGTGGAGCTTGTTAACTCCGGCATTGAGGTGCTCTTGTAGCCCTATACAATTAATGGTGTTTGTCATCCAACAAGAGAGTGCAGAGTGGTTTTATTATGTGATCAATGTTGAGAGTGTCCACTAGTGAAAGTATGATCCCTAGGCCTTGTTTCCAAATACTACAATCATCGCTTATTTACTGTTTTACTGCATCTTTACTTCCTGCAATATTACTACCATCAACTGCACGCCAGCAAGCTATTTTCTGGCGCCGTTACTACTGCTCATATTCATTCATACCACTTGTATTTCACTATCTCTTCGCCGAACTAGTGCACCTATACATCTGACAAGTGTATTGGGTGTGTTGGGGACACAAGAGACTTCTTGTATCGTAATTGCAGGGTTGCTTGAGAGGACTATCTTTGACCTCTACCTCCCTGAGTTCGATAAACCTTGGGTGATCCACTTAAGGGAAACTTGCTGCTGTTCTACAAACCTCTGCTCTTGGAGGCCCAACAGTGTCTACAGGAATAGAAACGTGCGTAGACATCAAGCTATTTTCTGGCGCCGTTGCCGGGGAGGTAAGGTAAAAGGTATTCACATCCTCCGACTACTAAGCTATTTCCTAGCACTGTTGCCGGTGTGTGAGTGCTCGAAGGTATTTCCTTTAGATCCTGCAAATATATCTTTTTGTTTCTTGTTTTCACTAGTTAGGCATAATGGAAAACAACAACAAAATGAGAGATCTTTATGAACTTTATCTTGAATTAGGACATGATGTGTTTGAAGAGAGAATTAAAAAACCCACGGAACTTTATATGCATGCTAATGGCAATGTTATTAGTATGAATGCTTTGAACACCATTGTTGCTAATGCTATGGAAGAATTTAAGCTTGGGGAGGTTGGTTTTGATGAAAATGATCTTTTTAGTCCCCCAAGCATGGAGAAGAAAATTTACATTGATGATACTTTGCCTCCCATTTATGATGATTATAATGATAGTGGTATTTTGGTGCCACCTACTATGGAGGATAAAGGTTATTATGATTATACCATGCCTGCAATTTATGATGATTACAATGATGGTTATGGTAGTTTTACTCCCACTATTACTAATAAAATTGATTATGCTTATGTGGAGAGTAATGATACTTTTATGCATGTGAATAAGAATGCTTTATGTGATACTTACATTGTTGAGTTTGTTCATGATGCCACTGAAAGTTATTATGAGAGAGGGAAACATGGTTATATGCATCTTAATAATATTAAGTTTCCCCTCTTTATGTTGAGAATTTTGAAGTTGCGCTTGTATTGCCTTCTTATGCTTGTCACATTATTCTTCATGAATTTATTTGTGTACAAGATTCCTTTTCATAGGAAGTGGGTTAGGCTTAAATGCGTTTTGAATTTGCTTCTTGATGCTCTCTTTTGCTTCAACTCTTATTTCTTGCGCGAGCATCATTAAAATTGCTGAGCCCATCTTAATGGCTATAAAGAAAGCACTTCTTGGAAGATAACCCATGTTTTTATTTTGCTACTGTTTTGTTGTGTCTTGGAAGTTGTTACTACTGTAGCAACCTCTCCTTATCTTTATTTTATTGCATTGTTGTGCCAAGTAAAGTCTTTGATAGTAAGGTTGATACTAGATTTGGATTACTGCGCAGAAACAGATTTCTTACTGTCACGAATTTGAGTAGAATTCTCTGTAGGTAACTTAGAAAAATCTGCAAATTTACGTGCGTAATCCACAGATATGTACGCAACTTTCATTAAATTTGAGATTTTTCATCTGAGCAAGTTAAGTGCCCCAGAAAATTTCATCTTTACGGACTGTTCTGTTTTGATAGATTCTGCCTTTTATTTCGCATTGCCTGTTTTGCTATGTTGAATAGATTTTTTTGTTCCATTAACTTCCAGTAGCTTTGGGCAATGTCCAGAAGTGCTAAGAATGATTGTGTTATCTCTGAACATGTGAATTTTTGATTATGCACTAACCCTCTAATGAGTTTGTTTCGAGTTTGGTGTGGAGGAAGTTTTCAAGGGTCAAGAAAGGAGGATGATACAATATGATCAAGAAGAGTGAAAAGTCTAAGCTTGGGGATGCCCCCGTGGTTCATCCCTGCATATTTCAAGAAGACTCAAGCATCTAAGCTTGGGGGCATCCCCTTCTTCATCGACAACTTATCAGGTCACCTCTAGTGAAACTATATTTTTATTCAGTCACATCTTATGTGCTTTACTTGGAGCGTCTGTTTGCTTTTGTTTTTGTTTTTGTTTGAATAAAATCGGATCCTAGCATTCTTGTGTGGGAGAGAGACACGCTCCGCTTTTTCATATGAACACTGGTGTTCTTAGTTCTATCTTTAATGTTCATGGCGGAGTTGAAAACCGCTTCGTTAATTGCTATTTGGTTGGAAACAGAAAATGTTGCATGTGGTAATTGGTATAATGTCTTGAATAATTTGATACTTGGCAATTGTTGTGCTCATATAGATCATGTTTAAGCTCTTGCATCATGTACTTTGCACCTATTAATGAAGAACTAGATAGAGCTTGTTAAAATTTGGTTTGCATGATTGGTCTCTCTAAGTCTAGATATTTTCTGGTGAAGTGTTTGAACAACAAGGAAGACAGTGTAGAGTCTTATAATGCTTGCAATATGTTCTTATGTAAGTTTTGCTGTACCGGTTTATACTTGAGTTTGCTTCAAACAACCTTGCTAGCCTAAGCCTTGTATTGAGAGGGAATTCTTCTCGTGCATCCAAAACCTTGAGCCAAAAACTATGCCATTTGTGTCCATCATACGTACCCACTACATGGTATTTCTCTGCCATTCCAAAGTACATTACTTGAGTGCTACCTTTAAAATTCTATTCTTTGCCTTTACAATACATAGCTCATGGGAAAATAGCCTTAAAAACTATTGTGGTGAAGAATATGTAGCTATGTATCTTATTTCTTAATAAGTTGCTTGTTGAGCGATAACCATGTTTCTGGGGACGCCATCAACTTTTACCTTTGTTGAATATCATGTGAGTTGCTATGCATGTTCGTCTTGTCTGAAGTAAGGGCGATTTTCATGATCAAATGGTTTGAGTATGCATATTGTTAGAGAAGAACATTGGGCCGCTAACTAAAGCCATGAATCATGGTGGAAGTTTCAGTTTGGACACTAATCCTCAATCTCTTATGAGAATATTATCTGTTGTTGAATGCTTATGCATTAAAGAGGAGTCCATTATATGTTTTCTATGTTGTCCCGGTATGGATGTCTAAGTTGAGAATACTCAAAAGCGAGAAATCCAATGCGAACTTTCTCCTTAGACCTTTGTACAGGCGGCATAGAGGTACCCCTTTGTGACACTTGGTTGAAACATATGTTATGCAATGATAATCCGTGTAAATCCAAGCTAATTAGGACAAGGTGCGAGCACTATTGGTATTCTATGCATGAGGCTTGCAACTTATAAGATGTCTTATACATAACGCATATGAATTATTACTACCGTTGACAAAATTGTTTCTATGTTTTCAAAATAAAAGCTCTAGCACAAAAATAGTAATCCATGCTTCCCTCTGCGAAGGGTCATTCTTTTACTTTATGTTGAGTCAGTTTACCCACTTCTTTCTATCTTAGAAGCAAACACTTGTGTCAACTGTGTGCATTGATTCTTACATGTTTACTTATTGCACTTGTTATATTGCTTTATGTTGACAACTATCCATGAGATATACATGTTACAAGTTGAAAGCAACTGCTGAAACTTATATCTTCCTTTGTGTTGCTTCAAAACTTTCTACTAAGAATTTATTGCTTTATGAGTAACTCTTATGAAAGTCTTATTGATGCTTGTCTTGAAAGTATTATTCATGAAAAGTCTTTGCTATATGATTCAGTTGTTTACTCATTGTCTTCATCATTGCTTCGAATCGCTGCATTCATCTTATATGCTTTACAATAGTATTGATCAAGATCATGTTGGTAGCATGTCACTTAAGAAATTATCCTTGTTATCGTTTACCTACTCGAGGGCGAGTAGGAACTAAGCTTGGGGATGCTAGATACGTCTCAAAAGTATCTATAATTTCTTATGTTCCATGCTAGTTTTATGACAATACCTACATGTTTTGTTCACTTTATATCGTTTTGATGCGTTTTCTGGAACTAACCTATGACGAGATGCCGAAGTGTCAGTTCCTGTTTTCTGCTGTTTTTGGTTTCAGAAATCCTAGTAAGGAAATATTCTCGGAATTGGACGAAATCAACGCCCAGTATCTTATAATTCCACGAAGTTTCCAGAACACCGGAGAGGAGCCAGAGGAGAGGCCCAGGCCACCACACATGGTGGCGGCGCGGCCCAAGGGGGGGCGCGCCCCCCTGTTGTCTGGCTGCCCCAGACCCCGTCCGACTCCGACTCTCCGCCTATAAAAGCCTTCCTGACCTAAAAACTTCGGAAGAATAAGCCACGATACGGAAAACCTTCCAGAGCCGCCGCCATCGCGAAGCCAAGATTCGGGGGACAGAAGTCTCTGTTCCGGCACGCCGCCGAGACGGGGAACTGCCCCCGGAAGGCATCTCCATCGACATCACCTCCATCTTCATCGCCGTTGCTGTCTCCCATGATGAGGAGGGAGTAGTTCTCCCCCGAGGCTAAGGGCTGTACCGGTAGCTATGTGGTTAATCTCTCTCTCATGTACCTCAATACAATGATCTCATGAATTGCCTTGCATAATTGAGATTCATATGATGAGCTTTGTATCACTATTAATCTATGTGCTACTCTAGTGATGTTATTAAAGTAGTCTATTCCTCCTTCATGATGTAAAGGTGACGGTGTGTGCATCATGTAGTTCTTGGCGTAGGTTATGATTGTAATCTCTTGTAGATTATGGAGTTAACTATTACTATGATAGTATTGATGTGATCTATTCCTCCTTTCATAGTCTGTCGGTGACGGTGTGCATGCTATGTTAGTACTCGGTATAATTGCAATGGTCTATTATGCACTCTAAGGTTATTTAAATATGAACATCGAATGTTGTGGAGCTTGTTAATTCCGGCATTGAGGTGCTCTTGTAGCCCTACACAATTAATGGTGTTTGTCATCCAACAAGAGAGTGTAGAGTGGTTTTATTATGTGATCAATGTTGAGAGTGTCCACTAGTGAAAGTATGATCCCTAGGCCTTGTTTCCAAATACTGCAATCATCGCTTATTTACTGTTTTACTGCATCTTTACTTCCTGCAATATTACTACCATCAACTGCACGCCAGCAAGCTATTTTCTGGCGCCGTTACTACTGCTCATATTCATTCATACCACTTGTATTTCACTATCTCTTCGCCGAACTAGTGCACCTATACATCTGACATGTGTATTGGGTGTGTTGGGGACACAAGAGACTTCTTGTATCGTAATTGCAGGGTTGCTTGAGAGGCCTATCTTTGACCTCTACCTCCCTGAGTTCGATAAACCTTGGGTGATCCACTTAAGGGAAACTTGCTGCTGTTCTACAAACCTCTGCTCTTGGAGGCCCAACACTGTCTACAGGAATAGAAGCGTGCGTAGACATCACATAGTAAGACAGTTTTGGGTTTAAATAAGTAGAACTATTTTGTTTGTTTGCCTTCTTTCCCGATGATGTGTTGAATATCTCTAGGATTTCATCAATAATTCAAGACTTTGGACAACATCTTTTTAGAACACTAAACAATCATCCACAAATAATAAGTGAGTGATCCATGGCGCTTGAAAACTAACCCTAATTCCTCTATCGAACCAACCATCGTGATAGTTCTTTAGTAGACAAGAGAGTTCTTCTCCACGAATCAAGAAGAGGTACTACGATATGGGACCCCCTGATGAATGCCTCTTTTTTTTAGTTTCCTATGGTGCAAAAATATCGTAAAGTAATTAATAGGCAAAATGTTTAGTTCACAACTAAGAGATTGAGCTACTTCTTGGACATCCTCCTTTTCAATGTTAATTGGATCGAGATCACACTTGTCAATGTTAATGCACATCCTAGGTATTTGTTTAAAAAGAGGCTAGAACTTTTTATATTCACATTTTCTACGCCATTTTTCAAGGAAGAGTAAGGTGTCATCTTCATCTCGATGATTAATGAGTAATGGCCCATCCTCTTATATTTTTCACCAAGCAAGCAAGCCCCTATTCAGCAAGCATGCCATTTATCACGCCCGTGTGAGGACCTTTAAAGAGCATATTATTGTAGAAGAAATCAACAACCAGATTAAAGGGGGGAAAGACAAAGGATCTACATGTCTCCCATTTTCTTGTTTCAATTTTTTTTGCTCTATTATTCATTTATGTCCTAACACCTGCATATCCTTTATGGACTAACATCCTCATCCAGGTTCTTTAGATGTCCCCAAAACCTCTCTACTCATCAGTTCAAAAAATTCCTAGTTAAATATGTCATATGCATTTTCATAATCCAGCTTTGAAAGTAAGACCTATATTTTTGGTGCACCTTGTGAATAATTTCATGAACCAAAAATACAATTTCTAAAATAAAAATTCACTTAGTGAAAGCACTTTTGTTGGGTCCTTTCAATCCATCCGCACACATGTCCAAAATGTTAGTGCTTTTTCAAAGATTTTGAAACCACGATTTTGTAAAGCTATAGGCCTATGGTATCTCCTAAGGGAAGTAGCATGAAATTCTTTAGAAATAAGTTTTATCAGAGCAAAGTTTAATTGGAATGGTAAAGTTTTTGCTCTCAAGGTCATGAGATCGAATCATAGATAAAGGATACCATCAGGTTCAAGGGCTCCTTGAGCATAAGATTCAAAATCATTGGATTTAATTCCATCTTCACAAAGAGGATTTTGAGGGTGATAAATTCTTCATTTGTTACTATGAATGTATTGTAACAAAATCATCTTCTAATTTAATATCTAGCTTTAGCTTGTTGCCAAACTATCTTCTTTTACAAAATACAAGCAAGCACGAGTAAATCTGTGTTTTCAACTACCATGCCATTTGTTACTTCCAACATGTAATTCTCTTATTTTTGTTTTTTCCCTCTTAGATGTTATTTATGTTTCTCTGATTAACCATAGCTTGGAAGTAAAATGTGTTCCTGTCTCCCTCCAGAATATCTCCTTTTCTTGTTGTTTGTCTAGTTTTGACTTCTTCGTCTTTTCAAATGTTGTTGAGTTCAGAAACAGTCTGGTTCATCATTTGTTTTCCCGCTCGTAATATTTGGTGTGCTTCAGAATAAATGTCAAAATCAGTTATATTCAGGCCTAGCTAATTTGTCTAGCTCGATAATTTCCGAAACTGACTCTACGGACGGATGATACTACGACTTGCACTGAGTATACGCCACAGTTTGTCGGTGCCAAGCTAATATCCTCAGTGCAGAACACGCCACGCAAGCGTGTCCATAATATTCTTGCGGCCGTGACTAATAGTTTGTTTACTTCTAGTGTAATCCAGGGAATCCCAAGGGATTATCCCGAATCCTAGAAAGTCTTCGGTAGCCCCGCAAATTCCTTTGTTTTGTCTTAGATTAAAAATCTTCATCATACTAATGTATTTTTTTGGAGAAAGTAATTTTTTTTGAAGAATTTAAAAGCGATTAAGTGAACACCAAATTCTCAAACTCATCAAGGATAGAAATACGAGAGAAGTAAACAAACCATAACAGGGAAGGACGCAACGGAGGAGAACCGAGAGAGATCAGTGCGGTCAATGGCACGCCGACTCCCAAGAAGAAACCATGCACTTGGCACTCTAACAGCATTAGGTAAGAAGTTTCTAAGTACGATCAGGCAATAATAATAGTGATGGTACCGTGCTTGTGGAAGCTGACCGAATTTCCCAAGAAGCATAGACAAGCCCACAGTGGGATGGGCTCATTTCGTCGGAAGATCGCCTTGCCTGTGGTACATCTCAATGCGTGTCAAAATTAGTTCGGACGTGTACCCAACGGCAGAGGTAAGAACGGACAAGACGGATTAGTAGTTCTCTTTTTTGAAATTGATTTCGGAAAACAATAGATTTGTAGTGACGGATTGGAAGCCGGTGGCAGTCGCTGTGTGGCCTAGTGACCGTGCCCTTTTTTTTTCTCTTTGTTGAATAGTGACCATCCCTTAAGAGACGGCACTAGTAAAAGAAGTTTCAGGGCAGCTAACATGCAAGGGTGACTGGACTTGGTCTACGTAGTTACCATCGTTGACTGAACTGAGGCCTTTTTTTTTTGACATGACTGAACTGAGGCCTGGTCACTCATGATCATGTGGATATCGTTCATATATTCATACCTCACATTGTCACATGTCTCGGTGTTGCAGGCCGGGGCAGCGGCACATGCATCCATGTACGCGTGCGTGCTCGGCACCGTGCGTGTACACCAGACACATTTAGACTTTGAACATTGGTTGACCCGTTAATCACGATAAGGATTGATGACGAATGCTGTGACAGTTACCTGATGACATTATACAGCGATAATTACCGTCCTTAACTGCAATGATGACGAATGCTGTGACAGTTTAGAGCTTCAGACGGTGCAGATCCTTCACGATGGCAAACGTTGTGACAGTTTAGAGGATGATGATGCACTCATACGATCCACATGCGCGCCAGACTTTAGCGACGGGATCCTCTAACGTGCAGGAGCGAAGTCAGGTAAGCAACAATATCCTGACTTCTCTTCTTTCAATTTGTGTGATTAAGGCCAAAAGGACTTAAATTATTTCAAACAATACAAATTTTTGTTATGCATTTAGAGTAACTACATACAGACAAAATTATGGCAGAATAAAATTTAGTTCAAACTTTTTATGTCAACAGTAATCATCTACAGTAATTATTTATAACACATAATATGGTAATTATGCTACAGTTCCCCTGACTTTGCCACCTTCTTTTCCCTGACTTTGCTCCTCAACGTTAGAGGAGCCGGTTCCGACTTTAGCTGGGTGCAGCGCATGCTCCATTGCTCCTCACTCCGTTTCCATTAAGTTGACGTTGATTTAGGAGCAGTTTTTTCTTTGTTTACAAATAGGTGGTTTGAATTTATCTAGACACGAATACATCTAGATGTGTTTTAATGTATTGATAGCTGCGAATCTAGACAAATTTAGATTATCATTTAGAACGAAGGAAGTTGTTGTTACACATACATTATTCCTGATCTGAATTAGTCAGCACGCATGCCACTGTGTGAGTTCAAAATGTCCTCTAGCAGATTATTCCTAACAACAACACAATCAGGTAACAGAATGGAGCAAAGTGGAGCTGCATATTGAGATTTGATTGAGTAGGTAGAATGTGAGGGCAATTGGTTAGTGATAACTTGTTACCATAAAAAAATTCTCAGACCTTCACGCGGAAAACTTTTATTGGCTATGTTAGGGCATTTTCGAAGGGGCGACACAAATCGGACGCCTAAAGTTGTCGCGCGTATCCGTTTGTGTCGGCTCGCGAACACGAAAATAGTTACTTTTTAACTGCGCTCCATTTGCGTCTGAGGCGCCCCCAGCGGGCCGACACATTTGGCCCGGAGACATGAATTTGGGTATTCAAACAACAAAATAAACAGGTTCATAGTACTTATTTATTTTACATCCAAATATTTTAAAGTATGCATGAAAATGAGGTGATATTGACGACTACACAATCCTTCTGTAGGCGTTTGAACATGTTGTCGTCAGTGATTTCAATATTGAGAGAAGTCCAATTTACCCCCTTAAACTTGTCTCAAAGTTCAGATTACAACCCTCAACTTTAGTTTGGTTCAATCTTCAACCATGAATTCTATAAACCGTTCGTAGTTGAACCTTCTACCCTTTTCACAACTTTTAAACCGGTTTTTCTTACCAGTTAGCGGTTTTTCTCCTTATATACTGTGCCAACTCATCAACATACAGCATTGATAACCCACAAGTATAGGGGATCGCAACAGTCTTCGAGGGAAGTAAAACCCAAATTTATTGATTCGACACAAGGGGAGGTAAAGAATACTTATAAGCCTTAACAACTGAGTTGTCAATTCATTGCACTGGAAAAGCACTAGTAACAGGGGTGATGTGAAAGCAGCAGTAATATGAGAGCAGTAGTAACAGTAACACAGCAGCAGTAGCAGTAATATGAGAGCAATGGCACCAGAAAATAGTTGATACTACTTCCAATGACATGTAGAAACGAGTATATGATGATGAGAGATGGACCGGGGTTCCCAGCTATCTACACTAGTGGTAACTCTCTAATAACAAATGTTGGGTGAACAAATTACAGTTGGGCAATTGATAGGATTGAAATAGCATTAAGACAGAACATCAAGATTATTAATCATGTAGGCATGTTTTCCATATATAGTCATACGTGCTCGCAATGAGAAACTTGTACAACATCTTTTGTCCTACCAGCCGGTGGCAGCCGGGCCTCTAGGGAATCTACTGGAAATTAAGGTACTCCTTTTAATAGAGCACCGGAGCAAAGCATTAACACTCCGTGAAAACATGTGATCCTCATATCTAAGCCTTCCCCTCCAGTTATCCCGATTCTTTGTCACTACGGGGCCTCGGGTTCCGGACATAGACATGTGCAAACAACTTGTAGATACAATCTAAGCAATAAGTATAGAGCTTAAATCTAAGATCATGCCACTCGGGCCCTAGTGACAAGCATTAAACACAACAAGATTGCAGCAACAATAACTTCACAAACTTTATAGATAGACTAATCATAATGTAACAATCCATCGGATCCCGACAAACACAACACCGATTACATCAGATGAATCTCAATCATGTAAGGCAGCTCATGAGATCATTGTATTGAAGTACATGGGGGAGAGAGTACCAACTAGCTACAGCTAGAACCCGTAGTCCATGGGGGAACTACTCACGGAGCATGATGGAGGCGGTGGCGTCGATGGAGATGGCTTCCGGGGGCACTTCCCCGTCCCGGCAGGGTGCCGGAACAGAGACTTCTGTCCCCCGAATTGGAGTTTCACGATGGTGGCGGCGCCCCTGGAGTCTTTCTGGAGTTTCATCAATTGGTATCAAAGATTTAGGTCACCAGGGCTTAAATAGGCGAAGAGTCGGAGTCGGAGGGGCCACGGGGCCTCCTCACACTAGGAGGGCGCGCCCCCTCCTGGGCCGCGCCGCCACCACGTGTGGGGCCCCCAGGGCACCCCTCTGGTCCCCCTCTGACTTTCTGGAAGGTTCCGGGAAAAATAAGGTTCTGGGCGTTGATTTCGTCGAATTCCGAGAATATTGCCCGAACAGCCTTTCTGGAACCAAAAACAACAGAAAACAGCAACTGGCCCTTCGGCATCTCGTTAATAGGTTAGTTCCAAAAAATGCATAAAAACATTATAAAGTGCAAGCAAAACATGTAAGTATTGTCATAAAACAAGCATGGAACATCATAAATTATAGGTACGTTGGAGACGTATCAGCATCCCTAAGCTTAGTTCCTGCTCGCCCTCGAGTAGGTAAACGATAAAAAGAGTAATTTCTGTAGTGACATGCTACTTACATAATCTTGATCATCCTATTATAAAGCATATGAGATGAATGCAGTGACTCAAGGCAATGATCTATAGTTGCTAACAAATAGATAACATATAGCAAAACTTTTCATGAATAGTACTTTCAAGACAAGCATCAAAAGTCTTGCATAAGAGATAACTCATAAAGCAATAAATTCAAAGTAAAGGCATTGAAGCAACACAGAGGAAGATTTAAGTTTCAGCAGTTGCTTTCAACTTTCAACATGCATATCTCATGGATAATTGTCAACATAAAGTAATATGATGAATGCAAATAAGCAAGTATGTAAGAATCAATGCACAGTTGACACAAGTGTTTGCTTCTAAGATGGAAGGAAGTAGGTAAACTGACTCAACATAAAGTAAAAGAATGGCCCTTCGCAGAGGGAAGCAGGGATTAAATCATGTGCTAGAGCTTTTCAAGTTTTGAAATCATATAGAGAGCATAAAAGTAAAGTTTTGAGAGGTGTTTATTGTTGTCAACGAATGGTAATGGGTACTCTAACCACCTTATCAACCAGACTTTCAAGAGCGGCTCCCATGAAGGACGTTATCTCTACCAGCAAGGTAGATCATCCCTCTTCTCTTTTGTTTACACATGTATTTTAGTTTCATTATTTATGGTTGACACTCCTCCCAACCTTTTGCTTACACAAGCCATGGTTAGCCGAATCCTCGGGTGCCTTCCAACATTCACTTACCATGAAGGAGTGTCTATTTGCAAAATTAAGTTGCTTACTGATGAATCAGGGCAAAACACGTGAAGAGAATTATTAATGCAAGTTAATTAATTGGGGCTGGGAACCCCGCGCCAGCTCTTTTTGCAAAATTATTGGATAAGCGGATGTGCCACTAGTCCATTGGTGAAAGCTGTCCGAAGTAAATGACAAGATCGAAAGATAAAACACCACATACTTCCTCATGAGCTATAAAACATTGACACAAATACGAGATAATAGCTTTTGAATTGTTTAAAGGTAGCACATGAAGTATTTACTTGGAATGGCAGAAAATACCACATAGTAGGTAGATATGGTGGACACACATGGCATAGGTTTTGGCTCAAGGTTTTGGATGCACGAGAAGCATTTCCTCTCAGTACAAGGCTTTGGGCTAGCAAGGTTGTTTGAAGCAAACACAAGTACGAACCAGTACAGCAAAACTTACATAAGAACATATTGCAAGCATTATAAAACTCTACACTGTCTTCCTTGTTGCTCAAACACTTTTACCAGAAAATATCTAGACCTTAAAGAGACCAATCATGCAAACCAATTTCAACAAGCTCTACGGTAGTTCTCCACTAATAGGTTTAAACTACATGATGCAAGAGCTTAAACATGATCTACTTGAGAGCTCAAAACAATTGTCAAGTATCAAATTATTCAAGACAATATGAAGCATTTTTTGTTTCCAACCAAATAGCAATAAATGCAATAGCTTCAAACTTTTGTCATTGAACATTAAAAGTAAAACGAAGAACACAAGTGTTCATATGAAAAAGCGGAGCGTGTATCTCTCCCACACAAGGATTGCTAGGATCCAATCTTATTCAAACAAAACGAAAAAAAAACACACAGACGCTCCAAGTAAAGCACATAAGATGTGACCGAATAAAAATATAGTTTCAATAGAAGAACCTGATAAGTTGATGAAGAAGGGGATGCCTTGGGCATCCCCAAGTTTAGACGCTTGAGTCTTCTTGAAATATGCAGGGATGAACCACGGGGGCATCCCCAAGCTTAGACTTTTCACTCTTCTTGATCATATATCATCCTCCTCTCTTGACCCTTGAAAACTTCCTTCACACCAAACTTCTCATAAACTTCATTAGAGGGGTTAGTACTCAAAAAACTTTAATCCACTTTAGCCCTGTAGTGACACATTGCAAGTACTCAATAAAACTTTAGCTACAGCTCTCCACGTCTAAAAAGCCTCACATAAAGTCCACAAGAGACAATGCAAAAAAACAGAGACAGAATCTGTCAAAACAGAACAGCCAGTAAACACGAATTTTTAAGAGGTACCTCCGTTGCTCAAATCAGAAAACTCAAAACTAATGAAAGTTGCGTACATATCTGAGGAACACGCATGTAAATTGGCAGATTTTTCTGAGTTACCTACAGAGAGCCCTGCCCAAATTCGTGACAGATAGAAATCTGTTTCTGCGCAGAAATCCAAATCTAGTATCAACCTTCTATTAGAGACTTTACTTGGCACAACAATGCAATAAAATAAAGATAAGGAGAGGTTGCTACAGTAGTAACAACTTCCAAGACACAACAAAACAGTAGCAAAATAAAGACATGGGTTATCTCCCAAGAAGTGCTTTCTTTATAGCCATTAAGATGGGCTCAGCAGTTTTAATGATGCACTCGCAAGAAATAAGAGTTGAAGCAAAAGAGAGCATCAAAAAGCAAGTTCAAAACACATTTAAGTCTAACCCACTTCCTATGCATAGGGATCTTGTACACAAATAAATTCATGAAGAACAAAGTGACAAGCATCAGAAGATAAAACAAGAGTAACTTCAAAAGTTTCAGCATATAGAGAGGTGTTCTAGTACCATGCAAATTTCTACAACCATATTTTCCTCTCTCATAATAATTTTCAGTAGCTTCATGGATAAACTCAACAATATAACTATCACATGCAGCATACTTTTCATGATCCATAAACACATAATTTTTATCAAGCTTAAAAATAATAGGATCAGAACTTTCAAAACCACTTTTATCAATACTATAACAAGATGATTGATTAATCTCAAAAGATATGGGACTCCTAGATAAAGTCAAGACCTCTCCAATCCCATTTTCATTAGTAGTACAATTAATATTATCAAGTAACATAGAACCATCATCTAGAGATTTATCATAAACATTTGCCAAGCAAAACTCTTTAGTACCATACATTTCGATATCAGGCACAAACAAAGCATTATCATAAGATTTATCAAAATAGCATGGATTATCATAGATAACAGTAGCATAATTATTCTCACAAGTTTTACTCATAGGGAATATTTCAAGAGAATCCACAGGAACATAACATTCATCCTCCTTTGGTAAGCATGGAGGACAATCAAATAGTGTAAGAGATAAAGAGTTACTGTCATTAGAAGGTTGGCATGGGTAGCTAATCCATTCTTCCTCCTTTTGTTCATCACTCTCCTCTTCTTTTTCATCCAATGAGCTTTCAGGTTCATCAATTTCCTCCTCTTTTTCATCCAATGAGCTTTCAGGTTCATCAATTTCTTCTTCCACTGGTTCCTGCAAATTGTGAGTGCATACTTGTGCATTAATGAGTCTCTCTTTATAATCAATGATATAAGGATTATCACTGTAGCTTTCTATGCAAAAATTAAGGATAGAAGAGACATAATCTTTAAGGTCATTACAAACAGCACAAGTTTCATAATTTTTAGCAATGAAGGATTCTATCTCAGAAGCTCCCATAAACAAAACAAATTGTTCTACTTCTTCGAACCCAAAATGAATATAGTTATTCCAATTATAGTTCTTAATTAAAACTTCCTCACTAAAGCCACATTGAAATTTAAGATGTTTAGTATCCTGTTGAGAGCAACAGTTTATATCATAGCGTTTAAGCAATATTTTAGCAATTGTATTCAGTTTTTCTATCACAACACTCATAACTTTTCCCGTTCTTGATTCTCTATAATTATTATATAATTCAATAAGCTCCAAATAGGTTGTAGGTTCTCCCATAGCAACAGTTTTTAATTTTTCGGTTTTTCAAATTTTTATGGATTTTTGGGTATGTAATAAAACTAGACAAAAATAAACTAGACAAAAGTAAACTAGGCAAAACAAAATAAAATAAAACAGAGAGAGGTGGAGTGTACTCCCCAGGTGAACTTATGAGTAGAGCTATGCCTCCCCGGCAACGGCGCCAGAAAACAGTCTTGATAACCCACAAGTATAGGGGATCGCAACAGTCTTCGAGGGAAGTAAAACCCAAATTTATTGATTCGAGACAAGGGGAGGTAAAGAATACTTATAAGCCTTAACAACTGAGTTGTCAATTCAGCTGCACCTGGAAAAGCACTAGTAACAGGGGTGATGTGAAAGCAGCAGTAATATGAGAGCAGTAGTAACAGTAACACAGCAGCAGTAGCAGTAATATGAGAGCAATGGCACCAGAAAATAGTTGATACTACTTCCAATGACATGTAGAAACGAGTATATGATACGTCCAAAACGTATCTACTTTCCCGAACACTTTTGCTATTGTTTTGCCTCTAATTTGTGTATTTTGGATGCAACTAACACGGACTAACGCTGTTTTCAGCAGAACTGTTCCGGTGTCTCGTTTTTGTGCAGAAATCCAACTTTCAGGAAAATCCTCGGAATTTATGCGAAAGGTCCTATTTTCACAGAATACTGACGGAGCCAGAAGGGCAAGCCAGGTGGGGGCCCGAGGGCCCCACACACTAGGCCGACGTGGCCCAGGAGGGGCCCGCGCGGCCCTAGTGTGTGGCGGCCTCGGCTGGCCCCCGACGCCCTCTTTCGGACTACTTATTGCCTTCGACCTAAAAACGCACGGGGAGAAGTCGAAGTCGCCAGAAACCCTCCAGAACGCCGCCACATCGCGAAACTCCGTCTCGGGAGCCAGAAGTCTCCGTTCTGGCACTCCGCCGGGACGGGGAATTGGAGGAGATCATCGCCACCATCACCACCGACGCCTCTCCATCGACCAGCCATGTTTCCCCCATCCATGTGTGAGTAATTCCCCCGCTGTAGGCTGAAGGGGATGGTAGGGATTGGATGAGATTGGTCATGTAATAGTATAAGATTGTTAGGGCATAGTGCCTAGTGTCCGTAATTGGTACTTTGATGATATTGTTGCAACTTGTTATGCTTAATGCTTGTCACTAGGGCCCGAGTGCCATGATCTCAGATCTGAACATGTTATTATTTCATCATGATATTCATTGTTTATGGTCTTACCTGCAAGTTGTATACACATGTCGCTGTCCGGAACCAATGGCCCCGAAGTGACAGAAATCGGGACAACCGGAGGGGATGGTAGTGATGTGAGGATCACATGTGTTCACGGAGTGTTAATGCTTTGCTCCGGTACTCTATTAAAAGGAGTACCTTAATATCCAATAGATTCCCTTGAGGCCCGGCTGCCACCGGCTGGTAGGACAAAAGATGTTGTGCAAGTTTCTCATTGCGAGCACGTACGACTATAATTGGAACACATGCCTATTGATTGCTTTGTACTTAGACACCGTTTTATTATTATCTGCAAATGCCCTGCTTGATTGTTACATGAGTTTCTCTCATCCATGCAACGCCCATTATCCATCCCCGTGCCTACAGTATTTTAATCCTGCTGTTTACTATAATCACTACTGCTGTCTCTGTTACTCTGCTGCTGTTATTTTACTACTGCTACTGCTATAAAACTGTTACTACTGATAAACTCTTGCGAGCAAGTCTGTTTCCAGGTGCAGCTGAATTGACAACTCCGTTGTTAAGGCTTTCAAGTATTCTTTGTCTCCCCTTGTGTCGAATCAATAAATTAGGTTTTACTACCTGATGTCTACGTTCCCCCTCCTTTCCTGTAGACAGTGTTGGGCCTCCAAGAGCAGAGGTTTGTAGAACAGCAGCAAGTTTTCCCTTAAGTGGATACCCAAGGTTTATCGAACTCAGGGAGGAAGAGGTCAAAGATATCCCTCTCATGCAACCCTGCAACCACAAAGCAAGAAGTCTCTTGTGTCCCCAACACACCTAATAGGTGCACTAGTTCGGCGAAGAGATAGTGAAATACAGGTGGTATGAATATATATGAGCAGTAGCAACGGTGCCAGAAAATAGCTTGCTGGCGTGTAGTTGATGGTGGTAGTATTGCAGCAGTAGTAACACAGTAAAACAGTAAACAAACAGTAGTAACGCAGCAGTATTTAGGAACAAGACCTAGGGATTAGACTTTCACTAGTGGATACTCTCAACATTGATCACATAACAGAACAGATAAATGCATACTCTACACTTTTGTTGGATGATGAACGCATTGCGTAGGATTACACGAACCCTCAATGCCGGAGTTAACAAGCTCCACAATTTGTTCATATTTTAGTAACCTTTAGTGTAAGATAGATCAATAGACTAAACCAAGTACTAACATAGCATGCACACTGTCACCTTCATGCATATGTAGGAGGAATAGATCACATCAATATTATCATAGCAATAGTTAACTTCGCAATCTACAAGAGATCATGATCATAGCATAAACCAAGTACTAACACGGTGCACACACTGTCACCTTTACACACGTGCAGGAGGAATAGAACTACTTTAATAACATTGCTAGAGTAGCACATAGATAGTAGTGATACAAAACTCATATGAATCTCAATCATGTAAAGCAGCTCATGAGATTATTGTATTGAGGTACATAGGAGAGATTAACCACATAGCTACCGGTACAGCCCCGAGCCTCGATGGAGAACTACTCCCTCCTCATGGGAGCAGCAGCGGTGATGAAGATGGCGGTGGAGATGGCAGCGGTGTCGATGGAGAAGCCTTCCGGGGGCACTTCCCCGTTAAGGCAAAGCGTCTTGCCGGAGAGACTCCTGTCCCCCAGATCTTGGCGTCGCGATGGCGGCGGCTCTGGAAGGTTTCTGTGGTTTTCGTCAATCGGTACTGCGTTTTTAGGTCGAAAGGGCTTTTATAGGCGAAGAGGCGGCGCAGGGGGGCACCTGGGGGCGCCACACCCTAGGCCGGCGCGGCCTAGGCCTGGCCCGCGCCGCCATGTGGTGTGGTGGCCCCCTGGCCCCTCTCCGACTCTTCTTCGGTGTTCTGGACGCTTCCGGGAAAAATAGGAGGTTTGGCGTTGATTTCGTCCAATTCCGAGAATATTGCCCGAACAGCCTTTCTGGAACCAAAAACAGCAGAAAACAGGAACTGGCACTGTGGCATCTTGTTAATAGGTTAGTTCCGGAAAATGCATGAAAATGATATAAAGTGTGAACAAAACATGTTGGTATTGTCATAAAACAAGCATGGAACATCGGAAATTATAGATACGTTGGAGACGTATCACTACCCACGAAGACTGCTGCGATCCCCTATACTTGTGGGTTATCAAGACTGTTTTCTGGCGCCGTTGCCGGGGAGCATAGCTTTATTTGGAAGTTCACTTGGATTGATATTGTTCGCTGCAAATTCTCGATCATGGGTAAACCTCGCGATCCTAAAGTCGTCATATTACCATCCACTACAAGAAAAGGTATAACTTTGAGTACCTCTGCTGCTCTTGATTCACCATCTGTGATTGATAAACTTGTTTCACCGCCACATGCTTCACATGCTGGTACTTCTGCTGAATCTGAAAATTCTTATAATATTGATGATGCTTCTGCTGTGCTTGATGATAGTGGTTCAGTGGGATCTTTTCTAGATGCTACAATTGCTAGGTCTAGACAAATTGAAAATACTGAAACTCCTAATGCTACTACACCTGTTAATTCACCTGAACTTGATTATTCTAGTGATGATCCTGATGAAGATTATGTGGAGCTTAATGATGATTTTATTACTAGATGCAATGCTACTGCTGATGCAAGCAAAATTAAAAAGTTTCTCACACAATATACTGTTAGACATAAGTTATCTCCTGATCCTAAATTTGCCACATCTCCTATATGCATTAAGGATAAAGATTATGATTTTTCTCTTGATCTATCTGATACATCTCCGACGTATCGATAATTTCTTATGTTCCATGCCACATTATTGATGATATCTACATGTTTTATACACATTATATGTCATATTTATGCGTTTTCCGGAACTAACCTATTGACGAGATGCCGAAGGGCCAGTTCCTGTTTTCTGCTGTTTTTGGTTCCAGAAATCCTAGTAAGGAAATATTCTCGGAATTGGATGAAATCAACGCCCAGAGTCTTATAATTGGACGAAGCTTCCAGAACACCCGAGAGCCGCCAGAGGGGAGCCCTTGGGGGCCCACACAACACCCTGGCGTGGCTAGAGGGGGGCCACGCCCCCCTAGTGTGTGGGCCCACCAGGCCCCCTCCGAGGCTGCCCTTCCGCCTACTTAAGGTCTCTGTCGCGAAAACCCTACCACGTTCGACGAAACCAGAGAAAACCTTCCAGAGCCGCCGCCATCGCGAAGCCAAGATCTGGGGGACAGGAGTCTCTGTTCCGGCACGCCGCCGGGACGGGGAAGTGCCCCCGGAAGGCTTCTCCATCGACACCACCGCCATCTTCATCACCGCTGCTGTCTCCCATGAGGAGGGAGTAGTTCTCCATCGAGGCTCGGGGCTGTACCGGTAGCTATATGGTTAATCTCTCTCCTATGTGCTTCAATACAATAATCTCATGAGCTGCCTTACATGATTGAGATTCATATGATGATGCTTGTAATCTAGATGTCATTATGCTAGTCAAGTGGGTTTTACTTATGTGATCTCCGGAGACTCCTTGTCCCACGTGTGTAAAGGTGACAGTGTGTGCACCGTGTGGGTCTCTTAGGCCATATTTCACAGAATACTTATTCACTGTTATGAATGGCATAGTGAAGTGCTTATTTATATCCCTTTATGATTGCAATGTGTTTTGTATCACAATTTATCTGTGTGCTACTCTAGTGATGTTATTAAAGTAGTTTATTCCTCCTGCACGGTGTAATGGTGACAGTGTGTGCATCGTGTAGTACTTGGCGTAGGCTATGATTGTGATCTCTTGTAGATTATGAAGTTAACTATTGCTATGATAGTATTGATGTGATCTATTCCTCCTTTCGTAGTGTGAAGGTGATAGTGTGCATGCTATGTTAGTACTTGGTTTGGTTATGTTGATCTGTCATGCACTCTAAGGTTACTTAAATATGAACATTGAATATTGTGGAGCTTGTTAACTCCGGCATTGAGGGTTCGTGTAATCCTACACAGTTAGTGGTGTTCATCATCCAACAAGAGGGTGTAGAGTCTAGCATCTATCTATTTATTCTGTTATGTGATCAATGTTGAGAGTGTCCACTAGTGAAAGTATGATCCCTAGGCCTTGTTCCTAAATACTGCTATCGTTGCTTGTTTCTTGTTTCTTGCATCTTTACTTCCTGCAATATTACTACCATCAACTGCATGCCAGCAAGCACTTTTCTGGCGCCGTTGCTACTGCTCGCATTTATTCATACCACCTGTATTTCACTATCTCTTCGCCGAACTAGTGCACCTATTAGGTGTGTTGGGGACACAAGAGACTTCTTGCTTTGTGGTTGCAGGGTTGCTTGAGAGGGATATCTTTGTCCTCTTCCTCCCTGAGTTCGATAAACCTTGGGTGATCCACTTAAGGGAAACTTGCTGCTGTTCTACAAACCTCTGCTCTTGGAGGCCCAACACTGTCTACAAGAATAGAAGCACCCGTAGACATCAAGCACTTTTCTGGCGCCGTTGCCGGGGAGGAAAGGTAAATGGCACTCACACACCGGATCCCGGCAACGAAGCACTTTTCTGGCGCCGTTGCCGGGGAGGAAAGGTAAAAGGCACTCATACTCCGGTCCCAGGTAAAGTACTTTTTTGTTGCCGTTGTGTGTGTGTGCTCGAAGCTATTTCCTTTAGATCCTGCAATTGCATCTTTTTGTTTCTTGCTTACACTAGTTAGGCATAATGGACAACAATGAGCTTCTTATTCTATTTCCTGATTTAAGACATGGATGGTTTGATGCGAAAATTAAAAAACCTATGGAACATATTAGTATGAACGCTTTGAACACCATTGTTGCTAATGATATGGAAAATTCTAAGCTTGGGGAAGCTGGCTTTGATGAGCATGATATTTTTAGTCCCCCAAGCATTGAGGAGAAAATTTACTTTGATGATACTTTGCCTCCTATTTATGATGATTATAATGATATTGGTCTTTTAGTACCGCCTGTTATGGAGGATAAATTTGATTATGATTACAATATACCTTCTATATTTGATGATGAGAATAATAATGATAGCTACTTTGTTGAATTTGCTCCCACTACAACTAATAAAATTGATTATGCTTATGTGGAGAGTAATGATACTTTTATGCATGTGAATAAGAATGCTTTATGTGATAGTTACATCGTTGAATTTGTTCATGATGCCTCTGAAAGTTATTATGAGAGAGGAAAATATGGTTGTAGAAATTTTCATGTTACTAAAACACCTCTCTATGTGCTGAAATTTTTGAAGCTACACTTGTTCTATCTTCCTATGCTTGTTACTTTGCTCTTTATGAACTTGTTTATTTACAAGATTCCTTTTCATAGGAAGCATGTTAGACTTAAATTTGTTTTGAATTTGCCTCTTGATGCTCTCTTTTGCTTCAACTACTATTTCTTGCGAGTGCATCATTAAAACTGCTGAGCCCATCTTAATGGCTATAAAGAAAGAACTTCTTGGGAGATAACCCATGTGTTTATTTTACTACAGCACTTTT
The DNA here is from genome assembly GCF_019359855.2 of Lolium perenne. Lineage (NCBI taxonomy): Eukaryota > Viridiplantae > Streptophyta > Magnoliopsida > Poales > Poaceae > Lolium > Lolium perenne. The sequence goes on along the minus strand of NC_067250.2, from coordinate 91,327,924 downwards.
GTTTTATATTTGAGTCTTGGAAGTTGTTTACTACTGTAGCAACCTCTCCTTATCTTATTTTATTGCATTGTTGTGCCAAGTAAGTCTTTGATAGCAAGGTTGATACTAGATTTGGATTACTGCGCAGAAACAGATTTCTGTCTGTCACGAATCTGGGCAGAATTCTCTGTAGGTAACTCAGAAAAATCTGCCAATTTACGTGCGTGATCCTCTGATATGTACACAACTTTCATTCAATTTGGGCATTTTCATCTGAGCAAGTCTGGCGCCACTTTAAAATTCGTCTTTACGGACTGTTCTGTTTTGACAGATTCTGCCTTTTATTTCGCATTGCCTCTTTTGCTATGTGGGATGGATTTATTTGTTCCATTAACTTCCAGTAGCTTTGGGAAATGTCCAGAAGTGTTAAGAATGATTGTGTCACCTCTGAACATTTGAATTTTTATTATGCACTAACCCTCTAATGAGTTTGTTTCGAGTTTGGTGTGGAGGAAGTTTTCAAGGGTCAAGAGAGGAGGATGATATACTATGATCAAGAAGAGTGAAGAGTCTAAGCTTGGGGATGCCCCGGTGGTTCATCCCTGCATATTTCAAGAAGACTCAAGCGTCTAAGCTTGGGGATGCCCAAGGCATCCCCTTCTTCATCGACAACATTATCAGGTTCCTCCCCTGAAACTATATTTTTATTCCATCACATCTTATGTGATTTGCTTGGAGCGTCGGTTTGTTTTTGTTTTTGTTTTTGTTTGAATAAAATGGATCCTAGCATTTATTGCGTGGGAGAGAGACACGCTCCGCTGTTTCATATGGACAATATGTCCTTAGGCTTTACTCATAGTATTCATGGCGAAGGTTGAATCTTCTTCGTTAAATTGTTATATGGTTGGAATCGGGAAATGCTACATGTAGTAATTCTAAAATGTCTTGAATAATTTGATACTTGGCAATTGTTGTGCTCATGTTTAAGCTCTTGCATCATATACTTTGCACCTATTAATGAAGAAATACATAGAGCTTGCTAAAATTTGGTTTGCATAATTGGTCTCTCTAAAGTCTAGATAATTTCTAGTATTGAGTTTTGAACAACAAGAAAGACGGTGTAGAGTCTTATAATGTTTACAATATGTTTTTTATGTAAGTTTTGCTGCACCGGTTCATCCTTGTGTTTGTTTCAAATAAACCTTGCTAGCCTAAACCTTGTATCGAGAGGGAATACTTCTCATGCATCCAAAATCCTTGAGCCAACCACTATGCCATTTGTGTCCACCATACCTACCTACTACATGGTATTTCTCCGCCATTCCAAAGTAAATTGCTTGAGTGCTACCTTTAAAATTTCCATTCTTTACCTTTGCAATATATAGCTCATGGGACAAATAGCTTAAAAACTATTGTGGTATTGAATATGTACTTATGCACTTTATCTCTTATTAAGTTGTTTGTTGTGCGATAACCATGTTCCTGGGGACGCCATCAACTACTCTTTGTTGAATATCATGTGAGTTGCTATGCATGTCCGTCTTGTCTGAAGTAAGGGAGATTTACCACTCATTTAATGGTTAGAGCATGCATAATGGTAGAGAAGAACATTGGGCCGCTAACTAAAGCCATGAATCATGGTGGAAGTTTCAGTTTTGGACATATATCCTCAATCTCATACGAGAACATTAATTGTTGCTACATGCTTATGCATTAAAGAGGAGTCCATTATCTGTTGTCTATGTTGTCCCGGTATGGATGTCTAAGTTGAGAATAATCAAAAGCGAGAAATCCAAATGCGAGCTTTCTCCTTAGACCTTTGTACAAAGCATAGAGGTACCCCTTTGTGACACTTGGTTAAAACATGTGTATTGCGATGATAATCCTGGTAATCCGAGCTAATTAGGACAAGGTGAGGGCACTACTAGTATACTATGCATGAGGCTTGCAACTTGTAAGATATAATTTACATGATACATATGCTTTATTACTACCGTTAACAAAATTGTTTCATGTTTTCAAAATAAAAGCTCTAGCACAAATATAACAATCGATGCTTTCCTCTTTGAAGGACCTTTCTTTTACTTTTATGTTGAGTCAGTTCACCTATTTCTCTCCACCTCAAGAAGCAAACACTTGTGTGAACTGTGCATTGATTCCTACATACTTGCATATTGCACTTGTTATATTACTTTACATTGACACTATCCATGAGATATACATGTTATAAGTTGAAAGCAACCGCTGAAACTTAATCTTCCTTTGTGTTGCTTCAATACCTTTACTTTGATTTATTGCTTTATGAGTTAACTCTTATGCAAGACTTATTGATGCTTGTCTTGAAGTATTATTCATGAAAAGTCTTTGCTTTATGATTCATTTGTTTACTCATGTCAATACCATTGTTTTGATCGCTGCATTCATTACATATGCTTACAATAGTATGATCAAGGTTATTATGGCATATCACTCCACAAATTATCTTTGTTATCGTTTACCTGCTCGGGACGAGCAGGAACTAAGCTTGGGGATGCTGATACGTCTCCGACGTATCGATAATTTCTTATGTTCCATGCCACATTATTGATGATATCTACATGTTTTATACACATTATATGTCATATTTATGTGTTTTCCGGAACTAACCTATTGACGAGATGCCGAAGGGCCAGTTCCTGTTTTCTGCTGTTTTTGGTTCCAGAAATCCTAGTAAGGAAATATTCTCGGAATTGGACGAAATCGACGCCCAGAGTCTTATAATTGGACGAAGCTTCCAGAACACCCGAGAGCCGCCAGAGGGGAGCCCTGGGGGCCCCACACAACACCCTGGCGCGGCCAGAGGGGGGGTCGCGCCCCCTAGTGTGTGGGCCCACCAGGCCCCCTCCGAGGCTGCCCTTCCGCCTACTTAAGGTCTCCGTCGCGAAAACCCTACCACGTTCGACGAAACCAGAGAAAACCTTCCAGAGCCGCCGCCATCGCAAAGCCAAGATCTGGGGGATAGGAGTCTCTGTTCCGGCACGCCGCCGGGACGGGGAAGTGCCCCCGGAAGGCTTCTCCATCGACACCACCGCCATCTTCATCACCGCTGATGTCTCCCATGAGGAGGGAGTAGTTCTCCATCGAGGCTCGGGGCTGTACCGGTAGCTATGTGGTTAATCTCTCTCCTATGTGCTTCAATACAATAATCTCATGAGCTGCCTTACATGATTGAGATTCTTATGATGATGCTTGTAATCTAGATGTCATTATGCTAGTCAAGTGGGTTTTACTTATGTGATCTCCGGAGACTCCTTGTCCCACGTGTGTAAAGGTGACAGTGTGTGCACCGTGTGGGTCTCTTAGGCTATATTTCACAGAATACTTATTCACTGTTATGAATGGCATAGTGAAGTGCTTATTTATATCCCTTTATGATTATAATGTGTTTTGTATCACAATTTATCTGTGTGCTACTCTAGTGATGTTATTAAAGTAGTTTATTCCTCCTGCACGGTGTAATGGTGACAGTGTGTGCATCGTGTAGTACTTGGCGTAGGCTATGATTGTGATCTCTTGTAGATTATGAAGTTAACTATTGCTATGATAGTATTGATGTGATCTATTCCTCCTTTCGTAGTGTGAAGGTGACAGTGTGCATGCTATGTTAGTACTTGGTTTGGTTATGTTGATCTATCATGCACTCTAAGGTTACTTAAATATGAACATTGAATATTGTGGAGCTTGTTAACTCCGGCATTGAGGGTTCGTGTAATCCTACACAGTTAGTGGTGTTCATCATCCAACAAGAGGGTGTAGAGTCTAGCATCTATCTATTTATTCTGTTATGTGATCAATGTTGAGAGTGTCCACTAGTGAAAGTATGATCCCTAGGCCTTGTTCCTAAATACTGCTATCGTTGCTTGTTTACTGTTTTACTGCATCTTTACTTCCTGCAATATTACTACCATCAACTGCACGCCAGCAAGCACTTTTCTGGCGCCGTTGCTACTGCTCGCATTTATTCATACCACCTGTATTTCACTATCTCTTCGCCGAACTAGTGCACCTATTAGGTGTGTTGGGGACACAAGAGACTTCTTGCTTTGTGGTTGCAGGGTTGCTTGAGAGGGATATCTTTGTCCTCTTCCTCCCTGAGTTCGATAAACCTTGGGTGATCCACTTAAGGGAAACTTGCTGCTGTTCTACAAACCTCTGCTCTTGGAGGCCCAACACTGTCTACAAGAATAGAAGCACCCGTATACATCACTATCTCATATAGCTATTGTAGAGAAAGCACCCTTTTGTGGTACTGAAAAAGAAAGTGATGTAGAACACATGTTTGAACTTTCTTCTATGAGTAGCTTGTTTTCTGATGATGTCAAGATGCGTACTTATTTTGTCGCTAAAATTTTTCCTTTCTCATTAAAGGATGATGCTAAAACTTGGTATAATAATTTGCCTCCTGGTTCTATTAAAATTCCAACTGATTTCCGTGATGTTTTCTTTCGAAAATACTTTCCTGCTAGTGCTCAACATGTTGATTTACAGAAAATTTATAGATTTGACCAGTGAGATGAAGAGAAATTGCCTGAGGCCTGGGCAAGATTTTGTTCTCTTATCAGAGCTCGACCTGGACATGATTTAGAAAAGAATGATCTACTTGATATATTTTATAGTGGACTAACCATTGAGTCTAGGGCATATTTGGATAGTTGTGCTGGTTGTGTTTTCAGGAAAAGAACTCCAGACGAAGCTGAAGAATTATTGGCTAAAATAGGCCGGAATCATGATGATTGGACTACGCCTGAACCGATTCCAACGCCAATATTGAAGAAGAGGGGTTTAATTAAATTGAATGATGAAGATATGAGGGAAGCCAAGAAGTCTCTCAAGGAGAAAGGTATTAAATCTGAAGATGTGAAGAATCTACGTCCCATAGAAGATATATGTGAGATAATTCCCCCTTTGATACGTCTCCAACGTATCGATAATTTCTTATGTTCCATGCCACATTATTGATGATATCTACATGTTTTATGCATACTTTATGTCATATTTATGCGTTTTCCGGAACTAACCTATTGACGAGATGCCGAAGTGCCAGTTCCTGTTTTCTGCTATTTTTGGTTTCAGAAATCCTAGTAAGGAAATATTCTCGGAATTGGACGAAATCAACGCCCAGGGGCCTATTTTTACACGAAGCTTCCAGAAGACCGGAGGACTTACGAAGTGGGGCCACGAGGTGGCCAGACACCAGGGCGGCGCGGCCTGGGCCTTGGCCGCGCCGGCCTGTCGTGTGGGGCCCTCGTGTGGCCCCCTGACCTGCCCTTCCGCCTACTTAAAGTCTCCGCCGCGAAAACCCTACCACGTTCGACGAAACCAGAGAAAACCTTCCAGAGCCGCCGCCATCGCGAAGCCAAGATCTGGGGGATAGGAGTCTCTGTTCCGGCACGCCGCCGGGACGGGGAAGTGCCCCCGGAAGGCTTCTCCATCGACACCACCGCCATCTTCATCAATGCTGCTGTCTCCCATGAGGAGGGAGTAGTTCTCCATCGAGGCTCGGGGCTGTACCGGTAGCTATGTGGTTCATCTCTCTCCTATGTACTTCAATACAATAATCTCATGAGCTGCCTTACATGATTGAGATTCATATGATGATGCTTGTAATCTAGATGTCATTATGCTAGTCAAGTGGGTTTTACTTATGTGATCTCCGGAGACTCCTTGTCCCACGTCTGTAAAGGTGACAGTGTGTGCACCGTGTGGGTCTCTTAGGCTATATTTCACAGAATACTTATTCACTGTTATGAATGGCATAGTGAAGTGCTTATTTATATCCCTTTATGATTGCAATGTGTTTTGTATCACAATATATCTGTGTGCTACTCTAGTGATGTTATTAAAGTAGTTTATTCCTTCTGCACGGTGTAATGGTGACAGTGTGTGCATCGTGTAGTACTTGGCGTAGGCTATGATTGTGATCTCTTGTAGATTATGAAGTTAACTATTGCCATGATAGTATTGATGTGATCTATTCCTCCTTTCGTAGTGTGAAGGTGACAGTGTGCATGCTATGTTAGTACTTGGTTTGGTTATGTTGATCTGTCATGCACTCTAAGGTTATTTAAATATGAACATTGAATATTGTGGAGCTTGTTAACTCCGGCATTGAGGGTTCGTCTAATCCTACACAGTTAGTGGTGTTCATCATCCAACAAGAGGGTGTAGAGTCTAGCATCTATCTATTTATTCTGTTATGTGATCAATGTTGAGAGTGTCCACTAGTGAAAGTATGATCCCTAGGCCTTGTTCCTAAATATCGCTATCGCTTCTTGTTTCTTGTTTCTTTGCATTTATACCGCTGCAATATTACTACCATCAATCGCACGCCTTGACAAGCACTTTTACGCGCCGTACTACTGCTCATATTCATTCATACCACTTGTATTTCACTATCTCTTCGCCGAACTAGTGCACCTATTAGGTGTGTTGGGGACACAAGAGACTTCTTGCTTTGTGGTTGCAGGGTTGCATGAGAGGGATATCTTTGACCTCTTCCTCCCTGAGTTCGATAAACCTTGGGTGATCCACTTAAGGGAAACTTGCTGCTGTTCTACAAACCTCTGCTCTTGGAGGCCCAACACTGTCTACAAGAATAGAAGCACCCGTAGACATCAAGCTATTTTCTGGCGCCGTTGCCGGGGAGGAAAGGTAAAAGGCTCTGATACTCCGGTCCCAGGTAAAGTACTTTTCTGTTGCCGTTGTGTGTGTGCTCGAAGCTATTTCCTTTAGATCCTGCAATTGCATCTTTTTGTTTCTTGTTTACACTAGTTTGGCATAATGGACAACAATGAGCTTCTTATTCTATTTCCTGATTTAAGACATGGATGGTTTGATGCGAAAATTAAAAAACCTATGGAACATATTAGTATGAATGCTTTGAACACCATTGTTGCTAATGATATGGAAAATTCTAAGCTTGGGGAAGCTGGCTTTGATGAGCATGATATTTTTAGTCCCCCAAGCATTGAGGAGAAAATTTACTTTGATGATACTTTGCCTCCTATTTATGATGATGATAGTAGTCTTTTAGTGCCACCTGTTATGGAGGATAAATTTGATTATGATTACAATATGCCTCCTATATTTGATGATGAGAATAATAATGATAGCTACTGTGTTGAATTTGCTCCCACTACATCTAATAAAATTGATTATGCTTATGTGGAGAGTAATGATACTTTTATGCATGTGAATAAGAATGCTTTATGTGATACTTATATTGTTGAGTTTGTTCATGATGCCTCTGAAAATTATTATGAGAGAGGAAAATATGGTTGTAGAAATTTTCATGTTACTAAAACACCTCTCTATATGCTGAAATTTTTGAAGTTACACTGGTTTTATCTTCCTATGCTTGTTACTTTGCTCTTCATGAACTTGTTTATTTACAAGATTCCTATGCATAGGAAGCACGTTAGACTTAAATTTGTTTTGAATTTGCCTCTTGATGCTCTCTTTTGCTTCAAATACTATTTCTTGCGAGTGCATCATTAAAATTGCTGAGCCCATCTTAATGGCTATAAAGAAAGAACTTCTTGGGAGATAACCCATGTGTTTATTTTACTGCAGCAATTTTTGTTTTGTTGAGTCTTGGAAGTTGTTTACTACTGTAGCAACCTCTCCTTATCGTGTTTTTGTGCCAAGTAAAGTCTCTATGGTAAAGTTGATGCTAGATTTGGATTGCTGCGCAGAAACAGCATTGCTGTCTATCACGAATTCGCGCAGAAGTCTCTGTAAAACAATCAAAAAAATCTGTAAATTTACGTGTGTTATCCTCAGATATGTACGCAACTTTCATTAGTTTTGAGTTTTTCCGTTTGAGCAAGTTAAGTGCCCCTTCCAGGTTCGTCTTTACGGACTGTTCTGTTTTTGACAGATTCTGCCTTTTATTTCGCATTGCCGCTTTTGTTAAGTTGAATGAGTTTCTTTGTTCCATTAACTTTCAGAAGTTTTGTGCAATGTCCAGAAGTGTTAAGAATGATTGTGTCACCTCTGAACATGTGAATTTTTGATTGTGCACTAACCCTCTAATGAGTTTGCTTAAAGTTTGGTGTGGAGGAAGTTTTCAAGGGTCAAGAGAGGAAGATGATATACTATGATCAAGAAGAGTGAAAAGTCTAAGCTTGGGGATGCCCCCGTGGTTCATCCCTGCATATTTCAAGAAGACCCAAGCATCTAAGCTTGGGGATGCCCAAGGCATCCCCTTCTTCATCAACAATTTATCAGGTTTCTTCTCTTGAAACTATATTTTTATTCGGTCACATCTTATGTACTTTACTTGGAGCGTCTGTTTGTTTTTGTTTATGTTTGAATAAGTTCATCCTTGTGTGGGAGAGAGACACGCTCCGCTGGTTCATATGAACACATGTGTTCTTAGCTTTTAATGTTCATGGCGAAGGTTGAAACTGCTTCGTTCATTGTTATATGGTTGGAAACAGAAAATGCTGCATGTAGTAATTGATAAAATGTCTTGGATAATTTGATACTTGGCAATTGTTGTGCTCATGTTTAAGCTCTTGCATCATATACTTTGCACCCATTAATGAAGAAATACATAGAGCTTGCTAAAATTTGGTTTGCATAATTGGTCTCTCTAAGGTCTAGATAATTTCTAGTAAAGAGTTTGAACAACAAGGAAGACGGTGTAGAGTCTTATAATGTTTACAATATGTCTTTTATGTGAGTTTTGCTGCATCAGTTCATCCTTGTGTTTGTTTCAAATAACTTTGCTAGCCTAAACCTTGTATCGAGAGGGAATACTTCTCATGCATCCAAAATCCTTGAGCCAACCACTATGCCATTTGTGTCCACCATACCTACCTACTACATGGTATTTCTCCGCCATTCCAAAGTAAATTGCTCATGTGCTACCTTTAAACAATTTAAAAGCTATTATCTCTTATTTGTGTCAATGTTTTATAGCTCATGAGGAAGTATGTGGTGTTTTATCTTTCGATGTTGTCATTTACTTCTGACAGACTTTCACAATGGACTAGTGGCTTCATCCGCTTATCCAATAATTTTGCAAAAAGAGCTGGCAATGGGGTTCCCAGCCCCGATTAATTAAATTGCATAAATAATTCTCTTCACATGTTTTGCTCTGATTCATCAGTAAGCAACTTAATTTTGCAAATAGACACTCCTTCATGGTATGTGATTGTTGGAAGGCACCCGAGGATTCGGTTAGCCATGGCTTGTGTAAGCAAAAGGTTGGGAGGAGTGTCATCCATAAAATAAATAAAGAAAAACTAAAGTACATGTGTAAACAAAAGAGAAGAGGGATGATCTACCTTGCTGGTAGAGATAACGTCCTTCATGGGAGCCGCTCTTGAAAGTCTGGTTGATAAGGTAGTTAGAGTACCCGCTACCATTCGTTGACAACAACAAACACCTCTCAAAACTTTACTTTTATGCTCTCTATATGATTTCAAAACTTAAAAAGCTCTAGCACATGATTTAATCCCTGCTTCCCTCTGCGAAGGGCCATTCTTTTACTTTTATGTTGAGTCAGTTCACCTATCTCTTTCCACCTCAAGAAGCAAACACTTGTGTGAACTGTGCATTGATTCCTACATACTTGCATATTGCACTTGTTATATTACTTTACATTGACACTATCCATGAGATATACATGTTATAAGTTGAAAGCAACCGCTGAAACTTAATCTTCCTTTGTGTTGCTTCAATACCTTTACTTTGATTTATTGCTTTATGAGTTAACTCTTATGCAAGACTTATTGATGCTTGTCTTGAAGTACTATTCATGAAAAGTCTTTGCTTTATGATTCATTTGTTTACTCATGTCATTACCATTGTTTTGATCGCTGCATTCATTACATATGCTTACAATAGTATGATCAAGGTTATGATGGCATGTCACTCCAGAAATTATCTTTGTTATCGTTTACCTACTCGGGACGAGCAGGAACTAAGCTTGGGGATGCTGATACGTCTCCGACGTATCAATAATTTCTTATGTTCCATGCCACATTATTGATGATATCTACATGTTTTATGCATACTTTATGTCATATTTATGCGTTTTCCGGAACTAACCTATTGACGAGATGCCGAAGTGCCAGTTCCTGTTTTCTGCTGTTTTTGGTTTCAGAAATCCTAGTAAGGAAATATTCTCGGAATTGGACGAAATCAACGCCCAGGGGCCTATTTTTACACGAAGCTTCCAGAAGACCGGAGGACTTACGAAGTGGGGCCACGAGGTGGCCAGACACCAGGGCGGCGCGGCCTGGGCCTTGGCTGTGCCGGCCTGTCGTGTGGGGCCCTCGTGTGGCCCCCTGACCTGCCCTTCTGCCTACTTAAAGTCTCCATCGCGAAAACCCTACCACGTTCGACGAAACAAGAGAAAACCTTCCAGAGCCGCCACCATCGCGAAGCCAAGATCTGGGGGACAGGAGTCTCTGCTCCGGCACGCCGCCGGGACGGGGAAGTGCCCCGGAAGGCTTCTCCATCGACACCACCGCCATCTTCATCAACGCTGCTGTCTCCCATGAGGAGGGAGTAGTTCTCCATCGAGGCTCGGGGCTGTACCGGTAGCTATGTGGTTCATCTCTCTCCTATGTACTTCAATACAATAATCTCATGAGCTGCCTTACATGATTGAGATTCATATGATGATGCTTGTAATCTAGATGTCATTATGCTAGTCAAGTGGGTTTTACTTATGTGATCTCCGGAGACTCCTTGTCCCACGTGTGTAAAGGTGACAGTGTGTGCACCGTGTGGGTCTCTTAGGCTATATTTCACAGAATACTTATTCACTGTTATGAATGGCATAGTGAAGTGCTTATTTATATCCCTTTATGATTGCAATGTGTTTTGTATCACAATATATCTGTGTGCTACTCTAGTGATGTTATTAAAGTAGTTTATTCCTCCTGCACGGTGTAATGGTGACAGTGTGTGCATCGTGTAGTACTTGGCGTAGGCTATGATTGTGATCTCTTGTAGATTATGAAGTTAACTATTGCTATGATAGTATTGATGTGATCTATTCCTCCTTTCGTAGTGTGAAGGTGACAGTGTGCATGCTATGTTAGTACTTGGTTTGGTTATGTTGATCTGTCATGCACTCTAAGGTTATTTAAATATGAACATTGAATATTGTGGAGCTTGTTAACTCTGGCATTGAGGGTTCGTGTAATCCTACACAGTTAGTGGTGTTCATCATCCAACAAGAGGGTGTAGAGTCTAGCATCTATCTATTTATTCTGTTATGTGATCAATGTTGAGAGTGTCCACTAGTGAAAGTATGATCCCTAGGCCTTGTTCCTAAATACTGCTATCGCTTCTTGTTTACTGTTTTACTGCATTTATACTGCCTGCAATATTACTACCATCAACTGCACGCCAGCAAGCACTTTTCTGGCGCCGTACTACTGCTCATATTCATTCATACCACTTGTATTTCACTATCTCTTCGCCGAACTAGTGCACCTATTAGGTGTGTTGGGGACACAAGAGACTTCTTGCTTTGTGGTTGCAGGGTTGCATGAGAGGGATATCTTTGACCTCTTGCTCCCTGAGTTCAATAAACCTTGGGTGATCCACTTCAGGGAAACTTGCTGCTGTTCTACAAACCTCTGCTCTTGGAGGCCCAACACTGTCTACAAGAATAGAAGCACCCGTAGACATCACCCTTCATCCATGATTGAGGTAAACTGCCTTCAGCGCTTTACTAGGGAAGATATTCCGTATTCAAAACCTCCTGCGCAATGCTTAGATGAGTTTGATAATTATATTGTTAAGCAAGAAAACTTTAATATGAGAGTAGAGAATCATCTAATGGAAAATTCTCGAGCTATTGGTGAATTGCATGGTATTGTGGAGAGAACCTCCAATGATGTTAAGATGCTTGTTAAACATTTTCAAATGGTTCAAACTCAAATTGATCAGCTTACTAAAGTGCAAAATGACTTATTAAAAAATAATTCTAAAGAGAAACATGCTTATGAAGTAACAACTAGAGGTGGTGTCTCTACCCAGGATCCTCTATATCCTGAAGGGCATCCCAAAAGAATTGAACAAGATTCTCAACGAACTGAAACTAGTGCTCCATCTAAGAAAAAGAAGAAGAAACATAAAAATGTTGTAGAATCCTCTGAACCTGTTAATGATCCTAATAGTATTTCTATTTCTGATGCTGAAACTGAAAGTGGTAATGAACATGATAATAATAATGGTAATGATAAGAATGATGTTTCTGATAAAGAAGAAGTTGAAGATGAACCTGAAAAGCATGCTAAAAATAAAAAGTATACTAAAGAAGATTTTATTGCTAAGAAACATGGTAATGAAAGGGAACCTTGGGTTCAAAAGCAAATGCCTTTTCCTGCTAAGAAACTAAAATCAAAGGAAGAAGAACACTATAACAAATTCTGTGATTGGATGAAACCTTTATTCTTGCAAATCCCTTTGACTGATGCTATTAAATTGCCTCCTTATTCAAAGTATATGAAAGATATTGTTACTAACAAAAGGAAAATTCCTAATGAGGAGATTTCCACTATGCTTGTTAATTACTCTTTCAATGGCAAAGTTCCAAAGAAGTTGGGCGACCCAGGTATACCTACTATTCCTTGTTCTATTAAGAATAATTATGTTAAAACTGCTCTATGTGACTTGGGAGCCGGTGTTAGTGTTATGCCTTTCTCTCTTTATAAGAGACTTTACTTAGATAAGTTGATACCTACTGATATATCTTTGCAAATGGCTGATAAATCTACTGCTATTCCTGTTGGTATATGTGAGGATGTTCCTGTTCAAGTTACTAATAACTGCTTGATATTAACTGATTTTGTTATGTTGGAAATGCCTGAAGATGATAATATGTCTATTATTCTTGGGAGACCTTTTTTTAACACCGCAGGGGCTGTTATTGATTGCAATAAGGGAAAAGTTACTTTCAATATTGATGACAAGGAGCATACCGTTTATTTTCCCAAGAGGATTGAGAAAGCATGTGGAGTTAATACTATTTCTAATGTGAGAACTATCAAAGTTGGAACTATCGATTGTCCTATATATGAGCCTAAAGAAGAATATCAAACTCTTGTGATTGGATCCATATCAATACAATTCAAGGTAACATGATTGATTTGAGGTTTATTTCTTCTTATGCTATGTAAAATTTATTTGGTGGCAAGACTTGATCAACCTTGTTAACAAATACTTTTTATATGCATAGAGGAGGTAAACAACATCTCTCTCTTCCTCCATTTGTTCGACTTGCTGTAGCACTTTTGTTTTGTAAAGTTCCTTCGTTAGTTAGAGATTTCAAAAAATTTCCTGGCCAGTAATAATAAACTTAATACCCAGAAATGTGCATTTTTCAAAGTTTTCAAAAATCCACAAAAATTATACCGTTGGTCCTATTTTTCGACGAGGCACCTGGGGATGACCAGTGGGGCACCCCAGGGTGGCACCCCACAGGCCGGCGCGGCCAGCAAGGGGGGCGCGCCACCCTGGCGTGTGGGTCCCCCTTTGCCCCACTTCATCATCTCTTCCTCCCACTCTCTTCTCTCTCCCGAAAAAACTCGCACCAGGTTCCTCTCACTCGCGTTTTTGCTCAAGAGCTCCAGATTTCTCGATCTCTTTGCTCAGCCCAGATTTCTGTCTGAAATTTGGCACATTTGCTCTTCGGTATGTGACTCCTCCAACCATCCAAGTAGAATTTTGTTTGGTTGAGTATATCTTGAATATTTTGCTGCTGTAGGTAACATGTTTAGTGAGCTTGCATGCTTGTTCTAAGTGGTAGAAACTAGTTTTGATGCATGATTAGTACTCTAGCAAGTTCCTATGGTAGTTTCCCTCAATTATATGTCACCAAATCAGATTTTATATTGTTTGTTGAAAAATTTCAGAAAAGGGGGATGGACAACTTTAACTTTGGAGAAGTGTTCCAAGGGGAGACAACAAGCACGGGGAGGCCCTCGAGGTCATCCACCCGATTCAGGAAATCCTACAATGAGGATCTCATCGCACCAAGCTTCGCACCCAAGGAGGACAATGGAGTCCCTAATGCTTCATCCTTCCCATGTTATGACTTTTTGAGAAATGCAGGTTTGTTGGAAGATTTCTTGACCCTTGTCGGTAAGGCAGGCTTAACCACCTATGTGGGAGATGAGAGTGAGCAATACTACACGCTCACTAAAATCTTTGTGGAAAGCTTCAAGTTCAACAATAAGCACTTTCATCCGACAGTTTCGTTCAAGATCTATGGTAAACCTATTACTATGAAGTTGGAAAATTTTTGTGCTGCATTGGGTATGGCCCCTGTAGGTACAGCAAGGAAGATTGAGGATAACCCCAAGGAATTGCTGGAGCTCTATCGAGGGATCACCAATGATGATTGTCGCACCATTCAGCGTGGCAAGATAAGAAACATTCAACTCCCCGCCATTAAGTATTTTGCTTATTACATCGGTACTAGCATTCTTGGTAGGGAGAACACTAGTAACATATCTAGCTATCACCTTGGTTTCTTAATTGCTGCACTCACTGGGGACACACCTTATCATCTTGGTGCTCTTGTTGCTCGCCGCTTGTCTAACAAGGGGCCTATATTTGGAGGAATTATTGCTTCGCGCGTTTTAGCATATTTAGAGCTTCCTCTTGACCCTACTGATGTAAAAATAACCCCTATGAGGCTCGATATTACTGCTATGAAGAGTCACCAATTTGTTACGGCCGACTCTAGTTTAGATAACATTGTCTATAGAATATTGTTTGCTGACGGGGAAGAGAGGGAAATCCTTTTGCCGCAGCCAGATTTGTTCAGCATTGACAGGAAACCATGGTCGCGCTCTAAGGAGGAGGTGGATGAGCAATTGAAGATACAAGGCTTCCACCAGCAGCATGACTCCGAGGACGCCGAGCCCTCTTATGACTACACCGTCACGTATCCGGGTGCTTCTTCCAGCACATACCCGGAATATGATCCATCTTCGTCGTACTACGAAGGTTCTACTTCATGGGCACCATGGGATTGATCTCCACTTAGGCCAAAAGCCTAAGCTTGGGGGGAGGTATACCGGCATCACTCATTCTTTGCATATTATGGTTGCTGGATACTTGTATATACTTGTTTAGTTTCTTTGAGTGGTTCTCTAATGAGAGGAAGATGATATTTAGGGAGGTGCTGCCTGAAAACAGATTCTGGACTGTTACTAGAAAAATTCGTGCGCACAGCCAGAACGTTATTTTGAGCTGCCAATTTTTGTGCATGTTCCCCAGGTTGTTATCTAACTTTCATTAGTTGAACACTTTTCGAGCTGAGCAACGGAAGATTTTTGTAAAAATCGATTTCTATACTGCTGTCAAGTTTTGGCAGATTTCTGCCATCCTGCTTTTCTGTGTTTCTTTTAGTTTTCATTTTCTTATTCTTACTTTGTTTCTTTCCTAAAACACAAAAAGACCAAAAATATTTCTGTTGTTTCTCTTCACCGCTTGTTTATTTTAGTTTCTTGATTTTATCTTACTTTATTTGCTATTGCTAGTTTGCTATAAGAAAACCCAAAAAGATTTTGCTTTGTTTGCTTGTTTCCTTTTGTTCTTGCTTCCGAATTCGAAAACACCAAAAATATTTGCTGTTCTTCTTTGGTTTTGTAAAGTTCTTTATGAGTTCAATGGTCTTCGGTGGCTGGAGCGTGGTTTTCATTCCATATTATTCAAGCTATACAAGTGAAAAAGCAATAATGACGATATACGACGATCTGATTGTGGTGAGAGGCTGGTATGAACTCTATTTGTTTTCATTTTTGTACATATACTCATCCATGTGAGCATGCTTGGTTGGTTCATGTGAGGAATATGTCATTTAAGAAAGTCTAGTAGTTCATGATCTCTCATGTTTAGCTCCAATCTATTAATATGAGTAGCATGTCATGAATGTTTGCTTGCATTGTTTTATTCATAAATAGGTATGATATTGTGGTATCCTCCTCTGAGTAATTCGTTTGAATTAACTTGGCACATGCTCACGCATGCATATGACTGAACAAAACTCAATTAAGCCTCGATGATTTACATTGCTTCAGAGTTCTTGTATCACTCTTATGCCTCAGTTAATTTATTTTGCCGCAAGCATGATTATGACAGTTACTGCTCTCTTGATTTGTCGCTCCCTAGTCTTTTGCTAGCCTTCACTTGTACTGAGCGGGAACACTGCTCGTGCTTCCAAACCCCTGAAAACCAAGTTGTTCCAAAGTGTCCACCATAAATACCTATGCATGGCATTTCAAACCATTCCAAGTAAATTCTCATGCGCTACCTTTAAACCTTCAAAATGCTTCTCAATTTGTGTTAATGTGTCATAGCTCATGAGGAAGTATGTGGTGTTTATCTTTCAACCTTGTCATTTACTCTTGACGGACTTTCATATGGACTAGTGGCACATCCGCTTATCCAATAATTTTGCAAAAGGAGCTGGCAACGGGGTTCCCAGCCCCAATTAATTAACCTTCATAAATTTATAAATAGACACTCCTCCATGGTATGTGATTGTTGGTTGGCACCCGAGGATTCGGTTAGCCATGGCTTGAGAAAGCAAAGGTGGGGAGGAGTGTCATCTAAATAAAACTAAAATAAAAAGGCACTCCTTCATGGTATGAGATTGTTGGCAGGCACCCGAGGATTCGGTTAGCCATGGTTTGTGAAAGCAAGGTTGGAAGGAGTGCCACCCAAAAATAAAACTTCATGGGAGCCGCTCTTGAAAGTCCGGTTGGCGAGGTAGTTGGTGTACCCATTGCCATTCGTTGACAACAACAAACACCTCTCAAAACAATTTTACTCCTGTTTTAAAAATGAAAAGCTCTAGCGCATGTTAATCCCTGCTTCCCTCTGCGAAGGGTCAATCTTTTACTTTTACATTGTGTCTCCATCCTTTCTTTGAGCACTTTCTTGAGAGCACAACTGTCATTCTTAGTATAATATGCTTGTCCCAAAATATGATTAATTGTGGTATAACTTTGATTCTTTTATCTTTGACAATCACTATTTCTAGTCTTTCTATGAACTTCAGAGGTGCCTGAGCATTTATGTTTTGCTGATCAAATATGGGCAAGCGAGATACCACTCTATCATACTCTTTTATGAACATTGCAATCCTGCTTATATACATGATTCATGATGCTTATTATTAATTGTTGGTACTTTTCCATGATTGACATAGCTATTGGATGATCTTATTTTCATGTATCTTATTATGAACTGCCTAAGTGTTAGCCATAGCATGAGAATATTTACATCATATGAACAAATGTGTTCGTGAAAGTTCTTTTATCGCTCGATTGTTAATCGAATTGCTTGAGGACAAGCAATAAGCTAAGCTTGGGGGGAGTTGATACGTCCAAAACGTATCTACTTTCCCGAACACTTTTGCTATTGTTTTGCCTCTAATTTGTGTATTTTGGATGCAACTAACACGGACTAACGCTGTTTTCAGCAGAACTGTTCTGGTGTCTCGTTTTTGTGCAGAAATCCAACTTTCAGGAAAATCCTCGGAATTTATGCGAAAGGTCCTATTTTCCCAGAATACTGACGGAGCCAGAAGGGCAAGCCAGGTGGGGGCCCGAGGGCCCCACACACTAGGCCGGCGCGGCCCAGGAGGGGCCCGCGCGGCCCTATTGTGTGGCGGCCTCGGCTGGCCCCCGACGCCCTCTTTCGGACTACTTATTGCCTTCGACCTAAAAACGCACGGGGAGAAGTCGAAGTTGCCAGAAACCCTCCAGAACGCCGCCACATCGCGAAACTCCGTCTCGGGAGCCAGAAGTCTCCGTTCCGGCACTCCGCCGGACGGGGAATTGGAGGAGATCATCGCCACCATCACCACCGACGCCTCTCCATCGACCAGCCATGTTTCCCCCATCCATGTGTGAGTAATTCCCCCGCTGTAGGCTGAAGGGGATGGTAGGGATTGGATGAGATTGGTCATGTAATAGTATAAGATTGTTAGGGCATAGTGCCTAGTGTCCGTAATTGGTACTTTGATGATATTGTTGCAACTTGTTATGCTTAATGCTTGTCACTAGGGCCCGAGTGCCATGATCTCAGATCTGAACATGTTATTATTTCATCATGATATTCATTGTTTATGGTCTTACCTGCAAGTTGTATACACATGTCGCTGTCCGGAACCAATGGCCCCGAAGTGACAGAAATCGGGACAACCGGAGGGGATGGTAGTGATGTGAGGATCACATGTGTTCACGGAGTGTTAATGCTTTGCTCCGGTACTCTATTAAAAGGAGTACCTTAATATCCAGTAGATTCCCTTGAGGCCCGGCTGCCACCGGCTGGTAGGACAAAAGATGTTGTGCAAGTTTTTCATTGCGAGCACGTACGACTATAATTGGAACACATGCCTATTGATTGCTTTATACTTAGACACCGTTTTATTATTATCTGCAAATGCCCTGCTTGATTGTTACATGAGTTTCTCTCATCCATGCAACGCCCGTTATCCGTCCCCGTGCCTACAGTATTTTAATCCTGCTGTTTACTATAATCACTACCGTCTCTTCGTTACTCTGCTTTGTTATTTTACTATCATCTTTGCTATAAAACTGTTACTACTGATAAACTCTTGCGAGCAAGTCTGTTTCCAGGTGCAGCTGAATTGACAACTCCGTTGTTAAGGATTTCAAGTATTCTTTGTCTTCCCTTGTGTCGAATCAATAAATTGGGTTTTACTACCCACGAAGACTGCTGCGATCCCCTATACTTGTGGGTTATCAGTATATGATGATGAGAGATGGACCGGGGTTCCCAGCTATCTACACTAGTGGTAACTCTCCAATAACAAATGTTGGGTGAACAAATTACAGTTGGGCAATTGATAGGATTGAAATAGCATTAAGACAGAACATCAAGATTATTAATCATGTAGGCATGTTTTCCATATATAGTCATACGTGCTCGCAATGAGAAACTTGTACAACATCTTTTGTCCTACCAGCCGGTGGCAGCCGGGCCTCTAGGGAATCTCTTTTGAAATTAAGGTACTCCTTTTAATAGAGCACCGGAGCAAAGCATTAACACTCCGTGAAAACATGTGATCCTCATATCTAAGCCTTCCCCTCCAGTTATCCCAGTTGCTGTCACTCTGGGGCCTCGGGTTCCGAACATAGACATGTGCAAACAACTTGTAGATACAATCTAAGCAATAAGTATAGAGCTTAAATCTAAGATCATGCCACTCGGGCCCTAGTGACAAGCATTAAACACAACAAGATTACAGCAACAATAACTTCACAAACTTTATAGATAGACTAATCATAATGTAACAATCCATCGGATCCCGACAAACACAACACCGATTACATCAGATGAATCTCAATCATGTAAGGCAGCTCATGAGATGATTGTATTGAAGTACATGGGGGAGAGAGTACCAACTAGCTACAGCTAGAACCCGTAGTCCATGGGGGAACTACTCACGGAGCATGATGGAGGCGGTGACGTCGATGGAGATGGCTTCCGGGGGCACTTCCCCGTCCCGGCAGGGTGCCGGAACAGAGACTTCTGTCCCGCGAATTGGAGTTTCGCGATGGTGGCGGCGCCCCTGGAGTCTTTCTGGAGTTTCGTCAATTGGTATCGAAGATTTAGGTCACCAGGGCTTAAATAGGCGAAGAGTCGGAGTCGGAGGGGAACGGGGCCTCCTCACACTAGGGAGGCGCGCCCCCTCCTGGGCCGCGCCGCCACCACGTTTGGGGCCCCCAGGGCACCCCTCTGGTCCCCCTCTGACTTTCTGGAAGGTTCCGGGAAAAATAAGGTTCTGGGTGTTGATTTCGTCGAATTCTGAGAATATTGCCCGAACAGCCTTTCTGGAACCAAAAACAACAGAAAACAACAACTGGCCCTTCGGCATCTCGTTAATAGGTTAGTTCCGGAAAATACATAAAAACATTATAAAGTGCAAGCAAAACATGTAAGTATTGTCATAAAACAAGCATGGAACATCAGAAATTATAGGTACGTTGGAGACGTATCAAGCATACACGGTAGATGTACTTCCTCTCTCTCCATATCACATGATCACCTCATGCCTCATCATGATCGTCTTCCTCCCTGGAACGAGGCCATGGCGACCACAGAGGGGTGCCTCCATCGGACAATAACACCCGGCATCTGCCCTCTACATCACATGTCGTGCCCAGCCTTCCGTCAGCACGGGGCAATCACCACGCAACACAGTGAGCCGCGGGGGAGGCATTTTTATTCCGGCGGGTGAAGAGTTGAAGATGAATCATAGGGTTGAACATGAAGAGTTAAAGACATAGAATACATGTACGCACTATTTTACCAATACAATACATTACGTGACAATTAAAACCAGCTTAAACAATGCAAGGGGTGATTCTGAACTGTTTTTAAAATTCAGGGTTGAAAGTTGAACCAAAGTAAAGTTCAGGATTGTAAATTTGAGACAAGTTTAGGGGGGTAAATTGGACTTCTCTCTTTCAATATTCATATAATGCGGATACTGTTATCAGGTTGATGTCCCAGGGATTGGCTCAACCAGCTCACCCTGGAAATCTCATATGTGCTCATTGCAGCCATCAGGATGCTCATCCTCAACGATCATGCTGTGCATGATCACGCAACAGGTCATCACCTCATGCATGCTCTTCAGCGACCATGTTCTTGCCGGGTAACGGACAATTTCCATCGAGCTTGGAGCACACCAAATCTCCGCTCCGCATCTTTCCTGGTAGCTTCTTGAATCGTGACCTTCTTCACCAGTGTGGCCCAGTCAGGATAGAGCCGGAGGTACCCACCCACTCTGCCGCAAGGCAGCTTTTTTGAGCGGCCCTTGACAGAGCCCCGGTGCATCAGCATCATGTTCTCTGGCGCGGCGAGGACCGAACAAAGGACAGATCACTTGCCGATCTTCTACAAAACTATGCCAGAAAGGATATAAAGATTGACTAGTATAAAAGCCATCTCCATTCATTAGGAGACAGGTATCGATGCTTGCCAGCAGGAGAAAGATCACTAGGTTCAGTCTCTGATCTGATCAATAGGGTTCCCTAGGTACATTCCGTTTTCTGGAAATCCAGCACGGATAGTAGCTGCCTTTTCGAGGGCAAAAAAAACAAGTATCTTTGGATCCGAGATTTGCTCTTTTTTCCAGCTTTTTGGAGTGAAAATAAGGAGTGCCCAGCCAGATGCTTACGCCGGATGGAATGCTCTGAGAAGTTTGGAACCTAATTATTTGTTTCCTTGAATACCAGAGTTGCCTTTTGTAGCCTCATATCTTCGGTATACCTCAATACAAGACAAGCAATGGAAAGGATATTCACTAAAAACCGCCGTCGGGTGGGGTGGGGGTGGCGGCGTCACCCTAGGGCAGCAAAGAAGGGGAGGAGGAAGAAAATCCGCGCGGTCAATTTCGCTATCCCTGACGTGCGGGGCCGGGTTAGAATACGAGGACAATCAGCGCGACCGTGCAGCGTCCGCCAAGACGCATCCGAGGCGCATATTTGAGGCGTTTTTGTCTCCGCGGATAGCCCGGTCACTATGCATCGGGCCGCTGGGCCTAGGTGCAGGCGCATTTTTTGACCGCATGGTCGCAAACGGTCGCTCCGCGTCCTTTTACGTCGGGCCGTTGGAGATCCCCTAAGCCCAAAAGAAGGAGGGAGCGGAGGTCAACGTCACCGGGAAAAAAAAAGTGTTAACCGTTGATTGCATTATTGTGTTTGTGGACCTTTGGACCCGACTGCAAGATGTTACGTAGTGGATGGAGGTGGCTGATGAAATTTCTTGGAAGCTCCCGGAATCTGGAGTATACACCACCACCTCGGCCTACAAGATGCAATTCGGTGAGCCAACCTCTTCGTTTGTTAATGAAGCCATGCGTTTGGGGACCCCCCCCCCCCACAAAAGTTCTTCGACGGAGCTGGAGACGACTGTGCACATTATTTTCCATTGCCGCTACTTCGTGCATGCACATTTGAGAGAGCGTCAAGCAATGGTATGGAGCACCGGAGATTCGACAATCTCAATGGGCAACCATGGACAATGTAGAAGATTGCTGACATCACCTCACATCATGCAAGCCGCGCACAAACTCAATGAAATGACATCCCTTGTTATGTTGGTGGCATGGGAAATCTAGAACGAAAGGAACATTAGGGTTTTTCGACACACCTCCACCTTGCCATCAATAGTTCTAGCTAAAATTTGTGTGGAGGCACGCAAATGGGTTACGGGGACAATGCATTTTATTTGTATCTTGCCAAGAGAGTAGGGCGTGTGTTGTCTTGTAAAATGGCCCAAGCTACCCAAATTTCTCTAAAACTTTTTAATTACTAAGATGAGATAAAGCTTTCGCCTCTGTTTCGAAGAAAAAAAATTCTTACGACAAACAAACTTGTTTCATCATCTCTACGACATGAAAATGGGATAATCTCCGAATATTCTTAGAAAAAAAGAACCAAATATTCTGGAGCCATTTCAGGCAACTTGCAGATTTTTCAAATGGATCTATCAACGGTGCTGTCGCATTCATGTGCAAACGGCAGTGACTCTTAACTCCTATATGGTGTGTGCTCTGTCTCCTTCACCTGTGATCGATTGAATCGTTTATGTCACCGTCCTCTGCGTAAATTGCAACGGCTGGAAAATTCAAATGCAGTCCGGTTCAATTTAGTACTACTAGCACTGCCCAATTGCCCAATCGGATTCCCTATTTGGAGCAATCAATCAGAGACGGTCACTCACGTTCGTCATGGAGCGATATTATACCTCTGAGTGTGCTGCCAAATGGCCGGCATCCAGAATTGGAAAGAGAAGGCGACAGGCAGGGCATTTGATTACTGCAACTTGGTTAATTAAAATAACATAACACAACATAACATAACATAACCCATACCTGTGGGAGAAACTGACAAAAACAAAAAAGAAACAAAAATAATCAGATCAAAAGAATAAACATCACTCACACCCGCGGGAGGCTCGTCGTTTATAGTATACTCACTCTCTCCCAAATTAGGATGCATATTAGTTTTGGTAACATCAAACTTTGTAAATTTTTATTAAATATATAAAAAATTATAGCAACATTATTAGAATCATCATGAAATATATTTTTTATATTATATGCATTTGACACTATAAAAGATAATATATTTTTATATATAGTGGGACTAAATTTATAAAGTTTGAGTTTGACCAAACCTAATATACATCCTAAATTGGGCTGGAGGGAGTACATCCACAAGGTTTGGAGTTGTCACATAAGCGATTGGATGGTATAGTAAATGTGAACACATTTTGGTCGTGGTTGTGCCGACTGCAGGGTCTTGTTTGGGGAAGTGCCAATGTTTTTGAAGTTCACCATCTTCTACACTTGTTACCCCTGTTACCCCGTCATTATGTTCCCTAAGGCTACCTTCTAATTTTATTTCTAGCTTTGCTATAGTTATGTATAAAATTGCAAGCAAGGCCACGTAAATTATTATTTTAAGTTACCATGCTTTTAAAATTTAAAAAAAATCAAAAAATTTAACATGCTATTAGGCAACTGAGAAGAAATGGGAGAGTTTGGTGCGGTCGACGGTACATCGAATTCTAAGGAGATCCCATGCACATGACGCACTGAGAGCGTTAGGTAAGAAGACAACGAGTGGTATAATAACAATACTACTACCCGGGAAGTGCTTTTGGCTCTGAAGCTACCGTGCTCTCATTAATTTAAAATAAAAGAAAGATATTTTTACAAGTTATTAAAAAATCTGAAAACAATTCTAGAGATTGTTTGTGATACATCTCACAATCATGCAAAATCTCAACCTGAAATTCGTTTTATTTTGTTCTAGACAAAAAATGATAAAATTTGATAGATTTTGGAGATTTGAAAATATACTACTTAGATCTACATTTTTGTTATTTTTGTGTAGCTCAGAACATAAAGTATTTGAATTTAGTATTTTTCACGTTTGTGAGATACGTCATTAACTATAGGTGAATTTATTTTTAGAATATGTTAAAACTTAAAATATTTTTTTTGATTTTTTTTAGAAAAACGAGATCATTGGTGCCCATGTGTACGAAATCTCTATTCCTACTGCTACCGCCAGTTGTCCTTCATAGGGACAAAAAGTTTGTGTTTCGCGTGGAACACTGATTGTTTTCTTTTGATAAAAATGCGTGTCAAAATTAATTCGGGCGTGTACCCAAGGGCAGGGTATGAACTACTAACTGCGTCCTAGTTTATAGGGCTTACGCGTATACCTAGATTTTTAATTTGGCCAATATAATATTAATTATACAACAGAAAAGTATATCATTAGAAAGTAGAACACGTGAGCTTTCTAATGATATATATCTTGTATTATCGTTATCAAATTTACGACCTAGAGACACGAGCAAGCCCTATGAACTGAGACGGAAGGAGTAACAAGACCCGAGTGACCATGTTCAAGAAAAGAAAAGCGAGACCTAGTTGGCCTGTTGAACGCTACTAGTGACCTTGCTCACAGGTGATGGCATTAGTAAATGAAGATTAAGGGCTGCCTAACATGCATGAAAGGCTACTGGAATTGGTCCCAAGTGCTCGATCGGACGTATGAAACTGTTGTCGTTTACTCAACTGAAGCCGCGTCATGCATGATCATGTGGATATCATTTAACATTTATACTATATATACTATCTCACAGTTTATTAGGCGTGCGCGTACCTCTAGATCGCAAATTTGCTCAAGTTAGCATTACAAAATTTAGATGTTCTATTTTCTAATGATATAATTTTTATATTATATAATATAAATTACATATATTAAATTGGCAACCTAGAGATACGAGAAAGACTAGTAAACTGAGACGGAGAGAGTATGATATATCCATGCCTCACATTTCTCGGTGTGGTAGGCCGGGGCACATGGATCCATGTATTCGTGTGTGCTTACCACACCAGAGATAGTTGTAGCTAACACATTTGGACTTTGAGGCTAGGTTGACCCGTTAATCATGACAGGAGGATTCATGACGTATGTTGTGACACTTGCATGATGGCATTATTACACGATAATATTAGCCTTAATTAGTAGAACTCGTTGCAACTTGCAAGGACCAAGAGCTAGCCTAACCATGCTAATGACACTTGGAAAATCTTCGTGCACATGTCTCTGAAGATCAGCGCACCAAAGTTGAAGTCGTCCTTACTGAAGCCTTTGAATTGCTCAAGTTTTCTAACACCAAACCTATAACACACATAGATTGGACGAGATCCATCACTCTAGGTCAGCAGTGACCAAACGAATCCCTGCCCTCCTCAATGTCACCGACGAGGTGGACGAGGAGGCGGATATACCTTATTCTTGTCCTACACAATATCGACATAACAACGAAACTGAGTGACCAAACAACAACTCTGTAACGTCAAGTGCATGTCCGAGGCCTCCCCCTCTTGCCGCTGGATGGGATAGCAAAGGAGACGGGGACCTGATTATAGACAGCGAGAACGAGGAACGACTGTACAAGCTTAATTATATGTTTCAACAGATTCTTCCAAACAACAACACAATCAGGTACTTAACAGATACTGTAACGTGGAGCTGTAGACAAGATTGATTGCTTAATTGGACGGAATGTGCGTGAGAGCAATTGGGTTAGTGGTAATCGTGTGTGAACAGAATAGGCACACCATGATTTCCTTACAAGAAGGAAGGGAGAAACAAACTTGTTTCATCGTCTCCCCGGTACGAAGATATGAGATCCTCTATCCGTTTCAGGCATCTTGCCGATTTTTTGGAACAGATCTACCGCCCCTGCTGCCATCGGAGTCACAGCAGTGACTCTTAACTCCCGTGCTGAATGCTGTCTGTTTCACCTGTGATCGACGCAATTATGTCACCGTATACCCTGCGCAATTTGCAACGGCTGGAAATTTGAAATGCAGGCCAACGAAATTTAGTACTCCACTGCTGCTACCAGCAGTGACAAACTGGGTTGTTCATATGGAGTAATCAATCGGAGACCCTAGGTCGCTCCCGTGATGAAGTGAGTGATTAACTGATGATACCCCTGGAGGAGGTGCTGCCAAATGGACACCTAGTTACATTACACGCGACGCCATCCAGAGCTGGAAAGAGAAGGCGACATTCAGCCATTAGATTACTGCAACTTTGGTTAGTAAGATATCGTAACCCACACCCCGTGGGAGAAAGAAGCTGCCAAAACCAAACACGATTAGCGAGGCTCGTCGTTTACACACCTCGCAGATCGAAGCGAATCGATGGTCTAGTAGGTGTGGACGGCTTTTGGTCGTGGTCGTGCCGGCCCGGATACGCCTTATATTATTCGACATTTCCTCGTCTTTTACAGGGTGTGATTACGAGCGACCCCAGCTCTTCTGGCTGGGATCTGATGCGTGCAGATTGGGTAACGGCCCAGATGCACGCGCATCATTTTCTTACATGATCCGTGTCTGGTCGGTCACTCCGGTCTGTTTGGAAGATTCGTGGTGGCTTTCATGTTTGAACTGAATCACGCAGCTCCATAATCCCGATCTCCCTAACTAGTACTCCGTATACTGGAAGAGAAGTTACTCGAGGGCAACAGAGATAATCATTTTCTCTTCTTTTTTTTCTTCAGAAAGCAAGCATTCCGGTCTTGTTCGGTTGATAGGGTTGGCATTACCAGAAGGCACGCTGAAGGGATTCACCTTCATATTCTGCTATGCAATCGGTGAACAACTCAAAGGATTCATATAATTAATTTTTCTTTCAGTGAAAAAACTAGTACAGTAGTTGAACTAATACTATTAGCTTAGGAAGAAACGGATAATTGGGTCTGCTCAAAGCATGTTTTGTTCCTTAATTTCTAGATTGCCCAGCAAATAGCCGCTAGCCCCGCAATTTGTGTGTTTCTGCTAGCTGCAACAAACTGAGGAAACCACCAAACAAATTGGGTGATATTACTGGATCTATTTGGCGCCCTAATGGCCATACCCACTGTTTAGACATACTTTGTAGCTGCACAATCAAAGAAAATATGAAGGATGGATTCATTTTCAGCGCAGAACTTGTTGGGATGTGATGACTTCCCAATTGAATTTTACCAGGCTTGTTGGCATGTGCTTAAATATGATTTGATGGAAATATTTGTTGATTTCCATCAACATAAAATTAACATTGACACGATTATTATGGGGTATAATTCCAACTCCTGCCTAAGGGAGATGATGCTGATAGGATACATAAATACATGCCTATTTGTCCGCTGCAGGTTCTTTTCAAAATCTTCACAAAATCTCTCACTGTTAGGACTGAGCCTATTATGCAGAAACTTATCCATTCTTGTCAAACTGCTTTTATTAAAGGAGGATATATCACTAATGGGGTGATGTTGTTGCAACAAATCATGAGGGAGTCCAAATTCAGAAATCAACAAGGTGTGATTTTGAAGATTAAATTTGAAAAGGCTTATGATAACGTTAATTGGGATTTCCTTTTCAGGTGTTGGGAACAAAAAGGTTTCAGTCGTTGCTTTATGCAGTGGACCAGGAAAGCTGTGACACATCGCACTTTGAGTATGAAGGTGAATGCTTGTGTGGGGCCATATTTCAACAACTATAAGGGTGTCAGATAAGAGGATCCACTAGCTCCCTCTCTGTTCAATCTTGCTGTCAGTAGTTTGTCTATGATGATGAAGAAAGCACAACATAGTGGTTTGATTAGTAGCCTAGCTGACCACATTGTCAATGATGGCATATCCAGCCTATGGTATGCAGATGACATTGCCAATGAGGTGGCTAGAAACTTGAAGCTTCTCATGTACATTTTTGAGGCCATGTCAGGCTTGAAAATGAATTTTGAAAAAAGAGAGATCTCGTTGGTTCTTGCTGATAATGAAAAGCAAAATAGTTATGCAGATATGTTT
Organism: Lolium perenne; assembly: GCF_019359855.2. Taxonomy (NCBI): domain Eukaryota; kingdom Viridiplantae; phylum Streptophyta; class Magnoliopsida; order Poales; family Poaceae; genus Lolium; species Lolium perenne. The sequence goes on along the minus strand of NC_067250.2, from coordinate 91,300,003 downwards.
AATTGTCAGGCTGGTTTCTAGTCCATTAAGTATCTTGGTACACCTGCTTGTGATAGAAGGGCCACTGTTGCTGAGATGAATTGTGTTGCTGATAAGGCCAAAAATCCATGAATGGTTGCATGGGAGGACCACTATCCATTAGTGGGAGATTTATTAAGATTAATGCATGCTTAGCCAATGTTGTTGTTTACCAGATGTCTTTGAGGATCTTTCACAAAACTAATATTGAGAAGTTGAAGAAACCCATCAGAACCTTCCCATGGGCTGGTTACAGTCGAAAGGGGAAATACCATTTGGTAAAATGGAAACTAATTTGTAAACCTAGGAGCAAAGATGGTCTTGGTATTAAAGATTTGGTTAAATTAATATCACCCTTATGTGCAAGTGGTGTTGGAAATTGGAAAGTGATAGTGGCCCCTGGCAAGATTTTATGAGTTGTAAATATCTGGGTGATGGTGGAATTTATAACTCCAGACATAGGCCACATGATTCAACCATTTGGGATGATATGTTGCACATGAAACAACTTTATCTACGTGGCAGAAGAATGATGGTTGGAAATGGGAGAATAACTGATTTCTGGGGTGACTCATGGTGTGGATTCACTCATCTGAAAGAGAAATTCCGTGAATTGTTCTATATCTGCAACAAGCAAAGCATTTCTGTTGCTACAGATGCCCAACGTGGAAGGAGATTCACTTTCAGATGTTGGTTGCTTGTTAATTTGCAAATGCAGATGGGTGGGCTTGGTAGAATTCTGGGCAGGGTGCAATTGGCTGAGGCCTATTGACAGGCCGATGTGAAAATGGACCAAAAATCGTCAATTCGGCATGCAATTCATGTACAGGGACTTGTGCAGAAATTGTGTTGATAGATCCTTCAGGCATATATGGAAAGCTAAGATCCCTCTAAAAATTAAAATCCAGATGTGGTTAATATGGCATAATTCCATTCCAAAGATAACATGGTGAGAAGAAACTGGGTGGGCAACACTAGGTGTCAGTTCTGTGATGATTTTGAACCAATTCACCATCATTTCTTTGAATGTCCTGTTGCTAAGTTTATCTGAAGTTGTGTAGGCAAGGCCATTGGTGCACCAAATAGACCTGGGGAGTTCTCACAGCTGGTGGTTCTCCTAGTTCGTTCCCGTTTCTCGAAATTTCCAGATTGGCCGCGTGGAAGCCATATGTTGGGCAATTTGGAAACTTCGGAACAGGGCCTATTTTGAGGGCAGAATCATTAATTCACCCCTTGATGTTATCTATTACTCATCTGTCTTCATGAATTACTGGGTAGGTGTGGTGACCCGGCATACCACTGCATGGTGTAGTATGCAAGTCTGACATAACACCAGTGAAACACCATTCCACTAGTATTACATCGCTCAGAGTGGTACAATAGAAACATATGCGGGTCCAAGGCATGTCTATAGAATTATACACAGACTCTGTTACATAAGATCATCACCGCCTCCTACTTTACAATGAGGTAAAACTGCAAATAAACTCCAGAACGACTCGTAGTCTAATCCTATCACGAACTCTATTTGTAGAGTATTTAACTAGCTATAGAGGCTAAGAATAGATTCTAGCTAAATAGGAGGCTAGGTTTAGGAAGCTAGTTCCTTTATATTGCTAATCTAGGTTTTCTCCTTGTTGGATGTGGTATCGGACTCTTCTGACAGGTCCTGTCCCGTGAAGTAGTTGTTGACTCCTCGGCCTTCGAGTTGCACTGTAGATCCTCCTTCGATGCCTCCATATCTAAGCAGGGGATTTAAGAGTGGGATGAGTACGAGCGTACTCAACAAGTTCATTATAGGGAAGAGGTGTTTAATGCACTAGCTACGGCATTAGACCAGAAAGTCTAATACCAATGCAGGTTTTCATAATCATTTCTTCAAAAGGTTGCTTTTATTCAGAAGAGCTATGTCCGCCAGCCTTCACCGGTTGACTAGAACTTCATGGAGTTCCTTTCCGGCAGCGTTCGCAGTTCCAAAACCCGGAACAGGGAGTGACAGGTCACGATTCATTACACTCTGCAGAGGTGTGTTGCTTTACCCATAAGAGATCTTAACCTTGGTGCCAACCGGGCATACACCCCGTCCACACTTCCTTTGGTGTGAGGCCCAGTATAAGGTCCTAGTCAATCATGTTCCTCCGCTACCTCGCACACCCACCCTTTGTTGCATACCCCGACCTTGGGTCCTCGTCGGTCCCATTATTCCCACTTACGGGTGGACCCTGCGGTGACCCAGCATACCACTGCATGGTGTAGTACACAAGTCGTTGACATAACACAAGTGAAACACCGTTCCACTCATATTACATCTCTCAGAGTGGTACAACAGAAACATATGTGAGTCCAAGGTATGTCTATAGAAGTACACACGAACTGTTTACATAAGATCCACACAGCCTCCTACTTTATAGTGAGGTAAAACTTCAAATAAAGCTCCAGAAGAACGACTCGTAGTCTATCTTATAGCTAACTCAAGTTTAAGAGCTAATTGGCTTGCTATAGAAATCTAGCTACTTAGGTGCTAGGATTAGGGAAAGGTTCCCTTCTATTACTAGTCTAGGTTTCCATTATAGCTGAGGCATAAGTTGACTTCATTGACTTCTTTGATTGGATTCTTCATCTTGTTGCAGTTGACTCCTTTGTCTTCGAGTTCCACGGTAGTTTCTCCTTCGGTGCCTTGATCTAAGAAGGGGGTTCAAACAAGATAGAATGATTACGAGCGTACTCAGCAAGTTCATATTAGGAAATATGTGTATCATGCACTAGCTACAGCCATAGACCAGAAAGTCATAGGCCAATGCAAGTTTTTGTAATCATTTCTTCAAAAGGTTTATTTTATTCTGAAAACTATGTCCGTCAGTCTTCACAGGTTGAACAGAACTTCGTGGAGTTCCTTTCCTGCCGCGTTCGCAGTTCCAGTGACAGTCACAATTCTTGATACCCTCTGCAGAGGTGCGTTACTTTACCCCACAAGAGATCTTAACCATGTTGCCGGCCGAGAGTATGTCCCCGTCCACACTTCCTTTGGTGTGAGGCCCAGTATAAGATCCAAGCCAATCACTGCCTTCTCCGCGACCCTGCAAACCCACCCTTTTGTCCAACCGTACACCTCCAGTAGACTTCCCCCGATAATACGGCTTTACTCATGGTGTACTCCGGACAATCCATCATAGATCGTAGAGCCATCATCACTAATGGATGGGGATTTAAAAGGCTATCCCAACCTACGGCAGTGCCTCCAACACCCCGCCGGCTCTGCCAATCCGTTGGCGTGCAGAAGGGAAAAGATACAGCTGACTTCCCCAGAGCCATTATAGATCTCATGGATAACGCGATATGTACGGCGCTAGAATCACTGGACGGCATTGGTAATTAATCCTAGGGTGATATAACCCATGCAATGGAACCTCCACCATATCAACACATACCATGGTTCCATTGCCCACCACATAGTCATATTCATAATTGTAAAATAATATTTTGCTTTTCAATGCATGAGTGATAAGTATAGTACTTTGCATATAGTTTGATACAAATAATCAAATGACATGAGCAAGCGATGAACTTGCCTTTCTTGACTGCAAGATTATGCAGGCAAAAGCTTCGATACATGAGAACTCCAAATGCTGAAATACCATCATCGTCCGGTAAGGACAATGTTTAAAGAACTGGCAAAGATGCTATAATGCATAGCATGAGATGCAATCGTCCCGAGCGTAACCTAACCTCGATGATTTAGGATGTATGAGTTGTAAAGATTTCTTTAGGGTTGGTTGCACTTTTAGAATGGTTCTCAAACAAGGTTCTTATTAGGGTTTGGTTATATTAGTATCATAATCAAGTGATATAAGACATCATAACAAGTACACACATAAAGAATAGTGGTGGAACAATATGTAAAGAACAGTGGTCAATTTTAAGTTCTACAGGACATGGTTGATGATTATTTATATTATACTTCAAAAGAATAACTTTTGAAGAACATGTTGTTTAAGAAATATTTAGTATTTCAAAGAAGGATTAGGCTTCTAAGGTTTGATTGATATTTGTACTTTAAAAGAATAACTTTTGAAGAACAGGTTAAATAAGAACAAGAACTATTATAAATAGGAGCTATGGCTTCTAGGGTTTACTATTGGATTCCTTTAGTTTCACTAATAGGAACTAGTTGGTTCTTAATTTGGAATGGGTTTCTATATAGCAATTATTGGTAGGTTTATTGTTATGGTTTCTTCTAAGCATCATATCAAAGGATGGTTATTAAGATGGGTCTATAATTAGCTATTAGGGTTTAGTATGGTTTCGCAATTGCTTCACTAAATAATCTCTAATGGTTGCCAAGCTAAGTGGGTTTATCATTTTCTAAGTAGGGTTGAGTGGAATAGGAACATGTGTTGTGGATTGTTACACAAGGTTGATACTAGTGAATCATATAGGTTTTAAATTGGAAATAGAGACATGAAATGATGACTCATGTGAATTGGTTCTATGTTGGTGGATCATGACTTGCATTTGTTGGTCACATAATAAGGTTCTCTATGTAAAGTGAAATTCACATGATCACATGTGATAAGCAACTAGGGTTTTAGGGTTTAACATTTTGACATGATCACATAAAATAATGGGATCCAGATTCTAACTTATAATAAAACTAGGGTTTCTAAATTATGATCCAATACTTAAAGTAATACTTGGTACTAGAACTAATGTGATTAAGTACTTGAAATAGAGTTATTAATAATTTTTAACATGCTATTAATTTTTAGAGGGTTTAAGAATTAAAATAAGTACTAATTAGGGTTTAATTGGAAATCAGGGTTTCCTAATTATTGTTAGGTTTTTTAAAAATAACAACTTGCAAATTAAAATTATTAAGTTCACAATATTTAAGTTACTAAATTAATATTGGTTTTATAGTATTTTCTTGATTTATTATTATTTAAGAAGATAGTAACTTAGAATTTTCAAATTAGGGTTTATGAATTACCACTAATAATTAAGTTAATGCAAATATGATAAATAAAATTAATTTTAACATTTTATTTAGTTACTGAATAGTTAAAATTTAATTTTTAAAACTTCACTAATTATTGATTTCAAATTGTTTCTTTAAATAAATGAAATGGCATAATTAATAAGGTTAAAAATAAGTAAATTTTTATTTTGACACACATTTTTGTTTTATATTTTATTTGAATAGATTTTATTTTTGTGAGCATTTTGATATATTATTTATAATTTTCTGAGTTGAAATGAAATTTTCTATGATTTTGCAAAGTTGTAGCATTTTACTGGAATTTGAAATAACTAACAAATACTAACTACACCGGTTCATGTCTAGCCCGAGACACTGACTGGTGGGGCTACTGCCACGTTGGATGCCACGTGAGCAAGGACTGGTCAAGATTGACCGTGAGCTTTGACCTTGCCGACGTTTAAACGCCGGCGGCCAGAGCACGGTGGCGCCGCCGATTTAGGGTTCCCCGGGACGCGCGAATAGGGTTTTCTGACTCTCCTCGACTCACTGAAGCTGATGGTGGTGTTGGTTTGGCGAGGGAATCACCGGAGCTACGCCGGCGACCATGTTCCGTGGCGGTGCTCTCCGGTGAAGTGGCTAAACGGAGCTACAGAGCATGCTAGGATGATCTAAAGGGCTCAGGAGATGCGCATGCTCACCCTGGTGCTTCCCAGATGGTCGCCGATGTCGATTGGAGATGGAATCGACCTCAACTTCGCCGATCCCGGCGATGTACTGCGGAAGAAGATCTTGAAATTGGCCACACTCAGACCTCCCCTGGATGCTCGGCTTCTCCCCAGATGCTCTCCTCGACGATGCGCTTCTCCACGCCCATGCGATAGCCTCAGGGGTGGCTCCAGTCGACGGTTAGCCGGAGCACTGGCCGGCCATGGCGGTGGTTCCAGTGAGAGATAGAGAGCGATTGAGAGAGATTGGATGGGCGGCGAAGAACAAGGAGATCACGGCGATGATCTCCACCTATTTATAGACCGAGGGGAGCTCTGAGGCCTCGACACGACGACGGCGATGGTCGGGAGGTGGCGGTCTCTGGAAGGTGTTCTGGCGAAGATCTTTTCTCTCCCGCGGATAGACTCGGACGCGAAACGATTAGGGTGAAGTTCTGGAACCTTCTGCCGCGTCCGGGCATCCCTATCATCGACGAGAGTGGTGTCTACTGGCGATGCCGCGTTGTCGACGCCGGAGAAGAAGACGACGACGTTTTCCTCTCGCACGATTTTTAAGGCAATCGAAACGGTATGGTGGTGGGTCGATTTCGTTTGTGGGCTGGGTTACTTGTGGGCTTGTGTGGAGATGGTTGTTGGGCTGCGGTGGCCTGCCAGGTAAGTTTCCCTCCATTTTCCTTTTTCAAATTTCTGTTTTCTTTTTCTGTTTTTATTTACTGATTTGAATTCAATTTGAATTCTGTTTTATTTTTGCAGGTTCTAAATCATTTGAATATCAAAACAATTTGATAGTGCTACCTACTGTATTGTTTTGTTTCTAAACAACCATTTTATAAATGATTAATTTGGGGTTCTTATGAGGCACAAGTCAAATTTTCAAATAGATATGATTTTAGGGTTTATCTCAATTGCTTTGTTAATTAAGGAATTAAACATGTTTTAATTGATTTGAAACTTAGAACATGTGCATGGTGAACACATTCTATTTTTCTAATGCTTAACCATAGTGATCATTCACATATAATTTACTTATGGCTAGGGTTTAACAAATGGTAAAGGAAATGGAATTGGTTTATGATTTTATGTGAATGATAGTTCTTAAGGTTTAAGAAGATGATTTGGATATTGGTTTCACTCTACTCACCAAATGATATTTAGTTCTAAGTACATATGGCTTAGTTTATACCTGTGATCCATGATGCACAAGTTAGAACATATTATTTTATGTGGATTAGATCCTATGTGAAAAGGTTTAGGGTTTTGCATAAGCTTCACTAAATTGAAGTATAATAGGCATGAGGTATGGCAGGGTTCTAATTATAATCCAAGTTAATCCATGGGTTGGATTTCAAATGTAGTTTAGGGTTTAAGTAGTGATCACCAATGTGATACACAACTAGGATTAGAATATGAGCATAAGCTTTGGATATATGTTTCACTAATGGAACATGGCTCTCACCTCCAAGATTAATGGTTGGTTTGAACAAGTAGAATTTAATACTACTCTAGTATTCTCTAGGATATACATGGCTATGGTTAGCATCTATAATCTCTCTCACTTCTAAATGTCTTGTAATAGCCTAAGGTCCTACTCAAGATATGATGATATGATCCTCTAAATATATGGTTTGCCTAGGGATTCTACCTTGCAATATTCTATAGCTTGTTCTTCAGGAAATCTGATAAACCTGCATCTTGTGGTATGCCTCCACCTCCTAGCTTCTTCATCTTGATCCTAGCTAATTCACATGGAAGGTCTCAAGTGTTTGGTTTCCTTGTAGCATGGTACAAGATGTCCAAATGGGTGTAGGGTGTGGCTCTATTTATAGGCTTGGGCAAGCTCTAGTACCATGACACATAGGTGGTGACTCTTGTGTTGGTTTGATGAGTAAGGTGCTTGGTTGTCATGCCCTCATCCATAGCAATCCTTTGGGCATGAGGTGGCAAAGCTTGGAAAGCAAGTCTTGTAGATATTTTCATCCTATGTGGCATAGAGATTATCCTCTCATATGATTTATTTTTGGATAGCCAAGTGGCATTTGTTACTAAATATCTTGTGGATGGTTTTATTATTGTGGATGAGTCACTATATAATATTGGATTGGATTTATATTATAATATTGATCAAAAGATCAATGTTGAAGGTTATTCCTCAGATTTAGATAGTTGGTGTTTGATTTCACCAAGGCATGATCATATGAGTTTCAAAATACTCATAGTTAGTTTTATTCAAATAGTTTGAACTATAATTCGTAATGTAAACGGATTTAGTTTTATGATATTCCATATATTTAATAAGTTATGATTTAAATGAGAATGTGTGGCTTTTATGCACTTTAGACCCTGTGGTTTACCTTATTTTGTAATAAGTTTAGAAGCGAATTAAATTACACACAAAGGTAGTTGCTATCTTTTAAGTGTTAATAAGTTAGGGTTTGATTCTTAAAGAATGTGTTGTTGTAAATATAATTCCATTTGATCTAATCCATAGATCAAATCATCTCTACCCAAAACAAGGTTTTAACAAAGATCACAGTGAAGTTTATAGCGCTTGACTTGATGATCTACTTCAGTTCCAGCAAGTCAAGTGAAACTTCAGTTACTGTGGTAAGTTTTATTTGAGAGCGCGAAAATCCCCCGGATTTTCTATGCATGAATGCAATGCACACTTTGGTGTTCTCTCATTTTATTGCCTCTAAACCTGGGATATTACAGCCTCTCCCCCTTAAACTGAACTTCGTCCCGAAGTTCGAACGCTCTCATGTTTCGGAATGTTGAAATGTCTTGAACAGATCACCAACCTTCAACTCCATGGTGATCACACTAGATATAATTGGATATATCCCTTATCCAGATCCTTCCTGTAGTCTTCTGATGTCTGGCACTGATACTTCCTTTAATTCTAGGATTTCCTTCTAACATTCGAAACTTCTAGTCTTATTCTTCAAAGATTCTTGAATTAGGACATCTTATTGTGTTAATGGCTTTTACTAATGGTTGTGGTGACATCTTCCTATTTGGGTACTCAAATCTTGGTTCTACCAGCTGCGGTAATTGATACGTCTCCAACGTATCGATAATTTCTTATGTTCCATGCCACATTATTGATGTTATCTACATGTTTTATGCACACTTTATGTCATATTCATGCATTTTCTGGAACTAACCTATTAACAAGATGCCGAAGTGCCAGTTGCTGTTTTCTGCTGTTTTTGGTTTCAGAAATCCTAGTAAGGAAATATTCTCGGAATTGGACGAAATCAACGCCCAGGGGCCTATTTTTCCACGAAGCTTCCAGAAGTCCGAAGACGAAACGAAGAGGGGCCACGAGGCAGCCAGAGCATAGGGCGGCGCGGCCCCTGCCCTGGCCGCGCGGCCCTATGGTCTGGGCCCCTCGGGCCGCCTCTTGACCTACCCTTCCGCCTACTTAAAGCCTTCGTGACGAAACCCCCAGTACCGAGAGCCACGATACGGAAAACCTTCCAGAGACGCCGCCGCCACCGATCCCATCTCGGGGGATCCAGGAGATCGCCTCCGGCACCCTGCCGGAGAGGGGAATCATCTCCCGGAGGACTCTACGCCGCCATGGTCGCCTCCGGTGTGATGTGTGAGTAGACTACCCCTGGACTATGGGTCCATAGCAGTAGCTAGATGGTTGTCTTCTCCCCATTGTGCTATCATTGTCGGATCTTGTGAGCTGCCTAACATGATCAAGATCATCTATATGTAATCCTATATGTTGCGTTTGTTGGGATCCGATGAATAGAGAATACTTGTTAATTATGTTGATTATCAAAGTTATATCTATGTGTTGTTTATGATCTTGCATGCTCTCCGTTACTAGTAGATGCTCTGGCCAAGTAGATGCTTGTAACTCCAAGAGGGAGTATTTATGCTCGATAGTGGGTTCATGCCTGCATTGACACCTGGGACAAGGATGAGAAAGTTCTAAGGTTGTGTTGTGCTGTTGCCACTAGGGATAAAACATTGATGCTATGTCTAAGGATGTAGTTGTTGATTACATTACGCACCATACTTAATGCAATTGTCTGTTGCTTTGCAACTTAATACTGGAGGGGGTTCGGATGATAACCTGAAGGTGGACTTTTTAGGCATAGATGCAGTTGGATGGCGGTCTATGTACTTTGTCGTAATGCCCAATTAAATCTCACTATACTCATCATGATATGTATGTGCATTGTCATGCTCTCTTTATTTGTCAATTGCCCAACTGTAATTTGTTCACCCAACATGCTGTTTATCTTATGGGAGAGACACCTCTAGTGAACTGTGGACCCCGGTCCAATTCTCTTTACTGAAATACAATCTACTGCAATACTTGTTCTACTGTTTTCTGCAAACAATCATCTTCCACACAATACGGTTAATCCTTTGTTACAGCAAGCCGGTGAGATTGACAACCTCACTGTTTCGTTGGGGCAAAGTACTTTGGTTGTGTTGTGCAGGTTCCACGTTGGCGCCGGAATCCCTGGTGTTGCGCCGCACTACATCCCGCCGCCATCAACCTTCAACGTGCTTCTTGGCTCCTCCTGGTTCGATAAACCTTGGTTTCTTTCTGAGGGAAAACTTGCTGCTGTGCACATCATACCTTCCTCTTGGGGTTCCCAACGAACGTGTGAGTTACACGCCATCAAGCATATTTTCCGCCGTTGCCGGGGAGATCAAGACACGCTGCAAGGGGAGTCTCCACTTCTCAATCTCTTTACTTTGTTTTTGTCTTGCTTAGTTTTATTTACTACTTTGTTTGCTGCACTAAATCAAAATACAAAAAAATTAGTTGCTAGTTTTACTTTATTTGTTATCAAGTTTACTATATCAAAAACACAAAAAAATTAGTTTACTTGCATTTACTTTATCTAGTTTGCTTTATTTACTATTGCTAAAATGGCCAACCCTGAAAATACTAAGTTGTGTGACTTCACAACCACAAATAATAATGATTTCTTATGCACACCTATTGCTCCACCTGCTACTACAGCAGAATTCTTTGAAATTAAACCTGCTTTACTGAATCTTGTTATGCGAGAGCAATTTTCTGGTGTTAGTTCTGATGATGCTGCTGCCCATCTTAATAATTTTGTTGAACTATGTGAAATGCAAAAGTATAAGGATGTAGATGGTGATATTATTAAACTAAAATTGTTCCCTTTCTCATTAAGAGGAAGAGCTAAAGATTGGTTGCTATCTCTGCCTAAGAATAGTATTGATTCATGGACTAAATGCAAGGATGCTTTTATTGGTAGATATTATCCCCCTGCTAAAATTATATCTTTGAGGAGTAGCATAATGAATTTTAAACAATTAGATACTGAACATGTTGCTCAAGCATGGGAAAGAATGAAATCTTTGGTTAAAAATTGCCCAACCCATGGACTGACTACTTGGATGATCATCCAAACCTTCTATGCAGGACTAAATTTTTCTTCACGGAATTTATTGGATTCAGCTGCTGGAGGTACCTTTATGTCCATCACTCTTGGTGAAGCAACAAAGCTTCTTGATAATATGATGATCAACTACTCTGAATGGCACACGGAAAGAGCTCCACAAGGTAAGAAGGTAAATTCTGTCGAAGAAACCTCTTCCTTGAGTGATAAGATTGATGCTATTATGTCTATGCTTGTGAATGATAGGACTAATATTGATCCTAATAATGTTCCATTAGCTTCATTGGTTGCACAAGAAGAACATGTTGATGTGAACTTCATTAAAAATAATAATTTCAACAACAATGCTTACCGGAACAATTCTAGTAACAACTATAGGCCATATCCTTATAATAATGGCAACGGCTATGGTAATTCTTATGGGAATTCTTAAAACAATAATAGGAGTTCACCCCCTGGACTTGAAGCCACGCTTAAAGAATTTATTAGTACACAAACTGCTTTTAACAAGTCTGTTGAAGAAAAGCTTGGGAAAATTGATATACTTGCTTCTAAAGTTGATAGTCTTGCTACTGATGTTGATCTTTTGAAATCGAAAATTATGCCTAATGAGAATCATCATAATAAGATTGTTACTACAGCAAATGCCATCCAAGTTAGAATTAATGAGAATATAAGATTAATGGCTGAACTGCGTGCTAGGTGGGATAGAGAAGAAAATGAAAAACTAGCTAAAGAGAAGAATGTAGCTAAAGTTTGGACTATTACCACCACTAGTAATGCTAATGATACACATGTTGCTGCACCTCCTACTAATACTAATAAAAGAATTGGTGTTAGCAATGTTTCCACTTCTAATGCAAAGCGCGAGAAACTGCCTGAAACTGCTAAAACTGCTGAAACTGCCTGTGATAAAGCTGCTGAAATTTTTTCCAACATTGGGGATGATGATCCCATTGCTTTAGATTATAATGGTTTGAATTTTGATGATTGCCACATCTCTGAAGTTATAAAGTTCTTGCAAAAACTTGCTAAAAGTCCTAATGCTAGTGCTATAAATTTGGCTTTTACACATCATATTACAAATGCTCTCATAAAAGCTAGAGAAGAGAAACTAGAGCGCGAAGCCTCTATTCCTAAAAAGCTAGAGGATGGTTGGGAGCCCATCATTAAGATGAAGATTAAAGATTTTGATTGTAATGCTTTATGTGATCTTGGTGCAAGTATTTCTGTTATGCCTAAGAAAATTTATGATATGCTTGACTTGCCACCGCTGAAAAATTGTTATTTGGATGTTAATCTTGCTGATCATTCTACAAAGAAACCTTTGGGGAAAGTTGATAATGTTCGCATTACCGTTAACAATAACCTTGTCCCCGTTGATTTTGTTGTCTTGGATATTGAATGCAATGCATCTTGTCCCATTATATTGGGAAGACCTTTTCTTCGAACTGTTGGTGCTACCATTGATATGAAGGAGGGTAATATAAAATATCAATTTCCTCTCAAGAAAGGTATGGAACACTTCCCTAGAAAGAGAATGAAGTTACCTTTTGATTCTATTATGAGAACAAATTATGATGTTGACACTTCGTCTCTCGATAATACTTGATGCACACTTTCTGCGCCTAGCTGAAAGGCGTTAAAGAAAAGCGCTTATGGGAGACAACCCATGTTTTTACCTACAGTACTTTGTTTTTATTTTGTGTCTTGGAAGTTGTTTACTACTGTAGCAACCTCTCCTTATCTTAGTTTTGTGTTTTGTTGTGCCAAGTTAAGCCGTTGATAGAAAAGTAAGTACTAGATTTGGATTACTGCGCAGTTCCAGATTTCTTTGCTGTCACGAATCTGGGTCCACCTCCCTGTAGGTAGCTCAGAAAATTAATCCAATTTACGTGCATGATCCTCAGATATGTACGCAACTTTCATTCAATTTGGGCATTTTCATTTGAGCAAGTCTGGTGCCATTTTAAAATTCGTCAATACGAACTGTTCTGTTTTGACAGATTCTGCCTTTTATTTCGCATTGCCTCTTTTGCTATGTTGGATGAATTTCTTTGATCCACTAATGTCCAGTAGCATTATGCAATGTCCAGAAGTGTTAAGAATGATTGTGTCACCTCTGAATATGTTAATTTTTATTGTGCACTAACCCTCTAATGAGTTGTTTCGAGTTTGGTGTGGAGGAAGTTTTCAAGAATCAAGAGAGGAGTATGATGCAACATGATCAAGGAGAGTGAAAGCTCTAAGCTTGGGGATGCCCCGGTGGTTCACCCCTGCATATATTAAGAAGACTCAAGCATCTAAGCTTGGGGATGCCCAAGGCATCCCCTTCTTCATCGACAACATTATCAGGTTCCTCCCCTGAAACTATATTTTTATTCCATCACATCTTATGTGCTTTGCTTGGAGCGTCGGTTTGTTTTTGTTTTTTGTTTTGTTTGAATAAAATGGATCCTAGCATTCACTTTATGGGAGAGAGACACGCTCCGCTGTAGCATATGGACAAGTATGTCCTTAGTTTCTACTCATAGTATTCATGGCGAAGTTTCTTCTTCGTTAAATTGTTATATGGTTGGAATTGGAAAATGAAACATGTAGTAATTGCTATTAATGTCTTGGGTAATGTGATACTTGGCAATTGTTGTGCTCATGATTAAGCTCTTGCATCATATGCTTTGCACCCATTAATGAAGAAATACATAGAGCATGCTAAAATCTGGTTTGCATATTTGGTTTCTCTAAGGTCTAGATAATTTCTAGTATTGAGTTTGAACAACAAGGAAGACGGTGTAGAGTCTTATAATGTTTTCAATATGTCTTTTATGTGAGTTTTGCTGCACCGGTTCATCCTTGTGTTTGTTTCAAATAAGCCTTGCTAGCCTAAACCTTGTATCGAGAGGGAATACTTCTCATGCATCCAAAATACTTGAGCCAACCACTATGCCATTTGTGTCCACCATACCTACCTACTACATTGTATTTTCCGCCATTCCAAAGTAAATTGCTTGAGTGCTACCTTTAAAATTCCATCATCATCCTTGCAATATATAGCTCATGGGACAAATAGCTTAAAAACTATTGTGGTATTGAATATGTAATTATGCACTTTATCTCTTATTAAGTTGCTTGTTGTGCGATAACCATGTTCACTGGGGACGCCATCAACTATTCATTGTTGAATTTCATGTGAGTTGCTATGCATGTCCGTCTTGTCTGAAGTAAGAGAGATCTACCACCTTATGGTTAAGCATGCATATTGTTAGAGAAGAACATTGGGCCGCTAACTAAAGCCATGATCCATGGTGGAAGTTTCAGTTTTGGACATATATCCTCAATCTCAAATGAGAAAATTATTAATTGTTGTTACATGCTTATGCATAAAAGAGGAGTCCATTATCTGTTGTCTATGTTGTCCCGGTATGGATGTCTAAGTTGAAGAATAATCAATAGCGAGAAATCCAATGCGAGCTTTCTCCTTAGACCTTTGTACAGGCGGCATAGAGGTACCCCTTTGTGACACTTGGTTAAAACAGTGCATTGTGATGATCCGGTAGTCCACGCTAATTAGGACAAGGTGCGGGCACTATTAGTACACTATCCATGAGGCTTGCAACTTATAAGATATAATTTACATGATACATATGCTTTATTACTACCGTTGACAAAATTGTTTCATGTTTTCAAAATCAAAGCTCTAGCACAAATATAGCAATCGATGCTTTTCCTCTATGGAGGACCATTCTTTTACTTTCAATGTTGAGTCAGTTCACCTATTTCTCTCCACCTCAAGAAGCAAACACTTGTGTGAACTGTGCATTGATTCCTACATATTTGCTTATTGCATTTGTTATATTACTCTATGTTGACAATATCCATGAGATATACATGTTACAAGTTGAAAGCAACCGCTGAAACTTAATCTTCTTTTGTGTTGCTTCAATGCCTTTACTTTGAATTATTGCTTTATGAGTTAACTCTTATGCAAGACTTATTGATGCTTGTCTTGAAGTGCTATTCATGAAAAGTCTTTGCTTTATGATTCACTTGTTTACTCATGTCATATACATTGTTTTGATCGCTGCATTCACTACATATGCTTTACAAATAGTATGATCAAGATTATGATGGCATGTCACTCCAGAAATTATCTGTGTTATCGTTTTACCTGCTCGGGACGAGCAGAACGAAGCTTGGGGATGCTGATACGTCTCCAACGTATCGATAATTTCTTATGTTCCATGCCACATTATTGATGTTATCTACATGTTTTATGCACACTTTATGTCATATTCGTGCATTTTCTGGAACTAACCTATTAACAAGATGCCGAAGTGCCGATTCTTTGTTTTCTGCTGTTTTTGGTTTCAGAAATCCTAGTAAGGAAAAATAATCGGAATAGGAAGAAATCAACGCCCAGGGGCCTATTTTTCCACGAAGCTTCCAGAAGTCCGAAGACGAAACGAAGAGGGGCCACGAGGCAGCCAGAGCATAGGGCGGCGCGGCCCCTGCCCTGGCCGCGCGGCCCTATGGTCTGGGCCCCTCGCGCCGCCTCTTGACCTACCCTTCCGCCTACTTAAAGCCTTCGTGACGAAACCCCCAGTACCGAGAGCCACGATACGGAAAACCTTCCAGAGACGCCGCCGCCGCCGATCCCATCTCGGGGGATCCAGGAGATCGCCTCCGCACCTCGCCGAGAGGGGAATCATCTCCCCGGAGGACTCTACGCCGCCATGGTCGCCTCCGGTGTGATGTGTGAGTAGTCTACCCCTGGACTATGGGTCCATAGCAGTAGCTAGATGGTTGTCTTCTCCCCATTGTGCTATCATTGTCGGATCTTGTGAGCTGCCTAACATGATCAAGATCATCTATATGTAATCCTATATGTTGCGTTTGTTGGGATCCGATGAATAGAGAATACTTGTTATGTTGATTATCAAAGTTATATCTATGTGTTGTTTATGATCTTGCATGCTCTCCGTTACTAGTAGATGCTCTGGCCAAGTAGATGCTTGTAACTCCAAGAGGGAGTATTTATGCTCGATAGTGGGTTCATGCCTGCATTGACACCTGGGACAGTGATAGAAAGTTCTAAGGTTGTGTTGTGATGTTGCCACTAGGGATAAAACATTGATGCTATGTCTAAGGATGTAGTTGTTGATTACATTACGCACCATACTTAATGCAATTGTCTGTTGCTTTGCAACTTAATACTGGAGGGGGTTCGGATGATAACCTGAAGGTGGACTTTTTAGGCATAGATGCAGTTGGATGGCGGTCTATGTACTTTCTCGTAATGCCCAATTAAATCTCACTATACTCATCATGATATGTATGTGCATTGTCATGCTCTCTTTATTTGTCAATTGCCCAACTGTAATTTGTTCACCCAACATGATGTTTATCTTATGGGAGAGACACCTCTAGTGAACTGTGGACCCCGGTCCAATTCTCTTTACTGAAATACAATCTACTTCAATACTTGTTCTACTGTTTTCTGCAAACAATCATCTTCCACACAATACGGTTAATCCTTTGTTACAGCAAGCCGGTGAGATTGACAACCTCACTGTTTCGTTGGGGCAAAGTACTTTGGTTGTGTTGTGCAGGTTCCACGTTGGCGCCGGAATCCCTGGTGTTGCGCCGCACTACATCCCGTCGCCATCAACCTTCAACGTGCTTCTTGGCTCCTCCTGGTTCGATAAACCTTGGTTTCTTTCTGAGGGAAAACTTGCTGCTGTGCACATCATACCTTCCTCTTGGGGTTCCCAACGAACGTGTGAGTTACACGCCATCAGTAATCCAGCTGTGGTGTAATATGGCACTCCGATTACCAGCTGCGATACTCAAACCTTAATTCTAAAACAATTTGTGTAAAGTAAGGTTTTGTTGGTCCTTACTACCATAACGAAAGTAATGGTACTTCGTAAGGTATTACGAAGGCATGGTCCTGGTTGTTTAGTCCTACGAATGGATTAGACTCATTTAGTCCATACAATCATGGCTTCTAGTTTGTACTAGTTATCTTCCTTTTGGTTTCTTTAGGTTCCATGAAAGGAATCTTTCTAATAATCATTAGTTTTGGTATGGTCAAACCCTTCGATCTTAAACTTTCTTAAGCTTTGATTGTCCTCCGACATATTCTTCATCCAACTTCATTATCTTAAGCTTACTTAAGTTCTCGTGGTTTTGAGTAATTACAATTACCCACTCAAGTTAAGGTCTAACCCTTACTTCCTCGAGATATGAACCTCAGCTTCTGGTCTGACATCCTCCTGGGAGTACTATTATATGGGTACTCCCCAACAATCTTATAAAAATAAGATCGGACTTCCTTTCAGTTCAGACCTTTTTCTCCATCTATCACACTACCAATAATATCTTAATACTTCTCCTTCAGCCTTCCTCTCCCCCTTGGAGTTTACTAATGATCTTCAAACTTCCTTTCTTCTAATCATTAAACTCCAAGGTTAGGTAGTTGGTTTAAGTCTGGTTTAGGTTTATACTTTTCTAGAGTCTCACGAAGAATTCTTTGTGGTGTATCCACACAATTGTGGATATCCGATGTGAATCCTCCAACTAAATATTTACCAGCTATGGAATACCAGCTGCGAAATACTAGCTTCGGAATCCTCCTTTCTTTTAGAGTAAAGAACTGTTCAGGCTGTGGGCTGTCTGGTACCAGCTGCAGACTACCTAGTACCAGATGTGACTTATTGGATACCAGCTGTGACTATGTTATGGTTTTAGGTAATATCTACCTACCAGCTGTGGCTACTTTTATAGTTTTAGTAAAGATACACCTCACTTCACATTCTTTCTCTTCATGGTTATCCTATATCAGCTGCGGTCATATGATGCTAGCTGCGACTTCACTTGTCTATTTTCCTTCTTCTATGGTTTGTTTTGCAAGATAACCACTTGTGGACCCTATGAAAATAGTATTGTAAGTGACTTCACTTGCATTCCCTTCTTCCAGAATGAATACAGCTCTACTTCTACTACTCCATATTCACTATTTTTCTCACTTTGATGATACTTCCATATTGAAGTACTCCTTGATTAAGGATAAAAGTAAGTTTGATTGGTCCTTCCTTTAGAGTATTGTGGTTGCTTCCCACAATTTTTACTTCCTTCTTCAAGTGAACCTTCATCTTGACTTCAAAATCTTCAGAATTCGTCACTTCCTCACACGAATACCTTTACCCTCTAGACCTATAACATCAAGTAGGAGCTTGATATTGCAACATGCATTTGCATATCAAAGTCAAACTTCATGTATGGATCTAGTCAATCAATGAAGATTCGAGAAAATCCAAGAAAATCCAGCTTTGTGCATACAATACACATCTTTATATGCCTGAATATAGTAGTTGGGTAAGACATCCCTAAACATCAGGATCAGATGTGTAGTATATAACACCACATAAGATAGGTTTAGGTTGTGATACTTAGCACAAATACGTGAATTTCTCCTATTTGTCTCAACATTTATCTTAATTGCACATTTGCAATGAGACAAACTTGAAACAAAATGGCCTGGGATAGTTGGAGTTAACCTAGTTTTCTTTGGAAGTACTAACAAAATAGTATACCATATATATGTGCTATTGAGGACTAATTCCTATAATACAATTAGTTCTAACATGTCTACTCTAAACATATGATTGTTTAGAATATACCACCTATAACTCTAGGATTTCTCTATGTGATATGCTCTAAATAAGCCTTCTTTAAATTAAGGACTATGGTTCTAACATTCTTGACACAGTTTCTAGGATTTTAAGGCCTAAGCTTTCGAACTATTCCCTAAATCCTACTCCTTTTTATCCTTTTGTTACCGTACTTATGATGTTCTACTCCATTATACCATGATTCTCAAGTGAATCATATATGAGTTCCTAGTTTATTATTGAAAGTAGACTCATGTAACTCCTATCACTCTTCCTTACCTCCCATGATTGACTCATCATAGACATATACTACCTTATATAACTTATCTCCCTTACTTAACATCAGTCATTTGACATTTTAAATGACTCTTACTTAACTATAACTTGCATTGGTATACTTCTTCCAATAGGATATCTTCCTTATGGTTGTATCCTCTCTTTGGACTACCATGTGTTGTATACCAACTGTGGTTTACTACCACCATTTATCTTAAGCTTCAATGGTGTTCTAATTATTTGGAATGAAGCCATATAACTAACTAACTTTACTTGAGAAAAATAGATAATAAAGATTGACTCAAGTGTGTCAGGATTATTCTCAAGTGAATACCCATCTTAAGTCAAAAGAATAATTGGTTTAGCATAGTTGGCTTAGCTAAAACACTTCCTATAGACACTACCAAACCTATAGGTCTCCTTTAAAGGGTTTTAATCCTAGGGTCAAAGCATTTGCTCTGATACCAGCTGCGGTGACCCAGTGTACCACTGCATGGTGTAGTACACAAGTCGTTGACATAACACAAGTGAAACACCGTTCCACTCATATTACATCTCTCAGAGTGGTACAACAGAAACATATGCGAGTCCAAGGTATGTCTATAGAAGTACACACGAACTGTTTACATAAGATCCACACAGCCTCCTACTTTACAGTGAGGTAAAACTTCAAATAAAGCTCCAGAAGAACGACTCGTAGTCTATCTTATAGCTAACTCAAGTTTAAGAGCTAATTGGCTTGCTATAGAAATCTAGCTACTTAGGTGCTAGGATTAGGGAAAGGTTCCCTTCTATTACTAGTCTAGGTTTCCATTATAGCTGAGGCATAAGTTGACTTCATTGACTTCTTTGATTGGATTCTTCATCTTGTTGCAGTTGACTCCTTTGTCTTCGAGTTCCACGGTAGTTTCTCCTTCGGTGCCTTGATCTAAGAAGGGGGTTCAAACGAGATAGAATGAGTACGAGCGTACTCAGCAAGTTCATATTAGGAAATATGTGTATCATGCACTAGCTACAGCCATAGACCAGAAAGTCATAGGCCAATGCAAGTTTTTGTAATCATTTCTTCAAAAGGTTTATTTTATTCTGAAAACTATGTCCGTCAGTCTTCACAGGTTGAATAGAACTTCGTGGAGTTCCTTTCCTGCCGCTGTCATAGCTCCCCTTCCTAACAGGAGTGACAAATACAATTCTTGATACCCTCTGCAGAGGTGCGTTACTTTACCCCACAAGAGATCTTAACCATGTTGCCGGCCGAGAGTATGTCCCCGTCCACACTTCCTTTGGTGTGAGGCCCAGTATAAGATCCAAGCCAATCACTGCCTTCTCCGCGACCCTGCAAACCCACCCTTTTGTCCAACCGTACACCTCCAGTAGACTTCTCCCGATAATACGGCTTTACTCATGGTGTACTCCGGACAATCCATCATAGATCGTAGAGCCATCATCACTAATGGATGGGGATTTAAAAGGCTATCCCAACCTACGGCAGTGCCTCCAACACCCCGCCGGCTCTACCAATCCGTTGGCATGCAGAAGGGAAAAGATACAGCTGACTTCCTCAGAGCCATTATAGATCTCATGGATAACGCGATATGTACGGTGCTAGAATCACTGGACGGCATTGGTAATTAATCCTAGGGTGATATAACCCATGCAATGGAACCTCCACCATATCAACACATACCATGGTTCCATTGCCCAACACATAGTCATATTCATAATTGTAAAATAATACTTTGCTTTTCAATGCATGAGTGATAAGTATAGTACTTTGCATATAGTTTGATACAAATAATCAAATGACATGAGCAAGCGATGAACTTGCCTTTCTTGACTGCAAGATTATGCAGGCAAAAGCTTCGATACGTGAGAACTCCAAATGCTGAAATACCATCATCGTCCGGTAAGGACAATGTTTAAAGAACTGGCAAAGATGCTATAATGCATAGCATGAGATGCAATCGTCCCAAGCGTAACCTAACCTCGATGATTTAGGATGTATGAGTTGTAAAGATTTCTTTAGGGTTGGTTGCACTTTTAGAATGGTTCTCAAACAAGGTTCTTATTAGGGTTTGGTTATATTAGTACCATAATCAAGTGATATAAGACATCATAACAAGTACACACATAAAGAATAGTGGTGGAACAATATGTAAAGAACAGTGGTCAATTTTAAGTTCTACAGGACATGGTTGATGATTATTTATATTATACTTCAAAAGAATAACTTTTGAAGAACATGTTGTTTAAGAAATATTTAGTATTTCAAAGAAGGATTAGGCTTCTAAGGTTTGATTGATATTTGTACTTTAAAAGAATAACTTTTGAAGAACAGGTTAAATAAGAACAAGAACTATTATAAATAGGAGCTATGGCTTCTAGGGTTTACTATTGGATTCCTTTAGTTTCACTAATAGGAACTAGTTGGTTCTTAATTTGGAATGGGTTTCTATATAGCAATTATTGGTAGGTTTATTGTTATGGTTTCTTCTAAGCATCATATCAAAGGATGGTTATTAAGATGGGTCTATAATTAGCTATTAGGGTTTAGTATGGTTTCGCAATTGCTTCACTAAATAATCTCTAATGGTTGCCAAGCTAAGTGGGTTTATCATTTTCTAAGTAGGGTTGAGTGGAATAGGAACATGTGTTGTGGATTGTTACACAAGGTTGATACTAGTGAATCATATAGGTTTTAAATTGGAAATAGAGACATGAAATGATGACTCATGTGAATTGGTTCTATGTTGGTGGATCATGACTTGCATTTGTTGGTCACATAATAAGGTTCTCTATGTAAAGTGAAATTCACATGATCACATGTGATAAGCAACTAGGGTTTTAGGGTTTAACATTTTGACATGATCACATAAAATAATGGGATCCAGATTCTAACTTATAATAAAACTAGGGTTTCTAAATTATGATCCAATACTTAAAGTAATACTTGGTACTAGAACTAATGTGATTAAGTACTTGAAATAGAGTTATTAATAATTTTTAACATGCTATTAATTTTTAGAGGGTTTAAGAATTAAAATAAGTACTAATTAGGGTTTAATTGGAAATCAGGGTTTCCTAATTATTGTTAGGTTTTTTAAAAATAACAACTTGCAAATTAAAATTATTAAGTTCACAATATTTAAGTTACTAAATTAATATTGGTTTTATAGTATTTTCTTGATTTATTATTATTTAAGAAGATAGTAACTTAGAATTTTCAAATTAGGGTTTATGAATTACCACTAATAATTAAGTTAATGCAAATATGATAAATAAAATTAATTTTAACATTTTATTTAGTTACTGAATAGTTAAAATTTAATTTTTAAAACTTCACTAATTATTGATTTCAAATTGTTTCTTTAAATAAATGAAATGGCATAATTAATAAGGTTAAAAATAAGTAAATTTTTATTTTGACACACATTTTTGTTTTATATTTTATTTGAATAGATTTTATTTTTGTGAGCATTTTGATATATTATTTATAATTTTCTGAGTTGAAATGAAATTTTCTATGATTTTGCAAAGTTGTAGCATTTTACTGGAATTTGAAATAACTAACAAATACTAACTACACCGGTTCATGTCTAGCCCGAGACACTGACTGGTGGGGCTACTGCCACGTTGGATGCCACGTGAGCAAGGACTGGTCAAGATTGACCGTGAGCTTTGACCTTGCCGACGTTTAAACGCCGGCGGCCAGAGCACGGTGGCGCCGCCGATTTAGGGTTCCCCGGGACGCGCGAATAGGGTTTTCTGACTCTCCTCGACTCACTGAAGCTGATGGTGGTGTTGGTTTGGCGAGGGAATCACCGGCGGCGACCATGTTCCGCGGCGGTGCTCTCCGGTGAAGTGGCTAAACGGAGCTACAGAGCATGCTAGGATGATCTAAAGGGCTCAGGAGATGCGCATGCTCACCCTGGTGCTTCCCAGATGGTCGCCGATGTCGATTGGAGATGGAATCGACCTCAACTTTGCCGATCCCGGCGATGTACTGCGGAAGAAGATCTTGAAATTGGCCACACTCAGACCTCCCCTGGATGCTCGGCTTCTCCCCAGATGCTCTCCTCGACGATGCGCTTCTCCACGCCCATGCGATAGCCTCCGGGGTGGCTCCAGTCGACGGTTAGCCGGAGCACTGGCCGGCCATGGTGGTGGTTCCAGTGAGAGATAGAGAGCGATTGAGAGAGATTGGATGGGCGGCGAAGAACAAGGAGATCACGGCGATGATCTCCACCTATTTATAGACCGAGGGGAGCTCTGAGGCCTCGACACGACGACGGCGATGGTCGGGAGGTGGCGGTCTCTGGAAGGTGTTCTGGCGAAGATCTTTTCTCTCCCACGGATAGACTCGGACGCGAAACGATTAGGGTGAAGTTCTGGAACCTTCTGCCGCGTCCGGGCATCCCTATCATCGACGAGAGTGGTGTCTACTGGCGATGCCGCGCTGTCGACGCCGGAGAAGAAGACGACGACGTTTTCCTCTCGCACGATTTTTAAGGCAATCGAAACGGTATGGTGGTGGGTCGATTTCGTTTGTGGGCTGGGTTACTTGTGGGCTTGTGTGGAGATGGTTGTTGGGCTGCGGTGGCCTGCCAGGTAAGTTTCCCTCCATTTTCCTTTTTCAAATTTCTGTTTTCTTTTTCTATTTTTATTTACTGATTTGAATTCAATTTGAATTCTATTTTATTTTTGCAGGTTCTAAATCATTTGAATATCAAAACAATTTGATAGTGCTACCTACTGTATTGTTTTGTTTCTAAACAACCATTTTATAAATGATTAATTTGGGGTTCTTATGAGGCACAAGTCAAATTTTCAAATAGATATGATTTTAGGGTTTATCTCAATTGCTTTGTTAATTAAGGAATTAAACATGTTTTAATTGATTTGAAACTTAGAACATGTGCATGGTGAACACATTCTATTTTTCTAATGCTTAACCATAGTGATCATTCACATATAATTTACTTATGGCTAGGGTTTAACAAATGGTAAAGGAAATGGAATTGGTTCATGATTTTATGTGAATGATAGTTCTTAAGGTTTAAGAAGATGATTTGGATATTGGTTTCACTCTACTCACCAAATGATATTTAGTTCTAAGTACATATGGCTTAGTTTATACCTGTGATCCATGATGCACAAGTTAGAACATATTATTTTATGTGGATTAGATCCTATGTGAAAAGGTTTAGGGTTTTGCATAAGCTTCACTAAATTGAAGTATAATAGGCATGAGGTATGGCAGGGTTCTAATTATAATCCAAGTTAATCCATGGGTTGGATTTCAAATGTAGTTTAGGGTTTAAGTAGTGATCACCAATGTGATACACAACTAGGATTAGAATATGAGCATAAGCTTTGGTTATGTTTCACTAATGGAACATGGCTCTCACCTCCAAGATTAATGGTTGGTTTGAACAAGTAGAATTTAATACTACTCTAGTATTCTCTAGGATAGACATGGCTATGGTTAGCATCTATAATCTCTCTCACTTCTAAATGTCTTGTAATAGCCTAAGGTCCTACTCAAGATATGATGATATGATCCTCTAAATATATGGTTTGCCTAGGGATTCTACCTTGCAATATTCTGTAGCTTGTTCTTCAGGAAATCTGATAAACCTGCATCTTGTGGTATGCCTCCACCTCCTAGCTTCTTCATCTTGATCCTAGCTAATTCACATGGAAGGTCTCAAGTGTTTGGTTTCCTTGTAGCATGGTACAAGATGTCCAAATGGGTGTAGGGTGTGGCTCTATTTATAGGCTTGGGCAAGCTCTAGTACCATGACACATAGGTGGTGACTCTTGTGTTGGTTTGATGAGTAAGGTGCTTGGTTGTCATGCCCTCATCCATAGCAATCCTTTGGGCATGAGGTGGCAAAGCTTGGAAAGCAAGTCTTGTAGATATTTTCATCCTATGTGGCATAGAGATTATCCTCTCATATGATTTATTTTTGGATAGCCAAGTGGCATTTGTTACTAAATATCTTGTGGATGGTTTTATTATTGTGGATGAGTCACTATATAATATTGGATTGGATTTATATTATAATATTGATCAAAAGATCAATGTTGAAGGTTATTCCTCAGATTTAGATAGTTGGTGTTTGATTTCACCAAGGCATGATCATATGAGTTTCAAAATACTCATAGTTAGTTTTATTCAAATAGTTTGAACTATAATTCGTAATGTAAACGGATTTAGTTTTATGATATTCCATATATTTAATAAGTTATGATTTAAATGAGAATGTGTGGCTTTTATGCACTTTAGACCCTGTGGTTTACCTTATTTTGTAATAAGTTTAGAAGCGAATTAAATTACACACAAAGGTAGTTGCTATCTTTTAAGTGTTAATAAGTTAGGGTTTGATTCTTAAAGAATGTGTTGTTGTAAATATAATTCCATTTGATCTAATCCATAGATCAAATCATCTCTACCCAAAACAAGGTTTTAACAAAGATCACACTGAAGTTTATAGCGCTTGACTTGATGATCTACTTCAGTTCCAGCAAGTCAAGTGAAACTTCAGTTACTGTGGTAAGTTTTATTTGAGAGCGCGAAAATTCCCTGGATTTTCTATGCATGAATGCAATGCACACTTTGGTGTTCTCTCATTTTATTGCCTCTAAACCTGGGATATTACAGACCCCGACCACTGATACGTCTCCAACGTACCTATAATTTCTGATGTTCCATGCTTGTTTTATGACAATACTTACATGTTTTGCTTGCACTTTATAATGTTTTTATGCGTTTTCCGGAACTAACCTATTAACAAGATGCCACAGTGCCAGTTCCTGTTTTCTGCTGTTTTTGGTTCCAGAAAGGCTGTTCGGGCAATATTCTCGGAATTCGACGAAATCAACGCCTAGAACCCTATTTTTCCCGGAAGCATCTAGAACACCGAAGGAGAGTCGGAGAGGGGCCAGGGGGCCACCACACAACAAGGCGGCGCGGCCCCAGGCCTGGCTGCGCCGGCCTACTGTGAGGGGGGCCCAGGCACCCTCCGACTCCGACTCTTCGCCTATATAAGCCCTTTCGACCTAAAAACGCGATACCAATTGACGAAACTCCAGAAAGACTCCAGGGGCGCCGCCGCCATCGCGAAACTCCAATTCGGGGGACAGAACTCTCTGTTCCGGCACCCTGCCGGGACGGGGAAGTGCCCCCGGAAGCCATCTCCATCAACGCCACCGCCTCCATCATGCTCCGTGAGTAGTTCCCCCATGGACTACGGGTTCTAGCTGTAGCTAGTTGGTATCATCTCTCCCATGTACTTCAATACAATGATCTCATGAGCTGCCTTACATGATTGAGATTCATCTGATGTAATCGGTGTTGTGTTTGTTGGGATCCGATGGATTGTTACGTTATGATTGTCTATCTACAAAGTTTGTGAAGTTATTGTTGCTGCAATCTTGTTATGCTTAATGCTTGTCACTAGGGCCCGAGTGGCATGATCTTAGATTTAAGCTCTATACTTATTGCTTAGATTGTATCTACAAGTTGTATGCACATGTCTATGTCTGGAACCAAAGGCCCCAAAGTGACAGAAATTGGGACAACTGGAGGGGAAGGCTTAGATATGAGGATCACATGTTTTCACAGAGTGTTAATGCTTTGCTCCGGTGCTCTATTAAAAGGAGTACCTTAATTTCCAGTAGATTCCCTAGAGGCCCGGCTGCCACCGGCTGGTAGGACAAAAGATGTTGTACAAGTTTCTCATTGCGAGCACGTATGACTATATATGGGAAACATGCCTACATGATTAATGATCTTGATGTTCTGTCTTAATGCTATTTCAATCCTATCAATTGCCCAACTGTAATTTGTTCACCCAACACTTGTTATTGGAGAGTTACCACTAGTGTAGATAGCTGGGAACCCCGGTCCATCTTTCATCATCATATACTCGTTCTACATGACATTAGAAGTAGTATCAACTATTTTCTGGTGCCATTGCTCTCATATTACTATTACTGCTGCTGTGTTACTGTTACTATTGCTCTCATATTACTGCTGCTTTCACATCACCCCTGTTACTAGTGCTTTTCCAGGTGCATCTGAATTGACAACTCAGTTGTTAAGGCTTATAAGTATTTTTACCTCCCCTTGTGTCGAATCAATAAATTTGGGTTTTACTTCCCTCGAAGACTGTTGCGATCCCCTATACTTGTGGGTCATCAACCACGACAACAGTTCTGGGCTCTTACCATAAACTCCTTCGCCGGTAGCTGCAACCCATCATAGACCGCAATACCGTGGGGAACTTAAGGCTTCCCCAGCCTATCGCTTGCTCCTCGGGCGACAAGTGTCTACGGACAATGCCGTGGGGACTTAAGGATTCCCCAGCCTACCGCTTGCCCCCGACAGATACAAGTGTCTACGGTAAAGCGCGTCCGCTGATGTACGAGAGGTGGAAACACTTTTGACTACTCCGTCCCACTCCAGATCTTATGGTTAACACGGGTATTACGGCACAAGAATCACTGGACGACATTTGTTGTTTAATCCTAGATGGATATAAACCCTTGCAATGGAACCTCCACCATATCAACACAATCCATGGTTCCATTGCCCACCACATAGTCATATTCATAGTTATGAAAATAGTGGTTTTGCTTTTTATGCAATAGTGATAAATATAGTACTTTGCAAGTAATTTGGTAAAAATAATCAAATGACATGAGCAAGCGATGAACTTGCCTTTCTTGACTGCAAGATTATGCAGCCAAGGTCTTCGATACGCAATAACTCCAGATTCTGAAATAGCATCATCGTCCGGTAAGGACGATGTTTAAAAGATTGGCAAGGATGCAATAATGCATAAGTATGAGATGCAATCGCTCTAAGCGTGACTTAACCCCGATGATTTAGGAATAGTGAGTGGTAATGATTAGTTCAGGGTGTGTTGCACTTTTAGAGTGATTCACAATCAAGGTTCTTATTCAGGTTTGTGTTGTTTTAGAATCATAAGCAAGTGGTAAAATGCATAATGACAATCATACACATCAAGGAATAGTAGTTGTATAATAAGTAAAGAGCAGTTGTCAATTTTAAGTCCTATAGTGCATGGTTGATGATTACTTGATATATACTTCAAAAGAATAACTTTTGAAGAACATGTTCTTTAATAAAGAACAAGTATGATAATTAGGTTGGTGGGGTTCTATGGTTGACTTTGGTTTCATCTAGTTTCTGGAGTAAGTATTAGATGGATCACAACAATGTTGGATTCATTGATATCTAGGGCTTGTAAGGTTGAGTTAAGCCTAGGAATCCTAAGCAATTAATTATGTGGTTGCTACCAAGGTTGGTATACCTTGTTGTATTAGCTAGCTCGGGTTTATATGTCCTTA
The DNA here is from genome assembly GCF_019359855.2 of Lolium perenne. Taxonomy (NCBI): domain Eukaryota; kingdom Viridiplantae; phylum Streptophyta; class Magnoliopsida; order Poales; family Poaceae; genus Lolium; species Lolium perenne. The sequence goes on along the minus strand of NC_067250.2, from coordinate 91,271,550 downwards.
TAAGCAGGGTTGATGATGATTCCTTATTTTCTTCAAAAGAATAACTTTTGAAGAACATACTTCTTAAGTAATAAGAAGTATATCAATTAGGGTTGAGGTGGTTTAGGTTTTACTATTGGTTCTATTAAGTAAGAAATGATTGGCTCCTAAATAGGATGGTTCATAATTATGAAGTACTTGTAGGTTTTAGTGGACTATGGTTATGTAATGATAAATATTGGGCATAGATGCTATTGGAGTTCATCACAATGGTGTGATGCTAATTAAAGATGAGTAAGGATAAGATTCTTGGTAATAAGGATTAGGGTTGATCCTATTTGATCATCTAGGTAGGATAGGGACTAAGTTTGATTGAGATGAACACATGGGATGCTAATTAGTAGTGATAGGGTTCCCATATTTTATGTGGATTTGAACAAGCATTTAGTTGCTGAATATGAACCTATGGCTACTAGTGAAGTAACATGATCACATGTTACTTGGGTTTTAGGTTTGGGAACAATTTAGGGTTCACTTGAAGTAATGTAGCTAGGGTTCCTAATTGAATTAGGGTTTAGGTTTCACATGAAATGATAAGGTTGTAATATCATTTCATAAGGAATTAGGGTTTCCTATTTACCATATAGTTCTATGATTAATAACTTCATTTTAAAGTTGAAGTTATTAATAACTTTGAAATAAAAATTATATTGACTTTGGCATTTTATTATTTTTAAACAATTAATAATTAGGATAATTATTTTTCAGGGTTTAAATCCCTCTAATAAGGATTTAACAAAATAATAATTAAAGAAAACTACTTTTTAAGTTTTATTTATTTACTTATTGATTTTTATTTATTTGAGAATTTTTTCTTAATTATTGAGTTTTAATTGAATTTAGAATTAATAATAAATGCTTAAATTAATAGGGTTAAATAATTAAATTTTTATTAAAAATAAAAATTTCATATTATATTTTTATTGAGTAGAGTTTATTTTTCTGAACATTTTAATATCTTATTTGGATTTTTTCTGAGTTAAGATGAATTTTATAAATATTTGCAAAGTTTCAGCACTTTAATGAAATTTAAATTTAGAAGAAATTTACTAAACACACCCGGGCTAGCCAACATACAGCCACTGACGAGTGGGCCAATGCCACATCAGCTGCCAGGGTGGTGTTGATTGGGTCAAAATCGATGACTGGGCAGAGGAGCACCTCGCCGGCGGCCAGTCTACCACAACGCCGACGATGTAGTGCAACCCCAGATGCGTGGCTATGATCTAACGATTCAGCGCGACGAGATGAACCAAATGGTGGTGGCGTCGCTATCCTATTGCTGCCAGAGCTTGGCCGGCGACGACATGCCGCGGCGGCAGTTACGGGTACACGGCGTTAGGAGGCTACGGTCGTCGAATCGATGCACTAGGAAGCTCAGGAGGATCAGGAGCTCACCAGGAGCACGCAGAGCTTGGCGGTGGAGCAACAGGAGGTCTGGTTCGCCGGGATTGCCTGCTCCCGTCATCGGAGAAGACGATCCCGACGGCGAGGCTACAGGTCGCCCCAACTCAATTCCTTTTGCACCAAGAGCTTGTCGAGGACGGCGGTCTCAGTGGTGGTAACGACGAGGCTCAGGGATGCTCCGAACGACGGCGATGGTCGGCATCCGAGTGGCTAGGGTTTCGGTTTGGGGAATTTTTTTTACAGAGAGAGGGAAGAACTCGGGCCAGTGCTTGTCACGGAGCTTTTATAGGGCGCAGGAGCAAGCCTCGTCACGACGTCGAGCCAGGGGAGGTCGCCAGCGAGAGACCAGGACGAGCACGCCGTCGTGCTGTCCACCATGCGGGACGAAGAGATGAGGACGAGCTCCTCTCGTTGATTTTTCAACGAAGAGGTATGGGCTGGAGTTGGGCTGCGGTTTGGCAGGGATGCGGGCTGCTGCTGGGCTGCACCATGGGCTGCTTGGTGGGTTGTGGTGCTGGGCTGCGGTGGCCCATCCGGTAAGCCTCCCTCCCTTCTCTTATTTCTTTTCTGTTTTTCTTTTATTTTTATTTTCTGTTTTTGTGTTTCTTTCCAATTTGAATCTGATTTGAATTCAAATTGTATTTGCAGGTTTCTGATTGTGTTATTTCAATGAAGATGTAATAACTATTTCACCACTGTTTCATTTGAAACAAGTATTTTGTATTGGCTTATAATGCATAGTTGTGGCTTATTCATAATAGCAAATAGGCATGAGATTCAATTCTCATTTATAATTTCCTTTTCTTTGTGGAGAAAAAAACATTCTGTTAAATTTGTTTGAAAATTGTTGATCTCTTCATAACATAAATATTACCAAGTCTTGGTAATGCTCTTAATCACATGGCTAGCTCTATGATTTGAGAATGTTGTCATTTGCCTATTATTTTATGTGCCCATTTAATTAATAAAGAGTTGAGTCTTAGGTTAAATCTATTCCATGTTTGCTACTGGTATTATATTAATTCTATCTTGAATGCCCTAAGGTGAACATTATTCGTTTCATAAGTTGGTTTTGATTTATGAGGATAAGTGATTGGTAACTACACATGGTTTTAATTATAGGGCTTAACACTAAGTGTTTCTTATGTTCCTTAATTGAAGCATAAGTTTTTAATTAGTGAGAAACTCTAGAGTTCTACTTATATTCACTTGCTGGCAAATGGTTTGGAACTCAATTGTGAATTAGGTTTATAGTGGTGATCGCCCAAGTGATGCACAACTAAGGTTGAGATATAGTTTAGGGTTTTACTTGTGATCACCAAGTAATGCACAAGTTAATTTGAGACATGGAGATAGGTTCTATGTGGGGTTCAACAACACCCTACCTTGGCTAGGATTGCTCTTCCTCCCCATTAACTTCTATTGCTATCTTCAATTTATCATTAGAGTGGCTATGGTTCTTTTTATAGTTAACTTTGGTTACAATGATGAATGGTTCCCACCATATAAAGTATAGAGGTTGACTCTAAGGTTTTCTTAGGTTCTTTAGTTTATGCAATATAGATATGGCAGGATTCTACTTATGATCACCAAGTGGTTCACAAGTTAAGGTTGGGATACAATCCTAGGTTTGCTTACTATTGATCTCCTTATAATTTTATGTGATTAATGATATCTACTTATCCTCTTAGTATTCAACTTATCCTTATATAATTCAAGAGCATGATCATGGTTTAGATATGATCAACAGGTTCTTGATATCTTTACCTCAAGTTCTTAGGGTTTATGATCATCACTCAATTTATCATGATCAAGGTTTGGCTTCCTAAGGTATCTCTCATTAAATATATTTCTCACTTCCATGATCAAGCATTGTCCTGATCAACTAAGGTATAGTACTTCTTTTATACTATCTTGAGTATACATGGCTATGGTTGTCTCCATAAATTCTTTCCCAGGAGAATGCCTGAGGTATTCACTTAAAGTTCTCTCACGAAATGAGGGTTGAACCATTTGGATATTTGTATAGATCTCTTCCTTAAATCCAAGGGTTTCCTCAACTAACTTGAGTGTAACACCAGATCTTGAGTCATCTTATATAGGAATGATTATTCTAGGGTTTATGGTGTACTCACAGTACTTCAATAGGTATCTAGTCGAAAACTCCACTTGGCTATCTTGATTGAGTTAATCTCCTCTTTACTTTATCAATTCATGGAGATGGTATTATTCCATGTGATATTAGGTTATCTCACCACTCCAAGGAAAATGGTTTACAACCTAATACTTTAGTTCAAAGGTTGTCCTTTGTTCAATAATAGGTAAAGCTAGGTTTAGAATAAATGGTCTCTCTCATTTGGGAATGACTTGAATAAGATCCTAGGGTTTCTCTCAAAGATAATGATTTGAATTCATGGATTTATATCCAAGGTTTAGCTCAAGGTTTGTTATTGCTTCTCTAATAATTATAATAGAACTCTCACCTCTCTAGGTTTGATGTATAATAATTTGGAATAGAGAAGAATTATATTCCTTAGTTGGATCTCCTTGTCTTGTTTCCAAGATTAAGGTAGAATGAATATCATAGGGTTTATGATAAGTGCCTGAATTAGTTTAAGACATGGAGAAGATAAATGAAGAATAGTTACTCCAATTATTTGTTAGTTGATTTCCAAATGATAGATGTTCTTATGTTATGGCAAGGAATATCATGTTATGATCTTTTATAAGATCAAGTAGTTGATCCTTGATTAATAAGTTCATGTGTTGATTTTAATTTCATTTGATATAACCCCTTAGATCAAATTATCTCTACCCAAATACAAGGTTTTAGCAAAGTCACATTGAGGTTTATAGCGCTTGACTTGATGATCTACTTCAATTCCTGACGAGGGAATACCTCGGCAATGCCTACATATTGTAGACTTGGGTTTCCGGAAGAGCGACGATGGAGATTCCGGGGACGAGATTAGGCACACGACGTACCCAGCTTCGGGTCCCCTCGGCGGAGGATCCCTACGTGCTGCTAGCAATCCAGTATATGAGCATATGTATGTTTACAAGGTGCCGCCGTAGCGGAGCTATGTTGTCTATATTCTGTCTATCTGTTGTCCTCTCTATTTCGGGTGCCCTGGCTAGCTTTATATATGCAACCAGCCTAGGGTTTTACAAGAGTCCTAGTCAACTACTTCTTCGGGTTGCCTTATTGGGCCTTCTCCATATTTGGTCTTCTCCATCTTGGGCCGAGCCGGGTATACTAATAATGGGTACCCGAAGGGTATGCCCATGTCAGTAGCCCCCGAGTTTATAGGGAAGTCGAAGACTTGCGTAGAAACTCCAAGCATAACCATCTCCGAAGTTGAAGAAAATACAAGGCGAGGTCCATGTCGTAGATCATGTGTAGCGTAGATGATGTCGACGATTCTTGAAATTATCGGGTGCGCGGCAGCGCTCCCGATGGGAGTAGCCCCTGAGTCTATGGGCAAGTGCTTGCACTTGGGCATAGACTCAAGTTGTACTACTCGATGAAGAACTTAACTATATTTCTGGAGGACTTTATGAAATCCATGTGCTCCCGATGGGAGTAGGCTCCACTCGAGTCGTAGAATCGAGTTGAGTCTACAAACCTTGATTGTCATAGATGCTGTCAAAGTTATTTTTCTATCGGGTGCGCGACCAGCGCTCCCGATGGGAGTAGCCCCCGAGGCTACAGCCAAGTGTTTGTACTTGGGTGTAGGCTCAACTTGCTTGTAATTGACTCCACAATTTTTCCTCTTGTATCTTGTCGGGAGAGTGAACAATGCTCTCGATAAGAGTAGCCCCCGAGCCTATGGGCAGGTGCTTGCACCTAGGCATAGGCTCGAGTTGTACTACTCGATAAAGAACTTGGCGCAGCCCCTTTTTTATCGACTCCAGGCCGTTGCTATTTTTATTTGACATCCATATCTATATTGTACAGGGATAATGGTAGTTGGGGCTAGTTCATCTGACGGATCAGGTACTAGTTAACTGCTCTAGTGGCAATCCGCAAAAACCTACTTCAAGATCACGTCCCTGGACATGATCTCGGGATACTGGTGTTAACTTCGACAGGTGCCGCTTAAGGTCTTACCATTCTGTCGAGTCCCAGTCATATTTATCGGGTACCTAACGCGTCCGTTAGGATTTTTCTTCGTATCTGTTGATACGGATAAAAGTAGCAGAGCGCAGTCTTTGGCGATGCCACGCCACACAGAATGGATCTGGGGTCTTACCTTCGCAGAGTTTTGCGGCATTCAGAAATTGTTCGCAACTTTGGCTTCTGAGAATATATTGTCGAGTGCCTTGTTCGGCTGATGCAATGACCCATTTTGCGGGTTTTTCTATTTTTCTCTCGGGCTTGATGAGACAGCCGAATATATTGGTTATTCTATATTGTCGGGTACATCACCGATGCTCTTGCTCGAAACAATATGACGAGTCAATGGACCCGAATATTTGTCCACCCCTTTTTTTTTTTTTTTTTGGTTCCTCCTTGATGAAAATTTTGTCAAGTTCCTCCTTCAGGAAAATTTCTTCGGGTCCTCTTTAAGGACAATTCTTCGGGTCCTCCCTGAGAAAAAAATTTCGGGTCCTCCCTGAAGATAATTCTTCGAGAGCACCTTGAGGATAATTCTTCGGGACCTCCTTGAAGGTAATTTTTTGGGACCTCCTTGAAGATAATTCTTCGGGACCTCCTTGAAGATAATTCTTCGGCACCTCCTTGAGGATAATTCTTCGGCACCTCCTTGAGGATAATTTTTCGGGACCTCCTTGAAGATAATTCTTCGGGACCTCCTTGAAGATAATTCTTCGGGTCCTGTTCTTTCTTGAAGACAATTTCATCGAGTTCTCCCCGTTAAACAATTTCGTCGGGTTCTCTCTTATATACTTTGAATTTTTCTTTCTCCTGCACAAATAAATAAACTTTTTCTATCTTTCCCTTGACTCTCTTTTTCGCATGCGGTGTCAGATGCTCAAATTCAATGATATGTAAAGTGAATATATGCCGCACAGCCCCCGAGTGTCGGGTGCGGTGAAATTAAATGATAATCAACTTTATGTGAAATAAAGGAACACTTAGCTTATTGGGCACGACGGAGTCGATGCGCGATGAGGTCTTTGAGTGCAGCGAAAAAGTTGAGCGGAAGTAGAAACACCGAATTAGCGAAAGTGGACACCACCAAATTGTTGATGAAGAAATAGCCGAGCCCCCGAGCACTGCTGGGGTGATGTCATGATTGTTGTGTCGCAGTCGTAACCCGAGGCGAAATCGTTGGCGAGCCTCCGAGCGTTAGGCGTGATGTCGAAATAAGTTGATGGAGTCGCGGCGTCATATAAGGTGAAGCCATTTAAGATGAAGCCATAGACAATAATATACGAAGATGAATCCCAGATGAAGTATTTGAGATGAATCCATATTGAAGATTACGCCATTAAATATAGAGCATATATTGAAGTTAAATCCGTCGATATCATAGACGATGAATCCATTGGCCCGAAGAATCCAGTAATAACCATAGAAGATGAATCCGCTGATATCATAGAAGATGAATCCATTGACCCGAAGAATCCAGTAATAACCATAGAAGGTGAATCCGTTGATATCATAGAGGATGAATCCATTGAGCCGAAGAAAATAGTTCCATTAATAACCATATAAGGTGAATCCGCTTATAAGATGAATCCGACGAAGACAAAATCCAGTAAGACGAAGAAGATGAATCCACTGAGCCGAAGAAGATAATTTTACTAAGCCGAAGAAAATAAATCCACTGCCGAAGAGAATAATTTACTGAACCGGAGAAAATAATTCCACTGAACCGGCGAAGATATATCCAGAGCCGAAGAAAATAAATTCACCAAGTAACCGAGTATATTTGTGGTAACGAAGTAATGGCACAACCACGAGTATCGGGTGTATTTGCTGTAATGAGGTAATGACATAGCCCCCGAGTATTTGGGTATGGCGAAAGTAAAATAAATAAGTGAATCTTGGAGGAAGAGGAACACTTAGCTTTTTCATCGGGTCCGACGGAGTTGATGTGGAAGTAGGTCGTCCGGCAGACGCAGTTGAAGCGGTGGACGTAGTAGATATGGCGGATCCTCGATGGATGAGCTCCAAGCATAGTGAGCGCCATGGTGAACGGGGTCGACACAACGGCGGAAGTCAAAGTTTTATTGCGATCTGATATTTTTATATCGGATGGTCGGATCCATGTAGTATTAGTCGATGAAGTGATGGATCCACGACGGGTGAGCTCCCAAATATATCGAGTCCGCGATGCGACAAGCGAGCCCCCGAATGTGGAGACTGTGTGCGGCGAAGTAGTTGAAGCTTGTTCCAATCTGCAGCTATATTATGGCGCAAAAAATTAGCCGGTCAAAGTCGCGAACACGCCGGAGTCACAGCGCTTTCCAGCTTGATTAGCAGTCCAACCCCGTATATGTAAACGTATATTAAACTTGCAATCAGTAAATTCAACCGGAAAGATATTATATTTAGACCAAGCAAACTCCAAATTTACGTAATATTGATTCCAATAGGCAACAGTGACAAAATTGAAAGTACTAGTAGTATAATTGGATCTTTGGAACGGAAGTATGACTTAGCTTCGTTGCTTGGTGCAGGGTCCAAAAGACTTAGCATGCCCTGATCAGTCTCCACTTTCCCTGAGCCTAAGAATTCCTCGATAACGAGTGCGCGCTGTCCAGTCCTGACCGCTCGACGGCACGAACCGTACGATCGAAGGTTGTAAGTTTCTCCGCCATGAATTCAAAACATGCAGCAGTTAGTATGCATGATCAATTAGATACCCTAATCAATGCAAGACGCATGGATATTTTGAGACTGCAAGTCTGCCTAGCTACTAGTACTATTTCTACTGGGATCGTGAAGGATGACCGCGCACCCTCCAGCCTGTCAAGCATGTTACATATTATAAAGAACTAAATCGGAACTAAATGAGTTAAAGAGTAGAAAAATGCGTCACCGATCAATTGCGTTGGATGCTGCTTTCTCGGGCAAACAACCGCTACCGCGCCGTGAATTCAGTTCCCTCACAAATCGAAATCACAACCCGATGAATCGTGTTGGGGTCGGGCTGAACTCATCAAGATTTCTTTCTCTGGCGGCACTGCTTTTGGCGATCTTGTCCGAGATTTTTTCACCCGTTTTTTCTTTGGCGCGACCAAGATGAATACGATTGCTGATAGGCTGCCAACAATTTTCTTCTCGGATCTGGTTTGAACGTTGTTGAAGATGAATTCGACGGATCCCGCCCGGATAATGAAATCCAGTCGTCGCGATTCCCACAGACGGCGCCAATTGACGAGGGAATACCTCGGCAATGCCTACATATTGTAGACTTGGGTTTCGGGAAGAGCGACGATGGAGATTCCGGGGACGAGATTAGGCACACGACGTACCCAGCTTCGGGTCCCCTCGGCGGAGGATCCCTACGTGCTGCTAGCAATCCAGTATATGAGCATATGTATGTTTACAAGGTGCCGCCGTAGCGGAGCTATGTTGTCTATATTCTGTCTATCTGTTGACCTCTCTATTTCGGGTGCCCTGGCTAGCTTTATATATGCAACCAGCCTAGGGTTTTACAAGAGTCCTAGTCAACTACTTCTTCGGGTTGCCTTGTTGGGCCTTCTCCATATTTGGTCTTCTCCATCTTGGGCCGAGCCGGGTATACTAATAATGGGTACCCGAAGGGTATGCCCATGTCAATTCCACCAAGGTCAAGTGAAACTTCAGTTACTGTGACTGTTTTACTTTAAAGCGCGAAAATTCCCTGGATTTTCTATACATGAATGCAATGCACACATCTGTTTCCTCTATTTTTGTAACCCCATTACCTGGGATATTACAGTCTCTACCCCTTAAACTAAACTTCGTCCTCGAAGTTTGATCTCTCTCACGTTTCCGGAGTGTGGATCTGACTTGTGCAGACTACATCTTTTCTCGAACTCCGTGAGGATCTCTCTTGATATAATTGTATATATCACTTGTCCAGATTCTTCCTGGAATCCATGAGTATCTATCTCTGAACCATGGTTCTTACTTTGATTCTTTGATTTCTTCCAACTCTATAAGCTTGTTTCCTTTCTCATTGAAGATTCAATGATTGAGACTTCTTCTGGTGCTGCTAGTCTTATCTGAAGACTAGTTGGATAACATACCCTTAATTGGTAACATAGGTCTTTGTTTTCCCTTACTACCAAAACTGCAATAATGGTACTTAGTAAGGTACTTACAATAAAAATAGTCTTGATGGTTTATTTTCCTAAGAATGGATTAGAATCATTTAGTCTGTCCAATCATGGATTATAGTTGATACTTCTAACTATTTTGGTTCTTTTAGGTTCCATGAAAGGAATCTTTCAAATGGACTTTAGTTTTGGTATGATCAATCTCCTTCGGTCTTTGGCCTTCTTGAGCTGTATTTGGTCTATGGTTTTTTTCTTCGTCCAACTTCTTTATGCTTAACTTACTTGAGCTTTCATACTTCTGAGTAAATACTACTCACTTTCTCAAGTTATAGTCCACTTCTTACTTCCTCGAGGTATGAACCTCGGCTTCTGGTCTGACTTCCGTCTGAAAGTATTGTTCATTAATCTTATGAAAATAAGATCGAACTTCCTCTCAGTTCAGACCTTCTTCATCTATCTTGCTCAAAATATTGAGTTAGTGTACATCCAACTCAGTCTTTACTCTACCCCTTAGAGTTTTCTTATGGTCTTCAACTCCTTTTCCTCCAACCATTGGACTTATGGTTAGAATTTTTGGTCTAGGTCTAGCTTCTGGGTGGTACTTTTCTAGAAGTCTTGCGAAGAATCTGTGTCGTGTATCCACTCAATTATGGATATCCAATGTGAATCCTTCGACTATATGTTTATAGGTCATAGTTATTTGGCTGACAAAATTTTATTTGTTCACTACTTCTTGGTACGAATAATTCAATTATGGACCACTTGATACCAATTGTGGCTATTTGTTATCTAAAAGTGTACTCTATTTTAGGTTTTGACCAATTGGTTGGGACATCTTCTACTTTATCTCGCAGTATTGATCCTATACCAACTGTGGTCTTCTGTTACCAACTGTGGTCTTCTTATATCTGCTATGGTTTCATATATCATCTTCCTTCATTCAGGGTTTATTTTGCAAGAAAACCACTAGCTGACACTATGAATATAGTATCTTAAGTGATTTCCCATGCATTCCCTCCTTTATATTGACTATGGATCTGCTTCAGCTTCACCATAATCATTATATTTCTCACCTTCATGCTTCTTTCGTACTAAAGTACTCCTCTGTTGAGGTAAGCATGAGTTTCTGATTGTACTTCCTCCAGAGTATTGTGGTAACTTCCCACAACTTTACTTCCTTATTTTCTGATGAACCTTCATCTTGTCTTTAAGATCTTCAGAATTCGTCACTTCCTCACATATTTACCATTACCCTCTAGATCTATAACATCAAGTAATAACTTGATATAGCAACATGCATTTGCATATCAAAGTCAAACTTCATGTATGGATCTAGTCAATCAATGAAAATCCAATAAAATCCAAGAAGATTCAGCTTTGTGCATATAATACACACCATCATAAGCCTGAATAGAATAGTTGAGTAAGACATCTCTAAACATCAGGCTCTGATGTGTAGTATATAACACCACATAAGATAGGTTTATATCGTGATACTTAGCATGAATACGTGAATTACTACTCTTTTTCTAAACATTTACCTTCATTGCACATTTGCAATGATATAAACTTGAAACAAAGTGGTCTAGGATAGTTAAGGTTAACCTAATTTCCTTTGGAAGTGCTAACTTAGCTTCCATTTTGGTTGAGGACTACCTCACATGGTATTTCAGGATTCTAACATTGCTAATCTACATACATAACTATGGAAATATAGCTACTATACTTCCAAGTGTTCATACTATCATAAGACTATGGTCATGATGCGCTTGGCACACTTCCCATGGTTTTGGAACACAACTCCTGCACTATTGGTGAACATTTGACTTCTTATTATACACATCTTAATTATTTATGATATTCTAGTCCATCACATAACGACTCTCAAGTGAATCATATATGATTAACAACTCTACCATGTAAGTAGACATATATTATTCCTATCACTCTTTCTTAACTTCCATGATTGACTCATCATGGTCTATAATACTTTATATAACTTATATTTATCACTTACTATCAATTGTTTCACAAGTCTGGATAATTTTATTTAACCATTACATGTGTTGGTACACATCTTCCAATAGGATATCTTCCTTATGGTTGTATCCTCTCTTTGGACTACCATGTATTGTATACCAACTGTGATCTACTCATCTATTGTTTTAAGGACTTAATGGTATACTACATATTTGGGATTAGCTGACTAACTTTACTTTATCTTGGTAAGCTTGGTAAGAAATGTTGACTCAAGTGTGTCAGGATTATTCTCAAGTGAATATCCATCTCAAGTCATAAGAATATTTAGTTTAGCATAGTTGACTTAGCTAATACCACTACCTATAGACACTACCAATCCTATAGGTCTCCTTTAAAGGGTTTTAATCCTAGGGTCAAAGCATTTGCTCTGATACCAACTGTGGTGACCCGGTATACCACTGCATGGTGTAGTATGCAAGTCTGACATAACACCAGTGAAACACCGTTCCACTAGTATTACATCGCTCAGAGTGGTACAACAGAAACATATGCGGGTCCAAGGCATGTCTATAGATTTATACACAGACTCTGTTACATAAGATCATCACCGCCTCCTACTTTACAATGAGGTAAAACTGCAAATAAACTCCAGAAGAACGACTCGTAGTCTAATCCTATCACGAACTCTATTTGTAGAGTATTTAACTAGCTATAGAGGCTAAGAATAGATTCTAGCTAAATAGGAGCTAGGTTTAGGAAGCTAGTTCCTTTATATTGCTAATCTAGGTTTTCTCCTTGTTGGATGTGGTATCGGACTCTTATGACAGGTCATGTCCCGTGAAGTAGTTGTTGACTCCTCGGCCTTCGAGTTGCACTGTAGATCCTCCTTCGATGCCTCCATATCTAAGCAGGGGATTTAAGAGTGGGATGAGTACGAGCGTACTCAACAAGTTCATTATAGGGAAGAGGTGTTTAATGCACTAGCTACGGCATTAAACCAGAAAGTCTAATACCAATGCAGGTTTTCATAATCATTTCTTCAAAAGGTTGCTTTTATTCAGAAGAGCTATGTCCGTCAGCCTTCACCGGTTGACTAGAACTTCATGGAGTTCCTTTCCGGCAGCGTTCGCAGTTCCAAAACCCGGAACAGGGAGTGACAGGTCACGATTCATTACACTCTGTAGAGGTGTGTTTCTTTACCCATAAGAGATCTTAACCTTGGTGCCAACCGGGCATACACCCCGTCCACACTTCCTTCGGTGTGAGGCCCAGTATAAGGTCCTAGTCAATCATGTTCCTCCGCTACCTCGCACACCCACCCTTTGTTGCATACCCCAACCCTGGGTCCTCGTCGGTCCCATTATTCCCACTTACGGGTGGACCCCGACCACGACAACAGTTCTGGGCTCTTACCATAAACTCCTTCGCCGGTAGCTGCAACCCATCATAGACCGCAATACCGTGGGGAACTTAAGGCTTCCCCAGCCTACCGCTTGCTCCTCGGGCGACAAGTGTCTACGGACAATGCCGTGGGGACTTAAGGATTCCCCAGCCTACCGCTTGCCCCCGACAGATACAAGTGTCTACGGTAAAGCGCGTCCGTTGATGTACGAGAGGTGGAAACACTTTTGACTACTCCGTCCCACTCCAGATCTTATGGTTAACACGGGTATTACGGCACAAGAATCACTGGACGACATTTGTTGTTTAATCCTAGATGGATATAAACCCTTGCAATGGAACCTCCACCATATCAACACAATCCATGGTTCCATTGCCTACCACATAGTCATATTCATAGTTATGAAAATAGTGGTTTTGCTTTTTATGCAATAGTGATAAATATAGTACTTTGCAAGTAATTTGGTAAAAATAATCAAATGACATGAGCAAGCGATGAACTTGCCTTTCTTGACTGCAAGATTATGCAGCCAAGGTCTTCGATACGCAATAACTCCAGATTCTGAAATAGCATCATCGTCCGGTAAGGACGATGTTTAAAAGATTGGCAAGGATGCAATAATGCATAAGTATGAGATGCAATCGCTCTAAGCGTGACTTAACCCCGATGATTTAGGAATAGTGAGTGGTAATGATTAGTTCAGGGTGTGTTGCACTTTTAGAGTGATTCACAATCAAGGTTCTTATTCAGGTTTGTGTTGTTTTAGAATCATAAGCAAGTGGTAAAATGCATAATGACAATCATACACATCAAGGAATAGTAGTTGTATAATAAGTAAAGAGCAGTTGTCAATTTTAAGTCCTATAGTGCATGGTTGATGATTACTTGATATATACTTCAAAAGAATAACTTTTGAAGAACATGTTCTTTAATAAAGAACAAGTATGATAATTAGGTTGGTGGGGTTCTATGGTTTACTTTGGTTTCATCTAGTTTCTGGAGTAAGTATTAGATGGATCACAACAATGTTGGATTCATTGATATCTAGGGCTTGTAAGGTTGAGTTAAGCCTAGGAATCCTAAGCAATTAATTATGTGGTTGCTACCAAGGTTGGTATACCTTGTTGTATTAGCTAGCTCGGGTTTATATGTCCTTATAAGCAGGGTTGATGATGATTCCTTATTTTCTTCAAAAGAATAACTTTTGAAGAACATACTTCTTAAGTAATAAGAAGTATATCAATTAGGGTTGAGGTGGTTTAGGTTTTACTATTGGTTCTATTAAGTAAGAAATGATTGGCTCCTAAATAGGATGGTTCATAATTATGAAGTACTTGTAGGTTTTAGTGGACTATGGTTATGTAATGATAAATATTGGGCATAGATGCTATTGGAGTTCATCACAATGGTGTGATGCTAATTAAAGATGAGTAAGGATAAGATTCTTGGTAATAAGGATTAGGGTTGATCCTATTTGATCATCTAGGTAGGATAGGGACTAAGTTTGATTGAGATGAACACATGGGATGCTAATTTGTAGTGATAGGGTTCCCATATTTTATGTGGATTTGAACAAGCATTTAGTTGCTGAATATGAACCTATGGCTACTAGTGAAGTAACATGATCACATGTTACTTGGGTTTTAGGTTTGGGAACAATTTAGGGTTCACTTGAAGTAATGTAGCTAGGGTTCCTAATTGAATTAGGGTTTAGGTTTCACATGAAATGATAAGGTTGTAATATCATTTCATAAGGAATTAGGGTTTCCTATTTACCATATAGTTCTATGATTAATAACTTCATTTTAAAGTTGAAGTTATTAATAACTTTGAAATAAAAATTATATTGACTTTGGCATTTTATTATTTTTAAACAATTAATAATTAGGATAATTATTTTTCAGGGTTTAAATCCCTCTAATAAGGATTTAACAAAATAATAATTAAAGAAAACTACTTTTTAAGTTTTATTTATTTACTTATTGATTTTTATTTATTTGAGAAATTTTTCTTAATTATTGAGTTTTAATTGAATTTAGAATTAATAATAAATGCTTAAATTAATAGGGTTAAATAATTAAATTTTTATTAAAAATAAAAATTTCATATTATATTTTTATTGAGTAGAGTTTATTTTTCTGAACATTTTAATATCTTATTTGGATTTTTTCTGAGTTAAGATGAATTTTATAAATATTTGCAAAGTTTCAGCACTTTAATGAAATTTAAATTTAGACGAAATTTACTAAACACACCCGGGCTAGCCAACATACAGCCACTGACGAGTGGGCCAATGCCACATCAGCTGCCAGGGTGGTCTTGACTGGGTCAAAATCGATGACTGGGCAGAGGAGCACCTCGCCGGCGGCCAGTCTACCACAACGCCGACGATGTAGTGCACCCCAGATGCGTGGCTATGATCTAACGATTCAGCGCGACGAGATGAACCAAATGGTGGTGGCACCGCTATCCTATTGCTGCCAGAGCTTGGCCGGCGATGACATGCCGCGGCGGCAGTTACGGGTACACGGCGTTAGGAGGCTACGGTCGTCGAATCGATGCACTAGGAAGCTCAGGAGGATCAGGAGCTCACCAGGAGCACGCAGAGCTTGGCGGTGGAGCAAGAGGAGGTCTGGTTCGCCGGGATTGCCTGCTCCCGTCATCGGAGAAGACGATCCCGACGGCGAGGCTACAGGTCGCCCCGGCTCAATTCCTTTTGCACCAAGAGCTTGTCGAGGACGGCGGTCTCAGTGGTGGTAACGGCGAGGCTCAGGGATGCTCCGAACGACGGCGATGGTCGGCGTCCGAGCGGCTAGGGTTTCGGTTTGGGGAATTTTTTTTACAGAGAGAGGGAAGAACTCGGGCCAGTGCTTGTCACGGAGCTTTTATAGGGCGCAGGAGCAAGCCTCGTCACGATGTCGAGCCAGGGGAGGTCACCAGCGAGAGACCAGGACGAGCACGCCGTCGTGCTGTCCACCATGCGGGACGAAGAGATGAGGACGAGCTCCTCTCATTGATTTTTCAACGAAGAGGTATGGGCTGGAGTTGGGCTGCGGTTTGGCAGGGATGCGGGCTGCTGCTGGGCTGCACCATGGGCTGCTTGGTGGGTTGTGGTGCTGGGCTGCGGTGGCCCATCCGGTAAGCCTCTCTCCCTTCTCTTATTTCTTTTCTATTTTTCTTTTATTTTTATTTTCTGTTTTTGTGTTTCTTTCCAATTTGAATCTGATTTGAATTCAAATTGTATTTGCAGGTTTCTGATTGTGTTATTTCAATGAAGATGTAATAACTATTTCACCACTGTTTCATTTGAAACAAGTATTTTGTATTGGCTTATAATGCATAGTTGTGGCTTATTCATAATAGCAAATAGGCATGAGTTTCAATTCTCATTTATAATTTCCTTTTCTTTGTGGAGAAAAAAACATTCTGTTAAATTTGTTTGAAAATTGTTGATCTCTTCATAACATAAATATTACCAAGTCTTGGTAATGCTCTTAATCACATGGCTAGCTCTATGATTTGAGAATGTTGTCATTTGCCTATTATTTTATGTAATAAAGAGTTGAGTCTTAGGTTAAATCTATTCCATGTTTGCTACTGGTATTATATTAATTCTATCTTGAATGCCCTAAGGTGAACATTATTCGTTTCATAAGTTGGTTTTGATTTATGAGGATAAGTGATTGGTAACTACACATGGTTTTAATTATAGGGCTTAACACTAAGTGTTTCTTATGCTCCTTAATTGAAGCATAAGTTTTTAATTGGTGAGAAACTCTAGAGTTCTACTTATATTCACTTGCTGGAAAATGGTTTGGAACTCAATTGTGAATTAGGTTTATAGTGGTGATCACCCAAGTGATGCACAACTAAGGTTGAGATATAGTTTAGGGTTTTACTTGTGATCACCAAGTAATGCACAAGTTAATTTGAGACATGGAGATAGGTTCTATGTGGGGTTCAACACCACCCTACCTTGGCTAGGATTGCTCTTCCTCCCCATTAACTTCTATTGCTATCTTCAATTTATCATTAGAGTGGCTATGGTTCTTTTTATAGTTAACTTTGGTTACAATGATGAATGGTCCCCACCATATAAAGTATAGAGGTTGACTCTAAGGTTTTCTTAGGTTCTTTAGTTTATGCAATATAGATATGGTAGGATTCTACTTATGATCACCAAGTGGTTCACAAGTTAAGGTTGGGATACAATCCTAGGTTTGCTTACTATTGATCTCCTTATAATTTTATGTGATTAATGATATCTACTTATCCTCTTAGTATTCAACTTATCCTTATATAATTCAAGAGCATGATCATGGTTTAGATATGATCAACTGGTTCTTGATATCTTTACCTCAAGTTCTTAGGGTTTATGATCATCACTCAATTTATCATGATCAAGGTTTGGCTTCCTAAGGTATCTCTCATTAAATATATTTCTCACTTCCATGATCAAGCATTGTCCTGATCAACTAAGGTATAGTACTTCTTTTATACTATCTTGAGTATACATGGCTATGGTTGTCTCCATAAATTCTTTCCCAGGAGAATGCCTGAGGTATTCACTTAAAGTTCTCTCAAGAAATGAGGGTTGAACCATTTGGATATTTGTATAGATCTCTTCCTTAAATCCAAGGGTTTCCTCAACTAACTTGAGTGTAACACCAGATCTTGAGCCTTCTTATATAGGAATGATTATTCTAGGGTTTATGGTGTACTCACAGTACTTCAATAGGTATCTAGTCGAAAACTCCACTTGGCTATCTTGATTGAGTTAATCTCCTCTTTACTTTATCAATTCATGGAGATGGTATTATTCCATGTGATATTAGGTTATCTCACCACTCCAAGGAAAATGGTTTACAACCTAATACTTTAGTTCAAAGGTTGTCCTTTGTTCAATAATAGGTAAAGCTAGGTTTAGAATAAATGGTCTCTCTCATTTGGGAATGACTTGAATAAGATCCTAGGGTTTCTCTCAAAGATAATGATTTGAATTCATGGATTTATATCCAAGGTTTAGCTCAAGGTTTGTTATTGCTTCTCTAATAATTATAATAGAACTCTCACCTCTCTAGGTTTGATGTATAATAATTTGGAATAGAGAAGAATTATATTCCTTAGTTGGATCTCCTTGTCTTGTTTCCAAGATTAAGGTAGAATGAATATCATAGGGTTTATGATAAGTGCCTGAATTAGTTTAAGACATGGAGAAGATAAATGAAGAATAGTTACTCCAATTATTTGTTAGTTGATTTCCAAATGATAGATGTTCTTATGTTATGGCAAGGAATATCATGTTATGATCTTTTATAAGATCAAGTAGTTGATCCTTGATTAATAAGTTCATGTGTTAATTTTAATTTCATTTGATCTAACCCCTTAGATCAAATTATCTCTACCCAAAAACAAGGTTTTAGCAAAGTCACATTGAGGTTTATAGCGCTTGACTTGATGATCTACTTCAATTCCACCAAGGTCAAGTGAAACTTCAGTTATTGTGACTGTTTTACTTTAAAGCACAAAAATTCCCTGGATTTTCTATGCATGAATGCAATGCACACATCTGTTTCCTCTATTTTTGTAACCCCATTACCTAAGATATTACAGTAGGTTTGAGTAATCATGCAGATCAATCCTCTCTCCGCGCTGGAGCCAATGTTGTGCTTAATACAATGATGAATGTCATGTGATCTGCATCATCCTCGTCTGGTGTTCCACGTCTAGAAGATAAACCTCAGGATGATCCTCGAAGAGACTGTTTTCTTCTGCTATCGATAAGTACTCACTCCTGGAGCAGGTGTTTGCGTTGGCTGCAGTCTTCTTCTGATGTTCAAAGTCGTGTCAGATATGGTCGAATGTTGGATGTGGTGTCCATTGATACGTCTCCGACGTATCGATAATTTCTTATGTTCCATGCCACATTATTGATGTTATCTACATGTTTTATGCACACTTTATGTCATATTCGTGCATTTTCTGGAACTAACCTATTAACAAGATGCCGAAGTGCCAGTTGCTGTTTTCTGCTGTTTTTGGTTTCAGAAATCCTAGTAAGGAAATATTCTCGGAATTGGACGAAATCAACGCCCAGGGGCCTATTTTTCCACGAAGCTTCCAGAAGTCCGAAGACGAAACGAAGAGGGGCCACGAGGCAGCCAGAGCATAGGGCGGCGCGGCCCCTGCCCTGGCCGCGCGGCCCTATGGTCTGGACCCCTCGCGCCGCCTCCTGACTTGCCCTTCCGCCTACTTAAAGCCTCCGTGACGAAACCCCCAGTACCGAGAGCCACGATACGGAAAACCTTCCAGAGACGCCGCCAACGCCGATCCCATCTCGGGGGATCCAGGAGATCGCCTCCGGCACCCTGCCGGAGAGGGGAATCATCTCCCGGAGGACTCTACGCCGCCATGGTCGCCTCCGGTGTGATGTGTGAGTAGTCTACCCCTGGACTATGGGTCCATAGCAGTAGCTAGATGGTTGTCTTCTCCCCATTGTGCTATCATTGTCGGATCTTGTGAGCTGCCTAACATGATCAAGATCATCTATCTGTAATTCTATATGTTGCGTTTGTTGGGATCCGATGAATAGAGAATACTTGTTATGTTGATTATCAAAGTTATATCTACGTGTTGTTTATGATCTTGCATGCTTTCCGTTACTAGTAGATGCTCTGGCCAAGTAGATGCTTGTAACTCCAAGAGGGAGTACTTATGCTCGATAGTGGGTTCATGCCTGCATTGACACCAGGACAAGACGAGAAAGTTCTAAGGTTGTGTTGTGCTGTTGCCACTAGGGATAAAACATTGATGCTATGTCTAAGGATGTAGTTGTTGATTACATTACGCACCATACTTAATGCAATTGTCTGTTGCTTTGCAACTTAATACTGGAGGGGGTTCGGATGATAACCTGAAGGTGGACTTTTTAGGCATAGATGCAGTTGGATGGCGGTCTATGTACTTTGTCGTAATGCCCAATTAAATCTCACTATATTCATCATGATATGTATGTGCATGGTCATGCCCTCTTTATTTGTCAATTTCCCAACTGTAATTTGTTCACCCAACATGCTGTTCGTCTTATGGGAGAGACACCTCTAGTGAACTGTGGACCCCGGTCCAATTCTCTTTACTGAAATACAATCTACTGCAATACTTGTTCTACTGTTTTCTGCAAACAATCATCTTCCACACAATACGGTTAACTCTTTGTTACAGCAAGCCGGGTGAGATT
This sequence comes from Lolium perenne, assembly GCF_019359855.2. Classification (NCBI taxonomy): domain Eukaryota; kingdom Viridiplantae; phylum Streptophyta; class Magnoliopsida; order Poales; family Poaceae; genus Lolium; species Lolium perenne. The sequence continues at coordinate 91,251,250 of NC_067250.2, read as the reverse complement.
GACAACCTCAACTTTCGTTGGGGCAAAGTACTTTGGTTGTGTTGTGCAGGTTCCACGTTGGCGCCGGAATCCCTGGTGTTGCGCCGCACTACATCTCGCCGCCATCAACCTTCAACGTGCTTCTTGACTCCTACTGGTCCGATTAAACCTTGGTTTCTTACTGAGGGAAACTTGCCGCTGTGCGCATCACACCTTCCTCTTGGGGTTCCCAACGGACGTGCCAACCACACGCATCAAGCAAATTTCTGGCGCCGTTGCCGGGGAGATCAAGACACGCTGCAAGGGGAGTCTCCACTTCTCAATCTCTTTACTTTGTTTTTGTCTTGCTTAGTTTTATTTACTACTTTGTTTGCTGCACTAAATCAAAATACAAAAAAATTAGTTGCTAGTTTTACTTTACTTGCTATCTTGTTTTCTATATCAGAAATACAAAAAAATTAGTTACTTGTTTTACTTTACTTAATATCATGCATGTTTTTATTTCACTAGTTAAGCATAATGGAAAACAACAAAAATATGAGAGATCTTTATGAACTTTATCTTGAATTAGGACATGATGTGTTTGAAGAGAGAATTAAAAAACCCATGAAACTTTATATGCATGCTAATGGGAATGTTATTACTATGGATGCTTTGAACACCATTGTTGCAAATGCTATGGAAAATTCTAAGCTTGGGGAAGCTGGCTCTGATGAGCATGATCTTTTTAGTCCCCCAAGCATTGAGGAGAAAATTTTCTTTTATGATTACAATATGCCTCCTATATATGATGATAGCCACTTTGTTGAATTTGCTCCCACTACAACTAATAAAATTGATTATGCTTACGTGGAGAGTAATAATTTTATGCATGAGACTCATGATAAGAATGCTTTATGTGATAGTTACATTGTTGAGTTTGCTCATGATGCTACTGAAAATTATTATGAGAGAGGAAAATATGGTTGTAGAAATTTTCATGTTACTAAAACACCTCTCTATGTGCTGAAATTTTTGAAGCTACACTTGTTTTATCTTCCTATGCTTGTTACTTTGCTCTTCATGAACTTGTTTATTTACAAGATTCCTATGTATAGGAAGCATTTTAGACTTAAATGTGTTTTGAATTTGCCTCTTGATGCTCTCTTTTGCTCCAAATACTATTTCTTGCGAGTGCATCATTAAAACTGCTGAGCCCATCTTAATGGCTATAAAGAAAGAACTTCTTGGGAGATAACCCATGTGTTATTTTACTACAGTACTTTGTTTTTATTTTGTGTCTTGGAAGCTGTTTACTACTGTAGCAACCTCTCCTTATCTTAGTTTTGTGTTTTGTTGTGCCAAGTAAAGTCTTTGATAGAAAAGTAAGTACTAGATTTGGATTACTGCGCAGTTCCAGATTTCTTTGCTGTCACGAATCTGGGTCTACCTCCCTGTAGGTAGCTCAGAAAATTAAGCCAATTTACGTGCATGATCCTCAGATATGTACGCAACTTTCATTTAATTTGAGCATTTTCATTTGAGCAAGTCTGGTGCCATTTTAAAATTCGTCAATACGAACTGTTCTGTTTTGACAGATTCTGCCTTTTATTTCGCATTGCCTCTTTTGCTATGTTGGATGAATTTCTTTGATCCACTAATGTCCAGTAGCATTATGCAATGTCCATAAGTGTTAAGAATGATTGTGTCACCTCTGAATATGTTAATTTTTATTGTGCACTAACCCTCTAATGAGTTGTTTCGAGTTTGGTGTGGAGGAAGTTTTCAAGGATCAAGAGAGGAGTATGATGCAACATGATCAAGGAGAGTGAAAGCTCTAAGCTTGGGGATGCCCCGGTGGTTCACCCCTGCATATATCAAGAAGACTCAAGCGTCTAAGCTTGGGGATGCCCAAGGCATCCCCTTCTTCATCGACAACATTATCAGGTTCCTCCCCTGAAACTATATTTTTATTCCATCACATCTTATGTGCTTTGCTTGGAGCGTCGGTTTGTTTTTGTTTTTTGTTTTGTTTGAATAAAATGGATCCTAGCATTCACTTTATGGGAGAGAGACACGCTCCGCTGTAGCATATGGACAAGTATGTCCTTGGTTTCTACTCATAGTATTCATGGCGAAGTTTCTCCTTCGTTAAATTGTTATATGGTTGGAATTGGAAAATGATACATGTAGTAATTGCTATTAATGTCTTGGGTAATGTGATACTTGGCAATTGTTGTGCTCATGTTTAAGCTCTTGCATCATATGCTTTGCACCCATTAATGAAGAAATACATAGAGCATGCTAAAATTTGGTTTGCATATTTGGTTTCTCTAAGGTCTAGATAATTTCTAGTATTGAGTTTGAACAACAAGGAAGACGGTGTAGAGTCTTATAATGTTTTCAATATGTCTTTTATGTGAGTTTTGCTGCACCGGTTCATCCTTGTGTTTGTTTCAAATAAGCCTTGCTAGCCTAAACCTTGTATCGAGAGGGAATACTTCTCATGCATCCAAAATACTTGAGCCAACCACTATGCCATTTGTGTCCACCATACCTACCTACTCATGGTATTTTCCGCCATTCCAAAGTAAATTGCTTGAGTGCTACCTTTAAAATTCCATCATTCACCTTTGCAATATATAGCTCATGGGACAAATAGCTTAAAAACTATTGTGGTATTGAATATGTAATTATGCACTTTATCTCTTATTAAGTTGCTTGTTGTGCGATAACCATGTTCACTGGGGACGCCATCAACTATTCATTGTTGAATTTCATGTGAGTTGCTATGCATGTCCGTCTTGTCTGAAGTAAGAGAGATCTACCACCTTATGGTTAAGCATGCATATGTTAGAGAAGAACATTGGGCCGCTAACTAAAGCCATGATCCATGGTGGAAGTTTCAGTTTTGGACATATATCCTCAATCTCAAATGAGAAAATTATTAATTATTGTTACATGCTTATGCATAAAAGAGGAGTCCATTATCTGTTGTCTATGTTGTCCCGGTATGGATGTCTAAGTTGAGAATAATCAATAGCGAGAAATCCAATGCGAGCTTTCTCCTTAGACCTTTGTACAGGCGGCATAGAGGTACCCCTTTGTGACACTTGGTTAAAACAGTGCATTGTGATGATCCGGTAGTCCAAGCTAATTAGGACAAGGTGCGGGCACTATTAGTACACTATGCATGAGGCTTGCAACTTATAAGATATAATTTACATGATGCATATGCTTTATTACTACCGTTGACAAAATTGTTTCATGTTTTCAAAATCAAAGCTCTAGCACAAATATAGCAATCGATGCTTTTCCTCTATGGAGGACCATTCTTTTACTTTTAATGTTGAGTCAGTTCACCTATTTCTCTCCACCTCAAGAAGCAAACACTTGTGTGAACTGTGCATTGATTCCTACATACTTGCTTATTGCACTTATTATATTACTCTATGTTGACAATATCCATGAGATATACATGTTACAAGTTGAAAGCAACCACTGAAACTTAATCTTCTTTTGTGTTGCTTCAATACCTTTACTTTGAATTATTGCTTTATGAGTTAACTCTTATGCAAGACTTATTAATGCTTGTCTTGAAGTGCTATTCATGAAAAGTCTTTGCTTTATGATTCACTTGTTTACTCATGTCATGTACATTGTTTTGATCGCTGCATTCACTACATATGCTTTACAAATAGTATGATCAAGATTATGATGGCATGTCACTCCGTAAATTATACGTGTTATCGTTTTACCTGCTCGGGACGAGCGAGAACTAAGCTTGGGGATGCTGATACGCCTCCGACGTATCGATAATTTCTTATGTTCCATGCCACATTATTGATGTTATCTACATGTTTTATGCACACTTTATGTCATATTCGTGCATTTTCTGGAACTAACCTATTAACAAGATGCCGAAGTGCCAGTTGCTGTTTTCTGCTATTTTTGGTTTCAGAAATCCTAGTAAGGAAATATTCTCGGAATTGGACGAAATCAACGCCCAAGGGCCTATTTTTCCACGAAGCTTCCAGAAGTCCGAAGACGAAACGAAGAGGGGCCACGAGGCAGCCAGAGCATAGGGCGGCGCGGCCCCTGCCCTGGCCGCGCGGCCCTATGGTCTGGGTCCCTCGCGCCGTCTCCTGACTTGCCCTTCCGCCTACTTAAAGCCTCCGTGACGAAACCCCCAGTACCGAGAGCCACGATACGGAAAACCTTCCAGAGACGCCGCCAACGCCGATCCCATCTCGGGGGATCCAGGAGATCGCCTCCGGCACCCTGCCGGAGAGGGGAATCATCTCCCGGAGGACTCTACGCCGCCATGGTCGCCTCCGGTGTGATGTGTGAGTAGTCTACCCTTGGACTATGGGTCCATAGCAGTAGCTAGATGGTTGTCTTCTCCCCATTGTGCTATCATTGTCGGATCTTGTGAGCTGCCTAACATGATCAAGATCATCTATCTGTAATTCTATATGTTGTGTTTGTTGGGATCCGATGAATAGAGAATACTTGTTATGTTGATTATCAAAGTTATATCTACGTGTTGTTTATGATCTTGCATGCTTTCCGTTACTAGTAGATGCTCTGGCCAAGTAGATGCTTGTAACTCCAAGAGGGAGTACTTATGCTCGATAGTGGGTTCATGCCTGCATTGACACCGGGACAAAGGATGTGAAAGTTCTAAGGTTGTGTTGTCTTGTTGCCACTAGGGATAAAACATTGATGCTATGTCTAAGGATGTAGTTGTTGATTACATTACGCACCATACTTAATGCAATTGTCTGTTGCTTTGCAACTTAATACGGAGGGGTTCGTATGATAACCTCGAAGGTGGACTTTTTAGGCATAGATGCAGTTGGATGGCGGTCTATGTACTTTGTCGTAATGCCCAATTAAATCTCACTATACTCATCATGATATGTATGTGCATGGTCATGCCCTCTTTATTTGTCAATTGCCCAACTGTAATTTGTTCACCCAACATGCTGTTCGTCTTATGGGAGAGACACCTCTAGTGAACTGTGGACCCCGGTCCAATTCTCTTTCTTGAAATACAATCTACTGCAATACTTGTTCTCTTGTTTTTCGCAAACAATCATCTTCCACACAATACGGTTAACTCTTTGTTACAGCAAGCCGGTGAGATTGACAACCTCACTGTTTCGTTGGGGCAAAGTACTTTGGTTGTGTTGTGCAGGTTCCACGTTGGCGCCGGAATCCCTGGTGTTGCGCCGCACTACATCTCGCCGCCATCAACCTTCAACGTGCTTCTTGACTCCTACTGGTTCGATTAAACCTTGGTTTCTTACTGAGGGAAACTTGCCGCTGTGCGCATCACACCTTCCTCTTGGGGTTCCCAACGGACGTGCCAACCACACGCATCATCCATTTGAGCTCCTCATGTTGTTCAACTTTATTTTCAGACTCCTAGTAATGTACACTAACCGCAGGCGGTGTTTTCTTTTGTACTCTGCTTGTAACTGGGGGCTAGCACGCTGTTTTCGATGTGCTTCATAATGGAAAATCGATCTCTGTAGAGATCGCTTGGAAAAAATTCAGCGCAAAACTGACAACTGGGGCTGCCTACCCAGTTGCGCTTCAAAAGATTATCTTTTATGCCATATGAGGCACAACCAAATCTTAATTTGAGAGCGGTCTTGCATTTTTAGAGATTTTTTTCGATAAAGGATGCTTTATTACTTTGAGAAGCAATTACATCCAGCCTCTGCATAACCAGGATGCACATAGCCGTTCAAGAGTCTGAAGTCAAAAACATATAAAAACTAGGCGAAATACATATCGAAACGATGAAACATATAACGCCTAAGGTGAGGGTGGTGCTGCTATCCGTAGACTATGCTGCCACCCATGTAGGGAAAAAGTATCCCTCGCCGTAGCCTCCAACCGTGTACAGACCTCCGTAAATAGGTCTTGGTTCTCCATCCGCTGAAGAGGTAACCACGAACGGAGAATACTTGTACATCTGTGGATAACCTGCAACAAAGAACAATTTTATCGTTAAAAATCTTGTCATTTCTACTTAGCCAAAGCGCCTAGATAACTGTTAGCGCCTCCATCCTAAGAAGCAACTTAAACCTTGGATCAATACCGTGAAGCCAATTGTCAAAGACATTGGCCACACTAGTCGGAGGATACATGGTAGACGCTATTTGGATGACTGACCATATAGATCTCGCAAAATGGCACTGGAAAAAAGGTGATTAATGGTTTCATCTTGATGACAGAAACACCGTGAACTTCCGTGCTAATTCCGATTAACAAGATTATCTTTGGTAAGAATAACGCCTCGGCGGAGATACCATCCAATTTTTTTAATTTTTAATGGTATCTTCATCTTCCAAAATTTCTTATTATTATCAACTGGTATATCTGAATGAAGGATCGCATTGTATAAAGATTTGACTGAGAGAGTGCCATCTACATGAAGATTCCATCTAAATTCGTCCAGTTCAGGCGATAGATGAATATCTCCCAGCCGGTGAGTTAGATTGTTCCATGTCAGTAGCCTTTGTCCAATCAAAACTCGTCTGAACGTCACATTCGGGGGTGAGGTAGCCATTACCGTGGCAATGATGTTAGCTTTACGACGAACAATACTATACAAAGCAGGATACTGTTCACATAAGGGAACATTGTCGAACCAAACATCTTCCCAGAACCGTATCTGTGCTCCATTCTTAATAGAGAAAGTACCATGGCGAAAAAATACATTTTTGTCGCCATGAGACCAGCCCAGAAGTGAGAATCCCCAGGTTTCCAAACCACTTGGGATAGCGTCTTCGAGCCAATATACTTTGTCCGAAGAATAGTTTGCCAAATCCCAACCTCGGTAAGAAGCTTAAAAATGTCATTTACCCAGCAGAGCTGAATTCTTGACCTCCAGGTCGTGAACTCCAAGCCAGGCTTGATCTTTGGGACTACAAACTATACTCCATTTAACCAGTCGATATTTTTTTCTCGCTGTCCTCTTGCCAAAAGAATCTGAATCGATAATAATCGAGTTTTTGCAGAATTTCTTTTGGTAGCAGAAAGAATGATAACATATACAGTACCATATTTGTCAGTACCGAATTAATGAGTACCAATCTTCCCCCCAAGGACAACAATGTCGAAGAAGGTTTCAACGCCATGTCTAAATTTGGAAGTATCTGCACATTAAATAATGTCTACATACATTTAACTTTAGACAAATCTAATTCAAATTTTTATAAACAAAGGTAGTATTTATTACCATTTGATTTCCTCTAGTTTTTGCAACCTTTTTTCTGAAAGTGATGTGTGTCAAACACTGATACATGCAATCCCTTTCGCTCATCTGAAGTTTGGATGCGTCCTGAAAGGACAAGCGAGCGAAAAGAAAAACGCAACGGGACAGTATAATCTTGGTAATGTGCCAACTCCATTTGCCGTCTCGTCTCTCCCGTTGGATTTGGGCCTACTACCAAGGTCAATTGACCGCGGTCCAAGGGGTGAACGGAAACGTCTGTTTCTAGGAAGGAATTTTATTTTCTTCAAGTGGCTGCTCTACCTCTGAAAACCCTTTCTGGTCCATAACGTTTTGAAGTTCACACTTGCCTTGATTCATTTTCCAAGCCGCTAAGCCAACCGCTGGTATGAATCCGTGACCACGCGTACACATGAGGTGCCGCTTCTTCTCCGATCCGGTGATGTACAAGCCGATGTCTGGCGTGATATGTTTGACCAGCGCGCGTGAGAGCGAACGTCAACTGTCAGCAGAACAAATTTCATTGACACCGACGTCTACCCTTGACTCCCACACTCTGAAATCTTTTTTTTTTTTAAATTCATTCGGGTTGAAACCCGACAAGCTGCTATTAATACTGGAGTACAAAGAGACCCTGAAAAAAATCACGAATTACATAGGGGCTTAAATTATACAAAGAGGACCCTGAAGAAACACAGGAAACACGATCCAGTCCTCCGTCTTCCTCCTCCAGAACGAGCTCGACCAACGGACTGCGGCTTCATCTCCGGGGACACACCACTTGGCGATGAAGCACAGGAGAACTCCGATGGGCAGAGCAGAGCAGCGGCGGAGCGGCAGCCCTACTACCATTAAGTCCGACGCCGAAAGCATCGGAGAAGAGCTCCAAAATGAAGTCGCCTCCACCGTCATCCACCCCCGCAGGCCAGCCATCACCATGAGGGCTTGAGCAAGCAAGAGAGAGAGGCAGCGACGACAAGAATTGCGCCGTCAGCACAAGAGAGAAGCCCAGCTGCATGACACCTTCCACCCCCTCGCCTCCACGGCCGGTCAGGTCAAAAGAGATCCAGCAGCTTACCTCCGTGCCCGCCTCCCCCGCCACCATGGCCGGCCAAGGAGACAAGGAGGCCATCTTCTCTCCAGCAGACGACTCCTAGGCACCTTATCGAAGAGCTTGGCCGCCGACGAACTCCAGACCAGATCCACCACAGATCTGGAGAGAGGTCACCGACGACGGGCCACCTGGTGCTGCGCCAGAGCACCAGAGAGACACTCCGCCCTAGCCACCTCCAGATCCAGCCGTCAACGCCAACTCCGACCGCACCACCTCACCACCATGGCCGGCCAGGAACGGAAGGAGAGGCGTGAAGAAGAGCTTGAAGGAGACGACTCAGGCCTTATTGATGAGATCAGTCGAGGAGGGGGGGGGGCTTTGAACTCCGACCACCGGAGCAGAGAGCGACGCCGCCAAACCTCGGCCCGCTCTGGATCTGGCCAAAACCAGAGCTTCTACTCCTAACCTAACCGGCAAACCGCCGGGAAACTACTCCTAAACTAGAGAAACTACATCTGGCACCTCACCTCCGCCACCTCCGGCCGGCACGCCGCCGGAGGGGCTCGGGATCGGCCCAGATCTCACGGAGGAGGTTCTGGCTACTGTAGCAAGACGAGAGAGGGGTTGGGGGAAAGTTTTCTAACACTGCAAAGTGTTACTGGGGCAACCACACTCTGAAATCTGAAGCTGAGACCCCAGGCACCAGTAGTCTAGGTACTTCAGGTCATCTCCAGCGGGCCGACGCATATTTATGTCCGTTTGCGTCGGGTACGGACACAAAAAACGTCCGCATGTCCGCATGCGTCTGCCCCTTCTCCAGCGGCAGAGACGCATTTATTTGACCGCATGCGTGATTAAAGGAGGAGAGAGGGCTGCATGCAGACCAAACGGACGCAAACGGACGCGCGGACGACGTAATATTTAGTCCAAATTTGCGTCAGGACGGACACTGCGGACGTTTTGCGTCTAGCCGCTGAAGCGCGTTTTTTGTCCGCGCAGACGCAAACGACGAAAAACGTCCGTTTACGTCGCCCCGCTGGAGATGCCCTCATACACGTCGTGGAACAGACCGGAGCTCATAAATTTCGTTTGGAAGAGGGAAACTTGATTTGGTCAGATCAGTTGGCACGTGTTAACTTTTCTCTACAGGAAAATGCTTACCTGAATTTTTGTCGCAGGGGGAGAATTGTTTGGCCAAATTGGGCAGGGTACGGCCGCAAGCGCTACGTGCAGAAATCCATGAACAGTAGGGACGTTCGTGTCAATGCTGTGCTACATTTCACAGTACACGTCCGAGCTGTTGACGAGAGTGAGTCGGGGATTCTTCGCCAGAGGTCTTTCTATTTGGAATCTGTAGCCAGTGATTTGGAGTATATACGTGCCTGGCAAAAAAATTTAGGTCGTACGGCTTGTCCTGCGCACCACGCGTTTGCTATTTTCCAAGCTCGCCGAATTCTCTTATATGACTTCAAACCCAAGTGGGTTTACAATTGTGTGTTTTAAGGAGATCGAATATTTTCTCAGTGAGGCGACATTTTCATTGATAGCGAGACGTCTATAGTTATTTCGTTAATATCAAGATCTTACCTGCCGACTCAGTTTTTTGAAATTGCTTGCATCTTACCATTCTTGGAAACAGAGGGAAAAGTTTACGTATCGCATCTTTTTTCAGTGGAATGCGGCAGGAAAACCCCTACAACCATTCTTTTTAAAGACTCATTTGAGTCATCGGATATGAAAATTATAGGAATAGAAAAAACATAGGATTAAGATGTCATGGCTAGTTAAATCCTATAAAAAGATGAGTTGTATTTGATTGTGCCAAAGAAAAAAAAATCATGAGGTATGACGTAATATTTTATTTCTATAGGATTTGCACTACAAGATTCCTATAGGATTAGTTTCTATAGGATATGTTCCTATGAATCAAACAACTAGTGTAGAAAAAATTCTCATAGGATCTAAATCCTACACAATTGCTATACGAATCCTATAAATTAAAAAATCCCTGAAAATAATAAGAATTTATATTTGTGTCTATGAGAACTTAGATATGGATGGTTGGATTGTACATTCACTTACATAAGCGGACGCAGATGGAAAAAAAAGAGCTGTGAAGTTATTGCTTTAGCTATGCTCTTCCAAAATACGAATGAATCCGTAATTTAATGAAATTAGGTTGGGTTGCATGTGTTAGAGCTCCACAGGTAAGAACACATGTCATCATAAACGAGGAGTGGTATTTTTTCCGTCCACGAGACTTCCCATGCACAAAATCATTAGGTTTCATTGCATGCCGACCTGTTTCAGATTCCTGAAACGCGATGAAACATAATAAAACCTGGCAACACCAATCTTAAATCCTTAAGCATGATCAATCCGATGACATAAACATGCACGGGATGTGGGGATGTCTTGTGTACGGGACATGTGCATTTCTTGTCTAAACGTGTATGGTATGTATGCCCATGGTACAAGGTTATATTTGTGCACTATCCATAGTTTAACAAGTAGGACACGACTACTACCCACGGGAGTGCCCCTATCCACCGCAGAGTTATAGTATCCGCGTATACCCATATCTATGGGTAAAATTATCATCCTTTGGGTTGAAAGCTTAAGAATGTTACGCGACATTACCCCATTAGCAAAATAAGAATTGGTCCAACTGCTTGGGCGATGTCAAGTTATCATCATTGACTGAACGTGGATGTCTTTTTTCTTCAGAGCGCGTAAAATACATGCCATATTTTTTTTATAGAGCAAGAGCAATCAAATTACAAGATTTGGCTTAAACAAACAACCAACAATCAGTTTAGCTTACCCAATGCCACACCTACCCTAAGCCTACTCTCCCGCTAGAAGTTCTCTCCCTTCAACTCTTCCACACTCCCATAGCCTCAACTCACCATGAATCCTTTCATCAACCTCCTAGTGTCACATTGGTCTCTTGTGTTACCAAATACATGAGTATTTCTCTGTTTCCAGAGCTTCCGGCAGTCAAGATTATCATCTTGTCGAATTTCCTCCTATCGTGACGCTCATGTCACTACAGGAATGGGGCGATATACCGAGGGCCGGGAACCCTCGGTGTAGCCTGTTTTGGCCCTCGGCATAGGCTACGCCGAGGGCCTCCCTCGGCATATCTCCTCGGCGGCAGCCTCCCTCGGCAGAGTAACTATTGTCATCGGCGTAGCCCGGCCCTCGGCGTAGGACGCTACGCCGACGGCAAAACCGTCGGCATACAATTTTTTTTAAAAAAATCAAATTTCCATTTTCAAAAAATAAATTTGAAAAAAATTATTTTTGGCTATGCCGACGGCAAAACCCTCGGCATATAGTTTTAAAATTTTCAAATTTTAATTTATTTTACACCATTATTTTCTTTTTTACTTGTTTATCTTTCATCCAAGACACTTTTAACTCTAAGTATACTTAATCTTAGGTCAAATTGCAATCATGGTTAAAATTCTGTCGGTCACCCATCATCACACTACTCCAGGCTCAACATGCTTAACTTCTTGGTTCCATTCGAATGAGTTTTCATTACAGAATTGACATCTTACTAATAATAATTGTATATCAACCCTATTAACCCTTGGACTGTGATGTCACACCTCTTTATTTTTGAATTCCAAATAATTACTTAAGTAAACAACAATGAATATATGAGTAATAATAATATTGAATTCAAACAACAATAAATGATTTTTTGGTCTTTTTTCTAGTTAATATGGAATAATTAATATTTTTAAATCGAAAAATCGAAATTCCACAAATAATATGTCTAAATCGATCAGAAAAATGAGAGGAATATAAATATAACATCCATATCATCATTTGAACCTAAAAATTAGAGGAATCCAAATATGACGTCCAGTTTGCCATCAGGCCAAAACTGCCCCCTCGGGAGATGCGAAATGGATGTACCGGGCGCGCTGGTGCACCGTTCGCCAACACGCTAAACGAACAAAAATTAGCATATAAAGTGATGTGTTATAGACCTAAAAACAGTTTTCGTGGAATTTATTGAGCGATGGAAAGTGTACCCCTAGTTCAAATCCGGTCAGTTTCCAGCGGATTCGGCAGGACACAGAAAGCCGCAGGGATTCCCAGATACCTAGCGCACACATATGGCATGTGATATGTGGTCCGGAGGCAGTGTCCTACCACAACACGAAGGTCTCGCGCAATACTAAAATGCGCCCCATGTAGCTGCTTCATAAAAAACCCGTTTTGACACACCGAAAATGAAAAAACCATCGCCCATGGGTCGGATTGGAAATATGCTCCCGGGGCCTTGCTTCCCATCCCAGGGACCACACATGTGCCAAATATGGCCTCGTTCCAACAAACTATGAGGTGTCATCGGACGTTTCCTACTCATTTGCCCTAAAAGTCGTAGAACTCCGGACGTGATAGCCCTATTTGTGAAGGGTTTTCCAAAATAATTGCCATATCCTAATTCCGACTTTTGGATTGGTTACTAGGACACATAAAATGATGCCATGCGGCTCCGCGAGATTTTTTTTAACTTCGTTTAAATTGTCATTTGGCCAAAACGGGCCCCCATGGAGATGCGTTATGGCCGTACCGGGCGCGCTGGTGCACCCGTTTACCATCGTGCTAAACAGAAAAAATTAGCACAAAAAGTGATGTGTCGTAGACCTAAAAACATTTTTCTCGGAATTTATTGAGTCACGGAAAGTGTATCCCTAGTTTAAATCCGGTCAGTTTCCAGCAGATTAGGCCGGACATCGCAGGAAGCAGCATGGATTCCAAGATAGCTACCGCACACATATGACATGTGATATGTGGTGCGAAGGCGGTGTCCTACCACTACGCGGAGGTCTCGCGCAATACTAAAGTGCGCCCCATGTAGCTGCTTCACAAAAAAAACTCGTTTTGGCACCCCGAAAATGAAAATACCATCGCCCATGGGTCGGATTGGAAATCCGCTTCTGGGGACTTGCTTCCCATCCCAAGGACCCACACGTGCCAAATATGGTCTTGTTCCGACAAACTATGCGGTGTCACGGGCCGTTTCCTACTCATTTCCCCTAAGAGTCATAGAATTCCAGACTTGATAGCCATGTTTATGAAGGGTTTTCTAAAATAATTTTCGTATCCTAATTCCGACTTTTGGAGTGGTTACTAGGACACATAAAATGACGCTATGCGGTTCCACGGAATTTTCTGACTTCGTTTAAATTACCATCTGGCCAAAACGGGAACCCGATGACATATAAGAAAGTGTTTGAATTGTTAGTATGTTAACATGGTAATTTACATGATTAAAATATGCATGATTTTGACATAAATAGATAGAGGATGTTTTTCTAAACATTTTGATACCTTATATGCATTTTTCTGACATCATATGAATTAGTTATGATTTTTACAAAATTAGACAAATTTGAAAAATAGCCTACGCCGAGGGTGGCCGTCGTAGCCCTGTCTATGTCTAGTGATGCCGAGGGCTGCCCTCGGCGTAGACCTCGCTACGCTGATGGCAACTCTACGCCGAGGATAGGACTGCAGGCTATCCTAGCCGGACCATGCAATCACTACGGGAGAGACGCCGTCGGCCGACGGCCCCGCACCGTCGGCACAGGTTCTTCCACCGTCGGCACCTTCTCTGCCGACGGTGACCGTCGGCGTCTGATCGTCGGCACAGTTCACGTCGGGGACGGGGCACCCACCGTCGGCACAGGACGGCACCGTCGGCACACACGTGTACCGACGGCTGGACGGTGGCCGTCGGCCGTTACCAGCGTCGGCACAGGACATCTCGCCGTGACGCTCCGGCCGTTAGCAGCCACGCTGTGCCGACGGTGTTACCGTCGGCACCGTTTCTTTTTTTTTCTCCAGATTTGGCGCCAAACACGTGGCCATTCGAGCTGGAAAAAACGCGCGAACTGGGCCGGCTGTGCCGACGGTGTCACCGTCGGCACAGACCCTGCCATTTGCCGCAGCTATGGGCATGTGCCGACGGTGACACCGTCGGCACAGCCGGCCCAGTTTTTTTTCAGATTTTTGCCATTTTGGCTCAATTTGCTCAGAAAATCGCACAAAATGCACATATTATAACATTGAATATCCAATAACATATATAGCACCATATAGCACAAAGATATCACCGTATAGCACCAAATCTCACAAATATAGCATCAAATCTCACAAATATAGCATACAAGACCATGGTACATACACGGGATCCACTACAAAGATGGAGCGTGTCATCATGTGCTAGTACAATGTAGAAACTATGGTGGTGCACCACCCGGCGGACCCGAGTACTGATCTAGCTCCGACTGGGTGAAGCGAGGCCGCACTACTTCGACGGTGCTCGGGGAGGTAGAACCACGACGAGAGCCACCGGAAGCAGAACCATGCCGAGGTTCGGCAGAAGCACCAGGAGAATGGCGACTGGGGTGCATCGGCGTACCACAAGGAGTGTCGTTCCCGGATTCTCCCAATCCCTACATGTTGGAGGGAGTTAGCAACTTAGCCATGTCACACCAAGTTAGCAACTTAGCCAAGTTAGCAACTTACCGGGGTCAACTGACGCTGACGCTTGTACATGCAATAGAACTCCTCCTTGGACGGGAACACTGGCGTTGGCCCCGGATGAGGTGGCTCTGGGAGTGGTTCCTCTCGCACTCCAGTCATCATGAACCGAGTGAAACTCTGCAAGAAACGGGAGAGATAGCTCAGATTCAAACATGGGGACTTATGATGTTTTGCAACCATAGAGATTGAAACTTACCGCCATCTGGTTGCTCGTCCACTGGACATAGGCATCTTTCACAAGGTCATGCTCCTTAATCTTCTCGAGATACTCCTCGTAAGCTACTGCATAGGCCTCCTCGAGCTGAATCTACAATTTCAGAAATAATGCGTCTCATCAACATAGCCATTCAGGAACAAGAGTCAAAACAGAGGATGAAAGTGTGGATGACTTACATCTACCTCTACCCGAGAACGGCATGTAGTCCGCGAGGAGGTAGCGTAGCTGCCGGAGGGGAGGGTAGCCTTGATCTACGTGAAGTTCCTCTGAGGCTTGAAACCCCCAGCAAGGCAGGCAGGACGTCCATGCGGCTGGCCGGACCCCGCCGACATCATCGCCACCTCGTCGACCGGCTCGGTCATAGGGTCCTCCACCTCTGGATGGAGCTTGGCGTACTCCTCGCGAGTATCTTTCCTTGTTCTCTTTGGCCTTGCCGTAGTACATCTCGGTGCGCGGGCCGAGGCTCGTTCGGACGGGGCGTCACCAGCTTCATGTGCGTCCACGCTTCCATCTCACCAAGTTCCCTCCCGAGCTTCTTCCCCTGCATCACAAAACAAATGTTATGCATATCATCGAAAATCAAAAAAATGCAGCTTGTTCCATTTTTATATGTACCGAGCAACGCTCCCGATAGCGATCGGTGCTGCTGCTCCCCGCAGTGTGTGTTCCCTGATTCCCACGGTTGGCCTTGTTCCGGTCGCTCACGGCCTTGAAATCGGGGTTTTCGCCGACCCAATTCTTGACCAACTCCATGAAGGCGGCCCTCTTATTATTATCAGCCCAATGTGGTACAACCTGCAAAATCAAAACTCATTTGAAGAACAAACAATATAGTTGCAAGTTAGCCGCAGTACATAGAATCGCATTGACAATTACTTACCGACATGAAGTCCTCTATCGTCATAGCCGGGGCGAGTCCCTGCACAATCTCAGGCTTTGTGTACCTTACGCCCTGCTCAGCATAGAAGTGGCCGATGCACGTGATCCTCTGGTTGTACCACCGCTGCCGTGTCAACTTCCGACACATGTTACGGAGCACCACGTCCGCCCTCTCCTTATGCTCAGTCGCCACCCTATAATTGCGCTGCAATCAAGCATAACAGAAAGTGTGAGAGGCATGAGTTATCACGGTGGGGTTATCAACTACATATGAACGAAACCCAAAGAGTATGCATTACGTACCCAAAACTTCTTGATCACGGCGTCGGCGGCGGAAGTAAAGCCAGGGTAAGGCGCTATCTCAAAGTCTTCCCAAGTGTAGGCTAGCTTGGACTCGCCCCCAAGGACCGGAGTGTACATCCCCGGCCAGTACTTCCTAATAGTAGCTCCAATCAGACTCCCTGGCACGCGGACATTCTTCCCCGTGTATGTGAAATTCCTGCACAATTATCAAACATTAGAAAATGCTAAGTGTCATAACGAAAATGAAATCACCTTACTACTTACTCTATCTTTCCTGGGACAAGGAGCCACTTCTCATCCTCCGTAGCAGGTTCCTTACTCTCATCGGGAACCTGCGCTTCCCCACGAATCCGCAACTTCTTCGGAGCCATCTCCGTCGAAGCCTCCTCGTCCCTAGACTCCTCCTCCTCCTCCCTAGTGTCCTCCTCCTCCTCCCTAGTGTCCTCCTCCTCGTCCATAGACAGTGAAGCCACTGAGCCAGAAGCAGAGGGAATGTCAGCTAGAAGAAGCTGTGCATCCCCCCCTCGTCCTCCAGCTCGTCCCCCCCCCCCCTCGTCCTCCAGCTCGTCCTCCCCCTCGTCCTCCAGCTCGTCCTCCAGCTCGTCCTCCCCCTCGTCCTCCCCGTCCTCCATCTGCGTCTTCGTAACGCCGGGTGGGAACAATGGGTCTTCCACTCCGTCTGGAAGCACCCGGCCCTGGCTTCCGCTGATGCATCTGATCAAGCAAGGAGCTCGATGATGCCTTCCGTCCGCTCATATTGGGCAATTACCTGCATAAGAAAAGAGAAAATAATTAATAAGCATGTTGAAAATGAGTAAACACTAAGCATAATGACAAATATAGGTACTAAGCATAATAAAAAATGTAGGTATTAAGCATAATGACAAATGTATGTATTAAGCATAATGATAATGTAGGTACTAAGCATAATGACAAATGTATGTATTAAGCATAATGATAATGTAGGTACTAAGCATAAAAGACCCTCACCATTCATCACCACTCTCATCTCTAGGCATTGGGTTCTCAGCCTCACTATCAAAATCAGTATCATATGAGTATTCATGGTCGGCATTGGGTTCCGGTTGAGTCTCGACAATGTTGTCTTTGTTCGCATGGCGCTTGGTGAGCATAGCTATGTCCTTCAGGTCCACCACAGTCTCACCACGCATTTGTACTAACACGGCCACTGTATATCCACTCATTATCAGCCATCCTGCTTTATTGCGTGACAAACAACAAATAGTAGCATGAAATTGAATGCATCATATTTTTATTTTTCTACCGGCGAAAACGCGTGCATCAACCTACATCTCTACTAGGTGGGCTCCTAGCAGCCCCCGGACCCGTAGTTGGGTACGTTCTCCACGTTCTGCTCGGGTGCGAGACAGAATTTCGGCAGCACCTCCCCGCTGCTCTCCCGATACACGTCTCGGCAAAAAGCCGAGAGGATGTGCATCCAGAGAACAACAGGGAGGCGCTGACGAAATCCTGTCTCGCACCCGAGCAGAACATGGAAAACGTACCCAACTACGGGTCCGGCGACTATCCCGTAAATGCCACAAGCGTTACGGTTCAAAATATGCTGACCACTAATGCATATTTATCCGCGTAACGCTTGCGGACGGGAATTGACACCTAGGTTACGCGACTTGACGGAGAAATTAAATCTAATGACATAAAAAATGCGGAGGGGGAGTCGGCAATTCAGCTCACCCTCGACTGTAGAGGAAGTAGTCGAACAACCGACGATGTCGACGACCGTAGCTATGCGCCGCAAGATCCGGGGTCGTCACGCGGGGTGCTCACTACGGGACCTAGTTAAAATAATAAAAATTTGTCAATGCAAATTCATCGCTAAATAGATTTCATTTTCAATTTCAATTAGCATTTCAATTTCAATTTCATTTTGCATTTCAATTTTATTTTCAATTAGCATTTCAATTTCATTTTCATTTTCAATTAGCATTTCAATTTCAATTTCATTTAGCATTTCAATTTTATTTTCAATTAGCATTTCAATATCTTTTTCAACTAGCATTTCAATTTCAATTAGCATTTCAATTTCATTTTCCATTTCAATTTTCCCTAACTATTAACTACTAAATAACTAACTAACTACCAAATAGACACAAAAATAAAAATAAAAAGAAGAAAAATTACCTTCAATGTTCCATATGCATGGAACCGGCCGGGGCGAGGCGGGCAGGGGCATCGGAGGCGAGGGGGGCCGGGGCGAGGCAGCGCTGTAGGCGCGGCGGAGGCGAGGGGGTCGGGCGGGGCGGCTGCAGGCGCGGCGGGGCGGTTGCCGACGCGGCGGAGGCGAGGGCGGCCGGGCGTCGGCGGGTGGTGGCGGAGGAAGAGGGCGGCCGGCGTTAGCCGGGCGTCAGCGGGTGGTGGCGAGGCGAGGCGGCCGGCGTCGGCGGGTGGTGGCGAGGCGAGCGGCCGGCGTGGCGGCGGGTGGCGGCCGGGAGAGACGGCGGCGGCGCGAGGGTGGGGATGAGGTGTGACTGAGTGGCGGATGAGGTGTGGTCGGGCGCGGCCGATCTGATTAAGTTTGAACCCCTGTGCCGACGGCTAGGTTGTGCCGACGGTGACCGTCGGCACAGGTAGTTTTTTTTGTTTTTTATTTTTTATTTTTTAAAATAAATATTGTCACTATTTACTGCAAATAATAAGAATAGAATAGATCATCTTAAATCCTAACCCTAACACTAACCCTAAACACTAACCCTAACCCTATAGGTTGTGTCACCGTCGGCACAAGTAGTTTTTTTATTTTTTATTTTTTATTTTTTAAAATAAATACTGTCAGTATTTACTGCAAATAATAAGAATAGAATAGATCATCTCAAATCCTAACCCTAACCCTAACCCTAAACACTAACCCTAAACAATTAGTGTAGAACCCCCTGTCCGAGAAGCCAGACACACCCGGGGGGTAGCATTGGATGTAGAACCATCACAAATCACTTATGTGCATGCCATGTGGACACACACAAGTTTTGGGGCCATTCCCTAGATTCGATGCTCGATTTCTGACGAAACCCTAGTTCTGTTGACCGCGCCGTCTACCCCTTTGACTGCATCCCATCGGGGGTCCCCCGGTGGGCGTGTGCCTCCATTTGAGCTTGGTTAGGTCATAGGTACATATGGAAACAAGGATCATCCCATATGATCCCAAGGTTCTCTCCGGTTCACCTCCGAGGGAGTTCCCCCCTATACATGCAGAATCTGCCTAAGTGTAGGAACCCCCTGTCCGAGAAGCCGGACACACCCGGGGGGTAGCATTGGATGTAGAACCATCACAAATCACTTATGTGCATGCCATGTGGACACACACAAGTTTTGGGGCCATTCCCTAGATCCGATGCTCGATTTCTGAAGAAACCCTAGTTCTGTTGACCGCGCCGTCTACCCCTTTGACTGCATCCCATCGGGGTCCCCCGGTGGGCGTGTGCCTCCATTTGAGCTTGGTTAGGTCATAGGTACATGTGGAAACAAGGATCATACCCTATGATCCCAAGGTTCTCTCCGGTTCACCTCCGAGGGAGTTCCCCCCTATACATGCAGAATCTGCCTAAGTGTAGGAACCCCATGTCCGAGGAGCCGGGCACACCCGGAGGGGGTAGCATTGGATATAAAACCATCTCAAATCACTTTTGTGCATGCCATGTGGACACACACAACTTTTGGGGCCATTCCCTAGGTCCGATGCTCGATTTCTGACGAAACCCTAGTTCTGTTGACCGCGCCATCTACCCCTTTGACTGCATCCCATCGGTGGTCCCCCGGTGGGCGTATGCCTACGTTTGAGCTTGGTTAGGTCATAGGTACATGTGGAAACAAGGATCATACCCTATGATCCCAAGGTTCTCTCCGGTTCACCTCCGAGGGAGTTCCCCCCTATACATGCAGAATCTGCCTAAGTGTAGGAACCCCATGTCCGAGGAGCCGGGCACACCCGGAGGGGGTAGCATTGGATATAGAACCATCTCAAATCACTTTTGTGCATGCCATGTGGACACACACAACTTTTGGGGCCATTCCCTAGGTCCGATGCTCGATTTCTGATGAAACCCTAGTTCTGTTGACCGCGTCGTCTACCCCTTTGACTGCATCCCATCGGGTTCCCCGGTGGGCGTATGCCTACGTTTGAGCTTGGTTAGGTCATAGGTACATGTGGAAACAAGGATCATACCCTATGATCCCAAGGTTCTCTCCGGTTCACCTCCGAGGGAGTTCCCCCCTATACATGCAGAATCTGCCTAAGTGTAGGAACCCCATGTCCGAGGAGCGGCACACCCGGAGGGGTAGCATTGGATATAGAACCATCTCAAATCACTTTTGTGCATGCCATGTGGACACACACAACTTTTGGGGCCATTCCCTAGGTCCGATGCTCGATTTCTGACGAAACCCTAGTTCTGTTGACCGCGCCGTCTACCCCTTTGACTGCATCCCATCGGGGGTCCCCCGGTGGGCGTATGCCTACGTTTGAGCTTGGTTAGGTCATAGGTACATGTGGAAACAAGGATCATACCCTATGATCCCAAGGTTCTCTCCGGTTCACCTCCGAGGGAGTTCCCCCCTATACATGCAGAATCTGCCTAAGTGTAGGAACCCCATGTCCGAGGAGCCGGGCACACCCGGAGGGGGTAGCATTGGATATAGAACCATCTCAAATCACTTTTGTGCATGCCATGTGGACACACACAACTTTTGGGGCCATTCCCTAGGTCCGATGCTCGATTTCTGACGAAACCCTAGTTCTGTTGACCGCGCCGTCTACCCCTTTGACTGCATCCCATCGGTGGTCCCCCGGTGGGCGTATGCCTACGTTTGAGCTTGGTTAGGTCATAGGTACATGTGGAAACAAGGATCATACCCTATGATCCCAAGGTTCTCTCCGGTTCACCTCCGAGGGAGTTCCCCCCTATACATGCAGAATCTGCCTAAGTGTAGGAACCCCATGTTCGAGGAGCCGGGCACACCCGGAGGGGGTAGCATTGGATATAGAACCATCTCAAATCACTTTTGTGCATGCCATGTGGACACACACAACTTTTGGGGCCATTCCCTAGGTCTGATGCTCGATTTTTGACGAAACCCTAGTTCTGTTGATCGCGCCGTCTACCCCTTTGACTGCATCCCATCGGGGTCCCCCGGTGGGCGTATGCCTACGTTTGAGCTTGGTTAGGTCATAGGTACATGTGGAAACAAGGATCATACCCTATGATCCCAAGGTTCTCTCCGGTTCACCTCCGAGGGAGTTCCCCCCTATACATGCAGAATCTGCCTAAGTGTAGGAACCCCATGTCCGAGGAGCCGGGCACACCCGGAGGGGGTAGCATTGGATATAGAACCATCTCAAATCACTTTTGTGCATACAACTTTTGGGGCCATTCCCTAGGTCCGATGCTCGATTTCTGACGAAACCCTAGTTCTGTTGACCGCGCCGTCTACCCCTTTGACTGCATCCCATCGGTGGTCCCCCGGTGGGCGTATGCCTACGTTTGAGCTTGGCTAGGTCATAGGTACATGTGGAAACAAGGATCATACCCTATGATCCCAAGGTTCTCTCCGGTTCACCTCCGAGGGAGTTCCCCCCTATACATGCACAATCTGCCTAAGTGTAGGAACCCCATGTCCGAGGAGCCGGGCACACCCGGAGGGGGTAGCATTGGATATAGAACCATCTCAAATCACTTTTGTGCATGCCATGTGGACACACACAACTTTTGGGGCCATTCCCTAGGTCCGATGCTCGATTTCTGACGAAACCCTAGTTCTGTTGACCGCACCGTCTACCCCTTTGACTGCATCCCATCAGGGGTCCCCCGGTGGGCGTATGCCTACGTTTGAGCTTGGTTAGGTCATAGGTACATGTGGAAACAAGGATCATACCCTATGATCCCAAGGTTCTCTCCGGTTCACCTCCGAGGGAGTTCCCCCCTATACATGCAGAATCTCTCCTGCCCTTTTTTTCCCGCCCACCCTTTTCCCGCTGCTTCTCTCCCGCCCTTTTTTCCCGCCCACCCTTTCCCGCTCCTTCTCTCCCGCCCTTTTTTCCCACCCACCCTTTCCCGCTGCTTCTCTCCCGCCCTTTTTTCCCGCCCACCCTTTCCCGCCCATTCTCTCCCGCCATGTTTTCCCGCCGTTTCAGCCTCTCGTCGGCCTATATATAGCCATGGCTTCTCCACTAACAGCACCAGCAACATTTCTCCCTTCATCACTTCTCTCATCCAATAGAACCCCAAAATCCTCTGAGCTGAGCTGCCGCTGAGATGGCTCCTCGTCGCCGTAGCAACACGGGCTTCATCGGCGTTCGCCTGCGTCCTGCGGGACATTTCGCGGCTGAAATCACCGCCGGTGGTACGCGTGTGTGGCTCGGCACCTTCTACACGAAGGAGGCTGCTGCCCGCGCATACGACGTTGCGGCTTGGAGGTTTGGCCGGCCACGCCACGAAATGAACTTCCCGGAGGTCAGGTCTCTGACGGAAGCTCAGAGTCTCTCTACTGAGCCACTACTTCGCTCACAGGGTGAAGCGCGGCGGTACAGGGCTGGCCAGCGGCGGATTGATACCACCGAGGCGGACGAGCAGTTCATGGCACAGTGGCGCAGAGACCATCCCGGAGACGTCGAGGCAATGCGCGCATTCTGGAAGGAGAAGCAGATGTACAGGAGAGAGAGGAGGGCGGGAAAGCGGCAGAGGAAGGCCGAGGTTGAAGCAGAGTACGCCAAAGGAGAGGCGTCGACATGGGGGGAGAATGATGAACGGTGGTTGTGGAACCTCACAACCACCGCTTCAGAGGACACCCCCAGCGAGGATGAAGATTTCGACTTCTCTGATTAATATGTGTGTGTCGAGTCCGTGTGTCTAGCGGGTCATGTGTCGACCCAGTGTTAAGTGCTTTGTTCGTGTGTGGGTGTAGTTCTTTAAATGCTTTGGTTTGTGTGTGGGTCTAGTTCTTTAAGCGTTTTGGTTCATGTGTGTGGGTGTAGTTTCTTTAAGTGTTTTGCTTCCTCTGTGTGCGTGTAGTTCTTTAACTGTTTCGGTTCGTGTGTGGGTCTAGTTCTGTAAGCGCTTTGGTATGTGTGTGAGTCTAGTTATTTAAGTATTTTGTATCGTGTGTGGGTCTTAAGTTCTTAAATGTATCACTTTTATGCATGCCATGTGTACACACACAAGATTTGGGGCCATTCACCTCCTCCGAGGTTCGATTTCTGGCGAAGGGGTTCTATACCGCCCTTATACATATATATAGGTTTCCCGCAAAGGGGTTCGCCAAAATAGCAGTGAGAAATAAATAAACAAAAAAAATGATTGGGATTAATAATTATATGGGTAATAATTATCTCTTTGATGCAAAAAAAAAAATGGAAAAACAAAAATGTGCATATCAGTCTATGTGCCGACGGCCAGCGTTGCGCCGAGGGTCACCGTCGGCACAACATTAGAAAGACCCACCTGTCAGTCTATGTGCCGACGGCCACCGTTGCGCCGAGGGCTACCGTCGGCACAGTTCAGACGGCTCCGTGACAGTTAACGGCTGGGCCCACCGTGTCAGCGCATGTACCGACGGCCGTCACAGTGCCGACGGTGACCTTCGGGCACTAGCTTCCTGTGCTGACGGTCCATTTGGCGCCGACGGTGACCGTCGGTGTCGCACGCGGTGTGCCGACGGTGACTGTGCGCCGACGGGCAGCTCCGTCGCCGGTCGACGAACGCTTCTGTGCCGACGGCCCCGACATTTGGCCATCGGCACATGGCCTGGCCGTCGGCACACGGCGTTTCTCCCATAGTGAATGACGGTCCTGACTTTTAGCCATCGGCGTATAGCCTGGCCCTCGGCGTAGCCTCCCATTCCTGTAGTGTGTGGATATCACTCATATGTCACATGTCTCGGTGTGGCAGGGCGGTGACATATGGATCCATGTATTCGTGCATGCTCTGTGCTGTGCGTGTACAGTAAAAATAGTTAGTGCTGATGACGGATGACAGTTGCATGATGCATTATACGCATCCTGCCATCCTTAATTGCGATGGTGACGAAAGCAGTGAGAGTCCACGATGACGAACTCCGTGACAATTTGGAAGATGATGCAATAATGATACCGTCCACATGCGCTGCAGAGTTAAGCGCGGGCGCTACATTGCTAGTACCGTAGGGTTTGCGACGAGTACAATAAAATTTCATCAGAATCTTTGAAACATATGGAGTCAATCAGGTAAACAGAATGGAGTAGCGTGGAGTTGCACACGAGATTGATGGCTTAATTGGATGGAACGTGAGAGCAAATGTTTATTGGTAATCGGCCGGACGTGAACAGAATCGGCGCATCTAGATTTCATTGCGAGAAACAGGCGAAATCAGATTTGGTGCATATGAGCACCACCGCTTTTTCAATAAGGTGCATTTCCTATCGTTTTTTTTTGCTTGATACTATACTCTTGAATGGCTGTGTGCATCCTAGTTATGTAGATGCTGGGTGTAATGGTTAAATTTTTTTGAGTAATAAAACGTCTCTTATCGAAAAAAATGAGCACAAGCGATCCTGATTTTAAAAATATTTTAAAACTATACATCTGTGTTTAAAAAATCGTCATCTATGTTTAAAATATGAGCACCACCGCTTTTTCAAATATATCTATCGAGATTCTGCTGTTGCATTCATGTGCAAACATCAGTGACTCTTAACTCCCATGCTGAATGTGTTGGAATCTGGTAGACTCTATCCTAGCGAAGAAGAAGGACGTGAGAAGGATCTACTTGGAAACTGACTGTCTAAGTGTCGTGGCAAAAATCAAGGGTAGCGATTTGGATCGATCTTCACAAGGCCCTCTTGTTGAAGAGATAAAAGAGCTGCTCAAGACCTTTGCTGAACACAAGGTTAGACACGTACGCCGTGATGCGAATGGCGTTGCGCACAGATTGGCTAGTTAAGGCTGCGAAAATAAGCGTTGTAACACCTGGTTGGTTTCCCCACCGGAGTTCATTGTAAATGTTTTGGCACCGTTTGAGTAATATATCGCAGCGTTTGATCTCAAAAAAAAAAAACCTGTGGGCGTAATACTCCAATTGAGTACGCACAGCGCAATTTGCAAGGGCTGGAAATTTTTCAAATGCAGGCCAACCCAATATAGTACTACTTTACTGTTTTTTTAGGTGACTACTTCACTGATATCACTGCCCAACTGCCTAATTGCTCAATTAGGTTCTACGACATATGGAGTAATCACTTAGAGACGGTTACTCAAGTCCGTGATGTTGCGATGACACCTCTCGACGTGCTGCCAAATGGTCACCTACACTACACAGACTTCACGCGACGCCATCTAGAATTTTGAAGAGAAGGCGGCATGCGGGCATTTGATTACTGCAACTCTAGTACGGAGGAGTTAATTAACTATGATGATCCAACTACACTCGTGGGAGAAACTGCCAAAAACAAACATGATTAGACTACCCACAATGGGAGTATCATAGCTAGTATCATGCATCACATGCATGCAAAAAGCTGATGTGTCACATCAATAAATGAAGAAAGAGATGGTAGTAGTATCATAGGTGAATCTTGTATTACAAAGACGTAGAACTAGAAAAATTAATATCAAAGCAATCTTGTACACACTTTTGCATTGAGATTCTACAAATCACTAAATATAACTAATCTATGATACTACTACATGATACTATGCATTGTGAAGATAGTATCACATACTAGTACCATATGCATGATACTACTATATGATACTCCCCATTGTGACTAGTCTTAGCGAGGCTCGTCGAATATAAATTGAAAAAGTTCGGCGGTGTCACAGAAGCGACTCGATGATGTAGTAGGTGTGAACGCCTTTTGGTCGTGGTCGTGCCAGCAAGGCTACGATTTATAGTATCGATGTTTAATTTCCTCGTTTTCTACAGGGTGTGACGAGGAGGAGAGACCCCATCTCTTCTGGCTGGAACTCTGATGCATGCACACCATTTTCTTCGATGGTTGATGGTTCAGGTTAACATTAGCCGAACATTCTGCTTTGTGATAGATTACAGTCCGGTTTGCTAGCATGTGTTCTGGCGTGATTTTCAGCTTTCAGGTTTCAGCGGTAAGGCGTTTTCTGCCAGGAATGCTGGCTCTAAAACCTTTGCTTTCAGTCTAGAGTTCATGCTGGCAATCTGGGCTAGTACCTAGTATTGTGCAATTGGAGAACAACTCAAAAGCTTCAGATAATATTTTTTTCCTTTGTCCAAAGAGCTTTAGAAACAAGATATACCCTCTTTTATTCGAAATGGATAAGATATACCCTCTAGTCTAAAATTAGTTCTCCGTATAATTGAATCGATGGAGTACCTACTTTATGCGGGGAATTAATACTTATTACCTTTTAGCGATAAGTGAATACCATATTTTTCAACTTGAAACGAATAAAAATTAGATATAAAGAATTTTCTTTTCTGAAAGAGATGTATTACACGCAAACCCTGCTTATCTGAATGTTGGTTTGAGTCCTGAATGGAGGAGAGAGCGAAAACAAAACGTCGCAACATGACAGTACAATATTGGCAATGGGCCACCTCCATTTGCCGGCTCGGCACTTGTGGTGACCCGACATACCACTGCATGGTGTAGTATGTAAGTCTGATATAACACCAATGAAACACCGTTCCACTAGTATTATATCGCTCAGAGTGGTACAACAGAAACATATGCGGGTCCAAGGCATGTCTATAGAATAACATACAGACTCTGTTACAGAAGATCAGCACAGCCTCCTACTTTACAATGAGGTAAATCTGCAAATAAACTCCAGAAGAACGACTCGTAGTCTAAACCTATCACGAACTCTATATGTAGAGTACCTACCTAGCTACAGAGGCTAAGAATAGATTCTAGCTAAATAGGAGCTAGGTTTAGGAAGCTAGTTCCTTTCTATTGCTAATCTAGGTTTCTCTTGGTTGGATGTGGTATATGACTCCTCTGACAGGGTTCTGTCTCTTGAAGAAGTTGTCGATTCCTCGGCCTTCGAGTTGCACTGTAGATCCTCCTTCGATGCCTCCATATCTAAGCAGGGGATTTAAGAGTGGGATGAGTACGAGCGTACTCAACAAGTTCATTATAGGAAAGAGGTGTTTAATGCACTAGCTACGGCATTAGACCAGAAAGTCTAATACCAATGCAGGTTTTTATAATCATTTCTTCAAAAGGTTGCTTTTATTCAGAAGAACTATGTCCGTCAGCCTTCACCGGTTGACTATAACTTCATGGAGTTCCTTTCCGGCAGCGTTCGCAGTTCCATATCCCGGAACAGGGAGTGACAGGTCACGATTCATTACACTCTGCAGAGGTGTGTTGCTTTACCCATAAGAGATCTTAACCTTGGTGCCAACCGGGCAGCTTTCCCGTCCACACTTCCTATGGTGTGGGGCCCGGTATAAGGTCTAGCCAATCATGTTCCTCCGCTACCTCGAACACCCACCCTTTGTTGCACGCCCCGACCCTGGGTCCACGCCGGTCCCATTATTCCCGTAGATTTCAGGGTGGACCCCGACCACGACTTCAATGCAGGGCTCTACCATACATTCCTACGCCGGTAGCTGCAACCCATCATAGACCACAATACCGTGGGGACTTAAGGCTTCCCCAGCCTACCGCTTGTTCTTCGGGCGACAAGTGTCTACAGACAATGCCGTGGGGACTTAAGGCTTCCCCAGCCTACCGCTCGCCCCCGACAGATACAAGTGTCTACGGTAAAGCGCATCCGTTGATGAACGAGAGCTGGAAACACTTTTGACTACTCCGACCCACTCCGGATCTTATGGTTAACACGTGTATTACGGCACAAGAATCATCAAGACATTTGTTGTTTAATCCTAGATGGATATAAACCCTTGCAATGGAACCTCCACCATATCAACACAATCCATGGTTCCATTGCCAACCACATAGTCATATTCATAGTTATGAAAATAGTGGTTTTGGTTTTTTATGCAATAGTGGTAATCATAGTACTTTGCAAGTAATTTGATAAAGATACTCAAATGACATGAGCAAGTGATGAACTTGCCTTTCTTGACTGCAAGATTATGCAGACAAGGTCTTCGATACGCAATAACTCCAAATTCTGAAATAGCATCATCGTCCGGTAAGGACGATGTTTAAAAGATTGGCAAAGATGCAATAATGCATAAGTATGATATGCAATCGCTCTAAGCGTGATCTAACCCCGATGATTTAGGATTAGTGAGTTGTAAGGATTTCATTAGGGTGTGTTGCACTTTTAGAGTGATTCCACAAACAAGGTTCTTATTAGGGTTTTGTTGTCTTAGAATCATAAACAAGTGGTATAGTGCATAATAACAATCATACATACCAAGAATTAGTAGTTGTATAATAAGTAAAGAGCAGTAGTAAATTTTAAGTGCTATAGTGCAAGGTTGATGATTACTGGTGATATATTTCAAAAGAATAACTTTTGAAGAACATGTTCTTTAATGAAGAACAGGTACGATAATTAGGGTTGTGGGGTTCTATGATTTTCTATGGTTCTAATTGGTTTCTGGAGTAAGTATTAGATGGATCACAACCTAGTTGGATTCATCAACACCAAGGGCTTGTAAGGTTGAGTTAAGCCTGTCATTCTAAGCAATTATTCATACAAGGTTGCTATCAAGATTGGTTCATCTTGTTGGGGATAGCTAGCTAGGGTTTATAGGTCTTTATAAGCAGGGTTGATGATGATTCTTTATTTTCTTCGAAAGAATAACTTTTGAAGAACATACTTGTTAAGTAATAAGAAGTATATCAATTAGGGTTGAGGTGGTTTAGGTTTAACTATTGGTTCTATTAAGTAAGGAATAATTGGCTCCTAAATAGGATGGTGGATAAGTATCCAACACTAATAGGGTTTAGTGGAATATGGTTATGTAATGCACAAGATTTGGTATAATTGTTCATGAGGTTCATCACATTGGTGTGATGCTAAAAATGAATGAATAAGGATGATGGATTTGGGTAATAGGATCTAGGGTTTACACTTGGTTGACCCTACTTGATTATTTAGGTCTGATGGAGATGAATACATGGGATACCCATATATTAGTGATAGGTCTTCTACATTTTATGTGACCAAGACAAGTATTTAATTTTCTAATTATGGTTCTAGGAATTAAAGAAAGTATTATGATCATAAGTTCCAACCTAGGGTTTAGGTTAGAGGCAAGTTAAGGTTCTCATGTAATAACAAAGCAAGGTTTCTAAATGAATCTTAGGGTTTAGGATTACACATGAAATGATGAATTCCTGTTTTTCTTCCATATGGAACTAGGGTTTGCTATTTACCATAGTTCTATGATTAATTACTTAATTATAAAGTTGAAGTTATTAATAACTTTGAAATAAAAATAATATTGGATTTGTCCTTTTATTATTTTTAAAGAATTTAATAATTAAGGTAATTATTAATTAGGGTTTAAATCCTTTTAATAAGAAATTAACAAAATAAATAAATAAAGAAAATTAGTTTTAATGTTTTCTTTATTTATTTAATGGTTTTTATTTAATTTGGAAAGTTTTCCTAATTATTGAATTTAATTGAATTTAGAATTAATAATAAAGGCTTAAATTAATAGGGTTAAATAATTAAATTTTTATTTAAAATAAAATTTTGATATTATATTTTTAATGAATATAGTTTATTTTTATGAATATTTTAATATCTCATTTGAATTTTTCCGAGTTAAGATGAATTTCCTAAATATTTATAAAGTTTCAGTATTTATTGAATTAGAATTAAAATAAAGGAAAAACTAAATCTACCCGGCTTGCTACCCGCAGAGGCACTGACCCGTGGGCCAGAGCCACGTCGGCTGCCACGCGGACGTTGACCGAGGTCAAAATCCACGACGTGGCAGAGAAGCTCTCTGCCGGCGGTAGGCCGGTGACGGCGCCGCCGTTCCTGGGCTCGCGCGGACGGGATCTACACATCATTCGACTCAGCACAACGTGGTGCTCCCTATGACACCCAGCGCCGCCCGCTAATGACCACCGGAGCATGGCCGGCGATGAGGTGTTGCGGCGGCGGAAAGAGAACGACGACGAGGCGGCACTACGGGGCATGATCGAGCAAAGCGGGCACACCAGGAGATCGAGGAGCTCACCAGGAGCATGATGCGCGTGACAGTGTGGTCGGAGATGGCGTGGTTCGCCGGATTGGGCCACCACCGGCGTCGGAGAAGACGGCCAGGCATGGGCACTGACAGGAGCTTCGGCTCGATTCCTCGCGTGGGCTGAGCAAGTCGAGGTCAGCGATTCCAACGGCGTCCACGGCGAGGCCCGGGGATGCTCCAGACGGCGGCGAGACGAGTTGGCCGGCGCAGCTAGGGTTTCGGAATTGGGGCGAAATTGAGCAGAGAGGGGAAAGAATTGGGAACTAGGGTTCGTCCAGGTTATTTATACGGCTCGAGGCGAGCCTCGTCACGTCGTCGGTCGCGGAGGAGTCGCCAGCGAGAGAAGAAGAGGAGCACGTCTTCGTGCTGGCGCCCATGCGAAGGAAGGAGATGAGGACGACGCCTCTCCTCTGATATTTTGCCGAAGGGGTAATTTTGGGCTGGGCCAGGCCGTGGTGTTGGGCTGCTGGCAGGCTGCTGCTGGGCTGCTCTGGTGGGTTGGTGCTGGGCTGCCGTGGCCTGCCCAGGTAAGCACCCCACTCTCTTTTTTTTCTTTTTTATTCTTTTATTTACTGTTTTTGATTCTCTTTGAATCCAGGTTTGAATTCATAATTTTAATTCTTTTCTATTTTTGCAGGTGTCTCAATTCTGATAATTCAATGAAGATGTAATGACTAATTCACCACAATTTCAATTGAAGAAAGTATTTTATAGTTGATTAAATATCATATGTATGGGCTTATTCAAAATAGCAATTAAACATGGGTTTATATCATCATTTTATTTTTATGTTTTTCTTGTGAATCAAATTATTTGTATTATTATAGTTGATTCTTTCAACTCCAAGTATTTTAAAGGTTGTATTAAGACTTGGTTTCAACTTAGGGAATTGGTCAATTGCACATGATTTTATGTGATCTCCAATGTATTAGGTTTTATAGTTTCTATCATAACCCAATTATTAAGGGTAAAACTATCATTATATTTGAGAGTATTTAAGTATGTATTGTTTTAATCATGGTTTATCTTGGTTACAAAGTTAAATGGTTGTTAACCACACATGGGTTTAATTATAGGACTTAACATTAGGTGGCTCTTTTGTTTTATAATTTAGCATGAGAGTGCAATGCTAGGGTCCTAATTCTATGTGCTTACTGACACATGGTTTGAAACTCAAATATGGCTTCATTTTAGTTGTGCTCACCCAAGTGGTATACAAACTAGGTTGACATATAATTCTAGGTTGTAGATATGCGATGACACCATAGTGCATTGGCTGGGGTTTAATCTCCCCTAACCATGGTAATATGGTTACTTGCTTCACATCTTATGTGCTTCACTAATTACTAAGGATTTGAGAATTGGTTTTATCTTCTACCAATTTAACTTCTATTATTATCCCCAATTTATCATTAAAGTAACTACTTTGGTTATAGTTCTTTTTATAGTTAACTTTGGTTATAATGATGAATGGTTTCTCACCATATAAAGTATAGGTTTTGACTCTAAGGTTTTCTTAGGTTCTTTAATTTATGAAGTATAAATATGGTAGGATTCTACTTATGATCACCAAGTGGTTCACAAGTAAAGGTTGGAATATAAGCCTAGGGTTGTTTACTAGTTACCTCCCTATAATTTCATGTGGTGAATGACATCTACTTATCCTATTAGGGTTTAACTTATCCTCACATACCTCTAGAGCATGATCATGAATTAGGCATGATCAACTTGTTCTTAATATCTCTACCTCAAGTTCTTAGGGTTTATGACCATCACTCAATTTATAATGATCAAGGTTTGGCTTCCTAAGTTATCTCTCAAGAATTAGGTTTCTCATTCCCAAGATTAAGTATTGTCTTGATCAACTAAGTATAGCACTTCTAATTTATCTTCTTGAATGGGACTACTATGGTTGCCTCTTGAATTTTACCCCAGGAGAATGCCTGAGATATTATGTTAGGTTTCTACTTAATCAATGATGATATAATCATCTGGTATATGGTTAGTTCTCTCCCTCACATTCAAGTGTTGCCTCAACTACTTGAGTGTAACACCATAGCTTGGGCTCTCTTATAAAGGAATGGTTATTCTAAGGTTTATGGTGTACTCACAATATCTCAATAGGCATCAAGTCTAAAACTCCACTAGGCTATCTTGGTTGACTTAATCTCCTCCTTACTATATCAATTCATGGGTATGGTATTATTCCTTGTGATATTAGGTTATCTCACCACTTCAAGGGAAGTGGTTTACAACCTAATACTTTAGTTCAAAGGTTGTTCTTTGTTCATTAATAGGTAAAGCTTGGATTAGTATGAATGGTTTCTCTCATTTTGGAAAGTCTTTAATACTAACCTGAGGTTAGGCTCCATAGAGATTGATGTGATCATCAATATATATGATTAACATTAATGGTTTCTCTCTCTAGGGATTGTCTGGAATAATATACTAGGGTTTCTCTTTAAATGTGATGGTTTGAATACATGGATGTATATCCAAGGTTCAGTTCAAGGTTTATCATTGATCCTCTAATAAGTAACATAGAACTCTCACTTCTCTAGGGTTGATGTATATTAATATGTAGTAGAGAGGAACATATATTTCTAGAGTTGATCTCCTTGTTATGTTTCCAAGAATAGAGTAAAATGGATACCATGAGGTTCATGGTAGGATCAAGGATTAGTTTTAAGACATGGAAAAGATAGGTAAGAATAGTTTCTCCATTTTATTGTTACTTGATTTGTATTTGAATAGATGTTCTTATGGTATGGCAAGGATTACCATATTATGATTTGTTATAAGATCAAGCAATGGATCATTGATTAAAGTGTTGTTGTGTTAGATTTAATTCCATTTGATCTAACCCCTTAGATCAAATCATCTCTACCCAAAACAAGGTTTTAGCAAAGTCACATTGATGTTTATAGCGCTTGACTTGATGAGCTACTTCAATTCCACCAAGATCAAGTGAAACTTCAGTTACTGTGACTGTTTTACTTTAAAGCGCGAAAATTCCCCAGATTTTCTATGCATGAATGCAATGCACACTTCTGTTTTCTCTATTTTTGTAACCCCATTACCTGGGATATTACAGTCTCTACCCCTTAAACTAAACTTCGTCCTCGAAGTTTGAACTCTCTCACGTTTCCGGAGTGTGGATCTGACTTGTGCAGACTATATCTTTTCTTGAACTCCTTATTGATCTTGTTGGATATATTTGAATATATCCCTTGTCCAGATTCTTCCTGGAATCCATTAGTGTCTGTCTATGAACCGTGGTTCTTACTTTGATTCTTTGATTTCTTCCAACTCTATAAGCTTGTTTCCTTTCTCATTGAAGATTCAATGATTGAGACTTCTTCTGGTGCTGCTGGTCTTATTTGAAGGCTAATTTGATAATAAACTCCTAATTGCTAAATAGGTCTTTGTTTTTCCTTACTACCAAAACTGCAATAATGGTACTTAGTAAGGTACTTACCATGGAAATGATTTTGACGGTTTCTTTTACTAAGAAGGTTAGACTCATTTAGCCTATCCAATCATGGTTTATAGTTGATATCTATAACTATTTTGGGTTATTTAGGTTCCATGAAAGGAATCTTTCTAATAGTATTTAGTTTTGGTAAGGTCTAACTCCTTCGGTTTTTTGCCTTCTTGAGCTGTATTTCGTCTATGGTATTTTCTTCGTTCAACTTCTTTATGCTTAAATTACTTGAGCTTTCGTACTTCTGAGTAAAAACTACTCACTTTCTCAAGTTATAGTCCACTTCTTACTTCCTCGAGGTATAAACCTCGACTTCTGGTCTGACATCCTTCTGAAAGTAGTGTTCAACAATCTTATGAAAATAAGATCGAACTTCCTCTCAGTTCAGACCTTCTGCTTCAACCTAGCTTAAAGTATTGGGTCATTGTACATCTAACTCAATCTTTACTCTACCCCTTAGAGTTTTCTTATGTTCTTCAACTCCTTTTCTTCCAACTATTGGACTTATGATTAGAATATTGTTCTAGGTCTAGTTTATGGTTTGTACTCTTCTAAGGTCTTGCGAAGAATATCTGTGGTGCATCCACTCAATTGTGGACATCCAATGTTAATCCTTCGACTAAATAATTATTGGTCATTGATATTTGGTTAACAAAATTTTATTTGTTCACAACTTCTTGATACAAATAATCCAATGGTGGACTACTTGATACCAATTGTGGCTATTTGTTATCTAAAAATGGATTCTATTATAGGTTCTGATCAACTGGACGAGACATCCTCTACTTTATCTCGCAGTATTGATCCTATACCAACTGTGGTCTTCCGATACCAACTGTGGTCTTCTTATATATATACTATGGTTTCATAGGTCATCTTCCTTCTTTCAGGGTTTATTTTGCAAGAAAACCACTAGCTGACACTATGAATATAGTATCCTAAGTGATTTCCCATGCATTCCCTCTTCTATAATGACTATGGTTCTGCTTCAGCTTCACCATAATCATCATATTTCTCACCTTCATGCTTCTTATGTACTAAAGTACTCCTCCGTTGAGGTAAATCATGAGTTTTGGTTTGGTACTTCCTTCAGAGTATTGTGGTTACTCCCCGCAACTTTTCTTCCTTTGTTTGATGAACCTTCATCTTGTCTTCAAGATCTTTAGAATCCGTCACTTCCTCACACGTTTACCATTATCCTCTAGATCTATAGCATCAAGTAAGAACTTGATATTGCAACATGCATTTGCATATCAAAGTCAAACTTCATGTATGGATCTAGTCAAACAATGAAAATCCAATAAAATCCCAGAAGATTCAGCTTTGTGCATATATTACACACCATCATAAGCCTGAATATAATAGTTGAGTAAGACATCTCTAAACATCAGGCTCTGATGTGTAATATATAACACCACATAAGATAGGTTTATATCGTGATACTTAGCACGGATATGTGGATTTCTACTATTTGTCTCAACATTTATCTTAATTGCACATTTGCAATGAGACAAACTTGAAACAAAGTAGTTTAGGATAATTAAGGTTAACCTAGTTTTCTTTGGAAGTTCTAACAAAGTAGTATACCATGTATACGTGCTATTGAGGACTACTTCCTATGATACATTGAGTTCTAACATGGCTACTCTGAATACATATCTATTAAGATATAACTCCTATACTTCCAAGTGTTTCTATCATAAGACTATGGTCATGATGTGCTTGGCACACTTCCCATGGTTTTGGAACACAACTCCTACACTATTGTTGAACAATTGGCTTCTTATTGTACTCATCTTAATTATTTATGATGTTCTAGTCCCTCACATAATGATTCTCAGGTGAATCTTATATGATTAGTAATTCTATCATGTAGACATATTTCATTCCTATCTCTCTTCCTTACCTCCCATGATTGACTCATCATGGTTTATACTACCTCATATAACTTATATTCATCCCTTACTATCAGTTGTTTTACAAGTTTGGATAATTTACTTACCCATTACTTGTATTAGTTTACACCTTCTAGTAAAATATCTTACTTATCTTTATCACTTGATATTACTTCTATTACAGGTTTGGGTAATTCTACTTAATCATAACATATGTTGGTACACATCTTCCAATAGGATATCTTCCTTATGGTTGTATCCTCTCTTTGGACTACCATGTATTGTATACCAACTATGGTCTACTCATTTATTGTTATAAGGACTTAATGGTGTTCTACCAAATGGGGATTAGCTAACTACTTTTACTTAGGAAATATAGGTAAGAAGGTTGACTCAAGTGTGTCAGGATTATTCTCAAGTGAATATCCATCTCAAGTCATAAGAAGTATTTGTTTTAGCTAAAACAACTTCCTATAGACACTACCAATCCTATAGGTCTCCTTTAAAGGGTTTTAATCCTAAGGTCGAAGCATTTGCTCTGATACCAACTGTGGTGACCCGACATACCACTTCATGGTGTAGTATGCAAGTCTGATATAACACCAATGAAACACCGTTCCACTAGTATTATATCGCTCAGAGTGGTACAACAGAAACATATGCGGGTCCAAGGCATGTCTATAGAATAACATACAGACTCTGTTACAGAAGATCAGCACAGCCTCCTACTTTACAATGAGGTAAATCTGCAAATAAACTCCAGAAGAACGACTCGTAGTCTAAACCTATCACGAACTCTATATGTAGAGTACCTACCTAGCAACAGAGGCTAAGAATAGATTCTAGCTAAATAGGAGCTAGGTTTAGGAAGCTAGTTCCTTTCTATTGCTAATCTAGGTTTCTCTTGGTTGGATGTGGTATCTGACTCCTCTGACAGGGTTCTGTCTCTTGAAGTAGTTGTTGATTCCTCGGCCTTCGAGTTGCACTGTAGATCCTCCTTCGATGCCTCCATATCTAAGCAGGGGATTTAAGAGTGGGATGAGTACGAGCGTACTCAACAAGTTCATTATAGGAAAGAGGTGTTTAATGCACTAGCTACGGTATTAGACCAGAAAGTCTAATACCAATGCAGGTTTTTATAATCATTTCTTCAAAAGGTTGCTTTTATTCAGAAGAACTATGTCCGTCAGCCTTCACCGGTTGACTTGAACTTCATGGAGTTCCTTTCCGGCAGCGTTCGCAGTTCCATATCCCGGAACAGGGAGTGACAGGTCACGATTCATTACACTCTGCAGAGGTGTGTTGCTTTACCCATAAGAGATCTTAACCTTGGTGCCAACCGGGCAGCTTTCCGTCCACACTTCCTATGGTGTGGGTCCCGGTATAAGGTCTAGCCAATCATGTTCCTCCGCTACCTCGAACACCCACCCTTTGTTGCACGCCCCGACCCTGGGTCCACGCCGGTCCCATTATTCCCGTAGATTTCAGGGTGGACCCCGACCACGACGTCAATGCAGGGCTCTACCATACATTCCTACGCCGGTAGCTGCAACCCATCATAGACCACAATACCGTGGGGACTTAAGGCTTCCCCAGCCTACCGCTTGTTCTTCGGGCGACAAGTGTCTACGGACAATGCCGTGGGGACTTAAGGCTTCCCCAGCCTACCGCTCGCCCCCGACAGATACAAGTGTCTACGGTAAAGCGCATCCGTTGATGAACGAGAGCTGGAAACACTTTTGACTACTCCGTCCCACTCCGGATCTTATGGTTAACACGTGTATTACGGCACAAGAATCACTGGCGACATTTGTTGTTTAATCCTAGATGGATATAAACCCTTGCAATGGAACCTCCACCATATCAACACAATCCATGGTTCCATTGCCAACCACATAGTCATATTCATAGTTATGAAAATAGTGGTTTTGGTTTTTTATGCAATAGTGGTAATCATAGTACTTTGCAAGTAATTTGATAAAGATACTCAAATGACATGAGCAAGTGATGAACTTGCCTTTCTTGACTGCAAGATTATGCAGACAAGGTCTTCGATACGCAATAACTCCAAATTCTGAAATAGCATCATCGTCCGGTAAGGACGATGTTTAAAAGATTGGCAAAGATGCAATAATGCATAAGTATGATATGCAATCGCTCTAAGCGTGATCTAACCCCGATGATTTAGGATTAGTGAGTTGTAAGGATTTCATTAGGGTGTGTTGCACTTTTAGAGTGATTCCACAAACAAGGTTCTTATTAGGGTTTTGTTGTCTTAGAATCATAAACAAGTGGTATAGTGCATAATAACAATCATACATACCAAGAATTAGTAGTTGTATAATAAGTAAAGAGCAGTTGTCAATTTTAAGTGCTATAGTGCAAGGTTGATGATTACTGGTGATATATTTCAAAAGAATAACTTTTGAAGAACATGTTCTTTAATGAAGAACAGGTACGATAATTAGGGTTGTCGGGTTCTATGATTTTCTATGGTTCTAATTGGTTTCTGGTGTAAGTAGTAGATGGATCACAACCTAGTTGGATTCATCAACACCAAGGGCTTGTAAGGTTGAGTTAAGCCTGTCATTCTAAGCAATTATTCATACAAGGTTGCTATCAAGATTGGTTCATCTTGTTGGGGATAGCTAGCTAGGGTTTATAGGTCTTTATAAGCAGGGTTGATGATGATTCTTTATTTTCTTCGAAAGAATAACTTTTGAAGAACATACTTCTTAAGTAATAAGAAGTATATCAATTAGGGTTGAGGTGGTTTAGGTTTAACTATTGGTTCTATTAAGTAAGGAATAATTGGCTCCTAAATAGGATGGTGGATAAGTATCCAACACTAATAGGGTTTAGTGGAATATGGTTATGTAATGCACAAGATTTGGTATAATTGTTCATGAGGTTCATCACATTGGTGTGATGCTAAAAATGAATGAATAAGGATGATGGATTTGGGTAATAGGATCTAGGGTTTACACTTGGTTGACCCTACTTGATTATTTAGGTCTGATGGAGATGAATACATGGGATACCCATATATTAGTGATAGGTCTTCTACATTTTATGTGACCAAGACAAGTATTTAATTTTCTAATTATGGTTCTAGGAATTAAAGAAAGTATTATGATCATAAGTTCCAACCTAGGGTTTAGGTTAGAGGCAAGTTAAGGTTCTCATGTAATAATAAAGCTAGGTTTCTAAATGAATCTTAGGGTTTAGGATTACACATGAAATGATGAATTCCTGTTTTTCTTCCATATGGAACTAGGGTTTGCTATTTACCATAGTTCTATGATTAATTACTTAATTATAAAGTTGAAGTTATTAATAACTTTGAAATAAAAATAATTTTGGATTTGTCCTTTTATTATTTTTAAAGAATTTAATAATTAAGGTAATTATTAATTAGGGTTTAAATCCTTTTAATAAGAAATTAACAAAATAAATAAATAAAGAAAATTAGTTTTAATGTTTTCTTTATTTATTTAATGGTTTTTATTTAATTTGGAAAGTTTTCCTAATTATTGAATTTTAATTGAATTTAGAATTAATAATAAAGGCTTAAATTAATAGGGTTAAATAATTAAATTTTTATTTAAAATAAAAAATTTATATTATATTTTTAATGAATAGAGTTTATTTTTATGAATATTTTAATATCTCATTTGAATTTTTATGAGTTAAGATTAATTTTCTAAATATTTATAAAGTTTCAGTATTTATTGAATTGGAATTAAAATAAAGGAAAAACTAAATCTACCCGGCTTGCTACCCGCAGAGGCACTGACCCGTGGGCCAGAGCCACGTCGGCTGCCACGCGGACGTTGACCGAGGTCAAAATCCACGACGTGGCAGAGAAGCTCTCTGCCGGCGGTAGGCCGGTGACGGCGCCGCCGTTCCTGGGCTCGCGCGGACGGGATCTACACATCATTCGACTCAGCACAACGTGGTGCTCCTAACGGTACCAGCGCCGCCCGCTAATGACCACCGGAGCATGGCCGGCGATGAGGTGATGCGGCGGCGGAAAGAGAACGACGACGAGGCGGCACTACGGGGCATGATCGAGCAAAGCGGGCACACCAGGAGATCGAGGAGCTCACCAGGAGCATGATGCGCGTGACGGTGTGGTCGGAGATGGCGTGGTTCGCTGGATTGGGCCACCACCGGCGTCGGAGAAGACGGCCAGGCATGGGCGCTGACGGGAGCTTCGGCTCGATTCCTCGCGTGGGCTGAGCAAGTCGAGGTCAGCGATTCCAACGGCGTCCACGGCGAGGCCGGGGGATGCTCCAGACGGTGGCGAGACGAGTTGGCCGGCGCAGCTAGGGTTTCAGAATTGGGGCGAAATTGAGCAGAGAGGGGAAAGAATTGGGAACTAGGGTTCGTCCAGGTTATTTATACGGCTCGAGGCGAGCCTCGTCACGTCGTCGGTCGCGGAGGAGTCGCCAGCGAGAGAAGAAGAGGAGCACGTCTTCGTGCTGGCGCCCATGCGAAGGAAGGACATGAGGACGACGCCTCTCCTCTGATATTTTGGGCTGGGCCAGGCCGTGGTGTTGGGCTGCTGGCAGGCTGCTGCTGGGCTGCTCTGGTGGGTTGGTGCTGGGCTGCCGTGGCCTGCCCAGGTAATCACCCCACTCTCTTTTTTTTCTTTTTTTTTCTTTTATTTACTGTTTTTGATTCTCTTTGAATCCAGGTTTGAATTCATAATTTTAATTCTTTTCTATTTTTGCAGGTGTCTCAATTCTGATAATTCAATGAAGATGTAATGACTAATTCACCACAATTTCAATTGAAGAAAGTATTTTATAGTTGATTAAATATCATATGTATGGGCTTATTCAAAATAGCAATTAAACATGGGTTTATATCATCATTTTATTTTTATGTTTTTCTTGTGAATCAAATTATTTGTATTATTATAGTTGATTCTTTCAACTCCAAGTATTTTAAAGGTTGTATTAAGACTTGGTTTCAACTTAGGGAATTGGTCAATTGCACATGATTTTATGTGATCTCCAATGTATTAGGTTTTATAGTTTCTATCATAACCCCACTTATTAAGGGTAAAACTATCATTATATTTGAGAGTATCTAAGTATGTATTGTTTTAATCATGGTTTATCTTGGTTACAAAGTTAAATGGTTGTTAACCACACATGGGTTTAATTATAGGACTTAACATTAGGTGGCTCTTTTGTTTTATAATTTAGCATGAGAGTGCAATGCTAGGGTCCTAATTCTATGTGCTTACTGACACATGGTTTGAAACTCAAATATGGCTTCATTTTAGTTGTGCTCACCCAAGTGGTATACAAACTAGGTTGAGATATAATTCTAGGTTGTAGATATGGGATGACACCATAGTGCATTGGCTAGGGTTTAATCTCCCCTAACCATGGTAATATGGTTACTTGCTTCACATCTTATGTGCTTCACTAATTACTAAGGATTTGAGAATTGGTTTTATCTTCTACCAATTTAACTTCTATTATTATCCCTAATCTATCTATCTATTATATACTAAAAGCAAAATACGGATGTTTAAAACAGAGGCACGAGGTTAATCCACATCATTAGAATTATTTTAGCTGTTAGATCTGTAATTTAATGATCAAGATTTAAAGATTTTGCGTAACGTAAATGAGGAAGACATACATGACAAGTCATGTTGACACGCAGTCCGTAGGAAAGAAAATTTATTTATCTATCTATATTATATTATTAAAATAACAATCAATCAATGGTGTGGATTTAGCAATGTAAACCAATAACGTTTCAATGATTAGGTTACGTGCGTGCCTGATACTCATCCATGTTGCCGATGGCAACACACACGTCATGGCCAATATCCGCGGCGCATCGCCCGCGGCAATCGTCAATCTCTGCGCGCAGGCGCGCATCAATCAGACGCGAAGTTACCGAAGAATATGCAAAGCTGATATGAGATTAATGGATCCCGAATGGTTTGATGCAACACCAGGTACCCATATCGATCAGGCGCGGTGTTACTGAAGAACAGAGAAGATGTGATGAGATGAGATTGATTGATTGATTCCAATAGATTTGATGCATCTCCGGCAATGAAACAATCAAAAAGAAACAAAGGAAGCTGACATGGATTGAGGGACGCCGATTCAAATCGGAGGGGAAGAAATGGTTAATAGTAGGCAATCGCTATGTAGCTGTTGTACGCTGTCCCGTGGAAGAAGCTAAGAGCATCTCCAGTCGCGTCCTCCAAAGCGTCCCCCAAAGCAATTTGGGGCGCGCCGGACCAAAAAACGTTTCAGCCGCGTCCCCAAAGCCCATTTTTGTTCGGCGCGCCCCGATACGGTGTCCGGCGCCCCGAGCCCGTCCCCGTCCCACAGGGGACACTCGGGGCACGCCGGACACAACGAAAAGCGAGGCGAACCGATGCGGGCCCGACGCGTCAGCGGCTCGGAAGCTTAGCCGCCGCCTACGTAGCGACGGTGCAGTTGCCGGGAAGCGAAACCGTCGCATTGGCAACCGCGTCGACGACGCGGCAACCGCCGGAATGGAGTCGGGACTCCTCGGAAGAGCAACCGCTGCTCTGTTCGACTTCTGCGCCGCCGTTCATCCGCGCTCAATAAGACCCGTACGTCGGCACTTTTGGATCTTCACCGGCCGCATCCGACACCTCCAGCGACGATGAGCTACATCTCCGAGCTCCCGTCCGACACCTCCAGCGAGGGAAAGCCTGCTGGATGGCGCCATTGGTGGGAGAAAGCTCCGACGCCCAGCAGCGGCGACGATTCCCTCCCGCCACTTGACAGCGCTGAGGAATGGCTGGGCGTGGAGGAGGACGCGGAGGAAGAAGGGTCAGAGGAGGCGGCGGTGGCCCGTGCGAAGGCGGAGGCGGACGCGAAGGCCAATACCGCCAAGGCCAATACCGCCAAGGCCAAGGCGAAGGCCAAGGCGCAGCCGGCGAGCACTGGCGACAACGAGGAGGACTCCGACGCGTCGGCCGACACCGCCTCTTCGGAAGAGGTGACGAGCAGGAAGTGCCACCGTGATGACGACGACGAGGCGGGGCCATTATCGAAGAAGAAGAAGTAGTAGTTTAAAATAATTTATATGTAATTTAATTATGTTTTTTCGAAGTTTTATATGTATTTTGTTTATGTTGAACCGATTTGAATATTAGTAAAGAGTTTTATTCTATCTATTTAAATTATTTTTAATATTTGGGGGCGGCGTTTGGCGGACGCGACTGGGGAGCGACGTCCCCCAAACGCGACACCAACGAAATATGTCCCCCAAACGCTCAATCCGGCGCGGTTTTAGGGACGGTTTGGGGGACGCGACTGGAGATGCTCTAAAGCACCCAGTATCGATACATAGATTTGTCCGTTGAATCGTAGACCTCAAGGATTCACATGGTCGTGGCGCGAGGCATGCACTGGAACAGTCCCTAGATACAATTGACGGCGATGACTCGGCGGAGGAGCACGACAAGAACGACACCGGTGAGGAGCAAAAGCTGCTCTCTAGACAACAGGTGGTCTATGTAGTCCTCGATATCTTCAGGTACTCCTTTTCTCTACATGGGTGCATGATCCTTGCACATAATGATTTGCTCATTTCCTCAGCAGTTTGTTGCTTCTCTATTGCATTGGAGACATGCACATATTTCATGTTTCTATATACATGGTGCACAACTGACCGAGCTTGGCTGGAGTTTTAAATCAAACACTATTTGCATTTTTTTACAAACATGTAAAGGAATAATAGTAAGCTGGATCTCTAGGACTTCCGTCAAATATCTTAGTCACTCCAACTATGAATTTACTTCTAAATCCGACATCATTCAAAATTTGGTGACGTGGTTTCCTAAGACATAGTGACACTTACACTTAGCGGG
The DNA here is from genome assembly GCF_019359855.2 of Lolium perenne. Taxonomy (NCBI): domain Eukaryota; kingdom Viridiplantae; phylum Streptophyta; class Magnoliopsida; order Poales; family Poaceae; genus Lolium; species Lolium perenne. The sequence goes on along the minus strand of NC_067250.2, from coordinate 91,207,584 downwards.
ATTATGCTTTGTAAGAACTACAGGTATGAACATACGCTCCGGATCGGCATAATAAAGCGAACTTTTCAGTCAATCAAATAGATATATTATGTCAGTATGAAAACTATGTGGACAAAAAATGTATTTTTAAACTAAAACACATATGAGGAATAAAAAATATAATGAAAATATCAACTTTGTTTACCATTGTTATTATAGTGAAAAAATACCATTGTCCAGGTAACACGGCTTATATGTATCAACATGCATAAAAAAAAATTAATATGAAAACTTACATAGGATCGAGTGCTTCGAGTAAAAAAAAAATTGCTGACAAGATTAGAACAAAGAAGATGTCTGAACTAGAAAAGTCAAAACATTAATAACCGAGGTGTGTTGAAGCGAAATATAAAATCAGTGGTTAACAGGGACAAATAAAAACATCTAAGGACCTTGTGGCATGTCTGACACTGGGCGGGGAAAATCGGCCACTGGCCGCCTATGTGCAATGTGTGCACCACATATATATCAACAAAAAAAAGGAAAGCTATGATAGGGATGCAACATTAAATTTCTAAAAAATATCAATTTTAATAAATCGTTTATTAAAAATATACATAATGTAAAAGAAAAATCTATGATAAAAGTCAGTGAAAGAAAATAGTTTTGTAGTTCTTAATGAACATATATTATATGTAAATAAATGCACTGCCTTACCGTCCAAGTGATGGTTGGTACCTACGACATAGTCAATAGTGTAGCTGCAATGCGGTCAATAGTAAAATGATTGTACAGTGCTTATGTGCAAGAAAAAAAAGTTAGGGTTAGAATTATCGATGTAATTTTTCTCTGAAATTTCAAAGAAAAGCTAGAAACGCATTATAAGTGGAAGAGAGAACTACATATTTGTAGAAAGTTAGGTAGATTTGTATGGAAAATCGGTGACCACTGTGGCATTGAACTTTGTTGTCATCTAAAAGATGGGTGCCAAAAAGTGGGAATTTTTCACAGTTGTCTAATAATGTTCTCTCAACATGCAAATATTGGATATAACTATTTTGTATATTGGTTATAATTACTTTATATATTATTCATCAAAGTTGTCTCCTTGCTATTAATATAAGAACCAATTGGGAGAGGTATACAAGAGCAATACATATTGGATTAAACAAAAGGGATATGGTAAAAACACTTATACATAATATTGAGTATTCTTACATTAAGTGTACTAAAAGTATAAAAGCATACCATAGAACCATCGTGTCAAATGTGCACGTAAATTCACCTCCCGCCGTCTGATTGGGAAACTATGAATATTGATATTGCAGAGGGTTATTCATCTTAAATGGTTGAAAGTTTGTCAATAATATATGTATAAGGAAGTCTTCAAAAATGTGAATACCATCAAAAAGAAATACTAACGTCGGAATAAAAACTATTCATACATTAATTTTATAAATTACAATGCTACAGATGATACCCTCGCATCTGCGAGGGCCACCCTGCTAGTTTATCATTAAAGTAACTACTTTGGTTATAGTTCTTTTTATAGTTAACTTTGGTTATAATGATGAATGGTTTCTCACCATATAAAGTATAGGTTTTGACTCTAAGGTTTTCTTAGGTTCTTTAATTTATGAAGTATAAATATGGTAGGATTCTACTTATGATCACCAAGTGGTTCACAAGTAAAGGTTGGAATATAAGCCTAGGGTTGCTTACTAGTTACCTCCCTATAATTTCATGTGGTGAATGACATCTACTTATCCTATTAGGGTTTAACTTTTCCTCACATACCTCCAGAGCATGATCATGAATTAGGCATGATCAACTTGTTCTTAATATCTCTACCTCAAGTTTTTAGGGTTTATGACTATCACTCAATTTATAATGATCAAGGTTTGGCTTCCTAAGTTATCTCTCAAGAATTAGGTTTCTCATTCCCAAGATTAAGTATTGTCTTGATCAACTAAGTATAGCACTTCTAATTTATCTTCTTGAATGGGACTACTATGGTTGCCTCTTGAATTTATACCCCAGGAGAATGCATGAGATATTATGTTAGGTTTCTACTTAATCAATGATGATATAATCATCTGGTATATGGTTAGTTCTCTCCCTCACATTCAAGTGTTGCCTCAACTACTTGAGTGTAATACCATAGCTTGGGCTCTCTTATAAAGGAATGGTTATTCTAAGGTTTATGGTGTACTCACAATATCTCAATAGGCATCAAGTCTAAAACTCCACTAGGCTATCTTGGTTGACTTAATCTCCTCCTTACTATATCAATTCATGGGTATGGTATTATTCCTTGTGATATTAGGTTATCTCACCACTTCAAGGGAAGTGGTTTACAACCTAATACTTTAGTTTAAAGGTTATTCTTTGTTCATTAATAGGTAAAGCTTGGATTAGTATGAATGGTTTCTCTCATTTTGGAAAGTCTTTAATACTAACCTGAGGTTAGGCTCCATAGAGATTGATGTGATCATCAATATCTATGATTAACATAAATGGTTTCTCTCTCTAGGGATTGTCTGGAATAATATACTAGGGTTTCTCTTTAAATGTGATGGTTTGAATACATGGATGTATATCCAAGGTTCAGTTCAAGGTTTATCATTGATCCTCTAATAAGTAACATAGAACTCTCACTTCTCTAGGGTTGGTGTATATTAATATGTAGTAGAGAGGAACATATATTTCTAGAGTTGATCTCCTTGTTATGTTTCCAAGAATAGAGTAAAATGGATACCATGAGGTTCATGGTAGGATCAAGGATTAGTTTTAAGACATGAAAAAGATAGGTAAGAATAGTTTCTCCATTTTATTGTTACTTGATTTGTATTTGAATAGATGTTCTTATGGTATGGCAAGGATTACCATATTATGATTTGTTATAAGATCAAGCAATGGATCATTGATTAAAGTGTTGTTGTGTTAGATTTAATTCCATTTGATCTAACCCCTTAGATCAAATCATCTCTACCCAAAACAAGGTTTTAGCAAAGTCACATTGAGGTTTATAGCGCTTGACTTGATGAGCTACTTCAATTCCACCAAGATCAAGTGAAACTTCGATTCTTGTATTGTTTTACTTTAAAGCGCGAAAATTCCCCAGATTTTCTATGCATGAATGCAATGCACACTTCTGTTTCCTCTATTTTTGTAACCCCATTACCTGGGATATTACTCGCGTTAGATTTGGGCTAAATATTGTATTCAATTGACCGCGGTCCAAGGGATGTCATGTTCAAAGAAACAAACAAAAAGAACGCCTGTTACTGGAAAAGGTTTTTTTTTTCACAAGTGTTTGCTGTACCTTTGAAAACATTTTTTTTTTTGCAATAAGTACCTTTGAAAACATTCATCTCAAAGAAAATAAAAGTAACCAATCTTTTCCAGGATGCAACAAGCTGAAGTTCACACTCATTTTGATTCTCGTACTAGTTGCTAAGAGCATCCCCACTCGTTGGTGCTCCCCACGCCCAAATCCGGCGAAATTTTCGTCCGGATTGGAGGAAGATTTGGCGTGGGGAGTAGTAGTTTCCCAGCCGCGTGCCCAGGCGAAGTCGACGATGCGAATTTAAAAAACGGAAACTTGACAAACTACGGCTAAAAACGGGTGAATATAGACTAAATTTAATGATATTTATTACATTACGGGTGGAGTTCATACATAGAGGCCGAATTCGACTATATTTCGAATTCGGCTAGGGGAATTCAAATGCTAATTTTAAAACACGGCGCTCTACATGCCGAAATGGCGGTAGAACACCGTGTAGTCGCCGCCGTCGTCGTCGGAGCCGTCGTCGTTGGCCTTCGGCTGCGCGGCCTGGCTGCTGCTGCCCTGGCCGGCGTCTCCCCACCCCGGGGATGGCTTGTACCAGTCGTCGTCGGAGGACTCGAGGTCGACGACGGGGACAGCGACGCCGGATGGAGGTGTCGCAGGACGGCGGTACCGCGCGACATCGTCGTTGGCGGTTGGAGCGGCGCGGGCGGCGAGTTGGCGTGCGGCGGCCAGGTCCAGCAGCCGCCGCTGCTGCTCCGCCTCCTCGCGCTCCCGATCGCGCTGGCCCCGATCCGGTGCGGCGTCGTCCGCGCGCTTCTCCTCCTCCATGTCGTGCAGCGACCTGGCGATCGCCTCCGCCATCGCGGCGTCCTCGCGCGCTTCGCCTCCTCCTCGGCGAGCTGGCTTGCGGCGGCCTCTTTCTTCGTCTTCTTCCGGCCGCTGCGCGGCGCGGAAGGCTGTTCTCGGATGACGAGGCGCCGCTGCTGCGCCCTACGGTCGCCGGCGGAGACGCCGGCTCCTTCTTGACGCGCACCGGCGTCGAAGGCGGCGTCGCCTCCTCCCTCTTCACCGGCGCCAAGGATGACCTTGACGCCGATCCGGAAGACGACGAGCTGGCAGCCATGCGCCGTGGCTGCCGGGCAGCTTCCCCGACGGCGGCTCGCCGATGCCCTCGATGCCGATAGAGGGCATCGTGAGCACCGGGAAGTTGCCGCCCTCGATGTGCGCGAGGACGTTCGCCAACGTCCTTCCGGCGCGCTCCACCACCGTCGGCGGCCCGCGGCGTTGTTGCGCGCAGCGGAGGCGGCGGGCCGTCGTAGGCCGCCGGCTCCGCTCCCACCGGCCCTGGAGGAAGTAGGAGTTCCACCGCGTGTAGTTCTCGGGGTGGTGGCGCGGGTCGGCGCGCTCCTCGTCGGTCATCGTCATCCTCGCCTCCTCGATGGCGACGTCGAGGGCATGGCCCCGCGGCGGCGGCGGGATTGGAACGCCGCCGGCCTTAGCCGCCGCCAGCCGCCTCCGGGAGGCCTCGTGTCCGGCGGGCGTGGGTACCCGCCTGGTGGAGGAGGTGCCCCTCCCACGCGTGGAGCGACCGGCGGGGGAAGCCGTTGTTGGCTGCGCCGTCGTCGTCGTAGAACGCCATCTTGAGAGTAGAGGGAGAGTGGAGGGAGAGTGGAGCACGGGGTATGCCTCGCGGCGAGCGGACCGGCGTATATAGGCGTGGCTGGCGCGGGGATTAAATGCCGCGTGGATTGCGACGCGTCCGCGACGAGCTGACCGGCGGCAGCCTTTAGTGCGCGCGGAAGACGATGCGTGCGCGGAAGACGACGACATTAACTCGCCGCGTGGCCGGCGAATGCAGACCGGCGGCAGGCTTTTACAGCGCGCGGAAGACGATGCGATGAGGACGACGATCGGTTTCTCTCGCCGACAAGTTGGGGCCACCAGACGCGCGGGAAGTTTCCTCGCCGTTTCGCGCGCTTTCGTTTCGTCCGGAGTCCCCGAGCGCTCCCCGGGGGGCCGGGGATGTCGTGGGATCGCCGGATGAATTTAGGCCCAAATCCGGACGAAAACGAGGAACCGGGGGCGCGACTGGACCGAATTACGCCGTCCGGATGGAAAAAACGCTCGCCGGGGGCCTGTTCGGGGGGACGAGTGGAGATGCTCTAAGATACGGTATCCTCAACATTCTGAGTTGCCAAGCTAAGGTAAATTCCACTATTGTCGTCCGCCGCGGTGCCGGCCGACCGCTGGTATGAATCCGTGAATGTCAGGCGTGATTTGTTTGACGGGTGAGGGTGAACGTCAACTGTCAGCGGACCAAATTTCAGTGATACCGACGTGTACTCTTGACTCACGCTCTCGAGCCGAGTCCAGGCACTTCACAGACGTCGTGGTTCGTGGATCACCGGAGCTCACAAATTTTGTGGAAGACGGAAGCTTGATCGGGTCAGATGAGCTGGCCCTTGTAAACTTGTCTTTAGAATAAACTGCGACCGACTCTAATATCGTCCCAAGAGGAGACTTGTTTGGCTCATACTTGTGACCAAATTGGGCAGGCTACGGTCGCTGCTACGGCCAGGAAACCCATGCACTATAGACGTCAGTGCACCAGCAAGTTCTCGCCGAACTCTTCGTAAGAGGTCTTTGTTTTCTGGAATTTGTAGCCAGTGATTCGTCTATACTTGCCTCATTGCCTGACAATTTTTTTGTTAGCTAGTGATTCTGCCCGGTAGCAGCGCGCTTGCGCACGTAACTGAGCCGTCACGGTGACATCACGGGACCAGTCCGTGTCGAGCTAGCAGCGAGCACCACACGGCCGGCGACAAGGACGTGTCCTTTTCGGTTGTACAGACTACAGACAGTCCCGCCGAAATCCCCATTGCGCGCATCGTCGCCACGTCCCAATGTCCCATCCGTCGCCTTCCGTCACGTAGGAGATCGATTAATCTCCTGTCATCACGCCTCGGACTATATTGTAGAGGGTGTGAACCAGGGGATGGCGTGAGAAAGGTTGTACGGAGCGCATGGGAATACAATCTGGACGACGGAACGGCGACGTCCATGCACACGATCGAGAGACGATCGAGTTACTGCGACAAAAGCAGGCGCGATATGAACACACCTTTCCCGCGTTCGCAGGAAAAAGATAGCACGAGAAACTGACGAGACATCGGGATTTCCGATAACCTATACGCACGGGCACGGCACCCTCTATACCGTTTCGACCATGGTCTGGAGTGATGGCAACCTCGCGATGCATGCTTATTTCCTGGCTGATCAACCAAACACACAATCGTCCAAACTTCAAAAAAAAAAAAAGACACAATCGTCCACGCACTGACGTTCCAAGCTGTTGAACAACGTTGTCAGTTGTCACGTACGCCGCGCGCGCTCGCAGTTCGTCCAAGCTCACGTTGAGATGACCTATCAGAAGGGCCGCGGCGTCACCGCCGTGAGTTTTTTTTTTCCTTATCCGACCCACGTTACCTACCCTGACAGTCTACTTTGCCTGCCCCACGCAATGCGCCAACGTATCCCACCTGCACGGGCACGGCACGGGCAACGGAGCAGTTCGTCCACCGGCGCCGCAGCCACCGACCGCGCGCCGTCATATTGGGACTCGCTTCAAGCCCGCATTTCGAACCAGCGGCCCTAGGCTCCATCGTCCGTGAACAGTAATGGAAAGTGTGCCATAAAAAAATTAAACATAATTTACATATATCGGACCCAAAAGTGAACCTAAAAGTCCACAAATCAAACAAAAAAAATAAGACAAAATGGTGCGCAAGCCGCCGCTCCTCTTCCTCGATGGCGCCGCCAACTTCTAGTCCTCCTCACCGAGGTCGATAAAAAACTGTGGCGGCTACGGCTAGACATTGGCCACCGGAGGAGGCGGTGGCGGGAGGTGCCAGCACCATCGTAGCCTGCTGCGAGAGATTGACGGCCTCATCGAGGCCAATCCACTTGGCACGCTCCTCCGCCTTGAGATGACCATCGCGTGCGCCATGGCCTCCTCCTCCATGAGCCGAGCGTCCTCTCCACCAGCTCGACGGCGAGGTCGTCGACCTCAGGCGACTACTTGACGCCACCCTGCATCCTAGGGGAATGCTAGCACCCACGAGAGCGGCTCCGCTTATTGGCTACCGTCCCAATGGTACCGCAACAAATCGCCCTGGGTGGGTCGCGGCATGGGGAAGTAGTACCCCAGCCAGTCCTCCAACGGCAACGTATCCTCGTCCTCCTTCACGGGAGCCGGTGGTGGTGGTGGCGGTAGTGCCTGTGTAATAACCCAGAACATAGGAACAATGAAGGGTAGATCTAGAAATGGGATGTGCATTTCATCGCAAAACGGGGGAAATTTTCGCGCCTTATTGCAACTAAACCTAAGAGGGATCGAGGTTCTCTCTCATTTTGCACTTAGGGTTAGGCAATGTGAGTTAGGGAAATTTCGACATGATCTCTTTTGTATCTTGTACTTTGAGGGAATGATTACATTTGATAAGTGTTAAACATTTAACTATAAACATCACACAATATAAACAATGAATTTAAAATTTCAAACATAAGATATAAATTCAAATCACTTTGAATTTCAAAGTGAATATCAAATAATATTTCATCAAGAATATAAACATTGCATAATACAAAGCTCATAAACCAAAACTTGAGCTTTATTAATCATCAACACAGAATACATAGTCTTTACAATATTTTTGATACAAGAATTGATGTATAATAATAAACAGAAATGAAAAAAAGAAAATTACAAGATTTTCCTAAACTAAAACCTAGACTAAATGCTTGAAGGACATCTTCTGGTCATACTCAACTTCAAAACCTGCAAAACAAATCACAAGTGCTAGACAGGATATTAAGTGTTAGAAATTCAGTTTGAACAGAGTGAAAAACATCACAGAAATTCAGTTTGGACAGTGAACACTGTCACTGCACACTTGTGCTTGTCCAAAACCTGGACAGCACAGGATAGGATCAGGCAGACCAAACCTGAGCAGCCACAGAGGGCTCAAGTTTCACCATAGCAAGGCTGTTGCTAGGCAAGCAACAGCAAGGCAAGCAAGGGGTGAGTCATAAAGTAAATGAGCTGGTGTGTCATGTCCAGGGATGAAGTAGAGGCCATATAAATAGCACACAAACCCTAGAACCATGTCAGTCGACCACATTTGCAAATCACCAGGTAAGGGTGAAGCAAGAACAAGCACAGTTCATCCAGTTCATAACCAAGAACAGAAACCAACAAAACCAACTTAGCCACCAGGAATCATGGTGACCTGAGAAGATCAACCAGAGATTGGAGGTGAAGGGCTGAGTACAGAAACCCCAAGTCTGCATCAACCAAATATTTCACACTAGGAGCTGGAACAAGGTATACCAAATACCTGGACAGATCCAATGGATTTGATCCATCACATATGCATGAAATAAGCATGGGAATGAGCAGATGCTCATATGGGTAGATCATCACTTGGTTTTCACCAAGGATTACTGCCAGTCAAAAGCTACTAAAAATAGAAAGCATCTAGGTACAAATCTTGTACACTGAAACTAGCACATATGCACAGATGCACACACTAGCCAGATTAGATGCACATATAGCACCAGTAGATGGCAAGGATTAGCAGCTAAGACTACACAGTAAATCCTAAGCTATGAACCATCAGTAAACCCTAGATTTTCATCAGGCAAGCATATTGGCATTCATCTCAAGGATGATTCCCAAATATGCAAGCAAAGGTTGAGTAGCCACAAGATCCAACTAAATAGGTGAGCAACCAATCAGTAGCAAGGCTACTGAGGTCTGATGTCTAGTTTCCCCCTCCTTTCCTGTAGACAGTGTTGGGCCTCCAAGAGCAGAGGTTTGTAGAACAGCAGCAAGTTTTCCCTTAAGTGGATCACCCAAGGTTTATCGAACTCAGGGAGGAAGAGGTCAAAGATATCCCTCTCATGCAACACTGCAACCACAAAGCAAGAAGTCTCTTGTGTCCCCAACACACCTAATAGGTGCACTAGTTCGGCGAAGAGATAGTGAAATACAGGTGGTATGAATAAGTAGTAGCAGTAGCAACGGTGCCAGAAAATAGCTTGCTGGCGTGTAGTTGATGGTGGTAGTATTGCAGCAGTAGTAACACAGTAAAACAGTAAACAAGCAGTAGTAACGCAGCAGTATTTAGGAACAAGGCCTAGGGATTAGACTTTCACTAGTGGACACTCTCAACATTGATCACATAACAGAATAGATAAATGCATACTCTACACTCTTGTTGGATGATGAACACATTGCGTAGGATTACACGAACCCTCAATGCCGGAGTTAACAAGCTCCACAATAATGCTCATGTTTAAGTAACCTTATAGTGTAAGATAGATGAATAGACTAAACCAAGTACTAACATAGCATGCACACTGTCACCTTCATGCATATGTAGGAGGAATAGATCACATCAATATTATCATAGCAATAGTTAACTTCGCAATCTACAAGAGATCATGATCATAGCATAAACCAAGTACTAACACGGTGCACACACTGTCACCTTTACACACGTGCAGGAGGAATAGAACTACTTTAATAACATTGCTAGAGTAGCACATAGATAAATTGTGATACAAACTCATATGAATCTCAATCATGTAAAGCAGCTCATGAGATCATTGTATTGAGGTACATAGGAGAGAGATGAACCACATAGCTACCGGTACAGCCCCGAGCCTCGATGGAGAACTACTCCCTCCTCATGGGAGCAGCAGCGGTGATGAAGATGGCGGTGGAGATGGCAGCGGTGTCGATGGAGAAGCCTTCCGGGGGCACTTCCCCGCTCCGGCAGCGTGCCGGAACAGAGACTCCTGTCCCCCAGATCTTGGCGTCGCGATGGCGGCGGCTCTGGAAGGTTTCTGTGGTTTTCGTCGAACGTCTCAGGGTTTTCGATCCAGGGGCTTTATATAGGCGAAGAGGCGGCGCAGGAGGGTCGAAGGGGCGACGACACCATAGGGCGGCGCGGCCAGGGCCTGGGCCGCACCGGCCTATGGTCTGGGGGCCCAGTGCCCCCCCTCTGGTCCTTCCCGGGTGTTCTGGATGCTTCCGGTGAAAATAGGAACTTGGGCGTTGATTTCGTCCGATTCCGAGAATATTTCGTTACTAGGATTTCTGAAACCAAAAACAGCAGAAAACAGGAACTGGCACTTCGGCATCTTGTTAATAGGTTGGTTCCAGAAAATGCACGAATATGACATAAAGTGTGCATAAAACATGTAGATAATATCAATAATGTGGCATGGAACATAAGAAATTATCGATACGTCGGAGACGTATCAGCATCCCCAAGCTTAGTTCTGCTCGTCCCGAGCAGGTAAAACGATAACACAGATAATTTCTGGAGTGACATGCCATCATAACCTTGATCATACTATTTGTAAAGCATATGTAGTGAATGCAGCGATCAAAACAATGGTAATGACATAAGTAAACAAATGAATCATAAAGCAAAGACTTTTCATGAATAGTACTTCAAGACAGGCATCAATAAGTCTTGCATAAGAGTTAACTCATAAAGCAATAAAGTCATAGTAGAGACATTGAAGCAACACAAAGGAAGATGAAGTTTCAGCGGTTGCTTTCAACTTATAACATGTGTATCTCATGGATATTGTCAACATAGAGTAATATAACAAGTGCAATATGCAAATATGTAGGAATCAATGCACAGTTCACACAAGTGTTTGCTTCTTGGGATGGAGAGAAATAGGTGAACTGACTCAACAATAAAAGTAAAAGAATGGTCCTTCAAAGAGGAAAGCATCGATTGCTATATTTGTGCTAGAGCTTCTATTTTGAAAACATAAAGAGAGCATAAAAATAAAGTTTTGAGAGGTGTATGTTGTTGTCAACGAATGGTAGCGGGTACTCTAACCCCCTTGCCAGACAAACCTTCAAAGAGCGGCTCCCATTTTATTTTATTTTTGGGTGGCACTCCTTCCAACCTTTCTTTCACAAACCATGGCTAACCGAATCCTCGGATGCCTGCCAACAATCTCATACCATGAAGGAGTGCCTTTTTATTTTAGTTTTATTATGATGACACTCCTCCCAACCTTTGCTTACACAAGCCATGGCTAACCGAATCCTTCGGGTGCCGTCCAACAATCACATACCATGGAGGAGTGTCTATTTTTGTTAATTAATTTGGGACTGGGAATCCCATTGCCAGCTCTTTTTGCAAAATTATTGGATAAGCGGATGAAGCCACTAGTCCATTGGTGAAAGTTGCCCAACAAGATTGAAAGATAAACACCACATACTTCCTCATGAGCTATAAAACATTGACACAAATCAGAGGTGATAAATTTTGAATTGTTTAAAGGTAGCACTCAAGCAATTTACTTTGGAATGGCGGAGAAATACCATGTAGTGGGTAGGTATGGTGGACACAAATGGCATAGTGGTTGGCTCAAGTATTTTGGATGCATGAGAAGTATTCCCTCTCGATATAAGGTTTAGGCTAGCAAGGCTTATTTGAAACAAACACAAGGATGAACCGGTGCAGCAAAACTCACATAAAAGACATATTGTAAACATTATAAGACTCTACACCGTCTTCCTTGTTGTTCAAACTCAATACTAGAAATTATCTAGACCTTAGAGAAACCAAATATGCAAACCAAATTTTAGCATGCTCTATGTATTTCTTCATTAATGGGTGCAAAGTATATGATGCAAGAGCTTAAACATGAGCACAACAATTGCCAAGTATCACATTACCCAAGACATTTATAGCAATTACTACATGTATCATTTTCCAATTCCAACCATATAACAATTTAACGAAGAAGAAACTTCGCCATGAATATTAAAAGCTAAGAACACATGTGTTCATATGCACCAGCGGAGCGTGTCTCTCTCCCACTCAAGCATGATGTAATCCAATTTATTCAAACAAAAACAAAAACAAAAGCACACAGACGCTCCAAGTAAAGCACATAAGATGTGACCGAATAAAAATATAGTTTCAGGGGAGGAACCTGATAATGTTGTCGATGAAGAAGGGGATGCCTTGGGCATCCCCAAGCTTAGACGCTTGAGTCTTCTTGATATATGCAGGGGTGAACCACCGGGGCATCCCCAAGCTTAGAGCTTTCACTCTTCTTGATCATAGTATATCATCCTCCTCTCTTGACCCTTGAAAACTTCCTCCACACCAAACTCGAAACAACTCATTAGAGGGTTAGTGCACAATAAAAATTAACATATTCAGAGGCGACACAATCATTCTTAACACTTCCGGACATTGCATAATGCTACTGGACATTAATGGATCAAAAAAATTCATCCAACATAGCAAAAGAGGCAATGCGAAATAAAAGGCAGAATCTGTCAAAACAGAACAGTTCGTATTGACGAATTTTAAAATGGCACCAGACTTGCTCAAATGAAAATGCCCAAATTTAATGAAAGTTGCGTACATATCTGAGGATCATGCACGTAAATTGGCTTAATTTTCTGAGCTACCTACAGGGAGGTAGACCCAGATTCGTGACAGCAAAGAAATCTGGAACTGCGCAGTAATCCAAATCTAGTACTTACTTTTCTATCAACGGCTTTACTTGGCACAACAAAACACAAAACTAAGATAAGGAGAGGTTGCTACAGTAGTAAACAACTTCCAAGACACAAAAATAAAACAAGGTACTGTAGCAAAATAACACATGGGTTATCTCCCAAGAAGTTCTTTTCTTTATAGCCATTAAGATGGGCTCAGCAGTTTTAATGATGCACTCGCAAGAAATAGTATTTGGAGCAAAAGAGAGCATCAAGAGGCAAATACAAAACACATTTAAGTCTAACATGCTTCCTATGCATAGGAATCTTGTAAATAAACAAGTTCATGAAGAGCAAAGTAACAAGCATAGGAAGATAAAACAAGTATAGCTTCAAAAATTTCAGCACATAGAGAGGTGTTTTAGTAACATGAAAATTTTTGCAACCTTATTTTCCTCTCTCATAATAACTTTCAGTAGCAACATGAGCAAACTCAACAATATAACTATCACATAAAGCATTCTTATCATGAGTCTCATGCATAAAATTATTACTCTCCACATAAGCATAATCAAGTTTATTAGTTGTAGTGGGAGCAAATTCAACAAAGTAGCTATCATTATTATTCTCATCATCAAATGTAGGAGGCATATTGTATTCATAATCAAATTCACTCTCCATAGTAGGTGGAACCAAAAGACCACTATCATTATAATCATCATAAATAGGAGGCAAAGTATCATCAAAGTAAATTTTCTCCTCAATGCTTGGGGGACTAAAAAGATCATGCTCATCAAAACCAGCTTCCCCAAGCTTAGAATTTTCCATATCATTAGCAACAATGGTATTCAAAGTGTTCATACTAACATGTTCCATGGGTTTTTTAACTTTCGGATCAAACCATCCATGTCTTAAATCAGGAAATAGAGTAAAAAGCTCATTGTTGTCCATTATGCCTTACTAGTGTAAACAAGAAACAAAAAGTTGCAATTGCAGGATCTAAAGGAAATAGCTTTGAGTACTTACAACAACGAAAAATAGCTTGGTAGCCGAGGTCCGGAGTGTGAGTACCTTTTACCTTTCCTCCCCGGCAACGGCGCCAGAAAATAGCTTGATGTCTACTTTCCCCCTCCTTTCCTGTAGACAGTGTTGGGCCTCCAAGAGCAGAGGTTTGTAGAACAGCAGCAAGTTTTCCCTTAAGTGGATCACCCAAGGTTTATCGAACTCAGGGAGGAAGAGGTCAAAGATATCCCTCTCATGCAACCCTGCAACCACAAAGCAAGAAGTCTCTTGTGTCCCCAACACACCTAATAGGTGCACTAGTTCGGCGAAGAGATAGTGAAATACAGGTGGTATGAATAAGTAGTAGCAGTAGCAACGGTGCCAGAAAATAGCTTGCTGGCGTGTAGTTGATGGTGGTAGTATTGCAGCAGTAGTAACACAGTAAAACAGTAAACAAGCAGTAGTAACGCAGCAGTATTTAGGAACAAGGCTTAGGGATTAGACTTTCACTAGTGGACACTCTCAACATTGATCACATAACAGAATAGATAAATGCATACTCTACACTCTTGTTGGATGATGAACACATTGCGTAGGATTACACGAACCCTCAATGCCGGAGTTAACAAGCTCCACAATAATGCTCATGTTTAAGTAACCTTATAGTGTAAGATAGATCAATAGACTAAACCAAGTACTAACATAGCATGCACACTGTCACCTTCATGCATATGTAGGAGGAATAGATCACATCAATATTATCATAGCAATAGTTAACTTCGCAATCTACAAGAGATCATGATCATAGCATAAACCAAGTACTAACACGGTGCACACACTGTCACCTTTACACACGTGCAGGAGGAATAGAACTACTTTAATAACATTGCTAGAGTAGCACATAGATAAATTGTGATACAAACTCATATGAATCTCAATCATGTAAAGCAGCTCATGAGATCATTGTATTGAGGTACATAGGAGAGAGATGAACCACATAGCTACCGGTACAGCCCCGAGCCTCGATGGAGAACTACTCCCTCCTCATGGGAGCAGCAGCGGTGATGAAGATGGCGGTGGAGATGGCAGCGGTGTCGATGGAGAAGCCTTCCGGGGGCACTTCCCCGCTCCGGCAGCGTGCCGGAACAGAGACTCCTGTCCCCCAAATCTTGGCGTCGCGATGGCGGCGGCTCTGGAAGGTTTCTGTGGTTTTCGTCGAACGTCTCAGGGTTTTCGATCCAGGGGCTTTATATAGGCGAAGAGGCGGCGCAGGAGGGTCGAAGGGGCGACGACACCATAGGGCGGCACGGCCAGGGCCTGGGCCGCGCCGGCCTATGGTCTGGGGGCCTAGTGCCCCCCCTCTGGTCCTTCCCGGGTGTTCTGGATGCTTCCGGTGAAAATAGGAACTTGGGCGTTGATTTCGTCCGATTCCGAGAATATTTCGTTACTAGGATTTCTGAAACCAAAAACAATGAAAACAGAACGGCACTTCGGCATCTTGTTAATAGGTTAGTTCCAGAAAATGCACGAATATGACATAAAGTGTGCATAAAACATGTAGATAATATCAATAATGTGGCATGGAACATAAGAAATTATCGATACGTCGGAGACGTATCAAGGTCACATCACACTTAGCATCAATTAAAATAAAGCCAAATATATCACATCATTATCCAGGAATGGATTCAGATTCAATTGCTTGCCAGATAATCATGAACAGCTAAGTCATTTGCAAGCAAATCATTTAAATCATTACTGCATAAGCAGTTCATCATAATTTAATTAATACAAGCATGAATTTATCACAGATCCATGCTTAGCACTGACAGTAGCACACTATTAAGCAACACAATTTACTCACTGCACCATAACCACTAGAGCAAGTCCAGTAGCTTAAGTAAGCAAGAGCATAGTGATGCTTGAGCATCAGCATCACAAGATAATTGAATCACTTAGTCACAGTATTAGCCAGTAAGCTATCACTGATAATTGAATTGATCAAATGGATCAATTATAGCAAGCCAAGCTACACAGAGAGGTTAGCCAACAAGCAAGGAATGATCCAATGGATCATTGGCTTGCATAGGAAGCACTGAAGCATATCACAGGCACCACTGGCACACACACAAGTGTCACTGATGCATCACAAATACACCTAGACAAGCAAGTATGATATCCCAGTAAGAATAAGCAAGCCACAGTCAAGCATAGCATGGCATAGCTAGCTTTTGAGCAAGCACAACAGAGCATGGCAAGTACAGAGCATGCTATGAGCAGCAGAGAAGCAAGCACAGCATAGATAGCAAGCAAATCGACATGTGCCAGTACCAGTAACTGGTAATTTGGCCATGAGCTTGCAGTAAACAGAAGCACAGGCAAATTGCATAGCAATAACATGGCTCTGCGTGATCACAAGATCACCAGAGAGCAACAGAGCATGAAGAGGAAGAAGAACAGTGGCAAGGGAGGCGCACAGAAGAGAAGGAAGAGATGCAACACTTACTTGCGCCTGGAAGCAGAAGCTAGGGCATGGCGAGGCAGTGCTCGCGCGGCCCTAACAGCTGCAAGTCCAGGGTAGGCGCCGACGTTACGCCGGCGAACCCAAACACGAACCAACATCACCGTAGCAAGCACCTGAGGCGACGGCACGAGTACTGCGAGCAGCACCCGCGCCAGGTCAACCCTAGGAGCGTACCCATCGTCGGCAAGGACGAGATCTCGCCGGAGTTCGTCGAGGCGAATCTCCACGAGATCCAGAACGGAGGCGATTCGCCAGTAGAGGAAGCAAAAGTGAAAAACCACGCGGACAGATCGATAGATCTGCACGCGGCGGTTCCAAATCGGTAGGTGGCTACGGCGGGGAAGCTCGGAGATGGCCGGAGCGAGGCGGCGGCCATGGCGGCGACGCCATCGCCAGAGCGTCGCGAGAGATTAGGGTTAGAGGTGAACGAGAGAGAGAGGGCCAAGTGAGTGAGAGACGTGGGCCGTTCGGCGCCACCGAACCCAAAAGGGATTAGCCTTATTGGGCCGTCCCTGGGTTTAGGTAAATGGGCTGGGCCCAATATGGGTCCAGGGGGGTATTTTGGTCTTTTAACATTTAATAAAAAGCCAAAACTTTACCAAATTTTAATAAATCAAATACAACTCTAAAAATCCATTAAAAATTGGATTAATAAATGAAAAATAAACCTTAACAAGAATAAAATATGAAATGGAATTTATGAAACAAATTCAAAATTATGAATTTTCAGAATTTAAATAATAACTTGGAATTTTAAACTATTATTTCCTTGTATTTAAAAATTCAAGGAAAAATCTCAAATAAGTTCAAATACTTATTTTCAAAACATTTCAAAATGAAATTCTAATATTCCAAGTCATTTCTATTGAAAAGGGTATTTTTCCAAGAAAAATACTATATTCCTTTTTATTCCAAAAACTATAGAGGTAACTCTATAATTTCAAATTATTTTTGGAATGACTAAGGAAATCATCAAGTAAAATAGTTTTACTTTGAATTGTTGTACTTTGTGTGAATTACAATGATTAATACTTTTAAATCAATTGTAAATTACTGTCAAAGACATAAATCTTAAACGCAACCCTAAATTGATATAACTCAGAGGGGTAAAGGGATTCAACATAAAATAATACATCCATGATTGCATTATTTGGATTTTATAACATTGTCCTTACCGGACAATGATGCTTCTTACAGAACCCGAGGTCCAGGTTCCATCAACTGCATTGAACTGCACTATCTCGCAGTCCACAGGCAAGTTCACCCTTGCTCATGTCAACTTGAGTATTTTTTACTACTTTAATGCAAAGCTATATACTTATCATTCCTGCATCGCAAATAAAATGTTACTTTCCAACTATGAATATGACTATGTGGCTGGCAATGGAACCATGGTATGTGTTGATATGGTGGAGGTTCCATTGCAATGGGTTATATCACCCTAGGATTAAATTACCAATGCCGTCCAGTGATTCTAGCGCCGTACAAATCGCGTTGACCATGAGATCTATAATGGCTCTGGGGAAGCCAGTCGTATCTTTTCCCTTCTGCACGCCAACGGATTGGTAGAGCCGGCGGGGTGTTGGAGGCACTGCCGTAGGTTGGGATAGCCTTTTAAATCCCCATCCATTAGTGATGATGGCTCTACGATCTATGAAGGATTGTCCGGAGTACACCATGAGTAAAGCCGTATTATCGGGGGAAGTCTACTGGAGGTGTACGGTTGGACAAAAGGGTGGGTTTGCAGTCGCGGAGAAGGCGGTGTGGGCTTGGATCTTTATACCTGGCCTCACACCAAAGGAAGTGTGAACGGGGGCAAGTCCCTGCGGATGGCAAAAAGGGTGAGATCTCTTGTGGGAAAAGTAACGCACCTCTGCAGAGTGTATCAAATTGTGGCTGTCACTCCTTGTTCCGGGAAGGAATCGCGAACGCGGCAGGAAAGGAACTCCACGAAGTTCTAGTCAACCTGTGAAGACTGACGGGCATAGTTTTCATAATAAAAGCAACCTTTTGAAGAAATGATTTCAAAACATGCATTGACCTGCGATTTCCTGATCAATGGTCGTAGCTAGTGCATCAAACACCTTTTTATTCTTTTAGAACTTGCTGAGTACCCCTGTACTCACTTTCTTTCGACACCCTTGCTAGATCGTGATCCGGAAGTGGAGGCCATCAACGATGGAGCACCGGGGAAGTTACGAGCTGGTCTACGAAGAACCTGATCTTACCGGCGGAGTGGAAGGCGTAGACTATGGGATAGTCTACGGACCAGATGACACGGAGGTGGAGGAGTAGTGACATACCCTAGCATCATAGAGCCGAGCAACGTAGAACGTACTTAAATAAGTTGTTGAGCTCTCTTTATATTTGTTATGAGTTGTAATCGTACTTAAGTAGTATCTTAGGGTGTTCTCATAGGACCTGTGAGAATACCAACTTGTTAAGACAATGTTTGTAATAAAGTATGGAGTGTTATGACCTGCAATGTTTCTGTTGTACCACTCTGAGGGATATGGCAAATTGTGAAGAAGTCCCTTCGCAAAGATCATATCAACGACTTGTATACTACAACATGCAGTGGTATCTTTGGATCACCGCAGCTGGTATCAGAGCAAATGTTGCGACCTTAGGTTGGAAAAACCTAGTATAGGGAAGAAACCTGTAGGAGTCTAGTAGAAATAGTAAAGGATTCTCTAGAAATATGGTGATTATTCACTTGAGAATAGCAAAACCATATATTTTAGTGCGATAATTCTTTATTATAGCTATTATGATGCATTATCACTACTAATATTCTGCTTTTGTATACAGCCATAATGGCGAATACTTTTCCTAAGAGGACTTTGAGGAAGGTTGAGGGATGGCTTGGTGATTATGATGGACCAATAACAGCTCTCCTGTGTGGGATGCTGAAGGAACTTCATTGTGATCCACGGATACCTGTTATCAAGTATACCTACTATGATGGGGAAATCCTAGCCAAGTGCAGAGTATCGGTCCAACTACCGGAAAAACTGCTGATGAGTCGTATAATGCCATACGGAGAAGCCAAAACTATCACCACAGCCTACCACATGGGCCTATTCAAGGCAATCCTTGAGATAAGGCAGCACAAGTCGCAGAACTGCTATGTTCGTAGTTTTCTCATATACCTCATGCCGAGGAAGATGAGGATCCCACTCTGAATCATTTGGTATTAGCACACGAAGTCCTGAAGCTGCAGCACAAAGACATGGATAGTCAGTAAGTCTTTATTGACCACGATGTACCTTTTACACATGAAGATGAGAGGTGAGATTGACCACATGCTAGCTGAGTTCACGGACCCTGATAAAGTCCAAACTCGGATGAGTGATTTGAGGGCACAACCACAACATACTACACCTTTCTTTAGCCTAGACAACTATGTAGATTTGAGTGACCAGTTATCCCATAAAGATCCACTCACACCCAACTTTGTTCCACATTATCCACATGTGTCAGCATCATATGAGTCTGGATATGGGGGAGATGATTCCAGGAACCTAAACTGCTCGGAGTCACCAATCGAGAATTCGACTGGTTGGCGTTTCGGGGAAACATTTGGAGATGAAGGAGAACCCATCACTTGTGAGTCAGAGGATGAAGGAGGCGCGGTTAACCAGAATGTTAACCAAAGCTTTGGGCATGAAGAGAAAGACACCAACTCCATTTCTTTAGATTTGGAGATGGGGTTACCCAAAACATCCCAGTACGTCGTAGGTGAGAGTTCTGGAACCAAGAAAAAGAAGAAGAAGAAGATGAGGGGTCAAGTGAATAGGAATCCTCCAT
This sequence comes from Lolium perenne, assembly GCF_019359855.2. Lineage (NCBI taxonomy): Eukaryota > Viridiplantae > Streptophyta > Magnoliopsida > Poales > Poaceae > Lolium > Lolium perenne. Next base: position 91,187,424 of record NC_067250.2, on the reverse strand, counting down.
GGATGACAGGAGAAGATGAGCTGTATCCCACTGGGGATATATATGAGTCTTTATCTAGTTACTTTGGCATGACAGATCTTTGTCTCGGCACTTCGTCCGATTCAGACTACATACCTACGGGAAGAACCTTCATTCCAGACGGTGTTCGGAGGACAAACCGCTGTACCGGATGGACCCCAGGGATGTACGCGGAGGCGAGTTATGATGACGAGGAGTAGAGCTCCGAGGAAGAATAAAGTAATCTAGGTGGTATTGTAATAGAGCGTATTTTAAATTCCCGTTGGCTTGGGCTTTGAGCCAAATAAGTGGTTTATATGTACCACATGTAATATAAGTTTGTGAGTGTGTTATGTATTATACAAAGTATATGCATAATAAATGTTTGTTTTGTATTTGCTTCTTGATTTCATTGTGTGACTAGTTCTGGGCATTGAGTTGAGCTCAGAAAGCATTTGCATGGTGTAATTATGAGTAATCGCTCTTTGTTACAGGACTAGGGGGAAATTGCGTTAGTAGAAACCGAAGAGGCTCGCAGAGAGCGGGAAGCAAGAGAGAAAGAGGAGGCAGATGCAGCAGCTAGAGCAGAGAATGCACCACCACCACCACACCCAATGATGCACCCAGACTTCCAACAGTATATGAGGTCAATGGAGGAAGATAGGAGGCGTTACCAGGAAAGCCAGAGCAAGAACATGCAAGATTTCTTTACCCACGTCATCAATGATAGGGGTAATGAAGGCAAGGGAGTAACACTATCGGACTTCCAAAACACAAGACCACTACCATTTACATCAGCTCCAGAACCAATGGACGCTGAAGATTGGCTTATGGACACGGAATGGAAGCTGAAGACCGTTGGTTGCAACGATGAGGAGAAGATCAGATATACCACTTATCTGTTGTCAGGACCAGCAGCGTCATGGTGGGAGAATCTTGTAGCAGTACACCCTCCAGATAAGGTGTTCACCTGGGAGGAGTTCAAGAAGAAGTTTCGGGATGCTCATGTTCCGGACAGTGTGGTGGAGCTGAAGAAGAGGGAGTTTGACGAACTACGACAGAATACTGCACCCATCATGCAGTATGTTCGGGATTTCAACAGGTTATCCAGGTATGCACCTGAGGATGTAGATACAGAGGAGAAGCGGAAGAAGCGGTTCATGAAAGGCATGAATCCATACATGAAGATGCAACTGAGGTTGGCACGGACTGCCGAATTCCAGGAACTGATTGACTCGGCAATCACTTTCGAGGATGATTATAGGCAAGTCCAGGAGGACAGAAGGAAGAGGGCTCGTATAGAGCCAAGGAAGTACCCAATCAGTAAACCAACACCTGATCGGAGTTTCAAACCCCGATACAGACCTACTACTGGTAATCAATACAATCGGGGAGGTCAGAATCAGAATCCAATCAGCCAAATCATCTGCAACAACTGTGGCCTAAAGGGTCATTTGCAGAAGGATTGTCAGAAACCCAGAATCATTTGTTATGGTTGTGGGAAGGAAGGACACATCAAGCCGGAGTGTCCAAACAAGGCGTCGTGGAGCGGACAGAGCTCTGGAGGACGAGGTGGAAACAACAACAACAACAACAACAACCGCAACAACAACAACAACAACCGCAACTACAACTACAACAACAAGAGGGGAAAGCCTTATGGAAAGTTGAATTGCACATCTTTGGAACAAGCGGAAGAGTCGGATCAAACAGTCTTAGGTACGCTAAGCATTCTTACTCATCCTGGCAAAGTATTATTTGATACTGGAGCAACCACATCATTTCTTGCATTGGAGTTTGTGGAAAAATTCAGGCTTAGATGTTCTAAGTTAGAAACTCCTATAACTGTTCTATCCGCGGGGGGAACGATCTTAGTAACCCACGTGAAAGAAGCACAAGTCCTAACCATATGTGACTGTGTGTATTTCGCGGACCTATTCATCATACCCATGAAGGACATATCAGTCATCCTAGGGATGGATTGGTTGACAGAAAATGGAGCGGTGATTAACTGTGGAGACAAAACAGTATCACTTCGCAACTCCATCGGAGGTCGAATAGTGTTCCAAGGAGATAAGTACAGTGAGTTGGAGATTGGATTGGAACTCAATAGTCTGAAGGAGATGAGAATTGAAGATATTCCTATAGTGAATGAGTTTAAGGATGTATTTCCTAAGGAACTACCGGGAATGCCACCCGATAGAGAGATAGAATTCACAATCGATCTGATTCCAGGCACAGCACCAATAGCACAACCATCATATAAGATGGGGCCAAAGGAATTAGTGGAACTGAAAGCTTAGATTGATGAGTTAGAACAAAAGGGATTCATTCAAGAAAGTGTATCACCATGGGGTACACCAGTTATTTTTGTGGATAAAAGAGATGGAGGAAAGAGAATGTGTGGAGATTACAGAAATTTGAACAATGTAACTATCAAGAACAAGTATCCTTTACCTAGAATCCAAGACCTTTTTGATCAAGTTCAAGGAGCGGGAGTCTTCTCGAAGATAGATTTAAGGTCAGGATACCATCAAATCAAGATCAAGAAGGAGGATGTACCAAAAACAGCATTCGTATCAAGGTATGGACACCATGAATACTTGGTTGTACCATTTGGACTAACAAATGCACCAGCAATTTTCATGAATTTGATGAACAAGATATTCATGAAGTACTTGGACAAGTTTGTGATAGTATTCATAGATGATATTCTAATCTATTCCAAAGATAAAGAAGAACATGCCAAGCATTTGAAGATAGTTCTGCAAACTTTGAGGGAACATCAGCTATATGCGAAGTTTAGCAAGTGCAAATTTTGGTTAGATAGTGTTGAATTTCTTGGACATGTCATAACCAAAGAAGGCATAGCGGTGAATCCAACCAAGGTTCAGTCCGTATTGGAATGGAAATCACCTAAAAATGCTAAGGAAATACGAGGATTTCTTGGTATGGCAGGCTACTATCGGAGATTCATAGAGGGATTTTCGAAGATTGCAGGACCGATGACCAAGTTACTCAAGAAAAATACTCCATTTGTGTGGACTGATGAGTGTGAAGCCAGCTTCCAAACACTCAAAGATAAGTTAACCACATCACCGGTGTTAGCAGTTCCTGAACCTGGAAAGGATTACACGGTGTATTGTGATGCTTCCAAGAATGGACTTGGATGTGTTCTTATGCAAGATCGGAAGGTCATAGCTTATGGATCAAGACAGTTGAAACCACATGAACACAACTACCCAGTACATGATCTCGAGTTAGCGGCAGTTGTGTATGCTCTGAAGAGTTGGAGACAATTTCTATATGGATCCAAGTGTGAGTTATACACCGATCACAAAAGTTTGAAATATTTCTTCACCCAGAAGGAATTAAACATGAGACAAAAGAGATGGTTAGAGTTGATTAAGGATTACGACCTTAAGATCAACTATACACCAGGCAAAGCTAATGTAGTAGCAGATGCCCTAAGTAGGAAGAGTACGGAGAATCAACCTACGGAATGGGAGATTCCAAAGGAACTTCGGAAAGAGTTAGAGGAGGCTCAGATTTTATTTATTCAAGGTGATGATAAGGGAAGTATAGCAACCATGAGGATTATGGATGAGATGTATTCAGATTTGAAATATGAGATTATCCGAAAGCAAGCGGATGATTTGTTCATCCAAGAGGAAATCAAGAGGATTGGAGAAGGAAGACCATCGGAATTCCATCTAGGGGATTTTGATTCATTATACTTCCAGAAAAGAATCTGTGTACCAGATGATCCAGAAGTGAAGTCAATCATATTAAAGGAAGCACATGAAACCCCTTATTCAATACATCCGGGAAGTACTAAGATGTATATGGATTTGAAGGAGATGTTCTGGTGGAACAACATGAAAAGAGAAATAGCACAATATGTCTCGGAATGTCATACATGTCAACGAGTGAAGGCAGAGCATCAGAGTCCTGCGGGATTACTCAAACCACTAGAGATACCGGAATGGAAATGGGATGAAATCGGAATGGATTTTGTTACTGGTCTACCAATGACTAGTAAGAAGAAGGATATGATATGGGTAATAGTGGACAGGCTTACCAAGAGTGCTCATTTCATAGCCGTAAACACAAAAGATACTGCAGAAAAGCTTGTGGATATATATGTGAAAGAGATTGTGAGTAAGCATGGAGTACCAAAGAAGATAGTTTCAGATAGAGGTTCAATTTTCACATCAGCATTTTGGAAACGACTACAAGAAGCTTTGGGATCCAAATTGGATTTCAGTACAGCATATCATCCACAAACCGGAGGACAAACCGAAAGAACCAATCAGATACTTGAGGACATGCTTAGAGCTTGTGCTCTGAACTTTGGAGGCTCATGGGAGGACCATTTACCTCTAGCGGAGTTCTCATATAACAACAGTTATCAGAGTAGCATTCAGATGGCACCGTACGAAGCATTGTACGGAAGAAAGTGTCGATCACCAATTTGTTGGTTTGAAACCGGAGAAAACAAGGAGTTTACACTGGACTACATCAAGGAGAGACAAGAAGTCATCGAGGTGATCCGGGATAGACTCAAAATAGCTCAGAGTCGTCAGAAGAGTTACGCCGACTTAAAGAGAAGAGATTGGGAACCGAAAGTGGGAGACATGGTTTATTTAAAGGTTAGCCCAATGAAAGGACTTAAGAGGTTCGGAGTGAAAGGAAAGTTAAGTCCTCGATATATTGGACCATTTAAGATACTCAGTCAGAATTGAGGAACAGCTTTTGAGTTGGAATTACCGGCACAACTAAGTCAAGTTCATAATGTGTTTCATGTTTCACAACTCAGAAAGTGTTTGAAGGCACCAGATGATCCCATTACATATGAAGAAATAGAATTGCAATCTGACTTAACTTATGTGGAAAGACCAGAAAAGATCTTAGAAGTACAGTGGAAGAAGTTAAGAAACAGAGCAATCAAATACTGCAAAGTTCAATGGCAACATCATCCTGAGCGAGAAGCAACTTGGGAGACGGAAGAAGAATTAAGGAAGTCTTACCCCGAAATGTTCAGGTACCAATCTTAACTTCGGGACGAAGTTTCTGTTAAGGGGGAGAGGCTGTAATAACCCAGAACATAGGAACAACGAAGGGTAGATTTAGAAATGGGATGTGCATTTCATCGCAAAACGGGGGAAATTTTCGCGCCTTATTGCAACTAAACCTAAGAGGGATCGAGGTTCTCTCTCATTTTGCACTTAGGGTTAGGCAATGTGAGTTAGGGAAATTTCGACATGATCTCTTTTGTATCTTGTACTTTGAGGGAATGATTAAATTTGATAAGTGTTAAACATTTAACTATAAACATCACACAATATAAACAATGAATTTAAAATTTCAAACATAAGATATAAATTCAAATCACTTTGAATTTCAAAGTGAATATCAAATAATATTTCATCAAGAATATAAACATTGCATAATACAAAGCTCATAAACCAAAACTTGAGCTTTATTAATCATCAACACATAATACATAGTCTTTACAATATTTTTGATACAAGAATTGATGTATAATAATAAACAGAAATGAAAAAAAGAAAATTACAAGATTTTCCTAAACTAAAACCTAGACTAAATGCTTGAAGGACATCTTCTGGTCATACTCAACTTCAAAACCTACAAAACAAATCACAAGTGCTAGACAGGATATTAAGTGTTAGAAATTCAGTTTGAACAGAGTGAAAAACATCACAGAAATTCAGTTTGGACAGTGAACACTGTCACTGCACACTTGTGCTTGTCCAAAACCTGGACAAAGACAGGATAGGATCAGGCAGACCAAACCTGAGCAGCCACAGAGGGCTCAAGTTTCACCATAGCAAGGCTGTTGCTAGGCAAGCAACAGCAAGGCAAGCAAGGGGTGAGTCATAAAGTAAATGAGCTGGTGTGTCATGTCCAGGGATGAAGTAGAGGCCATATAAATAGCACACAAACCCTAGAACCATGTCAGTCGACCACATTTGCAAATCACCAGGTAAGGGTGAAGCAAGAACAAGCACAGTTCATCCAGTTCATAACCAAGAACAGAAACCAACAAAACCAACTTAGCCACCAGGAATCATGGTGACCTGAGAAGATCAACCAGAGATTGGAGGTGAAGGGCTGAGTACAGAAACCCCAAGTCTGCATCAACCAAATATTTCACACTAGGAGCTGGAACAAGGTATACCAAATACCTGGACAGATCCAATGGATTTGATCCATCACATATGCATGAAATAAGCATGGGAATGAGCAGATGCTCATATGGGTAGATCATCACTTGGTTTTCACCAAGGATTACTGCCAGTCAAAAGCTACTAAAAATAGAAAGCATCTAGGTACAAATCTTGTACACTGAAACTAGCACATATGCACAGATGCACACACTAGCCAGATTAGATGCACAGATAGCACCAGTAGATGGCAAGGATTAGCAGCTAAGACTACACAGTAAATCCTAAGCTATGAACAATCAGTAAACCCTAGATTTTCATCAGGCAAGCATATTGGCATTCATCTCAAGGATGATTCCCAAATATGCAAGCAAAGGTTGAGTAGCCACAAGATCCAACTAAATAGGTGAGCAACCAATCAGTAGCAAGGCTACTGAGGTCACATCACACTTAGCATCAATTAAAATAAAGCCAAATATATCACATCATTATCCAGGAATGGATTCAGATTCAATTGCTTGCCAGATAATCATGAACAGCTAAGTCATTTGCAAGCAAATCATTTAAATCATTACTGCATAAGCAGTTCATCATAATTTAATTAATACAAGCATGAATTTATCACAGATCCATGCTTAGCACTGACAGTAGCACACTATTAAGCAACACAATTTACTCACTGCACCATAACCACTAGAGCAAGTCCAGTAGCTTAAGTAAGCAAGAGCATAGTGATGCTTGAGCATCATCATCACAAGATAATTGAATCACTTAGTCACAGTATTAGCCAGTAAGCTATCACTGATAATTGAATTGATCAAATGGATCAATTATAGCAAGCCAAGCTACACAGAGAGGTTAGCCAACAAGCAAGGAATGATCCAATGGAACATATGCTAGCATATGAAGCACTGAAGCATATCACAGGCACCACTGGCACACACACAAGTGTCACTGATGCATCACAAATACACCTAGACAAGCAAGTATGATATCCCAGTAAGAATAAGCAAGCCACAGTCAAGCATAGCATGGCATAGCTAGCTTTTGAGCAAGCACAACAGAGCATGGCAAGTACAGAGCATGCTAGGAGTAGCAGAGAAGCAAGCACAGCATAGATAGCAAGCAAATCGACATGTGCCAGTACCAGTAACTGGTAATTTGGCCATGAGCTTGCAGTAAACAGAAGCACAGGCAAATTGCATAGCAATAGCATGGCTCTGCGTGATCACAAGATCACCAGAGAGCAACAGAGCATGAAGAGAAAGAAGAACAGTGGCAAGGGAGGCGCACAGAAGAGAAGGAAGAGATGCAACACTTACTTGCGCCTGGAAGCAGAAGCTAGGGCATGGCGAGGCAGTGCTCGCGCGGCCCTAACAGCTGCAAGTCTAGGGTAGGCGCCGACGTTACGACGGCGAACCCAAACACGAACCAACATCACCGTAGCAAGCACCTGAGGCGACGGCACGAGTACTGCGAGCAGCACCCGCGCCAGGTCAACCCCAGGAGCGTACCCATCGTCGGCGAGGACGAGATCTCACCGGAGTTCGTCGAGGCGAATCTCCACGAGATCCAGAACGGAGGCGATTCGCCAGTAGAGGAAGCAAAAGGGAAAAACCACGCGGACAGATCGATAGATCTGCACGCGGCGGTTCCGAATCGGTAGGTGGCTACGGCGGGGAAGCTCGGAGATGGCCGGAGCGAGGCGGCGGCCATGGCGGCGACGCCATCGCCAGAGCGTCGCGAGAGATTAGGGTTAGAGGTGAACGAGAGAGAGAGGGCCAAGTGAGTGAGAGAGGTGGGCCGTTCGGCGCCACCGAACCCAAAAGGGATTAGCCTTATTGGGTCGTCCCTGGGTTTAGGTAAATGGGCTGGGCCCAATATGGGTCCAGGGGGGTATTTTGGTCTTTTAACATTTAATAAAAAGCCAAAACTTTACCAAATTTTAATAAATCAAATACAACTCTAAAAATCCATTAAAAATTGGATTAATAAATAAAAATAAACCTTAACAAGAATAAAATATGAAATGGAATTTATGAAACAAATTCAAAATTATGAATTTTCAGAATTTAAATAATAACTTGGAATTTTAAACTATTATTTCCTTGTATTTAAAAATTCAAGGAAAAATCTCAAATAAGTTCAAATACTTATTTTCAAAACATTTCAAAATGAAATTCTAATATTCCAAGTCATTTCTATTGAAAAGGGTATTTTTCCAAGAAAAATACTATATTCCTTTTTATTCCAAAAACTATAGAGGTAACTCTATAATTTCAAATTATTTTTGGAATGACTAAGGAAATCATCAAGTAAAATAGTTTTACTTTGAATTGTTGTACTTTGTGTGAATTACAATGATTAATACTTTTAAATCAATTGTAAATTATCACAAAGACATAAATCTTAAACGCAACCCTAAATTGATATAACTCGTGAGGGTAAAGGGATTCAACATAAAATAATACATCCATGATTGCATTATTTGGATTTTATAACATTGTCCTTACCGGACAATGATGCTTCTTACAGAACCCGAGGTCCAAGTTCCATCAACTGCATTGAACTGCACTATCTCGCAGTCCACAGGCAAGTTCACCCTTGCTCATGTCAACTTGAGTATTTTTTACTACTTTAATACAAAGCTATATACTTATCATTCCTGCATCGCAAATAAAATGTTACTTTCCAACTATGAATATGACTATGTGGCTGGCAATGGAACCATGGTATGTGTTGATATGGTGGAGGTTCCATTGCAATGGGTTATATCACCCTAGGATCAAATTACCAATGCCGTCCAGTGATTCTAGCGCCGTACAAATCGCGTTGACCATGAGATCTATAATGGCTCTGGGGAAGCCAGTCGTATCTTTTCCCTTCTGCACGCCAGCGGATTGGTAGAGCCGGCGGGGTGTTGGAGGCACTGCCGTAGGTTGGGATAGCCTTTTAAATCCCCATCCATTAGTGATGATGGCTCTACGATCTATGAAGGATTGTCCGGAGTACACCATGAGTAAAGCCGTATTATCGGGGGAAGTCTACTGGAGGTGTACGGTTGGACAAAAGGGTGGGTTTACAGTCGCGGAGAAGGCGGTGTGGGCTTGGATCTTTATACCTGGCCTCACACCAAAGGAAGTGTGAACGGGGGCAAGTCCCTGCGGATGGCAAAAAGGGTGAGATCTCTTGTGGGAAAAGTAATGCACCTCTGCAGAGTGTATCAAATTGTGGCTGTCACTCCTTGTTCCGGGAAGGGAACTGCGAACGCGGCAGGAAAGGAACTCCACGAAGTTCTAGTCAACCTGTGAAGACTGACGGGCATAGTTTTCATAATAAAAGCAACCTTTTGAAGAAATGATTTCAAAACATGCATTGACCTGCGATTTCCTGATCAATGGTCGTAGCTAGTGCATCAAACACCTTTTTATTCTTTTAGAACTTGCTGAGTACCCCTGTACTCACTTTCTTTCGACACCCTTGCTAGACTGTGATCCGGAAGTGGAGGCCATCAACGATGGAGCACCAGAAGGAAGTTACGAGCTGGTCTACGAAGAACCTGATCTTACCGGCGTAGTGGAAGGCGTAGACTATGGGATATTCTATGGACCAGATGACACGAAGGTGGAGGAGTAGTGACATACCCTAGCATCATAGAGCCGAGCAACGTAGAACTTACTTAAATAAGTTGTTGAGCTCTCTTTATATTTGTTATGAGTTGTAATCATACTTAAGTAGTATCTTAGGGTGTTCTCATAGGACCTGTGAGAATACCAACTTGTTAAGACAATGTTTGTAATAAAGTATGGAGTGTTATGACCTGCAATGTTTCTGTTGTACCACTCTGAGGGATATGACAAATTGTGAAGAAGTCCCTTCGCAAAGATCATATCAACGACTTGTATACTACAACATGCAGTGGTATGCTGGGTCACCGCAGCCTGGGACGGTGTCAGCGCGTCTTCCTCCTCCTCCTAGTCGACGTCGTCGTCATCGAGGCCCTAGAGGTGAGCCTCGATGCTCTGGCACCGAGCGTCGTGCTCGGCCTCCATTGCCGCCACCGCCGGAGAATGGAGCCGCTGGCCTCGTGGTCATTGCGACCCAGCCAGAACCAACCGCCGCCCTTCTCCGTTGTCGGGAGAGCTAGGGTTTGGGAAAGGGTTCTTGTCAGCGGGAGCTTCGCGAGTGGGGGCGAGGGCAATGGGCACCTCAAGAATGATTGGTCTTAATTTAAGAAGACCGCGTGCGAGTGGACCGCATGGACCGACGCTTCCTCGCCTCTCCTATCGCTGACTAACGGCGCGCTATCCACGACCGCCGCAAACCAAGCTCAAATTTGGGTCTTGTATCTCAACTCCTTTCGCATCTGGTGTCGCGCGAGGGACGCGAGCGCCGCGACGAGATCTGCTGACGGCGCTTCATCCTGTCGCCGGATATGCGCACCATCAATTACAATTGGGTGACGTTCGGTACATGGGAGTTCCACCTGCGCCGCCACGCGGGTTACCTCGGCGACGTGGACTTCTTCAACCGGAAGCTCGGCATGGCCCTCGAGAACGAGGAGGAGGACGACCGCGACGACTCCCTCTTCAACAGTGCAACGGCTCTAGCCGGCGACATGTACTAGGAGGTCCAGCTAGTGGCCCTCCAACCCGCGGACCTCACAAAGAGGAGGCAATGGAAATGGCCCTTTCGCACAGAGCGAGCTCGACCAGCTCGCCCAGTGGCATCGCAAGCAGGGGTGGCAGCACTAGAGGAGTACAAAGTCTTATCTTCTAGGGAGACAATCTAAGGTCTGGTATTAATTGGTTGTGTCTGACAATGAACTTGTTGAAGGCATTTTTTTAGATGACATACTTGCTTTAGGGTGAAAATCCAAGTTCTAACTTTAATTGATTTCTAACAAAAGTTATGTTGAAGACAGGGTGTTGTGTTGGTAGTGGTTTGTGTTGCAGCTACAAAGTTTTCATTACCGTAGAAAAATCTTTTGTTTTTCATAATGTTTTTCGGATATTGTGTTGTTGCATGGATTAAATGTAATTGGTATTTTCATGTTTATACCTAAGAAAATATGGTGGAGTAATTAATAAGAGAATGTCACTGACGTCCGTGAGACCGTGACGGGGACTGATGATACCCCCGGCATGCCGCCAAATGGCCACCTAGGTTAAGCCATCACGCGACGCCATCCATAACTGGAAAGAGATGGCGACAGGCAAGAATTGGATTAATGCAAATTGCCAAAAACAAACACGATTAGCGAGGCTCGTCGTTTATACAATGTACCGAAGCGACTCGATGGTCTAGTAGATGTGAACGACTTTTGGTCGTGGTCGTGCCGGCCCGGCAAGTAGGGGCAAAGCCAGCCAAAATTTTCATTGGGGTCATCTTCACTGGGTTCAGCACTAATCACTCTTTAATTATCAACAATTTGACAAAGGCTTCACCTGAATTAGTTGGCGTCAGCTCTCAGACCCCAATTCTATAGTGTGTGATTGCAGATTAGGTAAACGGCGCAGATGCATGCGCACCATTTCCCGAGATGGTTCATGTCTCCTCCGTTTGGAGGAGAGCTTAGAGCATCTCCAGTCGCGTCCCCAAACAGTCCCCCAAAGGAATTTGGGGCGCGCCGGACAAAAAAAGCGTTCCAGCCGCGTCCCTCAAAGTCCATTTTTGTCCGGCGCGGCCCGATACGGTGTCTGGCGCCCTGAGCCCGTCCCCGTCCCACAGGGGACGCACCGGGGACGCCGGACACAACGAAAAGCGAGGCGGGGAGTGGCGGGGCCGACCCGTCAGCGGCACAGGAAGGCTAAAACCCCGTCGCCTACCTTTGGTCAAGCGACGTTAATGGCGTCCCTGTTTTCCCAGGCGACGCAGGGACGCGTCTCGTCGTGCAAGGCCGCGTGGCCGTCCGCGCCGGAGTTATTGTGTGCAACCACCAGCTGCCGCCGCTGTTTTAAGACGCCCTGCAGTTCTCGCCGCTCATAATCCTTCTCGTCGCCGCCGCCTCACCCCTCCCAGATCTTCTCCTCGCCGCTCAAAAAATGTCGAGCTCGTCCTCCCGCAAGATCGCCGCGGCGAACGGCTTCGGCCGCGGCAGCCTCACCGTGGCGGAGGCGTGGGCGCTGTACCACGCCCGGTATCCAGTCCCGCCGGACATGCGGCTGCCAAGCAGCGGCGGCTGGAAGATGGCCGTGAACGGCATTGGCGTTCCGCCGCCGCCGAAGCCGCGCACGGACCAATGGAGGGACGCCATCAAGGCCCGTCGGGCTCAACTCACCGCCGAGGAGCGGTTGGATCCGACATGGGCGGTCAACGACAACGACGCCTGGTGGTAGACGTACTTCCAGGCGAAGTACGACGTCGAGATGCACAGCACCGACAACCTCGTCGGTGGCCCCAACAGCTGGAACAGGGAAGGCCGCGCCCTGTTCTGGGGCGTTCCGGGGCGCACCCTCGAGAACGTCATCCGCGGACTCCGCAACGGCGCTCCAAGGCTGGAGATGCCGTCGTCGCCGCCACCGTCTCCTCAATGGCAGCCGAGGAGGACGACGTACTCGTCCTCCTCGCACTCTTCTTCCTCGGGACCGGCGCGATCGACGCCGTCCTCGTCGTACCGGTCGGCGCCCTACACCATCCCCAAACGGGAGGTCAAGGAGGAGCCGGCGACGCCCGTCAACACGAGGCGTGGCGGCAGCGGCAGCGGGCGGCAGCAAGGGAGGCGCGGCGGCGCCCTCCTCATCCCGAAGCCGGAGGTGAAGGAGGAGCCGGAGGAAGCGTCGAAGGCGGCGCTGCTGGCGGAGTACGAGCGGCAGCAGCGGCTCATCGCCAGCAGCGACGACCCCGAGGACTGCCCAGGGCTGCGGGCGGCGTTCTTGGCGTCCATGGACGACAAGGACGCCTGGAGGGGCGACCTGGACGCGGCGATCGCCATGTCCATCCGCGACTCCGGCAAGCCGCTGGTGGACCTCACCGACGACGGCGAGGTAGGACCAAGCGGCTTGGTGAAGGACGAGCCCGTCGACGAGCGCGTCAAGCAGGAGGTCGTCACCGACGACATGTACCACTTCCAGCAGTACTACGACGCCTCCGGCCGCCGCAAGTGGTTCTAGATTAGGTTTAGTTTAAAGTTAGTAAAATTTCGTTCGAATCTATGTAAGTTTGGACGAATCTAATCGAATCTAGTTAAGTTTAAAATTTGCGAAATTTTGTTTGGGGGACGCGACTGGGGAGCGACGTCCCCCAAACGCGGCACGAACGAAACACGTCCCCCAAACGCTCAATCCGGCGCGGTTTGGGGGACGCGGCTGGAGATGCTCTTAGATCAGTGGTGGCTTTGATGTTTGAAATGAATCCGCAGCTCCTTAATTCCGACCATCCCTCTCGCTAAAGATAATAACCCGTCTCATGAAAATTGTCTAAGATTAGTTAAAATTTAGATATTTGGCATTTAGATACATCTAAATGTATTTAATAATTCTCTGACAAGTTTCATAGAACGGAAGAAATTGCTTGACGGAGGATCATTTCAGGCACAAGATAATCTAGCAAACACTGGGGTCTCGCGAGGTTGTTTATATGGTTCACACTGCAGATGACTGAAGTTTTGCGCGTTTACATTCTGCTTTGACATGGATGGCAGTCCGGTTGGTTCCGGTGTGATTTTCATGATTAGCTTTTCTCATTGGATTTGGGCCAAATATTAAGGTCAGTTGACTGTGGTCCAAGGGCTATCATCTCGAACACATCAAACAAAAAGAATAGTCTAATTTCTCAAATAGGAAATAAAAAAGGGTTTGGCAAATTCTTAAAAACTAGCGCAGTCCTCAGTTAAATGGCGTCAACGATTCTCAACTACAGCTCACTAGTAGCATGAATCACGAAGCAAATCTAATGGCTAGGAGACATTTTTCTAGATTCAACCTTGCTTGCAACTGAAAAAATTCATTGCAATCCAACTTGCAAGGTAGAAAATTTCAGTTGCAATCTAACTTGCAACTGAAATGCACGAATCACGATGCAAATTTGATGGTGTATGTCTCGACTGAGAACTAAGTTAGTTGGCAAAACCAAAATAAATTAGTTTCCAGCTGAGAACTAGCAAACCCAGATTTTAAAATGCCAAGTGTTTGCTGTACTTTTTTGCAAATTGTGTTTGCTGTACTGCTTTTGAAGAACATGCGCGAGCATCACGTGTCTTCATTCATTTAGATAGAAGAAGAAGTTTTACAAGATTTGCATGATTCTGGCTCAATCACAAGCGACTGGCCTCATGCTCCACGGTAACAAGGAAACCACAAAAAAGCCTATGTAATCCCTCTCCGATGTCCACTTCTAAAGAGCTTCGAAAACCCTAGCAGTCCTTTCCAGCCACAAAGCCCTAGCCACTAGGCTAACCAGCGCGTTCAACTCTTTCTTGTTCTGCTTCGATGTCGCCCTTTCTAGCTTTGGCCACCACTCCCCCAGGCAGTCATCTTGTCTGGGCGTGAACCTGTGCATTCTGATTGGCAGCAGCATGAAGTACCACACCTCTCTCGAAAAAGAGCATTGCAATGTCAGGTGCTCTACTGTTTTCTCCTCAGCAGAGAGCACAAAACGGTTGTTGTGCCTTTGAAAAGCCCTTACTGTTCCATAATAGCTTATCAAGTAATCCATCTCCTGTAGGGCACAATGTTTTGAAGTTCACACTTAATTTGATTCTCCTAGCTGCTAAGCCACGGGATTCTCAACAAATCAAAGTTGCTAAGCTAAATTCTAGTTTTGTCTGCTGCGGCGCCGGCCATCCGGCCGCTGGTATGAATCCGTCACCACCCGTACACATTCATCTCCGGTGATGTCCAAGCCGATGTTTGGCGTCATTAGTTTGACCAAATTTCTTCTCCGGTGAGAGGGTGAACGTCAACTGTCAGCGGATCAAATTTCACTGATACGGACGCGTACTATTGACTCACACACTATGCAGCCTAGACCACATGTACGAAAGCCCAAGTAGACACTTGAAACACGTCGTGGAACACACCGGAGCTCATAAATTTTGTGGGAGAAGGGACCTTGATCGGGTCAGATCAGCTGGCACGTGTATAACTTTTCTTAGAGGAAAATGCGACCTGATTTTTTGTCGCAAAGGGCCAAGGGGAGACTTTGGCTGAAAGCCTGAAACGGGTGACTAAATCGTTCAGGGTACGGTCGTGCTACGGCCTGGAAATCCACCCACACACAACACGAACGTTCGTGTCAGTGGCTGTGCTACATTCCACAGTAAACGTCACAACTGTCGACGTGAGTGAACCGGAAATTCTTCGCAAGAGGTATTTCTGTTTTGGAATTCGTAGCCAGTGATTTGTATATACGTGCGGGCACTTGTTCTGGTCACCTCTGTGCACAACGCGATCGCAGTTTTGCATGGTTCACGAATGCTATTGTAAGCCGTTGGTCTGTCCTTTGTTTTTTGTCATGGTCCCTCAGTGATCATGGTATAGTCTATTTTTGAACACATCTTTAATTGAGCGATACTTTTGTATAGTGGGAAGACAATTTTTGATACTATTGTCATTGTTGGGCGAATCCTGGGTACAACTGGAAACTGGTGCCCCCCACGCCCTATTTTCATCCAATCCGACATTTGTTTCGTCCGGATTTCGTTTTGGGGGCCTTAAACGGCTGAAGGTGCTCTAAACCGTTGGTCCGTCCTTTGTTTATTTTGTCACGGTCCCTCAGTGATCATGGTATCGTCTATTTTTTGAACTCATCCTTATTCTTGCAATCTTTTAGTTGAAAAACAATAGGATATATTTGAACTCTCTAATAAACAAAGAAAAGGCAAAAAAACAACTCGGTAAAATAGGATTCTTTGTGACATGTTTCGCCCGTAAAGATTTCAATCCGGTGCTTATGAAGCATTGCTGCTTACATAGTGCTCATTTGGTTTTCTTGTTAAGTTTTTCCGCCGGATATGACATACATCTATGGGGAGATTAATTACTTTGGTACAATTAGGAACTGAGGTGCAATGTTGTTTCAGATACGTGCTCTTGTTGGTTTTGGTAAAAACGGCCTAACCGTAAAAAACCTGAAATTTTTCGAAACAATGTATAGGCCATTGCAATACATGGGTAATTTTTTTAGTTATTAATTAAAAGTCGGGCGTTTTCACGTACCCCTTCTATCTATAAATATAATTCTAAAATTTATTTAAATCTAGTTATATCTTGATATTAAATAGTGTCTAGACACATCTAAATTTGACGTCTATTTATAGACAGAGATAATATTTTATCTGGAAAAAAAAAGAGAAAAAAAGTGTGCACCAAATAAAGCTGATAGGCCACCCCCGATTGTCACATGAAAAAGAAAGAGGTCCCTACCTACCTAAGGATGCTGTCGCTAAAGACGAAATCTGTAATTTCCGAAAAGAAGAAAATGATCGAGCTGCTTTCCCTGCCGCCATTAGGATCACAGCGTGGCGATTTTTGAGCGCGGTACGTAAGACGGCCGTCACGGTGGCGTCACGCTGTGGACCCATTGCGCGCGTCGTCGCCACGCGCAATCTCGTCCATCCGTCGCTTTCCGTCAATTGATCTCGTCCCGTCCGTCACGTGTAGCTACCACTGACCCGTGATCGTGTAGGTCGCGTCGGCGTTAATCCAGCGGCGACCGGCGAGGTCGACACCTACGGGACGCGGAGGGTATCATACTCGACGGCCGACGGGGAGTTCACGCCACGGACTACCTAGCCAGGATGCTGCTAGGGGTGTGAACAAAGGGACGCCGTGAGAAAGATGGAGGTGTCGCATGTGCACAACCCGGACGATGGAACGGGGACGTCCATGCAGAAGATGGGACCAGGGTTTCTTTTCGCTGAGAATTAGGCCATGTCGGGGAGAAGCAAATCGAACGCCAAAACAGAGGCAACCGTCCGTTTGTATTGGGCTGAATGGTCAAAATAGACCGCGCACCCTTTTCACTACAGGAATGGCGACGTACGCCGAGGGCCGTGGCATACGCCGACGGCCAAATGTCGGGGCCGTCGGCGTATGGCCCGGCACGGCCAGCCAGCGAGTCTCACCCTCGGCGTATCGGTGCCGTCGGCGTAGCGAAGTCTACGCCGAGGGCAGCCCTCGGCATATGTTTGGCCCTAGGCATAGACAGGGCTACGCCGACGGCCACCCTCGGCGTAGACTATTTGTCAAATTTGTCTAATTTTGTAAAAATCATAACTAATTCATATGATGTCAGAAAAATGCGTATAAGGTATCAAAATGTTCAGAAAAACATCCTCTATCCGTTTATGTCAAAATCATGCATACTTGAATCATGTATATCATGTTAATATAGTAACAATTCAAACACTTTCTTATATGTCATCGGGTTCCCGTTTTGGCCAGATGGCGATTTAAACGAAGTCAGAAAATCCCGCGGAGCCGCATGGCGTCATTTTATGTATCCTAGTAACCACTCCAAAAGACGGAATTGGGATACGGCAGTTATTTTGGAACACCCTTCACAAACAGGGCTATCAAGTCCGGAGTTCTATGACTTTTAGGGCAAATGAGTAGGAAACGGTCCGTGACACCGCATAGTTTGTCGGAACGAGGCCATATTTGGCACGTGCGTGGTCCCTGGGATGGGAAGCAATGCCCCGGAAGCGGATTTCCAATCCGACCCATGGCCGATGGTTTTTTCATTTTCGGGGTGCCAAAACGGGTTTTTTTGTGAACCAGTTACATGAGGCGTATTTTTGTATTGCGCGAGACCTCTGCGTAGTAGTAGGACACCGCCTCCGCACCACATATCACATGTCATATGTGCGTGCTAGCTATATGGGAATCCCTGCGGCTTCCTGCTGTGTCCCGCTGAATCCGCTGGAAAGTGACCGGATTTGAACTAGGGGTACACTTTCCATCGCTCAATAAATTCTGGGAAAAATGTTTTTAGGTCTACAACTTATCACTTTATGTGCTAAATTTTTTCCGTTTAGCACGATGGTGAACGGGTGCACCAGCGCGCCCGGTACGGCCATACCGCATCTCCGTGGGGGCCCGTTTTGGCCGGATGGCAATTTAAACTAAGTTAGAAAATCCCTTGGAGCCGCATGGCGTCATTTTATGTGTCCTAGTAACCACTCCAAAATACGGAATTAGGATACAACAATTATTTTGGAAAACCCTTCACAAACAGAGCTATCACGTCCGGAGTTCTATGGCTTTTAGGGCAAATGAGTAGGAAACGGTCTGTGACACCGCATAGTTTGTCGGAACGAGGCCATATTTGGCACGTGCGTGGTCCCTGGGATGGGAAGCAATGCCCCGGAAGCGGATTTCCAATCCGACCCATGGCCGATGGTTTTTTCATTTTCGGGGTGCCAAAACGGGTTTTTTTTTGTGAACCAGCTACATGGGGCGTATTTTTGTATTGCGCGAGACCTCCGTGTACTAGTAGGACACCGCCTCCGCACCACATATCACATGCCATATGTGCGTGCTAGCTATCTGGAAATCCCTACGGCTTCCTGCGGTGTCCCGCCGAATCCGCTGGAAACTGACCGGATTTGAACTAGGGGTACACTTTCCGTCGCTCAATAAATTCCGCGAAAAATGTTTTTAGGTCTATAACACATCACTTTATGTGCTAATTTTTTTCCGTTTAGCATGTTGGCGAACGGTGCACCAGTGCGTCCGGTACGGCCATTTCGCATCTCCCGAGGGGGCCGTTTTGGCCAGATGGCAAGCTGGACGTCATATTTGGATTACTCTAATTTTTAGGTTCAAATGATGATATGGATGTTATATTTAGATTCCTCTCATTTTTCTGATCGATTTAGACATATTATTTGTGGAATTTCAGTTTTTCGATTTAAAGATATTAATTATTCCATATTAAATAGAAAAAACCAAAAAATAAAATTATTTTATTATTATTTGAATTCGATATTATTATTCATTGTTATTTATATATCCATTGTTGTTTACTTAAGTAATTTTTTGGAATTCAAAAATAAAGAGTTGTGACATCACGATCCAAGGGTTAATAGGGTTGATAGACTATTATTATCAGTAAGGTGTCAATTCTTTAAGGGAAGCTCATCCGAATGGAACCAAGAAGTTAAGCGTGCTGAGGTTGGAGTAGTGTGAGGATGGGTGACCGGCTGGGAAGTTTAACCATGATTGTAATTAAGTGTACTTAGAGTTAAAAGTGTATGGGTGAAAGATAAACAAGTAAAAAAAAGAAAATAAAAATGGTGTAAAAAAAATTAAAATTTGAAAAATTTTAAAACTCTATGCCGACGGCAAAGCCCTCGGCATATAAAAAAAATTATTTTTTTTTTCGAATTTTTTTTTGAATTTTTTTTTGGAAAAATGAAAATTCAAATTTTTAAAATTTGTATGCCGACGGTTTTGCCGTCGGCGTAGCGTGCTACGCCGAGGGCCGGGCTACGCCGACGGCAATATTGTCTATGCCGAGGGACCTAAACGCCGACGCCATACGCCGAGGGCTGCCGTCGGCGTAGCCTACGCCGAGGGCCAGGCGTGGCTACGCCGAGGGCAGCTGGCCGTCGGCGTATGCGTCCATTCCTGTAGTGTTTACGTGTAGGGGTATCCCCAACAGCCCGACGGATAATTTTTTCCATTTAAATCCCATAATTAACATAATTGTAAAAATACATAAAAAGCTTTAGAAAATAAAAAGGGCCAGCAGGGCTTGCTAAAACCTAGCTGGTACACCTGTGGTGGAGGAGGAAGGGCATCCTGCGGTAACTGCTGCCAGACCGTCGACGGAGCACGAAGCTGTGGTGGAGGTGGCCAAGGATCCCACTCCGTCTAAGAAGCAACAGACGACGCGTGTGGGTACGTGTCGGCATGGCCAGAGGAGTCGCCGACCTCCCCTGCGCTAGCCGAGGACTCACGAAGCTGGATGGCGAGGTCGTCCGACATAGCGAGTTGGTCGAGCTCACTATTGGCCATTCTGATGGCAATGGCCTCCTCCTCGCTAATGTCCGATGGCTGGGTCTCTGGATCCCACGCTGGGCCGCTCTCGTCGTGGTCGTTGCCTCCGCCTTCGACATGGCCATCTCGTACTCGGCCTCGGCGGCGTCGTCGTCCTCGGCGTCCTCATCCACTTCGCCGTCTTCATCGTCGTCCACGGTGAGCTGGTGGTCGAAGTAGTCAACGCCGAGGTATCCCACTCTCGACGGCACAGGTCGAAATCTCGCGTCCCAAACGAGATCCAGTTGTAGGAGTTGAGCGCGTACGTCGGATCCTCTCGTAGGTCAGCCGACAAGATGGCTCGGCGGCGGTCGGCCCTCACGTGGCACGGGAGGGACCAGCACGTGTCTGGAGTTGAGGTACCAGCCTCCTCCCAGCAGGCTCGCATCCAGCCATGGCACCGGTCGGTTCTCCTCACAAAGGCGACGCGCAAATTTGAAGACGAAGTACCTCCATACCCGCGGCTTCTTGCCGAACCACGAGCTCCTTGCCTCGTGGTGTTCTTCATCTTGCGGTATGGTCAACCCTTCCCCATGGCGTCGGTCGGGTGGTTATCAAATGCCGGCACCGCTAGCGGACCTTAAAAAGGCTATGACGCCAGCTCGCCTTCAATGCCCGGCCATTGAAGCCTCTACGATGCCGCCCACCAACCCACGCGTGCGGAAGGCGATGCACGCCATTAAAGCGGCGCACAAAATCTGCAACGCGCCGCCCGGTAAATTATGCCGCGCTGAAGACGAAGCATCCGTGTCACTGCAAGGTGGGCCCATGCGAGAAGCGCGCGGACAACCATGCCGCATATTTGGACCACTTTTGCGTCTGGAAGGACAGGTCGGACACTATGCGTCGGGCTGCTGGGCTCACGTATAGACGCATTTTTCGACCGCACGGTCGTATATGAACCCTCCGCGTCTGTTTGCATCGCCCCGTTGGAGACACCCTTACGACTGCCGTCACCATCACCCCCCTGATAGTGATAGCGACAAAACACGGGAAGACTTAGATAGGATCAAGCTTTAGATGGTCTATGAGAATTTTTTTTTGAAAATACAAAACATGTTTAAATATTCTGGAGAAATAATGACAACACATATGTGTTACATATGTAAGGTCCAATATTTGTAGCTTCAAATTCGACATACACTTAGAAAACCACAAAAAGATAAATTTAGGTGCGAATAGTGTGAAATCCTATTCAACTAGATATGTCACTATTTTCATAGTCGAATTCGTCTTTTTTTATTTCTCCAAGTGTAGATCAAATTTTGAGCTGAAATTTGTTGGGTTATAAACACAACACATAGGAATGTTAAATATTATTTTCACATTTTTTACATTTTTAAAATATGTTTTCTGTAGGTTGATCATATGATCCCACTTAATAGAGAGATCCTATACGAGTCTATCCCGACGAAACACGAGCGATCTGAACGCGCACTCCCGTGTTCCAGTAAAACATAGCACCAGGAACTTGACGACCCATCTGGATTTCCAGCAACACGACCATTTCATGGTCCGGAATGATGGTAACCTGGCTATGTATGCTTTGCTTTGCTACCTTGGGCTGGCCAACCTTAATGTAAGATGGTACAGGTGTCGTCCACACCGTACCCTTGGTCCTTGAGTGACGTTCCAAGCCGCGCAGTCGCCGTTCCCTACAAGTGCAAGTTACAATATGGCCTATGAACAGGGCCCGTCATGGTGATTGAAACAGGAGTGCAACCAACATATTATGGCTTAATTAACCGATGGAACGCCATGTGGTGCGTTTGTTTGTTTATTTCCCGAACCACGTTACGTACACGTACCCACCCACCGAGCGCGCGTGGCGTGGTTGGACTTGAGCTGCGTGAGCTGGAGTCAACTACTCCCTCCGTCTACAAATAAATGTACATGCAGATTTTTCAAGATAAATTATAAAATGGAGTAAAAAATGCATTAGAAAGATGTATCTCTTCTCTTTAATTTTTTCACCTTTAATGAGCTAAGTGCATATATAGAAAATAAGAAATACATGTGCTCAATATTATTGGGTTTGATTTCCGTGCGATGAAAAAAAGCAATTAAAGTGCATTGAAAAGATAAGAATATACTACAGTACCTCCGTCCCAGTTCATAGGACTTACGCGTATCCCTAGATTGTCAATTTGACCAACATAATATTATTTATATAATATAAAAATTATATCATTAAAAAGTAGAATATCTAGACGGAGCTAGACGGAGGGAGGAATGTACAACGCTTTAGGAATGTACACGTCACGGATGACATGAGTACTTTTTTTATAAACAAAATTTAGAGCTAGATGTAAGTTTAGAGCTAGATGTTCATTTATTTGAGAATGGAGGAAGTAGACCGCTTGTAGTTTCGATCGAAATGAACAACACTATGAAATAAAGTCAGTGCGCGCGGCACGTACTATCCGGCGCCGCCACGGCGCCACCCTAGTGTACTTTCTCGGCCGGCTGCTTTGAAGCTCAGGTGAGGCGTACCGACCCCGACCGAGTAGACTTTGTTAGTCAGTCACCCACCCTCCAACCGAAACTAGCTACCACGTACGGCAACTGCATGTGACTAGATTCTGCGATCCTCAAACGCTTCAAAGCAAGCACTACTCGAAAAGATTCACGCGAGATCTACTCCAGTCAGTTGCTATTCTGTGGGCGTCCGACGTGTACGTAAGCATCGACGCAGCAATGGGTAGTCTCCGGCCGGCCGGCCACCAACGGCGCCGCGGATTGTTGCCTGTTTCAGCTGGGCAGGCCCATCCGCTCATGTCATCCGTGACGTGTACATTCCTAAAGCGTTGCTGCTGGAAGAGACTGATAAGCTGGACGGTGGTTCCGTTCCGTCGTGGACCCAACGGCGGTATGCTTGGGATTCCATGTTGCATGCATGCGCGCGGGGATACGCCATCTGGAATGGTTCAATTCAACCTCTGCAGCCTATCCAGCCACTAAGCATGTACGCATGCGAGTGGATAATAGGAAGTTAAATGGACCAAACATAAAGATGTGAGGTTAAACAGATGCAAATCTATTTCATGGCTAAGCTAGCTACTGGTTGATAAAACATGACATGCGTCTAAATAGTGGACACAATTTGATTGAGGGACAAGATGACCATGCTAGAATCCTTTTTTCTTACATATATCGACTACACGAAACGCACAAGGTGCCGATGGTCAGGACCTGTGCCGACGGCTAACTATCGGGACCGTCGCCACAGGGCCCGTTCTAGCCAGACCAACAGGCAAGCCGTTGGCACAGGAAAGCTACCGGCACAGGAAGGTCTGTGCCGACGGCAACCGTCGGCACATATTTTAGCCATGTGCCAACGGCAAAGCCGTCGGCATATCTATTTTTCATTTTACCACATTAATCTTTAAAAAATCATAACTAAATCATTATAATTTAGAAAAATATAAATAATATATAAAAAAATCAGAAAAATAAGATCTATCTTGGAAAAATATCAAACTTGGAATATTGCAAATATCTCAAAAAAAACCTTCTAAAAATGAGGCATCATGTCCGATGTTTCATGGCTTTCACGCCGAATAACCAATGTAATGGCTAGAATCATCGCATAGTTTGTGATAATGTGTCCATATTTCGCACACATGTGCATCTTGGGATGTCTTACGATGTTGCAGGAGGAAATTTTCCTCTTCATCGCAGAAAAAAGATATTTCCATTTTGAGGTGCAAAAAACGGGGCGTTTTATGAAGCAACTACCAAATTAAAGTTTCACATTGGTACCAACACATTTTTCAAAAATACTAGACCACCTAAGATGGATAATTTCCCAACCGTAGTGTCCGGAACCTTTCCGTCCACCCCTCATGAAAAAGACAAATTCCTGCCAAATCGGTAGGAGACTGGCTAGATTTGAACTACAGATACATGATATAATGCTCAATTTTTTTTTGTAAAAATCATTTTTAGGTTAAAAAAATACTATTTCATCAGAGATCCAGTGCAAGTTTAGCGAGGCTCAGCCCCGGGCAAAGGATATTCATGCCCGCCGTTTTGAATATAGTTTGAAATGGGAATAAAAAATTCAAAAACGATCCAAACAATGTGAAACCTTCGCGTGGTGTCATATTATGTGTCATAGTTGGAAAAAAATTCACAAAATGAGCTATCACGTTTGAGATTTCATGGCATTTAGGTCAAACGACTAATGTTATGGATAGAATTACGACATAGTTTATGATAATGTGTCTATATTGTGCACACATGGGCATCTTAGGATGGCGGACAATGTTGCAGGAGGAAGATTTTATTTTCGTCTCACCAAAAAGCTATTTTCCATTTCCCGAGTCCCAAAAATGGGATGTTTTGTGAAACAACCATAAAATTGAAGTTTCACAATGGTACCACCCCATTTTTCAAAAATACTATTCCACCTTACATACACAATTTCCCAATCGGGGTATCTGAAACATTTTCGTCCACCCCTCGTGAAAAAGACAAATTCCTGCCAAGTCAGTAGGAAGTCGATCAGATTTGAACAACATGTACATGATCTAATGCTCATGAATTTTTGGAAAAATCATTTTTAGGTTCACAATATGCTATATCATCAGAGATCCATTGCAAGTTTAGCGAGACTCATCCCCGAGCTAAGAATCTTCATGCCCGCCGTTTTGACCATAGTTTGAAACAGGCATAAGAAATTCAAAAAAAGATCAAAACAATGAAAAACCTTCGCGTGGTGTCATATTATGTGACATAGTTGAAAGGAAAAATATCAAACTTGGAATATCTCAAATATCTCAAAAAACCATCTCAGAAATGAGCTATCATGTTCGATGTTTCATGGCTTTCAAGCCGAACGACCAATGTTATGGCTAGATTCGTGGCATAGTTTGTGATAATGTGCTCATATTGTACACACATGTGCATCTTGGGATGGAGACAATGTTGTAGGAGGAAGATTTCATTTTCGTCGCACCAAAAAATTATTTCCATTTCCTGAGTCCCAAAAACGAGGTGTTTTGTGAAGCAACCACCAAATGAAACTTTCACAACGGTACCACTCAATTTTTAAAACATACTAGACCACCTTAAATGCACAGTTTCCCAACCAAGGTATCTTAAACATTTTCGTCCACCCCTTGTGAAAAAGACAAATTCCTACCAAATCGTTAGGAAGTCGGTCAGATTTGAACTACAGGTACATGATCTAATGCTCATGATTTTTTGTAAAAATCATTTTTAGGTTTAAAATATGATATATATGTCATATTTGTATTCCTCTAATTTTTTTGATCGATTTATACATATTATTTGTCAAATTCTAATTTACTAATTTAAAGATATTAATTATTCTATATTAAATAGAAAAGGAAAAAATTAAAATCATTTTATTGTCATTTGAATTCAAGATTAATATACTTATTCATTGTAGTTTATGTAGGTAATTATCTGGAATTCAAAAAAATAAAGATGTGCAACATCAAGGAATAGGGGTTAATAGGGTTGATATGATAATATTATTAATAAGGTGTCATTTCTTTCATAAAAGCTAGTCTAGAAGGAACATAGAAGTTAATCGTGCTAGGGGTGAAGTAGTGTGAGAAGTGTGAGGATTGGTGACTGACCGGAAAATTTGACCACGAGTGAGATTTGCCATAATATTAAGTGTAGTTAGAGTTAAAATGGTTCATGTGAGAGATTTAAAAAATTAGGAAAAATGAAGAAAAAAATAATTTTCTTTTTTCAAACCGCCGTTATTTCTATGCCGACGGCCATTCTGTGCCGACGGCAACCGGGTATGTGCCGAGAATATGTTGTGCCGACGGCACAGGGTTGTGACGACGACAATTCTAGTTGTACCGACGGCATGGCCGCCGTCGGCACCTTGACTGGTTCCCGTAGTGATCACCATCCACTAGTTTTAGGGAAAAAAAATTGGCCATTCTATTTCGAATTCTCCTACCCCAAACTTTCACTTTGATCATGTAGCAAACAACAAGATATAGTAGTCGCGAATCAAACACACAGAGGCTAGCAATCCATAGGATTTATAAAAAGGGCCTTGCCAACAAGACATAATCGCCACGCCGATAAAAAAATATAACTGTTTCCCTTGATAGACACACCAACGTGCAAGATTCCAAAAAAAAAAAAAGACCAACCTACATGACTACACAATTCTAACATCTCTTTAGTAAATGCTGGCAAGGACGCCCTCGAGGTAGCGAGAGGCCGAGAAAACTTATTTCTATACGGCATTAGAGTCTACGCCACCATGCGTAGACACAAAAGAGGAGAAGGGGGTGGCACCATGGAGGGAGGTAGGTGCCGAAGTCTAGGGTTATGATGCTGGGGTATCGTCTGACGGTAGGGTTTTTAGAAAGTCCTGATTACAACTTCTCCCGTACGTGGAAGCATAAACAACTGCCTTAACAAGCATGCAAATCGTTTTTCATTGCCAGATCTAGCTACAGCAGATTCGTGAGGTCGTTTCCACTTGCCGGCCAGATCAAGTTACTACGACAAAACATGTGTGATCTGAACACGCGTTCCCGCGTTCCAGTAAAAGATAGCACGAGAAACTGACGAGGCATGAAGATTTTCCGATAACCTATATGCACGGCACACCCAACCGTTTCATGCATAGTCCGGAGTGATGGCAACCTCGCTATACTTTGCTAGCTGACCAACCAAAGATACAAGCGTCCACACTCTGACGTTCCTCGTCACTGAACGTTCACGCTACAGGAATGAGACGAGATGAGGTAGTACTTTGTAATGGCCCGCGTGCCGTGTCCGATGAATCTTTATGTAGTGCGATAGCCATATGTACGATTTTCCCCAAAAAACTCAAAATTTTCTTCATATATTCTAGAAGCATGCTAGATTGAAACGCTAAATTCTTTGAATTCTGGCCTACAAATGGAAATAATGACAGAATCTACTCCCTTCATCTATAAAAAAAACGTCTCACCTTTCTAAAATTTTGGATTTATCTAGATCCATTTTACTATCTAGATAGTCTAAATTTGTCTAAGTTAAGACATCCTTTTATATGCGAAGGGAGTAATAAATTTTGATGTTTTGAAAAAATATGCACGGTTTACTATGCTTCGATCCATAGTTTTACTTCCATTATTTTGTAACTCGGAGTAGGAAGTATTTTAAATTAAGATTTTGCACGATTGTGTGGGATACATTATTAAGTAGATCCCAGATTTTGCACGATTATTGCCGAATATGTTGTTATTTAGTTAGCACTACTCGGTAATATCACCACTTAAATGAAGGGGGTTACCACATCACGCTCATGTCTGCAACCAAACAAGGTGTACGTTGCACCATTAGAGCAGAAAGACGTTTCTGCAGGCAACCAAACAATAGGGATTGGCTTCCCTATCCGTTACATAAAATGGCTAGACTGGGTACCAAATAACAGGGTTTTTCTGGCCCCGTGGCCCGTCTGAAACGCGCAAGGGGGTTCTTGGTGCAGATTTTCGGCCCAATCTACCAAACGGCCCCTAAATCCCTTGGATTCCAGCCTACACAATTTTTTTGACAGAATCTACTTCCTTGGTCCATAAAAGGATGTCCCAACTTTTAAATTTTTTGGGTTTATCTAGATCCCATTTTAGTATCTAGATAGATCTAAATTTATCTAAAGTTGAGATATTCTTGTATAGATGAAGAGACTAATAAAATTTTGATCTTTTAAAATTATGCTCGGTTCATTGTACTTAGATCCATACTTTTAGTTTCATTATTGTGTAGCTCGGAGTAGAAAGTATTTTAAATTAAGATTTCACATGATTGTGTAGGAATTAGGATACATTATAGATCCCAAATTTCTTCTATGATCTAAAAATGAAAAATATAACATTTCATAATTTTGTTAAACAAATGGATCACTGAAACACAAGAGCGGGATATCCATACTCTATCCTAGTATTAGACTATCTTTCTTGTTGCATGTTCTTCTGCCGTGGTGGTAAAATACAGATCCCTCGATTTGGCATTATGATTTGCAGAATAGATTAAAAAACAGTTCAGATTATTGCAGTGGGCCATACTACTTGTTCCAGCCCTCACTGTAGGTGCAGCCCTGGGTACTTATGTTCCGTATTAGTTGTCGGTGATTGGCAACTAACGTGGGAAAAAAATGTAAGAGTGCTTCCCATTGCGGCCTTGTCAGATTAAGCAACCACAAAGCGTGTGCGAACGTGAGATCTGAACACGCTTTCCCTCGTCGCTTCACAGGAAAAGATGGGAGAAATAGGCGAGCCATCAAGGTTTTCCCTTTCTGATAACCTATCGCACCCAACACCGGCCGTTTCATGGCCTGGAGCGATGGGAACCTCGGCACCTCGCCATGCTAGCTGACCTACCCCCACATCTCCAGTCGTCGTCCCCTCTAACTGACGTTCCAAGATGTCGATCGAACGACGTTGTCATGTAAGCGGTACGCCGCTGTTTCCCACAAGTTCAGGCTACGGATAGATAGAAACAGGACTGTGTCCAACAAGTCCTCGCTCAACCGCAGAAGGAAAAGAGGACGTGATCGCGTTCGTCATGCCGTGCGTTTATTCACCCGCCGGCGCGCCGCCAACGCATGTGGCGCCGTGGTACGTCTCGTGGGACGACCGAGCTGCGTGCGCTAGCTAGCTGGAGTCAACCCGGTCGAAATGAGCGCCGGAAAAGTCAGTGCACCCGCCCGGTGCCGCCACCGTAGGTAGTTTCTCGATTGGCCTTCGTGCGCAGCTAAGAGTATCTCCACTCAGCTTCCCCAAACCGTTCTTCACCGGATAAAAAATATTCTCAGCCAGCCGCGTCTCTCAAAGCCGCTTTTTGTCCGGTGGGTTTGATACGGTGTCCGGCGCTCCGAGCCCGTTCCCACAACACAAGGGACGTTCTGGAAACGCCGGACACACCGAAAAGCGAGGCGGGAAGTGGCGGGACCGACGCGTCAGCGGCACATTAAATTTTAACCTAACCGTCGCCTACCTCGCGATGGAAGTTATTGGCGCGCAGCGACGGTGCAGTTCCCACAGAGGCGCAGCGAAGCGTCTCGTCGCGCCTAGCTCTGCGTGCCGGCGTTAATGAGCGTCACCGCTCCCCTGCCTCCCTCCGGCCTATAAAAAGAGCTGCCTCTCATCGTCCCTCTCACACACAAACCCTAGCGTCTCTCTCCCCAACCCTAGCCGCCACCATTTAAAGAGTCGACGCCATATCTGGTAGAGGCGGAGGTCGAGCTCGCGGCCGTGGTTGTGGTCGTGGCCGCGGCAGATCTGCACGCTCGCCGTTGCCTGCGATGCCGTCGTCTTCATCGTCGGACATGATGGACGAGGAGGGGCCCGTGCTGTTCGAGTTCGTCGTCGTCCTCAAGGGCGACCCACAAGCCATCCAGAGGCTGTCGGACACCTTCGCCGACTTCGTCGCCGGCGACGGGCGCCCAGGCTCGCTGCATCTGCGGGAGGCTTCCTGCGGCTGCTGCCAGTGGATCGTCGACGTGATCTACGACGCGCGCGGCAAGATGTACCTCCACATCGGTTCGGAGAAGTTCGCGCGCTACCACCGCCTCGAATCCGGCTTCGTGCTCGTGTTCTCCTACTTTGGAGAGAGGGACATGAGCGTCAAAGTGTTCGACGAGACGCGTTGCCGCCGACACTACCATGGCGACAACGCCGAGGAGGACGACGACTGGTGAGTGTTGTTTCTTCGCAGCGAAAATATGTACGGAGGTTTCTGGTTGTTCTTCCTCGGAAGAATCAACAGGGGCACCCTCAACATCTGGATTTTCCAGTTTGGGTGACTGAGTGTGCCCTCGAGTGTTCTTTCTTGGCAGCGAACACACGAAACCTTCGATGTCCGGCCTAGTTAGGTTTAGTTATTTTGTAATTTTTTATATTTATGTCAACCATGGTTCAAACTATGTATTAGTTTGTGGAAAACCATGTTCCAACCTATGTCTTCGTGTAAACCACGTTTCCAATTATGTATTAGTTTGTTGAATGTTTCTTCTCTTTATTGAAATAAAAATGCAAAAAAGAGAGTATTTTAATTTTTGGGGGCGGCGTTTGGGGGACGCGGCTGGGGAACGACGTCCCCCAAACGCGGCACGAACGAAACACGTCCCCCAAACACTCAATCCGGCGCCGTTTGGGGGACGCAACTGGAGATGCTCTAAGATCTCCACGAGATGGCCTCGATCTGGTTGGAGGCAAGGCTAGAGCATCCCTGCGACGCCAGCCCCTCAGAACCGTGCTCCACTCTACTTCGCGGGCGGCGGCTTCGACTCTCCGTCAAGCCTCGATCTCGAGGAGCCTCTGACGCTTGAACGACATGAGGAACCATCCAGACTCCTCCATCGCCGATTGCTCGACAGAGATGTTGGTGATGCATTGGAGGATGATGTGTTGACCTTCTCGCGGTTATGGGCACTTGCGCAACATCCTCGATCTGTCGTAGGGACTCGAAGGAGGCGAGGATGGCATTGTGCTCCTCGTCCACCGGTTTCGGCATGTTGTTCCATTCCTCCTCCACCTCGTTATCGGTCCAGTCCTCCATGGCCTTCTTCAACGAAGATGTAGAAGCGACGAGGATTTCCCCCACTGCACAGACATCGTTGAGCGTGGAGGATTCAACACGTACGTCATGTTTTCTCCGACCACCTCCCACACCCCCTCTACCTCAACCGTACATGTGATGGCTCGGGCTCGCATGGGACGCCGACCCGGAGGGGGCCACTCGAGTTCGACACTCCCCGACGCGACTACCAGCATGTTCAATGCTCAAGCCAGAAACATCGACAACATGTTCGATGGATCGACGTCGGGTGGCTTCATCGCCTCCGAGGTATGTGAGCTCCTCCTTTGAGTTCAAGTTCACACACAATGAAGTCGAGGGAACCGGTCACACTCACCTTTTATGTTTATGCATAGAGGAATGGGAGCGCCTCCATGGCCGGCATCATAAATGGTGGAATCCAAGCCACCGACACTACACAATACGACATCGGTGAGGAGTGAGAGAACATGGAAGAGTAAGAGGAGGCGGGATAGGATGATGAGGAGGAGGAGGAAGAGGAGGAATAAAACGCCAACGATGGCGGAAAGGGATAAATGAAGAAGGTCGACGTCATTGAGGGCCCAAGTGGAAGCCTTTGGAAGACCAATGATTGTGTGATTCATGGAAGATGGTGATCATCCACCCCATCACCGGTGCAAATAAAACAAGTGGCGCCTATTTGAAAGGACGAGATGTCACCTAGAGGGAGGGGTGAATAGGCGTTTTAAAAACTATTACGAATTTAGCTTGTAAGAATGTGGGATTAAACAAAAGTTTATTTTAAAAGCACAAAATCTAAATATCTTAGGTTCAACTAAGTGCAACAGCAACAACTTAGATGGCTATCACAAAGAAAGTAAACTCGGGTATAGAGATAACCGAGGCACGCAGAGACAAAGATGTATTCCCATATCCCCCACACAAGGTGAAGTACGTCACGTTGGAGAGATACGAGCTACCACGAAGGTCTCCCAAACGCCACGAAGGCTCATGTTCTTCTCCAAGCCAATACCATGAAGGATAAAGGTATTTCCCTTATGGCTAGCATTTTCTCCACTCCGGAGATGGTAAGCTCTATAGCCACTTCACAACTCCACGAAGGAGAAGTCCGGAACTATTCAGGTCACCGGAGCACCAACCGCCAAGCCAACTAGGAGGTCACCTCTCCAAGAGTAACAAGCCCACGGTCTCTTACTCGAACTAATCATATTGGAGAGCTCAACACTATGCAAGGATGCAAAACAAGAACACCAAGAAGAGTACTCAAATCCTTATTTCTCAAATCCCACCAAAGCAACAAATGTTATGGAGGAACTAGATGGTGGGATTCGTAGCATAGAAAACAAAAAAAATTCCTACCGCAAGAACGAATAACAAGCCAAGATCCAATCTAGAAGATGGTAGCAACGAGAAGATGATGAGACTAACCCTCGAAGATTTCCAAAGCCTACGAGATTAGATCTCGTTGTTGCTGAAGATGATCACTTGCCGCTTTCAAAAGCGCGTAGAAGATCTTGACGATGCCACAGTCGGGCAGCACCTCCGTACTCGCTCACCCGTTCGGTGTTGATGACGACGTCCTTCTCCCCGTTCCAGCGGGCAGCAGAAGTAGTAGATCCTCCTCGGGATCCTGACAGCACGACGGCGTGGTGTCGGTGGCGGTGGAGATCTCCGGCAGGGCTTCGCCTAAGCTCTACGGGAGAAGTGGGAGGAGGGAGGCGGCTAGGGTTTGGGGAGAGGGGGCGCCGGCCTGGGAGCCCTTGGGGTGTGCGGCTGGATTGGTGTGGCCGGCCCCCTCCCTCTCCTCCTCTTTATATAGGTGGAATCCCTAGGGTTTGCCCAAAGTGTTCGAATAAGACCCCAATTCAAAAACTTCCATATGTACGAAACCTAGAGGGACAGGGACTCCTCCCTTTCCCTCCTTCTTGGCCGGCCAAGATGGTGGAGTCCACCATGGACTCCACCTTCCCACTTGGTTGGCTGATTAGGGTTGGTGGAGTCCAACCGGGACTCCATCTTACATGGTGATTTCTTCCGGAAGGTTCTAGAACATTCTAGCACCTTCCATAAATGCACTGGTTCATTTCCAAACTTGGAAAGTGACTTCCTATATATGAATCTTATTCTCCGGACCATTCCGGACCTCCTCGTGATGTCCTGGATCCCATCCGAGACTCTGAACAAAATTCGAACTCCATTCCATATTCCATATCTACTTAAACGACATCAAACCTCA
Source organism: Lolium perenne (assembly GCF_019359855.2). NCBI lineage: Eukaryota > Viridiplantae > Streptophyta > Magnoliopsida > Poales > Poaceae > Lolium > Lolium perenne. The sequence continues at coordinate 91,154,473 of NC_067250.2, read as the reverse complement.
AGTGTGTCACCCTACGGTTCGTGAACTCTGCAGACATGGTTGAGACTTCTCTCTGACCAATAACCAATAGCGGGATCTGGAGATCCATAATGGTTCCCACACATTCAACGATAACTTAGTTATCAATTGAACCATTTACATATGATACCGATTCCCTTTGTCACGCGATACTCTACTTGTCCGAGGTTCGATCATCGGTATCACGATACGTTGTTCAACCTCGTCACCGACAAGTACTCTTTACTCGTACCGTGGTATGTCATCTCTTGTGACCTGGTCACATGTTTGCAAGCTAATCAGACGACATTCCACCGAGAGGGCCCAGAGTATATCTATCCGTCATCGGGATGGACAGATCCCACTCTTGATCCATATGCCTCAACTCACACTTTCCGAATACTTAATCCCATATTTATAACCACCCATTTACGCAATGTCGTTTGATGTAATCAAAGTACCCTTCTGGTATAAGTGATTTACATGATCTCATGGTCGAAGGACTAGATAACTATGTATCGGAAGCTTATAGCAAATTGAACTTAATGACATGATCTTATGCTACGCTTATTTGGGTGTGTGTCCATTATATCATTCATCCAATGATATAACCTTGTTATTAATAACATCCAATGTTCATGATCACGAAATGTCGAGGGTGCTCCTCGGCAATGCCCTCCGATAGGGGCTTAGGGTTGATGGAATCCTGCAAGCTGACACGAGACATCGGTACACAGACAAGCGGGGAGAGCGATTTACCCAGGTTCGGGGCCCTCGATGAGGTAAAACCCTTACGTCCTGCCTGTCTGTTCTTGATTATGATGAAAACTGGTTACAATGGGGTGCCGAATAGTTCGGCTGTGATCTCGTCGAGATGTTAATTGCTAGGGTAACCTAGTTCTAAGCTTCTGCTGGCTAATATTGCTAAGGTTGATTGTGTCCCTTGATAGCCCCTCTCCTGGCCTTTATATAGATGGCCAGGTCTCAAGAGGTCTAATCGAGTACGAGTAGTTTTACAGTAGATCTATCTCTAATCTTTCCTTGTTCGGCTTCTTCCGTGTCTTGTACTTCAAGTAATCTTCCGCCGCACCGCCCTAGTGGCCTATCTTGCCATCGGGTACCTTCATGGGCCTCCAGCTGGACCGTATAGGGTAGAGCAACATTGGTTACCCGAAGGGTAATGCCCACGTCAGTAGCCCCCGAGTGTCTAGCCGAACATAGTTCGGGTAGAGACTGAAGCATGTCTTCTTCCGAAGTCCTTCTCCTTGATCATTTTTGCTTTCTTTCTGTCTTCTATCGGGTGCGCGTCAGCGCTCCCGATGGGAGTAGCCACCGAGTCTAGGTACGGATGCTTGCAATCCGTGCGTAGACTCAAGTTGTACCACTCGAACATCTTTTCCTGCCGAAGTTTTTCCTGCAAGCCTTTGTAGGTCATCCGATATTTTTTCTTTATGCAAGGGATAGCGAATAACGTGCCCAACTTTTGTTAGTTAACTGCCGATGGCAAAACAACGTTACCCTACACAGAATCAAGTCCCCGGGCATGATCCTGGAGTGCGAAAAAAGTTTTATCGAGTGCGCGTTTAGCACTCCCGATGGGAGTAGCACTCGAGTCTGAGCACGGGCGCTCACTCGAGTCAAGTTTTTCCTTCGAGTCCTTATTTTATCGGATGCGCGTAGGTGCAGATCCTTGCAATCCGTACGTAGACTCAATTTGATCACCCGACACTTCTTTAACAGTACCTATGACGTCACTGATGACACGCTGTTGCTGTGACCTGATTGACAAGACTTGACCTAACGGGCCCACCTAGTTCTGCGCAAGCAGTTTTTAGGTTTTGACCAATGCACACGCAGCGACCGAGGCGTTTCCTCGATTTTCGCGCGACGTGGGAATAATGGGCCGCCGGTTCCATCCTGTTTTCAAGCGCCACGTGTACAGCTGGATTCGCTCCACTTCCCACGACGCCTATGGAGTTATGGCCACGATCTCATGTTAATTCTTATGGTATAAATAGAGAGCTTCCTCATTTTTACTCTTTTACACCTCCTACTGCTCATCATCTTCGCGCATCCTTTCCTTCTTCCTGCATCCTTCCCTCAGAAGCTTCAAACGCCATGGGTAAAAAGAAGGGTGCTAGTGCTTCGGACGCGGCCAAAGTTAGCCGTGATTGGAGTGCCTCCGCCATTTCCAACCGCGACATCAACAAACTGCGGGCCCTTGGATTCGTCTCCGTGTCTGAGGACGATATTCGCCTTCCAGGTGCAGTTTCTCGCCCAAAGCCCCCAAAGGGCTTCACCGTCATGTTCACTGCTTTTTTGTTTCGTGGCCTTTCCCTTCCAGCGCACGAATTCCTTCGCTCTCTTCTTTTCTTCTACGGGATTCAGCTCTGGCAGCTGACCCCAAACTCCATCCTCCACCTTTCTATCTTCATCACTGTCTGCGAAGCCTTCCTTGGCATTGACCCTCACTGGGGTCTCTGGAGGAAGATCTTCTACGTGAAGCGCCATAATGATAGCAACGCCCCCCCCCCCCCCGTCGTCGGTGGCGTTGGATTTGTTGTCAGGAAGGAGGTTGACTACCTTGATTACCCAATGAAGGAGTCCGTCCAAGGCTGGCGCAACAAGTGGTTTTACCTGCGAGACCCTTCGGTGCCTGGGCGACGCTCAAACCTTCCTCCCTTTGAAGATAAACTGATAGCTAAGCCGAAGAAATCTTGGCAAAACACCCTTTCTCCCGAAGAGAGGTTGACATCCGACAGGCTGTTCGACCAAATCGTCATCCTGAAAAACACGGGAGGCTTGACAATGTGCGGCACTGAGGTTGTCTCAGTGTTCCTGCAACGTCGAGTACAACCGTTGATGGCTCGCCCCCGCCAATTGTGGCTTTACGCGGGCAAGGATGATGAGTCTAGGGTTAGCTCTGCCGATCTTTCGGCTGAAGACCTTCGAGACGAAGTCCGCCGCCTAACGTGCCTTAGTATGAGGGACAACATCATCCTGACATCGGCTCGTTCTCCTTATGATTCTGACCATCCTCCAACCGAGGTAATCCTTTGTTTGTTTTTTGCTGTTGTTACTCCTTTTTTTGTCGTATCTCACAAATCTCTTTTTCCTCGGCAGGCCCTTGCTGCTGCCCGATGCTATCCTCCTACACCCGAAAGCGGTGTGGTACTAGAGGATGACGACGAAGATTCCGATGGAACCGAAGATGCCCAACACGCCCTTGATGACAGCGATGTCCAAGAGGAAGAGGCTACTGAAGACGACGCCTTCACCAGGAGTAGGCGTCGGAAGCAGGTGCATGATGAATTTATCACCATGGCTGAATCAAGTCCTAGCGGAGGAGATAATGATGCCGATGAAGCTGCCGTGCCTCCTCCCATCAAGAAGAGTTCAACAAGCTTCTTTGCAGGCGAAGATGACCTTGACCTGTGAGTGTCTTATACTCCTTTCTTGATTTACTTTGTATCATCTTGCACGCTAACTGTGCACTGTATCTAAGTAGCTCTGATGATGATGATGATGAAGTCCCTCTTGCGAAGAGGGCCAAATTTGTCTCGGGGAAAGCTGCATCGGCCAAGGAATCTAATCCTTCTCCCGCGAAATCAACGCCTCCCTCACGAACGGTTGTAGAGAAGGTTCCAGTGTCAACAGTTATTCCTCCTGGCGACGTTCCTACTTCATCGGCTGGTCATGACCATGTAAGTATCCAATCTGCTTCACTTTGCCGAGTTTTTTATCGACTGAATCCTTATGATCTTATTTTACTGCAGCCAATCTACGCCACAGTCGATGCTGTGGTGGAGTTTGCCGAAGAGTTCACCCGACTAGAGACCGAGAACTCCCAACTTCGAAAGACTATCAGATCTTCGGCTGATCAGGTGCTTGAGGCCAACAGGCTTGCCGCCGACGTCAAAAACGAGAACGTCTTGCTGAAGGAAGAGGTGAAGAAGTTGAAGCAGCGGCTGAAGGATGAACAGGATGCCAGGCGCGCAGCAGCGGCTGTAATCGACAAAAAGGAAGGCGCTCTTCGCGAGTCCATCAAGGATTTATTAGGTAAAATCCATAGTTCACCGTTTTCCGTCTTGGTATTCCTATTATTGATTACTGATCTGTTTTCCTTTCAGATGCTGCCGACTTAACCGTCACCCGACGTCACCAGCTTCGGGAGGACTCTACAGCCGATGCCTTGTCACTTGCTGCCGAGTCTAATGTCCAAGTCCTTGTTCTTTTGAAAAAGGCCAAAGGAGCGCTGTCAAGGTTATACTCGATGATCTTCCCGAAGATGAAGGAGGACAAGACTCTCGACGAGATGGCGGCTTCTTTCCTCGTTGACCCTTCCGAGCCTGTGGAGGTATTGAAACACCGTAGCCGTTTATTTGGGGCGGTTCTTACTTTCCAACTGCTCATGGGCCATGGGATGGGGTCAGAATTGGAGGAGTTGTCCAAGGCGTTGCCTGTCGATAACGACAATCATTTAGTTGACCTTGAGCCTTTCAAGCGATTGGCAGTAACTTGTGCCAATCAACTTCTGACGCTGGTAGATGAAGCACAAGCCAAGCCTGCTCCCGAATCTGCCCCTGGCTCATCATCAGCGAATCCTTGAACTTTTCATTTGACTTATTGTAAATAATATCAGTCGTAACCTCATCGTAGTCCAATTTTATTTCGGCTCTGTTGCCAATTTGAACATGCTTTTGAATGTATCACATATGCCCAGTGCTCTCCCGATGGGATTTTTACTTTGATGCTAGTCTGAATTAAGGATTGCACTGCAGATTCCTCCGTCTTCTTCTCGTGCTGAACTTTTTCCGAATCCTTCAAGTAATGATGAGTCAAGCCTCGTTCGCCGCTTGCGTGACCAAGTGTCTAGTTTAGACAGAGATATCACTTCTCTTCGTGCGATGGCGGCCTTGGTGAAGAAAAAGGGGGAGATAGCGACGGCTGTCGAACAATACGCTCTTGATGGTCTCCATATTGCTACCGAAAGTTTGAGCTGTAAGTATTAGCCTATGCTCTGCTTTCTGCAATAGTTTTAAATATTCCCTTAACTGGTTCTTATTCCTTTCCAGTCGTAGCTTCAGATGTGGCTGAGGAGAACAAAAGGATCCATGAAGAGGTCGAGGCGATGACTGACGTAGCGCACCCGACGCACGATTTATGGCTGCATCGTCCGAAGGCCGTTGTCATGGCGAAGTTTAAATATCGAGTGGAGAAGGTGCATCATTACTTTGATAAATTCCACGCTCATCTCACGATGGTTTGGAACACTCTGTTCCCTCTGGACCAAGCACCCGAAACTTTGTCTGCCTTGTTCACCCGATTCAAGTCTCCCGAAAGGATTCGGCAGTTGGTGCGGAAGGAACTCCTGGCTGGTGCGGAGCTTGCTTTTGCTTCAATATTGGCATGTCATCCATCTCTAGACTTAGGAGCCGTAGCAAACACCGAGAGGAGCTTAGGCCAGTATTATGATGCCGCTAGAGGTCCTGCATACACCATTGTTTCTCGGATGGAGTCGTGCCTTGAAAAGGATCTGAAGGCCCATTGGGACCGGGGAGCTCGACTATGAATGTAATAGCCTTATTTCCTGCATAAGATTGTTTTGTATAAAGTTATTGCGTATGTTGCACGCTATGTTAATTCGATTGATAGTTTATTTGTCGAGGGCGGCTGAGTGATCAATTCAACCTGCTCTCCCGACGACTTCGTTGGATTATGCAATGTTATTGCGAAGCCTTTATGTAAGTTTTGTAAGAGCGAGACCCGTCGACTTAGTCGAGGGAATTAGATGCTTGGCATCGTCATGCGGTGCACCGGTTTGAGCCTTATTTTGTGATAATGTAACCATCGACTGCAGCACTCGCGTATTTTCTCGAGGCTTGGATTGGTTGTTTTCTTTTTGTGTGTCACTAATCTTAGCTCCCGTTCAGAGTATTTAATTAATGACACTGCGTGTTTTCTGGGCCAGCGCTCCCGATGGGAGTAAGAGCCGAAGGTAGAGGCCGCAGTCGACCTGTTCAGGTGGTAGGGCCTAAATTGAAGAAAGGAGGCAGAAAACCTGATTAAAACTTTATTCATAAAGAAAAATCAACCTTAAAGGCTATTAAATAATAATAAATGATCGCGTCCTATGTATAGAACCGTCGCAGGTGTGCGATATTCCATGGATTTCCGACATCTTTTCCCGAAGTTGGATTTTTGAGCCTGTACGCTCCTCCTGGTATCACTTCGGTGACGATGTAAGGTCCTTCCCATGGAGACTCGAGTTTCGAGGGCCTTTTTTGTTTCAGCCGAAGTACCATATCTCCAACACTAAAGCATCGGTTGCGTATTCGTCGGCTGTGATAGTTCCTCAGCGCCTGCTGGTATACTATGGTTCTGGCTAAAGCAATGTCTCGAGCTTCGTCTAGTAGGTCTACAGCATCTTGCAGTGCGATGTTGGAGGAGGGTTCTGTGTATGCCGTCACTCGAGGTGCTTCGAATCGAACATCAGCTGGCAGGACTGCTTCGGCTCCGTGTACCAGAAAGAATGGGGTGTACTGCGTCGACCTGTTAGGTGTGGTACGCAAACTCCAAAGTACTGATGGTAACTCTTCGACCCAAGCTCCCTCCGCGCCTGTAAGACGTTTCTTGAGACCGTCCCCTATTAGGCCGTTGATCCTTTCCACCTGACCGTTTGTTTGCGGGTGGGCCACCGATGCGAATTTCAGTTTTATTCCCCTGTCATCACAAAATTCTCGGAATTCTTTGGAGTCAAAGTTAGTTCCGTTATCTGTGACGATACTGTGAGGCACGCCGAATCGACATGTTATTTCCTTGAAGAATTGGACTGCTGTTTTTGCTTTCTGGTTTCGTACTGGTACTACCTCGATCCACTTTGTGAATTTATCGACTGCGACTAATAAGTACGTGTGTCCTCCAGGCGATGATCTCGGCAGTGGTCCAACTTGATAGAGTCCCCATTGGGCGAACGACCATGCCAAGGGTATCGTCATTAGGTCTGTTGCAGGGGCGTGCGGTTTTGGGGAAAACCGTTGGCAAGGGTCGCACTTCATGACCAGATCTCGAGCATCCGACGCCGCCGTTGGCCAGTAAAATCCTGCCCTGAAGGCTTTTGCTACGAGAGCTCTACTTCCCGCATGATGCCCACAAGTTCCCTCGTGTATCTCACGCAACAGTGCTCTTCCGTCGTCGATGGTAATGCACCTTTGGAAGATACCGGAAATGCTGCGCTTGTAGAGTTCACCGTTTACTATGGTGAAAGCTTTCGATCGCCTGACGATTCGTTTTGCTTCTACTGGATCCGCCGGCAGTTCCTGCTTTGTTAGATACGCCAGGAACGGTTTGGTCCATTGTGGCTCAAGGAGGAGGACTTGTTCGGCAAGGAGAGTTGGAGCTTTGTCGGCAACTTGCTGCGGGTTTGCCTCTGCTTCCTCAGTCGATGGTTTTAGAGGTACCGGCGCCTTCTCTTTTATTGATCGCTGGGTGATCACCTCGTAAAATACTCCGTCTGGGATGGGGGAGCACATGGAGCCGATGTTTGCTAAGGTGTCGGCTTCCTCGTTGCTGGCTCTGCCGATATGTTTGAGCTCACATCCCTCGAATTTGGCTTCCATATTTTGATACAGCTGCCGATAGGCGATCATGTTGTTGCTAACCGCGTCGCACAGATTCATCGACTGTTGTACTACCAAGTTTGAGTCTCCGTAGATTTCCAGGCGAGTCGCCCCACACGCCTTTGCCATCTTCATTCCGTGCAGCAGTGCTTCGTATTCTGCTTCATTGTTTGTCGGCAGAGAGAAGTTCATACGTAGTATATACTTCATCTTATCTCCTTGTGGTGATATCAACACCACTCCTGCTGCTGCGCCTGTGCTTCGTTTCGACCCGTCGAAATACATTATCCACGATTCCGACATGTCGGGTGCCGCTGGTGTCTGGGATTGAATCCAGTCCACCACAAAGTCTGGGAGGATTTGGGATTTTATAGCTGTCCGGTTGACGTAAGTTATGTCGTGAGGTGCTATCTCGATAGCCCATTGGGACACTCGAACCGTGGCCTCTGGATTGGTCATTATGTTTTTCAACGGCGCTTCGCTCACGACGACAATCGGATGCTCGGTGAAGTAGTGCCGTAGCTTGCGGGCTGACCTCCATACTGCGTATGCCAGCTTCTGATGATGAGGGTACCTTTGTCTTGCGGGTGTGAGTACTTCACTGAGATAGTAAACGGGCCTCTGCACGCCATGAACTCTCCCTGTTTCTTCTCGTTCGACGACCAAGACGCTGCTAAAGACTTGGGCTGTCGCAGCTATATACATGAGCATCGTTTCTTTCTCACGGGGGGTTACGAGGACTGGGGATGTCGACAAGATTTTCTTCAGGTTGTCGAAGGATTCCTGTGCCTCCTTTGTCCACTCGAACTTTTCAGACTTTTTCATCAAATTGTAGAAAGGCAAAGCTTTTTCTCCTAGCTTGGCGATGAACCTGCTGAGCGCTGCTAAACGTCCTGCCAATTGTTGCACTTGGTGCAGATTCTTTGGCGGCTCCATGTCGAGAATAGCTTTGATTTTCAAAGGGTTGGCTTCGATCCCCCGAGCCGAGATGAAGTATCCTAGCACTTGCCCCCCTGGTACTCCGAAGAAGCATTTTTTTGGATTCAACTTGATCTTATACCTGTCTAAGTTATCAAAGGTCTCCCGCAGATCGTCGACGAGGGTGGCAGTGTGCTTCATCTTTACCACGATATCGTCAATATAGACTTCGATGTTTCGCCCGATCTGCTCTCCAAGGCAAGCTTGCATGCAACGTTGGTAAGTTGCTCCCGCATTTTTCAACCCGAAGGTCATGACGTTGTAGCAGAAAACGCCGTGTGGGTGATGAATACGGTTAGCTCCTGATCTTCTTTCTTCAATTTGATCTGGTTATACCCGGAGTAGGCGTCGAGGAAGGAGAGGCGGTCGCATCCGGCTGTGGAATCGACTATCTGGTCAATTCTAGGCAGCAGGAAGTGGTCTTTCGGACAGTGTTTGTTGAGGCCAGTGTAATCGATACACATACGCAGAGCGGTGGTGTCCTTTTTGGGTACCATGATAGGGTTAGCCACCCACTCTGATTCCTTGAGCTCTCGGATAAATCCTGCTTTACGAAGTCGATTGATTTCCTCGCCGATTGCTCTCCTCTTTGGTTCGGAAAACCAACGCATCGACTGCTGCACTGGTTTGGCTGTCGGGTCAACGTTAAGGGCGTGCTCAGCGAGTTCCCTGGGGATACCTGGCATGTCAGATGGTTCCCATGCAAATATCTCCCAGCGCTCACGGAGGAACTCGATGAGCGCGCTTTCCTATGCGACCGTAAGATCAGCCGATACATTGACCGTTTTCTTCGGGTCAGTGGGATGTACCTGCAGTTTCTTAGCTTCCTTTGTAGCATCAAATTCGTCGGATCTAACATTTCGGTTGTCGGCTGGTGGCTGCGTATGATCCACGGCAGCGTCGATCGCATTGAGTTCCTCCTTAGCGCCGAATTTCGAGGCGATCTTCTGGAACTCCCTGTCACAGGTGTCTGATCGGGCAATACTCCCGTGGACAGTTATTGGGATCCCGTTGTTGCCTGGCATCTTCAGTTTTAGGTACGCGTAATGAGGTACGGCCATAAACTTGGCAAACGCCGGCCTGCCGAGGATGGCATGATATTGAGACTCCCAGTCGACAACTTCGGACTCGATCCTTTCTTTCCTGAAATTGGTGGGTGTACCGAAGACCACATCCAATGATGTTTTTCCAAGAGAATAAGCGGGTCGAGTCAGTATAATGCCATGGAACCCAGTGTCGGATTCTCTCAGCATATCGGTTGTTAAACCCATTGCTCTCATTGTGTTGGCGAATAGTAGGTTCAAGCCGCTTCCTCCATCCATGAATACTTTGCTCATGTTGTACCCTCCGATCTGCGCCTCAAGGACTAGGGCTGCATGGCCTGGCCTAGGGACAACTTTCGGGTGGTCTGTCCTGTCGAAGGAGATACTTTGTTCTGACCAGTCGATGAATTCGGGTGTGTCGACCGTAGCAACTTCTGCGTACTTCACTTCTCGCGAGAATTTCTTAATCTCCCTTTTTGAAAAGCTGGTTTTATGGATCATGTTGACCTGCCCGCGCGGTTCTGGGAATACTTCGGCTGGTACATACTCATCCCTTTCCATTGGTTCGTACGGCTCTGGTACGTACGATTCCGGCCGACAGCTGTAAGATCTCGCCCTCTTCTCCATTATGTGAACCCTTGATATAGCTTCGCTCCTGAGGTCATCACAGAACTGTCGAATCTCCAGGAAGTGTCGGCAGTTCCTCAACAGGTGACTGGATTTCTCCCGACCGTCCTTCGGGTCGATGTAGGAGTGGAGGTAGCATGGTGCATCGAGTTGCTCTGTGGCTGATAAGTGCGGTGAACGAGCGCGGCCATGGATTGGTTGCGCGCCTTCCTGGCCCCGTTCGGACTAACGAGGGTGAGGTGCTGTACGCTCTTCTTCTCCATGATGCAAGTCCCTTCGTATTTTCTTTCGCCCCGTTGCGAGATCGAAACTTCCTTGGCTGCCTCCATGTGCGCTTCTAGATGAGATTTCCAAAGTTGCCGCCGGGGTGTCATCTGCCGAAACCGAGGGCCTCGAACCGGACGTGTTGGTCCTAGGGAGGCGAAGAAAGCCTCCGGAGTCGATGATGAAGTGAACACCTCCAAAGGTGGCGGTCACGTCGTCACCCGATTCTGCAAGAATCGAGTGCGGCGGCTTGAGGTGTGGTACGAACTCGAAGGATCCGCAGCGAATCGAGTCCTTCGGGTCTGGAGGTGTTGGTGACTCGAGTACGAACGCTGCAGACGTGACTGGTGTTGCCGATGCCCTGCCTTGTGCCGACAGGCTTCCCACAGATGGCGCCAATTGTCGAGGGTGCTCCTCGGCAATGCCCTCCGATAGGGGCTTAGGGTTGATGGAATCCTGCAAGCTGACACGAGACATCGGTACACAGACAAGCGGGGAGAGCGATTTACCCAGGTTCGGGGCCCTCGATGAGGTAAAACCCTTACGTCCTGCCTGTCTGTTCTTGATTATGATGAAAACTGGTTACAATGGGGTGCCGAATAGTTCGGCTGTGATCTCGTCGAGATGTTAATTTCTAGGGTAACCTAGTTCTAAGCTTCTGCTGGCTAATATTGCTAAGGTTGATTGTGTCCCTTGATAGCCCCTCTCCTGGCCTTTATATAGATGGCCAGGTCTCAAGAGGTCTAATCGAGTACGAGTAGTTTTACAGTAGATCTATCTCTAATCTTTCCTTGTTCGGCTTCTTCCGTGTCTTGTACTTCAAGTAATCTTCCGCCGCACCGCCCTAGTGGCCCATCTTGCCATCGGGTACCTTCATGGGCCTCCAGCTGGACCGTATAGGGTAGAGCAACATTGGTTACCCGAAGGGTAATGCCCACGTCACGAAACCATGATCATCTATTAATCAACAAGCTAGTTATACAAGAGGCTTACTAGGGACTCCTCGTTGTTTACATAACACACATGTATCAATGTTTCGGTTAATACAATTATAGCATGGTATGCAAACATTTATCATAAACACAAAGATATATTATAATAACCACTTTATTATTGCCTCTTGGGCATATCTCCAACACTAGAGAGGAAGAACAAGGGTGCAAATCAACAAATAACTCCAAGTTCTAGATCCCAAGAATTCCACTCACTTAGACGAGGAATTGATTGGTGGAGGTTCTAGATCTAGATCTCCTCTTTCAAGTACCTCAAGAATATGCAATAATCATAGGAGGAAAGAGAGAGGAAGCAAGCCCAAAAGGTTCAAGAATGGTGGTAAAAAACATGTTCAAGAACTCTAAAGAACAATGGGGAAGAAAGCTCCCTTTTATACCCCTTCCAGAAAAATAACTGTTTGAGCTAAAATCAAGCCACCCCGCGCTGAGCCCGATAGGACCGGCCATGGTGCCGACCTACCTGGCATAGGGCCCGGTGGGCCAGACCAGGTGCGGAATAACTCAGCAGTAGCACCCGGCATGCCGGCCTAGGTGCCGGGCAGCCCGGGCAGCAGCAGCCGGCATGCCGATCCAGGCGCCGAAAATGCGACAATTTTTTCATCCGGACTCTGATTGAGATTAAACCAATTTTGTTTGAAAGATAATGACGAATAGAACCCAAAAAAATATTGAGGCTCCTCACAGAATGTTTTATATGATTTTAGAGAAGGATCCTCCCAACGTGAAGAAACGGTAAAGACGTCCAAAGTCGAAAACGCGGTAGAATATGCATAAGGATTCCATTTTCGATGAACTTGGGCTTGTTGAAAATCTAGTGATGACCCACAAGTATAGGGGGTGTATCGTAGTATCTTCGATAAGTAAGAATGTCGATCCCAACGAGGAGCAGAAGGTGTTGACAAGCAGTTTCGATAAAGGATTCACTGTAAATGCTCACAGACAAGTATTCAGGGGGTTTTGATGTAACAGATGAATAAAGTACAAGTAAGTAAAATGCGAGAGAAATAATTATAGCGAGTGGCCCAATCCTTTTTAGCACAAAGGACAAGCCAGTTTGTTTACTTATAATGACCAAACGTTCTTGAGGACACACGGGATTTTAGTCTAGTGCTTTCGCTACATACAGCTGATTAATCTTCATTGTTTTGATAAGTGTTGTGTGGGTGAACCTATGCTAATGTACCGCCCTTCCTAGGACTAATACATACTTGTGATTATACCCCTTGCAAGCATCCGCAACTACAAGAAAGTAATTAAGATAAATCTAACCACAGCCTTAAACTCTGAGATCCTGCGATCCCTCCTGCATCGATATACCAACGGGGGCTCAGGTTTCTGTCACTCCGGCAACCCCGCAATTGGCAAACGAGTACAAGATGTATTCCCCTAGGCCCATAAATGGTGAAGTATCGTGTAGTCGACGTTCACACGACACCACTAGAAGAATGACACCACAACTTAAATATCATAACATTGAATATTACTCAACCATAATTCACTACTAACATTTAGACTTCACCCATGTCCTCAAGAACTAAACGAACTACTCACGAGACATCATATGGAACATGATCATAGGTGATATGATAATGAATAACAATCTAAACATAAACCTTGGTTCAACGGTTTCACTCAATAGCATCAATAACAAGTAGAAATCAACACTGGGAGAGTTTCCCCTATCAAACAATCAAGATCAAACCCAAATTGCTACAGCGGTGACGAGGTGCTGCGGTGGAGATGGCGGTGATGATGATGAAGATGATGGTGATGGCGATGGAGATGATGTCCAGCTCGATGGTGGTGACGATGGCGTCGATTTCCCCCTCCGGGAGGGAATTTCCCCGGCAGATTCCTGCCCGCCGGAGAGCTCTTTTCTCTCTGGTGTTCTCCGCCCCGCAGAGGCGGCTGTGGCTCTTCGCGACGTACCCTCTGGAGCTTAGGTTTTCGGGACGAAGGGTTTCGCGAAGAAAAGGAGGCGAAAAGGGCTGTGGGCCCCCCACACCACAAGGTGGCGCGGCCAGGCCATGGGCCGCGCCGGCCTGTGGTCTGGCCCCACCTTGGGTCTTCTCGACTCCCCCTTCTGGCTTTCTCCGTCATCTGGAAAAATAGGATTTTTGGTATAATTTCCTTCCATAGTTGATCTTCCGAAATATTGCATCCTGACGGTGCTTTTTCCAGCAGAATCCTGGCTCCAGTGCGCGATCTCCAAATAATCATGAAACATGCAAAATAGATGAAATAACATAAGTATTGTGTCCCAATATGAAATATATCAATGAATAACAGCAAATTATGATATAAAATAGTGATGCAAATTGGACGTATCATCTAGCAACAAGCTCAAGAACATCACATAGAGAAACACCAGAAAGCAACAAGAATAGAGGGATGCAAAGTATGCAAAGGATTGAGCTCCCTAAGACGATGTGATCAAGTTACCCAACCGAAAGCACCACTTGATAGTGCGGCTATCTGTCCTATAACCCTATCTCCCAACAACCACCTTTACACCGGTAAAAGGAAAACCTAGCAAGGTCATAACTTTGCCTTGCGCATCCCTCTTGATTTTGATGATGTCACTTCATGCTTCATTCAAGCCGAAATGCTCACTTGATCATTGTTGCTTCGTGAAGACTCACAAATGATCCCCCATACACCACTATGGGATAACTCCATTGAGGAACATCTTCACATGTCCATAATCACCAAATGGAAAGCAAGGTTCAAGCATGATATCTCTGAAATGCTCATCTTGAACCTGCCCTTCTCAACCTTGATGACATCTAAACTTGATGCCATCCTCTCATGGGCTATATTAGATCATACTCTTGATGCATGCTCATGGCAAGATACCCAACCCACATAGACAACAAAAATACACATATATAGTGGGTTAGCTCATGAATCATGAAGCATAATTGATAAGGCTTACCGTCCACAAGATCACATGATCTAAAGTGGTACAATCTTTATGCTTCGTGTGTTGACCAGCTTGAATTAAATCTTCACTAGTCTTGGTTAACGTTGTATCTCTTCATTCTCTATCATAATATCTTAATCATTCATTGCTTAACACATAAGTTAGAGCATGGCTAACTTGAGTTCCACACAAAAACTCCATCTTCATTTCTTCTGCATGATCATATCATATTCTTTTCTTCAAATCGATGATCTTGATGCCAATACCGAAGGTATCACATTATATTCATGGCATTCACACTTGAATCCAACATATGAACTTCCAGAAATACCTATGTAATATTCCTTCATATAAGCACAATGAAAACATTAGTCCATAGAGGATTGTCATTGATTAACAAAAAACACACTTAGGGGCAAGTACCCTTACACTATTGGAACATGATCAAAATTGAATTCGATGAGCGCAAGATAATTCGCCAAGACTGTCGCGCGACACACATGGAGAGTGACAAAAGGCCATGTCAAGCCGGTGGGGAACCATATAATACTACGTGAACCAATTCCATGGGTATGCCGAGAACACCTGTGCAAGGTCGGAGAGTGGCTCCAATGTAGAGGGTCAACTTGATCATGCACTCGATATGTATACATCGTGCAACGAAGGAAGATGCTTCAACTTGATGCAATGCTTCACAAAATTGAAGGGCTGCCAGAAATTGAAGCTCACTCGCATTACACGGAACAAGGCCGACAAGAAGACGCACCCTTGGTCACCTTGGCGGGCCACCCTACGCGCAAGAAGAGGACAATGGTCGTTGATCAAGCGGTGTCATTGTACCGGGTGCAACCCTGCATTAACAAGTAGAAGGCAGAGATCACGTCGGCCTCGATCATCCAAGCTCAAGAAACTAAAAAAAAAGGTAGACGTCCATGTTGGAGAAGCAACGCATAAGACGAGCTGCCTACCACAATTTGATTAATTGTTGATAGTTTGCCTTGTAATATTGGTCGTCGGAATTGAACGGCGCATTTTTGTGGCGGGAAACTCTAAATGCAATGCCCAGATTTTTTTCTTTGTGAATTTACATTTTTCATCCTAAACTTACTTGGGAGACGCGGTGTGAGAGACGTCGCGGGGCAGTGGCGTCCTCAGTTGTTCTCGAAGGAATTTTGAGAAACCAAAACTGAATGTACTAGGACGTCGCCTAGAGGGGGGGTGAATAGGCGGTGTATAAAAACTTCTACTTGAGAGCTAAACTAGGCGGAATAAAAACTACACATGTGTTTACTAGTTTAGCTCAAGGCCTATCAACTAGGGGTTTGCCTAAGTGCTCCAACAACCTATGCTAGCATGATGAGCAACAAGGTGATAACAAGATAGGCATAGCATCAAGCATGATAGATATCACAATGTAAAGCACATAGGTAAAGGAGCTCGGGTTGAGAAGTAACCGGTGCACGAGGAGACGACGATGTATCCCGAAGTTCACACCCAAGGGTGCTACGTCTCCGTTGGAGCGGTGTGAAGGCACGAGGCACTCCAAGAAGCCAACTAGGGCCACCGTATTCTCCTCGAGCCTTTCCACCAAAGGAAAGCCTCGATCCACTAAGGGACCCTTGAGGGTGGTCACCGAATCCGTACAAGCTTGGGCAAACTCCCAAGTATCAAGCTTGAGGCAACTCCACAACACGGAGGCTCTCAAGTAGGCCACAAGAGGCTATAGCATACCACCAAGTCACCAAGATGCTAATGTGCCACAAGAGGCTAACACACTCCACAAAGGCCACAGTGCCACAAAGACCACCACACCACTAAGACGATGGGATCACTAAGGCTACAAGGCCACAAAGGAGACACGGTGCCACAAGAGGCAAGATAGCCACAAAAGGCAAGATAGCCACTAAGGCAAGATTGCCACTAAGGCAAGAACACCACTAAGGGAACATGCCCTCTACGAGATCGAAACCCCGGAGAGAACCCAAACCGATGCACCTAATGCAATGGCTAAGAACAGCACTAAGATGCCCAAGTTCTTCTCTCCCAAATTCCAACAAAGCTACAAAACCTATTGGGGGAATAAGGGAGGAAGAACAAATATGAGGAGAAACACCAAGCAACTCCAAGATCTAGATCTAGCAAGATCCCCTCACTTGGAGAGGGATTCAATTGGTGAAGCTCTACATCTAGATCTCCTCTCTCCTTTCCCCCAAAAATATGCAACAAATAGTGGGGGGATCAAGAGGAGGATCAAACAACTCAAGGTCAACAGTGGAGGAGAGAGAATGGAGGGGAAGAAGTGTTTGGGTCGGAGGTGGAAGAGAGGTATAAATAGGGGCTCCAAAATATAGCTGTTGAGGCTGAGAAAACGGTCAGATTCGACCTAAGCGGTACTACCGCTGTGCAAAGCGGTACTACCGCTTTTCTCCAAAAAGTCAGATCTGGAAAACGGGCCAAAACCGGTAGTACCGCTCTGCGGAGCGGTACTACCGCTTGTGCCTAAAAAGCTGGTGCAAAACTGAAGAGAGAGAGAAAGAAGGCAAAGCAGAGCAGCAGGGTGGGGCCTGGGGGAGCAGCGCTGAGCGGGAGCCGTACGGCTCGGCCAGCAGCGTGGCAGGAGCGCACGCGTGCGAGTCAACGCCGCAGGGATCGAGCGAGTGCCTCTCCCGCGGGATCGAGCGCAGGCGCTGGGCGAGCGAGGCGGCGAGGCGTGCGAGGCGAGCGGCGGCCCGTGGCGAGCTGGGCCAGCTCGGCCTGACCGGGCGGCGGCCCAGTGCAGGCGCGGGCTGGAGCGGCCCAAGGCGGGAGCTGGGCGGCGAGCAGAACTGGCGGTGGTGGGCTGGAGGAAGAAGGACTGGGCCGGTACTACCGGCCACGGTACCGGCCTGGTACCGTAAACAAGTTACGGCAGTACCGGGCCAGTACCGGCCTGGTACCGGTCAAGGTCCAGTAAGCAAAACTGCTCGAGCGGTACTTAGGCCGGTACCGCTCGCGGTAGTTCCGCCCGGCCCATTGTGTTGTTTTTTCTTTTCCAAAAATATGCAACACGGAAAACGCCATATCTTGAGCTAGGAAGATCGGAATGACGTGAAACCAATTTCGTTGGAAAGAGGGCGACAAGAGCTGCCTCCTTGATGTCTACGCACGCTTCTATTCCTGTAGACAGTGTTGGGCCTCCAAGAGCAGAGGTTTGTAGAACAGCAGCAAGTTTCCCTTAAGTGGATCACCCAACGTTTATCGAACTCAGGGAGGAAGAGGTCAAAGATATCCCTCTCAAGCAACCCTGCAATCACGATACAAGAAGTCTCTTGTGTCCCCAACACACCTAATACACTTGTCAGATGTATAGGTGCACTAGTTCGGCGAAGAGATAGTGAAATACAAGTAGTATGGATGTATATGAGTGGTAATAGCAATCTGAATAAAATATGGCAGCGAGTAAACATGCAACAGAACAGTAAATAAACGGAGATTCGATATTTGGAAACAAGGCCTAGGGATCATACTTTCACTAGTGGACACTCTCAACAATGATCACATAATAAAACCACTCTACACTCTCTTGTTGGATGACAAATACCATTAATTGTGTAGGGCTACAAGAGCAGCTCAATGCCGAAGTTAACAAGATCCACAACATTCGATGTTCATATTTAAATAACCTTAGAGTGCATAATAGATCATTGCAATTATACCAAGTACTAACATAGCATGCACACTGTCACCATCACACTATGAAAGGAGGAATAGATCACATCAATACTATCATAGTAATAGTTAACTCCATAATCTACAAGAGATTACAATCATAACCTACGCCAAGAACTACATGATGCACACACTGTCACCATTACATCATGAAGGAGGAATAGAGTACTTTAATAACATCACTAGAGTAACACATAGATGAATAGTGATACAAAACTCATATGAATCTCAATCATGTAAGGCAGCTCATGAGATCATTGTATTGAAGTACATAGGAGAGAGATTAACCACATAGCTACCGGTACAACCCTTAGCCTCGGGGATGAACTACTCCCTCCTCATGGGAGACAGCAGCGGTGATGAAGATGGCGGTGGTGTCGATGGAGATGCCTTCCGGGGGCACTTCCCCGTCCCGGCGGCGTGCCGGAACAGAGACTCCTGTCCCCCAGATCTTGGCTTCGCGATGGCGGCGGCTCTGGAAGGTTTCTCGTACCGTGGCTTTTCCGTATCGAAGATTTAGGTCAGGGAGCTTTAAATAGGCGAAGAGGCGGAGTCGGAGGGGTTACGGAGCCGCCACATAATAGGGGGGCGCCCCCCCTTGGGCCGCGCCGGCCACATGTGTGGCCCCCCCAGGGCTCCCCTCTGGTGCCTCTCCGGTGTTCTGGAAGCTTCGTGCAATTATAAGATGCTGGGCGTTGATTTCGTCCAATTCCGAGAATATTTCCTTACTAGGATTTCTGAAACCAAAAACAGCAGAAAATAGCAACTGGCTCTTCGGCATCTCGTCAATAGGTTAGTGCCGGAAAATGCATAATAACAACATATAATGTGTATAAAACATGTGAGTATCATCATAAAAGTAGCATGGAACATAATAAATTATGGATACGTTTGAGACGTATCACTCCTCACATGATGAAATCATGCAAAAGAGTGAGTGATGATTTTCTCATGGTCATAGAGGTGTAACCTCTCAATACGGTATATCGGGAAAATCATCACCCTCGCACATGCAACATGCGATGCAACCGAAATCCGTTTCATGCATAAGAACCAAGAAGAACCAAGAACACTATGCAATGCATGCAAGGTTTGAGCTCTCTCCGATGATGCGACTCACTATCCTATCGAGCACAAACCTAGTCCTTGCGCGTTCTTCTCGAGTCGGCAAGCTCTGTCTTCATACTCTTCATGATTGTACATGCCACCATCTTCCTTCAACATACACGCCACCGTCTTCTTCCATCTTCAACGCCGTCTTCTCTCTTCATCTTCTACGCCGTCTTCTCTCTTCATCTTCAACGCCATCTTCGTCTCTCTTCGACACCATCTTCATCACTGTACTCCTTCTTCTCCATCTTACAACCTTGAGTCGACACATAGCTATGGACTTGACCTAAGATTGATTCTCAATGCAACCGTTAGTCCATAGGGATTATCATCAATTACCGAAACCACACATGGGGTAATGGACATGTTCTTTCAATCTCCCCCATTTTGGTAATTGATGACAATCTCTTTGAGAGGGTTTAAATATGGAATTTAGCGAACAACCCAAGTTGAACATTTAGAACAAACTCCCCCATAATATATGCATGTGTGAATGAACTTGAATTTCATTGCATATACCAACAATTAACGCCTAGCAGAGTATCCTCTAAATATTCAACCATGCAAAGCAACCAATGCAAGGCATGAAAGGCAAATGCTAACAAAAGCAATTCCCTTAAACCCTCCAAACTTCTCCCCCATTGGCATCGATTGCCAAAATGGACGAAAGGTTTGGAAGGCCAATATAGTGAGCGTTCCTCCATAAGTTGTGCATTTCTCATAATTGTGAGTGAAATCAAATGTACATATTCAATGACGAATATTTGGAGGAAATCAAACTATATTGAGGATCAAAGATTGCAAGAGGATGTGAAGGTGAGAAAGCTTCGACAAATGAAGCAAGCAACCAATGAACCAAAAAGAAACACAAGATTAATAAGAAGCAAATAAAACAAAGCTTGTGCCATAAACAAGTATGAGTGCGTGAAGATGCAAATAGGATAAAACAAGCACTCATGACCAAGATCTTTGTGGAGTCATTAACAAGTCAAATAAGAATAAAGGAATGGACTCCAACAAAGAGGGATATCAAAAGATATGCACCATCTCTTATGTGTATAAGTTTCTCTAAGTGGACAACATCACGAAGACGTTTATCCACAAAGAAACATGCACACACAAGATAGGTACAAGAGAGATAGAGCAAGATATCCAAAACAAGCATGCTCAAGGACTTATCTCATTATAGGAAAGTAAAACCAAAAATCAAGTAATGAGATAACCAACTCCCAAAGAAAGCAAGGTTCCAAATAAACCAAACCCTCAACACTTTTCATGATGGCACAAAAGTACCGAAAAGAAAAGGTTTGTCTTCCAAGTCAAATTCTTGAAACAAGAGAGTGTTCTAGCAAACATAGGAGAGCTCCCCCAAAATTAGTGCACTATTTAGAATTTTTCATTTGAATACAAAATGCACAAATGTGGGATTATTGCTCAACCATGTTTATCAAAACACTAACAAGGTTCAAGTGAAATAAGGAGATCCAAAATAAGCAAGGAAGACATATGGGAGTCTAACCCACAAGGACAAATTCTTGGCAAGAAATAAATCAATTAAGCACACGAGCCAAGTGTGAGGGTGATCCAAGGACATACCACATAATATGTTATCAATTATCCAAGGACAAGAGATATATAGGAAATGTTTCCTTATGGTGAATTGAGGTTATGTCCATGATCATCTTCACAAGAAACAAAGCATATGGTAGAGAATAAGAATTAACCATAATGCAAATAGAGATTCTTGAGAGCTTCAATTAGTTAAACCAACATGCAAGGCAATGAATGGCATAACATGAAGCACATGATTTTCCAAAGAGTATATAGAGCTAGCAACACAATGTGGAAAACCATGCCAAGAATAACTCTCACAAACAAAATCCAAGAGAATGGCAATAAGACCATTTTGGGAAAAGTGGGATTTGTTTGAGCAAACATGTCACATAGGAACAAGATAATCTAAAATATCAATTCTATGTGACACAACCTCAAGTGTTCACATTTTCTTGGCTTGTAAGATGCACAAAGCATAATACTCCCCCATAATGTAATAAAGACATTTTTCGTGCAAGAGGCAAATAAGAACCAAGTGAGATGATTAATGGACATTATAGAATTTTGATTCAACATGTCGCACATTTTGAGATTGTGAGATGCACAAAGCATATCACTCCCCCAAAATGGGATAGTCCATTAATTTCTCACACGAGCCAACAACTAAGATATCAACAAGATGCAATAGGCTCAACAAAGAACAATTGTACATGATGTGCCACCCAACATATATTAGCAAGCAAGCAAGATAAGCAAGTAGGAGGCACAACATAGACAACCACATGCAAGGTACAAAACCAACACATGTGAAAGGGGAGCGAGTAACTTTCAATGTAAAGGAGTTGAGGACTCGTTACCGCAAGGAGGAGCATGGGTAAAGGATGAAAGGAATAGTACTTGACTTGAGGAAGTGAGAATGATGAAGATCCCCCAAGTCTTCATGAACTAGTCAAGCCTCCATGCCCTCCACTAGTACCTATTGATCAAATTTTGGCTTGTTGGTCCCCAACCAAGTTGGGTCCTAAGAAGTTAGTCACAATAGGCTTGGCAACCCAAATTGTTCTTTTTGAGAAACCACATTGAGTGCCCATATATTTGGCAAACACATTTCCAACCTTATCCTTGCAAAGAGAATAAGCACCACCGATCAAGATAGGGTTGGATGAGTTACCACTAGTGCAAAAGGAGGAGATGTGGCCCTTCTCGCGGCATATGTAGCATGTTCTTCTCTTCTCCTTCTTCTCACTTGATTTCTCCACAACGGGAGCCTTGGCTTGATCCTTCTTGGGTAGCGGCCTTTCTTCAAGTCGAGGAAGACCTTGAGCTTGGCCTTGAGGTAGACCATGAGCTCCATCTTGAGGCCGCTTCCCTTGTTTCTTCTCGCCATGTGGCTTCTTCTTCAAGGGGCACGATCTAACATGATGCCCTTCAATCTTGCACTTGAAGCATACAATCTTGGCAGGATCCTTCACATGCCCTTGGCCCTTCTTCCGCTTGTGCGTGGTGGACTTGTTCTTGTTGTTGGAGTTGAATCCGAGTCCACTCTTGTCATTGGGGGATTGCTTCCCTTCATGACCCTTGTCCAAGTCCTTCTTCAAAGAAGTGACTTGGGCCTTGAGCTCTTCGATTTCCCCTACATGGTTAGTAATAACACAAGTACTAGAGGAAGTGGAAGCTTCATTGTTAGAGCAACAAGGCAAGGTATGTAATTCACCACAAGATATAGCAATAGCATGGGTGGATGAATTACTAGCACCAGCACATGGAATTGTAGAACAAGGCATAGAGGGTAGTTCACCACAAGATAAGTCAATAGCATGAGTGGGTGAACTAAAAGCACCAGCACATGGCAAAATAGCATTTTGAGAGGTAGTGCTAATACTCACATGAGGCTCACAAGATTTTACCTTTGACATGATAGCCTCATGAGCTAACTTTAGCAAATCATGAGAGACTATAAGATCATCATGGGAGCTAGCAAGCTTTCCATAATTTTCTTCCAATTTCTCATAATTGCTTGTTAGCAAAGCAAGTTGAGCCCTTAGCTCAACATTCTCCTTCAAGATGGAAGCTTCACAAGAGGTAGAGTTAGTAGCACAAGCATTATCAATTATAGCACAAGGATAAGGCAACTTAGCAAACTCTATTAGGTTGAGAGCCTTAAATTGCTCATGTGACTCGGTGAGTTTGATGAGCTCACTCTCAATAGCCCTAGAGCTACTTTTGAGAAGCTCAAAATCCTCAAGGAGTTTATCATTAGCACTTACTAGCTTCTCATTTTTAATTTGAAAATCATGTGCCACTTCTAAAGCTCTATCACGAGATTCCTTTACCATAAGTAGCTCTAGAGTAAAGGTCTCCTCAAGAGATTCATTGGTGGTTTGTTGTTCTTCAAGAGCTTCACTAAGAGTTGCAATCTCGTTTGCATCCTCGCGCTCATGCCCTTCCATTTTCTCAATAAGTTTTGTGCTCTCAATGGCAAAAGCCAAGATTTTCACAAAGTTAGAGCAAGCAAATTTCTTCTTATGAAGAGCATGAAAAACCGACTCTCCCAACTTGTTTAAGGAAGCAACATTAAGTCCTTCCATATCATCATCCTCATCATCACTAGATAGATAGGGTTCCAAGGAAGGAGATACCTTAGAAGCCTTAGCCATAAGGCAAGTGTAAGAACCGTGAGATGAAGAGGATGAAGTAGTTGAAGCTCCATCCAAGATCTTGTCTTGGCCCATAGTATCTTCGGTTTTCTCTACATTGTTAGTCACACAAATACTAGAGGAAAACGAAGCATTCTTATCATGGCCACAAGACAAGGCAAGCATATCAACATGGGATGAAGATATGCAAGGACTATCAACACTAGCATGTAAAGCATTTATAGTGCTATAAGTGTTCAAGTCCAAAGATGAAACATTGCTATGGGATAGGGATGAAGAATCATCAAGAGAAGGCTCACCATCAACAATGCAATGTTCATCACCACTCACCATATCATTACCTTGTGTCTTACCACACATTGGTGAAGTGGAAGGAGTGCGATCATCCTCAATGGTCTTGGACCCACCATATGTATCTCGAAGCTTTGTCCAAAACTCATGAGCACTCCAGAAAGGCGCGATGGAGGAAATCACTACATGACTCACAACATGGCAAAGCACTTTAGTAGCTTGAGCATCTAGATAAGAGTTTTTCTTCTCCTCAAAGGTTGGATTTTGTGGATCCTTAGGAGGAGAAAAACCCATATCAAGAATTTGCTCCACATGTGGGTGCATACCCCTAAAATAATCAAGCATGTAGAATTTCCAAGCATCATAATTAGTGCCATCAAATGTAAGAGAGGAAATGTGCACTAATCCTCTAGTCGACGTCATACTCTCTAGGCGGTGAAGCCCAACAAGATAAGAGAGCCCTAGCTCTGATACCAATTGAATGTACTAGGACGTCGCCTAGAGGGGGGGTGAATAGGCGGTGTATAAAAACTTCTACTTGAGAGCTAAACTAGGCGGAATAAAAACTACACATGTGTTTACAAGTTTAGCTCAAGGCCTATCAACTAGGGGTTTGCCTAAGTGCTCCAACAACCTATGCTAGCATGATGAGCAACAAGGTGATAACAAGATATGCATAGCATCAAGCATGATAGATATCACAATGTAAAGCACATAGGTAAAGGAGCTCGGGTTGAGAAGTAACCGGTGCACGAGGAGACGACGATGTATCCCGAAGTTCACACCCAAGGGTGCTACGTCTCCGTTGGAGCGGTGTGAAGGCACGAGGCACTCCAAGAAGCCAACTAGGGCCACCGTATTCTCCTCGAGCCTTTCCACCAAAGGAAAGCCTCGATCCACTAAGGGACCCTTGAGGGTGGTCACCGAACCCGTACAAGCTTGGGCAAACTCCCAAGTATCAAGCTTGAGGCAACTCCACAACACGGAGGCTCTCAAGTAGGCCACAAGAGGCTATAGCATACCACCAAGTCACCAAGATGCTAATGTGCCACTGTTGACTGCCAAAACCCACCGGCGGGCAGCGGCCTGTCAACACAGGTAGAGCCAAGAAGTGAGCCTAGCTCACTTGGTTAGGGAAGTGGATGTACAACCCAGCCACCCAGGTTCAAGTCCCCAGGGACGTGAATTTGGGTTCTTATTATTTAAAAAACAAAATCACTGTAGGGGCTTCCCCTACCGTATTCCTTTCAAAAAAACACAGGTAGAGCCGGGAAGAGCCTAGAGCTGCGGCTGGCTGAGACCCCTCCGAGCGACGGCCCGCAATGCTCTTCTGGTCACACGCGGCGATGCGAAGTGCAAGGGCGTGCCACCTGACCTATACCTGGTCAGGAAGGTGATGGGGATGCCTCGCTTAGTTCCTGCATGGCATACACGTAAACATTAAATACGAGCCTCGATCGGCTCTCAGGTTATCCTGTGAATCGGCTCAAAGAGCCGATCCACCCATGATTCGTACGGGGTGCACGAATACTTGGTGATCCTGCTTGATCAAGATATAGCTAATGAGATCTACGACGATTTAGGGTTTTCACCGCATAATCGGATCATCCTACTCCAGGTTGGGCCTCGCGGCCACGCACGGTGCTCATAAGCCGATCCTAAACAAGGCCTAAAAACCAACATGACGTTGATCCTCGGAACATCCTGCTTAGGACTTGCGAACGCCACCCTACGTGCCGCTGGATCCTCCCCCCCCTTTGTAAGGCCTAACTATTGCAGATATTAAACTAATCCTTGCAGAACAAGGAGCAATCGTAACGGATCAGATCTACTAGATGATGAACAAGCAGGGTGCCGCCCCCACACCTGAGATAGGCGTGAGGGCGGCTAGACATGCAAGGGTTGCACTACGTAAGCATGTTATACGAAGAACTATGCTAACCCTAACACATCTATGATAACTACGTTGCTCGCCATCAAAGACGCTTCAGTACGAGCAACGCATGAACAACGTGGAGCTTGTGCTGCCTAGATCGCAATATGCGATCTAGGCAGCATGTCGCTTACCTGATTGAAACCCTCGAGATGAAGGAGTTGGCGATGCGCCGAGATTGGTTTGTTTTGGGTTGAACGTGAGTTGTTGTTTATTCCATAAACCCTAGATACATATTTATAGTCCAGGGGACTTTCTAACGTGGGAATATCCCACCGTGCACGATACAAACTCTAATCTTAATCTAAAACATAATCTACTATAATTAAAGATACACGGGCAAACTAGCCCAAATTCTCCGTGCAAGGCCGCTTCAGAGATCTTCCACGTGTAGTCTTCCAAGCCCATCTCTCTTACGGCCCACCTCTGGATTTGTCCAAAATCTGGTGATAACACATGCCCCCCTGGTTTTGGAAATAATTTTTCCAAAATCATTATGCTTTCCTTCGTCGGATCATGTCGTGGCAGAGCAGAGTTGTTGCAGTATCCGTTATCATTATGCCCTGTCTTCTCAGCTTCTCTGCAAAATTCGATAGCTCCGGCGTCATCTCCTTGGAAACTGTAATGACATTAAATTTCCACCAGGCTTCTCATTATTTAACTGTGCCGATCAACTAGCTTTCTTCATCCCCTTCCTCTGTTCCAGCCATCGGCACCCAAAAAACCCTCTTCTCCCCCAGCCATGTCTTCCTCTTCCTCCTCCTTCTCAAACCTCTTCCCCCCATTCTCACCGAAGAAGAACGAGGACAAGCCTCATTCCGAGGTGAACCCCCTCCCCTCCGATAATGAGAAGAAAGAAGGAGAAGTAGCGAAGGCCAAGACCTTCCCCTCCGCCAAGCTCCCGCTGAAGAAGTGCTCCCGCATGTGGGCGGACAGCGAGGATGAAGATGACGACGAAGAAGAAGAAGAGGAGGAGGAAGATGAATCTTCCTCTTCCGCCGGGTACCCGCCAACCAAGCGCTTCCGCTCCTGGGCGGACAGCGAGGACGATGATGACGACGAGGAGGAAGAGGCTCCGGCCACGGGCTGGGGTAGCAGCGACGAGGAGCTCCCTGGGAGCAGCGCCGACGACATCGACGGCGGTGACGACGAGGACAGCGACGACTAGTAGAATAGGACTAGTAGTAGTAGTGCGCTAGGTACTAGATCCCTCTTTTGAGAGCGAATCGGCTCTTTCTTGTAAAGCCGCTCCTCTGAATTAATGAAATTGTTCTTTTGATTCATCCTTCAGTTGCCCCAATTTCATTCCTTCCGCCTGTCTTGTCAAGACCGATAGCAATGTATCGGATTTTTTTTCTTTTGGACGCCCATGAAGCCGGACCCTCATGTCGATAAGCTCGTAGGCCAAGAACTTCTCAATTTCAGGCT
Organism: Lolium perenne; assembly: GCF_019359855.2. NCBI lineage: Eukaryota > Viridiplantae > Streptophyta > Magnoliopsida > Poales > Poaceae > Lolium > Lolium perenne. The sequence goes on along the minus strand of NC_067250.2, from coordinate 91,127,328 downwards.
GCGATTTGGTATCTGACCACAATTTTTCGCAATCCCTTAGCCGATGACTATTCATCGGCTATTTTGAGAATCTAGTCCCTTTCTTCCTCTTGCAGCGACAAGACGGTCCAAACTTGTAAAAACTGACGGCCTCCTACCCCGATTCAGAGGAGATCACAATGCAGGCCGCCGATGCGACTCCAATCGGCTTTCCAAAACAGAGCAGTCACCAGCCAGCTGCCCCGAGTCTCGCCGAGGCGAGAACGGTAATGGATCAGCCGAATGTGCCGCCACGCGAGTTAGCCGATTTCAACAAAATCGGCTCCCCAAAGCAGAGAACCTTCAGGGTGAGCTGCCCCCCGGGCTTCTTCAGTCTACTTCGCGCCTTGTAGGTCACTGACCGTCGATGCCGGTCTTGCTTCGCTTCTTAATTCTGAAGTCGATGCCCTTCCATCGGCTGAAAATTTTTTTTTATTTGGCCGATTTTTCTTAATCGGCCCCCAATATTCCACTGCACGCATGTCTGCACATGTTTATCTGCACATGTTCATCATGCCCCCCGAGCCGAATCTGCCAAATGACTGCAGATATCGGCTTTCATGGTTAGTTAGGGCACTGCACTTGCACGTCGGCTTCGCAAAGATTCATGCTGACTTTCATCTGCCGACGTGGCCGCTGCCCAGTAGATCGTTGCTGACCACAAACAGAATATGTGCAGAAGATAATTTTGGCCGATTGCTGGAATCGGCCTCCACATTGCTTGCTCGATGAAGGTTTTGTAATGTCCCTCCATAAATTTTTGGGGCCGATCACAAGGATCAGCCTCACCCGGTTTGCTCATTGGTTTAATCTTGCTACTCGGTTAGGCTGGATAAAACCAACCCAACCTCTGACTTGATGCGCCTGCTGTCGTCCACCTTGAGTGCATCGTATAATCGTGGAGCACTAAGCTCTGTCGGCAAGACGAGCACCATGTTTGTGCCAGCCGATGTTTCATCATCGGCTTTCTTTTGCTTGGGACGCCACTCCATTCTCCGTGGACGACCCTCTTCATCCAGGGCTCGCTGAACCTTTGCAGCCAGATCAGGTCGTGCCTTCCTTAGCGTGTGCAAGTATAACCTTTCGGCTTCCTCCAGGCCGCGCAACCGCTGAACCCTGCGTTTTTGTGAACGGCTGAGTCCGTCAGGGCACCACCTTGGACGGTGGTACCTGTCTTCTTCTTCTTCTAGTCCCTCGTCTTCGGAATCCTCAAGATCTGCCCAACGAGGTGACTCAGCACGTTTGCTCTGTGGCGGGAGAGGCCCTAAGCGCTTGAACACAGACACGTTGGCTGCCTCCTTCTTCTTCTGGTTGCATTCTGGGCAATTGCCGATTGTGGGCAATCGGCTCATTCCTGAATCCCAGCAGTGTCTGAAGAAAGGGCAGTCCCAGTGTCTGGCATTGTCATCTTGCTCCCTTGATGTGTCCGTGGCACGGCGCTCGTGCTCCTCCTCATCGCGATCCCGCCGACGATGTCTTCTGGCTTCTCTAGCCGGGCGATCTCCTTCATCATCATAGTTGGACCGTCGGCGTTGGTCATACCTGACTCACATATTTGTTGAGGAGGTGATCGAGAGAGGTCGTTGATATCTTATGTTCCTCACTTCTCCCTCGTGACGTAGCGCTTGCCATCATGATGGAGCCGATCGCGTGGAGCGGCCTCCTCTGTGTCCTTGCTATGAGAGCAGCTGCCCTCATCTCCATCTTTGCCGAGTGGTTCCCAGGTCCTACCATGTTGATGCTGAACGTGGGACCTGGCTGGCAACCCTCAGGGTAGGTGACTTCCACCATGTTAACGGCGGGGAAGGGTTGGGTGTCGACCTTCATGGCGTACTGGTTGAAAATTAGACGCCCCTTCTCTATCGCCGCTTGGATGTGCTGACGCCACACCCTGCAGTCGTTGGTGGCATGGGAGAGCGAGTTGTGGAATTTGCATTACGGCTTTCCGTTTAGCTCTTGCGCCGTGGGGAACTTGAGACCTTCAGGAATCGTCAACTGTTTCTCCTTGAGCAGGAGGTCGAAGATTTGTTCAGTCTTGGTCACGTCAAAATCAAATCCCCTGGGCGGCCCTGGTGGCTTTACCCATTTGCAGGACACGGGGGCTCCTCCCCGAGTCCACTCAGCCATCGCTACTTCTTGGTCTCCCGCAGGAACTTCGTCTTCCTCTGCATCGACCGGGACTATCGCACGCTTGAACTTGTCTTGGTACAGTCCGGGTGGCGCTGTTCATATGCCGATAGTTTCTGAACCATGTGCGCCAGCCGAGGGATAATCTGCTTGGGAGGCCATGTCCTTGAGCTGTGTTGCAAGGCCAGCTACGCCAACTCGATTGCTTCCTTTTCGGTTATACGAACCGAATAACATCGGTTCCTAAGATTCCCTGAAACGCTGGATGTACTCTGTCACCGTTTCTCCGCGCTTCGACGTAGTTGTGCTAGATCGGCAATGCTAGACTCGGAAGCTTCGAATGGTATTGCGTATGGAATTGTTCTTCCAATTGCTTCCAAGACTGGATGGAGTTCTGCTGGCAAAGAGGTGTACCATCCAAAAGCCGATCCCGTGAGGGACTGTGAAAAGAGCCTCACGCGTAGCTGATCCGACACTGAAGCCGGTCCTAGTTGCGCCAAATATCGGCCGACGTGCTCGATGGAGCTGGAGCCATCTGATCCACTGAATTTGGAGAAGTCAGGGAGCCGATATTTAGGTGGCAGCGGGATCATCTCGTACTCGTCAGGGTACGGCTTGGAATAGCCGATTGCCCTTCTTTTCGGCACCATGCCGAACTGGTCTCTCAGTATGGCACTGATCTGATCCGCTGTGCTGGCTGCAGAAGTTGCACTCTGAAGATTCACCGGGGTGGCGTACTTAGCCAGCCATGTTTGCTTTTCCAGCTCTGAGCCAACTGCAGGAGCTGGGCTCTGGAGTTTCGTCGGGGTGGCGTACTTAGTTAGCCACGTCTGCTTCTCAAGCTCTGTTGCCGACGTTTCTCCTGTTTCGCCGGAGTCCCCGATGTTGTGGCCTGGTTTGAGAGTGCCCGGTTGCCACAATGGCACATACGTGCACGCGTATCCTTGAGGGATCTCCTTAGGCGCCTCGCTCAAGAATCGGTAGTCACTAGGGTCACCACCAATCTTGTAGACGACGAATGCCGGTGTAGCCGGCACTTCAGGTGGTGCTGCCAACGCATATGGCAGCGGTGGACGGGACTGGAGCGGCAACTCTCCTTGATGCGTCCCGAGAGCTGGTCCTGACGGCGAGTACTGGTGGCTCATGATCTCCTGGATCACGCGCAGAGCGAGACGCTCCAACACGTTGACCAAGTTTTCAGAGTGGCGGTGTAGCGAGTGAGCCACCAAGTAGTTGATCTCCTGCCGTAGGCCCCTGGTGCGTTCCTCCGACGGGGCAGAGATATCTATCCCATCGAGTGCACCTTGCGGTGAGAATCCCTTCCATCTGATGCCATGGGAACGGGTTCTCTGAAAAGAGCCGATGAGGTCGGCTTCGAGGGTGACCTTGATCTCGTCATATTTCTTCTTGAGCTCGGCAGGCAGCTCCTCGTAGGTGACTGGCGTGCCGTCCGCCGCCATCTCAGATGTAGATGGCGATGTGGTTGATGTAGACGATTGTCCCACCGGGCGTGCCAGAATGTGTTGACTGCCAAAACCCACCGGCGGGCAGCGGCCTGTCAACACAGGTAGAGCCGGGAAGAGCCTAGAGCTGCGGCTAGCTGAGACCCCTCCGAGCGACGGCCCGCAATGCTCTTCTGGTCACACGCGGCGATGCGAAGTGCAAGGGCGTGCCACCTGACCTATACCTGGTCAGGAAGGTGATGGGGATGCCTCGCTTAGTTCCTGCATGGCATACACGTAAACATTAAATACGAGCCTCGATCGGCTCTCAGGTTATCCTGTGAATCGGCTCAAAGAGCCGATCCACCCATGATTCGTACGGGGTGCACGAATACTTGGTGATCCTGCTTGATCAAGATATAGCTAATGAGATCTACGACGATTTAGGGTTTTCACCGCATAATCGGATCATCCTACTCCAGGTTGGGCCTCGCGGCCACGCACGGTGCTCATAAGCCGATCCTAAACAAGGCCTAAAAACCAACATGACGTTGATCCTCGGAACATCCTGCTTAGGACTTGCGAACGCCACCCTACGTGCCGCTGGATCCTCCCCCCCTTTGTAAGGCCTAACTATTGCAGATATTAAACTAATCCTTGCAGAACAAGGAGCAATCGTAACGGATCAGATCTACTAGATGATGAACAAGCAGGGTGCCGCCCCCACACCTGAGATAGGCGTGAGGGCGGCTAGACATGCAAGGGTTGCACTACGTAAGCATGTTATACGAAGAACTATGCTAACCCTAACACATCTATGATAACTACGTTGCTCGCCATCAAAGACGCTTCAGTACGAGCAACGCATGAACAACGTGGAGCTTGTGCTGCCTAGATCGCAAGATGTGATCTAGGCAGCATGTCGCTTACCTGATTGAAACCCTCGAGATGAAGGAGTTGGCGATGCGCCGAGATTGGTTTGTTTTGGGTTGAACGTGAGTTGTTGTTTATTCCATAAACCCTAGATACATATTTATAGTCCAGGGGACTTTCTAACGTGGGAATATCCCACCGTGCACGATACAAACTCTAATCTTAATCTAAAACATAATCTACTATAATTAAAGATACACGGGCAAACTAGCCCAAATTCTCCGTGCAAGGCCGCTTCAGAGATCTTCCACGTGTAGTCTTCCAAGCCCATCTCTCTTACGGCCCACCTCTGGATTTGTCCAAAATCTGGTGATAACAGCCACAATAGGCTAACACACTCCACAAAGGCCACAGTGCCACAAAGACCACCACACCACTAAGACGATGGGATCACTAAGGCTACAAGGCCACAAAGGAGACACGGTGCCACAAGAGGCAAGATAGCCACAAAAGGCAAGATAGCCACTAAGGCAAGATTGCCACTAAGGCAAGAACACCACTAAGGGAACATGCCCTCTACGAGATCGAAACCCCGGAGAGAACCCAAACCGATGCACCTAATGCAATGGCTAAGAATAGCACTAAGATGCCCAAGTTCTTCTCTCCCAAATTCCAACAAAGCTACAAAACCTATTGGGGGAATAAGGGAGGAAGAATAAATATGAGGAGAAACACCAAGCAACTCCAAGATCTAGATCTAGCAAGATCCCCTCACTTGGAGAGGGATTCAATTGGTGAAGCTCTACATCTTGATCTCCTCTCTCCTTTCCCCCAAAAAAATGCAACAAATAGTGGGGGGATCAAGAGGAGGATCAAACAACTCAAGGTCAACAGTGGAGGAGAGAGAATGGAGGGGAAGAAGTGTTTGGGTCGGAGGTGGAAGAGAGGTATAAATAGGGGCTCCAAAATATAGCTGTTGGGGCTGAGAAAACGGTCAGATTCGCCCTAAGCGGTACTACCGCTGTGCAAAGCGGTACTACCGCTTTTCTCCAAAAAGTCAGATCTGGAAAACGGGCCAAAACCGGTAGTACCGCTCTGCGGAGCGGTACTACCGCTTGTGCCTAAAAAGCTGGTGCAAAACTGAAGAGAGAGAGAAAGAAGGCAAAGCAGAGCAGCAGGGTGGGGCCTAGGGGAGCAGCGCTGAGCGGGAGCCGTACGGCTCGGCCAGCAGCGTGGCAGGAGCGCACGCGTGCGAGTCAACGCCGCAGGGATCGAGCGAGTGCCTCTCCCGCGGGATCGAGCGCAGGCGCTGGGCGAGCGAGGCGGCGAGGCGTGCGAGGCGAGCGGCGGCCTGTGGCGAGCTGGGCCAGCTCGGCCTGACCGGGCGGCGGCCCAGTGCGGGCGCGGGCTGGAGCGGCCCAAGGCGGGAGCTGGGCGGCGAGCAGAACTGGCGGTGGTGGGCTGGAGGAAGAAGGACTGGGCCGGTACTACCGGCCACGGTACCGGCCTGGTACCGTAAACAAGTTACGGCAGTACCGGGCCAGTACCAGCCTGGTACTGGTCAAGGTCCAGTAAGCAAAACTGCTCGAGCGGTACTTAGGCTGGTACCGCTCGCGGTAGTACCGCCCGGCCCATTGTGCTGTTTTTTCTTTTCCAAAAATATGCAACACGGAAAACGCCATATCTTGAGCTAGGAAGATTGGAATGACGTGAAACCAATTTCGTTGGAAAGAGGGCGACAAGAGCTGCCTCCTCACATGATGAAATCATGCAAAAGAGTGAGTGATGATTTTCTCATGGTCATAGAGGTGTAACCTCTCAATACGGTATATCGGGAAAATCATCACCCTCGCACATGCAACATGCGATGCAACCGAAATCCGTTTCATGCATAAGAACCAAGAAGAACCAAGAACACTATGCAATGCATGCAAGGTTTGAGCTCTCTCCGGTGATGCGACTCATTATCCGGCCTATCGAGCACAAACCTAGTCCTTGCGTGTTCTTCTCGAGTCGGCAAGCTCCGTCTTCATACTCTTCATGATTGTACATGCCACCGTCTTCCTTCAACATACACGTCACCGTCTTCTTCCATCTTCAATGCCGTCTTCTCTCTTCATCTTCTACGCCGTCTTCTCTCTTCATCTTCAACGTCATCTTCGTCTCTCTTCGACATCATCTTCATCATTGTACTCCGTCTTCTCCATCTTACAACCTTGAGTCCACACATAGCTATGGACTTGACCTAAGATTGATTCTCAATGCAACCGTTAGTCCATAGGGATTGTCATCAATTAGCAAAACCACACATGGGGTAATGGACATGTTCTTTCAAAAACCTTATGCAAGGCGGTAATGATATAACGGATCTGAAGGAGTTAATTTGTGTTAGAGCATGGTACAGATGGTGGCAAAGAAGGGAGTTTGTGAAGGGAGAAAAGATTGCTTATCCGACCCAAACTGTTTTCTCTATTCAAGCTCTTAAATTAAATTACTGTGGTGCTTATGGAAATGTTGAACTAAAGAAAGTGATTTGGAACAAGCCACAACCAAATGTCTACAAACTGAATATTGATGCATGCTATTTTCCAAATGGATCTGACACTGCAGGTGATTATCCGTAATTATAAGGGTGAAGCCATTGCGGGATCAAGTTCTTTGATGCAAAATCTTGGTGATGCAACATCGGCTGAAGCTGCTGCAAGGTTACATGGTCTCCAACTAGTTGAGAGGATTGGTTGCTCTCCTGTGACTATAGAATCAGATTCCATGGAACTTGTTCAAGCTTTTAATGGAGAAGTGCAAATCTGAAGTCCCTACGCTGCTACCTTAGCGGACTGCTTCATCACTACTAGTAGAATTGGCCAGCTTACTATGAAGCATTGTTTTCGTGAGGCAAATAGTGTCGCTCATGAGTTAGCTAGAGTTTGCTTTGATACAAAGATTTTTTACTTTTTGGGATTGCGATCCCCCTAGTTTTATTTTGCTTTTTGTTATGAATGATGTGACGTTGTTCACAACGATGTAACAATATTTTGTTTCTTAAGAAACAAGTTTCATACGTACTCTTTTTCTTCCAGGGTATCGAAGGAGGCTGGAAGGTTTTTAATGAGACGACTTGCTAACCTAAATATATGGTTTTAAAAAAAAAAGTACACTCCCAATAGACGCGAGATCTTCAGTCAGTTTCTGTTCCACCGGCGCGCAACGTAAGCATTGAAACAGCAACGGGTAGTGCTGGTTGCGCTTTTTTCTACTGTAGAAGGATTTAGGCATTTCCGTATTTGGTGATTATAGAAAAATGATAGGCCGTCAGGGCGTCGCCTCGTGGGGTCTCCGCCTCTACGGCCACCAAGGGCGCTGCCGATTGTCGTCGTCTGTCTATGTGGAGTTAGAGCATCTCCAGCCGCGACCCCTAAACCGTCCCCCAAATCGCGCCAGATTGAGCGTTTGGGGATGTGTTTCGTTCGTGCCGCGTTTGGGGGATGGCGATCCCCAGTCGCGTCCCCCAAACGAAATTTCCGAAATTTCGGAAATTTTAAACTTAAGCGAGATTCGATTAGATTCGTCCAAACTTGGCATATATTACATAGATTCGAACGAAATTTGACTAAATTTAAACTAAACCTAATCTAGAACCACTTGCGGTGGCCGGAGGCGTCGTAGTACTGCTGGAAGTTGTACATGTCGTCGGTGACGACCTCCTGCTTGACGCGCTCGTCGACGGGCTCGTCGACGGGCTCGTCCTTCACCAAGCCGCTTGGTCCTGCCTCGCCGTCGTCGGTGAGGTCCACCAGCGGCTTGCCGGAGTCGCGGATGGACATGGCGATCGCCGCATCCAGGTCGCCCCTCCAGGCGTCCTTGTCGTTCATGGACGCCAAGAACGCCGCCCGCAGCCCTGGGCAGTCCTCGGGGTCGTCGCTGCTGGCGATGAGCCGCTGCTGCCGCTCGTACTCCGCCAGAAGCGCCGCCTGCGACGCTTCCTCTGGCTCTTCCTTCACCTCCGGCTTCGGGATGAGGAGGGCGTCGCCGCGCCTCCCTTGCTGCCGCCGGCTGCCACTGCCGCTGCCGCCACGCCTCGTGTTGACGGGCGTCGCCGACTCCTCCTTGACCTCCCGTTTGGGGACGGTGTAGGGCGCCGACCGGTACGACGAGGACGGCGTCGATCGCGCCGGTCCCGAGGAAGAAGAGTGTGAGGAGGATGAGTACGTCGTCCTCCTCGGCTGCCATTGAGGAGACGGCGGCGACGACGATGGCATCTCCAACCTTGGAGCGCCGTTGCGGATGCCGCGGATGACGTTGTCGAGGGTGCGCCCCGGAACGCCCCAGAACAGGGCGCGGCCGTCCTTGTTCCAGCTGTTGGGGCCGCCGACGAGGTTGTCGGTGCTGTACATCTCGATGTCGTACTTCGCCTTGAAGTACGTTGTCCACCAGGCGTCGTTGTTGTCGGCCGCCCACGTCGGATCCAACCGCTACTCGGCGGTGAGTTGAGCCCGCCGGGCCTTGATGGCGTCCCTCCATTGGTCTGTGCGCGGCTTCGGCGGCGGCGGAACGCCAATGCCGTTCACGGCCATCTTCCAGCCGCCGCTGCTTGGCAGCCGCATGTCCGGCGGGACTGGATACCGGGCGTGGTACAGCGCCCACGCCTCCGGCACGGTGAGGCTGCCGCGGCCGAAGCCGTTCGCCGCGGCGATCTTGCGGGAGGACGAGCTCGACATTTTTGGAGCGGCGAGGAGAAGATCTGGGAGGGGGGAGGCGGCGGCGACGAGAAGGATTGTGAGCGGCGAGAACTGCAGGGCGTCTTAAAACAGCGGCGGCAGCGGGTGGTTGCACGCAATAACTCCGGCGCGGACGGCCACGCGGCCATGCACGACGAGACGCGTCCCTGCGTCGCCTGGGAAAATAGGGACACCATTAACGTCGCTTGACCAAAGGTAGGCGACGGGGTTTTAGCCTTCCGTGCCGCTGACGGGTCGGGCCCGCGTCGGTTCGCCTCGCTTTTCGGTGTGTCCGGCGTCCCCGGTGCGTCCCCTGTGGGACGGGGACGGGCTCGGGGCGCCGGACACCGTATCGGGCCGCACCGGACAAAAATGGGCTTTAGAGGACGCGGCTGGAACGCATTTTTTGTCCGGCACGCCCATATCCCGTTGGGGGACGTTTTAGGGAACGCGACTGGAGATGCTCTTTGGCTGGGTTACAGGCTCGTCCGATCCACTTATGTCATACGTGATGAGTGGTGGACGGAGCAATGGGGAGAATGATGCGTTCGATGGTTACGTGCGTGTAGTCGTAGAACCGAACGGTGGTGTGCTTGCGACAGCATCTGCAATGCCATCTTGCATGCATCTATCTAGCCACTCCATGCCCACGGAGAGTATAACCGTAACATCTTCCGTCCTTTCTTTCTGGACAAAGAAGGCGCTAGCATATCGGAAATTCAATTCGGCACATGGGAGCATATGCTCCTGCCACCGGAAAAACATTTTGAAATGTTCAAAAAATTTGAACAAAAAAATTCTCGCTTACGTATCAACATGTTACGTGCGCACATCAAGTCTTGCGAAAAACCGATATTTTTTGTGACTTGTGTGAAAAAGATAAACAAAACGTCTCGTACACAACTTTTTCTTACAGAAAAATTTGTCTTTTTTACAAATGACACTCAAAATGTCGGTTTTCTGTGAAACCACTTTCTGAACGTGTAGAATTTCGAGATGTATCCACTAAATTTTATGTTCAAATTTTTCAACATTTTAAAAGTGCATTTAAAATGAAGTTTAAAAACCGGGAGCATATGCTCCCGACCACTAGAAGAATTATGCACGAGGCCTCTAAAATTATCGGCTTGGGTTTTCAAAATGAAGCCCCAAATCTAAAATATTCGGGTACCTTCATAGTTACTAGTTAGGAAGAGACTCCTCAGCGACTCTCCCTTCTTGGCCTCATTCTCTCATCACCAAACCACTATCGTGACCCACACACGTAAGGGCATGTACAATGGTTGATAAGACGGTCTTATCTTATGCCTTTTGATATGACAACAAAACATGGTATACAATGGGTTATTTTTTTTTGTCTTATCTTTAACCTCGTGTATTCCTAAAAATATGGTGAGACATATTGTGCTAAGAGATCATCTCTTAGCCAAGAGAAGGCAAAGATCTTTTTTTGTTTCTCTCTCCTCCAACTCAGCAATTATCTTATGTGGCATTCCTAAGATAAGACTAAGATAAGACCATTGTACATGCCCTAATTGACCGCGGCGGCCAATGTCGTCTCCGTTCCCAGCCTCCCGCATTCTTTAGCGACCTCCCTCACCGCCATCGATCCGCCATGGACGCCGACCAAATTCCGGCGATTACTGCCAACGAGGAGCACCTCGCCCGAAGTTGAGGACTGGGAGATACTCTCGGGGCCTCCTATCGATGTCGCCGCTCGTGCATTGACCTCACGGCGCCTTCCCAGCTGCTTTCTGCTGCATGTCGTTTGTCCAAGGTGGAATGGGACACCAACGATGACATCTAGGATCACATCGGCAATACGACCTCCTAATTCGACGAGGTACATTGTTCTAGGGTTTGCCCTTCTCTTTTTTGAGAATTCGATTTGAATTACTAAATTTTTAATAGTTGTCCTATGAGCATGGTATCTGGGGTATGAAAATCAAGTGGAAGCTTTGTCTTGAAGGTTTGAAGCAAACAAAAAAATCATTATTTTAGAAGAGAAGTTTGAGCCAACAACTCGAAAGATGAACGAAGCACTGAACAAGATCGACGAACAAAAGAAGGCAACTCCGTTGAAGATTGAAAGATATACCCTCAGGGAGGAAACATGTCTAACATTATGCATTCAAAGCTATTGTTATCTAGTCGTGATTTTACTTGCCATTTTAGGAGTACCTAGTTACATGAATAGCAAGCTGCAGCCATTTCAAGTTTGTTTCTAAAATAACAAAAATGCATAAAACTTAAATAAAGAGGCCTACTTTAGTGCATCCAACTTTTGAGAGTGGCCTACTTAACCATCATAGAGGCCGAAGAAATAGGGCATCTGCTAAGCTTGTTGCTTTAAGGTAGTGAATGATCCCTCCTTTTTAAATTAAAATGCACATTAGTTTTGATCGAAATCAAACTTTATAAACTTTGAACAAATGTATAGAAAATAATGTGAACAACATCAACTCAATGTTATTAAACCACATGAAACAAAATTTCATGTTATATACATTTGGTATTATGTGAGCTAATAAATTCTTAAATATAGTTGGACAAACTTTATAAAGTTTGGCTTTGACCAAAATTTGTATGCATATTGAATTTGGAAGGAGGGAGTATGTCAATGCATAATTAGTTAAACTTTGGCAGGTCATAAAAGTGATATCTCTGTGCTTAATTACCAGAGTCCTAAAAGGAGCACTTACCCCTGATTGCATCATGCATATTTGTCACCTCTTTGCAGGTATGCACCAATCCAAGCAGGAGGATTATCGGATTAGATTCTGCTACAAGAAGATCAACCTGCCGTACGTTACTGGTGGGCAGTTACCTCGGCAAGTCTCCTCCCACGTTTGGTAAGAAACTGACGCAAAAAAGAAGAACCTGTTTAACCTTCCTAACAGCCTGAGACCGCGTCAAACCAAACCCAATCATACGTTCCCACGCGTCCCAAGTCCACACCGCTCCGTCGTCCTTATTAACCGCGCCACCTCCGCCCCTGTTTCCCCCACAGCTTCCAGCCAGCTCTGAACCCGAAAGCGAGCGCCTTTCCTCCCCGCACCACCCACCTGAACCTCCATTAACTCCTCCACAGCCCGGCGATTCCCCGTCCCCGGACCGCAGCAACCATGTCCGCGGTACGTCTCCTCGCTCTGCTACTGGTGGCGGCGACGGTCGCGGCGCCGGCGCGCGTGGCCGCGCAGGGGGCGTGCGCGGCGGAGCGGTTCACCAAGAACCGCGTGTACGCGGCGTGCAGCGACCTGCCCACGCTGGGCGCGTCCGTGCACTGGACCTACGACCCGGCGGCGTCGTCCCTCTCCGTGGCGTTCGTCGCCGCGCCGGCCTCGGCCGGCGGGTGGGTCGCCTGGGGGATCAACCCCTCCGGCAGCGGCATGGACGGCACGCAGGCGCTCGTCGCCGCGCCAGGCAGCGGCGGCGGCGCGTACGGCGTCCAGACGTACGCCATCTCGGGCTACGCGCTCGGCTCGCCGGGGCCCATCGCCTACAAGACGTCCGACCTCGCCGCCGAGGTCGGCTCCGACGGCCGCGTGCAGATGTTCGGGAAGCTGGAGCTCGCCAACGGCACCAGCGAGGTCAACCAGGTCTGGCAGGTGGGGTCGGTCTCCAGCGGCAGCATCAGTATACACGGCATGGCCTCCGCCAACAAGAACGCCAAGGGGAAGCTCAACCTGCTCACGGGGCAGAGCACCGCCGCCACCGGAGGGGGAAGCCTCCTCAGGAAGAAAAATGTGAGCACTCTTCTACACAAACCTTTAAGATCTGGGTCATCTTCTACAATAGTATCTCTTCATGTTCAAGTTCTTCCTTACTTTTCTTGAATTATTTTGGAATCGCACACAAACTCAAAATAGTAGTAAGATTCGCAAAAAAACTCAAAATAGTAAGGGGAGAAAAGGCACTCTCGACACAAGAACTAAGTTTAGCCAGAATCATCCTCTATGAAGTGCTAAATTGCTGCCAAAATTAACCAGAATTATATACTCTGGGAAGTCCTATATTCCTGCCAAAATTAAACATTTTAACTGAAGATTTTGTTTTTAACTCAATTTTGACGACTGAATAAAAGTAGCCAATGAAGCGTTACCGCAATACTAGTAAATAGGAGTAAACCACGTGATTCAGTTTCGGTCTGCGCAGATGCAGTGGTAAGAACAAGAAGATACCATCAGTTTTGTATGCTTGTAACGGACACGCACAAAAATGTTATGCACGTTGTCATGTGAAAAGCCACATGCATGTGCATAATTAACTTGTATCTCTTGGTTGACTTGGATCAGAACTGACTTGAGCTGTATTATATTTCCTGGTTTGTCGACTGTTCCTCACATGGCTTCTTCTGTTCTGTCCAGTTTGGCGTCCTTTATGTATTGGGGTTGAATCTTTCTTGCTAGCTAGATTTCTTCCTGCCTTGGAGGACTTTAAGCTTGGGTCAGTCTAATTGTTGATAGTTACATCTGCATGTTCGTTCGTGGCATTGGCATAGAACTTATCTAATAATAATTATGTTGTACTAGTAATATAGAAATCGATCTGTCTTAGAGAAAAAGGACATTCACTATAGTTCTTATCGGTGTAGATATAAACACAGCATACTAAGTTTATCATGTTGTGCCAATTTTATGAAAGCATTCTCATTCTTACCTTTTGCTTTCTCTTGCAGACACATGGAATTCTGAATGCTGTGAGCTGGGGGATTCTGCTTCCCATGGGAGGCATAGTTGCTAGATATCTCAAGACATTCAAATCAGCCGACCCTGCCTGGTTTTACCTCCATGTAGCTTGCCAGCTGATTGGATACGGCGTGGGAGTATCTGGCTGGGCTACTGGTATTCATCTCGGCAATCTGTCCAAGGGGATCACCTACTCGCTTCACAGGAACATTGGGATCACAGTATTTGCTCTCGGTACTCTCCAGGTACTATCATTTTGTCCACATTCTGAATTTCTCGTAATCGTGAGCATCAGTTAGTTGCCTAGTAAACTTACTGTTGTTGTCCATGTAGATCTTTGCCCTGTTCCTGAGGCCGAAGAAGGATCACAAGTTCCGGCCATACTGGAACGCGTACCACCACTCGGTGGGCTACACCATCATCATCCTGGGCATCGTCAACATCTTCAAGGGCATGACCATCCTGCAGGTTGAGCAGAAGTGGAAGACGGGGTACATCATTGCAATCAGCATCCTGGGCGGCGTGGCGGTGGCCCTGGAGGCCATCACCTGGAGCATCGTCCTCAAGAGAAGGAAGACGGAGAACAAGAACTACAATGGCAACGGCAACGGCCAGTTGCCGCTCTCCATGTGATTCTTCTTTCTTCTCTAGTTGATTGATCAGGTCCGTCCGTACGGGATTTGATTGGTGTGCTGAGCCGCGTGCGTGTGTGCATTGGGCAGATATGTAGGAGGTTTAGGGTATTCTGATCTTGCATGGCCTCTTTCTTTTTGTATGATGACGATTAGTTGTGTGTATACTACTGCACGTTATACTGGAGATGAGAGAGATGCCGATCGATCGATATACGTTTTTTTTTCTGTGTGCATATCTTGTCTTATGATTTGATCTGAACTTTTGTTGATTATGCTGAGTCGATCATCATCACCCACTCGTGTCATGGGGTCATTTAAGTTGCTGATATTGCGGAAGCTAGGAGAGGTGTGTCCTCGGTGGTTGGTGAAGCAGACAAGGAGAAGATACATCTGTTTCTGCTAGTGGAAGCATGATCTCTCTAGAAAGGTGACACCGGGAGGAGCCAGCAGGCGTAGTCAAGGGCACTGAATTTGTTCCTTCAAGGGTGGGGAAAGCAAGGACTTCTTTACTTTCAGTGGGAAGGAAGCGAAACATTTTACTAAAACAATGATTTTTTGAACAGTTTGTCATAATACTACTACATGTAACTATCCAACTAAGTACTTCCTCCATTCGCCTCTACCTTGCGTTCTGGATTTAGTCAAAATTAAGATTTGTAAACTTTGATTAAGAATACAAGAAAAAGTATCAACGTTCATAATATACTATCTAAATGCATATAACTTGAAAACGAAGTTGGTGGAGAAATTGTTCCATCAAGGCTGGGAAAAGCACGTTATGAGATGGCGCAGAGTTCACTTTTGCTCAGTGGGAAAGAAGCAAAACATCTTCTCTCAAAACATGGTTGATTGTTTGTTCTTTTCAGAACAGTTCCTCGTCGTACCACAATGTACATGTAACTGTCCAACTAAGCATATAGTGGCCTGGTCTAACATTGGAACCTGGACGACGATTTGACCTATATGTGCGCTGGTGCGAGTGAGAAAGACGACTAGTAGTGGCCAGTGTGTGGTTCACTTGAGCCAAGATGAGGAAGTGAAGCTTGTGGCGCTAGATCTAGTGCAAGTCGATTTACACAACCTTTTTTCGTAGCAATTGAGCTGGTGCCAACCGCAGAAAAGGCTTGGAATCCAGTCTGACGAAACAAGGAAACGTGCGCCTAGCGCAAAGCATCATCTGCAGGCTGCAGCGATCCATCGAGACATAGGTATCGCAGCATGCCAGCTCCTGTGTTTGTTTCCATTGGCTATGATGAGCAGTGTGTGTGGCTATGCTATATTTTCGTACAAGACAAAACCAAGCTGGACGTCCAACAAACCTTGTTGCATCCGTGGGTGTTCAGAGAAAAACAAATATGAGGGCGAGGGAGTGCGATGTGAGAGCAAAATTGTGACGCTCCATTTACTTGCAGGCCCACTTTTTTTTTTCTTCTTGCTTCCAGAAGATAGTACACAGTAACAATTTTTTGTTGCCAATGTCGTGGTGTGATTATGATATGCTTCCGTAGAATGATAGGAGACAAACCAACCTTGTTGTCTTGTTGCATCTGCGCGTGTTGAGAGGAGGATTTATGATTATGGTTCCACTTGTAACTGAAATGGGAAGGGAGAGCGAGTGTGAGTGTGATGTGATGTGGGAGCAAAAGCATGACATTCCATTTAGTTGCAGGCCACTCTTTTTTAATCGAAAAGATAGTAACACTTTTTACAACAAAAAAAATTGGTGAACTGGATATTAACACTAGTTGAGGAGAAACCATGAAGATGCGGTCTTCCCCCTCCCCTCCCGTAGGCTTCCTCCCGCGGCACACCGTCAAGGGCTGGTGGTGGGCGGTGGCCAGGCCCTTGGTCTGTGCCATGCCCTCCCCCGCCTCTCGTCGGTGCGTGGAGGCGATCTCGGGCTTCTTCCGCGTCACGAGGGCGCCCGGGGCAGCAGCCTTGGGTTCGACGGAGGAGGTGGCTCTCTTCTACGCCGGAGAGGGTCGGCCTGCGGTTGGTGGTGGTGGATCTTTTGATCTATCACCGCGATCCGACGGCGAGATGGAGGGGCATGGAAGCCGGCGATGGTGTCGCCGGTGGAGGGTTGGATTGGCCAGCCCGGGATGGTCACCAACGTGGGGGTCCGACCTGTATAAAGGCGGCGGTCCTAGGGCCTCTCTTGCGTGAAGAGGAGGGCCTAGACTCGTGATCTGGCCGGGGTTTTGAGTTCCGGAAGGCTCCGCCGGCGAATGTAACAGTGCTTTGCCTAGAGTTTGCTGGATCGGAGGTATTCGGTCGTGCGCACCCATGCTTTTATTCCGACCGATTGGTTCTGGAGGGAGCGGCGCGAAGCTCTTTTTCTGCGTTGACATCAAGTGACTATGGATCCATGATGGAAGTCGGAAGAAGAGAATTTCATGAAGGCCACAGGGGAGGACTAGCTAAGGGAGGTTCAAGTCTTCGCGCTGTTGAGAGACTTGCTTGGTGTTCCGGGCTTCACAGCAGCGGTATGAAAGTGGGGGCGACAACACAGGTGAAGTGCAGAGTCCTACCTTTCAGGGTGAAAACCCAAGGTCTGGCCTTAACTGGTTGTGCCTGGCAATGGCCTTGGTGGAGGCATTGTTTTGAGAGCGGGGACTATCTTCAGGGTGAAAACCTAAGATCTTTAATCGGACGACGATGGTGTTTGAGCACTGTTTCCTTCTTGGAGGCGCCGTTTTTTGGAGAGTCTATAATTCAGGTGTTGTCTTGGCGGTGGATGTATTGCTGTTGTTAGGCCCGAGATACTGTAGCGGGACTTTTGTTTCTTAGTTTTCTTTTTCTTTTTCTTTTTTTGGCTGTGTGCATCCGTAGTGCCATTAGGGTGGTGCGTTATTGCAGAGACTGGGTGTAATTGATATCTTATTGATATTAATATATTCTCTTTATCGAAAAATGAAGATGAAGGTGAAAAATGTGATGTCACTCGAAGCGCTGCCCAGTCGATCGAGCTAAGCTACCTACGCGTGGCATGCAAAACTGGCCAAGGTGCTGAGCACAACGCACGCATCCAGACGCGGCAGATTCCGGCGGCATCTCGGCTTTCTCTCGCCGGTCAGATTCGGCGGTGGGTTTGATTCGCTCGATCGCGCCGGCCGGGGCCCCGAGTCTCCATCCACGCCGGCGTCGATGCGCCGTGAAAGATTCGTAAGTCCATTCACTGGACTCCATTGTACGTTACCGGCGGCTCCAATGATGCGAAGAGCTTTCCCCCGCGATCATGGCAGAGAGACGCATATGGTGTGTGCAATCACTGAATTCTATCCTGATCGAGGGTACTAGCACATTCGTGAGTACTAGCACACCAGTTCTGCTAAAACGTACTAGATGTGACCGCTAGAACTGGCAGATGGAAGTCACAAGTCACAATGACACAGTTCAGTAGCAAAACGCACACGTACACGCATCATGTTTGGGAGGACTTCCAGAAGTTCTGCCTTTCCAGGTTGGTAGGAGCATCTGAATTTAGGTAGTCAATCACCTTCCAACTCAGGCTAGTGATGGCTTCCTTTAACATCAAAAGCTTTCAGCAGGAGTAGTGGGTCATCCACAACATAAACTCCCGATCATTGGATTGACCTCAGTGAGGTTAGCCGAACCCAACTTAAGCTGCAACTGCTCTTTATCCTCAGGACGCAGCACAACTAAACTAACAGGCGCCAAATTTTGACCAAATCCTCTCTTTACATCGCTGACCCTATACGGTCCACCAGATTTGACCTAGCCTAACTGCTCATGCGGCAATTCTTCAAACCGAATTTATGTCCAAATGTCAAAGCTACTGCACAATAACCCATCATTCATTCAATAGGGTTTATGAAGTAGGTTCTCCGTGCTACTAAACTAACAGGCACCAAATTATGACCAAATCCTCACTACCATCGCTGACCCTAGAAGGTCCACCAGGTTTGGCCTAGCCTAACTGCTCGCGCGGCGCCGCTCTCCAAATCTTCAAGCCGAATTTATGCCCAAATGTCAAAGGTACTGGACGGTTGAACAATTTGGTTACCCATCATCACTCATTCAGTAGGGTTCGTGAAGTAGGTTTTTCTTGCACTTCGCTCACACTCAACCACAACTTTCAATTCAGTTGGTGGGCGCAGAGGTCTGCGCTGTGAACACATAGCATCTCTGAAGCGACGTGCAGGTCACACTTAAAGAGGGTGAGCTGAGTTGTGTCACCTGAAAAATGCTCAGAGCTCAGAGCTGAAGTAACCATGAAGCATTCAGGGGAACCTTGATGCATGCCGTGGCAAAAAATATTCCAAGGATTCGAGAAAGGAAGCAGTTGTCGTTGAACTGTAGTAGAATTTTTTTGTGCATGGGCGGAGTAGGAGCACCACCCATCCATTTTCATTTTGGAAATCAAAGTATCATCTGGATTCGATTGTCGGTTGCCCACGCATCTAATTGCTGCATATTGTCATAATATCTTTTTGGCTGAAATTTTATAGGAGCACAACATACAACATAACCCATGTCCACGATTTTTTTCACATTTTTTGAAAACTTAGAAGTGCAGCATGGGACATTGGGGTACAGGCGCAACTAGCTGCGAACTGTATTTTCCTGGCAAGTACATACTCTTGACAGCAGACATTTTAAGTGGGGCTATCAAGTTCCAGGGCCTGGGACGGAAGGCCCTTTCTGGAACTGAAAAAAAAAATGCAATTCAATTAACAAGGAGAATAGCACACAGAAACATGTACAGTCTGATGCAACTATGCATGGGAATTGCATAGTTGCTCATTGAAGTAAAATGTACATTGATCAGGCTTGCCATAGTGCTAGTATCTTAGGTAGTATCATACATCTTAGGCCCACAAAAATGCTGATATGGCATCTAATTAATGAGGAGAGACAAGATTAGAGTAACATAGGTGGGTGGATACTGTATCATAGCACACATTACGAGAAAAGCTAATGCTAAATAGATCTTGTACACACGTTTTGTATTGGGATACGACAAAACAATAAATTTAGAAGATTATGATACTACTCTATGATACCACCCACTATAGTGATAGTATCATAGACAAGTATCATATGCATGATACTACAATATGATACTATGCACTATGACCAGCCACAACTCACACCAACTTCCTTTTCTACTCTTTCATCAAAGATACTAGTTCTCCCACACCACACGTACTCCACAAAACCAGGTAAAAAACTAACTGCAGAATATCTCCTGTAACTATATGCATTTCTTTTCCCAGTTACATGGCGAGAACTTGCATATGTACAGCGTTAACAGTGGAGCCGCTTCCCGCTCATTTAGGTAAGAAAACTATAACTTCACTTCACCCCCTATACAAAACTCCTACATCAAACAGCAAACACGAGAAACTAGACCTATTCATGCATGTTCCGCATACGGCACAGGTCTTGCACCTCCGAGCTGCCGAACAGCGCGAAATCAGAACGGTGCAAGTGATTCGACTGGCTCTTCCTGGAAGAACGTTCTGCAGAACCTTCACTTGATGAAGAATCACCGAGTGGGGCGGTGACGGCCAGTAGATTGGAGGTCGGGGGAGCTGGGGTTGCCGCACAACAGTGCCGGACGTTGATCCTGTGTGTGATGGTTTCGGTTGAGGTGCTGCCTGTCACATTGACCAGCAGAACAGCCTCCTTATCCCTGGTCACTTCGCACCACCCGTTTTGCATAACTCCGTCGACGAATTCTTCTTGAGTGTAGTAGTTTTCATGATGCACGGTAACTTCCATTGTTTCTCCAGGTTCAATCAGACCAATGGATGGTTGAACCTGCATAACATAGCACATAAGAGATAAGACAGAATTATTGGCATGCATGCATAAGTCAGTAAATTTGCTCATATCTTCACAAAACAGCTACCGAATGGAGTACTACAGATGCAACCACAGTACAATGAGATATAATTTAGTACGGTGAGCTATCTCTCCATGCCTATTTTGGTAGGCTGAGATATAATATGTTTTGTCTAATTTTGCTTTTCCTGTAACGAGAAAACGCCTCGTATATTTCTCAGATGAGTAACTGACACTACTGAGAGAGTGTCAGTTACCATCATACAAAGAACATCAAACAAGTAAAGGAGAGGTTCCATGGTTGTCCAAATTTAGTTTTTCTAGAACGAAAAGGACTACTGTATAACTCCCAAACTCTGAGTCGACTGACGAGCAATGGATAGAAAACTGTCCATGATACAACCAAAAGTATGAACGGTATTTTAGGACTGTTGGTGAAGATATGATACTTTTTTGGCAGGGGAGTCATGCTAGAGTAGCGTTTGCTATCAAAACACTAGTATAACTCCCAAACTCAGAGTCGACTGACGAGCAATCGATAGAAAACTGTCCATTATGCAACCAAAAGTATGAACGGTAATTTTAGGACTGTTGGTGAGGATAGGATACTTTTGTGGCAGGGGGTCGTGCTAGAGTAACGTCTGCTATCAAAACACTAGTATGATACAGTAAAACAAATAGGTACCAAAGATCAAGCAAAAGCCAAATAAGACAAACACAAGAAAGCTTTGTTCAAAACAAAAGGAACAAACTGTACATACCTCAAGCCAATGCGGAAAGCCGTAGGATGCCCTTGGAACAAAATCATCCTGGTTGCTCGTCGACTGGCCTTCGCACAAGATTTCAAAAGCAGACCTTTTTGTTCCACAGTTATTGGCTATCCGAAGGACAACAGTTTCTTGATTTTCCAATATAATGTTATTTGTGCTGATTATAGTGTCTGGAACACAATGCGACTCTTCAAGCAAACAACGTATTTTTTCATTAGATTCGATTATTTTTCCATACTCTTGCCTTCTTATCAGCTCATCCACTCTCGCAAGATCAACATTAAATGTACAGTTCACTGGTTTATGATCACTGTCTGTCACATCCATGCAAGCCTCATATCTATCAAAATGTACAAAAAGCATATTATATACAAAAGCATGATTATAACTGAGAAGGGACTAGAATGATGTAATTCTCTATAAAAAGGAGAGTTAAGTGTTGCAGAATCTTACGATGTAATTGCAGCAACAATGGGACACTCTAACGAGCATTCACCTAATGATTCAGAACGGCTATCTCGATACACTATTCGATCGCACCAAGCAGGTATTCTCTTCTTCTCACCCGAATCATAACCTACATCAGAATTGACAGACAATATTTTCAGTTCTAAAGTATTATCTGAATTTGATACCGAAAAAATGAACATTTAAACTTTATTGTGATGGAACTTTCTAACTAAGCAAGTATTTAAGTATGAAAATAGACAATACCTGCAAGGCCTGGTTGGTGTCTTTGGAATTTGTAAGTTGGAGGAAATCTGACAAAACCTTCACGCATCCCTTGAAACACGTTTCCTTCCTTCATTTGTGCTCGAAGTTGATCCCTTTCTCGAAGCCAGTCGAAGCTTCTTTGCGAGACCATGTCCCTTGCCTCATCATAAGTGATACCATAAAGTCGGTAGTTGAAATCACCAAGAAATACAACCATATCAGCTTCTGCCAGCTCAGGCCTATCTTCATCAGGCTGATTCCCGTTAGCCTGCAAGTATGGCAATATCTATGCATAAATACGCTTCGTTGCAGTACTTAAGGCTGTATATGATTCTAGAAAACAGTTTAATGATTACATACATTCACTGCTTTAGCCAATTGGACAGATGTAGAAGAAGCTGTACCGGAAGGGAAAAAACAAGTTATAGACATCATTTATAATTAATTACTGCAAATGGATACTTCAAAAGAGGAGGGATGAGAATAGAAAACCTGCAGATCCATGAGGCTTGTTGAAGTTCATTGTCCGATAAATATAATCAAAATCAGCATTACGACGGGTAACATTTTCTAGATGTGCAGCAAAATGATTATTCACAAAACATATCCTGCGATCATAAACCCTAATTCTTAACCCGACACCACCCTGCAAAAAACAATCAGATGACACCTGTCAGTATACACTGCAGAATGGCAATAGAAATACTATGTATTAGTTTGGCACACTTGACAAGAACCAAGATATGATAAGAAGCTAATGTGATTTGTTTCATATCGTTCACATGTTGAAGTAGATTTTCTAAGTAGATTTTATAATCCAAAAGGAGGGTCAACCCCCAGCCTCTGCCCAAATCAATGCACACACATCCGATTTTATTGAAATAGTGCCATGCCATTACTAATCCAGTCTCAGCACAAAATGGGAACCAATAGAACTGTGTAACACAACTGATGCAGGCCTGCAGCACCCAATCTATTACTATTCATGTAGATTGCGGAGGTTGTTTCTCCTTAGGTCTAACATTACTTGAATTCTTTGAATCTAACACTTGCTGGAAAATTGTTCCTCCTTAGGACATACAATACAACGAAAAATATAGAGTATTTTGTGATCATATATTAAAGCATCCAAATAGTCCTGTGCAGATTGTTGGTTTATGTTTTTCTTTTCCAGCAGAAACATTTCCAGAAGTTTGATAGCAGGTCCAAGGGGAAAATTTAGGATACGGCAAGTGGTAATATGCACATCAACTGATAGTAACTGGTACCAAATCGAAGAGTTCATAGTTTCATACACATTGTCAAATATATATAGGATAAATACCTCCTATTCGTGGGTGTAGTTACACCCATGTCTAATATACTATATATATAATGATTTTTCACGAAATTAGAGGTATGAATAACTAGAAAATAAAGAGATTAATTAGTTTCTTAGCCATCAGTTCAATTATTCCCACTAAAGGGGATAGCATAAACTCATTGAATCAGGAGTCCAAATACACAAACAATGCCTCAGATCTTCTCTAATCATGCTAGGGGTTAGGCCCTGCCAATGGTCGCCTTTAACTAGCTTAGGACATCACATTTCCAGGATCGTGTACCTTGTTGCCAATAGCGCGTCCAAAGCCGCATGGTACGGCAGCAGCATCAACATCACCAACATGTGGCTTAAGGTCTGTTCTTGCCCTGGAAATAATCAGAAGTCACGGAGAAGTGTGAATGAACAAAAAGTAATAGGATACTAGAAAACTGATAACAAAAATATATGATGTATTAATAAACCATTTCATGATAAGCCAGTACCATGCAGCAATAAGTAATCCAGCCAACTGCCTCGAACCAACTCGGTGGAAGGATATCCCTTCATCAAGTGTCTTGCCAATATTGTCTATCCACCACTGACCATTGGCACTTCCCTCAAGCCCTACCTAAGGCCATAAGCAAGCAACTTGAATCAAATGCTTGGTTTAGAGAACTTGCATACAGCAAGAGTGTTAACAATCAGCTGGTGTTGTACAGAATTGCAAAATGGAACGGAAGCAAAATAAGTAAAGATATAATCAGGAGCATTGTCCAAAAAGGAATTTTGTACTCTTAGTCAATTATTTCTTTTCACTTTTACACCAGTAGGTTCTTTAAGAAGTTCTCAGTGTAGCATCATCACATTAATAGTGCTGGTATAAAATTAGCTTTGGAATCAAGTAAACTAAATATATTGTTGAGATAAATTTAACATCAAAGTTGGACAGGAAGAGAAGCAAGGTGAACTATTATGCCCGGATGAATGCAATATTCACCCCTAGTGTCTGAATGAGAGTAAACAATAGCAACATGAAATATAATGTAGCACAAACAGTAGGACATAATAATTGTATAATCTTGATACTAGTATAAACAAATGCAGCAGAATGCTTAGATAAAGCAGAACCAGGAAGATGGCAAGGAAATACTACTTCCCCTAACCCCACATTTCATCATAAGTTTGTTTCCATATTTTTAGCCAGTTAGGACTTAGGAAGCGGTGCAATCAATAATTAGCACCGTTCATTTGGCATGGTCTCCATTAGTATGTTTCACGATAGATACAAATAACTAAAAAAGCATGATCATATAAGCTACTATAAAGTTTGAAACATTAGTGCCAC
This sequence comes from Lolium perenne, assembly GCF_019359855.2. Classification (NCBI taxonomy): domain Eukaryota; kingdom Viridiplantae; phylum Streptophyta; class Magnoliopsida; order Poales; family Poaceae; genus Lolium; species Lolium perenne. Next base: position 91,102,884 of record NC_067250.2, on the reverse strand, counting down.
TTTACTGTCAACAGTCATATATATTGTTGGGAAGATTGATAGTCAAACATTACAAAACTCGAATATGGGGGCACCTTATATACATTATCATGAGGGCTACTATTTATATTTTGAATCTGGGAAAGAGGCAAACACTCCTATTTTGAAAATTGGAGTATAGATAACAAGCATACAGCAATAAAGAAACAAATTGTCAGTTCCAACTTATAGTGTGAATGTGATATATTAATGCTGAAATAGTATTTCTGTTTCACTGTTACCTATTTGCTGGAACCTTAGTCACTCGCTTCTTTTTTCTTTTCTTTTCTTTTCTTTTTCTTTTTTCTTTTCTTTTTGTTTCCTTTTCTTTCCTTTTTTTTTCTTTTTTTTCTTTCTTTCTCCTTGTTTTGGTTCTCTTTTCTGTTGGGTTTCATATCTAGCCTACCCCAACTTGCTTGGGTTTCACTGTTACCTATTTGCCTGCATTAACAATAACTTCCTATGTGTGGTTTTTGAGCAATAAAACAAGAAAAGTGATGTGACTGGTAAGGTCAAGTATCTTACACTTTCTTTAGCTGCAGCCATGGCAAGAACTCCAGCACCCATTTCTACCTCTTGCAAGCCAACAACCACCAAGCCAACATCAGATGATGCACTACGCAACCATGAATAAAGTGAATCGGGGGATGCTTTCTCCTGCGCAACATTCCAAGTTCCAACCAGCATTTTAATGTTCTCTATCCTTGTATATTTCATCTCCCTGTTTGTCAACTCAGTTCGCAGAATATCATCCAGAGGGCCAGGGGAAGTTAGAGGCCATCCTCGAATACCACCATGATGGGCCAGCGTAAAGATGTAAGAACCACAAATGGCCATCTGTATGACTGGACAGCTATGTCCAGTCCATCCTGCCAGAAAGTTACTTTCAGCATCCATTACTTGAATAGTACCACTGGCATAGCCTACCCACACCCTTTCTCCAAGTGCCTTGATGCATTGAACAGACGAATTATGATACTGGAACTCTTGTAACCAATTCCCGTTTCCATCCCACATGATAATCGAACCATCTGTGCAACCTGACCAAATTGCTCCATCCATTGCTTGAGCCACTGCTTCTATTCGGCGGTTATCATCGACGAATGTCCCTTTTGTTGCAACTCTGCGTACTGCATCACCTGCCCCCATCAAGGCACTCCAAGATTTCTGGAAAAATGTGAAAGAACCTTGGGGTTTCTCCTTCTTTGTGGGTTTTACTTTGATTTCTTCCTCTATAAATTGTTCTGGCATCACTGGTGGCTCTAGACGAGCTGACTCCACTTGGCCGTCCATGCCAAACACTTTTAACAGCTCCCTTGTCCGAGCATCCCTATCGAAAGCATATCAGCAAAATTAGTTCCAAGGCCATGGACTTATGAACTTGAGGAAACTGATGCAATGTATTGACGAAAGCATACCAAAGAGCAAAGGTCATGCTAGTTAGAGTCCAAACTTTTGCTTGACAATGGTCCGCAAGCATGTGTTTCACATCATTAGTGGGCAAAGAGGACATGTTACCAACCGTGGCATGGTTTCTAAGGTCAATATACGCTTGTTCAACCAGCAAAGCAGCCATATGTTTTTCTTCTGGTGTTAGTGAGAGGGACCTAGCAATGGCATCCCAAGGCCATGCCTTAATAACACCCCCTTCGGTGCCTGACCATATTTCACCTGTTTCCAAGAGATTGAAATGAAACATATCAATGTGGGATAAATTTTCATTCTTTTTTTAGTTAAAATATTGATGTCTTACTCATGTATGCAACATGAGATGAATGAATGTCGATACACAGACTTGTGATTCAAACATCGGCTGTGATTGAATCCATAACGGAAGCAACGAAGGAAAGAAAACTGAAAATTAATTTTTGTCATGGAATAAACTGCATAACTAAAAAAAATACTTAAATAGGTTTTGAGTAGGCAACCAAGAATCTTATGGATTTACCATTTTGCAATTGACAAGTGGTGATTAGGATAGATTCAAGTTACCAAGGATATGAGAGTTGAACATTTGATAATTAGTGACTGGGTGAAATTCTTCGCTTAAGTTGTAATTGAAAGATTGCTGCACTACCCAATTAAACCAAAAGTCTGAATTGATGGAAAGAGATTAGGCAGTGTATTTATATTTAACACTCCCCCTCACGTCTAGGCTATTTTAGTCCTTAGCGTGGGTTCGGCGTAGGCCGCAGAATCTTTTTTCTTTTGTTTTTAATACTACGCGAGCAGGGTCTTAAACTTGAGAGATCTTGGCTCTGATACCATAAAAGATTGCTGCAGTAGCAAATTAAACCAAAAGTCCAAACTGATGGAAAGAGACTAGGTAGTGTATATTTAACAGTAATAAGGCTTTAGTTTGTCACCTTAATTCTGTTAGTTATGCACTTCAATTACAGTGGTTGTCTCAGGTTGTAATCAGGGCGAGGAACTCGGTGTGCGCAACAAGACTGTGGACTTGTAGTCAGGGTGAGGCACTCGGTGCGCTGTAACCAGGCTGTAATATCAAGCTTGCTTTGATTTTCTGTAAGAATCTGATTGATGGTTAACATCAAGACACCTGGCTGTGCTTGTTCCGTCAGCGAAATATAGGATGCCCCTCGGATGGAGAAAAGCAAATTGATATCTTCAGAAATTCTAGTAAAGCTAATTCTACCGTCCGAAACTTCTCCGCCTTAAAGCAAAAAGTGCAAAAGTGCTGAAAGCTTTCTTGCTAAGTTACTACTTGCTACTACCATATACTCATGTAAACCCAGCTAATTTGAACATTTCAGTCACGTAAATTAAGCTAAGTTGGAAATTTCCAGTTGTCACTTCACATCTTTCAGCAGTGTCATTGCCGGACTGCGGTGGCAGCTAGTTCTTATCAATGACAGAATCTTGTTTTCCTCAAAGCAAGATTGCTATGCACGAACAAAGAACTGAGCTTCTCACCGTACGATGTCACGACCATGGAGGGCACTGTGTGATACAGTATCAAACTTCTCCAACTTAAAGCAAAAAAAAAAAGTGCAAAAGTGCCGAAAGCTTTCTTGCTAACTTACTACACAAGCATCTCTACTCACGTAAAATCAGCTAATTTGAGCATGTCAGTCAAGTAAAATCAGCTAAGTTGGAAATTTCCAGTTGTCACTTCACATCTTTCAGCAGTGTCATTGCCGGACTGCGCTGGCAGCTCGTTCTTATCAATGGCAGAATCTGCTTTTCCTCAAAGCAGTCGATGAGAAACAAGATTGCTATGGATGAACAAGGAATTGAGCTTCTCACCTTGCGATGTCACGACCACGGAGAGCGCCGTGTGATATCAAGCTTTTGCTTTGATTTTCTGTAAGAATCTGATAGGTGTTTAACATCAAGACACCTGGACGTGCTTGTTCCATCATCGAAATATAGGATGCCCCGCCTATGGAGAAAAGCTAATTGATTTCTTGGGAAATGCCTACCGTCCAAAACTTGTCCAACTTAATAAAGCAAAAAGGTGCAAAAGTGCCGAAAGCTTTCTTGCAAACTTACTACGCAAGCATCCCTACTCATGTAAAATGAACTAATTTGAGCATTTCAGCCACGTAAAATCAGCTAAATTGAAGTTTTGCAGCTATCTCTTCACATCTTTCAGCCGGATTGAGCTGGTAGCTCCGCTCAATCCATTCTTATCCACGGCAGAATCCGCTCCCTTTCCTCAAAGCAGACAATGACAAACAAGATCGATACGGATGGATGAACCAAGGAAGAGAGCTTCTCACCGTACGATGTGACGACCATGGAGAGCACGGGCGTGCGGCCGTGCGCCTGCCACGTCAGGGCCTCCCTGAACATGGGCGCGCCCTCGCCGTCACCCCCAGCGGCGTCTGCCGCCGGCGCCGCGGCGAGGTCCATGCGCCAGGACCGGATCCTCCCGTCCCTGTGGCCCGTCCACACGAGCCTGTTGGCGGCGTCGACCGCGACGCAGAGCGCGGGCGGCGCGGGCGCGGACTCCGCGAACGGCGCGCTCTCCTCGTCCCCGCGCCGCGCGCCCGGGACGCCGCACCCGTCGAACACCCTGTCCAGCGCCCACACGCGAACGCCGGACTCCGCGCCGGCCCAGAGCTGGCGGAGCCGCGGCGCGCACGCGAGCGTGCGCAGGAAGGAGCACACCTGCGTCTCCCGCGGCGGGTGCGGCCGCACCTCGAGCGCCGGCGGGCGGCCCGGGTGCATGGCGGCGCGGCGCGGCACGCGGAATATGCCCTCGCCCCCGCCCGCGCCCACGAACTCCGGCAGGGGGCCTGTGGGGCAATTCGAGGTCGTTGCGGGACGGTCCAGCGTCACCGCTCCGCCGACGATGAAAGAAGCGGAGGAGGGGTGCGTCGGCTCGGCGGTGGGGTTGTGGTGGCGGTGGGGCGGGAGCTGGTGGGGGTAGGGCAAGAACCGCGCGGGGTCGTGGTGGCGGTGCGCGGAGGCGATAGGGTCGTCGTCGAGGCTGTGGGAGCTGAGCGCGGCGTGGCGCGCGTGCTCGGCCTGCGCCGCCGCGTCCCGCGCGAGCGGCTGGCTGTACGATATCCCCTTCCGCTGCGGCGCCCGCTCCCGGCCGTCGTCCGGCTCCATGCCGCCTCGGTCGGGGTCCGGCCACGCGTGTGGCGGAGGTGGAGAGGGCCGCGCGCGCCGTGGAGGGAAGGGAACTCCGGAGACCGGAGGGAGCTTGGTGTGACAGTGTGGACGAAGGCCGGCCGTGTGTCGTGGTTATATGAGTGGATGGCTGGTGGACCGGGACCACGGGCGGTCCCCGGCGACGGCGAGGCACCGGCCAGTAGGAAAGAAAGTGGAGCGTGGGGAAGCTAGCTCCTCGCCGCGCCGTGAATCCGTGATGTTTTTTTTTTTTTTTGAGATAAACTGCTGCGATATATTAAACGGCACACTCAGGTGCTAACACGGATACAAGAAAGTCTGGAGGGTCGTCCTCCCATACTTCACAACACTTATTTTCGCAGCTAAACTGAGCTAAACAATGTGCAACTTTGTTCGCAGTACGACGCACGTGCCTAACAGAATGCTCGGCGAAGCCCTTCAGCAGCGACTTTATTTCCTCGACTAACGGTCCATGGATAGACCTGTCCACGTCGTTGCTTCTGATCTTTGCCACAGCACCAAGGCAGTCGGTTTCCAACACAATCTTCGACAAACCCTTCGTCCTTGCCAATACCAGCGCTTGCTTACATGCATGGAGCTCAGCTCTTTCCGGGTCGACGGCAAGGTGGGAAAAATGGCTAATCCCCGCCAGGAAAACACCATCGTGATCTCTCATGACCACACCACACCCTCCCGACCCGTCCTTCACCGAGAAAGCACCATCTGCATTTAGTTTTGTCCAACCTTGCTCAGGGGGGAGCCAGTGCTCCTCCACCTGCGCTGGACCCGCACTACTTGCCGGCTTGATCCCTTGCCACTCCTCTAACAGGAAAAACGATTTCTGGATAATCTCTCGTGGGTCAGCGATCCGTACCTCCTCTCTGGCATCATTCCTCGCCAACCACAGCTGGTAGAGAACCATGATACATACGCTGAGCTCCTCCTCCTTCAAGCACCCAAGCCAGTGAAGCAGCCAGCCATGTAAATCACGATGGCGTCGCATGTGTCCCCTCGGCCTGCAGAGTCGTAGTCCGGAGTGCCTGCGGGCAAGCTCCCACGTCTCCAATGAGTGCGCACACTCCCAGAACCGATGTAGCAGAGTTTCCTCCCTGTCACATACAATACAGCGCACTCCACCCTTAATTTTCCTTCTCTGCAGCTCATCCCCCACCGCCAGGCCGTTCTGAATAAGCCGCCAAACATGAATCTTTGCTTTTCCAGGGACATTCGCAGCCCAAAGGGCCAGCCACCCTCTGTGATCATCCGAACTATTAGACGAGCTCGCCGATCCAGATCCTGTAGTATTGAGGTGCATCTTCAGATGATACGCTGATTTTACACTGAATATCCCGTTTTTGGTGTAATTCCAAGCCAAATAGTCTTCTGTTCCAGCTCTACCCACAGGGATTTTCAGAATATCCTGAACATCAGCATCGAAGAAAACCTCACGCAGTTTACTATCATTCCACCCTTGGCCCCCATCAAGCAAAACCTCCTCCACCTTGCTTATCTCCACTCCTTGATTATGTCCCAGGGGCTTCATCCTACCATCTCTTGGGATCCAATTATGAGCCCAGACATCGATTTTCCTCCCGTCGCCCACACGCCACACTAGGCCCTCCTTCAGCAAATCCCTGCCATGAATAATACTCTTCCAGGTAAAGGATGCTGCCTTGGGACAACTTGCCGTCAAGATGTCCCCAGTTTTGAAATACCGTGCCTGGAGAACCCTAGCACATAGCGATGATGGAATAGTCAAAATCCGCCATGCCTGCTTTGCCAACAGAGCCTGATTGAATACCCCATAATTCCGAAACCCCATGCCTCCTCCACGTTTGGACACGCACATCCGATCCCAACTTATCCACGGCACCTTGCGTTTTCCGTCCGCTGACCCCCACCAAAACCCAGTGGCTATGGAGGTTAATTTGGAGCATGTCCTCTGTGACAATTTAAAGCATCCCATCGGATAAGTCGGTACCGCCTGCAGCACTGATTTAATGAGCGTTTCCTTCCCCTCCATAGACAAACCCTGGCCCTTCCATCCGTGCACCTTACTCCAGGACCTTTCTGGTAGGTGTTTGAAAGCACCATCCTTTGATCGCCCCACAGCCGTCGGAAGCCCCAAGTATTTCTCTGCTAGAGCTTCATATCCGATCCCGAGAGTAGCTTTCAGCTGAGTCCTCTTCTCGACATTACACCCCTTCCCAAAAAAGATCGAAGATTTGTCTCTATTAACCTTCTGTCCCGAGCTTATCTCATAAGCCCGCAGCACCTCCTTCAACGCCGTCAAGCTCGCCTCCGTGGCCTCCAAGAAAACAACGCTATCGTCGGCGAACAGGAGGTGTGTGACTGTTGGGCCCTGTGATCCAAAACCCACACCATTTATCTGTCTGTCTTCCTGAGCCTTTCGAAGTAGAGCAGAAAAACCCTCAACGCAAAAAAGGAACAGATATGGCGACAGGGGGTCGCCTTGGCGTAAGCCCCTCGACGGTAAGAACAGATCAGAGATGACGCCGTTGAGTTTGACAGAAAACCGGGCTGATGTAGCGCACCTCATGACCATTTCAATCCAACCTCTGGCAAACCCCATCTTCCCCATCATTTGTTCCAGAAAGCCCCATTCAACTCTGTCGTATGCTTTCATCATATCCAGCTTGACCGCGCACAGTGGAGTCTTCCTTTTTCTCTTCCTTATCGCATGTATACACTCATATGCTACCAAGACGTTATCAGTAATGAGCCTGCCCGGCACAAAAGCACTCTGTTCCTCTGATATCAGAATTGGGAGGATCCTCTTAAGCCTATTGGCAAGTACTTTAGAAGCGATCTTATAAAGGACGTTGCATAAGCTGATGGGCCTAAATTGGGTCAGCAACTCCGGATGATTTACTTTCGGTATCAGCACCAGAATTGTGTCATTGAAATCCTCCGGGCACTCCTTTCCGGACAGAAAATCTCTCACCGCCCTACATACATGTGGCTTCAACAGAGACCAGTGCCTCTGGTAAAACAGAGCAGGCAAACCGTCCTTGCCTGGAGCCTTGGTCGGCCCCATTTGGAACAAGGCCCCTTCAATCTCCTCATCCGAAATGCTGGCAGTAAGCCTAGAATTCATGGTGTCATCCACCATTTTGTCAATCAAAACCAGGATGTTTTCACTATTAGCCGACCCCTCCGACGTGTATAACTTCTGGTAGAAGGCCAGTGCCATATCCACCATTCCTTCATTGGTAGTACACCTGGAGCCATCATCACGCCGCAACTGCTTGACCGTGTTCTTGCGCTTTCTATGAGACGCTCTATTCTGAAAGTATTTAGTGTTACGATCACCTGCCTTCAGCCATTCTTGTCGAGAACGCTGTCTATACATAATCTCCTCCTTTTCATACAGATCGTGTAGCTTAGTCTCTATTTCTTTGGTTTCCGCCGATGATCCCGACACTAGTTGCTCAACCTTGGCCGCCTCAAGTTTGCCCCTCAACACCTTTATCTCAGCCTGTACTGAACCAAACGTATCGAAACTCCATCTCCTCATATCCCTCGACATAGCTTGCAGCTTGTCCCACAACCCCACAATACCAGGATCAGTAGTCGGGTTATTGTCCCACGCCTCCTGTATCATACCGTCGTATCCATCATGCTTCATCCACATCTCTTCGAACATGAAGCCTCGCTGCTGCCCCGGCCTCCGTCTTGGCGCTGTCGCCACAGTACGGATAATCAGGGCCAGATGGTCCGACTCCTCCGTCATCACATGCTCCACCTGTATATCAGGGAAAAGATCCAGGAAGGACGCCGTCGCCACTCCCCTATCCAACCTGACTTGCACGTTTGCCTCGCCCTCCCTTCTATTATTCCATGTGTAGGCATAGCCCTTATACCCCAAATCGGTGAGCTCACAGTCCATCAGACAATCACGGAATGCAATCATTTGACTCTCATTTCTAGGATTCCCACCGAGCTGCTCATTTTGGTGTAACACTTCATTAAAATCACCAGCACAAATCCATGGGAGGTCGTCCTGCCGCCTCAAATATCTGAGCGCTTCCCAAGTTCTATGACGCAGTTCGGTCCTTGGCTCCCCGTAGATTCCAGTGAACCTCCAGGTCTTGCCCTCATGAACTATTTTTGCATCAATGTAATACTGACACCACGGGCGAACAGACACTTCCACTCCCTCTCTCCACCATAGCGCCAAACCACCCGACCTTCCCACACAATCCACTGCAACTCCATTCTGAAAGCCCAAGCTCCACTTCAACCTATTCATCGCCTTTGCTTTCTTCTTTGTTTCAGAGAGAAAAACCACCATTGGGTTGTAGGATCTGATCAGATCCCGAAGCTCGCCTACTGCCGCGTCCAACCCCAAACCACGGCAGTTAAGGCCGAGGAGACTCATTGTTCTCGGCGGCCCTGCCCTGCAGGGTCCGCCGCTGGATCTTCAAGACGATCAAACACAGAGCTGGTCCTCTGTCCCTCTTCCTCCTGACTGTGTAGCCTGTCAAACACTGAGTTTACCCTTTGACGTTTACCAGCTGACCCGGACGTCTCATCCCCCACAACCTGCACAGGCACAGGCATCCAAACCAACTTGGAACTTCTCTTTTTATTCTTGGTTACACCCAGTGGCTCTTGATTCCCACTAGCTTTCGGGGGAACATCCGTTCTCCTAGCTCGCTTGACATAAGTACCCCCCTGGTTTTTCTTCAGCGTAGGGCCCAGTGGCACCGACGCTGGCTGCTTCTCTTTAGCCAACATTCTCTGATCCCTCCCCGGACTAGTCACATCCACCGTATCTTCCCTCCTCGCTCTATCGCCAGTGCGAGAAGAGCTGGAGTAGGAATAATCAGTAAACAGATTTCTTCTTGGTGGCACGTCCCTCACCGACGCCTCCCCCCTGAACATATTTTCCGTCCCTGCCGACCTGCTAGTGTAGCTGCTTGAGGATACAGATGGCCGGACAGGTGGTGGCGGGCGCTGGTTGCGCCTCGGAGAGGCTCGGAGCCATTCACCCCACTGCTGCACTTCTTCTTTTTCAGCAATGCAATCACCCTCTGCATGGACTAGACGCCCACAGTCAAAGCAAAAGTGCGGCACTTTCTCATATTTGATATCAAACCATGTTCCCTCTGCCTCCTCGCTTGACATTCTGAGAAACACACCCCTCACCAGCGGCTGATCAACTTTAACCGCTACCCGGATGCGTAAATCCTTTCCCCACGCCATGCCATCTTCATCCGTCTCCACACTGATAAACCTCCCAATCCAGTCACCAATGAGCTCCCCATAAGCTCTGTTCATCATATCCATAGGCAGATCCAAAACCCTTGCCCACAATTCCAACTCATCAAACACCATATCCGAGGGTCGTATAGCTCCATCGAATTCCTTCAACAGCACTACATTGAAATCAAATTGCCACGGCCCTCCTTTCATCACATGCCTGTAATCTCCTTCCGACGAGAATTTGACCACAAACCTGTTTTCTCCAATCTCCCTGAACGTGGCGGCATGGTGAAGTCCCCACGCACGGTGCAGCGCCCGCTCCAGGGCACCGATAACCAATTTGCGTGGCGAGCAAACCTTTCCCACCGCCGCCCATCGCGGCTGGATCCTCGTCGTCCCTGCATCCTTGATCACCAGGCCCGTCGCCTCCTTGTCCGTGAGAAGGAGATCCCCCATCCTCGCGGACAGGCCATCCGCCAATTCCGACCCACCCGCTTTCGCAGGTGATCTTGATGGAGCCCGCCGGCCTCCACCAGGCCCCCCTGACGATCTCACTGGGGAAACCATCAGCAAACCCTAAGCCCTCCCGCAGAACTCCGAGAGCACTGCAGATGAGGCTCGGAAAACCACCAGCGCACGACAAGATACTCGCCGTCGAGATCCGATCGCCGCCGAAGAACACCACACGAGAGTGGAAAACCCTAGCTAAACACGATCGCCTCCCGATCGCCCTAGGCGTAACTTCCGCTCTTAGTGGACCCGCTGAAAATCCGTGATGTTGGAAACGGCCCGGAGAGGGAGGTTGGTGTGCCCGGAATCGCCGCCCTGAAAGCTACGGCTTTCCTAAATGGATCGGAGTCAACTCTATTGGGAAAGGAGAATTCGTGTATGGATTATTGACAGATTTTGTTTATGGAGTACTACTAATGACAGCCTTTCATTGAGCTGTTTCCTTTGCTGATAATGCTCTCTTTTCCTTTGCTTGATTTTAAAAAAAACTTTTTTCCTTGGCTTGATAAATGATAATGCTCCTCGTAAGATTTTCTTTTGGATAATGTTGTACTCTACTGAGAGCTTTGTTTGAGAGGGAAATGACAAAATTTCGGAGTTTCATATCTCTTCCCTAGATTTTTTTTCATGTTCCAATATTTAAAAAAAAATCTAGAAAGAGATATGAAACTCCAAAATTTCCATTAGAACGTCGCATTCCACGGGCTCAACTCCTAAATTTTTCATGTTCTCATGTCTAAAGAATCATGCAAATGAAAGAGGCCCAAAACGGAGCGATCGCAAGAAAAATTAAATCAAAGATGACAAAAAAAGGTATGAATCCAGGTGAAGAAGGTTCTACAATCGCTTACTAGCCATCACTTTGAGGCATCTCAACTCTAATGTTCTTCATTTTGAAACGTTTGACTATCTTATTGTTTTGTCTCATGCAGCAAAATGGGTAAAGCGGAGATGATGCCTTCGAAAATCTTAATGTAACTTTTGATCTTATCATGATTTTATTTTTTGCATTTATTTTAAATCATTAAATGTGACATATTTTTAATTGGTAGATGAAGTCTTTTGTTTGCTAAACAAACATGTATACATATATGGTGTTGAATAAGTTTTGTGGAGGAAATTATGTACTCTCTCCAACCCATGAAACTTGTCTTAGATTTTCTAAAAAATTAGGTGTATCTAGACATCAAATAGTTTCTAGATACATTTAACGTTAGATAAATCTAAGACAACTTTCATGGGACGGGGTAGAATATTTTGGCCTCTCGACTATTTCAAAGTGCAAATTTGGTATATGATTCTTTTATTGCTTATGTTTTTTTTTAATTATTATGGGACTTTCCTTATTTTCCTTGTGATTCTTCTGATTTTATCGTTAATTTCCAAAAAAAAAAAATCTTGATGTCTATTCAAAGTTGTACTTAATTTTTACACTGATTTCTCATATTTTTCATGATTTTTTTTGGCAATACTTAAATCTGTATTGACTAGGTTGCCACATGTACAAAGCACCACCATATCATGGTTGAAACCGCTTTATGAGTGAAAAACCAAAAATATACAACCAGTTTTAGTAGATGAATCATGTGACTTGGAGGTTACACAGCCTCCAAGCAGTTTTAGTAGATGAATTTGGGTGTGTGCAAGTAAGAGAGCGGGTCCTAGCACTCGGACTTAAGATATGTCACGAGCAAGGCATGTATGAGCACCTTCTAGCCATCCGGGATATGCCTAGGTTCACAAGACCAAAAATATACATTATAGTTTTGCACTCGTAGAATTGTTTGATAACATGTAGAACATACTTTCTCCGTTCTCACGAAGGTTGTCTAACATTTGTCAAAATTTAGATGTATCTATACACTAAATAGTATATAGATATATCTAAATTTACCAAATTTCAGACAACCTTTATAGGACGGAGGGAGTACATATTCACATATTATTTTTCTAAAATCTACCGAGTATAACATGCATGCATATCTTGATCAATTCTTACCACAGTCCTCAATTTTCCTTCCATTCTATGCTTTGCGCACACTTCATAGGTGTTGCACTTATCCACCTCATGCAAGTCCCGCCGATAAATTACAAGATGAGAGAGACATAAGTAGGAAAATAAACCTTTCTGTGAAGTGTAAAGCATGTGAGGAAGATCACATGACTTTATCTAACCTTAGAAACGAAGGATAACCACTCTAGACTTGGCTGAATCTGCTGCCTACACTGCCACATCGCTCGATCGGAACACATGTAAGCTGAAACATACTTTAGGCTGCTATACATAGGCTCGTGCCACGGTTTCTAGACCGGGTCTAGTCATGTCCTGGGCGAGAGGGACCGGTCGTCCATTTTGTGGTGGGCACGCACGACAGTTTAACTTTTTTCCGCCTGGCCACTCTCTTTCAGTAGCCCATGATGAACTGGGATAAAGGGTCTGGATTTTGACAGCTGTCCATGATCTTCGTTAGTCTAATCTGATTGCCGTCCGATCGTCCTAGTCGTAAGCAGGTATCGACCAACATCAAGAAGCGACTAGGACCTTATCCTCCTTTCCGTCACGACCGGATCGCTTCCAAGGGAAAAGGGCTGTGAAAAGTATGGATTTTTGTAAGGAATTTTTTTGTCTAAAGTATGACATTGTGCACCGGCCATTGTGTAATATAAGATCGTGCACAAAGAGGCAGAGCATCAGACCACACAGTGGGCATGCATGCATCAGTGCTAGTTGAGTCCCTCGGTTCCATAATTCGTGTCAGTGATTTTACTTAGATTTGAATTAAAACTATAACCAAAGGTATGGAATGGAGGGAGTAGTATTTAAGATGACATGGAATTTGAATCGTGCAAATGAAAGTGGCATAAAACGGAGTGTCGATTGCAACGACAATTAAGTGAAAGATGGCAAAAGGTAGGAATCCAAACGAAGAAGGGTCGACAGTTGTTCACTAGTCATCATTCGAGGCGTCTGAACTCTAATGCTCCTAATTTTAGAACTTTTAACTCTATTATTGTTTTGTCTCGTGTAGCAAAATGGGTAAATCAGAGATGATGCCTTCGGAAGTCTTAACACGACTTTCGATCTTATCATGGATTTTAATTGTTTGTATTTGTTTCAACTTATTAACTATGACATGCATATTTTTAATTGGTAGATAAAGTCTTTTGTTTGCTAAATAACCATGAATATGTATGGTGTTGAATAAGCTTTGTGGAAAACTTATATCGAATACTTTGGCCTAGTGCAAATTTGGTGTGTCGGTTTCAACGTTTACCATGCTTCTTTGTTCTTCCGGTTTAAAAAACTTTGGAAATTTAAGGATAAACCGCTAGACTAGTGATAAGAGCGAGGTTGAACATTCTCATGCATCTAGGTTTAATCCCTATGATTGTTACGGTGTCAGTATTTATGCAGAGTACAAACATGTATGTGTGTAAGAGCATCCCCAGTCGTCTCCCCGACGAGGCCCCCGAGCGACGTTCTTTTCATCTGGACGGCGTAATTCGGCCCAGTCGCGCCCCCGGTTCCTCGATTTCGTCCGGATTTGGCCCTTCATCCATCCGGCGAGCCCACGCCATTCCCGGTCCCCCGGGGAGCTATCGGGGAGTCCGGACGAGTGAAAAGCGGGGAAGGGCCCGATCTGTCGGCGACTCGACACACGAACCCCACCGCCACCTCGCTCAAAATCCCCCACCCCTCGTATCTCTCTCGCTGCCGGCACCACACCGCCGGCTTGTTGCCCAGATTCCGCCGTCCCTCCTTCCCCACCTGTCTATATTCCGCCGTCTTTCGACGACGGCCTATCTGGCTGCTCCTCCGCCTGCCTGTTTTCCGACGACGGCCTACTCCTCGTCATTCGTGGCTCGGCTTGCCTCGACCACGCCCGTCAGGTGTTCGTCCATTTGCCTCGTCGACCATGGACTCGGACGAAGAGGAGGAGCAGATGTTCGTCGAGCTTATGCGAGAAGAGATGGTAGCCGCCGCCCAAGATGAGGAGCACATGATGATCCTCGGTTGCTTATCAAGCATGTACGCTGGGGTGGCAACTGGTCGACGTGGTGGGTATGGAGCTCCCGGTGATGGTGCAGATGACTATCTTCGGATGGCGGAGTCCACCGCCCTTGATTGTTTCTACCGGTTCTCCAGGGCCGTCATAGCAGTGTTCGGGGACTTTTACTTGAGATCACCCACTGTCGAAGACACTCAGAGGATCCTTGCAACAAATGAAGCTAGGGGTTTTCCAGGGATGCTTGGAAGCATTGACTGCATGCATTGGAAATGGAAGAACTGTCCGTTTGCGTGGCAGAGAATGTACAAGGGTCACAAAAAAGGCTGCATTGTGATACTTGAAGCAATGGCTACCCATGATCTCTGGATTTAGCACTCTTTCTTTGGTATGCCTGGATCCAACAATGACATCAACGTCCTAAACTGCTCCCTGATCTTTTCCAACCTTGTTGAGGGCCATGCTCCCCCGGTGAACTATGTGATCAATGGTCGGCACTACAACAAAGGATACTACCTTGCAGACGGTATCTATCCAAAGTGGGCAACATTTGTGAAGACTATCTCGAAACCTAGCACCCCCAAAGTTTCCGAGTTTGTCAAGAAATAAGAAGCTTGCCGAAAAGACGTCGAGCGTGCATTTGGTGTCCTCCAGCAGAGATTTGCTGTCGTCCGGTTCCCCGCTATGACTTGGTCCAAAGATCAGATGTGGGAGGTGATGAACTGTTGTGTGTGCTTACACAATATGATTATGAAGCGAAAACATCTGGTTCCTCTGGCTGAGCAAGAAGCACCATATGAGAGAGAGGGTCCTCTTGCACAGCCTAATCACCAGGTGCCGACATCATGGGCCGCCTTCATTGCTATGCGGCCAGGAGATTCGAGACTCTACAATGCATCAACAGCTGCAAGATGATCTGGTGGAGCACATATGGACGCCCGAGGAAACGCCAACGTCAACTAGTCTGTCTTAATTTGTTTCAAAACTTGTGAAATTGTGTGCTTCATTTGTTTCAGCACTTGTTAAACATTGTACTGATTTTCGCCGATTTTGTTTCAGCAATTTTCTGACTCTTATTCGCCGAACTTGTTAAATTTTATGTCGAATTTGTTTGAAATGTGTCAAATGGATTGGAGGAAAATTTCGCTAGATTTAGACGTGGGAAGCGCCAACGAGTGGAGATGCTCTAAGCGGCACAAAAGATACTAACGCAACGTGAGGACAATGGCGACTCTAAACTTTCCTACCTTGTGTAGAATACGTGCACTGTGTGTGTGGGGTGGTGGTCGTTGGGAGGTGATGTTACTGTGAGTTTTTGTGGGTTGTATGTGTCTTCTTTAAAAGACATAGTGTACAACTAGTCTCGTGCCACTACTGGAGAAGTGGAGAGTCTTGTTGATGATTTGGCAACTGTTTCACACACGTGGTAGCCAAGTCTGCAAAACTAGTTTAAAACAAATATAGTGAAATGAGAGGAATAAGAATCAGAAAACACATAAATAGTTTGTAAAAAATGCTAGGGGATTTTGGAACAGTGTAGCAATAAGGATTAATGAGTAAGGCTTATCTTTTTTTTTAAAAAAAAGTCAAGCCAGGTAAACTTTGACCAAAATTTTTTATTTTGACCGTGAAAATACATATTAATAACTATAATATTATATAGATGTCACATGAAAATACATTTCATCTTGTATCTAACGGTATTGATTTTGTATTGTACATGTTAATAATTTATTCCAGAAAAATTTGATCAAACTTTACATAGTTTGACTTTCCAAAAAAAAAAAGCCTCATTCATTAGAACGGAGGTAGTATATTTTTTTCTTTAGTTCTTATTGGGTTTTCCTTATTTTCCTTGTGATTCTTGTTATATGAATTTTCCAATATTAAAACGGTATTTGCTTGATGTTTATTCAAATTTCTACTTAATATTTTACACGTTTCTGGTTTCTCCTATTTTCATGATATTTTTTTACAGTATTTATATTTGTACTAACTAGCTTGTCACGTGTACGAAACCACCACCACATCATGGTTGAAACCGTTTTATGGGCGTAGGACCAAAAGATATATAGTTTTGCACTCTGTAGGATGAATACTGTTTGAAAACGTGCTGGAATCCATAGAGTAAAACATACATATTTATATTTTATCCTTTGAAATTTGCCACCTTTTTCTTCTTAAAATGGGGAGCGTAGCCCCGGCCTCTGCTGAAATTTGCCAAGTATAACATGGATGGACAATTAAAGACCATTCATACAAGGCCTACCGGAGACTAGAGCGAGCGATATATAGCGTGCCCGGTTGCATTTCAATTTAGCTCATACTATTTTCTAAAACATGATGAAACTTGAGGAAATTTAATGAAAATTGCAACACCATTCTTGAAGCGGGGAATTTGCGAAATCTAGACGGGTTTTAGGCTACCTAGCATGCACACCAGATTCGCCGGGTTCGCGCTTTGTTGCTCTTTGGAAGTCACCTGTCACCGGCTAAGACTACTCACAATGAGAGTATCATAACCAGTATCATGCACTACATGCATGCAAAAAGCTGATGTGTCACATTAATTAATGATGAAAGAGATGATAGTGACATCATAGGTAGATACCGTATCATAGCACGTAGAACAAGAAAAATTAATGCCAAACAAATCTTGTAATTTTATATCGAGATTCTACAAATCATTAAATACATGTAACATATGATACTACTCCCTCCGTCTCAGATTAACAGGCACGCACGCAGTTTAAGACAAACTTTGACCATAGATTTGTTCAAGAAAATATAAATTTTATGTCTACAAAATTTATATCATTAGATTCGTATGCAAAAAAGCTTTCTAATGATATAATTTTTGTGATATATATTTTATATTTTATTGATCAAAATAATGGTTAAACTAATTTCTTAAACTACATGCGCGCCTGTTAAACTGAGACGGAGGTAGTACTACATAATATTATGCATTGTGAAGATAGTGTCATACACTAGTATCATATGTATGATACTACTATATGATACTTCCTATTGTGACTAGTCTAATCCACTTTGTTGACCTGCCCCCCCCAAAACATGGCTGATTCACAATTTAACAAGGCTTCGACAACAGCCAAGGGACGAAAGTATTCTTTCTTTGCACATCTGGATCGATTCTTACCAATGTGTCTACTAGGAGTTGCACTGATCCACCTCATGCAAGTCCCACCGATAAATCATAAGACGAGAGAGACGTAAGTAGGAGCCTAAAGCATGCGAGGAAGGTCACATTACTTTACTAACCATGAGGAACGAAAGAAAATCACTCTAGACTTTGCCGAACCTGCATACACTGTCACCTCTCGCTGCACACGTCAGCTGACACAGTAGCTGACGGATAGACACGTAGTTAAGCTAGGCCGCTGCATAGGCTCGTGCCAGGGGTTTATAGACCGGGTCTAGTCGTGTCCTGGTCGAGAGGGACCGATCGTCCATTTTGGAGGTGCATTTTGTGGTGTGGTGGGCACGCACGACGGTTTAACTTTTTTTTCCTAGCTCCCTTTCGGTTGCCCATGATGAACTGGGATGGACGGAGTGGATCTCGACATGTGTCCATGGTCGATCCTCGTTAGTCAATCTAATCGCCTGTCAGATCATCCTAGTTGGAAGCAATGCAGGTACCGACCAACATAAAGGAGAGACTACGACCTGAGCTTCTCTCTTTTTCTTCCCTGGATCACTTCGAAAGGAAAAAAAAAGGTTGTCAAAAGTATGACTTCATCGTGCACAAGTGGCCATTGTAAAATATAAGATCGCACAGAAAGAGTCATGGAGCATGAGCATCAGTGGGAATGCAGTGCTGCTAGCTTGGAGAAGATTGATGTGACACTACAGGAATGGCTCGCTGCGCCGATGGCCGTGGCGTACGCCGACGGCCAAATGTCGGGGCCGTCGGCGTACGTCCGGTCCATGGCGGCGGCCCATCTAGCCCCTCGGCGTAGACATACCCTCGGCGTAGAGAGGGATACGCCGACGGCCACCCTCGGCGTACTAAAGGCCGTCGGCGTAGCACATGCTAGTGCTACGGTCCCGCTCCGGCCGTGACGGCCCGGTCACGGCGTCAGCGAGGCGCCGAGGGCCACCCTCGGCATAGGGCATCACCCACCTATGCCGACGGCCACCCTCGGCATACACTTTTTTTTTCTTTTTTTCTTCTCGGTCATTAACTTTATATTATGTTTGTTTTATTTATGTACTAGTTGTTGGAGATATGCCCAAGAGGCAATAATAAAATAGTTATTATAATATATCTTTGTGTTTATGATAATGTTTACATACCATGCTATAATTGTATTAACCGAAACATTGATACATGTGTGTTATGTGAACAACAAAGAGTCCCTAGTATGCCTCTTAACTAGCTTGTTGATTAATGGATGATTAGTTTCATAATCATGAACATTGGATGTTATTAATAACAAGGTTATATCATTGTATGAATGATGTAATGGACACACCCAATTAAGCGTAGCATAAGATCACGTCATTGAGTTATTTGCTATAAGCTTTCGATACATAGTTACCTAGTCCTTATGACCATGAGATCATGTAAATCACTTATACCGGAAAGGTACTTTGATTACACCAAACGCCACTGCGTAAATGGGTGGTTATAAAGGTGGGATTAAGTATCCGGAAAGTATGAGTTGAGGCATATGGATCAACAGTGGGATTTGTCCATCCCGATGACGGATAGATATACTCTGGGCCCTCTCGGTGGAATGTCGTCTAATGTCTTGCAAGCATATGAATAAGTTCATAAGAGACCACATACCACAGTACGAGTAAAGAGTACTTGTCAGGAGACGAGGTTGAACAAGGTATAGAGTGATACCGAAGATCAAACCTCGGACAAGTCATATGTGAATGGTTCATTCGATCACTAAAGTCATCGTTGAATATGTGGGAGCCATTATGGATCTCCAGATCCCGCTATTGGTTATTGGTCGGAGTGAGTACTCAACCATGTCCGCATAGTTCACGAACCGTAGGGTGACACACTTAAAGTTGGATGTTGAAATGGTAGTACTTGAATATGGAATGGAGTTCGAATATTTGTTCGGAGTCCCGGATGAGATCCCGGACATCACGAGGAGTTCCGGAATGGTCCGGAGAATAAGATTCATATATAGGAAGTCATATTCCAAGTTTGGAAATGATCCGGTGCATTTATGGCAGGTTCTAGAAGGTTCTAGAAAAGTCCGGAAGAATGGCACTTTGGAAAGTGGAGTCCCGAAGAGACTCCACTTGCATGACCAGCCAACCCTAAAGGGGAGGAGTCCAAGGTGGACTCCCCTAGGGTGGCCGGCCAACCCACCTCAAGGAAAGGTGGGAGTCCCACCTTGGGTAGGACTCCCTCTTTGAGTAGGTTTCCCACATATGGGAGGTTTTAGTGTTGGGGTCTTATTCGAAGACTTGGACTAGAACTCTTGGGGCTTCCACCTATATAATGAGGGGCATAGAGAGGGGGCTGAACACTTCAAGCCTCAGCCTTGGCCGCACCCCTTAGAGGGCCGGCGCTCAACCCCCCTCTCTCCCCAAACCCTAGCGGTCTCTCTCCTCCACCACATCCCGCACGCTTAAGCGAAGCTCCGCCGGATTTCTCCACCACCACCGACACCACGCCGTCGTGCTGTCGGATTCAAGAGGAGCTACTACTTCCGCTGCCCGCTGGAACGGGGAGGTGGACGTCGTCTTCATCAACAACCGAACGTGTGACCGAGTACGGAGGTGCTGCCCGTTCGTGGCGCCGGAAGCGATCGTGATCAAGATCTTCTACGCGCTTTTGCAAGCGGCAAGTGATCGTCTACCGCAGCAATAAGAGCCTACTCTTATAGGCTTTGGAATCTCTTCAAGGGTTAGTCTTGATCATCCCCTCGTTGCTACCGTCTTCTAGATTGCATCTTGGCTTGGATTGCGTGTTCGCGATAGGAAAATTTTTGTTTTCTATGCAACGTTCTCCTACAGTGGTATCAGAGCCGTGTCTATGCATAGATGGTTGCACGAGTAGAACACAATGGTTTGTGGGCGTTGATACTTATGTTGTCTTTAGTTTGAGTACTTTGCATCTTTGTGGCATAGTGGGATGAAGCGGCTCGGACTAACTTTACATGACCGCGTTCATGAGACTTGTTCCTCGTTCGACATGCAACTTGTATTGCATAAGAGGCTTTATGGTGTCTGTCTCTCCTACTATAGTGAAGATTCAATTTACTCTTCTATTGACAACACTAGTATCACCGTTGTGGTTCATGTTCGTAGGTAGATTAGATCTCTCTCAAAAACCCTAAACCACGTAAAATATGCAAACCAAATTAGAGACGTCTAACTTGTTTTTGCAGGGTTTGGTGATGTGATATGGCCATAATGTGATGATGAATATGTATGAGATGATCATTATTGTATTGTGGCAACCGGCAGGAGCCTTATGGTTGTCTTTAAATTTTATGTTGAGTAGTATTTCAAAGTAGTTGTAATAGTTGCTACATGAGGTGAACAACCATGAAGACGGCGCCATGAACCTTGACGCTACGCCGACGATGATGGAGATCATGCCCGTTGATGATGGAGATCATGTCCGTGCTTTGAAGATGAAGATCGAAGGCACAAAGACTAAAGGGCCATATCATATCACATATGAATTGCATGTGATGTTAATCCTTTATGCATCTTATTTTGCTTAGATCGCGACGGTAGCATTATAAGATGATCCCTCACATTAATATCAAGATAATAAAGTGTTCTCCCCTCGTATGCACCGTTGTACAGTTCGTCGTTTCGAAGCATCTCGTGATGATCGGATGTGATAGACTCAACGTTCACATACAACGGGTGTAAGCAATGTTGCACACGCGGAATACTTGGGTTTGCTTGACGAGCCTAGCATGTACAGACATGGCCTCGGGACAACGGAAACCGAAAGGTTGAACACGAGTCATATGGATGATATGATCAACATGTTGATGTTCACCATTGAAGCTACATCATCTCACGTGATGATCGGTTTTGGTGTAGTGGATTTGGATCGTGTACCACTTAACAACTATGAGGGATGTTGTATTAAGTGGGAGTTCATTAGTAATTAGATTAAAACATGAACTAATTATCATAAACATAGTCTGAGTAGTATTTTGTATTAATTTTGTAGTATTGGCATCCGTTTACTACTATGCACTAGTCTTGTTATTGAGATAGAAATACTGTTAAATCTGATAAGAAAATTTACGGATTAGTACCGTATTGTTAAAGAATCAAGAATTGATTAAGTCCTATTGCAAACTTTTAGTAAACCTCACATTGTTGATTCAAAGAGCTATGGTTTCAATTAGTACCCAAAGTTATCTTGTCTCCGTGAAACTTGAAGTTCAAATCTGTTTGAAAAGTAAGGAGCTGAAAATTTAGTTTTCAGAAATAATCAAGGTATGAGATATATGTGATATCTAAGACCTTATTGCAAGATGATAGAATATAAATTTGGTGAGACTACATAAACTCATAAGTTTTATGGGAATGTATGAAGGTTGAAGACGCCAGGCATCACAATCCTCCAACTATTGGGGCACTAATAATATTCTCATATCCATGAAGTTATCATCCTTAGTATGCACCGTTGCTAAGACTCGTCGTTTCGAAGCATCACGTGATGATCGGGTGTGATAGATTCTACGTGTGCATACAACGGGTGCAAGCCAGATTTGTACATGCGAATACTAAGGTTAAACTTTATGAGCCTAGCATGTACAGACATGGTCTCAAAAAGTTGTCATGAATTGATGGATAAAATTATGAGTGAAATTGTTCATCATAGTTACTAATAAGTGAAATCTAGAACACTTGTCATATGATGATCAACTTCAAAGTAAGAACCTCAAGGTTATTGGTATTTGACCAACAAACCTAGAAGTTATTGATGTTGAAGTGTTTTTCTGAATAATGAGGAAAGCTAAAAGAGAAACTGCAAAAGATATTCTGGCAGAAAGAAAAGAAAAGACTAGAAAGTCTAACTCAGGTGTATATCAATGATATACATGTTATGGATGTATTCCTCGTTTGGTCACACAATGAAATTCTTGGGTATTTGTACCATATTGGTTGGTATGAAGTGTCATACAAAACAACGCAATACAAGAATACAATGGCCTAAGTGACTGACAAGGAATATGATAGGAATGCACGTCTGGAACAAAAAATAAAGTGTTATTATGTTCATCGTTGGCATTCTATCTAGCCCTTAGAATTTATAATAAAGAACTTAATAATTGTTATTTTGCTCTTGTCAAATAAAAACAATGAGTTGTTCAAATTATGACATTACTCCATGAACGATGGATAAGTTATTATAAATTTTAATGGTGAAACACACATACATAACACTGATGCTAAAAATGCCATAAGGCAAATGATTTGAATTCCACTTATTTGTGGAACCGCCATTTAGGTCATGTTAGAAAGGAACGCATGAAGGAACTCTATGCAAATGGATTTTTGGAGTCATTTGATTTTTGAATCATTTGACGCTTGCAAATCTTTTCTAAAGAGAATGATTTAAATACCGTTCATAGGCCAAAAGTTGAACGGGCAACTAACTTAGTGGAAAAATACATGATGATGTATGTGGTTCACTGGGCATAGTTGTGTGCGGGAGATTCTTCTACTTCATGAAAACTTTCAACAATGAATTGAGTATATATATGTGGATATATTCGATAAGGAAGAAGTTTGAAACATTTGAATGGATTCAAATAAATTTCAGCATGAAGTGGAAATCATCGTAATAGAAAAGTCAAATATCTATGATTGGATCATGGTGGAAATATTTGAATTACGAGTTTTAGCGAACATCTAAGAGAGTTATGAAATTGTTCTACAACTCACATTTCTTGGAGTATCATAATGATGATATAGTATTCAAGATATGTATCCAAACCTTGTTGGATTAATGATGAGATAAAAATATTATGATGCCATTATATTTTTGTGGATTATGCTTTAGTGACTACCGCTTTTACACTAAATAGAGCATCATCATGATCCGTTGAAATGACACCATACGAGTTATGGCATAGGTAAGAAACCTGATAGTCTTTTCTTAAATTTTGGTATGCATAGCATAAGTAAATAAGTTTACAACCAAAATCGGATGAATGTCTTTGTTGGTTATCCCAGAGATTTGATTGGGAATTCTTCCCACGAGACAAAGACAAAAGTGTTTGTCAATGTTTCTTATTTCCGAGAAATTGTTTCTAATGAAGTATTTGAGTGGGAGGACAATATAATTTGATAAGGTTTATGAACCTGAGCATAATGATCAGAGTAGCGCATCATCGGAATTGGTTTCGGAAGCGGCCACAACGATCATGGCTCCCATGACTACAAAGTGTTTTAGTCATGGAGATCGAAGTACATATTGAACCTTGTAGGTATGGTTTACTTTGTGATCAAATAAATGATTTGTGGACAAAGAATTGATTTTAAACAATGATAAACCAACTACAAACAAAGAAGTTATGATGGGCCCTGACTCCGTTAAAATGGCCATGCGCCATGAAATCCATAATAGATGAATACTTTTTGAAAGTAAATGAATTTATAGACTTGGATGAAATATCCTTGAAGAAGCTCGACTTGTCGAAAAATTGTTTACGACAAAGTTCAAAGAGTTGACTACGATAAGATTAGATCTTCCGTAGAAATGCTTATAGTCTATATGGATTATTCTAGTAGGATGGCAAAATACATTACTTATCAGAAGTATGTATTAAAGGTGTATACAAGATACAACTAAGAGTTTTGCTGGTCCGTGGAATATTAGATAGGTATACAAACTTCAATTTGATGAAGTGAGTATCGCGGAGTTTGAATCTTCACCAGATGAAATAGTCAAAGAGTTTTTGATTTCATCAGAGACGATGAAGAGGCTTGCATTTGCAAGAAATTAAGTGGGAGCGCTAAGACACATTTATAATACTTTATGTAGGTGACATATAGTTGGTTATAAATGATGTAATTATATACTTGATTAAAAGGTTTCATTGAGAATTAACTTCAATGAAAGGATATGGACTGAAACAAATTTAGTGTCAAGATCTATGAAGATAGATTGAAACACATAAATAAGTTTAAGTCAAAGTACATATGATGGATATTGAAGTAGTTCAATATAGAAATATTAAGAAAATGTTCTTGTCATGTGAAGGTTTAACAAGACTTGAGTGTATCTGACACTCAATGAGTAAAAACACATGAGTGATTATAGATCACGAATAATATGTACACAATCAGATATCATGTGCTATAAAGTGTTATGAGCATATACCAGAATGATTCATATGATAATCATTGGACGACAGTAAGAATTTCCTTGAGTACTTTAAAAGAACTAAGGATGTATATATTTTTTTGTATGAAGAAATGACAAACAAATCGCTGTAAGGTGTTACACCGATATTGGTTTTGTCACATATAAAATATAATTTCAATCTCAAATTAGACTAAGTGTTGTTTAAAAGGTAGCACAATGAGCTAGAAGTTGTCTATGCTAGATTTAGAAGAGTTCTAAATATTGTGACGGATTCTACAAAAGAAGGCAGAATATGTCATTGTTTTGACAAATGACAAAGGATGTTAAAGTCAAGAGGTTCTTTGAGAACTTGGTGTAGTTCCGACAGAGTCAGAATTTTGAAGCTATATTGTGTGTGACAATATTAGTGACATATTTCAGACAGCGGAATTAAGGTTCCACCAGAAGATCAAACATATTTAATGCCGACTCATTTGGAAATGAGTAATGCGTTGAGACGCAAATGAATTACAAAATACATACGTTTCTGAGCGTGTCAGATCTGTTGACTAAAAACCTCTCCCGTGAGCAATACATGATAAAACACCGGAAGGCCAAGGTGTTATATCTTTACAAATGTAAACTAGATTATTGACTCTAGTGCAAGTGGGAGACTGTTGGAGATATGCCCAAGAGGCAATAATAAAATAGTTATTATAATATATCTTTGTGTTTATGATAATGTTTACATACCATGCTATAATTGTATTAACCGAAACATTGATACATGTGTGTTATGTGAACAACAAAGAGTCCCTAGTATGCCTCTTAACTAGCTTGTTGATTAATGGATGATTAGTTTCATAATCATGAACATTGGATGTTATTAATAACAAGGTTATATCATTGTATGAATGATGTAATGGACACACCCAATTAAGCGTAGCATAAGATCACGTCATTGAGTTATTTGCTATAAGCTTTCGATACATAGTTACCTAGTCCTTATGACCATGAGATCATGTAAATCACTTATACCGGAAAGGTACTTTGATTACACCAAACGCCACTGCGTAAATGGGTGGTTATAAAGGTGGGATTAAGTATCCGGAAAGTATGAGTTGAGGCATATGGATCAACAGTGGGATTTGTCCATCCCGATGACGGATAGATATACTCTGGGCCCTCTCGGTGGAATGTCGTCTAATGTCTTGCAAGCATATGAATAAGTTCATAAGAGACCACATACCACAGTACGAGTAAAGAGTACTTGTCAGGAGACGAGGTTGAACAAGGTATAGAGTGATACCGAAGATCAAACCTCGGACAAGTCATATGTGAATGGTTCATTCGATCACTAAAGTCATCGTTGAATATGTGGGAGCCATTATGGATCTCCAGATCCCGCTATTGGTTATTGGTCGGAGTGAGTACTCAACCATGTCCGCATAGTTCACGAACCGTAGGGTGACACACTTAAAGTTGGATGTTGAAATGGTAGTACTTGAATATGGAATGGAGTTCGAATATTTGTTCGGAGTCCCGGATGAGATCCCGGACATCACGAGGAGTTCCGGAATGGTCCGGAGAATAAGATTCATATATAGGAAGTCATATTCCAAGTTTGGAAATGATCCGGTGCATTTATGGCAGGTTCTAGAAGGTTCTAGAAAAGTCCGGAAGAATGGCACTTTGGAAAGTGGAGTCCCGAAGAGACTCCACTTGCATGACCAGCCAACCCTAAAGGGGAGGAGTCCAAGGTGGACTCCCCTAGGGTGGCCGGCCAACCCACCTCAAGGAAAGGTGGGAGTCCCACCTTGGGTAGGACTCCCTCTTTGAGTAGGTTTCCCACATATGGGAGGTTTTAGTGTTGGGGTCTTATTCGAAGACTTGGACTAGAACTCTTGGGGCTTCCACCTATATAATGAGGGGCATAGAGAGGGGGCTGAACACTTCAAGCCTCAGCCTTGGCCGCACCCCTTAGAGGGCCGGCGCTCAACCCCCCTCTCTCCCCAAACCCTAGCGGTCTCTCTCCTCCACCACATCCCGCACGCTTAAGCGAAGCTCCGCCGGATTTCTCCACCACCACCGACACCACGCCGTCGTGCTGTCGGATTCAAGAGGAGCTACTACTTCCGCTGCCCGCTGGAACGGGGAGGTGGACGTCGTCTTCATCAACAACCGAACGTGTGACCGAGTACGGAGGTGCTGCCCGTTCGTGGCGCCGGAAGCGATCGTGATCAAGATCTTCTACGCGCTTTTGCAAGCGGCAAGTGATCGTCTACCGCAGCAATAAGAGCCTACTCTTATAGGCTTTGGAATCTCTTCAAGGGTTAGTCTTGATCATCCCCTCGTTGCTACCGTCTTCTAGATTGCATCTTGGCTTGGATTGCGTGTTCGCGATAGGAAATTTTTTGTTTTCTATGCAACGTTCTCCTACACTAGTATGAATTATGTAAAAATAGTTACTTTTTTAAAGAAAAAAATGGTAGATGGCTTATGTAGATCCCACGAGTGACGCTCTTCGTAGACGGGTCGACGGGATCCAGTAGGCCCAACATCTGCTATCGATGTACATATGTCCTAAAACAAAGGAAAAAAGTCCATTGCTAACCCTAACTCTAACCCTAACCCTAACCCTAGGGGTAGATTTGCGGGGTCCCCGCCCCCTAGGGTTTCCCTAGATACAAACCACCGGAGCGTCCGAATCGCTGGAAACTCCTGCTACGGCTCATCCGGGGCCTATTTCATTCCAAACCTATGGTTTCCATGTGCATATGTCCTAAACAAAGCAAAGAAATTAATAAAATCCATTGGTGAACCCTCGCACGAAAAAAGCTATAGGGGTAGATCTGCAAGGTCCCCGGCCTAGGGTTTCCCAAGATACAGATCACCGGAGCGTCGGAATCGCTTGAAAACTTGCATTTGTCCCTAACATATGTGTACAAGTGTGATGTAAGGTTTGTCTAACCTTGCATGTACCCGGCGTTGACGATTTCCGCATACATGGGCCCACACTTGGTAAAATCCAGGATTTGTATGTGGAAACTCCTGCTACGGCTCATCCGGGGCCTATTTCATTCCAAACCTATGGTTTCCATGTGCATATGTCCTAAACAAAGCAAAGCAAATAAAAAATCCATTGGTAAACCCTCGCACACAGAAAGCTATTGGGTTAGATCTGGTGGGTCCCCGCCCTAGGGTTTCCCAAGATACAGATCACCGGAGCGTCGGAATCGCTTGAAAACTTGCATTTGTCCCTAACATATGTGTACAAGTGTGATGTAAGGTTTGTCTAACCTTGCATGTATCCGGCGTTGACGATTTCCGCATACATTGGCCCGCACTTGGTAAAATCCAGGATCTGTATGTGAAAACTCCTGCTACGGTTCATCTGTGGCCTATTTTATTCCAAACCTATGGTTTCCATGTGCATATGTCCTAAACAAAGCAAAGAAAATAAAAAAATCCATTGGTAAACCCTCGCACGGAAAAAGCTATAGGGGTAGATCTGCAGGGTCCCCGCCCTAGGGTTTCCCAAGATACAGATCACTGGAGCGTCGGAATCGCTGGAAAACTTGCATTTGTCCCTAACATATGTGTACAAGTGTGATGTAAGGTTTGTCTAACCTTGCATGTACCCGGCGTTGATGATTTCCGCATACATGGGCCCGCACTTGGAAAAATCCAGGATATGTATGTGGAAACTCCTGCTACGGCTCATCCGGGGCCTATTTCATTCCAAACCCATGTGCATATGTCCTAAACAAAGCCGAGGGGCCCCGTCGGCGTAGCGTACGCCGAGGGCGAGGCGGTGATACGCCGAGGGCTGGAGGCCGTCGGCATCTTGGCAGATTCCTGTAGTGTGATCTTGTTGCGCACTAGCTCTCGCCAACCTTTTACAGCCACGATCCAGCACTTGTGGTCAGGTTTGCTCTGTGTGAGCATTGTGATGACGTTGTCCTGAGATTGGTGCATTGATCAGAGGATGATCGATCAACCGTTGCAGAGATGGCATTATTGGGTTATGATTTATTGAAATACGTACGCTGCCCTCACATCAATCAATCATCTCGGAAACATTATCTTGGAAATAATTGCTCTACCTCCTCAACTAATCCTGTTCATCAAATGTCCTTTTGTTTCTTTGGGCTCAGGCTTCAGATCCAGAAACGGATGATGATATCATAGTCCAGCTAGCATGGCAATGCGCGGTCTTTTGAGTTGGATCAAGCAGGCAACCTGCGTGCTACCCTCTACAGGCCAAAAGAAAAAGAAAGTAGGAGTAAACGACAAGCAACACCTAACCGTCTAAACCTATTACCAGCGCATGCCGTGGCGGACCTAAGATTTTCATCAAGTTTAGACACACTGTAAGCCTGGTCAAATTTTCTACTAATTTTTTATGAAGCTTGGGCACACTGTAAGCCCGATCGAATTTTCAATTAAATTTTCATCAAATTTTATCAAAGTAAGTTGCGCTGCTGGCTGGAAATCTAGGCACGTGCCTGAGCTTAGGGACGGTTGGGTCCGCCGGTGAGCGCATAACAAGAAAGAATTGGTACATGAGCCAAAAAGTTTAAATGAGCTATAGTGATCCATAAACCCTAATTTTTTAAAAACCTTATTTAAAAGTTTATTTTTTAAAAAATAACCCTGGACTTTGTCAATGATATATCCTACAAGTATGCAAAACGTTGGGTATCCTCCTCATGTTGATACTGAGAAGACGGTTTTATGAAGCCTTTCACGCAGCCCAAACATGTGCATGAACCCACTACCCATTAGGGTTACCACCAATGGTTATTTTACACATTGCACATGAGCGAAGAGAAACGATAAGCCACCCAGCCTGGAATCATGCACAAGGTGGGGTGACGAAAATCCATGTTGACAATTGAAGAAGAAAACCAAGAGAGAATGAAAACATACATAGTTGAAGGAAGAAGTTAAACCAAGCGTCGGGCCTTGCTAGCAAGTTTGTGATGACCAAATATGCAACCTTATCTCCTTGAAGACGTGGTTCCGCCATGTTTGGTGAGTTTGCTTCAATCCCTAGCTCTCGTGCCCCGATTCTTGTTGTTGGCATCCAAGATTTGCGTGTATCTTGATGTTTGAGATCCTCTAGTGCTCTCTAGAGAAGACCAAGTTATACCCCCATATGATAATAGTGAAAAAAAGATTTTGGTGGCTTCGTCTCGTGGTTTTTCCAATTGTGTTGAAGTTCACATTAATTTTTGATGCGTATTTCATATAATGGTTAAGGGTGTGCCAATCTCTAATACTACTATAATTCACTAAAATGCAACAATTCGTTAGATTACAATAATAAGATTGGTTCTGCCTTTAGACTACCCGAGAGCCGACTTATACTACGTGAGGTCTAGGGTTTAGGAGGTATGTACTAATCGACTAAGGTGTAGAGTCCTAAGCCGAGACGCACTCCTAGTCGCGTGCTTCAAGTCTTTAGGTGTTGGACTCCTATCTGGTTCCGTCTTGGGCTAAGGCTATCCGGTTGGACTTTCCATCTTGATCACCGGTGGGCGGGTAAGCTGGTGGGCTTTAAGGCCGCAACTCTTGTGGGCCATGCTTGTCCACCGGTATTTTAGACGTATCATGTCTACACCCATAAAACATATCCACAGCAACTGGCGTGCTCAATTTTCCTGACGCAAAATTGCAACGCGAAATTAATAACAATAACATTATTTGCTATACAAAAATGTCATAATTTATGTCAAAATTAATTCTTTTATACGCTTGGAACGGGCGTTCCCCAAATACAGTACCACACATAGCCGGGTCTATAAACAACCGATCGACGCTTCTATCAATTTTCCTGACACCACCACTGCGTCTCGTCTACACTCTACACTCTCCTACTGTGCAATATGTTAATCGGCATTCGGCCGTGCACCGTTTTGGCAGTCGGCCGTAGGTAGCCAGACAGCTCCGCGGTAGACCGTGCCGGCCTAGGCCCGAGGCCGAGGAATCTCACCCGGACGGACGTACGTACGTGTCGTCGTCGTCTTGCACCGGCGGCAAAGGGCGATCCCATCAATTTGACCCGAGAGGACGAGCAAGCTAGCGACGTGCCTAAGCAAAGCGTACGTACGGCAGCATCGCGCCACCACCACGTACGAGGTACGGCACGAGCCTCGCTGTGCTGGCCGGCCGTCGCCGCAGCGCACGGAGGTAGCTTGTACCGCCGGCGCACGCTTCGGCGGGCGGCGCGCGGCAGCGAGTCCGGTGACCCGAGGAAAACGATCTCAGCCCATTATGCTGCCGCGCGGCATGTCATGTGAACGTGTCGCCGCGCGCGCCCGATCGAGACGCGGCGGAGCAAGCTAGTGCGACGCGGAACGCAGCCGGAGCAAGAGCGTCGCTGTCGCCGGCCGCCGCGGCGCGGCAGGATAGAGAGGCGGCCGGCGAGGAGCGGGAAGTTGGTGGAGCGGCCCCAACTACCCGCGCCACCTGGTGCGGCACGGGCCGGTCGTAACGGCTCTCGCTCCTTGACCTGACCTGCCTGCGCGCGGTGGCGCGCTCCGATGGCGACGTGGGGAAGCATGGACGCATGGACCGCTCGCGTTTTTCTGCCCGATGCGATCACATCATGAACAGATGTGTGGTACGGCCTCAGCTCAGCTCAGCTGCTCAGCGCGCTGGATTTCGGTTTTGATTTGGATGTCATTTTTGTCCCGTCTACGCTAACGACCCACCGGTTTCCTACTACGTCATCAGCTCTCTGTCTGTGTGTGCATGTAGTGTGCTGCAGTTCCGTGTCGTTTGCGTTGCCGTGTCGATGACCGGCCGCATACCCAAAACAGGCGACCCTTCTCTCTCACCGAAATAACAATGATACGTAGTACGTACGTACATAGTACCTTCTCTGATTCTATCTAATTTTGTTTTCACGAGTGACCGCGTAACACATGCGATCGATCCATCCATCGACCGTACGTTGAGGTAATGGAGCAAACGTGATGTATACAGCTGGACAACTGTATCATTCATACGTCAAGCGTATCCAGGGTTCTGATCGATCGACTACATATATGCATATATCTACACGCCACGTGAGCTGAGTGCCGGGCCGGAACGGACAAACGGCTCATTTCCTTGTTGTTTTTCTCCTCCTTGATTTGAAATCGGAACGCGGTTCAGCGGAGGAAGCAGGGTCTCGGGTCTCCTGTCCTGTAGCAGCTGATCGCCTGAAACACGGTTACGTGCACTCGACGCGCGCATGATCCTGAGCAAGTCCTGATGATCACGTTTTCCCATTATGTTTTCGTGCGAGAAACATCTACAGTATGCTATTTTTCTATGGATTTGTTTAGAAATAGTGTATAAATTTATGTCTTGGGGAAAGAAAGAATTTAAAAGGCTTCGAGGGTTTGCTTATTATTCTTTTAGATTTTATTTTGTAATTGCTGGAGACAGATCATGTACATGTATTTACTACTTCAAATATATATAATATTTGATTGTTAAAAAAAATCGCATTAGTCCTTTGTCAACCAAGAACAGTAGCATCATTTCTCACAAGGAAATCATCTGCGCCAGGTGATTGTGCTGGACCTAACCGACCCAAAAAAAAAATCTTTCACATGCATTTTTCTTTCTGCTATTTTTGCTACTTAAGAAGAAGTCGAATTGCTCAGTTAATTAGAGAAAAACCAGGTACAACTTGGGTGACATCGACCGTCATGGAGCAAGACCGTCGATACCACGCCACACATGCTAGCAACTCGACAACTTCGATTACGACATCGAGCTTCATCGGGGAGCCGGTCGATCCATGGTCGTCTACCCACCCTCCCCTTGTCATCGTTGCCACCTAGTTCCAGGCGCGGCAGCACCGACTCCAAAACAACAAAGTGAGCATCACGCTGAGAACCCCTCGAACACGCTAGAGAGCTCGACCACGAAGACTTGCCGCAACCCCCAAATAGCGGAAATGTCGTTGTGGTGGTAACAAGAATTTTCAGAACCTAGGTAGTATTACTTACTCTAGCAGTAAGTTACATACTGCACCGACCACTGTGTTATAGAAAAAGCCGAGAGGGGAAGTTTTCTTCCGACTGCCGATTCGAAACATGTCATTTGTGCCCAAGTTACATAGTGTGTCCTCTACGTGTAATTTTTTTTGGGAGAGCTGAAGATACAAATCTTGAGTCTTGAATGTATTTTCGTTGCGGTGGCACCAACAGCCCAACACAGCCACAGAAATAAAGGATCAGCTTGCTGATGTAGGCTCAGGGCGCCGACCCAATAAAAGAATCGCGTGCCGGCACCAACAGGATCCTGTGGATGATACGATGGTGTGTCCTCAAGCTTCCTGGAATGGGATATGATTGGCGAGCATGGAGCTGCGGACCATCTTCCATGTCAGTGGTTGCTCCTTGGAGCTACTTGGAGATATTATATGAAATTCGTTTATCAGTGCTGATGCTGTCATTCTTCTAGTCTCCTTCTACTGCGACCTCACGGATTTTTATAATCGCTCGAATGGTGCAAATCACAGGAATTTTATATGCTTACTGCTCTCGACCTCCAACGGCCATGGCCCATGGGTTCATGGTGTGAAATTGCTTCATGCATTTCTAGCTTGATCACAATCCAAATGTTCCCGTCTGCTCAAAAAAAAAAAAAAAACAATCCAAATGTTCCCGTTACCTGTTTTGGCACTAGAGCAGACCTGGTAGGTATATTCATTGCTACTATCATTTTTTTTGGCAAGATTCACTTTTATCGTGTCTTTCTTGCTCAATCTTCTTATTTTTGGTTGCTGCCAATATCTGGTAAATCAGTAGCTATTATTAGGAAAAAGAATGGTGGCGGACTAGGGATCCATCATAGTTTCCAACCAGGAATCAACCGGTTTCCACCTTCTCTACTTCATTACTTCTCACTTCGATGACGGGAGAGGGTGGAGACCTTGAACCCGCCTCAAACGTTGTAGTAAGGTTTCTGAAGTCAGAGTTCGGTCAACCAGTAGTGGCTTTGTGCTCGCTATGGTGGTGCCGTGCGGGACAAGAATAAGGTATACCAACCTCGTCGTCTAGCTCACGGCGCTGATCTCGCCATTGGCGTTAGGGAGGGTGGGAAATTGTCTGGTCCTCGCACCCATGAAGTGGTTGATTTCATTCAGTTTAGACGTGTTATACGTCTTTTTTGAAAGGGGGCAAAAGTTTTGCCCCAGTAATCTATTGATTAAGTGGAGAAAATCCCAGTTAATTGACCGGAAACCGGGCAAAAAACCGCGACAACGACATCGACAACCACCAACTCCAGGAACACCTACAACAGAAACAAATTCTATGTCCAGCTAATTACACACGAAGGATGTCGTAGAAGGATTATAACTAAAACCGCTTCTACGGCCAGATATATTGCAGACCTGCAAAATTCCAAACCGCCTCAAATAAGATAGAAGCGGGTAGGAATAACACAAGTCTTAACACGTAGAGACGGGGAGGATCGTAAGCCGTATGAGGACACCTTTCGAGGAGGTTCAGAAAACCAACCGGTTGCGACTGAAAAAATAATATAAGCGGGGGCCAGTAACTACCGACTCTATAGTTTTTAGAGACGGGTTGGAAAAAGAACCCATTTGAGGTTATTTTGGAGAGCCGATTTATATCGTAAGGAGGGTAAACCGGCTTAACGCGCCGTCTTTAAGTAGCGAGTTTGTACTAGTGGAACTACTACCAAGCCACTCCTACAACCGAAACCTTTCAAACAATAGATGAGAGACATCCATCAACCAACTGCGGACTCCTTTCTTGTGGCACTACTTTTCTTGCTTCTGCCCCTGAGGTATTATTTTACCTTGTGGATTTTGCCCTTCGAAGACTTCTCTTCTAGGAGGTGAGCAATCTCTTTGCTAGATCCGGAGCGAGGTGCCTCAAACCTTTTTATTTTGTATGGATAGTTATCTACCAGGTCAACCAACTAAGTTGTTGCAAGGGGGTGTCTTGAGTTAAATCTGCACACAAAGCAACTAGTTTGATAATCCCACTAAGTTATAACAGGTTTCTGCTAAT
Organism: Lolium perenne; assembly: GCF_019359855.2. Lineage (NCBI taxonomy): Eukaryota > Viridiplantae > Streptophyta > Magnoliopsida > Poales > Poaceae > Lolium > Lolium perenne. The sequence goes on along the minus strand of NC_067250.2, from coordinate 91,068,154 downwards.
TTAAGATATAACAGGTTTGTGCCCACCAAGTTGGCTTCATCACAGATTTTGATCTACATGTTCCTGCTCCAAGTCTGTGCAACTTTTGGTGTACATGCTACTGTTAGATCCTAATAAAGCTACACTTTTGCTGAATTGCTTTGGTTCAGATGATATGGATGTGAACACCAGTTTTTGTTTGGTGAATTTGTGTTTTGCTGGGAACAAATTTGTAGATCTGGTTGCGAGGTACAAAAAGTTGAAGAAAAAAGGTAAAACAAAGGGGATATGGGAGGAAAAGTTAAGTATCCGTGGGATCTGACCTTGCCCTGCCTCTGTTCTTCAGTATCAGCTTCGAATCTTTACTATTAAATGGGACTTGGTCGTTTGACGCTCAACGCACTTTGGTGATCGTCACTGAATGAATCGATGTCCCTCCATTTCCTCTCAGCTAAAATTCCCCGTCCGATCCCCCGTCCGCTCGTGGAAGCCTCCATCTGGAATTTTGTCTTCTCACCCTCGACTCTCTTCTCTTCAACTCGATCCAATCGCGCCGCCGTCGTCTCTGCCCCCTCTCACGGCTGGTCAGCCTCCGAATCTCAGGTGGACGCGCAGGATCAAACGCGTCTTCCGGTCGGCCGCCATGCCTAGAGTTCTCGCCGCCGCCGCCGCTGGTTCTCCCCGAGTCCCGCCGCCAAGACCTTCCCGCACGCCCAGGCGGCGCCAGCGAGGGCGCCAAAACCTGCGACGCCGTTCGTGGCTCTGAGGCGGTGGCATGAGGAAACATACGCGACTTATGGCGAGCTGCATCGGCGGATGCGCTGTGGTGATGGCTTCACACGCAAGGGCAGGGGAACTGCAGACATCACGAGCGTAGTTCCGCACGTCGCCAAGATCGGCGCCTAGATGGAACCGCCGCCGCCGTACCCCCATGCACCGCTCGCCCTGTCCCTAGGTTTTTCAGGCGGCCGTGATGAGTCAAGATTGCTATGTTGGTCGCCTTCCAAGCTCTGACTCTCTTCTACCTGAAACCTGCCCGACGTGCCTCTCTGCAAAGCTCGCTGTATACCCCTCACGCCCACCCTGGTAGCGCCTGGCAGAGCTTCTCCTCTGACATCCGCACCTCTGAGCATTCTACATCTCAGGTTAGCAAGAGTTGTGTATTGCATAGAGAGACAAATGAATTTGATGTTTCATGTATTCCATAGAGGAAGAGAAGCTAATGCTTTCTTCACCCTACAGTAGTATGTTATTGTACTCCGTACTACAATTTTGAAATCTCCTGCACCCCATGTTGACTTCATGTCCTGTTGAGCTACGTGCTTCAGTTTTTTGATTCACCTGCAGCTCCGTACCTATATATTATATAATTAGGATATAGGTAGAGCCCCAAAACTCTGTTTAGAGAAGGATTAACTACAGCTTGCGAGCTGAAATCTGTAGAATTTATCTATGTGATGTAGGCATACATTGATCACGGATCCATGATATTCAAATATTATGGTGATTGGGGACAATGTTTTTCATGCCATGAAGAACTCGATGCCAAATGCAAGTTTGCTAAAATCATCATCAGGAGATGAAGCTCTGACGTTTAATAGGTACAGTTTGGAAAGTTATATGTAATTGGCTTATTCATCTGTTGAATTTACACTTTGATGCCAAGCTATAGCTGAACTTGCATTTACAATTTAAAGACTATTCCAGTGGTTACTAAGGAGCAGCCATTGCAGAAAGAAGGTACAAGACAACAAATCTCTGAACATTATGCAGTGGAGGCTGCAAAATTGCTTAACAAGTTTTGGATTTGATGTTGTTGTAAGCATTTCCTTTTGGCTTTGTATGTATTGTTGCTTTTAGTATTCAGTATACAACTACAAAGAAAGTGACTTCTTATCAACTGAAGTCTGTAACACTTCCAGTTGCCATCATATTTTCATGTAGCACATTCTACTTTGGAATTGTAAAAATCAGAATTTGGTTATTGTAGGTTCAAGAGGGTAATTTTGATGCCAAGGCCACCTTCCGTCTTGGGATGGCATACCACGAAGCAAGCCACGAGGCATTGCGCACGGGAGACACTCTTGTTGGCAGCCCACAGGAACGCACGGCAGAAGGCGGAAGGGGTTTTGACGACTGGAGGTGGGGGGATTGAAGGAGATATGCCCTAGAGGCAATAATAAAGTGGTTATTATTTATATCTTTATGTTTATGATAAATGTTTATATATCATGCTATAATTGTATTAACCGAAACATTAGTACATGTGTGATATGTAGACAAACAAAGAAGTCCCTAGTATGCCTCTTAACTAGCTTGTTGATTAATGGATGATTAGTTTCATAATCATGAACATTGGATGTTATTAATAACAAGGTTATATCATTGTATGAATGATGTAATGGACACACCCAATTAAGCGTAGCATAAGATATCGTCATTAAGTTATTTGCTATAAGCTTTCGATACATAGTTACCTAGTCCTTATGACCATGAGATCATGTAAATCACTTATACCGGAAAGGTACTTTGATTACACCAAACGCCACTGCGTAAATGGGTGGTTATAAAGGTGGGATTAAGTATCCGGAAAGTATGAGTTGAGGCATATGGATCAACAGTGGGATTTGTCCATCCCGATGACGGATAGATATACTCTGGACCCTCTCGGTGGAATGTCGTCTAATGTCTTGCAAGCATATGAATGAGTTCATAAGAGACCACATACCACGGTACGAGTAAAGAGTACTTGTCAGGAGACGAGGTTGAACAAGGTATAGAGTGATACCGAAGATCAAACCTCGGACAAGTAAAATATCGCGTGACAAAGGAAATTGGTATTGTATGTAAATGGTTCATTCGATCACTAAAGTCATCGTTGAATATGTGGGAGCCATTATGGATCTCCAGATCCCGCTATTGGTTATTGGTCGGAGTGAGTACTCAACCATGTCCGCATAGTTCACGAACCGTAGGGTGACACACTTAAAGTTGGATGTTGAAATGGTAGAACTTGAATATGGAATGGAGTTCGAATATTTGTTCGGAGTCCCGGATGAGATCCAGGACATCACGAGGAGTTCCGGAATGGTCCGGAGAATAAGATTCATATATAGGATGTCATTTTATGTGAATTAAAATGTCGCGGAAGGTTCTATGGAAGGTTCTAGAAGGTTCTAGAAAAGTCCGGAAGAAACCACCAAGGAAGGTGGAGTCCACATGGGACTCCACCTCCATGGCCGGCCAACCCTAGTGGGGGTGGAGTCCCAAGTGGACTCCCCCTTAGGGGGCCGGCCACCCCCCCCATATGGGAGGTGGAACTCCCACCTCTAGTGGGAGTCCTAGCTTGGGTAGGTTTGCCCACCATATGGAAGGTTTTGGGTTCGGGTCTTATTCGAAGACTTGGAGACCAACACTTGGGGTTCCACCTATATAATGAGGGGCCAAGGGAGGGGGCCGGCCACCCCAAGACCACAAGCTGGCCGCCCCATTGAAGTGGCCGGCCACCCCCTCCCAAACCCTAGCCGCCCCCCTCTCCTCCATATCTCCCGCGTAGCTTTAGCGAAGCTCCGCCGGAGTTCTCCACCGCCACCGACACCACATCGTCGTGCTGTCGGATTCAAGAGGAGCTACTACTTCCGCTGCCCGCTGGAACGGGAGGTGGACGTCGTCTTCATCAACAACTGAACGTGTGACCGAGTACGGAGGTGCTGCCCGTTCGTGGCGCCGGAAGCGATCGTGATCAAGATCTTCTACGCGTTTTTGCAAGCGGCAAGTGAACGTCTACCACAGCAACAAGAGCCTCATCTTGTAGGCTTTGGAATCTCTTCAAGGGTGAGACTCGATACCCCCTCGTTGCTACCGTCTTCTAGATTGCATCTTGGCTTGGATTGCGTGTTCGCGGTAGGAAAATTTTTGTTTTCTATGCAACGTTATCCTACAGTGGTATCAGAGCCGTGTCTATGCATAGATGGTTGCACGAGTAGAACACAATGGTTTGTGGGCGTTGATGCTCTTGTTATCTTTAGTTTGAGTACTTTGTATCTTTGTGGCATAGTGGGATGAAGCGGCTCGGACTAACTTTACATGACCGCGTTCATGAGACTTGTTCCTCGTTCGACATGCAACTTGTATTGCATAAGAGGCTTTGCGGGTGTCTGTCTCTCCTACTATAGTGAAGATTCAATTTACTCTTCTATTGAAAACATTAGTATCAACGTTGTGGTTCATGTTCGTAGGTAGATTAGATCTCTCTCGAAAACCCTAAACCACGTAAAATATGCAAACCAAATTAGAGACGTCTAACTTGTTTTTGCAGGGTTTGGTGATGTGATATGGCCATAATGTGATGATGAATATGTATGAGATGATCATTATTGTATTGTGGCAACCGGCAGGAGCCTTATGGTTGTCTTTAAATTTCATGTTGAGTAGTATTTCAAAGTAGTTGTAATAGTTGCTACATGGAGGACAATCATGAAGACGGCGCCATTGACCTTGACGCTACGCCGACGATGATGGAGATCATGCCCGAAGATGATGGAGATCATGTTCGTGCTTTGGAGATGAAGATCAAAGGCGCAAAGACAAAAGGGCCATATCATATCACATATGAACTGCATGTGATGTTAATCCTTTTATGCATCTTATTTTGCTTAGATCGCGACGGTAGCATTATAAGATGATCCCTCACTAAAATCTCAAGATAATAAAGTGTTCATCCTTAGTAGCACCGTTGCCAAGACTTGTCGTTTCGAAGCATCTCGTGATGATCGGGTGTGATAGAATCAACAAGTGCATACAACGGGTGCAAGACAGTTTTGCACATGCAGATACTAAGGTGGCCTTGACGAGCCTAGCATGTACAGACATGGTCTCGGAACACGTGATACCGAAAGGTAGAGCATGAATCATATGGTTGATATGATGAACACTTTGAGTGTTCGCCATTGAAATCACACCTTGTCTCGTGATGATCGAACATAGGTGCGGTGGATTTGGTTTGTGTGATCACTAAGACAATGCGAGGGATATTGTTTTGAGTGGGAGTTCATCTAGATTTTTAATTATGATGAATTAAAATTTGAAATCAATTTGTCATAAACTTAGTCTAAACTTTTGCAAATATATGTTGTAGAGATGGCGTCCCCAATCAATTTTAACCAGTTCCTAGAGAAAGAAAAACTTAAGAGCAACGGTAGCAACTTCACCGACTGGTTCCGTCATGTGAGGATCTTCCTCTCTAGCGGAAATCTGCAATATGTGCTTGATGCACCGCTAGGTGACCCTCCTGCAGAAACTGAAACCGATGAAGTAAAAGCTGTTTACGAGACTCGGAAAACTCGGTACTCTCAAGTTCAGTGTGCCATCCTTTGCAGTCTGGAAGCCGATCTTCAAAAACGTTTTGAGCACCACGATCCTCATGAGTTGATGAATGAGCTGAAAGCTATATTCGAGACCCATGCGGCCGTGGAATGCTATGAAGCATCGAAACAATTCTTCAGCTGTATGATGGAAGAAGGCAGCTCCGTTAGTGAGCACATGCTTGCCATGACCGGGCATGCGAAGAAACTCAGTGACTTGGTAATAGTGATTCCTAACAGACTGGGGATTAATCGTGTCCTTCAATCACTGCCACCAAGTTACAAGAACTTTGTGATGAACTACAATATGCAGAACATGAGCAAGGAGTTACCTGAACTCTTTGGCATGCTAAAAGCTGCTGAGATTGAGATCAAGAAAGAGCACCAAGTGTTGATGGTCAACAAGACCACCAGTTTCAAGAAACAGGGCAAGTCTAAGGGAAAATTCAAGAAGGGTGGCAAGAAAGCTGCCACGCCTCCTATGAAACCTAAGAACGGCCCTAAGCCTGATGATGAGTGCTATTACTGCAAGGAGAAGGGACACTGGAAGCGTAATTGCTCCAAGTATCTGGCTGATCTGAAGAGCGGCCTTGTCAAGAAGAAGAAAGAAGGTATATCTGATATACATATTATAGATGTTTATCTCACTGGTTCTCGTTCTAGTACCTGTGTATTTGATACTGGTTCGGTTGCTCATATTTGTAACTCGAAACAGGAACTAAAGAATAAACGAAGACTACTGAAAGATGAAGTGACGATGCGCGTTGGAAACGGATCCAAAGTCGATGTGATCGCTGTTGGCACACTTCCTCTACATCTACCTTCGGGATTAGTTTTAAGCCGAAATAATTGTTATTTTGTACCCGCGTTGAGCATGAACATTATATCTGGATCTTGTTTAATGCAAGACGGTTATTCATTCAAGTCTGAGAATAATGGTTGTTCTATTTTTATGAATAATATCTTTTATGGTCGAACACCACAAAAGAATGGCTTATTTCTGTTAGATCTCGATTGTAGTGATACGCAATACATAACATTGATGCTAAGCGAATTAAATTGAATGATAATTCTACTTATATGTGGCACTGTCGTCTTGGTCATATTGGAGTGAAACGCATGAAGAAACTCCATACTGATGGATTACTTGAATCACTTGACTTTGAGTCACTTGATAGATGCGAAGCATGTCTAATGGGAAAAATGACTAAGACTCCATTTTCTGGTATGATGGAGCGAGCTACTGACTTATTGGAAATCATACATACCGATGTATGCAGACCAATGAGCGTAGCATCGCGCGGTGGTTATCGTTATGTTCTAACCTTCACAGATGGTCTGAGTAGATATGGGTATATCTATTTCATGAAACATAAATCCGAAACTTTCGAGAAGTTCAAGGAATTCCAAAGTGAAGTAGAAAATCAACGTAACAAGAAGATTAAATTTCTACAATCTGATCGTGGAGGTGAATATCTGAGTTATGAATTTGGCATGCATTTAAAGAAATGCGGAATACTTTCACAATTGACACCGCCGAGAACACCACAACGAAATGGTATGTCCGAACGTCGTAATCGAACTCTCTTAGATATGGTTCGTTCTATGATGTCTCTTACTGATTTGCCGTTATCTTTTTGGAGTTATGCATTAGAGACAGCCGCATTCACTTTAAATAGAGCACCATCAAAATCCGTAGAAACGACACCGTATGAATTATGGTTTAATAAGAAACCTAAGCTGTCGTTCCTGAAAGTTTGGGGTTGCGAAACCTATGTAAAGAAGTTACAACCGGACAAGCTAGAACCCAAAGCGGAGAAATGCGTCTTCATAGGATACCCTAAGGAAACTATAGGGTACACTTTCTATCACAGATCCGAAGGCAAAATCTTTGTTGCTAAGAACGGAACCTTTCTTGAGAAAGAATTTCTCACTAAAGAAGTGACTGGAAGAAAAGTAGAACTCGATGAGATTGATGAATCTATACTCGTTGATCAGAGTAGCGCAGTACCGGAAGTTGTACCTGTACCGCCTACACCGGCAACAGAGGAAGCTAATGATAATGATCATGAAACTTCGAACGAGGAAACTACTGAACCTCGTAGATCGACAAGGGAACGTACCACTCCTGATTGGTATGATCCTTGTCTAAATATCATGATTGTGGATAACAATGATGAGGACCCTGCGACGTACGAAGAAGCGATGATGAGCCCAGATTTCAACAAATGGCAAGAAGCCATGAAATCCGAAATGGGATCCATGTATGATAACAAAGTATGGACTTTGGTAGACTTACCTGATAGCCGAAAGGCTGTCGAGAATAAATGGATCTTCAAGAGAAAAACAGAAGAGTATGGAAATATAAAAGTCTATAAAGCACGACATGACGCAAAACGTTACCGACAAAATCAAGGAGTTGACTACGATGAGACTTTCTCACCGTAGCGAAGCTAAAATCTGTAAGGATTTTGTTAGCAATAGCTGCATTTTTTGATTATGAGATTTGGCAGATGGATGTCAAAACGGCGTTCCTTAATGGAGACATTGAGGAAGAGTTGTATATGGTACAACCCAAAGGTTTTGTCGATCCTAAAAATGCTGACAAAGTATGCAAACTTCAGCGTTCAATCTATGGACTGAAGCAAGCATCGAGAAGTTGGAACCGACGCTTTGATAAGGTGATCAAAGACTTCGGGTTTATACAAAGGTCATGGAGAGGCCTGTATTTACAAGAAAGTGAGTGGGAGCTCTGTAGCATTCCTGATATTATATGTAGATGACATATTATTGATCGGGAATGATATAGAACTATTAAGCAGTGTTAAAGGTTATTTGAATAATAGTTTTTCAATGAAAGACCTTGGTGAAGCATCGTATATATTAGGCATCAAGATTTATAGAGATAGATCAAGACGCCTAATAGGGCTATCACAGAGTACATACCTGGACAAGATTCTAAAGAAGTTTAGAATGGACGAAAGTAAGAAAGGGTTCTTACCTATGTTACCAGGCAAGGTCTTGAGTAAGACTCAAGGACCGGCTACGGCAGAAGAAAGAGAAAGGATGAGTAATATCCCCTAGGCCTCGGCAGTAGGATCTATCATGTATGCCATGCTATGTACTAGACCGGATATAGCACATGATGTTAGTTTGACTAGCAGATATCAAAGTGATCCAGGAATGGAACACTGGACAGCGGTCAAGAATATCCTGAAGTACTTGAAAAGAACTAAGGATATGTTTCTTTGTTATGGAGGTGACCAAGAGCTCGTTGTAAGTGGTTACACCGATGCAAGTTGGAACACTGATCCTGATGACTCTAAGTCACGATGCGGGTACGTGTTTATATTGAATGGTGCCGCAGTAAGCTGGGCAAGCTCGAAGCAGTGCACGGTGGCGAAGTCTTCAACAGAATCAGAGTACATAGCGGCTTCAGAGGCTTCATCAGAAGCGGTATGGATGAAGAGGTTCATTGTAGAGCTCGGTGTGGTTCCTAGTGCATTGGACCCATTAATCATTTACTGTGATAACATGGGTGCCATCGCCAATGCACAAGAGCCAAGGTCACACAAGAGGCTGAAGCATATCAAGCTGCGTTACCACTCGATTCGCGAGTACATTGAAGATGGAGAAGTAAAGATTTGCAAAGTACACACTGATCTGAATGTAGCAGATCCGTTGACTAAAGCTCTCCCTAGGGCAAAGCATGACCAACACCAGAATGCCATGGGTGTTAGGTATATTACAATGTAATCTAGATTATTGACTCTAGTGCAAGTGGGAGACTGAAGGAGATATGCCCCAGAGGCAATAATAAAGTGGTTATTATTTATATCTTTATGTTTATGATAAATGTTTATATATCATGCTATAATTGCATTAACCGAAACATTAGTACATGTGTGATATGTAGACAAACAAAGAAGTCCCTAGTATGCCTCTTAACTAGCTTGTTGATTAATGGATGATTAGTTTCATAATCATGAACATTGGATGTTATTAATAACAAGGTTATATCATTGTATGAATGATGTAATGGACACACCCAATTAAGCGTAGCATAAGATCTCGTCATTAAGTTATTTGCTATAAGCTTTCGATACATAGTTACCTAGTCCTTATGACCATGAGATCATGTAAATCACTTATACCGGAAAGGTACTTTGATTACACCAAACGCCACTGCGTAAATGGGTGGTTATAAAGGTGGGATTAAGTATCCGGAAAGTATGAGTTGAGGCATATGGATCAACAGTGGGATTTGTCCATCCCGATGCCGGATAGATATACTCTGGACCCTCTCGGTGGAATGTCATCTAATGTCTTGCAAGCATATGAATGAGTTCATAAGAGACCACATACCACGGTACGAGTAAAGAGTACTTGTCAGGAGACGAGGTTGAACAAGGTATAGAGTGATACCGAAGATCAAACCTTGGACAAGTAAAATATCGCGTGACAAAGGGAATTGGTATTGTATGTAAATGGTTCATTCGATCACTAAAGTCATCGTTGAATATGTGGGAGCCATTATGGATCTCCAGATCCCGCTATTGGTTATTGGTCGGAGTGAGTACTCAACCATGTCCGCATAGTTCACGAACCGTAGGGTGACACACTTAAAGTTGGATGTTGAAATGGTAGAACTTGAATATGGAATGGAGTTCGAATATTTTTTCGGAGTCCCGGATGAGATCCAGGACATCACGAGGAGTTCCGGAATGGTCTGGAGAATAAGATTCATATATAGGATGTCATTTTATGTGAATTAAAATGTCGCGGAAGGTTCTATGGAAGGTTCTAGAAGGTTCTAGAAAAGTCCGGAAGAAACCACCAAGGAAGGTGGAGTCCACATGGGACTCCACCTCCATGGCCGGCCAACCCTAGTGGGGGTGGAGTCCCAAGTGGACTCCCCCTTAGGGGGCCGGCCACCCCCCCATATGGGAGGTGGAACTCCCACCTCTAGTGGGAGTCCTAGCTTGGGTAGGTTTGCCCACCATATGGAAGGTTTTGGGTTCGGGTCTTATTCGAAGACTTGGAGACCAACACTTGGGGTTCCACCTATATAATGAGGGGCCAAGGGAGGGGGCCGGCCACCCCAAGACCACAAGATGGCCGCCCCATTGAAGTGGCCGGCCACCCCCTCCCAAACCCTAGCCGCCCCCCTCTCCTCCATATCTCCCGCGTAGCTTTAGCGAAGCTCCGCCGGAGTTCTCCACCGCCACCGACACTACGCCGTCGTGTTGTCGGATTCAAGAGGAGCTACTACTTCTGAAAGAACATCTCTCACATTATGTTTTGTGTGTTTGATGTCAATATATGTGATACACTAATGTTTGTTTGAGTGGTACAGGGATTACATAGATTCATATTTATGTGTGTTGGATTTGGTCGGTCTGTCAAAAGTTAACAGCAAAAAGATGGCCAGGCCGGATAATCCGGGCCGGATATTGTTGAAATATCCGGCCCCCTGATTTTGGCTAAGTCTTCGAGGGAAAAGCAACAAGAAGATAGGGGCCGGACATTTGCCCGGATATTGTCCCGGTATTGTACCAGGGCCGGAATATCCGGGCCAGATATTTTGGAAATATCCGGCCCCCTCGATTTTGGCTAAGGACTGGAAGAAAAACAAGTCTGGCATAGGGCCAGATATTTGGCCGGATAAAGTCACGGTTTTGTCCCGAAGGCCGGATTATCCGGGGGGGGCGGATTATCCGGCCCTTACTTAGGCCGGATTATCCGGCCCCCCGGAAGCTGCAACGGCTCAATTTTGAGGGGGGGGGGGGGGTATAAATACCCCCCTTCTTCTACCTTGGTTGCTTGCTCAATCATTACACAAGAAATCTGCCAAGCCACCTCCATTAGAGCCACCTCAAGAAACTCAAGATTTGCAAGATCTCCTTCCTCCCCCAACCAAAGCTCTTGATCTTTGGAGATTCGAAGGAGAAGACACCGATCTACATCCTCATCGAAGCGTTCTTCATTTCCCCCTCTCTTGTTTGAGGGATCTCATGCTAGTGTTCCTATTTGGTTCCCTAGTTGATTTGTGTTGATGTATTGTTGTTGATTGTTGTGTTGTAACAGATTTGGGAGCCTCCAATTTGGTTGTGGATGTGTGCCCCAAGAACCTTGTAAAGGCCCGGTTTCCGCCTCGAGGAAATCCCTTAGTGGAAGTGGGCTAGGCCTTCGTGGCGTTGCTCACCGGAGATCTGAGTGAAGCCTTCGTGGCTGTTGGTTTGGCTTTCGTAGCAACCACACTCCTCCAAACGTAGACGTACCTTCTTGCAAAGGAAGGGAACTACGGGAATCATCTCCGTGTCATCGCGTGCTCCACTCTCGGTTACCTCTATCCTATTCTATCTCTATATTGCTTAGATATATCTTGCTTAGTTGTTTGCCTTGTCATATAGGTAAATTCACTTAGTTGCATATCTAGAGAATTTACCTTTTGTGTCAAGCCTAAATTGAAAAAGAACTAAAAATTGGTTAGCACCTATTCACCCCCCCTCTAGGTGCGGCATACGATCCTTTCAATTGGTATCAGAGCCTCGGCTCTTATTTCGGGCTTAACCACCTAAGAGTATGCCGGACGATGGACCATCGGAAGGGGAGACTAGGCCGGTCACCATGGAGGATATCAACTCGTTGAAATCATCCATGGATGCTCAAATGGAAAGCATGAGAAAAATGATTTCCGAGCTTTTGGCTCCTCTCCGTCCCGTGGCTCCCACCATAGAGGTTAATATCACGGATGCGGTTGTAGAGGGTGATACTTCGGTATTACCCTCCGCTACCACACCCATGGATGGTGATAACTCAAACACTGACAAACCCCCCATTGCATCTCCCAAGGGAACTAGTGGAAGTGAGAGCTACAATCGAGTACCTCCACCTTTCCAATCACCCGATATACCGGTTCCCCATCCTCATATAAACATCCGGGGCGACCCACCTAAGTTTTCCGTTAATGATTACGATACTTGGCAATTTGAGTTTAGCTCTCATGTTCGCAGTGCCTCCAATGAACTTTGGAGAATCATCGAGGAAGGCTTCAATCCTTACAACCCCAAGAAGTTGACTAGAAGAGAAGCGGTTGATAGTCAACTCAACAACACCGCCTTGCACATGATTCAAACCGCCGTGGGGACAAAGGAGTTGACTCGTGTTCGGCATTTCACCACCGCCAAGGATGCTTGGGATGCTTTGGCCGCGAGTTGCATTGGAAGCGAGAGCACAAGAAGAAACAAGTATAATGCTCTTCGGAATAAAGCCAAAGGATTCATGAGGCTTCCGGATGAAGATCATGAAGACATGTATGGAAGACTTCTCACCGTTGCCGACGCCTTCCGGATTGTTGGTGCCTCTCACATTAATGACTCTTGGATCAAGGACAAGTACATTGAGTGCATGATGCCGTTCGAGCCTATTGATGTCAAGACTCTTGTCGGAAGAGAATGCTATGCCTCTCTCACCTCTCAACAAGCCGTGCACGAGATGCAAGCTCTCAAGGTCCTTGAGGAAAACTCTCATGATTCCCGCAATCGTGCCATTGGGATGACAAAAGGGTCCAACCTTGCCTTGGTGGTCAACCCCGTGCAAGAAGTGATTCCTCAAGAATCTTATAGGGCATCTTGGAGCATGACCTATCCGGAAGACTTGGAACACCACTACCATGACCACATGGCATTCCATGCAAACACCTTTTGGATTGATCCTTCCAAGGCCAAGGAGGACAACATCAAGAGAAACAACTCAAGGGGTCCCTCAAGCTCGGGGCCAAGAACAAGATCTTGCTACAATTGCAATGACAAGCGCCATTTCATTGCCGAATGTCCCTATGAGAATAGGGAGACTCATGGTGGAAGGCTCATCCCCAAGGACAAGAGCAAAGACTCAAAGGGCAAATATTCAAAGCCCCTCAACAAGAAATTCTACAACAAGAACAAGAAGGGCAAGAGGCCCTCAAGGATTGTGCTAGTGGCTAATGAAGAATACTCTTCCGATGAGATTGCAAGTGCTAGTGATGATGATGAAGAGGAAAGCTCAAGAGAAGTGGCCGCCATTGTCACCACCAACATTCCCTCTTCCTCTCTCTTTGATTCACCCAATGAGAACCCTCAACGCAAGAATGCACATTGCTTCATAGCAAGGTCCACCTTGGACACATCAATTGTGCTATCAACTCAAGAAGAGTACACCTCCGGAGATGAAGATGTTGATGATGAAGAAGATGCAACCTCAAATGGATTGGTTGCCCTTGCCTCCCTCGCTACTAACTCTTCATCAACAAGCGAATCTCCCAATGAGGTCATTCATGTGGAGGAAGAAAGTTGCCTCATGGCTAAATCTTCCGAGGTATCATCTCCTAACCCCTCTATGCCTAACATTGCTAATGATCTAGGGGTTGACCCCGCTAGTCTAAAAGTGAAACAAGAGATGCTAGAGTTTGATGAGTTCATTAGTAGCCTACAAGGTAACACTAAGAAGCATGTTTCAAGTCTCATGGTTCGTATGGCTCAACTAAATGCTACTCTTGAGAAAAAGTGCCAAATAGAGAGAGAAGACTCTCTAGAAATACATGCTCTTAAAAATGCTCTTGAGGAATGTCAAGAAACCATAGCATCTCTTGAAGAGAAGCTAGAAAGTCTTGAAGAACCTCAAGAGAAACTTAACAAGCTCACTAAAGCTAGAGATCTTGCTAGAGCTAAGACTAAAGTGCTTATAAAGGAAAAGGCCAAATTTGGTGTTGATCATGAGAAACTTGTGAAGGATCTAGATGAACTAGACAAGGCTCACAAAGCCTTGAAGAGTGAATACTCTCTCCTCTCCGAGTCTTATGAGCAACTTCAAATTAGGCTTGCTTCATATGACATACCTAGTACCTCTACTCCTTCATGTGATCATGCAAATATAATTGAGGAAAATGCTAGGTTGAAAGATGAACTTGCTAGGACCTCCTCTCCCCAAAGTAAACTTTCCTTGGATGACCTTTTGAGTAAGCAAAGGTCAAACAATGGGAAGGAGGGACTTGGTTTTAATACCAAGGCTAAAAAGGCAAACAAGAAAAAGACCAAGCCCGCACATGAGAAAGATAATGGTGAACCCCGAAAGGGCAACACCATTAATGATGATGGTGCGGGAATAGATAACCCTCACTATGTTCTCTTTAAAGATTATTATGGTGATGTTTATGCTAAATATGTTGGTCCATATGATGGTTATGTTGCTTGGTCTATTTGGGTTCCAAAGACCCTTGTTGCTAACAAAAGTGGACCCATTGAAAAATGGGTACCTAAATCCAAGAATTGATCTCATGTAGGACTATGCCGCCGGAGGTTCAAAATGGGTACTTGATAGTGGATGTACAAGTCATATGACCGGCGGCAAGAACCTCGTCAATGAGTTGAGGCCCAACATAAATAATATCACCGTCTCCTTTGGCGATAATTCTACATCCGAGGTATTGGGTTTTGGCAAGGTTGTGGTTGCACACAACATTACTCTTGTGGATGTCATGCTTGTCAAAACCCTTGGTTACAATTTGCTTTCCGTTTCCGCCCTTGGCAAGATGGGTTTCGCCGTCTTTATTGATAAAGATATTGTGGTCCTCTTGTGGAGCAACACTCTAAAAGTCGCATTCGTTGGGTATCGCGAACACAAGTTGTATGTGGTGGACTTTTCGGGGACCACCACGACAAGTGCGATGTGCCTATTCGGAAAGGCGGACGTGGGTTGGTTGTGGCATCGCCGCCTAGCCCATGTCAACATGAGAACTTTGCAAAGTCTTCACAAGGGGAACCATATTGTGGGACTAATGGAAAATGTGTCTTTTGCCAAAGATCGTGTTTGTAGGGCTTGTGTTGAAGGCAAAATGCATGACTCTCCGCATCCAAGCAAGACCATTATCTCTTCCAAGACGATCTTGGAGCTCCTTCATGTGGATCTCTTTGGTCCCGTTACTCATGCAAGTCTTGGTGCGAAGAAACATTGCTTGGTGATTGTCGATGACTACTCAAGATACACTTGGGTCTACTTTCTCAAGACGAAAGATGAGACTCAACAAATATTCATTGACTTTGCTACCGAGGTGCAACGCCAACACAACCTCCTCATTATGGCAATAAGAAGTGACAACGGCTCCGAGTTCAAGAACTACACACTCAATGATTTTCTTAGTGATGAGGGGATTCGTCATCAATATTCCGCTGCTTACACCCCTCAACAAAATGGTGTTGCGGAGAGGAAGAACCGGACTCTTATGGATATGGCAAGGTCTATGATGGCGGAGTATAAATCCCGCTATAACTTTTGGGCCGAAGCCATCTCCACCGCTTGTCACTCCTCCAACCGGCTCTATCTCCGCAAGGGCTTGATCAAGACTCCATATGAAATACTCACCGGGAACAAGCCTAATATCTCATACTTCAAGGTGTTCGGGTGTAAGTGTTTCTACAAAATCAAAGGAGTTCGTTTATCTAAATTTGCTCCTAAAGCTTTGGAGGGTATATTTGTTGGTTACGGTGCCGAGTCTCACACTTATAGAATCTTTGATAAAGCCTCCGGGATTATCATTGAATCTTGTAGTGTGAGGTTCGAAGAAAATGATGGCTCCCAAGTGGGGCAAGTTGATGTTTGTGCAGGTGATGAAATACCTCAAGATGCCATAGTAAGAATGGGTGTGGGATTTTTCCGCCCCGTTGAGGGACACGGTGTGGCGTCTCGGGAAGGACTATGCTCTACCACGGTGGAGCCCTCATCTTCTCAACATCAACAAACCCCATCAAGTGAAGCAAATGATGCACCAACCCAAGAACAAGAACAAAACCCTCCCTCTAGTGTGCAAGATCAAGGACAAGATCAAGGACAAGATCAAGGACAAGATCAAGGTCAAGATCAACCAAGAATTCATGATGGTTCCGATGAGTATCCATTTGATATTTGCTCCGCACCAAATGATGTTGAAGATCAAGCACATGATGTTGAGCACTCACAAGAAATTGTAGTTGCTCAAGTTGAAGGTCAAGACGGGGACCCAAAAGATCAAGTTGATCAAGTGATACCTCCAAGGCCAAGAAGAACCAAGGAGGAGATCGAGGCCCGTCGTCTAGCAAGAAGAGAAAGGAACCTTGAGCTTCGTGATCACACTCATGATAAGGTTCTTGGTGATATAAGGGCAAAGGTTTCCACAAGAAGGCAATTGGCTAATTTTAGCAACCATCGTGCTTATATCTCCTTAGTGGAACCCAAGAAAGTATTTGAAGCCCTTGAAGATTCGGATTGGTTGGAAGCTATGCACGAAGAACTCAACAACTTCAAGCGCAACAAAGTGTGGACATTAGTAGAGAAGCCAAAGGGGTGCCGCAATGTTATTGGCACTAAATGGATATTCAAGAATAAGCAAGATGAGTTTGGAAATGTTGTGAGGAACAAGGCAAGATTGGTGGCTCAAGGGTTCTCTCAAGTTGAGGGAATTGACTTTGGAGAAACCTATGCTCCTGTGGCTCGTCTTGAGTCCATCCGTATCCTTCTTGCTTATGCATCGCATCATAACTTCAAGTTACAACAAATGGATGTGAAAAGTGCATTTCTTAATGGTCCTATACATGAAGAGGTTTATGTTAAGCAACCCCCGGGGTTCGAGGATCTCAACTTCCCTAACCATGTCTACAAGCTCGATAAAGCTCTTTATGGTCTCAAACAAGCTCCTAGAGCTTGGTATGAGCACCTTAAGGAATTATTGGTAGACCGTGGGTTTGATGTTGGGCTAATCGATCCCACTCTTTTTACTAAGAGGGTCAATGGGGAGCTTTTCGTTTGCCAATTATATGTTGATGATATTATCTTTGGCTCTACTAACAAAGCTTTCAATGATGAATTCTCAAAGCTTATGACCGATAGGTTTGAGATGTCTATGATGGGAGAGATGAAGTTCTTTCTTGGTTTTGAGATCAAGCAATTGAGAGGAGGAACCTTCATCAACCAAGCAAAATATCTCCAAGACATGCTCAAGAGGTTCAAGATGACCGAGATGAAAGGTGTTGCCACTCCTATGGTTACCAAATATCATCTTGCACTTGATCCCAATGGTAAAGAGGTGGATCAAAAGGTATATCGCTCCATGATTGGATCCTTGCTTTACCTTTGTGCATCTAGACCGGACATAGTGTTGAGTGTTGGTGTGTGTACAAGGTATCAAGCTTCTCCTAAGGAGAGCCACATGATAGCTCTCAAGAGAATCTTTCGATATTTGGTTGATACCCCAAGATATGGTATTTGGTACCCCAAAGGCTCAAGTTTTATTCTCAATGGGTACACCGATGCGGATTGGGCGGGAGACAAGGATGATAGGAAATCAACCTCCGGGCTTGCCAATTTCTTGGTAGGTCCTTGGTGTGTTGGTCATCTAAGAAGCAAAATTGTATATCTCTCTCCACCGCCAGCCGAATATGTTGCCGCCGCAAGTGGATGCACTCAATTGTTATGGATGAGGCAAACTTTAAAGGAATACGGTGTCATTTGTGACAAAGTGCCTCTTTTATGTGACAATGAAAGTGCCATCAAGATTGCCTATAATCCGGTGCAACATTCAAGAACGAAGCATATTGAGATCCGGAATCATTTCATTAGGGATCATGTTGCCCGTGGTGATATTGAGCTTATCTATGTTCCTACCAAGGATCAACTTGCCGATATATTCACGAAGCCTCTTGATGAAGCAAGGTTCACTTATTTGAGGAATGAGCTAAATATCATTGATTCAAGGAGTATAGCTTGACCATCTTGCAAACACACCGTCGTCTCAAAACTTTATTTGGTTTAGATGTGGGCATGGAGATAGGGGGAGTGCGGTTTAAATTATTGAGCTATCCCTCCCCCCATAATGCCAACATTAAGAAATCATTCTCTTTATATCATATGTTGATATGTGAGCTTCAATGATGAGTAGTGGCTTGGACCCAAGATATATCTTCGCGGTGCCATGCCGCAACACTCATATATGGTGGCCTAGGCCACCACACTCTTCTTTGTGAAGAGTTGGAGTTATTTGGATCTTATCGCCTTTTATTTGACAACTCCATGTTCTTATGGGAAATCACTCTAGTTTGGCCTTATTTGCTCATATCTTGCAAACTTGAGTGACCATGTACCATTTACAGTTTGTATCTTCTAAAACCTAAGCCTACTCTCTCCTATAAGCCATTTCCATCTTGCTCATTTGTCATGTTTGGTAAAAAACTTGGAGTTTGAGGTTTTTCGGTCGGATGATCTAGGTTGCTCCATCTTATTGGTAAATTTGCACCTTATATGTGACGTGATACTTTATTGCATCACATATGGGTCATGCAAATAACCAACGAAAGATGGGCCGGATTCCCGGTGATTCTGAAATTTTCCAGAACCCCGGATAATCCGGCCCCAGGAGACCCCGGAAAATCCGGCCCGGCCGGATTATCCGCCCTAAGCTAGGGCCGGATTATCCGGCCTGGGCAGATCTTGAAAGGGTTGAGGTCGAAGCCGCGGGGGGGGGGGGGGGGGGAACGGTTCACACCACCCCCACGCGCCTCTCTCTCCTCTTTCTCCTCTCAAGATCACCGGACCTCCTCCTCCTCGCCGGAGACGCTCCGTCCGCCCCCTCTCGGAGTTCTTGGGTGGATCGGGTGCATCTCCTCCCTAGCTACCTTCTCCTCCAAGCGGTTTCCACAATGGATGTGGGTATGATTCACAATCTCTAACCCTAGATGTTGTGTTTTATATGTGCTATTTTCTTGGTGGAATTGGTGTCTAGTTGTTCCAAATCACGTGTAGTGTACTCCTCTTGCATGCTATGAGGCCGATCTAGTCTTAGACAAGCTTTTGATTGGAAAACTGCAACTTTCGCAGGGCCGGATTATCCGCCCCCCGCGCTGGCCGGATTATCCGGCCCGGCCGGATTATCCGCCCCCTGGGGACCCCGGATTATCCGGCCTGGAGCTTCATCGCCGCTGCAGTTTTTGGCTTCAATCTATCATGTCTAGATTTGTACCGACTTATAGCATGTTTCTCGAGTATATTACTGTATCTTACATGACTTATGAGCATTACCTTCTCTTTGCTACCCGCCATTGCTTCTCACAGGTGGTGCTTCTCGGGGTGGTCGGAGACGCTCAAGGCATGATCGATCTAGTGACGAGTATGCACCCAATGCACCTCGCAAGTCCGTCGCTTCAAGGCGGAAGAACAAGGAAGTGAGGGAGAACTACAAGGCCATGGACCCTATCGCTGATTCCGCTATCCGCATGAAGAACTGGTATGAAGATGTTCCAAGGGATGAAGAGATAGAGGGCAGGAGATACTGGTGCATGGAGCAGGAGTTCATCTACAAGGATGTCTATGAGCCCATGAAGAATCTGAGACCCATGCAAGCTATCAATGTGGACATTCTGGCTGTCAACAATCACTTTGAAGATGCAATCTGGGTAGCTGGAAGGATGGGCTTGCTTGATATCATGAAGATTCAATGTGACTATAGCCCAGATTTGGTGAAGCAATTCTTTGCCACTTTGGCAATCAAGAAAGATGAGGAACGCACTATGGAATGGATGACTGGCTCCACTCAACTGCGGTGCCACTGCGCCGATTTGCTGGTATTCTTGGAGTTCTGTTGATGAGGGTCGTCGCCTTCATGGACCACAACAGACAGATAAGAATGCTCTTGTGGATCTCTATACCTCGGGGAAAAATTGGTTTTGCTAAGGGGCTGCTTCCCATATACAGTCAGTTGCTCCGGTTCTTTCGGGCAACCATTTGCCCAAGTGGTGGTAACGATGATGCTCTCCGGGGAGCCCTTGTGGACCTTATGCACCTCAGCTTTAAGTGTGCTCGTGATGTTAATGAGGAACGGAACTACACTTTTGATGTCATGGACTTTATCTTCCATGAGATCCATGATGCCATGGTCTCCCGGACCACCATACCATATGCACCCTACATCCAGCTTCTCATCAACAACTCTGTGGCTTTGAGTGGTGAAGATTTGAGTGGGTATCCTTTGGTGAAGCACAATGTCAAGAAGGCCTACAGGCTTAAGCCAGTCTCTTCAGCTGTACCTGCACCTGACACTTTCATGGGTGATGCTCGTTCTAGTGGTTTTGCTCCTGCTCGTCATCCTGATGTCCCGGCTATGAGGAAGCAAGTGAGCCGGCTTAGTTGGTTTCAGCATCACATCCTTTGCATGAACATTGAGATCCATAAGGAGAACTATGCAGCTAGCCGAGAGCGTTCTGAGATTAAGCATACTCAGGCGGTTATTCTACACAAGCTCAGTGGTGATCAAGGACCCCCGCCTCAGCCTCCAGCTCACCAGGGTTACAGTGGATGGCACTCTGCACAGGTTCCATGGAGTGATCTTGATGATTGCCTTCAAAGGTCCAACACCTCTCGCCGCTCTCCGGATGCATCTGACACTGATGAGGAAGAAGAGGAAGCGGCATACCCGTCCGATGATGAAGAAGCCTCCGAGTGATTCCCATGGGACGTGTAGCATCGCGCTTGTCCCCTTTTTGGCGTCTCGATGCCAAAGGGGGAGAAGTGTTCTATTAGGATTCTCGGGGATTTGCATGGTTTGGGCACAAGCATATGCGTTTATCATTCTTATATTGCTTGTGTTCCCTCTTATTTGAACTATTTGGTTTGTTGGTGTGTCGTTCAAAACTATGTGCTATGTGGTGCGAGACATTGTTATGGTTTTCGGATTTCTATTTGTTGAGATCAAGGATATTACATTATGTGTGATGCTATATCTCCGTATTATATATCTACACATGGGTATGATTTCTTACATCCTATCTCAACTTCATATTTGTCGATGTCTATGTGTTAGAGCTCATGTTGGATACCTCTTGTGTTGAGGCAACTCACTCCTATGTGTTGTGTATTTGTATTCAAATGCAAATTACTTATATGCACACATGTAGGGGGAGTGCCTCTATGTTTTGCCATCATGCTTGTCTCTATAGTGATTCTCTTGCAAATCCGTATATTGTCATCAAACACCAAAAAGGGGGAGATTGAAAGAACATCTCTCACATTATGTTTTGTGTGTTTGATGTCAATATATGTGATACACTAATGTTTGTTTAAGTGGTACAGGGATTACATAGATTCATATTTATGTGTGTTGGATTTGGTCGGTCTGTCAAAAGTTAACAGCAAAAAGATGGCCAGGCCGGATAATCCGGGCCGGATATTGTTGAAATATCCGGCCCCCTGATTTTGGCTAAGTCTCCGAGGGAAAATCAGCGCAGTATAGGGGCCGGACATTTGCCCGGATATTGTCCCGGTATTGTACCAGGGCCGGAATATCCGGGCCGGATATTTTGGAAATATCCGGCCCCCTCGATTTTGGCTAAAGACTGGAAGAAAAACAAGTCTGGCATAGGGCCGGATATTTGGCCGGATAAAGTCACGGTTTTGTCCCGAAGGCCGGATTATCCGGGGGGGCGGATTATCCGGCCCTTACTTAGGCCGGATTATCCGCCCCCCCGGAAGCTGCAACGGCTCAATTTTGAGGGGGGGGGGGGGTATAAATACCCCCCTTCTTCTACCTTGGTTGCTTGCTCAATCATTACACAAGAAATCTGCCAAGCCACCTCCATTAGAGCCACCTCAAGAAACTCAAGATTTGCAAGATCTCCTTCCTCCCCCAACCAAAGCTCTTGATCTTTGGAGATTCGAAGGAGAAGACACCGATCTACATCCTCATCGAAGCGTTCTTCATTTCCCCCTCTCTTGTTTGAGGGATCTCATGCTAGTGTTCCTATTTGGTTCCCTAGTTGATTTGTGTTGATGTATTGTTGTTGATTGTTGTGTTGTAACAGATTTGGGAGCCTCCAATTTGGTTGTGGATGTGTGCCCCAAGAACCTTGTAAAGGCCCGGTTTCCGCCTCGAGGAAATCCCTTAGTGGAAGTGGGCTAGGCCTTCGTGGCGTTGCTCACCGGAGATCTGAGTGAAGCCTTCGTGGCTGTTGGTTTGGCTTTCGTAGCAACCACACTCCTCCAAACGTAGACGTACCTTCTTGCAAAGGAAGGGAACTACGGGAATCATCTCCGTGTCATCGCGTGCTCCACTCTCGGTTACCTCTATCCTATTCTATCTCTATATTGCTTAGATATATCTTGCTTAGTTGTTTGCCTTGTCATATAGGTAAATTCACTTAGTTGCATATCTAGAGAATTTACCTTTTGTGTCAAGCCTAAATTGAAAAAGAACTAAAAATTGGTTAGCACCTATTCACCCCCCCTCTAGGTGCGGCATACGATCCTTTCAACTTCCGCTGCCCGCTGGAACGGGAGGTGGACGTCGTCTTCATCAACAACCGAACGTGTGACCGAGTACGGAGGTGCTGCCCGTTCGTGGCACCGGAAGCGATCGTGATCAAGATCTTCTACGCGTTTTTGCAAGCGGCAAGTGAACGTCTACCACAGCAACAAGAGCCTCATCTTGTAGGCTTTGGAATCTCTTCAAGGGTGAGACTCGATACCCCCTCGTTGCTACCGTCTTCTAGATTGCATCTTGGCTTGGATTGCGTGTTCGCGGTAGGAATTTTTTTGTTTTCTATGCAACGTTATCCTACAGGGATCATAGCCGCCATCGCATAGTTTGACATGACATCAAGGGCGGCATTTATGAGGATGAGCCGGCCGCCAGCCGAAAGGAGCACCGCTCTCTAGGCCGACAGGTACTTAATTTCCTTTCCCCTTTTTAAAATACTTTTTGCTTGGTTACAAGTTGATGTTATTTATGGATTTCATTTAAAATAATAGCTGGCCTTGCTGATGTTAAGGTTGTTATCTTCAGAGGTGACACTGGATCCATGAGAATATGTTGCTCGAATATGGTTGTCGGTACCCATATATTTGTAGGAGCAGATTTAGACTTTTGTGTGCTTCATGCTTCTTAGGATTTAGAGTTTTGTGAGAAAATTATTAGCCTCTTCAGTCATACAACGATGTTAAAGTTACTTACAAATTGTATATAATATTTAAATTGACTGATATATTTTTATTAGTTACTTACAAGTTGTTCGTTGATATAGTGTATTTAAACTATTTCAAGCATTGGTGCTCTGTGCTATTTATGTAGCCAAGTAGGTCATCTATATGTGTTATATCTGTTCATGGTAAAAAAATCAAGTATATATTTCAGTACTATTGTCTTGACTTGCCACTTCATTTTGGTTTGGAAAAAAAAGTAACCACGACCAGCAAATTCTCCAATTTTCCATATTATAGTCGGAGTAGGTTAAAGTTAACGTACAGCTCAACCACAAAAATAATGTGCCACGAACTGACTTAGGTATTCCATTACTGACAGGTTGTCTGATGTTTATTTGCCTATATCTATGCTTCAAGTTACGATGCCCTTTAATCCCTGCTTCTATTGGGGAATGCATTGACATGTTTCTCTGATTAATATCTCTCTCTTGTACTCACCAGGGCCATATGTCTGTATCAAAGTTCTATTTAAGTGTATTGCCTTTGGGGTTTCTGAACACTTGTTTGTCTGGCATGAGGCATAACGAAGCAGTGATTGAGACCTATGTGAGACCGACTTTGTTCTCTTCCTCATCCGCGTATGCACATCCGGTCTATCTTTGGAATTTAGCTATTTCCTATTTGAATCGTTTCATTATTTGCTTCAGTTGGTACTGCAGTTTTTTTCTGAACACACACGTATTGGGCAATGTGGCCACCTGGGAGGTAATCTTTCAGATCCAACTAATAATGCAAATGGCATCAAGAAAGAAGGCACATGTATTTCAGGTGGTAATTTAGAGCTTCTATTGTCTTATCATGGGATGAACTATTGTGTATGATGCACTTCACAGTGTTTCTTCTACCATTCTGAACATGATTTTCCACCTGATTAGTGTATGATCGAGGTACTGGCAAGGAATTGTAGAATTTATTCTACCACAAATAGGTTAGAAATAGGTGCTCTGATGCTCGTTTAGAAATTGTAACCTTTTTAAAAATCATGACAATGGTGATATTATTTTAGAAGCGTCTTATGAACTATGCATTAGATGTTGTATTGTATTTAGATGACAATGTTTTTATTTGGTTCATAGCAATGTCATCTGCTCGATTCCAACATAGTAGTGAGAGAGTGGAGATGAGCATGACACACACAAGCGATGTTCTCCCCCTCCGTTCTTTTTGGTAATCCACTTTAATCTCTTCTATCATTTGGTTCGATGACTTTGTTTGTGGATTCAGTTCATGATATCAACAAATATTTTTCTGCCCACGAGGTGCATGTGCAAAGTGACAAGGACAAGGAGAACACAAAAGCTGGTATTGGGTGAGCTAAAATGTTCATATCATATTTGTAGCATTTCATAATACGAGAACTTATCATTCATGATTTTATAAATGTTATTCCAAGCTACCAAATTCTTAGCGAGGGTGCTCATTGATATTATTGTGCGAGTGAGCTTTACAAAAGCAATATTCCTCTAACAATACCAATAAAACGACAATTTTTTTTTTAGATTTATAGACTTCAGCTGGTGTTGGGTAACTATGAAGTACAATAAGAGATTGAAAAAAAACTGGAGAACCCGTAGCAACGCACGAGCATTCAACTAGTCAAAGCAGCATGTGAGTTTCTTGAAGAAATTGCAATGTATATCTGATGGAAAGAGAGAAAAGAGTTGCATGCTTGGGGAGGAAGAAGAGAGAAAAAGGAGGCTCGGGAGGAGTGGGGAGCGTGCGGCTAGGAGGGGAGGGAACTAATCAGGGATGGAGGATGAGGGGTGGGCCGGTCGGGATTTGATTCCCTTTTGGGTCGGTCTAGCGGGGAGGGGGAGGGGGGGGGGGGGGGCACTTTCCTTTTTTGGAGTGATAGCTGGCTAGCACTAACGAGACACCGATTGCTCCCTAGACCCGTCCAAAAAGAATCTGGCAAAACATCAAATTGTTTTTTTACATGGCAAAACATCAATTTGGAATGATCTCTAAACGATCAAATTTTGTCATCAAACCTGGGTTCCGTGAAGCCAGCCTGTGTAGCATGGGCCGGGCCGACTTCCTTGCTGGCTCCTCCATCACGATTCACGTGACGACCCAACAAGAGCCTTCGTGCCCACGCATCGCATCGTGATCTCTTTCCAACTCATCCCTCCTCGCCTCCTCCTGCTCTTCCACCTTCCTCCTCGCCGTTCCCGCTCCCCGTCCACTCCGCCGCTCCTAGATCCCGCCGCCCCGCCGCCGCTCCTCCTCCCCGCTCGCCCTCCGCGCGGCCATGGACGAGTGGCTCAACCAGGCCGAGGCGTGGGCGGGCCAGGCCGAGCGCTGGATCCGCCAGCAGCCCCCGGAGCAGATTTACGTCGCCGTCGCCGTCATCGCCCTCACGGTTCTGGTGCTCCTCGCAGGTGATGCGCGCAACCTAAGCTCCTCCCCGCAGCGTGCCCTTGCTCCGTACTCTCTGAGGCGCTGCTGCGTTCGTTCGTTTTCATGTGGCCCACGCTGCCCTAAATTCAAGGGCACGGGCAGATTCAGTCCTGAAGTAGCTCATAGATGAAGTGATTTAGCACCGGGAACTGGCGTGGGTCCTGCTTGATGCTGTGAGTTTCATGTGTAGCTATGAGCTGTCGTTTTTGACGAATAGTCTACTAGTTGTGGTGGATGAACAGTTGTGTAGTTAGCTCTAGTGTAATGCCAGTATCTTCAGATATGATTGAAGCGTAGTTGAGTCCATGGCATGAATCAAACTGAGAACCGGTCCATACTCTGCGCGATTCAGCTCAACTGGGGCAGCACGTTGTAGTTGCCTGTTTATTTGTTTGGATAAACAACATTATGTATAGTATGGATGCACTAGCATTTTTCCCTATATGCTGTGATGAACTGTTATGTTTGGAATAGTATCCCTGCTTCTCTGTAAACCGTCGGCTCAGAATGGATGCAGGGCCCTTGAAATTGTCAGTTAGTGTTCAGACTTGAGCTGATTTTGACTTTATATTTGAAATTTGGAAGTGCACCTTGTAAAAATTTACTACTGTGGGATGTTAAAATTATTAACCCCCCCCCCCCCCCCCCCCGCCCCGTCCGTTAATAGATGTCCAGTGGTTCGTCTAAATTTGGAAGTATCTATGCCTAAAAAATGTCTAGATACATTTGAATTTAAACAAATTTTTGACATCTAAAAATGGACAGAGGTAGTAGTTCTTATAAGCATCAAAGCATCTGGCAGAGACAATAATATGATACTATGTGTCATGTTAAAACAAGCAAAAGGGGTTGGGGTTTGTATCTGGAGATAAATTATGTTCAAAGGTGTAGCATTAGCACTTATTACCTTAGTTTATATCACGGCGGGCCTAAAATATGGTGTTGGGTTGTGTTGCTTGCTAAGCTTCCTGCTTTTGTGGCTGTAACTTCTATTGTAAGTTCACTGGTTCTGTATGTGCAGTCACTGACGAGCAGTGCATGTTTGTTTTTTGTAAACAGCTTCTTGTTTGAAATCCTCGAAGTCCAACACCATAGTGCTATCTGGGCTTAGTGGGAGTGGTAAAACTATTCTTTTCTACCAGGTAATTATCTACTCTAACCGCTCCAGTTCCGTACATGCTCCCTTTGTTTTGTGGCAAGTCTCTCTTACCCGTTTAGTGATACAGCTTTTCAAATTCTGGTGGATTATCTTGAAACATAGAATTAGACCAGAGTAATAACCATGGATATTTAGGTTTGCAAATTTGATTGCTAGTTTTGTGTCTTTCTAAGTTGCCAAGTTGTAGAAGTTAGGGAGTAGGCTTGCAATCTGCTCCTATTTATGTTTCTTCCCACACATTATGGTTTGGTAGACTAGAAAAAGACTAATCTAGCTTTTTCTACTGTGATTTGTGAAGTGTTATCTGTTGTGTGTCTTGCCTTGTAACCTTGATTTACTGTATGGTCTCATATATTGTAGGGTATGCCTGCATGAAATTAATGTGACGAACCAATACTATTTTCTATTTCCTCTTCTCCTTTTGGTTATTTCCATCTGTAGTTATATTATCCATGAAGCAAGCAAACAGGCTGCCTCACGTCGTCTTTTGTGTTGTGCTAATTCGTCCTTTCTCTTCCTCTTAGCTTCGTGATGGATCATCACATCAAGGAACCGTGACATCAATGGAACATAACAATGATACGTTTGTGCTGCATTCAGAACTTGAAAGGGTTAGTCAATTTTGATGGAGATGGATCCTTGCTGCATCTTGATATAAATATAAACCAGATGCCATCATTATGTATTCAGATACTGGTGCTTCATTGCTGCAAGACTTATTATTTGGCTTTGCTCTGTTCTCCCTGCAGAATGGCAAAGTGAAACCTGTTCATGTTGTTGATGTTCCTGGTCATGCAAGGCTGAAACCTAAGCTTGATGAGTTGCTGCCTCAGGCAGCTGGAGTTGTTTTTGTTGTTGATGCTCAGGATTTCCTTTCTAGCATGCAAGCTGCTGCAGAGTAATTTTCTGACTTCATTTCTGTTCTCAGAAATATCTACAGTTTCTGCTTTATTTAACTATTGACTCCATTACATGCTTGATCAAAACTAAGAGGGTGCTTAAGAGGTTAATTCACATTCAAACATATAGCAGAATGTTTCACTGTATGATGCAGTTGGTAAATTGGGTTTGTTTCATAGGTACTTGTATGACATTTTGACAAAGGCAACTGTAGTGAAGAAAAGGATTCCTGTTCTGATTTTCTGCAACAAGACAGACAAAGTTACAGCTCACTCAAAGGAGTTCATCAAGAAGCAGCTCGAAAAAGAAGTGTATGTTTCTTTTCATATAATATATTTAGACAGTTAGAAACTTTGAATGCACTACTGGGTTTGCATATACTAAATTATTTGAATTTTGCCTCAATTTACTGCATCTTGAAAGTATCCTACTCCTACTTTTGCCTATGGTGCAAAAAGATGTTTACATATGTGTCCTGTTTGTAGTTTATTGATCCTGGAATAACTGAGGCCATTTCATAACTCATTTAATTAAGATCTGTATGAGCATTTGCACTGACTAGGTGCCTAATCTCATATTTTACATGGGCTCAACGTGTGCTGACTTTGTTATTTCTGTAGGAACAAGCTTCGGGAATCAAGGAATGCCATATCATCTGCTGACATCACCGACGAAGTCCAGCTTGGTGTCCCTGGAGAGGCGTTCAACTTCAGCCAATGCCAGAACAATGTGACAGTTGCTGAAGGTGCCGGTCTCACTGGCAATGTTTCAGCAGTCGAGCAATTCATCCGCGAGCATGTGAAGGCTTAGATTCATCCCATTCTTGCGAAGTAGTGCTTATGTCTCTGAAAAATCGCTATCCGAGTTGTGCCTGGTTTTACTTGACGAAAGAAGGAAAACGGTTACCATAGTTGATGTGCTGACTTTGTAGAGGCATAGACAATTGGTATTTGCTAGCTCCTTACCGACGTTGAGTCTGAACATGATCAGCTTTAAAACTAAGGACCTGATCTGAAAGCGTTGGTTTGACATGAATATTTGGCAATTTTCAGAGGAACCACTCTAATATGTGCATTTGGTCTCTATCGACTATCTATGATATCCAGTCCGTTGTGCAAATGTTGCCTTCCTGCTGATCATGAATTAGCTAGCTGTGGCCTCGTTGAATGACTGAATTCATATGTTCCGTTACATAGACGTTCAGCGAAATCTAAATTGGATAATTTAGGGACCAATTTTTAGGAAGGTAGGTTCATTCAGAAAATTCTAAAACTCGGGTAACAAGTAACAGAGCAGAAGAATTCAAGAACAAATCGTGCTCATTGTAATCAGGTAAAATTGTAAATTCTAAATCAAACATCCTGGAACTTTTAGGGGAGCCCGTTCAGCTTGTTCTGGGTTGAGTGCGGATCAAAACTGGCCCAGTCTGGCCCAGTTAAGTGATACAGCTTCCCCACGAAGTAAAAGGGATAGAGCTTCGGCCACTCGGCGGCCGCATCAACAGAAGACAGAACCCTAGGAGCTAGCGTGGCGACGGCCGACCGGTGGCTGAGCAGAGCAGGGGACGAGCGGACGGCAAACTTGCGGAGGAGCGGGCGGCGGTGCCTCAGCACCGATCTCCACCACCAGTCCACTAGCAGGACAGCCGCCGCTAGCAAGCCAGTGAGTACCCTCTCGTTCTTCCTCAACAAATCGTTAGGGTCAGGGACTCAGGGTGTCCTTGTCTTAGAAAAAAACTGAAGAAATTTGTTTTTATTGTCAATTTGGTGGTAAAATTTGCTCTTTAATTTACTTAACAGTTTGTTCAGTGATGAAGAAAGCTAGGAAGACCGGGCCGGAGGCGCAGACCATGACCACCATGTTGGGTTCTTCTGTTCAGTTCAGAATAGACTACGAGCAAACCAAGCAGCTTCCCATCGGCAAGGCCGTGCACTCCGACGTCCTCTCCGTCGGGGGACACAACTGGAGGATTGAGTGCTACCCGCGTGGGTCACATAAGGCACACAAGGGCAAGTATCTCTCCATATTCCTCAAGCACATGAGCAGAAACAGAAGAGTCAAGGCAATCTTCGAGGCCTTCTTGATGGACAAGGATGACCAACCGTGTACCACGGCTACAACAAGGTCATGCGTTCATGAATTCCCAATCGATGGTGACAGCGATGCCGATGATGATGATGATGTTGACTGGGGATGGAGTCAGTTTGTCGACAGAACTATGCTGGAGAATGACTATGTAACACAGGGACACATTACATTTGTGTGTGGCATCATGGTCATAGATGACAGCCCTATTCCCGTGCCGCCGCCTGACATTGGGATCCATTTTGGCCGTTTGCTAGATCACACGGACGGGATGGATGTGTCATTCACCATCGACGGCCAGACCTTCCACGCTCACCGTGCAGTGCTTGCTGCCCGCTCACCGGTCTTCAGAGCCGAGCTCTTCGGCCCCATGGCGGAGGCCACGATGACATCCATCACGCTCCAAGAAATTGCGCCTGCAACATTCAAAGTTATGCTTCGGTTCATATACACTGATACGTTGCCTGGAGAAGATGAGCTTGGGGACTCTTCCGCTGAGATACTTCAGGATCTACTTGCTGCGGCCGATCGATATGCACTAGACAGGCTGAAGCTTATGTGTGCCCAAAAGTTGTTGGATATGGTGTCAACAGATACAGTTGCTACTACCTTAGCTTGCGCAGAAACATACAACTGTCCCGAGTTGAAGAGCAAGTGCATTGACTTCTTGGCGGTGCAGGAAAATTTCCAGGAGGCCGTGTTCACTGATGGTTATGC
The DNA here is from genome assembly GCF_019359855.2 of Lolium perenne. NCBI lineage: Eukaryota > Viridiplantae > Streptophyta > Magnoliopsida > Poales > Poaceae > Lolium > Lolium perenne. The sequence goes on along the minus strand of NC_067250.2, from coordinate 91,037,515 downwards.
ACTGTTGGTTCTGAAATTCCCATCAATTACTGCTGAGCTGAGAAAGAGGGTTAGGACATAATACAATGAGATTCATCTGCATGTGTATAGTTCAGGTGGTGAGTGACATCTGCTATCTTTTCAAGCGTAAGACAACCCAGATACAAAGTTAGTATTGTGTCCTGTCCTGGAGCTTCTAAGATATATAATTTTTCTATGCTGATGCATAACTATCTAGCTGTCTGTAGTCTTAGCTCCATAAGTACTATATATATGTCTTATATGCAAGCATGTTGGAGGCTTGGAGATCAGAATGTCTTAGTTATGTTGATCCGCCAAAATTCTAGGGTACTTCGTCTGCATACTTCAGTGTGAATTCTACTTGCCTGGATGTCCCTTAAGCAACGCTTTCTTTAATTCGCGTACTACACCCATTTGTGCATTTTTTTATTAGGTGAAAGAACGGCGTGATATCCATCCTGACAATGGGATTAGATAGTTTCTCTGAATCTTAGGTTCTTGTTGATGCAAGAAAACAGACAACTTTGCAACTTACTCAAAGGATTTCATCACAAATCAGCTGAAAAGTGGATTTCAAAGAAAAGTGCTGCAAATGATCAAATATCCCATTTTCTAACATATAACAGAAAAAACAAAGCCATGGCAAGATCTCCATAAATCTGTTGTCCATGGATATGCAATTACTTGGGATGGCATATGTAGAAAATTATGTGATTATGGGTTTGCATCCATTTACCGTCATGAATGTATCCTATTATTGTAGTTTTTAATATTTTTTCTCTTTATATATTTGGTCAGGCTTCGTGACCTTTCACTAAATTTATACGCCGTGTATTTTGGGTAGGAGGGTGTATCTCTTATCGCAGGTACTTGTATGATATTTTGATGAAGGCAACTGTAGTGAAGCAAAGGGTTACTGTTCTTTGAACAGACAAAGTTACAGCTCACTTAAAGGGGTTCATCAAGTAGCAGCTTGAAAAAGTATTATTTTTCATATCATATACAACATATTTTGGATAGTTAAAAGCTTTGACTGTATTGTTGGATTGACATATACTCCAATTTATGTGAATTTTGCCTCAATGTACTGGATCTTGAACGCATGCTAGCTTTGTTATTTCTTTATAAACAAGCCTCGGGAATCAAGGAATGGCATATCATCTGCTGAAATTATTGATGAACTCCAGCTTGGTGTCCCAGGAGAGGCATTCAACTTCAGTCGGTACCAGAACAATGTGAGTATGTGACACAGCGATGGCAATTCATGCACGTGTACATGAAGGCTCATCCTTGCAAAGTAATGCATATGCCTGCAAAATCGCTTTCGGAGTTACACCTGGTTTTAAGTGGAATCACTCCAATCTTTGCATTGTTGTGTTCCCGCTGATTACCACTTAGCTAGCTGTGGCTTCGGTGAATGGTAACATGGTGAGGCTAAACGTTCGTGTTAGTAAATTCTGTTTCGTAGGACATTAGGGTATGTACAATGGTAGAGAAGTCACCAGGGGCGGAGGGTCAAAATACTTTTTTTTACTAGCAATTAGCTAGTGTAGGCAACTAGGGCATCAGGGTCTACAAGTATTGGTGCATCAGGTCCAAAATTCAAGCTCGATGTCTAAGTTGTGCACTTGTGCATCATGGTAATTTTTCTCCAGCTCCCCCCCTGGAAGTCATGTCTTCCCTTAGCTCTTCACGTCATCTAGAGAAGACAATAGCTATAACGTGTACAATGCATTATGTCTTATTATCACCTCTTTACACTTCATGAGAATTAATTAATTTTGGTAGAAAAACATGTTGCCAGTTTCACTAGACAGGCTGAAGCTTATGTGTGCACAATAGTTGTTGGATAAGGTGTCGATAGATACAGTTTCTACTACCTTATGTTGCGCCGAAACATACAAATGTCCTTAATTGAAGAGCAAGTGCATTGACTTCTTGGCAGTGGAGGAAAATTTCAAGGAGGCAGTGTTCACTAATGGCTATGCATTGTTGGTTCTGAAATTCTCATCAATTACTGCTGAACTTAGAAAGAGGGTTAGGACATAATACAGTGTGATCCATCTACATGTGTATAGTTCAGGTGGTGAGCAACATCTGCTTTTCAAACTTAAGACTACCCGGATGCAAAGTTAGTGATGTGCTGAATTAGCAGCCCATTTGTGTTTTTCTTTTCTTCTCTTGGACATGTCCTGCCCTGAAGCTTCTAAGATCTTCACTTTTTTCTATGCTGATGTATAATTATCTAGCTATATGTAGTCTTAGCTCCATAAGTATTAAGTACTATATAAATGCAAGCATGTTTGAGCTCCAAAATTCTAGGGTACATCGTCTGCTTAGTTTGAACTCTTCTTGCCCGGATGTTCTTTAAGCAACACTTCACAGCTTCTGTAATTCGCGTAGAACACACATTTGTGCATTTTTCTTATTAGGTGCAAGAACTGTGTGATAGCCATCCTAACAATGCATTTGAAAGTTTCTCTGAATCTTGTGTTTTTGTTTATGCAAGAAAACAGACAAAGTTACAACTTACTCAAAGGATTTCAACACGAAGGAGCCGTATGAAGAGCCCCATAAATCTGCTGTCCATTTATATGCATTTACTTGGGATGTCATCTATAATAAATTATATGATTTATGGGTTTGCTTCCATTTACTGTCATGAATATTTTGTATTATTGTAGTTCGTATTTTATTCTATGTATTTGGTCAAACTCCTGACGAAAGAGCTAGAACATAAAGGTCCTGTTCTGAATGTGTTGGTTTGAGATGCATATTTGGCAATTTTTTGAGGAATCACCCCTGTCTCTGCACTGGCTATTCTATCTGTGATATCATCTTTTTTAGGAAATCTTTGATATTCTCTGCGTTTTGCCTTTAGGCGTTCCCTCTGATCAATTAGCTAAGTGTGGCCTTCGTGAATACTAGTAACATGGTGAAGAGTTGAAGGCTGAACGTTTGTGTATACTCTGTTACGTAGGACGTTTAGTACAGGTTTCAAACTGTATTTGAGACAATTAGTTGATGGACTAAACGCTTACTCGGGTAAATACATTCAGTTGACCAGAAAATCTAACCCAGGTAATAAATAACAGAGGAGAAGAATACCAAAACAATTCGTGCACACCGTTGCCAGGTTAGATCGAAAATCCAGGCACGGACTGACGTTTGAGGAACGTGTTTTGTTCGTGCCGCGTTTGGAGGATGTCGCCCCCCAAACAAAATTTCGGAAACTTTAAACTTGAGAGAGATTCGATTAAATTCATCCAAACTTGGCATATATTACATAGATTCGACTAAATTTAAACTAAACCTAATCTAGAAGTACTTGCGGCGGCCGGAGGCGTCGTAGTACTGGTGTAAGTTGTACATGTCGTCGGTGATGACCTCCTGCTTGACGCGCTCGTTGGGCTCGTCGACGGGCTCGTCCTTCACCAGGCCGCTTGGTCCTGCCTCGCCGTCGTCGGTGAGGTCCACGAGCGGCTTGACGGTGTCGCGGATGGACATGACGATCACCGTGTCGAGGTCGCCCCTCTAGGCGTCCTTGTCGTTCAGCGACGCCAAGTACGCCACTCGCAGCCCTGGGCAGTCCTCGGGGTCGTCGCTGCTGGCGATGAGCCGCTACTACCGCTCGTACTCCGCCAATAGCGTCGCCTTCAACGATTCCTCGTCGTCCTGCTCCTCCTTCACCTCCAACTTCGGGGATGAGGAGGGCGCCGCCGCGCCTCTCTTGCTGACGCCGGCTGCCGCTGCCGCCGCGCCTCGGATTGACGGGCGTCGCCGGCTCCTCCTTCACCACGCGATTGGGGATGGTGTATGGCGCGGAGTGGTACGACGAGGACGGCGTCGATCGGGCCGGTCCTGAGGAGGAAGAGTTGGAGGAGGACGAGTACGTCCTCCTCGGCTACCATTGCGCTGCGGGAGACGGTACGTGGTGGTGAGGACAGTGCCTCCAACCTTGGAGCACCGTTGTGGATGCTGTGGATGACATTATGCAGGGTGCACCCCGGAACGCCCCAGAATAGGGTGCGCCCTTCCCTGTTCCAGCTGTTCGGCCCGCCGACGAGGCCGGTGGTGCTGCGCATCTCCATGTCGTACTTCGCCTGGAAGTAGGTGCCCCACCAGGCGTCATTGTTTTTGGCCGCCCAGGTCGGATCGGCCCGGTCCTCGGCGTCGAGTTCAGCCCGCTGGGCCCTGATGGCGTCCTTCCAGCGCTTCGTGCCCGGCGGCGGGACGCCTATGCCGTTCACGGCCATCTTCCAGCCGCCGTAGCTTGGCAGGCGCATGTCCGGCGGGATGGGATATCCCGCGTGGTACAGCGCCCACGCCTTCTTCACGGTGAGGCTGTCGCGGCCGAAGCCGTTCACCGCGGCGATCTTGCGGGAGGACGACGACATTGCTTGGAACGGCGAGGAGAAGATCTGGGGGCGGCGAGGAGAAGATTTGGGAGCGGCGAGAGATTGGGGTGAACCGCAGGGCCTCTTAATGTACAGCGGCGGCATCGGGTGGTTGCACGCAATAACGTCGGCGCAGATGGCCACGCGGCCATGCACGACGAGACGTGTCCCTGCGTCGACTAGCAAAATTGGGACGCCATTAACGTCGCTTGACCAAAGGTAGACGACGGAGTTTTAGGCTTCCGAGCCGCTGACGCGTCGGTCCCGTCACGCCTCGCCTCGCTTTTCGTTGTGTCCGGTGTGTCCGGAGCGTCCCCTGTGGGGCGGGGACAGACTCGGGGCGCCAGACACCGTATCAGGCCGCGCCAGACAAAAAACGGGTTTGGAAAACGTGGCTGGGAACGTTTTTTTGTCCGGCACGTTCCAAATAGCTTTGGGGAACGGTTTGGGGACGACTGGAGATGCTCTAAGGTCCTATTCTGGATGCGCTGCTATCTTTTTTTTCGAGAGCACGTGGAAAACGTGCCTTATCTTTATAGAAGAAAGAGCAAACCAAATTACAAGAACAACACCAAGGTGCTGTGAACACACGCACGCCACCCTCCCTCCGCCTAAGCCTACTCTCTCGCTATATCTAGCCTCCCTCCTCTCTTGGCCCTCTTCCAAAGGTGGAAATCATCTCTGATCTGGATCACCATTTGGTCCACAGTCTTCTGCTCCCTCTCATTTGCGAACGCCCTCGCATTTCGCTGCTTCCAGATCGTCCAAGCCGCGCTGATGACCATGGAATCAAAGCGCTTCCTGTCGATCCTCCTCACTCGCTTCCGGGCCTCCGTCCACCACCTCTGTAGGTTACCCGTGCCTCCTGGGTTGGCCATTCGTAACCCCGCATTGTGCAGGACTCTGCACCAAACCTGTCTCGCATAAGGGCATAGGACGAGAACATGGTCCACGCTGTCCTCGCCTTGCAGGCACGTGTAGCATGCATCCGGGAGCTCCTGCAACCCGTGCCTCGCTCTCCTATCGGAGGTCCACAAGCGGTATCTCAGGGCCAACCATGCAAAGATCTTGCATTTCATGGGTGAAAAAGAGCCCCAAACTGGTTTGCTCATACTCCAACTAACACTCCCTTGGCAGAGCATCTCATATGTGGACTTTGCCGTGTAAGTTCCAGACTCCGTCCCTTTCCAGCTTATCCGGTCGGGTCTCGAAACATCTCTCTCCACGGTCTGGACCGCCTCCCGCAGAGTTAGGCATTGCCTCCAAAGATCCACCGTCATCTCTCCTGGTATGCCATCTATCCAAACATCCCCCTGTAAAGCCTCCGCCACCAGGCGGGTGTTCTTTCGCCTGGTGGTTACCTTGGCGAAGACTTCCGGTGCCAGCTCCTCCGCTGTGTAACCACCGATCCATCTATCTCTCCAGAAGTAGGTCAGCCGCCCATCCCCAACACTGAAACTCGCCAGACTCTGGAACACTCCTACAACAAGTGGGTCCATCAACCCGGGTAGGCCCTGCCAAGGCCTCTCCGGATCCGTGCATCTAAGCCACATCCATCTCACTCTCAAGGCGAGGCCTTGCAGTCTCAGGTCCTTCACACCTAACCCGCCGAACTTCTTTGGCTTGCATATACTCCTCCACGCCACTAGACACTGGCCACCTTGAACCTCATCCTTACCGGTCCAAAAGAAAGCTCGCATCCACCTATTTATGTCCTCCAACAGCTATATTGGGGCCTCCGCTACGTCCATTTGATGCACTGCTCTGGCCGCAACCACTGAGTTGATTAGGACTAGCCTTCCCTCTCTCCTGATGAGCCCTCTTTGCCACGGAGGCACGCTCTTGATAACCTGGTCTAAGAGCGGCTGCCACTCCGCTTTAGAAAGGGGCCTGAGCGCCAACTGGAGTCCTAGGTACCGGATGGGGAATCTCGCAAGCTCACATCCCAAGATACGTGTGGTCATTTCCTCCTCCTCATATGATCCTCTAATCAGTGTGGCCATCGTGTTCCTAAAATTTACTCTCAGGCCCGATGCCTCTCCAAACATGTTGAGCATATCTCTCACAACCCACAGCTCCCTATTCTCCGGCTTGATGAAGATGACTACATCATCAACGTACACCGAGACTCTCTGTAAAGGTGAGATAGACGCCAAGTTCCCATGATTAATTTCTATCTATGATGTCCTGTGTTACTGTTAGCAAGGTCTGGCGTCACATTGTGAGGCTGAACGTGTGTGTTCGTACATGCCGGTACATATGAACTCTGGTACAGGTTTCAGACGTACAAAAAGTTGATGGACCAAAAGTTTACTCAGCTAAATATATTCAACTCACAAGCAAAGTTCATATGTACCGGATACTGAAGCTTTATCGGATAAGTATCTTGGACTCCCAGCCTTAGTAGGAGCGGAGAGAAGTGACTGTTTCAAGCATTTTGTTGAAAGAATCATTCAGCGCATTAATGGTTGGAAGGAGAAACAACTATCTATCAAAGGGAAAGAAATCCTATTGAAGGCGGTAGCACAAGCAATCCCTGTGTATGCAATGTCAGTTTTTCTTATCCCCAAAGGTGTTTGTAAGAGTATGATGGATGCAATTGCTAAATTTTGGTGGGGCGATGATGCAAATAATAATAGGATGCATTGGTTTGCATGGTGGAAATTATGCTTTTCAAAGAATGAAGGTGGAATGGGATTTCATGATTTTCAATCTTTTAATCATGCTATGTTGGCTAAACAGGTTTGGAGGCTTATTGATGAACCAGACTCCCTCTCTGCACAAGTCCTCCGGGCAAAGTACTATCCGGATGGTGATATTCTAAAAGCTGGCCCGAAATCTGGGTCCTCATTCACGTGGCAGAGTATTGTGGCGGGATTGACAACTTTCAAAAGAGGTTATATTTGGCGTGTGGGCGATGGCGAGAAAATCAACATATGGCGAGATCCATGGATCCCTACAAGTGCTAACAGGAAGGTAACAACAGTCAGGGGATCGACCCTGCTTACAAAAGTCTCGCAACTTATTGATCCGAATACTGGCCAGTGGGACGAGGCTCTTGTCCATGATACTTTTAACTCCCTGGACGCCTGGCGGATCTTGCAAATTCCTTTGAATCAGAATGGCTTTTCGGATTTCATTGCCTGGGCTGTCACTAAGCAAGGTTTCTTCACTGTTAGATCTGCCTATCACTGTCAATGGCGTCACCAATTTGGTGGGACGGCACCACAGATGTCCTTGCCTGGAGTTTCGGCTTTGAATCCTGTATGGCGCACATTATGGAAATTACAAGTGCCGGGTAAAGTTAATTTTTTTGCTTGGAGGACGTTGCATGGAATACTTCCACTAAAGAGTATTCTTGTTAATAGACATATTGGCCAGAGTGGTGAGTGCCCGATTTGCCACCAAGGGCCTGAAGATATTCTACATCTTTTGTTGTGAAACTGCTCGTGATATGTGGCAGAGCTTGGGACTATTGAATATTATTCACGAGGCAATGGTGATCGACCGATCGGGATATGCGGTACTGGAGCATCTGATCAGACTTCCTGATAATACAATGGGTTAACAGTGGTAAAGATGAAGGAAACAATTTTAGTAACCGCGTGGTACCTCTGATGGATTAGGAGGCGTCGTACCCATAATGAAGCTGTCCCTCCTCTATACAAATGTAAACTCTCAATTTTATCTATTACTGCTCATGCAGGGAGAAGGCCGACTGGAACGGGACAGCAAGGATCCCCTAACTGGACCAAACCTGAACCTCGCACAATGAAGCTCAATGTGGACGCGGCATTTAACATTGAAGAAGGTTCAGGAGCCGTTGGAGCTGTTATTCGAGATTTTAATGGCCGGTTTGTAGCAACAAGTATGAGCCTATTACCGCATGTGGCATCGACTGCAATGGCAGAAGCAGCGGCTATGCGAGAGGGACTGGCTCTAGCTGATAGACTTGGTTGCAATACTATCATCGCTGAATCTGATTCAGTGGAAACGATTGAAGCATGCTCGGGTGATCTTCGCTGGTGGAACGAATCTTCAGCAATTTTTGCGGATTGTGTGGATAAAGCTGCTTCTATTGGATATGTTACTTACAAATTCTTCCCACGAGAAGTGAACCAGGTGGCTCACACACTAGCTAGGCATAGTTTTAGCAATAAGATGAATTGTAATTGGGACGATGATCCCCTAGCTTTCTCCTAGATAGCCTCCTAAACGATATAACAAAACTGTGATTCAAGGGCAACAAGTTCCAGACGCACTCTTTTCCTTCCAGGGTACCTAAGGGGGCTGGAAGGTTTTTAATGAGGCGGCTTGCTAGCTTAATATATTATCGTTGTTTCAAAAAAAAAAAAAACTCACAAGCAAAAAATTGACTCAGTTAAGAAATAACAGAGGCAGAAGAATTCCAAAACAAATCGTGCTCACCGTAGCCAGGTGAGAATGAAAAAGAAAACATCAAATAAAGTTCTAAATAAAAAATCCTTGAATTTTGTGTGGAGCCCGTTCAGCTTGTTCTGGGCTGAGTGCGGATCAAAACTGGTGGCCCAGTTAAATGACACAGCTTCGACAGTAGAGAAAGGGATACTCCTTGTGCCACTCGGCGGCCGCATCGTTGATTGATAAAGTTGCTGGCGACGGCCGGCTGCCGGCTGCGCATAGCAGGCGAAGAGTACGAGGGGCCGGCAAACTCGCGGAGGAGAGGGCGGCGGTGTCTCAGCACTGATCGTCACCACCAGTCCACTAGCAGGCCAATCATCGCCACCGGCCACCGGCCACCGGCCACCTTCGGCCGCTAGCAAGCCAGTGAGTGTCCTCTTGTCTTCCTCGGTTCGTTAATCTGAAGAATTCATCACCTGAGGCATGAGGGGATCCTTGCCTTCGAAAAATATCTGAATAAATTCGTTTTTTATTTTCAAATTGGTGGTGAAGTTTTCTGTTGAACTTACTTAACAATTTGTTCAGTGAGCAAGAAAGATAAGAAGACCGGGCCGGAGACGCATTCGAGTACCACGATGTTGGGTTCTTCTGTTCAGTTCAGAATAGACTACGAGCAAACCAAGCAGCTTCCCATCGGCAAGGCCATCCTCTCCGACGTCTTCTCCGTCGGGGGACACAACTGGAGGATTGAGTGCTACCCTCGTGGGGCACATAAGGAACACAAGGGCGAACATCTATCCATATTCCTCAAGCACATGGGCAGAACCACAAGAGTAAAGGCAATTATCGAGGCCTTCTTGATGGACAAGGATGGAGAACCATGTACCAAGGCTACAAGTAGGGCACGTGTTCATGAATTCCCAATCGATGGCGAAAGCAATGATGATGATGTCGATTGGGGATGGAGTCAGTTTGTCAAGGGAACTGCGCTGGAGAATGACTACGTAAGAGAGGGACACATTACATTTGTGTGTGGCATCATGGTCATACATGACAACCCTATTCTGGTGCCGCCTTCGGACCTCCAGATCCATCTCGGTAGCTTGCTAGATCACATGGACGGCATGGACGTGTCATTCACCATTGATGGCGAGACATTCCATGCCCACCGTGCAGTGCTTGCTGCCCGCTCACCGGTCTTCAGAGCAGAGCTCTTTGGCTCCATGGCCGAGGCTAGGATGACATCCATCACACTCCACGAAATCACGCCTGCAACATTCAAAGTTATGCTTCGGTTCATGTACACCGATGCGTTGCCTGAAGAAGACGAGCTTGGGGACTCTTCCACCGAGATACTTCAGGATTTGCTCGTTGCGGCTGATCGATATGCATTAGACAGGCTGAAGCTCATGTGTGCCCAAAAGTTATGGGATAAGGTGTCGGCAGATACAGTTGCAACTACCTTAGCTTGTGCTGAAACGCACAATTGTCAGGAGTTGAAGAGCAAGTGCATTGACTTCTTGGCAGTGGAGGAAAATTTCAAAGAGGCCGATGGTTAGGCATTGCTTGTTCTGAAATTCCCAACAATTACTGCTGAGCTCAGAAGAGGGTTAGGACACGATACAATGAGATTCATCTGCATGTGTTCGTAAGTATGGCTTAGCTCATAAAGAGGGTTAGAACATGATACAATGAAATTCCCAACATGTGATACACCCTACATAGTAGAGTTCCAGTGTTCAAGCATGGCTCTACTGTGGTGTTCGTAAGTGACGCTTGATATCTTTTCCAACCTATGAAAACCCAGATGCAAAGCTAGTGATTTACCCAAGTATTTAATTTCAAATATCTATTGGACATGTCCTCCGGAATCTTTTGAGATATCTACTTTTTTCTGTTCTGATGTATGACTACTTAGCTGTCTGTAATCTTAGCTCCAGAGTACTATTTGAAACCAAGCATGTCAGGAACTCAGATCATCTTAGTTCTTATGCTTTTATGTCAAAATTCTGGAGCATATTGTTTGCATACTTCAGTGTAAACTCTCCTTGTCCGGATGAAACCTTAGGCAATAATTCGTGCATCCCCTGTAATTCACATTGAACACCCAGATGTTTCGCAGGTGCCCGGCCGACCAAACTTTAGTCTGTCAAGGAAGCTAACCGTGGGCGCATATGCATTGCAAATATGAAATACGGAGTACGTCGATGGGAGTTAATTAACTTGGGTAAAAAGTTCAAACTTGTTTTTTTGTTTCAAGCATTTTTCTTCAGTATGAAGATTACATATAACATGGCATTACCATACGGGACATCTTAAAGTTCAATGTCTGGCAGAAACATAACATAGTACAAATAATACGCATGACTTACAGAAGCTCATATATGCCTTCCATAATCATGACTTTGGTTCGAAAGCACAACGTGCTACAACTACGCATAGCTTACTCTAGATCCAGAGTTGCTCCAGAGATCATGCAGATTGATTTGAGTTCTCCTGCTGCTGTCCCTCAAGTTCTTTCTTGCACAAGGTATCGCCGGATGTCTCTGAAACAACAGAGCAAGGCCTTCTCCTAACGAAGTTTATGAAAGGAACTTTAGGTGCCATGAGTTCTGATAGCTTCCCATCAGCAAAGATGCTTATTCCAAGTTTGTATGGCAGATCAGCATTGTTAGTATGGTGTACAAGCAGCACAGTATCCTTGAAGTAGCTGAACCGAGTAGCCATCTCATTATAGTCTCGCTCCTCGTTGAAAGCCTCGCACCAGCGCTCGTACAAGGCCCACAGGGCTTCATCTGACTCCAGGTCCTTGTCTTCTGCCACAAAGATCACCTTACCTGGTGCGGGACCATGGATGCTGGTTGGTGGCGCGGCGGTCGTGGATCCACTGCCGCGGCTCCGTGCGGCGATGGGGGAACGGCCGCGGCGGACGGACAGGCGGCTCCGGGAGGGACTACGCGGATCTGAGGCGGCCGCACCGCCTGGGCATGAGCGAGCGATCACCGCGGCGCAGCGAGATGCCGCCGACGCAGCTGAGCGGGCAGCGCGAGATGCCTCACGGCAGGCCCGCAAGATCCTCGACGCCGCCGACAGCATGATGAAGAAAGAAGTATAGATAACCCCACAACTTTCAGAAAAGGGGCAGAGAACCCCTCAAGTTAAAACTGGTGTATATAACCCCCACAACTTTGTAAAACTGGGCATGATGAAGAAAGAAGTATCACTACAGGAATCCTGCAAGATGCCGACGGCCTACGGCGCTCGGCGTAGCACCAACTTGCCCTCGGTGTACGATACACCGACGGTGCCTCTCGGCGTAGCTCCTCGGGGAAGTTGGGCCTCGGCGTAGCGCCGCCCGTCGGCGTAGACGGAAAGGGCCGACGGTAGGCCCCACCCGTCGGCGTACTGGCCGTCGGCGCAGCTCGCTAACCGGCACCGTCAAGGTGACGGCCGTTACGGCTACGCCGAGGGCCGCACCGTCGGCGTACGTCGACACGTGTCAGGACCTGGGCGACCCTGGCGCACGATACGCCGAGGGGCACACCGTCGGCGTACGTCCACACGTGGCGCGACCTGGGCGTCCCTGGCGCACGATACGCCGAGGGGCACACCGTCGGCGTAGCCCTGTGCCATTTGGTCCATTTTGTACGCGTGGCGCGCCCTGGGCATACTTGGCGATACCCCGAGGGGAATGCCATCGGCGTACCCGCAACAATTTGGCACATGTTTGGACGCGTGGCGGTTCCTGGGCACATCTGGCGATACCCCGAGGGGAATGCCGTCGGCGTAGCCGCAACCATTTGGCACATTTTTTCGTTTTTTTGCTGTTTCGCACGTTTTCCAGATTTGGTAGGATATAAAAGCACATATAATTCACATAAAATTCACATGCATGAAATGCAAATACACATAACATCAAGTGCATACATAGTGTCAATAGTGCTATATGGTGCATACATAGTGTCATAGTGCCATAGTGTGCATACATGGTGCCGTAGTGTGCATAAGATACATGGGACAACTAGAGGAGCTCGTCGCCGCTAAACACCGGCCCGGGCCGATGCCTTCCAGTAGAAGCTGCAGAAGAACCACCGGGAGAAGTACCGTGAGAAGTACCGGGAGTAGCACCGGGAGAAGGACCACCATGATGAACCGGTGTCATCTCCCTCCCACCACCCTGGTTCGCGGAACATCTCGTTCCCTACATACATGTTCTCGAGATGTTAGCAGCTTGCGAGGCAAAGGAAAGTCGTAGTATTCGTTTTGGCGAAGAACTTACCGCTGTTCTCCCATAGTATGTCGCAGCGAAACTTTCCTTCGATGGCATGAGTGGCGCCGGCTCCGGCAAGGGAGGCCACGACCCTAACTCCACTGTCTGTCCAGTTTCCTTGGCCATCATCGACGTCTGCAAGATAGTTTACATGTCAGTCTTTGCAGAAATGAAGCATCAAATTAGGGGAAGTGGGACTTGTCATCATTTGCGAAAAGAAAGGTTGGAACTTACATGTATATATGTTATGTACTCCTGGAACTCCTTCTGCCGCCGGTTATAGGCCACCTGATATTCTTCATAAGCGGCCATGTAGGCCGCCTCGAAGTCAGGCTACAATTTCAGAAATTCATATCTCGTTAGCACTTAGCCATGTATGAATGAAAGTCGGAAAGAGGATGGAAATGAGGGTAACATACGTCGTATGCGGGTCGCCGAGGCTGGCGACGAGGCGGGAGAGGGGGGCTGTCCTTGGTGAGGCCCGCCTTGAGACACATGAAGGACGTGGTGAGGGTATGCTTGACGGCCTTGTTCAGCATGACGAGACGGCCATGCGGCAACCCTCCAGACGACAGGACCAACGACTCCTCGTCGATCTCCGCGCTCATGGGGTCATCCACCTCCGGGTGACGATGCCTCACCATCGCGCAGTAGTTCTCGACGTCATCGGCGTAGGTGCCGAAGTACTCAGGGTGCGAGGGCTGAGGCTGCGAGAGATCGAGCTTCTTAAGCCGCATCTTGTTGTATATCTCGAGGTCGGAAATCTCCTCCTCGGGTCCTAACTCGGCCCTCTGCATCGCGAAAGGAAATGTTGTGAGTACCAACTTTGAACCTGACGGAAAATAAAATGTGTACATACCGTCTTCCCCTTGTAGCGCTCGTAGCTGAGGTTTCCCCCACAGTGTGTGACACCGTCGCCTCGGTTCTCCGCGTTCCGCCTCGCCACGGCTGCAAAGTCCTCGTCCAGCTTGAGCCACCTCGTCCTAACCATCTCCTCCCATGCCTCGGCATGCGGCTCGGCCCAATCGGGGATAACCTGAAAATGCAATACTCAACTCAATCTAATGCAATTGCAACTTAGTAGCAATGTAGAATCTCATTGACATTTTACTCACCGACATGTAGTCCTCCACCGTCATCTCGTACTCGGCCTTAGCATTCTTACCGACAATGTCCGGCTTCTGGACCCTCTCGCCTCTCTGTGCCCAGAAGTGACCCGCGGACGTGATCCTTTGGTTGTACCGCACCTGCGGTGTCAACCTCTCACAAGTCGCCCGCAAAGTCATGTTCGCCGTCTCCTCAACCTCGGGCGCCACACGATAAAAACACTTCAATCATGCAAAAAAACAATTGTGAGAGTCATGAGTTAGCACATTGGGGTCATCAAATATGAACGAAGCTCGAGAAAATATGTCTTACCCAAAACTTTCTCATCACGGCCTCAGTAGCCGTCGGGAAGCCTACGCCAGGGGCACTCTCATAGTCCGTCCAAGTAGTGGCTAGCTTCTTCTCTCCAGCGGGGACAGTGCCGAGGGGATAGTACTTGCCCGGCCAGAACTTCCTAAGCAAAGCCCCAATCATGCTGCTAGGCAGGCGCCCCTTGGCCCCCGGAGGAAATGTCCAATTGCTGCACATGAAAATCAAACATTAGTACATGAAAATCGAAATTGCCGAATTAGTACACTTACTTAGGGCTAGCAGGAATAATAAGGGTCTTCGCCTCATGGGTCTTAGGCTCCTTCCTCTCGTCGGGGACTCTCGCTTCCCCACGAATCTTCAGTGGCTTCGGCCTCCCGTCCTCCTCCGGAGTCTCGAACCCGCGGCTAGAGTCCTCCTCGGCTCTAGACTCCGTCTCCGCCTCCTCTCTAGACGGCCCCTCCAAAAAGAACCCGGAAGCAACGTCGCCTGAAGCCGAGGGTGGTGGCTCAAAGTCCGCTCCTCCCCAGCCACCTCCACCTCCAGCTCCTCCCCAGCCACCTCCACCTCCAGCTCCACCTCCAACTCCACCACCTCGTCCCCGTCCTCGTCCTCGTCCTCCTCCTCCTCCTCCCCCCGCGCCGTCCTCGTAACGCGGATATCGACGCGGTGCCCTCTCACTCCTTCTAACATTGGTCTTGCGCTGTTGCATCTTCTTAAGCAAGCTCGACGAGTCCTCCTTGCCGCCGCTCATATTGTTCAATCACCTGCATTGAGAAAGAGAAAACAATTAAGAAGCATGTTGAAAAATATATAAATAGTAAGCATAAAGACACTAAACAATTAAGAAGCATGTTGAAAAATATATAAATACTAAGCATAAAGATACTAAACAAATAAGAAGCATGTTGAAAAAAATATAAATACTAAGCATAAAGATACTAAACAAATAAGAAGCATGTTGAAAAAAAATAAATACTAAGCATAAAGACACTAAACAAATAAGAAGCATGTTGAAATATAAATACATAAAAGACCCTCACCAGCCGTCATCAATCTCATTGTCAATCTCATTTTGTTTCTCCTTGTCACTATCACTATCACTATCTTTTGAGTACTAAGTTGGAGCTTGATAGACGGGTGGAGGCTCATCATCGCTATCATCTTCCACTTGTAACTTCTCAAGCATATCTATGTCCTTTAGATCCACCACTGACTCACCACGAGGTTCTGCATCGTTCCTGAGGTCCTCTTCAAGAACACATTCTAACTAAAAGTGCCCGAAGTCCTCCACACATGTGTAGAGTGTCTCCACAACATTTGCACAAGGAAACTCTATAAATAAGATTTGTCACAATTTACTCAAATAACTCATGTGTAGTTTGAATATTGTGAACTAGGCAAATATAATTAGGATATATATGATCTTGGACATGATGAAAATATCTAAATGATTTTTGTAGATGGGTTATGATCATATGATTCACTTTGGCAAAATGTAATTATGAGTTTAAGATTCAACCTCAATGTTTACAAAAATGAATTATGATAATGGTTTCGATGGATATTGATGAGTAACACATATTCAAAAGAAAAGATATGATAAAGTAGGATTTATGGATTGTGTCGTATGACACATAGAAAGATATGTGTTCTAAAGTGAATGTGTTCAACTAAACTAAATATGAGGGCTAATGGATGTATACTTTTGATATGTTTCGTTTGCAAAAAGGAATCAAGTTAAAATGATTTATAGAATTTAAGTTTTGCTAAAATTACTCGGACCCTCATATGTAGACTTCAATACTTACACATAATTTGGAAAGTTTTAAAAAGTGGTGATACTAGATATAGAACATCAATAGACTTCCATTTGCAAAAGGAATCATGTGATTTGAATTTGTAGAATACAAGTCATGCCTAAAATATTCATATTGACATATTTAAATTTGAATAATTGAAACTAATTAAAAAGTATGTTTTTACTGCATCATGGTGTTCTTCGCAGTTTTCTATCCAATGGTACATTATATGTAATTTTCCAAGTTACAAAATAATTGTTATGGATTTTACAAGATTAAATATTTTTCAGGATAATGATAATAGTGTTCGAAAAGTTGTCATAAAAAGTTATTCCGATAGGAAAACTTTCTAGACGAAAGTTGTAGAGAATTTAACTACAAACTCAACGCAAGAAACATCACCTAAAACCGAGCTATAGATGATTTGATATGGAATTTTGAAGTTAGACATAACATATGAGCTAGCACATACAGGAACCAATCGATCGGAAACGTATAAGTTGGATTGCTTTCTGATTGGCTGATACTTTGATCTATTTGTAGCTGTTGGATTATAATCTAACCTTAAAGAGTGGAATGTAGCAGCAGCTCACCAGCCAGGAACGTTCAGGTGGCCGGAAAAACACGCACACGAAGAGCCGTGAGATTGGTGTTGATCTTGCAGTGGTTGGGAAGGTCTCTCGAGTTGGCGAAGTGGATGACGAGGTGCGGCGGATAACGGCAGTCGCAGTACTAGGACAAAGACTTGTGGTATGGAACAATCTAATTCAGCGGCTTGGAGATATTTAGTTATCGCCAGAGCCAGATGAATTTCGATGGAATCTCCATGTAGATGGTACTTTTTCTGTAAAATCTTTATACAATGCGATCCTGCTTTCTGATTTACCAGTTGATAATAATAAAAAATTTTAGAAGATGAAGATATCATTAAAAATAAATTTTTTGGATGGCACCTTCGTCGCGCGGTTATACTCACCAAAGACAATCTTGTTAAGCGGAATTGGCACGGAAGTACACGATGTGTCTTTTGTCATCATGATGAAACCATCAAACATTTATTCTTCCAGTGCCAGTTTGCGAGATCTATATGGTCAGTCATCCAAGTAGCATCTACCTTGTATCCGCCGACTAGTGTCGCTAATGTCTTTGGCAATTGGCTTCATGGTATTAACTCAAGGTTTAAAATGCTTTTTAGGATGGGGGCGCTAGCAGTTATCTGGGCGCTCTGGCTATGTAGAAATAACAAGATCTTTAATGACAAAAATTGCTATTTGTTGCAGATCATCTACAGATGCACAGGTATTCTCCGTTCGTGGTTACCTCTTTAGCGTGTGAAGAACCAAGATCTATTTACGGAGGTCTGTACACGGTTGGAGGATACAGCGAGAGATACTTTTTTCCTACATGGGTGGCAGCATAGTCTACGGATAGTAGCTCCACCTACATCTTAGGCGTCATATGATTCATCGTTCCGATATGTATTTCGCCTTTTTTTGTTTTCGTAATTTTGGACTATTGAGACAACAAACGGCTATGTGCATCCTGGTTATGTAGAGGCTGGATGTAATTGCTTCTTAAAGTAATAAAGCATCCTTTATCGAAAAAACGGCAGTCGCAGTGGTGTCCATCCCGTCTTGTTCCTCTTGCTCGGGTGGTAGCTACGGGTGAATGGAGGCGGCGGTACGACAGTCAACTCCGGCGAACTCCGACGACAAATTCGCGGCGTCTACGTGCTCGATCTGCAGATGGGGGAAAATGGTGAGAACGAGATGTAGACCAAGGGTGAGAGGTTGGTTAGGAAAAGAGGGTCTCGCGAGGTCTGAGATAACGGCAACATCAACCTTCGAAGCTCAGTGAGGGCGGCGGCGGCGCGAACTTCGGCGAGAAATTTTGGCGGCCTCACGGTACCAAGATTAGGGTTTCGAAGTGTCAAAAACAGATAAGATTGTGGTTATTTATAGAGAGACTATTCGTAGTAAAAGGGCAACGAAATCCAAACTTAATCGGCCAAGAAATCGGAATATTTACGGAGTCTGTTTCGATTCGTAGGCTTCGAGGATTGAGCTTCAGGTAGGTGATGACCGCGGGTCCCGCACGTTCAGAAAGAAAAGAAAAATCAAAGCAAAACGCGGGCGTGCGATGCTGGTGCTGCTTGCTAGCCTGCCTTGGC
Source organism: Lolium perenne (assembly GCF_019359855.2). Lineage (NCBI taxonomy): Eukaryota > Viridiplantae > Streptophyta > Magnoliopsida > Poales > Poaceae > Lolium > Lolium perenne. The sequence continues at coordinate 91,019,080 of NC_067250.2, read as the reverse complement.
CGGCTTGCGCGGTGCGCCCGTATGTGCAGAACGTGGCTGCTGCTCGTTGATTGAGCTGCCTTGCCAATTTCTTTTTTTTATTCTTTTTCTGATTTAGTTTTAAGTTTCAGTTTTAGGCATTCAAATTGACTCAAGTAAATTATGAAAAATTCGTAAAAAAACAGTACTGTATCTGGACATTATGGAGCACTATTCCAGTCCAAATAAAAATACAGAAATATATTTTTATGCATTTGGCATATTAGCATATTAGGAAAACAAGAAACATACTTTAGATTTTATGAAAACATGTAATTAAAATATCTTCCGAAACTAAAACTTTTGGTAGATTTTATTTCGACATGGATTTTGATATTGAAGTTGAAATGACTCAAGTGACTTTATAAAATTAATTTTAGTCAAAACCAAATTACGAAAATGTCATTATGCATATAACGCTTTATATGACTACTTGTGCATTGATATTCCAAAATAACGTTTCAGCCTTTTTATCTTAAATAAAATCTTATAGCATTTCAAATCCATAAAATAGAAATAGGTTTGCTTTTGGAAATACTTTGAAAACAAATATTTGTGAAAACGCCATTTTGGGAAAGGTTTTTAAATAAAACTCAAAAAAATTAGTTTCTTGTGAAATTTCAAAAAAGATAAACAATTCAATCTACTTATTTAATAATTAAACATTTCAAAATTTTGGGATATTACAGTCGGCACATGACGCAGCCGACGGCAGCTCGAGCCGTCGACATAGCTTGCCATCGGCATAGTAGTCGGTTGGCCTAAGAAACATGTGGCTTCCCTACCATTTGGCACGGCTAAAGGTCTGTGCCGACAGCAATGCCATTGGCACAGTTGCTGCCATTTGTTTTTTTATTCCAGCGAGTAAAATAGCAGTTAATTCAGAGAATAATTAGCAGCAAAAATAGTAATTGAATCAGAAGATCATCATCACAACAAGATCATCATCATCTTATAGAAGGTAGCAAGATCGTCAGCATACACGATAATTTGTTGTCGGCACATGTCCTGGCCGTCGGCCCCTTGTTCCTTTCCCGTAGTGAACTGGCTAAATTAATTTTTGGCAGGTAAAGTATAGCTAATTTATCATCGTAAAACCATGACCCCTCTCTAGATTCATATGCATCTGCAAAGTAAAACATATATACATACATGCAAATCTAGATAAACTAGATGATGCCCCGCGCGTTGCTGCGGAACTCGTGGAGTAAAAAAATTCAAAAAGATGGAAGGAAGGGCACAATGCGTTAATAAAATTAATAGTTCCATATTACTTAACTCTTGCATTGACGTATAGTTCTTGAAATACTCAAGTGGGACAAAAAAGGGAAAATTAATAAGTGAAAAAAGGAGAGACATTTCTTCCCCACATGATTTACGTCCTGCATATATATGTTTTCGAACTCTCTATTTACGTCCTGCGTATTTTTGAAATCCAATGTTTCGTGGAACTGGGTCAAATTCTTTATTTACGTCCAGCAAACTACAAAAATCTCTATTTTTGAAATCCAATGTTTGGATTACATTAATAAGAAGTTCAGCTAGGCGGATGAAGAAATGTTAAATGTGATACAAAAATAACTTGCAGAAAATTGAATCAATGAAAAAGGAAGATTTCAAAAATCAAACAATTTAGAATTATAGTTCAGCAAATTAGGGTACTATATAATGAAAAGAATATATTCAACATTGCACACAAATTGGTGAAATTAACCCGATGCATGCTTTACATGAAGGGGCTTCCTGCCGTCCAGCAAAGCTCTATTCTAGTTCCCCAAATGTGTAACTGAAGATATGTAAAAGTGGAGTCGTACATGACTGTGAATTGGTTGAATCTGCTGCAAACCGGTAGTAGACGTACCTTCCAATGAAGGAGCATGGTGTCAATCCTTGAAGGCAAAAACAGGTAAGGTTCACATGTACAAATCAGAATGGAAACATGAGAAGAATAAAAAAAATCAAAGAAACAAACATTAGCCTTATGATTGCTGCTCTAGATTACAACCGTTCAGTGGCGCATTCCTGCGTGTCTTCAGCAGCCAAATAATCAGTTGATTGTAACAGGAGAAAATGAATGAAACAAAGATACGATCTAAATCCCTTAGCACCCAAGAAAAGGTGATGATATAACTTTCCTTAACGATAGTTGATTTTGTAATTGAACCCTGTACTACTAATATCAGTTCACAGGCACGACGTGCTGAACTCGAGATCGGACATCGTGCAGCCGCGGCCGTCGTCCAAGAACGCCACGTTCTAAGGCTTCCACTCGATTGTGGAGTTGTCCGCGGAAGCTAGCGCTAGCCAGGCCAATGGCAGCCACGATGACGCCGTTCAGGAGGACTGTCCCTCCAGCGACCCATCTTTTTTGTGCTTAGATTAGCGTGTGATGAAAATGTAGGAGTCAGGCCTGAACTTCTCCATGTTGCTACATATGTGTGCTGATTCTTTGAAGGCAAAGGAGTAATTTTGCTACACACGTAGGCTCAGCCCAGTCTGCAAAATATGTAATCGAACACTGTACTCTTACTAATATCAACTCACGGGCGCGGCGTGCGCCGCGCCTAACTTCCTAGTCTACATCTGGAAGACGACCCTTGATTAAAAGGCGATGTCAAACGACTCCCAGTTCCAATCAGGGTCAAACACGCTGGATAACGTCCGGTTTTTTCGGAGACGCGTGGTACGTGGGAGTGGGACGGGCCACGTACGTACTGGAGTTGGAAGACTTTTAGCACGGATGAACGATTTTTCTGCACAGACCAAACATAAGTTACGGTTTTCTTCACGTACGAAGCATAGCTAGGAAGGATGGTCGACCAGGTTATTTTTACGTACACCCCGATCCGGTTTAACTGAAAAGAGACGAACGAAACGCACGAGATCCAGTTTTAGCTAAGGAGAAGGACGAACCGGAGAGGAAGGTTTTTTTAACATATCAAACATTAGTCCGGTTATTTTATGTATCAAACACCCCCTATTATATTTTTTTATTACTAAAGATAACAGAAGATAGCGTTACAACACCATAATATTTCAAAATATAGATGGGCCTAAAAAATTTGAATAAACTGAAAAAAAGCCAACAAAGGTCCATGAGAAAACATAAAGGTAAAGCGCATTAATATGATCATGCGCTGGACTTGGACATGTGTCATCATACATTTGCCATGTAGATATTCAAGTTTACTGGGTCGCTTCAGCTGCATGACTTTTAACCACGTATGGAATTGCTTTAAGTTTCAGGGCATGCTTTTTGCCCACAGCCAACCCAAATTTCTCGGACATGTCAATCGAAGCTCCATCGGGGAGCATCCAATCAAAGTGATATAGCAAGTTGGCTAGTATAACCTCCATGACTGATGAGCTGAACTGGATCCCAGGGCACTGGCGCCGTCCAGCCCCGAAGGGAGTGAAGTCAAAATGTGTTCCATAGTAATCTTTGTTGCTATTCTCAAACCTCTCGGGTTTAAATTCTTCAGGATTTTCCCAATACTTTGGATCTCTTGAAATTGCGAAGACATTAATGCATACGTTGGTGCCTTCAAGCAGGTCATAACCCATAATTTTGGAATCCTCCCTCGTGAGGCGGGGGAGTAGAGGGGCGGGTGGATGCATCCTCAGAGTCTCTTTGATAACCATGCGAATGAAGGGGAGTTCAGCAAGGTCAAAATTGTTAATAACTGATCGACCTTCGCCTAGGACCTTACGGACCTCTAATTGTGCCCTTGACATAGCTTCGGGATGGTTGACTAGCTCCGACATAGTCCACTCCAAAACAGACGATGTGGTATGGGTGGCAGCGCCAAATATGTCCTAGAGATGATGGTAGTGGTATACACCCATAATCAAATACAAGGAAGTAGAAAATATAACGTTTAAAGAGAACAAAAGCATAAATATATTATATGTATTTAACTATTTGTTTTGTTTTTTCTAGGAAGCCAGCATTGAGGGAGTGGGAGAGGAAGTTACAACCAAAAGTCTTATAAGTCACAAAAGCATCTAAATAGGTCATTTTGATTTTATCTTTTTTCCTATTTCATCATATAGAAACATCTAGTCGAAAGCTAGAAGCTAAAGTCAAAAGTACCTAGTTAGATGCTTTTGTGGCTTATAAGCCAAAAATGAAAAATAAAACCAGTAATAAGCCTAACCAAAGAGTCCCAATTGATGAATCTGGCAACTTTGTGTTTCGTGTGGAGCCTAGGATGCAAAATTTTCTGCTATTCCATGCAGAGATTAAAAAATTAAGAGTTAATACATCTATCTAACCTTGAAGTGATCATGGCATCGCGACAAGGATTAACAATTACTCCAAACGTCCCATAATATAAGATGTTGTTACAATTAATGTATTTATATTGATTACAACAGTATCCTATTTACTAATGAGTATTATGGATGCGAGGAAGTAGATCTAATTAACCACCATTTTCGTGAGGAATTCACATTAGTAAATAGAAATAAAAATACTCACCGACAAGACAGCGCCTATAATCTCTGTGGTTAGAGTGAATGCCAGTGAGTCCTCCTCCTGCAACCTGAGCAGTACATCCAGCAGGTCCTCGTCGTCGGTGCTGCGGGCACTGTAGCTGGCAGCTCGCACTGCCTTGCGCTCGTTGACAATGTCGGCCACCATGCCTTCGAGACGGCGACAGCTCCTCCTTACATGGCGCTCGCTGTTGCTGATCCAGCGAAGCAGCCACCAGGACGGGAACAGGTCGAGGAGGGCGAAGCCGCTAATAAGTTCCATGGTTTTGTCCAACTCGTGCAAGTACTCATCCTGCCGTGTGAACTTGCCGCCAAAAACCCCAACTGTGACCAGATGGTTGGTAAGTGAAGCTACCTTGTCGCTAACGTTGATGGTGGCACCATCCCTACTGGATTCAGTGATGAAACGTAGGAGGTTTCCCAACTCCTTAGTCCGGATACCCTCCATGCGCTTCACCTGCTTGGCGCTGAGGAGCTCCACGGTGCAGACTTTGCGGACTTGGCGCCACCGCTCGCCGTAAGGGGCCAAGACGATGCCCTTTCCGCCACGGGTGGCGATTTCCATTGTCGGGCTGCTCGGCCGGCTCCCGAACAAGGGATCGTTTGTCTTGAGCACCAGCTCGGCCGCCTCGGCACTGGAGACAACGACTACGGGCACTTCCCCGAGCTTGATGGACATCACAGGCCCGTGACGGCGAGACAGCTCTCTAATCTTGTGGTGTGGGAGGGTGCTGATGAGGTGGTGGAGACTGCCGATGATCGGGAGAGTCCATGGCCCAGGAGGCTTCAGAGACTTTTTTGGTTTGGTGTTTCCGCCGGAGACGAAGAGCTTCAACAACCAAATGGCTAGTAGCGTTGACAGGACAACGAAACAAAAGGATAATGAAACCTCCATTGCGGGCAGTTTATTCGATTTGCCTTGTGTCGACCACTACCACACTACTAGCTCCTTTTATAGACTTGCTGTGAAGTACTATCTGCTGCATGGAGCGATGGCCTAAGAGCCATAAGCCTGACACACCACACCAAAAGACTATAAAATTATCAAGTAGTGGCCTGCACCATGAGCTGACTAAGTTATGGTAGAGACACGTATAGTCCTGATGGCGATGCATTGAGAGATTAAAATATACAAATAAAATCCGAACTAAAAGATTTTTTAGGTATGGTACCAGATTTTTCAAACGCTGCAGATTCCCGCAAGACCAAATGGCGCAGCGATTCGCAGCCAGCAGAGACCAGCTTCCATCGCGGTGAAGTTTGTACTCGCTGAAAATTTACGCGAGGTGATCGTACTTGGAGTACTTCAGGTTCGCAATAACCTATACTTGATCAGTAGTTTTTAAGACTCAAGAAAGAACTGCCAAGGTATAGAATAGTGGCATCCATATTTATTGAAGATATAAACTAGATATATAGATCTGGGATTGCCAGGATGAGCATTTGACGTGAACCATGTCTTTTTATGTCAAACAGTCTACCGTAATTATTTGAAGACATTTATTCATATATTATCTATAAGGATGAAACATTCCAAAATTTATAAAAGTCTCAGTGATTTACTTATTAATCATCGCACATATAATTTTTCCGATCAATTAACATATAAACAGTCACTAGTGGAAACAGGGCCTTTTGCACCGGTTGGTAATGGCCATATGCACCGGATGGCCAACCGGTGCAAACCATCCAGTGCAAAAGGCCCCCCCCCCCCCCCTTTTTGCACCGGTTCACTTACGAACCGGTGCTAAAGGGGTGACCACGTGGCCGGCTGTGGGGCGCTCGGCGGGGGAGCTTTTGCACCGATTCGTACGAACCGGTGCAAAAGGGTTGTGCCGCGGCAGCGTTTTAGTGCAATTCCCTGCCGCGGCAGGGAATTGCACTAAAACGCTGCCGCGGCAGAGACTCTGCCCCATTCGAAACACGGTATAATATTAATGCAGAAATTCAAATATATATATATAGGAAACCATTATATTACATATATCGATCAAAGTGACACACGTTCATGCATATATATATATATATATATATATATATAACTTTGATATTGGATGTCGGCCACATAGTGTTCTCCGTCTGGAGCTATGACTTGCTCAAGTAAGAATCCCGTCAGTTCTTCTTGAATTGCTCGTACATGCTCAGTTGCTAGAAGACCGTTCCGCAACCGTTCGATCTAATAATTTGAAGAAGGTACGGTGGTCAATATATATATATATGTGTGTATGTGAATGAAACACAAGGTGATATAATAAAGCCATGAATGTTGTTTACTTACATCAAGTTGTTCCAAAATGTCCCTCACATGGTGGGTATTCTGGCGGATGAACTCGCAAACGTAGAACCCGCATAAATTATTCCCGTCCTCTTGCCTCAAGCACTTTACGAGAACAAAGTTCAATCAAAATAATATATATATAATCAAGGATGATAATAATGGTATTGAAACTAGAATCAAAGAGATGCGCGGCCTAGCCAGTAGTACTTACCGGTACATGTTTTATTCGAAGTTCTTTATTCTTTAAACCCGGAGCTTTGTTGGTGAACCGTTTCCAAGCCTTGTGGAGGATATCAGCCATGTCCCCCCACGCCTCAAGGGGTTTACTCTTCGAGTCCATGACTTCTACTATCCCGGTGTCGGGTTCAATGACTAGCAGGATATAGTGAAACCTGCGGACACACACATATATATATATGCATAACTCATCAATTACACTTAACACATGGAGTAAGCGAAAAAGATTTAATGTGTGAAGACAGTAACACTCACGCGAAGTTGTAAGGAAATAGTATTGCCCTTTTGTATGAGTTTTTCCTTAAGACATATACCAAGTTATTCTCCGTGTCCTTGGGAGAGTTGTCGACAGTATACCCATTCACGGTATATGGGTCAACGAACCCAAGATCATAGATTTGCCCCTTGCGGCATTCGCGAATCTTCATTCTGCATAATACAGTGAGAGTATGGTTATATGCATGCAATAATGGACGAGCCGCGGTAGAGACTTAATTACATAAATAATACTTACAGACAGTATGCACTCAGCAGAGATTTGTCGAGGGCGTCTTGGTTGAATAACTGAAATAATTCACAAAATTCGATGTTCATCACGTCAGTTCGCCCGTAGTGCTCATCTCTTATTGCCACCATGATCCAGTTCTGACCGTCCTTACATGCATCCAAGTACCAATTATGTAATCTTCGCAGCTGTGTTGATAGATTAGGCAACTCCGCAGCTCTGATAAGAGGTTTCCCGTACGTGTAATGGTATGCTAATTGGACAGGGTCCGTGAACATGATTTCGATGCGGCTTAAGTACTCAGGAATACTCATACCGGCCGCATCTGCCTCATCTTTGTATAGTTTTACCATCGTTGGATCAAGGCACGCTAGGACATCGGGATACACTTGGAGCGGGGGGCACGAGTTTTTCTGGGCTCCAAGCTGGGGAACTGGTTTCCCTTTTACCTTACTTTTTTCCCACCACTCTCTTGCTAACACATTTGACTTGCGAATAGACCGGTCATAGTTCGATGAAATACTTGGCTCAGGTTGATGAAGGTTCTTCAGCAGTTTCAACTTCTTTTCCAGATATATAGCTGGCTCCGGCTCAAGCTGGGGCTTTTTCAGTTTCAACATTTGTTGCTTGTGCTGTTCAGCTACGATCTTGGCATTTTCCTCAACTGTATAGTCATAAGGTCTCTTGGGAGCAACCTTAGGCACTCTTGGGAGGGGCTCTTGTTTGCGTTTTGGTGATTTGTTACGACTCAGCTGTGTCGTAGCGGTCCGCCTAATTTTTCTCTTAGACTTGGGCGGCGGAGAAGGCTCACGCAGCGGCGGAGATGGCTCACGCGCCGGCGGGGAAGGCTCACGCGGCGGCGGAGATGGCTCACGCGCCGGCGGGGAAGGCTCACGCACTGGAGACGGCTGCATCGGTGGAGAATGCTGGCTCGGTGGAGACCTTGTTGGCGCCTTCCAACCCGGAATCACAATGAATTCCTTTCACCATAGAACTGTAGTGTTCTTCGCTTCTCCCAGCTCTAGCAAATCCCCTTCACCGGCAGGGTGGTCAAGCCTCAGCGGCCCATACCCATCCATAACTTGATCCACCCCGGCAACAACGTATCCAGGTGGAACCGGATTGAAGTGGTATCTTTGATCAGGTACTGGCGGTAAGACATAGCCGATCGCCGCCTTGAGCGTTAAGTAGCCCATCGTTTGGAAATGTAGCTCACAAGGTGTCGACTCTGTGATAAAGTCCACAGGGTAGAGATCAGGAGGCATCTGCGGATCCACAGGGGAGGGAGGAGCCATCTGCGGATCCACATCTGCATCATCACCAGGAAGCTCCGTGGAAGCCACGCTGCTTTTCCGCTGAGATCCCTGGCCGGTAGCATCGAATGCAACTTCTTCTATCTGCGGATTAGGTTGAGGTTGGGTGACTGTGACTGAGCCTGACATTATCATCCTCACTTGCTCCTCTAGCTTAGCAACGCGTTCTTGAACCACATCCTTTTGCCTCTGACGGCTTCTATCGGGATATTTCTTCGTTTCTGCAGGAAACCCAATACACCACGACTTGCCACCTGGTATGGTTCGTGTTCGTCCTGGGTGTTCAGGATTCACAAGGGCGCGTGTGAGCTGGTCCTTCTCTCTTTCGGGACGAAACTTCCCCTCTTCAACTTCCTTTGCAACATTTCTAAAGGCTTCGATGGGAAGTGGGTTTTCCCGATGTCTTTGTGTATATATGCAGAACCCTTGTGCGTCCAACGTGCCCCCATGCGCGTAAAACCAATCCCTTGACCGTTGGTTCCATTTCCGTACCTCTGGCTGGATCCCCTTTCCAATTAGGTCATTCTCCCATTTCTCCCACTTAGGTCTGCCAGCCTTGTAGCCTCCTCGCCCCATGGTATGGAAGTACATCTTATTAGCAGCATTTTTCTTGTTGGCGTCTGACCTTGTCTTTGCCCTCTCCGATGTCTTGTACTTCACAAATGCCTCCCAGTGGTCTTTTATCTTCTCATAGGGGCCGTTGAAATCTGGAGTCTTCTTTTTCTTGACAAAGAAGTTGTCCAATTTCTTCTTATAGTCGTTGAACTGCATTGCCATCTTCTTAAGAGCCCACTTCTTGACTCTTCGTTGTATGCTATTCAGCTCGAGATCCTCAGGGTCTGGCCAGTTGTTCTCACTATCAGAGTCAGCTGGCTCCGAAAATGTGAAATTTACCATGAGTTTCCTAAACATCAGATTTTTGGATCTCGTATAGACGTAAGTAACTCCTTCGTCCGCCTTTGCAGGTTTCTTCCATTCTTGAGTGGTGATCGGGATGGTGTCCCTAATAATAACTCCGCATTGACTTACAAACTTTTTTGCGTGATGCTTGGGAGAAATCGGTTCGCCGTCTATACCGATTTCCGTGATGATGCACCTTTCATGCTCTTCCATCTTTCTGGCCGCGCCTCGTTTAGTTCTGCCAGTAGAGTGTGTTGATTGGGAGGTCTAAAAGAAGAAACAACGTTAATATATGTATATGCACAAATCTGTAGGCTTGGTTAATTAATATATATACACCTCGGCGCCGTGAGCTTCTCCCTCGCAGTCGTCACCTTCTCCCTCACCGGAGCCGTCTCCACGGTGGTCTTGCTCATCTTCCTCATCGGAGCCATCTTCGGGTTCGCTCGTCTCCCTCGCCGGATTGGTTTAGGTAAATAGAGGTGATATCGTCATCATCACGGATAATCTCCTCGACAAGGTATTCTTGTTCTAGGTCTCTTTCCATAGTTTCTGCAAAGACTTACAAGTTATTCTAATGCTATAAACACAACGAAGCTAGTTTCTGCAAAGACTTACAAGTTTCTGCAAAGACTTACAAGTAATTAAGAATAATGCTCAATACATGATCAAAATATTAGAGTTATACATATATATAGGTACTAATTAAGGATAATGCTCAATACATATATAGTTCTTAACTAAGGATCGATAATATAGTGCTGAAAGCAGATAGTGCAGTTACATGCATACATAGATCGGGTTCATGTTTATTTAACCCTAATACATCAATCACTACTACAACCACTCAACCGCGCCGACCGGGTCCTATAACGCGCCGACCGGGTCCTGAGCCGCGCTGGGTGTACCCCCAAAGCCACGGAACAACAACGGGAGCATAGCTAACATGAGATCCCTGCATAACTGACCATCCGGTCCTATACATGGTGTCTAACGCATACATGTAACGGCGAACGTGCTCGTCCTCTGCTGTGGTGCGGGCGGTGGCTGCGCAGGCTGGCGGGGGCGGCGCGGGCGCGCGCGGGCCGGGATCGTGGCGGCGCGGGCGCGGAGGAGAGGCCGGCAGCGCGGGCGCGGAGGAGAGGCCGGCGGCGGCGAAAAATTGGGCAGCACCTCCCCTGTAATTTGGTCCTCGCGCGAATGGAGAAGAAGGGGTGCGTGCGGGGAACAAATAGATGGACCTTTTGCACCGGTTCCTGGCTGGAACCGGTGCAAAAGAGTCTTTTGCACCGGTTCCAGCCACGAACCGGTGCAAAAGGTCCAATTTTTCGCTGTCTTTTTTGCTTCTTCCCGCCTTTTTTCGCTGTTTCCGCCACGACGCTGCGCGGTTTCCGCCACGACGCCGAGCGGTTCCCGCCACGACGCCGCGCGGGATATGTTCCCGCCACGACGCGCAGTGCGGGATATTTTCCCGCCAAGACGTCGCGCGGGATATTTTCCCGCCACGACGCCGCGCGGGATATTTTCCCGCCACGACGCGCCGCGTGGGATATTATCCCGCCACGACGCGCAGCGCGGAGATTTCCCGCCTACACGCCCTTTAAAAATAGTATGCCCCCGTCTCTCCCATTTCACTCATCACCAAACCCTAGCCCATTGCACAATGCCCCCAAATCCGCAACCGCCGCCGGTGGAGGTGGACCCGTAGCTCGCGGAGATAGAGGAGTGGGAGGGGCTGCAGCGGCAGGAGGCGGCAGCAAGAAGGGAAACAGAGGATGAGGTGGACCCGCAGCTTGCAGAGATAGAGGAGTGGGAGTAGGCGGCGCTAGCGGCTACCATAGAAGCATTTGAGAGGCAGAGTCTCCAGGAGCTGCATAAGCGGCCGCGTGTGGCGGATCTGGATAGTGAGGAGATGTATAAGCGTCATCGTGAGGTGGAGCTGCGGCAGGAGGCGGCAGCTAGGAGGGCAGCAGCGGATGCGCGGAAGAACTAGTAGAAGTTGTTATTTTAGTTTAAATTTAGTTAATGTTAAATTTCAATAAAGTTGTTGTCGTTGTTTTAGTTTAAGTTTAGTTAACGTATCTTGTTAAATTTCAATAAAGTCGTTGTCTTTATTTTATATACCCCTCGTATCACGGTTCCTGGCTTGAACCGGTGCTAAAGATGGTGGATTAGATTATATACCCCTTTTATCCCGGTTCCTGGCTTGAATCGGTGTTGCAGATGGTGGATTAGATTATACACCCCTTTTATCCCGGTTCCTGGCTTGAACCGGTGCTAAAGATGGTGGATTATTTTATATACATTTTATCCCGGTTCCTGGCTGGAACCGGTGCTAAAGATGGGGGGCTAAATCTGGGGGAGGCTTATCTGGTGTTTGCCTTATCTAGTGTGGCCTCATCTGGGGGGGGGGGGATTATCTGGAGGCACATTGCTATATATAGCCCCCTCCGGGGAGAGTAGCGAGAGCAGCCTGAGAGGCAACGACCAAGAAGGAAAGAGCCTCTCCGGCGAAGTTTCTCGAAGATGTCTTAGATGGCTGGCCGTCTTAGACATCTTCGGAAGCTTCGCCCGAGTAACTCTTCCTGCAAGTCCCGCTCGGAAGCTTCTAGTATATACACCCAACGACCAGTAGCTCAGGGTAAAGAGGGCTTCCGGCCGGGAGCTTAATTCTTGAAGGAAAGAGCCTCTCCGGCGAAGCTTCTCGAAGATGTCTTAGATGGCCGGCCGTCTTAGACATCTTCGGAAGCTTTGCCCGAGTAACTCTTCCCGCAAGTCCCGCTCGGAAGCTTCTAGTATATACACCCAACAACCAGTAGCTCAGGGTAAAGAGGGCTTCCGGCCGGGAGCTTAATTCTCGAAGGAAAGAGCCTCTCCGGCGAAGCTTCTCGAAGATGTCTTAGATGGCCGGCCGTCTTAGACATCTTCGGAAGCTTTGCCCGAGTAACTCTTCCCGCAAGTCCCGCTCGGAAGCTGCTAGTATACACCCAACAACCAGTAGCTGAGGATAATTTCCAAACATGTGTATCTAGAAAAATAATAAACTTGGATAATTGCATTTAGTTCAAACGACCAATGTTACTGATACATATCACAACAAACGCTTCACAATATGAACTCAAGGTACAGGATAATAATTAATACATTATGATCGCTTCAACCGTAACCATGGAGTATCTTCAGCATTTAACGCGATGGTTGGATCAATGTTCACTGTGAAGGGCGGAATTTCAGCAAACTTATTATAATCTTCTGACATGTCTGTCTTGTCCTCGACTCCCACGATGGTTCTTTTCCCTGAAAGAACTATGTGACGCTTTGGCTCATCGGATGAGCTCGTTTCCTTATGTTTTCTTTTCTTCGGTCTAGAGGACATGTCCTTCACATAGAAAACCTGAGCCACATCATTGGCTAGGACGAATGGTTCGTCTCTGTAACCAAGATTGTTGAGATCCACTGTTGTCATTCCGTACAGCTGGTCTACCTTTACTCCTTTTCCATCCAGCTTGAACCATTTGCACCGAAATAAAGGGACCTTAAAAGAAGGTCCATAGTCAAGTTCCCATATCTCCTCTATGTAACCATAATATGTGTCCTTTTTCCCACTGCTAGTGTTTGTTGCATCAATGCGGAAACCACTGTTTTGGTTGGTGCTCTTTTTATCTTGGGCGAACGTGTAGAAGGTATTTCCATTTATCTCGTACCCCTGGAAAGTCACTATAGTCGAAGATGGTGACCCGGCCAACATGTACAACTGATCTACAATATCGTTGTTATTAATGAGATGTTCTCGGAGCCAACCGCCGAATGTATGCATATGTTTATGCGTAATCCAGTCTTCAGATTGCCCCGGATGTTCGGAGCGTGCAATATTCTTGTGATCAGTGATATACGGGGCCACCAAGGTGGAACTTTGTAGAACTGTGTAGTGTGCTTGAGTGAAAGAAATGCCGTCCCTACATATCATTGATTTCCTTCCTAGCATGCCTTTTCCACTTAGTCGCCCCTCATGTCGCGATTCAGGAACACCAATCGACTTAAGGTCAGGAATAAAGTCAACACAGAACTCGATGACCTCCTCTGTTCCGTAGCCCTTGGAGATGCTTCCTTCTGGCCTAGCACGGTTATGAACATATTTCTTTAAGACCCCCATGAACCTCTCGAAGGGGAACATATTGTGTAGAAAGACAGGACCGAGGATGGCAATCTCTTCGACAAGGTGAACCAGGAGATGTGTCATAATATTGAAGAAAGATGGTGGAAACACCAACTCAAAGCTAACAAGACATTGCACCACATCCTTCTGTAACCTTGGAAGACTAGCTGGATCGATTACCTTCTGAGGTATCGCATTAAGGAATGCACATAGCTTCACAATGGGTATTCGAACATTTTCCGGCAGAAGCCCCCTCAGTGCAACCGGAAGCAACTGCGTCATAATAATGTGGCAGTCATGCGACTTCAGGTTTTGGAATTTTTTCTCCGCCATATTTATAATTCCCTTTATATTTGATGAGAATCCAGACGGCACCTTGATACTGTAAAGGACTTCAAAAAAGATATCCTTCTCTGCTTTGGTAAGAGGACTTAAGCGACTCCCTGTATCCTTGTAATTCTGTTCTTGCTTGTCTTTTGGGACTTTCATACGATACTGGTCCTCCCGTGCTTCTGGTGTATCTTTTGTCTTCCCATACACGCCTAAGAAGCCTAGCAGGTTCACGCAAAGATTCTTCGTCACGTGCGTCACGTCGATTGAAGAGCGGACCTCTAGGACTTTCCAATAGGGTAGATCCCAAAATATAGATTTCTTCTTCCACATGGGTGCGTGTCCGGTAACGACGTCATTCGGAACAGATTGACCGCCAGGACCCTTTCCAAAGATTACTTTTATGTCCTTGACCATATCAAGTAAAGCATCACCGGTACGGAGTTCAGGCTTTACCCGGCGATCTGCCTCACCTCCGAAATGATTGCCTTTCTTTCTGACGGGGTGCCTCTTTGGAAGAAATCGACGATGCCCCAGGTACACAACCTTCTTACATTTATGCAAATAGGCACCTTCGGTCTCATCTAAACAGTGCGTGCATGCATTGTATCCCTTGTTTGTCTGTCCTGAAAGGTTACTAAGAGCAGGCCAATCATTGATGGTCACGAAAAGCAACGCTCGTAGGTTAAATGACTCCTGTTTGTACTCATCCCATGCATGTACACCTGGTTTGCTCCACAATTGTAAGAGTTCTTCAAATAATGGCTGTAGGTACACATCAATGTCGTTGCCGGGTTGCTTTGGGCCTTGGATGAGCACTGGCATCATAATGAACTTCCGCTTCATGCACAACCAAGGCGGAAGGTTATAGATACATAGAGTTACAGGCCAAGTGCTATGACTGCAGCTCTGCTCCCCAAAAGGATTCATTCCATCTGTACTTAGGCTAAACCTTAAGTTCCTCGCGTCATCTGCAAAATCCGGGAACTCTCTATCGATTGTCCTCCACTGCGACCCATCAGCGGGGTGTCTCAGCATCTCATCTTTCTTACGGTCTTCTTTGTGCCATCGCAACAACCTGGCATGCTCTTTATTTCTGAATAGACGTTTCAACCGTGGTATTATAGGAGCATACCACATAACCTTGGCAGGAACCCTCTTCCTAGGGGGCTCGCCCTCAACATCACCAGGGTCATCTCGCTTGATCTTATACCGAAGTGCAGTGCATACCGGACATTTTTCCAAATTTTCATACTCAGCGCGGTAGAGGATGCAGTCATTAATGCATGCATGTATCTTCAGCACCTCTAATCCTAGAGGGCAGAGAACCTTCTTTGCTTCGTACGTACTGTCAGGCAATTCGTTATTCTTTGGAAACCTCCTCTTCATTATTTTCAGTAACTTCTCAAATGGCTTGTCACATATACCAGCCTCTGCCTTCCATTGCAGCAACTCCAGGGTGACACCGAGCTTTGTGTTGCCATCTTTGGAATTTGGGTATAACTTCTTTTTGTGATCATCTAACATGCCCTTTAACTTTCTCTTCTCGTTTTCTGTTTCTGCATCTCTGTGTGCATCAGCGATTGCCTGACGAAGATCATCATCAACGGGCTCATCTGATGCCTCTTCATCTTGATCACCTCCTCCTGCATCTTCATCTTCATCATGCCCTGTTGCAGTATCACCGTAGTTAGGGTACATATCATCATCCTCTTCTTCTTCTTCGTCGTCTTCCATCATAACCCCTCTTTCTCCATGCTTGGTCCAACAATTATAGCTGGGCATGAAACCTTTCCAAAGCAGGTGGGAGTGAATGACTTGCCATTCAGGGTATTGCTTCAAGTTATGGCAATCAACACATGGACACCACATAAAACCATCCGCCTGTGGGTTTTCCTGAGCCACACAGATAAATTCTTCCAGGCCCGATCTGAACTCGGGTAGACGTCGGTCAACGTACATCCATTGCTGCCGGTTCATCTACATCAAATAATTAATTAAGTTTATCAATAAACTATTACAAAACATCATAATATTTATAAATAGTGGAAATTAGCACCGTACAAATGAAAGGGTAAAGTTGTTGCTTAACCTTGATCGAGGAGGAAAGAAAGAGGAGAAAGCTTAAGTGTCGCTCCGGCACCTCATCTCATTTTTGTTGTGTGTAAAATCAAGCGGCATCACTCTCTCAGACATTTCATCGAGCACCTTATGTGCATGCCAAAGAGAAGCAAGTTAGCACTCAACACACACACCTTCTGTTGGAGATATGCCCAAGAGGCAATAATAAAATGGTTATTATAATATATCTTTGTGTTTATGATAATGTTTACATACCATGCTATAATTGTATTAACCGAAACATTGATACATGTGTGTTATGTGAACAACAAAGATTCCCTAGTAAGCCTCTTGTATAACTAGCTTGTTGATTAATAGATGATCATGGTTTCGTGATCATGAACATTGGATGTTATCAATAACAAGGTTATGTCATTATATGAATGATGTAATGGACACACCCAATTAAGCGTAGCATAAGATCACGCCATTAAGTTATTTGCTATAAGCTTTTGATACATAGTTACCTAGTCCTTTCGACCATGAGATCATGTAAATCACTTATACCGGAAAGGTACTTTGATTACATCAAACGCCACTGCGTAAATGGGTGGTTATAAAGGTGGGATTAAGTATCCGGAAAGTATGAGTTGAGGCATATGGATCAACAGTGGGATTTGTCCATCCCGATGACGGATAGATATACTCTGGGCCCTCTCGGTGGAATGTCGTCTAATGTCTTGCAAGCATATGAATAAGTTCATAAGAGACCACATACCACGGTATGAGTAAAGAGTACTTGTCAGGAGACGAGGTTGAACAAGGTATAGAGTGATACCGATGATCAAACCTCGGACAAGTAAAATATCGCGAGACAAAGGGAATTGGTATCGTATGTGAATGGTTCATTCAATCACTAAGTCATCGTTGAATATGTGGGAGCCATTATGGATCTCCAGATCCCGCTATTGGTTATTGGTCGGAGAGAAGTCTCAACCATGTCTACATAGTTCGCGAACCGTAGGGTGACACACTTAAGGTTTGATGTCGTTTAAGTAGATATGGAATATGGAATGGAGTTCAAAGTTTTGTTCGGAGTTTTGGATGGGATCCAGGACATCACGAGGAGTTCCGGAATGGTCCGGAGAATAAGATTCATATATAGGAAGTCATATTCCAAGTTTGGAAATGATCCGGTGCATTTATGGCAGGTTCTAGAAGGTTCTAGAAAAGTCCGGAAGAAAGGCACTATGGAAGGTGGAGTCCCGGAGGGACTCCACTAGCATGGCCGGCCAAACCCTAAAGGGGAGGAGTCCCAGGTGGGCTCCACCTTGGTGGCCGGCCAGCCCCACCTCAAGGAAAGGTGGGAGTCCCACCTTGAGTAGGACTCCCCCCTTGAGTAGGTTTCCCACCTTTGGGAAGTTTTGGTGTTGGGGTCTTATTCGAAGACTTGGACTACAACTCTTGGGGCTTCCACCTATATAATGAGGGACAAGGGAAGGGTGGCCGGCCACTCTTGCCTCCAACCTTGGCTGCCCCCTTCATGGCCGGCGCCCAAGGCACCCCTCTCCCCAAACCCTAGCGCCCCTCCTCCACATACAATTCCCGCATACGCTTAGGCGAAGCCCTGCCGGAGTTCTCCATCGACACCGCCACCACGCCGTCGTGCTGCCGGGATTCCGAGGAGGATCTACTACTTCCGCTGCCCGCTGGAGCAGGGAGAAGGACGTCGTCATCAACACCAAACGTGTGACCGAGTACGGAGGTGCTGCCCGATTGTGGCACCGTCAAGATCTTCTACGCGCATTTGAAAGCGGCAAGTGATCGTCTACCGCAGCAACGAGAGCCTCCTCTTGTAGGCTTTGGAAATCTTCAAGGGTTAGTCTCTTTCATCCCCTCGTTGCTACCGTCTTCTAGATTGCATCTTGGCTTGGATTGCGTTCTCGCGGTAGGAAATTTTTTGTTTTCTATGCAACGAATCCCTACAGTGGTATCAGAGCCGTGTCTATGCATAGATGGTTGCACGAGTAGAACACAATTGTTTTGTGGGCGTTGATGCTTATGTTGTCTTTAGTTCGAGTACTTTGCATCTTTATGGCATGGTGGGATGAAGCGGCTCGGGCTAACTTTACATGACCGCGTTCATGAGACTTGCTCCACGTTCGACATGCAACTTGTATTGCATAAGTGGCTTTGCGGGTGTCTGTCTCTCCCACCATAGTGAAGATTCAATTTACTCTTTGTATTGACAACACTAGTATCACCGTTGTGGTTCATGTTCGTAGGTAGATTAGATCTTACTCGAAAACCCTAAACCACGTAAAATATGCAAACCAAATTAGAGACATCTAACTTGTTTTTGCAGGGTTTGGTGATGTGATATGGCCATAATGTGATGATGAATATGTATGAGATGATCATTATTGTATTGTGGCAACCGGCAGGAGCCTTATGCTTGTCTTTAAATTTCATGTTGAGTAGTATTTCAAAGTAGTTGTAATAGTTGCTACATGAGGTGAACAACCATGAAGACGGCGCCATGGACCTTGACGCTACACCGACGATGATGGAGATCATGCCCGTTGATGATGGAGATCATGTTTGTGCTTTGGAGATGAAGATCGAAGGCGCAAAGACTAAAGGGCCATATCATATCACATATGAATTGCATGTGATGTTAATCCTTTATGCATCTTATTTTGCTTAGATCGCGACGGTAGCATTATAAGATGATCCCTCACATTAATATCAAGATAATAAAGTGTTCTCCCCTCGTATGCACCGTTGCCAAAGTTCGTCGTTTCGAAGCATCTCGTGATGATCGGATGTGATAGACTCAATGTTCATATACAACGGGTGTAAGCCATGTTGCACACGCGGAATACTTGGGTTTGCTTGACGAGCCTAGCATGTACAGACATGGCCTCGGGACAACGGAAACCGAAAGGTTGAACACGAGTCATATGGATGATATGATCAACATGTTGATGTTCACCATTGAAGCTACATCATCTCACGTGATGATCGGTTTTGATGTAGTGGATTTGGATCGTGTACCACTTAACAACTATGAGGGATGTTGTATTAAGTGGGAGTTCATTAGTAATTAGATTAAAACATGAACTAATTATCATAAACATAGTCTAAGTAGTA
The DNA here is from genome assembly GCF_019359855.2 of Lolium perenne. Taxonomy (NCBI): domain Eukaryota; kingdom Viridiplantae; phylum Streptophyta; class Magnoliopsida; order Poales; family Poaceae; genus Lolium; species Lolium perenne. The sequence continues at coordinate 90,999,635 of NC_067250.2, read as the reverse complement.
TTTTGAATTAATTTTGTAGTATTGGCATTCGTTTCCTACCATGCGCTAGTCTTATAATTGAGATAGAAATACTGTTAATATATGATAAGAAACTTTACGAACTAGTACCGTATTGTTAAAGAATCAAGAAATGATTAAGTCCTATTGCAAATTTTTAGTAAACCTCACATTGTTGATTCAAAGAGCTATGGTTTCAATTAGTACCTAAAGTTATCTTGCCTCCGTGAAACTTGAAGTTCAAATCTGTTTGAAAAGTAAGGAGATGAAAATTTAGATTTCAGAAATAATCAAGGTATGAGATATATGAGATATCTAAGACCTTATTACAAGATGATAGAATATATTTTGGTGAGACTACATAATCTCATAAGTTTTATGGGAATGTACGAAGGTTGAAGACGCAAGGCGTCCCAATCCTCCAACTACTGGGGCACTAACGATATTCGCATATCCATGAAGTTATCGTCCTTAGTATGCACCGTTGCTAAGACTCGTCGTTTCGAAGCATCACGTGATGATCGGGTGTTATAGATTCTACGTGTGCATACAACGGGTGCAAGCCAGATTTGCACATGCGAATACTGAGGTTAAACTTTACGAGCCTAGCATGTACAGACATGGTCTCGGAAAGTCATCATGAAATGATGGATAAAATTATGAGTGAAATTGTTCATCATATTACAAAGTTACTAATAGTGAAATCTGAAACACTTGTCATATGATGATCAACTTCAAAGTAAGAACCTCAAGGTTATTGGTATTTGACCAACAAACCTAGAAGTTAGTAAAAGGTGAAGTGTTTTCTGAGAATGAGGAAAGCTAAAAGAGAAACTACAAAAGATATTTTGGCAGAAAGAAAGAAAAGACTAGAAAGTCTAGCTCAGGTGTATATAAATGATATACATGTTATGGTTGTATTCCTAGTTAAGACACACAATGAAATTCTTGGGTATTAGTACCATATTGGTTGGTATGAAGCGTCATACAAAACAACGCAATACAAGAATACAATGGCCTAAGTGACTGATAAGGAATATGGTAATAATGCACGTCTGGAACATAATAAAGTGTTGTTATGTTTATCGTTGGCATTCTACCTAGCCCTTAGAATTTATAATAAAGAACTTAATAATTGTTATTTTGCTCTAGTCAAATGAAAACAATGAGTTGTTCAAATTATGACATTACTCGATGTACGATGGATAAGTTATTATAAATCTTAATGGTGAAACACACATACATAAACACTGACGCTAAAATGATTTGAATTCCACTTATTTGTGGAACCGCCATTTAGGTCATGTTAGAAAGGAATGCATGAAGGAACTCCATGTAAATGGATTTTTGGAGTCATTTGATTTTTTGAATCATTTGGCGCTTGCAAATCTTTTCTAAAAGAGAATGACTAAAATACCGTTCATAGGCCAAGAGTTGAACGGGCAACTAACTTAGTGAAAACATACATGATGATATATGTGGTTCACTGGGCATAGTTGTGTGCGGGAGATTCTTCTACTTCATGAAAACTTCTAACAATGAATTGAGTATATATATGTGGATATATTCGATAAGGAAGAAGTTTGAAACATTTGAATGGACTCAAATAAATTTCACCATGAAGTGGAAATCATCGTAATAAAAAAGTCAAATATCTATGATTGGATCATAGTGGAAATATTTGAATTACTAGTTTTAGCGAACATCTAAGAGAGTTATGAAATTGTTCTACAACTCACATTTCTTGGAGTATCATAGTGATGATGAAGTATCCGAGATATGTATCCAAACCTTGTTGGGTTAATGATGAGATAAAATATTAATGCCATTATAATTTTTGTGGATTATGCTTTAGAGACTACCGCTTTTACACTAAATAGAACATCATCATGATCCGTTGAAATGACACCATACAAGTTATGGCATGGGTATAAACCCTAATAGTCCTTTCTTTAAATTTTGGTCTAAGAGTTTACAACCAAAAACGTATGAATGTCTTTGTTGGTTATCCCAAAGAATTGATTGGGAATTCTTTCCACTATGAAGTAAAAGACAAAAGTGTTTGTTAATGTTACTTGCTTTTTTCCAAGAAATTGTTTTCTAGCGAAGTTTTTGAGTGGGAGGACAATAGAACTTAATAAGGTTTATGAACCTGAGCATAATGATCAGAGTAGCGCAGCATCGGAAATGGTTCCGGAAGCGGTCACGATGATCATGGCTTCCATGACTACAAAAGTGTTTTAGCCATGGAGATCGAAGTACTTATTGAACCTTGTAGGTGTGGTTTACTTTGTGATCAAATAAATGATTTGTGGACAAAGGATTGATTTTGAACAATGATAAACCAACTACAAACAAAGAAGTTATGATGGGCCCTGACTCCGTTAAAATGGCTATACGCCATGAAATCCAAGATAGATGAATACTTTTTGAAAGTAATGGATCTATAAATTTGATGGACTTGGATGAAATATCCTTGAAGAAGCTCGACTTGTCGAAAAGTAGTTTACGACAAAGTTCAAAGAGTTGACTACGATAAGATTAGATCTTCCGTAGCAATACTTATAGTCTATGTGGATTATTCTAGTAATCGCTACATATTTCTTTTATGAGATATGCTAGTAGGATGGCAAAATACATTACTTAACAGAAGTGTGTATTAAAGGTGTATACAAGATACAACCAAGAGTTTTTTGCTAGTCCGTAGAATACTAGATAGGTATACGAACTTCAATTGGATGAAGTGAGTATTGCGGAGTTGGAATCTTCACCGGATGAAATAGTCAAAAGAGTTTTTGATTAGAGACGATGAAGAGACTTGCATTTGCAAGAAATTAAGTGGGAGCGCTAAGACATATTTATAATACTTATGTAGATGACATATAGTTGGTTATAAATGATGTAATTATATACTTGATTAAAAGGTTTCATTGAGAAACTAACTTCAATGAAAGGATATTAACTGAAACAAATTTAGTGTCAAGATCTATGAAGATAGATTGAAACACATAATAAGTTTAAGTCAAAGTACATAAAATAGATATTGAAGCAGTTCAATATAGAAATATTAAGAAAATGTTCTTGTCATGTGAAGGTTTAACAAGACTTAAGTGTATCTGATACTCGATGAGTAAAAACACATGAGTGATTATAGATCACGAATAATATGTACACAATCAGATGTCATGTGCTCTAAAAGTGTTATGAGCATGTACCAGAATGATTCATATGATGATCATTGAAAAACAGTAAGAATATTCTTGAGTACTTAAGAAGAACCAAGGATATATATATATATATAGTTTTGTATGGAGAAATGACAAACAAATCGCTGTAAGGTGTTGCACCGATAGTTGTTTTGTCACATATGAAAATAAAATTTCAATCTCAAATTAGACTAAGTGTTGTTTTAAAAGGTAGCACAATGAGCTAGAAGTTGTCTATGCTAGATTTACAAGAGTTCTAAATATTGTGACGGATTCTACAAAAGAAGGCAGAGTATGTCATTGTTTTGACAATGACAAAGGATGTTAAGTCAAAAGGTTCTTTGAGAACTTGGTGTAGTTCCGACAGAGTCAGAACTTTGAAGCTATATTGTGTATGACAATATTAGTGACATATTTCAGACCGCGGAATTAAGGTTCCACCAGAAGACCAAACATATTTAATGCCGACTCATTTGGAAATGAGTGATGCGTTGAGACGCAAATGAATTACAAAATACATACGTTTCTGAGCATGTCAGATCCGTTGACTAAAACCTCTCCCGTGAGCAAAACATGATAAAGTACCAGAAGGCCAAGGTGTTATATCTTTACAAATATAAACTAGATTATTGACTCTAGTGCAAGTGGGAGACTGTTGGAGATATGCCCAAGAGGCAATAATAAAATGGTTATTATAATATATCTTTGTGTTTATGATAATGTTTACATACCATGCTATAATTGTATTAACCGAAACATTGATACATGTGTGTTATGTGAACAACAAAGATTCCCTAGTAAGCCTCTTGTATAACTACCTTGTTGATTAATAGATGATCATGGTTTCGTGATCATGAACATTGGATGTTATTAATAACAAGGTTATGTCATTATATGAATGATGTAATGGACACACCCAATTAAGCGTAGCATAAGATCACGTCATTAAGTTATTTGCTATAAGCTTTCGATACATAGTTACCTAGTCCTTTCGACCATGAGATCATGTAAATCACTTATACCGGAAGGGTACTTTGATTACATCAAACGCCACTGCGTAAATGGGTGGTTATAAAGGTGGGATTAAGTATCCGGAAAGTATGAGTTGAGGCATATGGATCAACAGTGGGATTTGTCCATCCCGATGACGGATAGATATACTCTGGGCCCTCTCGGTGGAATGTCGTCTAATGTCTTGCAAGCATATGAATAAGTTCATAAGAGACCACATACCACGGTACGAGTAAAGAGTACTTGTCAGGAGACGAGGTTGAACAAGGTATAGAGTGATACCGATGATCAAACCTCGGACAAGTAAAATATCGCGAGACAAAGGGAATTGGTATCGTATGTGAATGGTTCATTCGATCACTAAGTCATCGTTGAATATGTGGGAGCCATTATGGATCTCCAGATCCCGCTATTGGTTATTGGTCGGAGAGAAGTCTCAACCATGTCTACATAGTTCGCGAACCGTAGGGTGACACACTTAAGGTTTGATGTCGTTTAAGTAGATATGGAATATGGAATGGAGTTCAAAGTTTTGTTCGGAGTTTCGGATGGGATCCAGGACATCACGAGGAGTTCCGGAATGGTCCGGAGAATAAGATTCATATATAGGAAGTCATATTCCAAGTTTGGAAATGATCCGGTGCATTTACGGAAGGTTCTAGAAGGTTCTAGAAAAGTCCGGAAGAAAGACACTATGGAAGGTGGAGTCCCGGAGGGACTCCACTAGCATGGCCGGCCAAACCCTAAAGGGGAGGAGTCCCAGGTGGGCTCCACATTGGTGGCCGGCCAGCCCCACCTCAAGGAAAGGTGGGAGTCCCACCTTGAGTAGGACTCCCCCCTTGAGTAGGTTTCCCACCTTTGGAAAGTTTTGGTGTTGGGGTCTTATTCGAAGACTTGGACTACAACTCTTGGGGCTTCCACCTGTATAATGAGGGACAAGGGGAGGGTGGCCGGCCACTCTTGCCTCCAACCTTGGCTGCCCCCTTCATGGCCGGCGCCCAAGGCACCCCTCTCCCCAAACCCTAGCACCCCTCCTCCACATACAATTCCCGCATACGCTTAGGCGAAGCCCTGCCGGAGTTCTCCATCGACACCGCCACCACGCCGTCGTGCTGCCGGGATTCCGAGGAGGATCTACTACTTCCGCTGCCCACTGGAACGGGGAGAAGGACGTCGTCATCAACACCGAACGTGTGACCGAGTACGGAGGTGCTGCCCGATTGTGGCACCGTCAAGATCTTCTACGCGCTTTTGAAAGCGGCAAGTGATCGTCTACCGCAGCAACGAGAGCCTCCTCTTGTAGGCTTTGGAAATCTTCAAGGGTTAGTCTCGTTCATCCCCTCGTTGCTACCGTCTTCTAGATTGCATCTTGGCTTGGATTGCATTCTCACGGTAGGAAATTTTTTGTTTTCTATGCAACGAATCCCTACACCTTCTCCTAGCAAAAATGAAGTGAGTGGGCTGGTTGGCTGGGTAGATGAGCTGAAATAGGGCTGGGGACCTTTAGCACCGGTTCGTGTTACGAACCGGTGCAAATGAGCTATCTTTTGCACCGGTTCGTGTTACGAACCGGTGCTAAAGGTTCCTCGGCTGACACGTGCCTGGCGACGAACCTTTTGCACCGGTTTGTTTTATGAACCGGTGCAAAAGATAGCTCATTTGCACCGGTTCGTAACACAAACCGGTGCAAAAGGTCCCTCGGCCTGCTGCGCCCCACGAACCGGTGCTAATGACCCCTTTTAGCACTGATTCGTGCCAAATCCGGTGCAAAAGCCATCTGGGGCAAAAAACCAAAGCCCTTGTTTCTACTAGTGAGTCTTTCGGAGTCTAAGGGGTATTACAAATATTTTTCAATCAAACCTGCAGTTCACAATTGGTACAACCAAACAACTTCCGGAAAATTCACAATTCTCAACTCCCATCAGTTTTTCCACAGTTCACATTTACACCAGCTTTATCAGAATCTACATTTCAGCCAAACACACCCTAAGCTAGAACATCTGCATCGACCTGACGCAAAATAGACACTTCTGTTTGGGTCGGGCCACAAACACCAAAATCAGCTGAATGGGTCCATCTGTCCGTTTACGTCTGGGGCAACCCAGTGGCTCAAAGTATTTTTTTGGCAACATTAGCATATGGTAAAGGTGATTACCATCCCCTCGAGCCCTGCTGCCCGCGAAAACTGGTTCCCACGCAAGGTCTGCCATCTCCCACGCGCAGCCACTCATTTGACGGGCTTGTCACCGATTTCCCATGCGCGATATGTGTTCCTGCCATACAGACCTATAAATGGGTGGTGACCCAACGACGAGGGCAAAGCCCTAGCTCAAAAACCCTAGAAGCAACCTAGAAGCCATGGTTGAGAACCACCGCACCTAGAGTCGCCTGTTCGAGATGGCGTGCGCCCAATATCCGAATGACCTAGACTCCACTGACAATGCCACGTGAGACGCACGGGTCAGAGGAGACAGTTGCATACGCCCAATAAGACGAGCTGCACGAGCTATATGTGGAGGGTATGGGGAGGAAGGGGAGGTCGGAACGCAGGCGGCCGTCGCCAAGGAGGAGGAACGGGCCTTCGCTGAGTTGGTACTCCATGACCCGGTAGGGTCAGCCCCATCATGGCCAACACGGACGTGCACACGAGGGAGGTCAGGCTCTCCGATGCGGGGCTGCGGCTGCGACAATCACATCAGCCCTTCGCCATGTGGCAAGCGGCGTGACGCTGCCAACACCCATTGATGTCTACGCACGCTTCTATTCCTGTAGATAGTGTTGGGCCTCCAAGAGCAGAGGTTTGTAGAACAGCAGCAAGTTTCCCTTAAGTGAATCACCCAAGGTTTATCGAACTCAGGGAGGTAGAGGTCAAAGATATCCCTCTCAAGCAACCCTGCAATTAAGATACAAGAAGTCTCTTGTGTCCCCAACACACCTAATACACTTGTCAGATGTATAGGTGCACTAGTTCGGCGAAGAGATAGTGAAATACAAGTAATATGGATGATTATAAGTAGTAATTGCAATCTGAAATAAAAATGGCAGCAAGCGAACATGTAGCATAACTTGTTGGAAACGGTGTTTCAATGCTTGGAAACAAGGCCTAGGGATCATACTTTCACTAGTGGACACTCTCAACAATAATCACATAAATAAATAACTTCTGTTCACTTGTGCTACTCTAAATTACTCTCCTATTGGAATCACTAATCATCACGTAGTGGCTACAAAAGCTCCACTCAAAGTTAATCAAGTACTTGACAAACACCACTCATAGGGATATCCTCATCAAATCATAATCCAAGATAATACGGTTGCAATTTAGACCGAGTACTAACATAGCATACACACTGTCAACAATAGCTATGAAAGGGGGAATAGATCACATCAATACTATCATCGTAATAGTTAACTTCATAATCCACAAGAGATTACAATCATAACCTACGTCAAGTACTACATGATGCACACGCTGTCCACTTTACATCATGGAGGAGGAATAGACTACTTTAATAACATCACTAGAGTAGCACATATATTAATAGTGATACAAAGCTCATGATCACATAAAGATCACACCATGGGAGAGAGAGATGAACCACATAGCTACCGGTAGAGCCCTCAGCCTCGGGGGAGAACTACTCCCTCCTCATCATGGGAGACAGCAACGGCAATGAAGATGGCGATGGAGTCGATGGAGATGGCTCCGGGGGCAATTCCCCGTCCCGGCAGGGTGCCGGAACAGAGACTTCTGTCCCCCGAAACGGAGTTTCGCGATGGCGGCGGCGCCCCTGGAGTCTTTCTGGAGTTTCATCGATTGATGTAGGGTTTTCGCGTCGCGAGGGATTATATAGGCGAAAGGGCGGCGCGAGGGGGTGCCTGGGGGGCCCACCCCATACCTGGGCGCGCGCCCCCTCCTTGGCTGCTCCGCCAGGTGGTGTGGGCCCCCCTTGGCCCTTCTCCGTCTCTCCTTCGGTAATCTGGGTCCATCTCGGTAAAATAGGATCGAGGTTTGGCTTTTGTTTCGTCGAATTCCGAGAATATTGCCCGAACAGCCTTTCTGGAACCAAAAAGAACAGAAAACAGGAACTGGCACTGTGGCATCTTGTTAATAGGTTAGTCCCGGAAAATGCATAAAAACAATATAAAGTGTATATAAAACATGTGAGTATTGTCATAAAACTAGCATGGAACATAAGAAATGATAGATACGTTTGAGACGTATCAAGCATCCCCAAGCTTAGTTCCTACTCGTCCTCGAGTAGGTAAACGATAACAAGGATAATTTCTGAAGTGACATGCTCCTATCATAATCTTGATCAATACTATTGTAGAGCATATGAGATGAATGAAGTGATTCAAAGCAATGGTAAAGATAATGACTAAACAACTGAATCATATAGCAAAGACTTTTCATGAATAGTACTTTCAAGACAAGCATTAATAAGTCTTACATAAGAGTTAACTCATAAAGCAATAAATTCTTAATAGAAGGTTTTGAAGCAACACAAAGGAAGATATAAGTTTCAGAAGTTGCTTTCAACTTTCAACATGTATATCTCATGGATAATTGTCAACACAAAGTAATATGATGAATGCAATAAGCAAGCATGTAAGAATCAATGCACACAATTAACACAAGTGTTTGCTTCTAAGATAGAAAGAAGTAGGTAAACTGACTCAACATAAAGTAAAAGAAAGACCCTTCGCAGAGGGAAGTAGGGATTACTCATGTGCTAGAGCTTTTTATTTTGAAAACATGGAAACAATTTTGTCAACAGTAGTAATAATTCATATGTGTTATGCATAAAACATCCTATAAGTTGCAAGCCTCATGCATCGAATACCAATAGTGCTCGCACCTTGTCCTAATTAGCTCGGATTTCCTTGGATTATCATTGCATTACATATGTTTCAACCAAGTGTCACAAAGGGGTACCTCTATGTCACATGTACAAAGGTCGAAGGATATAGATCGTATTTGATTTCTCATTTTTGATAGATCTCAACTTGAGGACATCCATACCGGGACAACATAGAAAACAGATAATGGACTCCTCTTTAATGCTTAAGCATTCAACAACAGATAATATTCTCATAAGAGATTGAGGATTAATGTCCAAACTGAAACTTCCACCATGATACATGGCTTTGGTTGGCGGCCCAATGTTCTTCTCTAACAATATGCATACTCAAACCATTTAACTCATTGCAAATCACCCTTACTTCAGACAAGACGAACATGCATAGCAACTCACATGATATTCAACAAAAGTGTAACAGTTGATGGCGTCCCCAGAAACATGGTTACCGCTCAACAAGCAACTTATAAGAAATAAGATACATAAGACATATTCTTTACCACAATAGTTTTTAAGCTACTTTCCCATGAGCTATATATTGCAAAGACAAGGAATGAAATTTTAAAGGTAGCACGCAAGCAATTTACTTGGAATGGCAGAGAAATACCACATAGTAGGTAGTTATGGTGGACACAAATGGCATAAGTTTTGGCTCAAGGTTTTGGATGCACGAGAAACATTCTCTCTCAGTACAAGGCTTTGGCTAGCAAGGTTGTTTGAAGCAAACACAAGTATGAACCGGTACAACAAAACTTACATAAGAACATAATGCAAGAATTATAAGACTCTACATTGTCTTCCTTGTTTTTCAAACACTTTTACCATAAAATATCTAGACTTTAGAGAGACCAATCATGCAAACCAAATTTCAACAAGCTCTACAGTAATTCTCCACTAATAGGTTCAAACTACATGATGCAAGAGCTTAAACATGATCTATTTGAGAACTCAAAACAATTGCCAAGTATCATATTATTCAAGACCATATACCAATTACCACATGAAGCATTTTCTGTTTCCAACCAAATAGCAATAAATGCAGCAGCTTTTAACTTTTGCCATGAACATTAAAAGTAAAACTAAGAACACAAGTGTTCAAATGAAAAAGCGGAGCGTGTCTCTCTCTCCCAAACAAGATAGATAGGATCCAATTTCTTCAGAGAACTAAGATAACAAAACGAAAAATAAAAGCACACATACGCTCTAAGTAAGGCACATAAGATGTGACCGAATAAAAATATAGTTTCACTAGAGGTGACCTGATAAGTTGTTGATGAAGAAGGGGATGCCTTGGGCATCCCCAAGCTTAGATGCTTGAGTCTTCTTGAAATATGCAGGGATGAACCACGGGGGCATCCCCAAGCTTAGACTTTTCACTCTTCTTGCTCACATTATATCATCCTCCTCTCTTGATCCTTGAAAACTTCCTTCACACCAAACTCAAAACAATCTCATTAGAGGGTTAGTGCATAATCAAAAATTCACATGTTCAGCAAGGAAACAATCATTCTCAACACTTTCGGAAATTACCCAAGGTTACTGAAATTTAATGGAGCAAAGAAATCCACTCAAACACAGTAAAAGAGGCAATGTGAAATAAAAGGCAGAATCTGTCAAAACAGAAAAGTCCGTAAAGACGAATTTTTTCGGGGCACTTAACATGCTCAGATGAAGAAGCTCAAACTGAATGAAAGTTGCGTACATATATGAGGATTACTCATGAATTTTCGGAGATTTTTCCGAGTTTCCTACAGAGAGATCTACTCAAATTTGTGACAGCTAGAAATCTGTTTCTGCGCAGAAATCCAAATCTAGTATCAACCTTCTATCAAAGACTTTACTTGGCACAACAATGCAATAAAATAAAGATAAGGAGAGGTTGCTACAGTAGTAACAACTTCCAAGACACAACAAAACAGTAGCAAAATAAAAACATGGGTTATCTCCCAAGAAGTGCTTTCTTTATAGCCATTAAGATGGGCTCAGTAATTTTAATGATGCACTCGCAAGAAATAAGAGTTGAAGCAAAAGAGAGCATCAAAAGTAAATAAGATACACTTTTAAGTCTAACCCACTTCCTATGAAAAGGAATCTTGTAAATAAACAAGTCATGTAAGCATAATGCAACAAGCATAGAAAGGCAACACAAGCGCAACTTCAAGATTCTCAACATAAAGAGGGGAAACTTAATATTATTAAGATGCATATAACCATGTTTCCCTCTCTCATAATAACTTTCAGTAGCATCATTGATGAAATCCACAATATAACCATCATTAAAACATTCTTATCATGGCTCATATTCATAAAAGTATCATTAATTTTGGCATAAGAAGAACTCTTCTCATTAATAGTAACTGGAGCAGGATCATTATCAAGAATTTGAACATGGTAAACAAGTTGCATACTAAGGGAATGGTTTTTGGCAATCCCATCATAACTATGACAAGTTTCATAAGGATAATTATATTATGTCATAGCATTCTTTATAATAATTGTTAAAGATTGGAGGCATAGTGTCATCATAAGAAATAGAATAGTTATCTTCCACAGTGTGTTCATCTGTAATCATACCATCATTGTTACTAGAAGGAGATGTATCAAACATATAATCGTCAGTAGCAAAAGGATTTTCAAACACCTCATCCCCAGGCTTAGAGCTTTCCATATCACTATGGGAAGAAGCATGGATAGTACTAATACTATGGCAATTATTAACATCATCATTTTCAGAATTAGTTTCCCAGAGATTTTCAATATCAAAAGTAGTGTGCTCTTCCAAATCATGATCACTAATGTAGGTAAAGGGCATAGGAAGATCATTGTACTCAGATTCATTATCATAATAATCATTAGGAGCAACATACTTACGGTTACCTATCGTTATCTCATACACGCGGGGATATGCCGTTACCTCTTTCTTTTTATTCCCCCTATTCTTCTTCTTCTTCATTCCCTTCGTCTTCTTCTTTTCCCCTTTAGGAGGGGGAGGCTTGAAAGGAAGCTTCTCCACATAACCTGGTTTATTGTTAGAAACAATAGAAGAAACTTGGGAGGATACCTCTCTTTCATTAATAAGAACAAAACACATATTAGTCCTGTCATATTTTGGTAAAGTCCCATCCTTTATAACACTTTGTATGTTGGTGTTGGCATGGCAATTATTAACACAATAGAGATAACATCCATGCAACACACTATTCATATCAAGATCACTCATATCTAACAAAGAAATTTTTCTTGATAACTCTTCACACCCCAAAAATAAAGTAAGTTCATCATGCTGATTAGGAGTAATTTCATCATCACAATACAAATTTTCAGCACTCATGAGGTTCGAATTATCATTGGAGGAGCATTGAAAGTTAAAATGACCCACTCTATGACAATGTTCACAAATAAAAGGATAGAGGGCACAAACTTTTTCACCAAGATCATCTAGAGCCCTGGACCACTTTCTAGTTTTTTCATTCCTATGATGGATACAATATTCATCTTCGATTTGATTAATTCCACAAGGTCTATGCATTCCACAAAAATTAACATGCTTATAAGAAATAGTATTTTCAGAAGTTTGGGCATGTTTATTGCAATCATTAACAACAATTTCATTTTCCATGCAAGTGTCTTTAAAAGGTTCATGATACATGTACCAATTTTCTTTAGGAACATTAATATGAGAAGCAAAGGCTCTATAGCAATAGACCATAATTTGAGGATCAAGACCATATCTAGCACTAAGCTCTTGAAAATCAGCAGTTTGAGCGAAAGACTTAATGCAATCATATTCATAGTTTATACCTGATTCTTTACCTTTGTTGTTCTCCCAATCTAAAGTATTCTCCTGAATCTGATCAAGAAGGTCCCATTTAAACTCTTCTTTGTTGCATGTGAATGATCCAGAACAAGTAGTATCCAACAAGGTTTTATCTTGAAAAGAAAGTCTTGCATAGAAATTATAATGATGATATTACCAGGAAGCTCATGAATGGAGCATTTGAGCATTAAAGACTTCTATCTTCCCCATGCTTGGGCAATACTCTCTCCATCATGAGGCCAGAAAGTATATATTCTTCAGCAATTTATACCAATGCGCCGCTTTACCAGACAGCGACATAGAGAATAGTTTCTTCTTAACTTCATCCATAGAAATACCTGCACACTTGAATAACCCGCATAATTCATGTAAAAACAGTAAATGATCTCCAGGATGGACAGTTCCATCCCGTTCATAGCGGTTATCCACAACACGTTCAATAATTTTCATAGGTATTTTATATGGAATACTTTCAACAGGTGGATTTGGAATATCACAAGCATCATTCGAATTACCACATGTTGGAGACAAAGCATTATCAAGGCAAAGTACTTCTTCCAAAGCCGAGGAGCAAAAAGGATTTTTAGATAAATTAGCTTCCCCAAGCTTGGGTTTTTCCATAGCATTAAAAATAATGGTGTCCAAACAATTTATACTAATAACATTACTACCACTATTATGCAGACAAACTTCCATAGGTGCTTTAATTTTCTCTTCAAACACCTCATGTCCTAACTCAAGATAGATACTATAAAGATCTCTAATTTTTTTGTTGTTTTCCATTAAGCCTAACAAGTGAAATAAAAACAAGAAACAAAAAGATATAATTGCAGGATCTAAAGGAAATAGCTTCGAGCACTCACACACCGGCAACAGTGCTAGGAAATAGCTTAGTAGTCGGAGGATGTGAATATCTTTTACCTTACCTCCCCGGCAACGGTGCCAGAAAATAGCTTGATGTCTACACACGCTTCTATTCCTGTAGACAGTGTTGGGCCTCCAAGAGCAGAGGTTTGTAGAATAGCAGCAGGTTTCCCTTAAGTGAATCACCCAAGGTTTATCGAACTTAGGGAGGTAGAGGTCAAAGATATCCCTCTCAAGCAACCCGACAAATAAGATACAAGAAGTCTCTTGTGTCCCCAACACACCTAGTACACTTGTCAGATGTATAGGTGCACTAGTTCGGCGAAGAGATAGTGAAATACATGTAATATGGATGATTATAAGTAGTAATTGCAATCTGAAATAAAAATGGCAGCAAGCGAACATGTAGCAGAACTTGTTGGAAACGATGTTTCAATGCTTAGAAACAAGGCCTAGGGATCATACTTTCACTAGTGGACACTCTCAACAATGATCACATAAATAAATAACTTCTCTTCACTTGTGCTACTCTAAATTACTCTCCTATTGGAATCACTAATCATCACGTAGTGGCTACAAAAGCTCCACTCAAAGTTCATCAAGTACTTGACAAACACCACTCATAGGGATATCCTCATCAAATCATAATCCAAGATAATACGGTTGCAATTTAGACCAAGTACTAACATAGCATACACACTGTCAACGATAGCTATGAAAGGGGGAATAGATCACATCAATACTATCATCGTAATAGTTAACTTCATAATCCACAAGAGATTACAATCATAACCTACGCCAAGTACTACATGATGCACACGATGTCCACTTTACATCATGGAGGAGGAATAGACTACTTTAATAACATCACTAGAGTAGCACATAGATTAATAGTGATACAAAGCTCATGATCACATAAAGATCACACCATGGGAGAGAGAGATGAACCACATAGCTACCGGTAGAGCCCTCAGCCTCGGGGGAGAACTACTCCCTCCTCATCATGGGAGACAGCAACGACAATGAAGATGGCGATGGAGTCGATGGAGATGGCTCCGGGGGCAATTCCCCGTCCCGGCAGGGTGCCGGAACAGAGACTTCTGTCCCCCGAAACGGAGTTTCGCGATGGCGGCGGTGCCCCTGGAGTCTTTCTGGAGTTTCGTCGATTGATGTAGGGTTTTCGCGTCGCGAGGGATTATATAGGCGAAAGGGCGGCGCCAGGGGGTGCCTGGGGGGCCCACCCCATACCTGGGCGCCCCCCCTCCTTGGCCGCGCCGCCAGGTGGTGTGGGGCCCCCTTGGCCCTTCTCCGTCTCTCCTTCGGTGTTCTGGGTCCGTCTCGGTAAAATAGGATCGAGGTTTGGCTTTTGTTTCATCGAATTCCGAGAATATTGCCCGAATAGCCTTTCTGGAACCAAAAACAATAGAAAACAGGAACTGACACTGTGGCATCTTGTTAATAGGTTAGTCCCGGAAAATGCATAAAAACGATATAAAGTGTATATAAAACATGTGAGTATTGTCATAAAACTAGCATGGAACATAAGAAATGATAGATTCGTTTGAGACGTATCACCCATGGACGCCGAGCATGTCGAGCTCGATGCTAACGACTATGACGCATTCGATGACTTCGGCGAAGGTGATGCGATGGGCGTGGTGGCCGAGGCGGTGCTCACATCGTTCAAGAGTGTCCAGCGGGACGCCGACCACCTGAAGGCCAGGGCGTAGGCGACGCAAATCTGCATGGACCATCGAGCAGTCACGCGGGCGGCCGAGCTGTCATCTCCGGTGGCGCATCACCACGCGACGCATGAGGAGGTGGTGGTGGCGAGGCGGCGCTGAAGTATGTAACCGATGCCATACTCCCAGGAAAAGCTCGAACGACCTTCAACAAAAGGGTGCCTGTACCCGAAACCGACACAGGTGGGTAGGTAGAAAATACCTAGGGGCGCGAGACAACTCTCTCTAAGGAACTCGGCAAAATAGCCCCGTAACTTCGGGAGAAGGGGTGCCCCCTCACAAAAGGGGGTCGCAGTGACCAGGCCCGGGCGACTGTTTACCAAAAACACAGGTCTCCGCAAAGTCGTAAGACCATGTATGGGGGCTGACGCCTGCCCAGTGCCGGAAGGTCAAGGAAGTTGGTGAACTGATGACAGGGAAGCCGGCAACCGAGGGCAGCCGTGGGTGGATCGGGAGAGCTGTGAGATGGAGGATGTTACCGCGGCGATGGCTGAGGCGATGGAGGTTGTGCGATGGGACTGATGTCTACGCACGCTTCTATTCCTGTAGACAGTGTTGGGCCTCCAAGATCAGAGGTTTGTAGAACAGCAGCAAGTTTCCCTTAAGTGAATCACCCAAGGTTTATTGAACTCAGGGAGGTAGAGGTCAAAGATATCCCCCTCAAGCAACCCTGCAATTAAGATACAAGAAGTCTCTTGTGTCCCCAACACACCTAATACACTTGTCAGATGTATAGGTGCACTAGTTCGGCGAAGAGATAGTGAAATACAAGTAATATGGATGGTTATAAGTAGTAATTGCAATCTGAAATAAAAATGGCAGCAAGCAAACATGTAGCAAAACTCGTTGGAAACGGTGTTTCAATGCTTAGAAACAAGGCCTAGGGATCATACTTTCACTAGTGGACACTCTCAACAATGATATCATAAATAAATAACTTCTCACTTGTGCTACTTTCTCACACTCTCTTGTTGGATAACAAACACCATTCATTGTGTAGGGCTATAAAAGCACACCTCAAGCCGGAGTAAACAAGCTCCATGATAACCCACAAGTATAGGGGATCGCAACAGTCTTCGAGGGAAGTAAAACCCAAATTTATTGATTCGACACAAGGGGAGGTAAAGAATACTTATAAGCCTTAACAACTGAGTTGTCAATTCAGCTGCACCTGGAAAAGCACTAGTAACAGGGGTGATGTGAAAGTAGCAGTGATATGAGAGCAATAGTAACAGTAACACAGCAGCAGTAATAGTAACACAGTGGCAATGGCACCAGAAAATAGTTGATACTACTTCCAGTGACATGTAGAACGAGTATATGATGATGAAAGATGGACCGGGGTTCCCAGCTATCTACACTAGTGGTAACTCTCCAATAACAAGTGTTGGGTGAACAAATTACAGTTGGGCAATTGATAGGATTGAAATAGCATTAAGACAGAACATCAAGATTATTAATTATGTAGGCATGTTTTCCATATATAGTCGTACGTGCTCGCAATGAGAAACTTGCACAACATCTTTTGTCCTACCAGCCGGTGGCAGCCGGGCCTCTAGGGAATCTACTGGAAATTAAGGTACTCCTTTTAATAGAGCACCGGAGCAAAGCATTAACACTCCGTGAAAACATGTGATCCTCATATCTAAGCCTTCCCCTCCAGTTGTCCCAATTTCTGTCACTTTGGGGCCTTTGGTTCCGGACATAGACATGTGCATATAACTTGTAGATACAATCTAAGCAATTCATATAGAGCTTAAATCTAAGATCATGCCACTCGGGCCCTAGTGACAAGCATTAATCACAACAAGATTGCAGCAACAATAACTTCACAAACTTTATAGATAGACTAATCATAATGTATCATCCATCGGATCCCAACAAACACAACACCGATTACATCAGATGAATCTCAATCATGCAAGGCAGCTCATGAGATCATTGTATTGAAGTACATGGGGGAGAGAATACCAACTAGCTACAGCTAGAACCCGTAGTCCATGGGGGAACTACTCACGGAGCATGATGGAGGCGATGGCGTTGATGGAGATGGCTTCCGGGGGCACTTCCCCGTCCCGGCAGGGTGCCGGAACAGAGACTTCTGTCCCCCGAATTGTAGTTTCGCGATGGTGGCGGCGCCCCTGGAGTCTTTCTGGAGTTTCGTCAATTGGTATCGAGTTTTTAGGTCGAAAGGGCTTATATAGGCGAAGAGACGGAGTCGGAGGGGCCACGGGGCCTCCCCACAGTAGGGCGGCGCCCCCCCTGGGCCACGCCGACCACACGTGTGGGGCCCCCAGGGCTCCCCTCTGGTCCCCCTTTGACTTTCTGGAAGGTTCCGGGAAAAATAAGATGTTGGGTCTTCGTTTCGTCGAATTCCGAGAATATTGCCCGAACAACCTTTCTGGAACCAAAAACAACAGAAAACAGCAACTGGCCCTTCGGCATCTCGTTAATAGGTTAGTTCCGGAAAATGCATAAAAACATTATAAAGTGCAAGCAAAACATGTAAGTATTGTCATAAAACAAGCATGGAACATCAGAAATTATGGATACGTTGGAGACGTATCAGCATCCCCAAGCTTAGTTCCTACTCGTCCTCGAGTAGGTAAATGATAAAAAGAATAATTTATGTAGTGACATGATACTTACATAACCTTGATCATACTATTATAAAACATATGAGATGAATGAAGTGACTCAAGGCAATGATCTATAGTTGCTAACAAATAGATAACATATAGCAAAACTTTTCATGAATAGTACTTTCAAGACAAGCATCAAAAGTCTTGCATAAGAGTTAACTCATAAAGCAATATATTCAAAGTAAAGGCATCGAAGCAACACAGAGGAAGATTTAAGTTTCAGCAGTTGCTTTCAACTTTCAACATGCATATCTCATGGATAATTGTCAACACAAAGTAATATGATGAATGCAAATAAGCAAGTATGTAAGAATCAATGCACAGTTGACACAAGTGTTTGCTTCTAAGATGGAAGGAAGTAGGTAAACTGACTCAACATAAAGTAAAAGAAAGGCCCTTCGCAGAGGGAAGCAGGGATTAAATCATGTGCTAGAGCTTTTTAAGTTTTGAAATCATATAGAGAGCATAAAAGTAAAGTTTTGAGAGGTGTTTGTTGTTGTCAATGAATGGTAGTGGGCACTCTAACCCCCTTACCAGGCAGACTTTCAAAGAGCGGCTCCCATGAAGGACGTTATCTCTACCAGCAAGGTAGATCATCCCTCTTCTCTTTTGTTTACACATGTACTTTAGTTTTATTATGGGTAACACTCCCCCAACCTTTGCTTACACAAGCCATGGCTAACCGAATCCTCGGGTGCCTTCCATCAATCTCATATCATGGAGGAGTGTCTATTTGCAAAATTAAGTTGCTTACTAATGAATCAAAGCAAAACATGTGAAGAGAATTATTAATGAAGTTTGATTAATCGGGGCTGGGAACCCCGTTGCCAGCTCTTTTTGCAAAATTATTGGATAAGCGGATGAAGCCACTAGTCCATTGGTGAAAGATGCCCAAAAAGATTGAAAGATAAAACACCACATACTTCCTCATGAGCTATAAAACATTGACACAAATAAGAGATAATAAAGTTTTGAATTGTTTAAAGGTAGCACATGAAGTATTTACTTGGAATGGCAGAAAATACCATGTAGTAGGTAGGTATGGTGGACACAAATGGCATAGATTTTGGCTCAAGGATTTTGGATGCACGAGAAGCATTTCCTCTCAGTACAAGGTTTTGGCTAGCAAGGTTGTTTGAAGCAAACACAAGTATGAACCAGTACAGCAAAACTTACATAAGAACATATTGCAAGCATTATAATACTCTACACTGTCTTCCTTGTTGCTCAAACACTTTTACCAGAAAATATCTAGACCTTAGAGAGACCAATCATGCAAACCAATTTCAACAAGCTCTACGGTATTTCTCCACTAATAGGTTTAAACTACATGATGCAAGAGATTAATCATGATCTACTTGAGAGCTCAAAACAATTGCCAAGTATCAAATTATCCAATACAATATGAAGCATTTTCTGTTTCCAACCAAATAGCAATAAATGCAACAGCTTCCAACTTTTGTCATTGAACATTAAAAGTAAAACGAAGAACACAAGTGTTCATATGAAAAAGTGGAGCGTGTCTCTCTCCCAAACAAGGATTGCTAGGATCCGAATTTATTCAAACATAAACAAAAATAAAAACAAACAGACGCTCCAAGTAAAGCACATAAGATGTGACCGAATAAAAATATAGTTTTAATAGAAGAACCTGATAAGTTGATGAAGAAGGGGATGCCTTGGGCATCCCCAAGCTTAGACGCTTGAGTCTTCTTTAAATATGCAGGGATGAACCACGGGGGCATCCCCAAACTTAGACTTTTCACTCTTCTTGATCATATATCATCCTCCTCTCTTGACCATTGAAAACTTCCTTCACACCAAACTTCTCATAAACTTCATTAGAGGGTTAGTGCATAATCAAAAATTCACATGTTCAGAGGTGACACAATCATTCTTAACACTTCTGGACATTGCCCAAGGCTACTGAAATTTAATGGAACAAAGAAATCCATCCAACACAGCAAAAGAGGCAATGCGAAATAAAAGGCAGAATCTGTCAAAACAGAACAGTCCGTAAAGACTAATTTTTCTGGGGCACTTAACTTGCTCAAATAAGAAAACTCAAAACTAATGAAAGTTGCGTACATATCTGAGGAACACGCACGTAAATTGGCAGATTTTCTGAGTTACCTACAGAGAATCATACCCAGATTCGTGACAGATAGAAATATATTTCTGCGCAGAAATCCAAATCTAGTATCAACCTTCTATTAGAGACTTCACTTGGCACAATAATGCAATAAAATAAAGATAAGGAGAGGTTGCTACAGTAGTAACAACTTCCAAGACACAACAAAACAGTAGCAAAATAAACACATGGGTTATCTCTCAAGAAGTGCTTTCTTTATAGCCATTAAGATGGGCTCAGCAGTTTTAATGATGCACTCGCAAGAAATAAGAGTTGAAGCAAAGGAGAGCATCAAAAAGCAAGTTCAAAGCACATTTAAGTCTAACCCACTTCCTATCCATAGGAATCTTGTACACAAATAAATTCATGAAGAACAAAGTGACAAGCATAAGAAGATAAAACAAGAGTAACTTCAAAATTTTCAGCATATAGAGAGGTGTTTTAGTACCATGAAAATTTCTACAACCATATTTTCCTCTCTCATGATAATTTTCAGTAGCTTCATGAACAAACTCAACAACATAACTATCACATACAGCATGCTTTTCATGATTTGCAAACACATAATTTTTATCAAGCTCAAATATAATGGGATTAAAACTTTCAAACCCACTTTTATCAATAATATAACAAGATGATTGATCATTCTCAAAAGATATGGGACTCATAGATAAAGTCAAGACTTCTCCAATCCCATTTTCATTAGTAGTACAATTAATAATATCAAGTAACATAGGACCATCATCTAGAGATTTATCATAAACACTTGCTACGCAAAACTCTTTAGTACCATGCATTTCGACATCAGGCACAAACAAAGCATTATCATAAGATTTATCAAAGTAGCATGGATTATCATAGATAACAGTAACATAATTATTCTCACAAGTTTTACTCATAGGGAATATTTCAAGAGAATCCACAGGAACATAACATTCAACCTCTTTCGGTAAGCATGGAGGACAATCAAATAGTGTAAGAGATAAAGAGTTACTCTCATTAGAAGGTTGGCATGGGTAGCTAATCCATTCTTCCTCCTTTTGTTCATCACTCTCCTCTTCTTTTTCATCCAATGAGCTTCCAGGTTCATCAATTTCCTCCTCTTTTTTCATCCAATGAGCTTTCAGGTTCATCAGTTTCTTCTTCCACAGGTTCCTGCAAATTGTGAGTGCATTCTTGTGCATTAATGAGTCTCTCTTTATAATCAATAATATAAGGATTATCGCTGTAACTTTCTATGCAGAAATTAAGGATAGAAGAGACATAATCTTTAAGGTCCTTACAAACAACACAAGTTTCATAATTTTTAACAATGAAGGATTCTATCTCAGAGGCTCCCATAAATAAGACAAATTGTTCTACCTCTTCGAACCCAAGATGAATATAGATATTCCAATTATAGTTCTTAATTAAAACTTCCTCACTAAAGCCACATTGAAATTTAAGATGTTTAGTATCTGTTGAGAGCAACAGTTTATATCATGGCGTTTAAGCAAGATTTTAGCAATTGTATTCAATTTTTCTATCACAGCACTCATTACTTTACCCGTTCTTGATTCTCTATAATTCATATATATTTCAATAAGCTCCAAATAGGTTGTGGGTTCTACCATAACAATAGTTTTTAATTTTTTGGTTTTTCAAATTTTTACGGATTTTTGGGTATATAAGAAAAATAAAACAAGACAAAAAGAAACTAAGCAAAAGTAAACTAAGCAAAATAATACTAGACAGAAATAAACTAAGCGCAAATAAACTAGGAAAAAGTAAACTAAGCAAAACAAAATAAAATAAAACAAAAAAGGAGAGAGAGGTAGAGTGTACTCCCCAGGTGAACTTATGAGTAGAGCTATGCCTCCCCGGCAACGACGCCAAAAAATAGTCTTGATAACCCACAAGTATAGGGGATCGCAACAGTCTTCGAGGGAAGTAAAACCCAAATTTATTGATTCGACACAAGGGGAGGTAAAGAATACTTATAAGCCTTAAAAACTGAGTTGTCAATTCAGCTGCACCTGGAAAAGCACTAGTAACAGGGGTGATGTGAAAGTAGCAGTGATATGAGAGCAATAGTAACAGTAACACAGCAGCAGTAATAGTAACACAGTGGCAATGGCACCAGAAAATAGTTGATACTACTTCCAGTGACATGTAGAACGAGTATATGATGATGAAAGATGGACCGGGGTTCCCAGCTATCTACACTAGTGGTAACTCTCCAATAACAAGTGTTGGGTGAACAAATTACAGTTGGGCAATTGATAGGATTGAAATAGCATTAAGACAGAACATCAAGATTATTAATTATGTAGGCATGTTTTCCATATATAGTCGTACGTGCTCGCAATGAGAAACTTGCACAACATCTTTTGTCCTACCAGCCGGTGGCAGCTGGGCCTCTAGGGAATCTACTGCAAATTAAGGTACTCCTTTTAATAGAGCACCGGAGCAAAGCATTAACACTCCGTGAAAACATGTGATCCTCATATCTAAGCCTTCCCCTCCAGTTGTCCCAATTTCTGTCACTTTGGGGCCTTTGGTTCCGGACATAGACATGTACATACAACTTGTAGATACAATCTAAGCAATTCATATAGAGCTTAAATCTAAGATCATGCCACTCGGGCCCTAGTGACAAGCATTAATCACAACAAGATTGCAGCAACAATAACTTCACAAACTTTATAGATAGACTAATCATAATGTATCATCCATCGGATCCCAACAAACACAACACCGATTACATCAGATGAATCTCAATCATGCAAGGCAGCTCATGAGATCATTGTATTGAAGTACATGGGGGAGAGAATACCAACTAGCTACAGCTAGAACCCGTAGTCCATGGGGGAACTACTCACGGAGCATGATGGAGGCGATGGCGTTGATGGAGATGGCTTCCGGGGGCACTTCCCCGTCCCGGCAGGGTGCCGGAACAGAGACTTCTGTCCCCCGAATTGTAGTTTCGCGATGGTAGCGGCGCCCCTGGAGTCTTTCTGGAGTTTCGTCAATTGGTATCGAGTTTTTAGGTCGAAAGGGCTTATATAGGCGAAGAGACGGAGTCGGAGGGGCCACGGGGCCTCCCCACAGTAGGGCGGCGCCCCCCCTGGGCCACGCCGACCACACGTGTGGGGCCCCCAGGGCTCCCCTCTGGTCCCCCTTTGACTTTCTGGAAGGTTTCGGGAAAAATAAGATGTTGGGTCTTCGTTTCATCGAATTCCGAGAATATTACCCGAACAGCCTTTCTGGAACCAAAAACAACAGAAAACAGCAACTGGCCCTTCGGCATCTCGTTAATAGGTTAGTTCCGGAAAATGCATAAAAACATTATAAAGTGCAAGCAAAACATGTAAGTATTGTCATAAAACAAGCATGGAACATCAGAAATTATGGATACGTTGGAGACGTATCACTCCACAACATCCGGAGTTCATATTAAAGTAAGCTCTAGAGTGCATAATAGACCGTTGCAATTTAGACTGAGTACTAACATAGCATACACACTGTCAACAATAGCTATGAAAGGGGGAATAGATCGCATCAATACTATCATAGTAATAGTTAACTTCATAATCTACAAGAGATTACAATCATAACCTACACCAAGTACTACATGATGCACACACTGTCAACATTACATCATGGAGGAGGAATAAACTATTTTAATAACATCACTAGAGTAGCACATAGATTAATACTGATACAAAGCTCATGATCACATAAAGATCACATGGGAGAGAGAGATGAACCACATAGCTACCGGTAGAGCCCTCAGCCTCGGGGGAGAACTACTCCCTCCTCATCATGGGAGACAACAATGGTGATGAAGAAGGCGGTGGTGTCGATGGAGATGGCTCCGGGGGCAATTCCCCATCCCGGCAGGGTGCCGGAACGGAGACTTCTGTCCCCCGAAACTGGGTTTCGCGATGGCGGCGGCGCCCCTGGAGTCTTTCTAGAGTTTCGTCAATTGGTGTAGGGTTTTCACGTCACGAGAGATTATATAGGCGAAGAGGCGGCTCAAGGGGGTGCCTGGGGGGCCCACACCACACCTGGGCGCGCCCCCCCTCTAAGCCGCGCCGCCCTATGGTCTGGGGGCCCTAGGCCTCCTCTCCGTCTCCCCTTCGGTGTTCTGGTCCATCTCGGTGATATAAGATGTTTGGCTTTTGTTTCGTCGAATTCCAAGAATATTGCCCGAACAGCCTTTCTGGAACCAAAAATAGCAGAAAACAGGAACTGGCACCTCGGCATCTTATTAATAGGTTAGTTCCGGAAAATGCATAAAATCATTATAAAGTGTGAGAAAAACATGTAGGTATTGTCATAAAACTAGCATGGAACATAAGAAATTATAGATACGTTTGAGACGTATCAAGCATCCCCAAGCTTAGTTCCAACTCGCCCTCGAGTAGGTAAACGATAACAAGGATAATTTCTGAAGTGACATGCTACTATCATAATCTTGATCAATACTATTGTAAAGCATATGAGATGAATGAAGTTATTCGAAGCAATGGTAAAGACAATGACTAAACAACTGAATCATATAGCAAAGACTTTTCATGAATAGTACTTTCAAGACAAGCCTCAATAAGTCTTGCATAAGAGTTAACTCATAAAGCAATAAATTCTTAATAGAAGGTTTTGAAGCAGTACAAAGGAAGATATAAGTTTCAGCAGTTGCTTTCAACTTCAACATGTATATCTCATGGATAATTGTCAACACAAAGTAATATGATGAATGCAAATAAGCAAGTATGTAGGAATCAATGCACACAGTTGACACAAGTGTTTGCTTCTAAGGTAGAAAGAAGTAGGTAAACTGACTCAACATAAAGTAAAAGAAAGGCCCTTCGCAAAGGGAAGCATGGATTACTATTTTTGTGCTAGAGCTTTTATTTTGAAAACATAGAAACAATTTTGTCAACGGTAGTAATAATTCATATGTGTTATGCATAAAACATCCTATAAGTTGCAAGCCTCATGCATCGAATACCAATAGTGCTCGCACCTTGTCCTAATTAGCTTGGATTTCCATGGATTCTCATTGCATTACATATGTTTCAACCAAGTGTCACAAAGGGGTACCTCTATGCCGCCTGCACAAAGGTCCAAGGAGATAGATCGCATTTGATTTCTCGTTTTTGATAGATCTCAACTAAGGACATCCATACCGGGACAACATAGAAAACAGATAATGGACTCCTCTTTAATGCATAAGCATTCAACAACAGATAATATTCTCATAAGAGATTGAGGATTAATGTCCAAACTGAAACTTTCACCAAGATACATGGCTTTGGTTAGCGGCCCAATGTTCTTCTCTAACAATATGCATACTCAAACCATTTAATCATGATAAATCACCCTTACTTCAGACAAGACGAACATGCATAGCAACTCACATGATATTCAACAAAGGTGTAATTGTTGATGGCGTCCCCAGAAACATGGTTACCGCTCAACAAGCAACTTATAAGAAATAAGGTACATAAGCTACATATTCTTTACCACAATAGTTTTTAAGGCTATTTCCCATGAGCTATATATTGCAAAGACAAGGAATGAAGTTTTAAAGGTAGCACTCAAGCAATTTACTTTGGAATGGCAGAGAAATACCACATAGTAGGTAGGTATGGTGGACACAAATGGCATAGGTTTTGGCTCAATGATTTGGATGCACGAGAAGTATTCCCTCTCAGTACAAGGCTTTGGCTAGCAAGGTTGTTTGAAGCAAACACAAGTATGAACCGGTACAGCAAAACTTACATAAGAACATATTGCAAGCATTATAAGACTCTACACTGTCTTCCTTGTTGTTCAAACAGTTCACCAGAAAATATCTAGACTTTTAGAGAGACCAATCATGCAAACCAAATTTCAACAAGCTCTACAGTAGTTCTTCACTAATAGGTGCAATCTACATGATGCAAGAGCTTAAACATGATCTATTTAAGCAAAACAGTTGCCAAGTATCAAATTATTCAAGACAATATACCAATTACCACATGAAGCATTTTCTGTTTTCAACCAAATAGCAATGAACGAAGCAGTTTTCAACCTTCGCCATGAACATTAAAAGTAGGGTTTTTTGTTCTCGTGCGCCTGGTTCGTTAGTTGTACTCAGTTTTCCCCTGCCTCTTAACGTTTCCTCAGTTTTCCCCTCCCTCTAGTTTGAAACCCCTCGCAGACGCTCGGACGGGAGGGTTGCCGTCTGGTCAGAGGCCTTCCGTTACCGGTGACGGCTAGGGAGCCGCGGTGGTTTTGACTTGACTGTTGCTTTCGAAATATGTTGACTGTTGACTGGAAGAGCTGAACCAAAGCTTCCCCCCCCGCCCGAGACTGGAGGAGCTGACACGCCGCCCGTCCACCGCCACACCGTCCTGCCCACCTACCTTATGGCGTCGTCCGCCGGCGAGCCGGCCCCGCTCCCACCACCACCCCCGGGAGGCGGAGAGGGCTCCGCCTCCACCAGATCCGGTTCTACCCCTGTCCTCTTTGTATTTCCGTCTGGTGTGCTGCCTAATCCCGTCAGCCGTGGAGAAGATTGGGAATCGGAGGGATCTAACGCATGGATTCCATCTGGGTAAGCATCGTCTGCCTATGTGAATTAACAGTAGGCAGTTTTTGAGCGGCAATCGTTGTTGCTCAACTAACTGCGTTGCTTTTCGAATAGGATGGATCCAGCGCTGGCTTTTCGGCTGGTGGTTAGGCTGGATTCTAGCTTTACGCGTGATTCTAAACGCTATAAGAATGGGTTTAACTTCCCTGCGGTGGTTGCAACAACCATCTCGTTGAGGGATTTCAAAGCTAACATCTACGATAAGTACACCTGGAGCTCTTTCGATGCAGTTCATTTTGAATATTTCAACAGCCCGGAGCGAAGATTTGTTCCACTAATTTCCGAAGACGATCTGGGAATTCTTTTTTCTTTGAATGATTCTTGCCGGTTCGGTAAAATTCGCATCCATGTGGACAGGGGCCAGGCATCATCTGGTGCTAGGGCATCATCAGGTGGTCGGGCATCATGTCTCTCTACTGCTGCTGCCTCTGCTAATAGTCTGCGCCGCGGCGCTCCTTGTAGGTCCAGAGCAGCACCATCTGTCCCCAGTGCTAGTGGTAGCCTGATCGTTCGTACGGTCGATGTGGAGGATGATGCAGACATGGAGGATCAGTCTCCTCAAGATGATGATGCTGAGTTGATGTTTCCTGAATTGGTAGATCGATGCAGTAAGCAGGCAATGGAGGATCAATACATGGAAGATATTGCTTTTGGTGCCAGATTTGATGACACTGATGATGAAGAGAAGAATGAGAACAATGACAGCCTCGTTTTAGCCGATTACGAAGGTGATGACTTGGCAACAATTGTGTGGAACAGGGAGGATCCTCAGCTTGCAGAAGGCACCGTGTTTCAAACGATGATGGACTGTCGTAATGCAATTACTACATGTTGCATTCTCTCTAAGAATAATTATGAGGTTATTAAAAGTGAGCTAGGTAGGTTCACAGTTAAATGGCCATACAAGAGGTGTAGGTGGAGGCTGCATGCATCCACAATGCGCATAAGCAGCTTGGTTCAGGTACTACGCTAACCAGTTGTGTATTTTAGATCACAGTGTAAAATTTGTTATCTATTACTGACATCCCTTATCATTATGTTTCAGATAAAGAAGAATGAGCACGACCATTCTTGTCCACCTCTAGGGGGAGAGCTAGAGCTGAAAACAAAGCTAGCGAAGACTAGGTGGTTGGCAGATATAATCCTAGATTGGCTGAGAGAAACTCCTTCACTTGGTCCAACAACACTCTAGAAAAAGATGGTTGAGAAGTTTAAAATGAAAGTACCTTACATGAGGATGTTCTATGCAA
The DNA here is from genome assembly GCF_019359855.2 of Lolium perenne. Lineage (NCBI taxonomy): Eukaryota > Viridiplantae > Streptophyta > Magnoliopsida > Poales > Poaceae > Lolium > Lolium perenne. The sequence continues at coordinate 90,971,494 of NC_067250.2, read as the reverse complement.
AGGAAATGGCTCTTGACAAGATCAATGGTCCATGGAATGAAAGCTTTCAGTTGCTTTACACTTTCAAAGCTGAAGTGGAGATGGCTAGTCCAGGCAGTGTTGTAGCGATAGACAAGCATACAGTTCCCTACAAATTGAAAAGCGGGAAGGTAATGCACAAGGAATGTTTTAGAAGGGCTTTTGTTTGTTTCAAAGCTTGCTGGAAAGGCTTTTTGGACGATTGCAGGCCTTATTTGGCCGTGGATGCAACAACTCTTCATGGCAGGTTTAAAGGACAGCTAGTTGCTGCTACTGCAGTTGATGGACATAATTGGATGTTCCCTGTTGCTTATGGAGTTTTGGAGGTTGAGTCAGAGGAAAGTTGGACTTGGTTTCTGTAGAATTTGCGCGACCTTATAGGTCATCCACCAGGACTTGTTATCCACACAGACGCTTGCAAAGGTTTGGAGAGTGCGGTAGCAGTATTCCCTGGAGTGGAGCATAGGGAATGTATGCGACACTTGGTACAGAATTTTACAAAGAAATTCAAGGGTAAAGTTTTTACTGACAACCTATGGCCAGCTTCATACACATGCAGCTCTAGGAAGCATCTGTTTCATTTGGATGTGTTGTATAAACAAAAACCTGGGGTGAAGGAGTACTTGGATGAACATCATGGTAGGGTGTGGTCAAGAAGCCAATTCAATGAAATTTGCAAGGTAGACTATGTAACAAGTAACCTTGCGGGGAGTTTCAATTCAAAGGTCAAGTCATTGTAAGGGCTTATGTTGTGGCAAATATTTGATAAGATTAGGCAGATGATCATGATACAGATCGATTTGCGTCAAAGAATTGCATCCACAAAATATGCTGGCCATCTCATGCTCCCATCTTTGATTAAGTCTTTGCATGACAGGGCAAAACAATTGAGGATGAAATGCGTCAGAAAAGGAATGGAGGCTGAGGTAACCTACACTGACAGTAAAAACAGGCAGTGGAGGTATCCAGTGAGTTTGGTTGATAGGACATGCCATTGTAGGGGATGGCAGATCCGTGGGATACCCTGCATACACGCATTGTTTTTCATGAGTGTTATAGGGGGTGAAGATGGTGAAGTTGATCAGTATGTGTCAGAGTATTTCTCTGTTGCCAAATTTAGGGCTGCATATGCTATGAATGTTCCTACCTTGTTGGGAAAAGACCAATGGATGAAAGTCGATCCAGGCTTCAAACTGTACTCTCCAGTATTGACTAGACCGATAGGTAGGCTAAGGAAGAATAGGATCAGAGCTAGTGCAGAGGGTGGTGCACCGATTCGAAAACGTAAGTGCAAACGTTGTGGAATCCCTGGACACATTGGTAGGATTTGTAAAAATGGAGTTGACCCAGCTTTTGGAATGGAAGATCAGGCGGGAGCAGCAAATGCAGAGGAGAATGAAGCAGCAATTCAACTTGAGATTTGATAGCGTGTATACACACGTCCGTTGGGAACCCCAAGAGGAAGGTGTGATGCGTACATCAGCAAGTTTTCCCTCAGTAAGAAACCAAGGTTTATCGAACCAGTAGGAGCCAAGAAGCACGTTGAAGGTTGATGGCGGCGAGATGTAGTGCGGCGCAACACCAGGGATTCCGGCGCCAACGTGGAACCTGCACAACACAACCAAAGTACTTTGCCCCAACGAAACAGTGAGGTTGTCAATCTCACCGGCTTGCTGTAACAAAGGATTATATGTATAGTGTGGATGATGATTGTTTGCAGAAAACACTACAACAAGTATTGCAGTAGATTGTATTCGATGTAAAAGAATGGACCGGGGTCCACAGTTCACTAGAGGTGTCTCTCCCATAAGATAAATAGCATGTTGGGTGAACAAATTACAGTTGGGCAATTGACAAATAGAGAGGGCATGACAATGCACATACATGACATGATGAGTATTGTGAGATTCAATTGGGCATTACGACAAAGTACATAAACCGCGATCCAGCATGCATCTATGCCTAAAAAATCCACTTTCAGGTTATCATCCGAACCCCTTCCGGTATTAAGTTGCAAGCAACAGACAATTGCATTAAGTATGGTGCGTAATGTAATCAATAACTACACCCTCGGACATAGCATCAATGTTTTATCCCTAGTGGCAACAGCACATCCACAACCTTAGAACTTTCTGTCACTGTCCCAGATTTAATGGAGGCATGAACCTACTATCGAGCATAAATACTCCCTCTTGGAGTTACTAGCAAAAACTTGGCCACAGCCTCTACTAACAACGGAGAGCATGCAAGATCATAAACAACACATAGGTAATAGATTGATAATCAACATAACATAGTATTCTCTATCCATTGGATCCCAACAAACACAACATATAGCATTACAGATAGATGATCTTGATCATGTTAGGCAGCTCACAAGATCCGACAATGAAGCACAATGAGGAGAAGACAACCTTCTAGCTACTGCTATGGACCCATAGTCCAGGGGTGAACTACTCACTCATCAATCCGGAGGTGACCATGGCGGTGTAGAGTCCTCCGGGAGATGAATCCCCTCTCCGGCAGGGTGCCGGAGGCGATCTCCTGAATCCCCCGAGATGGGATTGGCGGCGGCGGCGCCTCAGTAAGGTTTTCCGTATCGTGGCTCTCGGTACTGGGGGTTTCGCGACGGAGGCTTTAAGTAGGCGGAAGGGCAACGCGGGGGGCCACACGAGGGCCCCACACGCCAGGGCCGCGCGGCCTAGGGCTGGGCCGCGCCGCCCTGTTGTGGCGGCGCCTCGTGGCCCCACTTCCTTTCCCCCTCGGTCTTCTGGAAGCTTCGTGCAAAAATAGGACCCTGGGCGTTGATTTCGTCCAATTCCGAGAATATTTCCTTACTAGGATTTCTGAAACCAAAAACAGCAGAAAACAACAACTGGCTCTTCGGCATCTCGTTAATAGGTTAGTGCCGGAAAATGCATAATAATGACATATAATGTGTATAAAACATGTGAGTATCATCATAAAAGTAACATGGAACATAAGAAATTATAGATACGTTTGAGACGTATCAAGCATCCCCAAGCTTAGTTCCTACTCGTCCCGAGTAGGTAAACGATAACAAAGATAATTTCTTAGTGACAATGCTACCAACATAATCTTGATCAATACTATTGTAAGCACATGTAATGAATGCAGCAATTTGAAACAATGGTAAATGACATGTGTAAACAATTGAATCATAAAGCAAAGACTTTTCATGAATAGTACTTAAAGACAAGCATCAATAAGTCTTGCATAAGAGTTAACTCATAAAGCAATAATTCAAAGTAAAGGTATTGAAGCAAAACAAAGGAAGATAAAGTTTCAGCGGTTGCTTTCAACTTGTAACATGTATATCTCATGGATAGTTGTCAATGTAAAGTAATATAACAAGTGCAATATGCAAGTATGTAAGAATCAATGCACAGTTCATACAAGTGTTTGCTTCTTGAGATAGAGAGAAATAGGTGAACTGACTCAACATAAAAGTAAAAGAATGGCCCTTCGCAGAGGGAAGCATTGATTGCTATATTTGTGCTAGAGCTTTGGTTTTGAAAACAAGAAACAATTTTGTCAACGGTAGTAATAAAGCATATGAGTTATGTAAATTATATCCTACAAGTTGCAAGCCTCATGCATAGTATACTAATAGTGCCCGCACCTTGTCCTAATTAGCTTGGATTACCGGGATTATCATCGCAATACACATGTTTTAACCAAGTGTCACAAAGGGGTACCTCTATGCCGCCTGTACAAAGGTCTAAGGAGAAAGCTCGCATTGGATTTCTCGCTTTTGGTTATTCTCAACTTAGACATCCATACCGGGACAACATAGACAACAGATAATGGACTTCTCTTTTATGCATAAGCATGTAGCAACAATTAATGTTCTCATATGAGATTGAGGATATATGTCCAAAACTGAAACTTCCACCATGATTCATGGCTTTAGTTAGCGGCCCAATGTTCTTCTCTAACAATATGCATGCTCTAACCATTAAATGAGTGGTAAATCGCCCTTACTTCAGACAAGACGAACATGCATAGCAACTCACATGATATTCAACAAAGAAATAGTTGATGGCGTCCCCAGGAACATGGTTATCGCACAACAAGCAACTTAATAAGAGATAAAGTGCATAAGTACATATTCAATACCACAATAGTTTTTAGGCTATTTGTCCCATGAGCTATATATTGTAAAGGTAAAGAATGGAAATTTTAAAGGTAGCACTCAAGCAATTTACTTTGGAATGGCGGAGAAATACCATGTGGTAGGTAGGTACGGTGGACACAAATGGCATAGTGGTTGGCTCAAGGATTTTGGATGCATGAGAAGTATTCCCTCTCGATACAAGGTTTAGGCTAGCAAGGTTATTTGAAACAAACACAAGGATGAAGCGGTGCAGCAAAACTCGCATAAAAGACATATTGTAAACATTATAAGACTCTACACCGTCTTCCTTGTTGTTCAAACTCAATACTAGAAATTATCTAGACCTTAGAGAGACCAATTATGCAAACCAAATTTTAGCATGCTCTATGTATTTCTCCATTAATAGGTGCAAAGTATATGATGCAAGAGCTTAAACATGAGCACAACAATTGCCAAGTATCACATTATTCAAGATATTATACCAATTACCACATATATCATTTTCCAATTCCAACCATATAACAATTTAACGAAGAAGAAACTTTCGCCATGAATACTATGAGTAAAGCCTAAGGACATATTTGTCCATATGCAACAGCGGAGCGTGTCTCTCTCCCACACAATGAATGCTAGGATCCAACTTTATTCAAACAAAACAAAAAACAAAAACAAACAGACGCTCCAAGCAAAGTACATAAGATGTGATGGAATAAAAATATAGTTTCAGGGAAGGAACCTGATAATGTTGTCGATGAAGAAGGGGATGCCTTGGGCATCCCCAAGCTTAGACGCTTGAGTCTTCTTGATATATGCAGGGGTGAACCACCGAGGCATCCCCAAGCTTAGAGCTTTCACTCTCCTTGATCATAGTGTATATCATCCTCCTCTCTTGATCCTTGAAAACTTCCTCCACACCAAACTCGAAACAAACTCATTAGAGGGTTAGTGCATAATCAAAATTCACATATTCAGAGGTGACACAATTGTTCTTTATACTTCTGGACATTGCACAAAGCTACTGAAAGTCAATGGAACAAAGAAATCCATCTAACATAGCAAAACAGGCAATGCAAAATAAAAGGCAGAATCTGTCAAAACAGAACAGTTCGTAAAGATGAATTTTTAACAGGCACCAGACTTGCTCAGATGAGAAAACTTAAAACTAATGAAAGTTGCGTACATATCTGAGGATCACTCACGTAAATTGCCATAATTTCTGAGTTACCTACAGAGAATTTTACCCAGATTCGTGACAGCAAAGAAAACTGTTTCTGCGCAGTAATCCAAATCTAGTATCTTACTTCTATTAGAGACTTTACTTGGAACAACAATGCAATAAAACTAAGATAAGGAGAGGTTGCTACAGTAGTAAACAACTTCCAAGACTCAAATATAAAACAAAAGTACTGTAGTAAAATAAACACATGGGTTATCTCCCAAGAAGTGCTTTCTTTATAGCCATTAAGATGGGCTCAGTAATTTTAATGATGCACTCGCAAGAAATAGTATTTGAAGCAAAAGAGAGCATCAAGAGGCAAATTCAAAACACATTTAAGTCTAACATGCTTCCTATGCATAGGAATCTTGTAAATAAACAAGTTCATGAAGAGCAAAGTGACAAGCATAGGAAGATAAAACAAGTGTAGCTTCAAAAATTTCAGCATATAGAGAGGCATTTTAGTAACATGAAAATTTCTACAACCATATTTTCCTCTCTCATAATAACTTTCAGTAGTATCATGAGCAAACTCAACAATATAACTATCACATAAAGCATTATTATCATGAGTCTCATGCATAAAATTATTACTCTCCACATAAGCATAATCAATTTTATTAGTTGTAGTGGGAGCAAATTCAACAAAGTGGCTATCATCATATATAGGAGGCGTATTGTAATCATAAAAGAAAATTTTCTCCTCAATGCTTGGGGGACTAAAAAGATCATGCTCATCAGAGCCAGCTTCCCCAAGCTTAGAATTTTCCATAGCATTAGCAACAATGGTGTTCAAAGCATTCATAGTAATAACATTCCCATTAGCATGCATATAAAGTTCCATGGGTTTTTTAATTCTCTCTTCAAACACATCATGTCCTAATTCAAGATAAAGTTCATAAAGATCTCTCATATTTTTGTTGTTTTCCATTATGCTTAACTAGTGAAATAAAAACATGCATGATATTATGTAAAGTAAAACAAGTAACTAATTTTTTTGTGTTTTTAATATGGCAAACAAGACAGCAAATAAAGTAAAGCTAGCAACTAATTTTTTTGTGTTTTGATTTAGTGCAGCAAACAAAGTAGTAAATAAAATAAAGCAAGACAAAAACAAAGTAAAGAGATTGGATTGTGGAGACTCCCCTTGCAGCGTGTCTTGATCTCCCCGGCAACGGCGCCAGAAAATATGCTGCTGGTGCAGAGTTGACGTGGGAGTTAGAGATCTCTGTGGCGTAACTTTTCTTCAGTTCCCGGGCAACGGCGCCAGAAAATATGCTTGATAGCGTGTATACACACGTCCGTTGGGAACCCCAAGAGGAAGGTGTGATGCGTACAGCAGCAAGTTTTCCCTCAGTAAGAAACCAAGGTTTATCGAACCAGTAGGAGCCAAGAAGCACGTTGAAGGTTGATGGCGGCGAGATGTAGTGCGGCGCAACACCAGGGATTCCGGCGCCAACGTGGAACCTGCACAACACAACCAAAGTACTTTGCCCCAACGAAACAGTGAGGTTGTCAATCTCACCGGCTTGCTGTAACAAAGGATTAGATGTATAGTGTGGATGATGATTGTTTGCAGAAAACACTAGAACAAGTATTGCAGTAGATTGTATTCGATGTAAAAGAATGGACCGGGGTCCACAGTTCACTAGAGGTGTCTCTCCCATAAGATAAATAGCATGTTGGGTGAACAAATTACAGTTGGGCAATTGACAAATAGAGAGGGCATGACAATGCACATACATGACATGATGAGTATTGTGAGATTCAATTGGGCATTACGACAAAGTACATAGACCGCTATCCAGCATGCATCTATGCCTAAAAAATCCACTTTCAGGTTATCATCCGAACCCCTTCCGGTATTAAGTTGCAAGCAACAGACAATTGCATTAAGTATGGTGCGTAATGTAATCAATAACTACACCCTCGGACATAGCATCAATGTTTTATCCCTAGTGGCAACAGCACATCCACAACCTTAGAACTTTCATCACCGTCCTGCATTTAATGGAGGCATGAACCCACTATCGAGCATAAATACTCCCTCTTGGAGTTAATAGCAAAAACTTGGCCAGAGCCTCTACTAACAACAGAGAGCATGCAAGATCATAAACAACACATAGGTAATAGATTGATAATCAACATAACATAGTATTCTCTATCCATCGGATCCCAACAAACACAACATATAGTATTACAGATAGATGATCTTGATCATGTTAGGCAGCTCACAAGATCCGACAATGAAGCACAATGAGGAGAAGACAACCATCTAGCTACTGCTATGGACCCATAGTCCAGGGGTGAACTACTCACTCATCAATCCGGAGGCGACCATGGCGGTGTAGAGTCCTCCGGGAGATGAATCCCCTCTCCGGCAGGGTGCCGGAGGCGATCTCCTGAATCCCCCGAGATGGGATTGGCGGCGGCGGCGCCTCAGTAAGGTTTTCCGTATCGTGGCTCTCGGTACTGGGGGTTTCGCGACGGAGGCTTTAAGTAGGCGGAAGGGCAACGCGGGGGGCCACACGAGGGCCCCACACGCCAGGGCCGCGCGGCCTAGGGCTAGGCCGCGCCGCCCTGTTGTGGCGGCGCCTCGTGGCCCCACTTCCTTTCCCCCTCAGTCTTCTGGAAGCTTCGTGCAAAAATAGGACCCTGGGCGTTGATTTCGTCCAATTCCGAGAATATTTCCTTACTAGGATTTCTGAAACCAAAAACAGCAGAAAACAGCAACTGGCTCTTCGGCATCTCGTTAATAGGTTAGTGCCGGAAAATGCATAATAATAACATATAATGTGTATAAAACATGTGAGTATCATCATAAAAGTAGCATGGAACATAAGAAATTATAGATACGTTTGAGACATATCAAGATTGAAGCAGCAGTTCAACATGAGGAGATTGAAGCAGCAAATGCAGAGGATATTGAAGTAGCAATTGAACATGAGGAGATTGAACCGATGGATCGAGAGCAGAGGGAACAAATGGATGTAGAGCTGCTTGAACCGATTGATCGAGAGCAGAGGGAACAGATGGATGTAGAGCTGCTTCAACCAATGAGTCCAGAGGAGAGGGAACAGTATAATCGAGATTGCTTGGAAAGTGGTATGGCCCAGACTAGTGCTCACTTCGAAGAGCTGATGGCAGAAGAAAAAGCACAAGCTTCGCAGAAGAAGAAGAACAAGAAAGAGGGCAAAAGGAAGGTAGACACCGGTAATATCCCTGGTAGGGTTACCCGGAGTAAGGTGGTGGCCCCAGCGAGTCACACCAGGAGCAAGAGAAAGATTTTATTCTGAACAACTAATTTGAATTTGTATGAACAATTTGTATTGGGGTTCCCTTTGTATTGGGGATGCCTTTGTGTTGAACAATTTGTATTGGGGTTCCCTTTGTATTGGGGATCCCTTTGTGTTGAACAATTTGTATTAGGGTTCCCTTTGTATTGGGGATGCCTTTGTGTTGAACAATTTGAATTTGTATGAACAATTTGTATGCCACATTTAAGCCACATTTATCATTTTCTCTAGGGTTTAGGGTTTTAGGGTTTTAGGGTTTAGGGTTTAATTCAAAATAATTCAAAACATGGTGGAACCTTCCCATGGAGTCTTGTTATGTTACCTACAACCTAGAGAAATAATAATGGAAAAGGAAATATAGAGATATGAAGTTTTTATGCCAAAAGCTTCAAAACCACTTCCTAGTCCATGAGCTACTAGCTATGAAGATGCAGGGCTTTCTGCTCAATACACCTCCCAAATACCCACTATCCTTACAAACTTTGTTCAAATGAGTCCAAATTCTTCACACTTGTGTATCTTTGAATTGCAAACAATCTAGTCAGCCAAAATGTAATATATTGTTCAAATAACACAATTTTACAATTTTTATGCCAAAAGCTTCAATTTCCCTTAGTCCCTTTATTATTTGGGTGCCCCTGTTTTACTTAGTGTTACTCAGTTTTCCCCCTCCGGGCCCACTTGTTTTACTCAGTCCTACTCAGTTTTGCCCTTCCGATAAACATTTCCTCACTTTTCCCCCTCTTAGTTCTACTCAGTTTTCCTAACTTGTACTCACTGGCTGATCTCTAATTGGTCGAGATGTATGTCACACGGATCTTGGTTGGTTGAAAGCTCAACGAACGCTTGCACCGTTCGATCATTTATGATCGGACGGCCTGTATATCTCTCTCTACCACGATGGACGCATACGGAGACAAGAGCAGAGCACATACCTACCAACCCTGGCAGTCGCATATTCCAGTCGCATCTTCCTCTCTCCTCTTTCCTCTCTTACTCCGGCGGTCGCGGCGGCGTAGATCTAACCGTGCGTGCGGCGGCGCGGATCTAACCGTGCGTGCGGTGGCGTGCGGCGGCGCGGATCTAAGAGTGCCGGTGAGGATCTAACCGTCAGAAATAGTTGAAATGTCTCTCTTTGTCTCACTTTCGTTTCTCTTCTCAGATCTGTTGAATGATGAAGAACCCCAAGACGGTGGCCGTGCCGACAGTGGTCATCGATGCCACGAACATTAAAGCCATCGCCTACAACATCGCTTCGACGGCGCAGATCCAGCATTCAATGTCGGAGGCTGTTGATGTCTCACTTCCGTTGCCCTCCTCAGATCCGTTGCTGATGAAGGACAACAAGACGGCGGCCGTGCCGACAGTGGTCATCGATGCCACGAACATTGAAGCCATCGCCTACAACATCGCTTCGACGGCGCAGACCCAGCCTTCAATATCGGAGCCTGTTGATGTCTCACTTCCGGTGCCGAGAGTGCGAATCGATGCTAAGACGATTGAAGCCATCGTCTACAACCGCGCTGCAAAGCCGCCGATCTAGCCCTCCGCAGATCCGTCGCTGATGAAGTACACCAAGACAGCGGCGGTTCCGACAGTGGTCATCGATGCCACGAACATTGAAGCCATCGCCGATAACATCGCTTCAACGGCGGATGGCGCAGATGACCACCCCTCAGCCGCCCGTCGTCCCGGCCTTTCTTGCCCATCGCTGCGCGGCCGTGTTCGACGCCGCAAATTGGGATAAATTATGATAAATTTGTATTTTTCAATTTCCAATTGGGATAAAATTGTTCGAACTACTACCTCCGTCTCAAAAAAAGCTTCTCCACGTTCTTGATGTGTCCATGTACATCCGTATGTATGATTTGAATTCTATCCCAACTTGATTGGGAAGATATTGATATGTATTTGATCCGGGGGCTGGTACATGCTTTCACTTTTGGGATCCCTTCACTTTTATAAAATGTTCATGCATGCTAAAATTATCGTGCGCATGACTTAGCACAGCTAGGAAATTGTACGCCAAAATACAGTGCTTAGAGCCACAACAAAATACAGTGGTTAGAGCCATCTACTGAATAACAATTCTATACTAAATCGTCTACCAGAACAACATAACTTCTAGGACAGGGATGACACCTAATAAAACTGCCCAGATGAATCTACTTTTCTCCTCTCTCATCACTTTAAGTTCATGTTCTAGATTCTCTACCACTTGATCAAATACGGCAAGATCTGTCTCAACTCTCAACTTCTCCTTGCGAATAAGCTCTGAATTCTTCTTTTCTTCCTCCACAATACGCTTCAGCTCGAATATCATCAGGTTTTTACGGGCCAATTCATCACCTAAATTGGCCACCTTCTCCTCCAAATCCATCCTCTGGCTACACCACTTGGTTGATTCATCTTGGTATGCAATGTACCATGGATCATCGGCTTGCCTGGCTAAATGTACCAATAATTGAAAAAAGAACAACTGAAATCACTCCAACAGGCCATGGCGGCACTTCAAATTCAACGGTAGTACAGAGAGCTGAAGCTAGATACCTACACTTCCGACGAGGTAGGAGAAGTATAACGTGGCCACGACATGATCGAATCCCCACCCTCGCCGGTGTACCCGCTACGACCAGACATTGAGGACTATTTCGTACCTGCAAACTCCAATAAATTACGGGAACCGAATCGATTAGGGGGCGGGGGAGGCAGAAGCGGAGGTCTTACCAAGCTATACTACCAATTGGTGCGCGGAACAAATCCCGGTCGTCGTGGGCGGCAGATCTGCTTGCGGCGGACTTTCCTGCGGTGGGTACAATGCGTGCGGACGAAACAAGTGCTGGAGCCATGGTTGACGTGCAGCGCCGCAGTCCGTCCGACGCCGCCGGGGGACAGATCCGGCGGCGCGACGAGGCGCCGGTGATGGCTGCTCCGTCCGACGGTGCGGAACGAGCTGCCAGCGGTTCTCCGGTCTAGCTTAAGAATAATTAATTAGCGAACTTGTTGCTTCTCTCTATGATATTCTCTAAAGACATATATCAGAGCGGCAATATGTGTCTGTTCCTGAAAAATAGACGACCCCACTGGTCATTGGCTGCGGAGGCCCCATAGAGGGGGAATATATGATTTTCTCTAAATAAATAGACGACCCCACTGGTCATTGGCTGCGGCAGCCCCACAGAGCGGCAATATGTCTTTTCCTGAAAAATATATGACCCCACTGGTCATTGGTTGCGGCGGCCCCACAGAGCGGCAATATATGATTTTATCTAAATAAATAGACGACCCCACTGGTCATTGGCTGCGGCAGCCCCACAGAGCGGCAATATATGTCTTTTCCTGAAAAATATACGACCCCACTGGTCATTGGCTGTGGAGGCTCCACAGAGCGGCAATATATGATTTTATCTAAATAAATAGACGAACCCACTGGTCATTGGCTGCGGCAGCCCCACAGAGCGGCAATATATGTATTTTCCTGAAAAATATACGACCCCACTGGTCATTGGCTGCGGCAGCCCTATAGAGCGGCCCCATTTGTCATTGGCAGCACCGCGTATAAAATCATGAAATAAAACGGCCCACACGTCAGCGATAGATGGATGGCTGCTCCGACGTGTCTCTTGACCCTACCCGTCAGCACGAGACGGTCAGGGAGGAGCTGCCCCTGTGCGGCCCCACCCGGTCAGACTAACGGTCAAGGCCTCTGACCTGACGGCTACCGGCCGTTCCATCACTTGTGCGTGTTTCAAACTAGAGGAGGGGAAAACTGAGGAAAAACTAAGGGACTGGGGAAAACTGAGTACAACTAACGAACCAGGGGCACGAAAATAGAAATCCCTTAAAAGTAAAGCTAAGAACACCAGTGTTCATATGAAACAGCGGAGCGTGTCTCTCTCCCACACAAGGAATGCTAGGATCCGATTTTATTCAAACAAAAACAAAAATTAAAGCATACAGACGCTCCAAGTAAAGCACATAAGATGTGACGGAATAAAAATATAGTTTCACTAGAGGTGACCTGATAAGTTGTCGATGAAGAAGGGGATGCCTTGGGCATCCCCAAGCTTAGATGCTTGAGTCTTCTTGAAATATGCAGGGATGAACCACGGGGCCATCCCCAAGCTTAGAGTTTTCACTCTTCTTGATCATATTGTATCATCCTCCTCTCTTGAACCTTGAAAACTTCCTCCACACCAAACTCAAAACAAACTCATTAGAGGGTTAGTGCATAATCAAAAATTCACATGTTCAGAGGTAACATAATCATTCTTAACACTTCTGGACATTGCCCAAAGCTACTGAAAGTTAATGGAACAAAGAAATCCATTCAACATAGCAAAAGAGGCAATGTGAAATAAAAGGCAGAATCTGTCAAAATAGAACAGTCCGTAAAGACGATTTTTTTTCGAGGCACTTAACATGCTCAGATCAAGAAGCTCAAATTTAATGAAAGTTGCGTACATATCTGAGGATTACTCATGATTTTTCGCAGATTTTTCTGAGTTACCTACAGAGAGATCTACTCAAATTCGTGACAGCAAGAAATCTATTTCTGCGCAGAAATCCAAATCTAGTATCAACCTTCTATCAAAGACTTCACTTGGCACAACAATGCAATAAAATAAAGATAAGGAGAGGTTGCTACAGTAGTAACAACTTCCAAGACACAACAAAATAGTAGCAAAATAAAAACATGGGTTATCTCCCAAGAAGTGCTTTCTTTATAGCCATTAAGATGGGCTCAGTAATTTTAATGATGCACTCGCAAGAAATAAGAGTTGAATCAAAAGAGAGCATCAAAAAGCAAGTATGAAACAAATTTAAGCCTAACCCACTTCCTATGAAAAGCAATCTTGTACACAAATAAATTCAGAACAAAGTGACAAGCATAGGAAGATAAAACACGAGTAACTTCAAAATTTTCGGCATAAAGAGGAGAAACTTAATATTATTAAGATGCGTATAACCATGTTTCCCTCTCTCATAATAACTTTCAGTAGCATCATTGATGAAATCCACAATATAACCATCACTTAAAAAATTCTTATCATGGTTCATATGCATAAAAGTATCATTAATTTTGTCATAAGAAAAACTCTTCTCATTAATAGTAATTGGAGCAGGACCATTATCAAGAATTTGAACATGGTAAACAAGTTGCATACTAAGGGAATGGTTTTTGGCAATCCCATCATAACTATGACAAGTTTCATAAGGATAATTATGACCTGTGTCATAGCATTCTTTATAATAATTGTCAAAGATTGGAGGCATAGTGTCATCATAAGAAATAGAATAGTTATCTTCCACAGTATGTTCATCTGTAATCATACCATCATTATTACTAGAAGGAGATGTATCAAACATATAATCATCAGTAGCAAAAGGATTTTCAAACACCTCATCCCCAAGCTTAGAGCTTTCAATATCATTATGGGAAGAAGCATGGATAGTACTAATACTATGGCAATTATTAACATCATCATTTTCAGAATTGGTTTCCCAGAGATTTTCAATACCAAAAGTAGTGTGCTCTTCTAAATCATGATCACTAATGTAGGTAAAGGGCATAGGAAGATCATTGTACTCAGATTCATTATCATAATAATCATTAGGAGCAACATACTTACGGTTACCTATCGTTATCTCATACACGCGGGGATATAGCGTTACCTCTTTCTTTTTATTCCCCCTCTTCTTCTCTTCTTCTTCTTTTCCTTCTTCTTCTTCTTTTCCTTCTCCTCATTCCCTTCTTTAGGAGGAAGAGGCTTGAAGGGAGGCTTCTCCACATAACCTGATTTATTTCCAGAAACTATAGAAGAAACTTGGGAGGATTCCTCCTTTTTATTAATAAGTTTAAAACACACAGCGGTCCTATCATATCTTGGCAAAGTGTCATCTTCTAAAATATTTTGTATGTATGTATTTGTATGGCAATTATCAATGCAATAAGAAAGACACCCATGCAGTACACTATTAATATCAAGATCACTCATATCTAACAAAGAAATTTTTCTTGATAACTCTTCACACCCCAAAAATAAAGTAAGTTCATCATGTTGATTAGGAATGATTTCATCATCGCAATACAAATTTGCAGCACTCATGGGGTTCGAATTATCATTGGAGGAGCATTGAAAATTAAAATGACCCACTCTATGGCAAAGTTCACAAATAAAAGGATAGAGGGCACAAACTTTTTCACCAAGATCATCTAGAGCCCTAAACCACTTTCTAGTTTTTTCATTCCTATGATGGATACAATATTCATTTTCGATTTGATTAATTCCACAAGGTCTATGCATTCCACAAAAATTAACATGCTTATAAGAAATAGTATTTTCAGAAGTTTGGGCATGTTTATTGCAATCATTAACAACAATTTCATTTTCCATGCAAGTGTCCTTGAAAGGTTCATGATACACGTACCAATTTTCTTTAGGAACATTAATATGAGAAGCAAAGGCTCTATAGCAATCGACCATAATTTGAGGATCAAGACCATATTTAGCACTAAGCTCTTGAAAATCAACAGTTCAATGAAAGACTTAATGCATTCATATTCATAGTTCATACCTGATTCTTTACCTTTGTCGTTCTCCTAATCTTCAGCGTTCTCCTGAATCCAATCAAGAAGGTCCCATTTAAACTCTTCTTTATTGCACGTGAATGATCCAGAACAAGTAGCATCCAGCAAGGTCTTATCTTGAAAAGAAAGTCTTGCATAGAAATTATCAATGATGATATTACCAGGAAGCTCATGAATGGGGCATTTGAGCATTAAAGACTTCAATCTCCCCCATGCTTGGGTAATACTCTCTCCATTATGAGGCCAGAAATTATATATGCGGTTTCGGTCTTTGTGAATTTCACTTGGAGGATAGAATTTAGAATAAAATAGAGGCATAATATCCTTCCAATCAAGAGAATGCCTATTCTTTAGCAATTTATACCAATGCGCCGCTTTACCAGATAGCGACATAGAGAATAGTTTCTTCCTAACTTCATCCATAGAAATACCTGCACACTTGAATAACCCGCGTAATTCATGTAAAAACAGTAAATGATCTCCAGGATGGACAGTTCCATCCCCTTTATAGCGGTTATCCACAACACGTTCAATAATTTTCATAGGTATTTTATATGGAATACTTTCAACAGGTGGATTTGGAATATCACAAGCATCATTCGAATTACCACATGTTGGAGACAAAGCATTATCAAGGCAAAATACTTCTTCCAAAGCTGAGGAGCAAAAAGGATTTTTAGATAAACTAGCTTCCCCAAGCTTGGGTTTTTCCATAGCATTAAAAATAATGGTGTCCAAAGAATTTATACTAATAACATTGCCATTAGCATGCATATAAAGTTCCATAGGTTTTTTAATTTTCTCTTCAAACACCTCATGTTCTAACTCAGTAAATAGATTAAAAAGCTCACTGTTATTTTCCGTTATGCCTAACTAGTGAAAAATAAAAACAAGAAACAAAAAGATGCAATTGCAGGATCTAAAGGAAATAGCTTCGAGCACTCACACACCGGCAATAGTGCTAGGAAATAGCTTAGTAGTCGGAGGATGTGAATACCTTTTACCTTACCTCCCCAGCAACGGCGCCAGAAAATATCTTGATGTCTACGCACGCTTCTATTCCTGTAGAAAGTATTGGGCCTCCAAGAGCAGAGGTTTGTAGAACAGCAGCAAGTTTCCCTTAAGTGAATCACCCAAGGTTTATCGAACTCAGGGAGGTAGAGGTCAAAGATATCCCTCTCAAGCAACCCTGCAATTAAGATACAAGAAGTCTCTTGTGTCCCCAACACACCTAATACACTTGTCAGATGTATAGGTGCACTAGTTCGGCGAAGAGATAGTGAAATACAAGTAATATGGATGATTATAAGTAGTAATTGCAATCTGAAATAAAAATGGCAGCAAGCAAACATGTAGCAAAACTCGTTGTAAACGTTGTTTCAATGCTTAGAAACAAGGCCTAGGGATCATACTTTCACTAGTGGACACTCTCAACAATGATATCATAAATAAATAACTTCTCTTCACTTGTGCTACTTTCTCACACTCTCTTGTTGGATAACAAACACCATTCATTGTGTTGGGCTATAAAAGCACACCTCAAGCCGGAGTAAACAAACTCCACAACATCCGGAGTTCATATTAAAGTAACCTCTAGAGTGCATAATAGACCGTTGCAATTTAGACCGAGTACTAACATAGCATACACACTGTCAACAATAGCTATGAAAGGGGGAATAGATCGCATCAATATTATCATAGTAATAGTTAACTTCTTAATCTACAAGAGATTACAATCATAACCTACACCAAGTACTACATGATGCACACATTGTCAACATTACATCACGGAGGAGGAATAAACTACTTTAATAATATCACTAGAGTAGCACATAGATTAATACTGATACAAAGCTCATGATCACATAAAGATCACATGGGAGAGAGAGATGAACCACATAGCTACCAGTAGAGCCCTCAGCCTCGGGGGAGAACTACTCCCTCCTCATCATGGGAGACAGCAATGGCGATGAAGATGGCGGTGGTGTCGATGGAGATGGCTCCGGGGGCAATTCCCCGTCCCGGCAGGGTGCCGGAACAGAGACTTCTGTCCCCCGAAACTAGGTTTCGCGATGGCGGCGGCGCCCCTGGAGTCTTTCTAGAGTTTCGTCAATTGGTGTAGGGTTTTCACGTCACGAGAGATTATATAGGCGAAGAGGCGGCGCAAGGGGGTGCCTGGGGGGCCCACACCACACCTGGGCACGCCCCCCCACTAGGCCGCGCCGCCCATGGTCTGGGGGCTCTGGGCCTCCTCTCCGTCTCCCCTTCGGTGTTCTGGTCCGTCTCGGTGAAATAAGATGGTTGGCTTTTCTTTCGTCGAATTCCGAGAATATTGCCCGAACAGCCTTTCTGGAACCAAAAACAGCAGAAAAGAGGAACTGGCACCTAGGCATCTTGTTAATAGGTTAGTTTCGGAAAATGCGTAAAATCATTATAAAGTGTGAGCAAAACATGTAGCTATTATCATAAAACTAGCATGGAACATAAGAAATTATAGATACGTTTGAGACGTATCAGGGACCAATCCCGCTATGATGCCTACATGGAGGCCACCTTGCAGGCATAGAGGGCATGTTAAGATGCCACTCTAGCGCATGGCTAGGTGCATCACAAGGTCGAGGCGGATTCGAGACACCGCGATCGTGATATCATCCTCACCGCCGCGGAGCGGTCCTTCCTCCATCGGGAGGACGAGGTGGCCCACCACCGGGTGCAGGACGAGAGTGAGGTTTACGCCTTGTGGCTGAGCTCCGACAGTGTCGGGTCGTTGGGCAATGCCAGCAGTTAGTAGGACGCGCGACTGCGAGTAGCCCGGCCGTGTTAGGCTGCGCAATGTCGAGTAGATACGGTCATCGTAATTGTTTTTTGAGAATTCGGCAGGTGAGCTGCTCTATATATTAATAGAAGGAGATTTGGCTCAGTTAATCAGGGAAACCGGGCCCAAAAACCATACAGAGTGGCCGAGTTTATGAGGGAAACCGGCCGGAAAAACCGCACAAGAGTTGGGGCCTCATCGCCCACACGAAACCAGACCACCGACGACCAGGCACACACCACCAAACCCGGAGCCGCTGCTCCGACGTCCCTTGTTCGGAGGCGAGCCGCAACGCCGCACGGCATGGACGTCTTGTAGCCCAAACTACCAAGGCGACCACCCGCAGACCACGAACGCCGCGCCAAAAGATCCGGGGCCGCCGCCCCGACTTGCCAGCCACACCGACCATCCCGTCACGTAGGCCGGGCCAACGAGCTCGCTACCCACGTAGCACGAACACGCCACCCATGCCTTGCTAGACCATGACCACGCCCCATGGGGTCATCGCTGCAAGACCATCCGAGGCCGCCGCCTCGGCGCACGTCAACCGTCCGGGGCCGCCGCCCCAGCATCCACCACCCTCGACGACAAGGCAACCAAGCACAACTACCACACCACGAGGAACACGGACTCCAAAAGCGGCGCCTTCAAGAAGGTAACAGCACAGTGTGTCGCCGCTGCCCGCTCCGAAGGAGCAGAGGTTTTCACCCGGAGAACGCAAGAACTCGCGACAGCAGGAGACCAAGCTCCCCGATGAAGCCCTCAACAGGGAAACGGTACCCAAAGGCACCGCCAACACCGGCACCAATGATGCGAAGCTTTCGCTTGGAGTGTCAACGCTATCGTCAGGCCCGACGTAGGCCCTGGCAGAAGAGGTGGTCCACCGAGCAGGGTACCTTGTTGCCGTCCACCAAACGGAAAACAGAGCTGGGAGGCGCCCATCGGGGCCCGCAGGGGCCCAACTGAGCCCACAGGGGCCCATCTGAGCCCACAGGAGCCCATCTGAGCCCGTGGAGCCCGCCCAACAGAGCCCCCGCGCGCTACCGCCGGCGGCGCACTAGGCAGCCACCGGGCAGACGAGCAGCGCCACGCCTGGCGGAAACCGCGCCCACCCCAAGCACCGGGGGGCCACGCCATGGCCGGACGACGAGCTGCAGAGCAGCGAAGGCCGAAGCCGGCCAGCATCCCGCCGCCAGGGCTGGCGCGCAGAGGCGGCACGGCGTGGACGACGCGGGCGCGACGAGGGAAACAGCGGCGGGCCACGCGCGGAACCCAGCGTGGACGACGGCGACCTCCGGGACCGGCATGGTGGCCTTCCTCCGAGACGGCCATGCGGGGGCCCGAGAGGCATAGATCCTCGCCGCCCCCGTCCTTGGCGGCGCACGGCGTAGCCGGCGGCGGCCTCGGGAGGTGACGAGGAGGCGGGCAGAGGGCTGGAGAGGTGGCGGCGGGGGGCTACGGTTTCGCTCCCCCGTCGCCTGGAGGGGACGACAGAGGAGCGGGGCGAAAATGCGTAGAGTCCCGTCATCGTAATTTACTTTAGCAACCTTTAACCATCTGTGTTAAGATGGTCATTTTGGCAAAATATATTAATCACATTTACTTATTTTTTTTGTGTCAATGACGGCCAACATAGAAAGGCGTAGGGTGGACAACAAATCGGCCCGTCGCCGCGTCCGCACCGAAACCTTCCCACTCTAAATTTGGGCCATGAATACATCATGGCGGACACGATATTCAGCTTACGTCGAGCTGCTGGCTAGGGTTTTACCCATTTATGACCGGCAGAACACAAATGAACACTTTCTACTTGTTTGGGCCGCTGGAGATGGCTGTACGGTGGAGACGGGCAAGTAACCACTCAAGCCTGTCAAAATTTGAAGTAGCAAAATGGGCAAGTGGCTGGCCAAACCAGGTTTTTTTTTTTGGATAAAAGGAACATAGGGAGTGGGCCAGGGAGCTATCCTAGAGCTCTTCGTCCACACCAGTCATCAAGAGCAACGTCTTGGCGAACTTCGGTCATGGCGGATGCTGGCGGCACATCTTTGTCGTTACCTTGTTGAAGGCGTTGTCTCTGCAGTCTGCGTTTCTTCACCTAGGCTGCTCCAGGGTAAACCCTAGACCCGGGTCTCCCGGATCGGACGATGGCGGCGTGTAGCGCTGTTCTACCTGCTGATACGTCTCAAACGTATCTATAATTTCTTATGTTCCATGCTACTTTTATGATGATACTCACATGTTTTATACACATTATATGTCATATTTATGCATTTTCCGGCACTAACCTATTAACGAGATGCCGAAGAGCCGATTCTTTGTTCTGCTGTTTTTGGTTTCAGAAATCCTAGTAAGGAAATATTCTCGGAATTGGACGAAATCAACGCCCAGGGTCCTATTTTTCCACGAAGCTTCCAGAAGTCCGAAGATGAAACGAAGTGGGGCCACGAGGCGGCCAGATGATAGGGCGGCGCGGCCTGGCCCCTGGCCGCGCGGCCCTACCATCTGGGCCCCTCGTGACGCCCCTTGACCTACCTCTTCGCCTACTTAAGCCTCCGTCGATAATAGCCCCAGTACCGAGAGCCACGATACGGAAAACCTTCCAGAGACGCCGCCGCCGCCAATCCCATCTCGGGGGATTCAGGAGATCGCCTCCGGCACCCTGCCGGAGAGGGGAATCATCTCCCGGAGGACTCTTCACCGCCATGGTCGCCTCCGGAGTGATGAGTGAGTAGTTCACCCCTGGACTATGGGTCCATAGCAGTAGCTAGATGGTTGTCTTCTCCTCATTGTGCTTCATTGTCGGATCTTGTGAGCTGCCTAACATGATCAAGATCATCTATCTGTAATGCTATATGTTGTGTTTGTTGGGATCCGATGGATAGAGAATACTATGTTATGTTGATTATCAATCTATTACCTATGTGTTGTTTATGATCTTGCATGCTCTCCGTTGTTAGTAGATGCTCTGGCCAAGTTTTTAATCTTAACTCCAAGAGGGAGTATTTATGCTCGATAGTGGGTTCATGCCTCCATTAAATCTGGGACAGTGACAGAAAGTTCTAAGGTTGTGGATGTGCTGTTGCCACTAGGGATAAAACATTGATGCTATGTCCGAGGATGTAGTTATTGATTACATTACGCACCATACTTAATGCAATTGTCTGTTGTTTGCAACTTAATACTGGAAGGGGTTCGGATGATAACCTGAAAGTGGACTTTTTAGGCATAGATGCATGCTGGATAGCGGTCTATGTACTTTGTCGTAATGCCCAATTAAATCTCACAATACTCATCATATCATGTATGTGCATTGTCATGCCCTCTCTATTTGTCAATTGCCCAACTGTAATTTGTTCACACAACATGCTATTTATCTTATGGGAGAGACACCTCTAGTGAACTGTGGACCCCGGTCCATTCTTTTAATCGAATACAATCTACTGCAATACTTATTCTACTATTCTCTGCAAACAATCATCATCCACACTATACATCTAATCCTTTGTTACAGCAAGCCGGTGAGATTGACAACCTCATTGTTTTGTTGGGACAAAGTACTTTGGTTGTGTTGTGCAGGTTCCACGTTGGCGCCGGAATCCCTGGTGTTGCGCCGCACTACATCTCGCCGCCATCAACCTTCAACGTGCTTCTTGGCTCCTACTGGTTCGATAAACCTTGGTTTCTTACTGAGGGAAAACTTGCTGCTGTACACATCATACCTTCCTCTTGGGGTTCCCAACAGACGAGTGCTTTACCGTCACAAGGAAGCTACTACGCCCACGTTAACTGTGCGCAAGCAGCTCTTTTTCTGGCGCCGTGATGACCCACAAGTATAGGGGGTGTATCGTAGTATCTTCGATAAGTAAGAATGTCGATCCCAACGAGGAGCAGAAGGTGTTGACAAGCAGTTTCGATGAAGGATTCACTGTAAATGCTCACAGACAAGTATTCAGGGGGTTTTGATGTAACAGATGAATAAAGTACGAGTAAGTAAAGTGCGAGAGTAACAATTGCAGCGAGTGGCCCAATCCTTTTTAGCACAAAGGACAAGCCGGTTTGTTTACTTATAATGACCAAACGTTCCTGAGGACGCACGGGATTTTAGTCTAGTGCTTTCGCTACATACGGCTAATTAATCTTCATTGTTTTGTTAAGTGTTGTGTGGGTGAACCTACGCTAATGTACCGCCCTTCCTAGGACTAATACATACTTGTGATTATACCCCTTGCAAGCATCCGCAACTACAAGAAAGTAATTAAGATAAATCTAACCACAGCCTTAAACTCTGAGATCCTGCTATCCCTCCTGCATCGATATACCAACGGGGGCTCAGGTTTCTGTCACTCCGGCAACCCCGCAATTGGCAAACGAGTACAAGATGCATTCCCCTAGGCCCATAAAGGTGAAGTGTCGTGTAGTCGACGTTCACACGACACCACTACAAGAATAACACCACAACTTAAATATCATAACATTGAATATTACTCAACCATACTTCACTACTAACATTTAGACTTCACCCATGTCCTCAAGAACTAAACGAACTACTCATGAGACATCATATGGAACATGATCAGAGGTGATATGATGATGAATAACAATCTGAACATAAACCTTGGTTCAATGGTTTCACTCAATAGCATTAATAACAAGTAGAAATCAACACTGGGAGAGTTTCCCCTATCAAACAATCAAGATCAAACCCAAATTGCTACAGCGGTGACGATGTGCAGCGATGGAGACAGCGGTGATGATGATGAAGATGATGATGATGGTGATGGAGATGATGTCCAGCTCGATGACGGTGACGATGGCGTCGATTTCCCCCTCCGGGAGGGAATTTCCCCGGCGGAACTCAGCCTGCCGGAGAGCTCTTTTCTCTCTGGTGTTCTCCGCCTCGCAGAGGCGGCTGTGGCTCTGTTCGACGTACCCCTCTGGCTTAGGTCTTCGGGACGAAGGATTTCGCGAAGAAAAGGAGGCGAGAGGGGCTGTGGGGCCCCCTCCTCACCAGGTGGCGCGGCCAGGCCATGGGCCGCGCCGGCCTGTGGTCTGGGCCCACCTTGGGTCCCCTCGGCTCCCCCTTCTGGCTTCCTTCGTCATCTGCACACTTTATGTCATATTCGTGCATTTTCTGGAACTAACCTATTAACAAGATGCCGAAGTGCCAGTTGCTGTTTTCTGCTGTTTTTGGTTTCAGAAATCCTAGTAACGAAATATTCTCGGAATTGGACGAAATCAACGCCCAGGGTCCTATTTTGCCACGAAGCTTCCAGAAGACCGAAGAGGAGACGAAGTGGGGCCACGAGGCGCCCAAACCCTAGGGCGGCGCGGCCTGCCCCTTGGCCGCGCCGACCTATGGTGTGGGCCCCTCGTGCCGCCTCCTGACCTGCCCTTCCGCCTACTTAAAGCCTCCGTCGCGAAACCCCCAGTACCGAGAGCCACGATACGGAAAACCCATCGAGACGCCGCCGCCGCCAATCCCATCTCGGGGGATTCAGGAGATCGCCTCCGGCACCCTGCCGGAGAGGGGAATCATCTCCCGGAGGACTCTACGCCGCCATGGTCGCCTCCGGAGTGATGAGTGAGTAGTCTACCCCTGGACTATGGGTCCATAGCAGTAGCTAGATGGTTGTCTTCTCCCCATTGTGCTTAATTGTCGGATCTTGTGAGCTGCCTAACATGATCAAGATCATCTATCTGTAATTCTATATGTTGCGTTTGTTGGGATCCTATGAATAGAGAATACTTGTTATGTTGATTATCAAAGTTATGTCTATGTGTTGTTTATGATCTTGCATGCTCTCCGTTACTAGTAGATGCTCTGGCCAAGTAGATGCTTGTAACTCCAAGAGGGAGCATTTATGCTCGATAGTGGGTTCATGTCTCCGTAAATCTGGGGAAGTGACAGAAATCTCTAAGATTATGAATGTGCTGTTGCCACTAGGGATAAAACATTGGTGCTATGTTCAAGGATGTAGTTACTGATTACATTACGCGCAATACTTAATGCAATTGTCTGTTGTTAGCAACTTAATACTGGAGGGGGTTCGGATGATAACCTGAAGGTGGACTTTTTAGGCATAGATGCATGCTGGATAGCGGTCTATGTACTTTGTCGTAATGCCCAATTAAATCTCACTATACTCATCATAATATGTATGTGCATGGTCATGCCCTCTTTATTTGTCAATTGCCCAACTGTAATTTGTTCACCCAACATGCTGTTTATCTTATGGGAGAGACACCTCTAGTGAACTGTGGACCCCGGTCCAATTCTCTATACTGAAATACAATCTATCGCAATATCGTTTCACTGTTCTCTGCAAACAATCATCATCCACACTATACATCTAATCCTTTGTTACAGCAAGCCGGTGAGATTGACAACCTCGCTATTTCGTTGGGGCAAAGTACTTTGGTTGTGTTGTGCAGGTTCCACGTTGGCGCCGGAATCTCTGGTGTTGCGCCGCACTACATCCCGCCGCCATCAACCTTCAACGTGCTTCTTGGCTCCTACTGGTTCGATAAACCTTGGTTTCATACTGAGGGAAAACTTGCCGCTGTACGCATCACACCTTCCTCTTGGGGTTCCCAACGGACGCGTGTTGTACGCGTATCATCAACGACTGGTTGCGGGTACTCTAACCCCCTTGCCAGACAAACCTTCAAAGAGCGGCTCCCATTTTATTTTCATTTTGTGTGGCACTCCTTCCAACCTTTCTTTCACAAACCATGGCTAACCGAATCTTCGGGTGCCTGCCAACAATCTCATACCATGAAGGAGTGCCTTTTTATTTTAATTTTATTATGATGACACTCCCCCCAACCTTTGCTTACACAAGCCATGGCTAACCGAATCCTTCGGGTGCCGTCCATCAATCACATACCATGGAGGAGTGTCTAATTAGTTTAATTAATTTGGGACTGGGAATCCCATTGCCAGCTCTTTTTGCAAAATTATTGGATAAGCGGATGAAGCCACTAGTCCATTGGTGAAAGTTGCCCAACAAGATTGAAAGATAAAACACCACATACTTCCTCATGAGCTATAAAACATTGACACAAATAAGAGATACTAAATTTTGAATTGTTTAAAGGTAGCACACGAAGTATTTACTTGGAATGGCAGAAAATACCATGTAGTAGGTAGGTATGGTGGACACAAATGACATAGGTTTGGGTTAAGGTTTGGATGCACGAGAAGTATTCCCTCTCAGTACAGGTCTTTGGCTAGCAAGGTTAATTAGCAAGCATAAGAGTTGAAGGAAACAAACAAATATACATGTGATAGAAACAATCATGCATCTTCCTTGTAAGCACAAACAATTTTAACTTCAGAATAATAAGCTATGAGCTAACAAGAAAGAAAGACAATGAAACAACTACATGTATTTCTCTTTTGTACTTAAACCTCAAAGTGTTGTTGCTATTGACCAATGCTAAGTTTGCCAAAACCAAATAGATTCATTCAATGCTCCCAAAGTGATACCAACACTAACAACAAGGTAAATTATATAATAGAGATTCCAAACTAAAATAAGATGTGCAATATGTAAATGATAAGACTTCTCATTAATATTCCATAACGATAACTCACACCAAGGGATACATAGACAAACTAAAGGAGAGATACTTCCACATTGCAACCCATCTTATATGATAACTTCCCTACTCATGATACGTCACTGCTTGATAATAAAAAGTAAAAAGGTAGTGATGAAGTGATACCGCGGCACTCCCCCAAGCTTGGAACAAACTAAGGGGATGCCAATATCGATGATGAATTACTCCTTTGGCGACGGTGGTGATGAATTCCCAACAAGCTTCTCCACAAGCTCCTGAAGCTCATCAATCTTGTACATGAGGTTGCGGATCATCTCCGAATTGTGCTCGAAGCGATTAAGAAGTATGTCCGACGGCGAGTCCCAATTCTTGGAGTTATTTCCCCACCCTTCAGCTTCAGGTTTCGTCCTTCCTGCAGTGTTAGAACGATCTATATCCCAATTGCTAGGCAATGCTGCCTTGGGAGTCCTTTCAATTTGATTATTGTAGATTAGATTGCGGAAGGGATGGTAAGTGCCTGAAGAAGATATCTTTGGAGCTAGGTAATGACGTGGAACTCCTCCTCCGGTGCTAATCCGTGCACTCTTCTTGGCGTTGAACGGGTTTGACACCACTCCGATGCTTGCAATGGTGGTGTGCGGGCGGACTCGCGGAACTTCTTCGACTTCCTCATCATCCTCCTTGACTTTTTCCTTCAACTCGGGGTCTTGGATACCTTCCTCCGAATGCTCCTTGTCCTTGTTGTTGGAGACCATGGTGCTCCTAGATTGAAAATAGATCCTGGCAGAAACAGCTCAAAACAAAACACATCGAGAAAACGATATACGGACCTCCAGGGGTCCGGGGGATTATATAGCATGAATTTTTATGTCAAAAGGAAAGTACCAGGTCGAACCAGAGTCGGAGAGGGGCGACGAGGCGGTGTCCTCATAGGGCGGCGCGGCCAGGCTGGGGCCCGCGCCGGCCTGTGGGGGCACCTCCTCGTGCGCCTCCTCCACTCTGTTTCGATCTCGTAATTTTTCATATTTTCCAAAAACAGCAAAAATATTGTTCGGAAAGTAAATTACGAACTTTTCATTACCAGTACTGTTACCTATTCAAAGTCGAGTTCTGGCGGACTGTCAATTTGTCCTTTGATGAAAGCCTCCGGTGTTACCACTCGAATAATATCAACATCAACATTATAAGAATCACCTGAGATATAATGCTTGAGTCTTTGTCCATTCACCACTTGTGTGGCATTGCCTTGGAGAGAGCTAATTTTTATTGCTCCTGAACGATACACCTCCTCAACAACATATGGTCCTTCCCATTTCGAGAGTAATTTCCCTGCAAAGAATCTGAGACGAGACCGATACAATAGGACTTTATCCCCAATATTAAATTCTCTTTTGATAATCCTTCTATCATGCCATTTTTTAACTTTCTCTTTAAAGAGTTTATCATTTTCATAAGCTTCACTTCTCCATTCATCTAGGGAACTCAATTGCAGCAACCTCTTATTACCGGCAAGTTTAGGATCTTTATTTAATTCTCTAACTGCCCAATAAGCCTTGTGCTCTAGTTCTAAAGGTAAATGACAAGCTTTTCCATAAACCATTTTATAAGGTGACATTCCCATGGGATTTTTATAAGCAGTTCTATAAGCCCATAGTGCTTCCTTCAATTTACTAGCCCAATTCTTTCTAGTTTTATTAACAGTCTTTTGCAAGATAGATTTAATATCTCTATTTGATAGTTCTACTTGCCCACTAGTTTGAGGATGATAAGCGGAAGCAATTCTATGATTAATGCCATATTTAGCAAGAGTTTTTCTAAAACCACCATGAATAAAATGAGAACCTCCATCAGTCATAATATATCTAGGAACTCCAAATCGAGGAAAAATAATATCTAAAAGCATTCTTAAAGAGGTCTCACCATCAGCACTTTTTGTAGGTATGGCTTCCACCCATTTAGTAACATAATCAACAGCAACAAGTATATTAGTGTTACCTTCTGAAGAGGGAAAAGGTCCCATGAAGTCAAATCCCCAACAGTCGAACGGTTCAATAACAAGAGTATAATTCATAGGCATTTCATTGCGTCTGGAGATATTACCAACCCTTTGGCATTCATCACAAGATAAAATAAACTTCCTTGCATCTTTGAAGAGAGTCGGCCAATAAAAACCTGATTGTAGAACCTTTTGCGCGGTCCTATCTCCGGCGTGATGTCCTCCATAAGCACTCCCGTGACATTTACTCAATATCTCCTGCTGTTCATATTCGGGAACACATCTTCGCAGAATACCATCCATTCCTTCTTTATATAAGTGTGGGTCATCCCAGAAATAATGCCTCAAGTCATAAAAGAATTTCCTCCTTTGCTGAGCTGAAAAGGTCGGAGGCAAGTACTTGGAAACAATAAAGTTAGCATAATCAGCATACCAAGGACTGTCTCGCGAGCTCACCTTTATTACAGCCAATTGTTCATTTGGAAAACTATCATTGACAGGAACAGGATCATAAGAAATATTTTCCAATCTAGACAAATTATCAGCAACAGGATTATCAGCACCTTTCCTATCTACAATATGTAAATCAAATTCTTGCAACAGAAGCACCCATCTAATAAGCCTTGGCTTAGCATCTTTCTTTTGCATAAGGTATCTGATTGCAGCATGATCAGTATGAATAGTAACTTTTGAATCAACAATATAAGATCTAAACTTATCACAAGCAAAGACTACAGCTAACAATTCTTTTTCAGTAGTAGCATAATTTCTTTGAGCAGCATCAAGAGTTTTACTAGCATAATGAATAACATTCAATTTTTTATTTACTCGCTGTCCAAGAACAGCGTCTACAGCAAAATCACTAGCATCACACATAATTTCAAATGGTAAGTTCCAATCAGGAGGTTCAACTATAGGAGCAGTTGTTAAGGCTTTCTTTAGAGTTTCAAAAGCTTCCTTACAATCATCATCAAAAACAAAAGGTACATATTTTTGAAGAAGATTAGTAAGAGGCTTTGAAATCTTAGAGAAGTCTTTAATAAACCTCCTATAAAACCCAGCATGACCAAGAACACTACGAATACCTTTAACATCCCTAGGATAGGGCATCTTCTCAATTGCTTCAACTTTAGCTCTATCAACTTCAATACCTCTCTCGGAAATTTTATGTCCCAATACAATTCCTTCATTAACCATAAAGTGGCATTTCTCCCAATTAAGAACAAGGTTAGTTTCTTCACATCTCTGCAAAACTTTATCAAGGTTCCGCAAACAATTATCAAAAGAATTCCCATAGACAGAAAAATCATCCATGAATATCTCTACAATACTCTCGCAAAAGCCATGAAAAATAGCAGACATGCATCTTTGAAAAGTAGCAGGAGCATTACATAAACCAAAAGGCATACGTCTATAAGCATAGGTTCCATAGGGACAAGTGAAAGTGGTTTTCTCTTGATCCTTAGTTTTAACAGCAATTTGTGAAAACCCAGAATAACCATCAAGAAAGCAAAAATGAGTATTTTTGGATAACCTTTCTAACATTTGATCAATAAAAGGCAAAGGATAATGGTCTTTCTTAGTAACTTTATTAACTTTACGAAAATCAATGCACATTCTATAACCTACAACTACTCTTTGAGGTATGAGCTCATCATTATCATTAGGCACAACAGTCATTCCTCCTTTTTTAGGAACACAATGCACAGGACTGACCCATCTACTATCAGCTATAGGATATATAATACCAGCTTCAAGAAGTCTTAATACCTCATTTCTTACCACATCCTTCATCTTAGGAATTAAACGACGCTGAGGTTCAACAACAGGCTTTGCATCATCTTCCATATTAATGGCGTGTTGGCAAATAGAGGGAGAAATCCCCTTCAAGTCATCAAGAGTGTAGCCAATAGCATCTCGGTGTTTCTTCAATATTTCCAATAACCTTTCTTCTTCAAACTCTATAAGCTTAGAACTAATAATAACAGGATATATTTTCTTATCATCAATATGAGCATATTTAAGATTATCAGGTAATGGTTTTAAATCAAAGACAGGATCTTCCTTTGGTGGTGGTGTTGTACCCAGATCTTCCACCGGTAAATCATGCTTAAGAATAGGTTGGCGAAGAAAAATTTCATCAAGCTCATCTCTTTCTTTCCTAAAAACTTCACTCTCACTATTCTCCAAATGTTGCTGCAAAGGATTAGTAGGAACAAGAACAATAGATGCACACTGTTCCATTTTAAAATCATCATTAGGCGGATCAATTTTATAAGGAGTTTTGGTAAATTTAGAGAAGTTAAAATCATAAGATTCACCAGCAAATTTAGTCAAAATTTTCTCTTTCTTGCAATCTATAATAGCTCCACAAGTATTTAGAAAAGGTCTACCAAAAATGATAGGACAATAATCACTAGCAGCAGAACCAAGTACCAAAAAGTCAGCAGGATATTTAATCTTACCACATAGAACTTCCACATCTCGAACAATACCAATTGGAGAGATAGTTTCTCTATTAGCCAACTGAATAAACCACATCAATATCTTCAAGTTCACAAGAACCAATTTCGTGCATAATCTCCGTGTAAAGCTCATAAGGAATAGCACTAACACTTGCACCCATATCGCATAAACCATAATAGCAATGATCACCAATTCTAACAGATAGCATAGGAACACTAGCTTGCTTGGGTTTATTAGGATGTGAAACAATATTAGAAGCATCTTCACAGAAAATAATATGACCATCCTCTACATTTTCAGTCACAAGATCTTTAACTATTGCAACAGCAGGTTCAACTTTTATTTGTTCTTCAGGTTCTATAGGTTTCTTTTCACTTTTATGAACCGCACTATTTATAACAGAGTACTCCTTCATTTTAGCAGGGAAAGGAGTTTTTTCAATATAAGCTTCAGGAATAACATGATCCACAGTTTCAACTACAACACATTTATTTATATATGAATCAATTTTATCTTTATACGGTTCATGAAACTTATCAAAATTCTTCTTAGGCAATTCATAATGAGAGGCAAAAGCTTTATAAAGATTTGCAGCAACTTGAGAATCAAGACCATAAGTAGCACTCATATTACGAAATTTATCAGTATCCATAAAAGCTTCAATGCATTTGTAATCATAATTTATACCTGATTCTCTTTCTTTGTCGATCTCCCATCCTTCAGTATTTTCCTGGATCCGATTAAGAAGGTCCCTTTTAAACTCTTCTTTGTTGCGCGTGAATGATCCAGAACAAGAAGTATCCAGCAAGGTCTTGTCTTCAAAAGAAAGTCTTGCATAGAAATTATCAATAATAACATTACCAGGAAGCTCATGAATGGGGCATTTGAGCATTAAAGACTTCAATCTCCCCCACGCTTGGGTAATACTCTCTCCATCATGAGGCCAAAAATTATATATGCGATTCCGATCCTTGTGAATTTCACTTGGAGGATAGAACTTAGAATAAAACCGGGGCACAATATCATTCCATTCAAGAGAATCCCCATTATCCAGTAATTTATACCAATGCGCCGCTTTACCAGACAGCGATATAGAGAATAGTTTCTTCCTCACTTCATCCATAGCAATACCTGCACACTTGAATAAACCGCATAATTCATGTAAGAACAGTAAATGATCTCCAGGGTGAACAGTTCCATCCCCTGTATAACAGTTATCCACTACACGTTCAATAATTTTCATAGGTATTTTGTATGGTATCTCTTCCTCACCTGGCGCCTCATCCACTACCTTTGCAGTAGTAGTAGATTTCCCAAATAAACACTCAAGAGAAGATCTCTCCATAATGAATTATGGCAGCAGACAGAAATAATATCAGCACAAACAGTAGAAATTTCCCTTACCAATTCCACTTACCAATAGCGCTTCACTCCCCGACAACGGCGCCAGAAAATAGTCTTGATGACCCACAAGTATAGGGGGTGTATCGTAGTATCTTCGATAAGTAAGAATGTCGATCCCAACGAGGAGCAGAAGGTGTTGACAAGCAGTTTCGATGAAGGATTCACTGTAAATGCTCACAGACAAGTATTCAGGGGGTTTTGATGTAACAGATGAATAAAGTACGAGTAAGTAAAGTGCGAGAGTAACAATTGCAGCAAGTGGCCCAATCCTTTTTAGCACAAAGGACAAGCCGGTTTGTTTACTTATAATGACCAAACGTTCCTGAGGACACACGGGATTTTTGTCTAGTGCTTTCGCTACATATGACTAATTAATCTTCATTGTTTTGATAAGTGTTGTGTGGGTGAACCTACGCTAATGTACCGCCCTTCCTAGGACTAATACATACTTGTGATTATACCCCTTGCAAGCATCCGCAACTACAAGAAAGCAATTAAGATAAATCTAACCACAGCCTTAAACTCTGAGATCCTGCTATCCCTCCTGCATCGATATACCAACGGGGGCTCAGGTTTCTGTCACTCCGGCAACCCCGCAATTGGCAAACGAGTACAAGATGCATTCCCCTAGGCCCATAAAGGTGAAGTGTCGTGTAGTCGACGTTCACACGACACCACTACAAGAATAACACCACAACTTAAATATCATAACATTGAATATTACTCAACCATACTTCACTACTAACATTTAGACTTCACCCATGTCCTCAAGAACTAAACGAACTACTCACGAGACATCATATGGAACATGATCAGAGGTGATATGATGATGAATAACAATCTGAACATAAACCTTGGTTCAATGGTTTCACTCAATAGCATCAATAACAAGTAGAAATCAACACTGGGAGAGTTTCCCCTATCAAACAATCAAGATCAAACCCAAATTGCTACAGCGGTGACGATGTGCAGCGATGGAGACGGCGGTGATGATGATGAAGATGATGATGATGGTGATGGAGATGATGTCCAGCTCGGGGTCCACCACGACCAGAATCCATTCATGGGACAAATGCGGCAGACCAGCATCACAGCTAAAGCCACCCAAAGCCCAAACGTAGAGAAATACAGAAGAGAAGAAAACGCCCTTGCAAATCCCTGAAAGGCACCTAAAGTGCACCCAGAAAAATACATGTGGAAATCAAACCATCTAAACCATACGTGTCAATCCCTAATTAATCCAGAAAATAATTCAAAATTAGGAGAAAAAAGATGTTTGTTAAGGATTAGTATAGTAGTTATATATTATCTATGTTGCGTCGACGCTCCGTTTTTTCTCCACCTACATCCCCCATTTTCAGCGTTGGCTGGGTAGGAAATAAATCTGATTAAGCGCTTTAATTAGCGATTTTCATTGAAGCAACGAACTCTTGCGCGGACCCTAGGATAGCATTCATTTTCTTTTCCTCTTTAGAGCATCTCTACCAGAGCCCTAAATCACGTCGGAACCGTACTTTTCCGGCTGATTTACGGGTTCGGATCAAAATTGGCGCAGAACGGAGACTCAACTCGCTGGCTGGTCCGAATTTTTTTTTTCAGGGGCCCCAAAAATTTCACATTCGATCCCTATTAATACAGACCGAAAGATGTTTACATGCCAAAACTGAACGGATTTCTCACCACTCCTCCAGCGCTGCCGTCCGTGCAACCACCTCCAACCGCTGATCTCTGGTTGTTTTCTTTAAATTGTGCACCGCCAGTCAAACATCCTGCTAGCCTGCTCCAATTCCAACCACGTCTATGTCAATTCCTGACGAATCTTCTCGATATAGACTAATTCCAGCGAGCTACGCGGTGCACGCAAGCAACATCGCAGGCGCGTGCGCGGTCGGCCGGTTTCATTTTCTCTCTTGCACTGAGGCGGGAATTAAGATCTGCTCCAGCAGCTCGCTAAGAGCATCTCTAACAGAGCCCGTAAATTACGCCGAAACCGTATTTTTCGGCCGATTTACGGGTTCGGGTCGAAAGTGGTGCAGAACAGAGAATGGACTCGCTGTCTAGCCCGAAAAACTTTTTCAGGGACCCCAAAAATTTCACACTTGGCCCCTATTAATACAGACCGAAGGACGGTTTACAGGCCCAAAACTTACCGGATTTCTCACCGTTCCTCCAGCGCTGCCGTCCGTACAACCGCCTCCAGCCACCAATTTTTGGCTATTTTGCTAAAATTATGCACCGTCAGCCAAGCTTGTAGCTGCAGATGGAGCGCACGGTGGGCGGACACGACAGATCATCGCGTTACGCGATGGCAGGCAGGCGCGCAGCGGCGCGGCCAAGCAGCAGAAGCTAGCAATTCGCGCGGCCAACCATTAATCGATCTCTTAAACATGCGCGACAGCTGCTAGCTAGCATCAATCAATTAAGACGTGGAGCAGGCAGCAGCAATCGCACAGCAATCGCAGCCGCATCCGGCCGACTAGACCTGCGCCCCATCGGCTCCTCCGGCGTTTGCTTCTTCGATTCCCTGTGCGACACTGTCCTCGCCTGACTCTCAAGATCGCGGCTGCAGCCAGAGGCGCGGCCACCGGCTCGCGAGGGAAGATCTACGCAGCGGCGCGGATAATTCATGTGAAGAAGATGATGATTTTTCGAATATTTCGTTTTCCAGTTTCAGTTTACAGGTCTATTCTGCGCCAGCCGTTTTGCGACCAGTAAACACGTTTTTGAAAGACTGAACTCGAAATTTTCGGTTTGCACTTTTACAGGCTTGCTAGAGATGCTCTAAGGGCATCTCCAACCGGCTGACCCAAACCGCGCCCGCGCATCCGTTTGGGTCGAGCCGGACAAAAACGCGGCCCAACGCGGGGACGCACCGCAAAAGCGGACGGCCGCGGCGTCCGGAACGACGCAAACCCGGCCCAAATCTGGGCTAGGTTTGCGTGCCCGCGGATGGCACGCGGCGTTCGCTCGCGTCCAGGCGCCGGGCTGCTCGCCTCCCTTGGGGCCACCTGTCGGTGACCAGGGAGGCTATTTAATGTGGACTGGAGGGGATCTGTCCCTCCACTCCAGTCCCCACTGCACTCCCCGAGCGCAACCGCCGCCATGGCCCCGAAGCGACGGTTCGCTCCCGGAGCGAACGACGACGAGGCCAGCAGCAGCCGGCGTCCGCCGCCGGCGTTGCGGGCCAGCGGGAACCGCGGCGGCCTCCACATCGGAGAGGCCGCCCGCGGAGGCGCGGCATTGCCGCCACCGGCTCCGCTGCTGCTGCAGCCCAAGCCGGAGTCCTCCGAGGAGGACCCCGACTTTGCCGCTGCGCTGCTCATATCGGCGGCGGAGGAGGAAGCGCAATGGCCTCATCTCCAAGAGGCCATTCGCACCTCCGCGATGGAGGAGGAGGCCCGGCAGGCGGTCGAGGACGCCGAGGCCTGGGCGCTGTTCGACCAGGCCCACCGGGAGGTGGAAGCGCAGCGCCGCCGCGAGGAGCAGCAGCGCCGCCGCGAGGAGGAGGGGAGGCGTGATACGTCTCAAACGTATCTATAATTTCTTATGTTCCATGCTACTTTTATGATGATACTCACATGTTTTATACACATTATATGTCATTATTATGCATTTTCCGGCACTAACCTATTAACGAGATGCCGAAGAGCCAGTTGCTGTTTTCTGCTGTTTTTGGTTTCAGAAATCCTAGTAAGGAAATATTCTCGGAATTGGACGAAATCAACGCCCAGGGGCCTATTTTCACACGAAGCTTCCAGAAGACCGAAGAGGAGACGAAGTGGGGCCACGAGGTGGCCACACCACAGGGCGGCGCGGCCCAAGCCCTGGCCGCGCCGACCTAGTGTGTGGGCCCCTCGTGTGGCCCCCTGACCTGCCCTTCCGCCTACTTAAAGTCTTCGTCGCGAAACCCCCAGTACCGAGAGCCACGATACGGAAAACCTTACTGAGACGCCGCCGCCGCCAATCCCATCTCGGGGGATTCAGGAGATCGCCTCCGGCACCCTGCCGGAGGGGGGATTCATCTCCCGGAGGACTCTACACCGCCATGGTCGCCTCCGGATTGATGAGTGAGTAGTTCACCCCTGGACTATGGGTCCATAGCAGTAGCTAGATGGTTGTCTTCTCCTCATGTGCTTCATTGTCGGATCTTGTGAGCTGCCTAACATGATCAAGATCATCTATCTGTAATGCTATATGTTGTGTTTGTTGGGATCCGATGGATAGAGAATACTATGTTATGTTGATTATCAATCTATTACCTATGTGTTGTTTATGATCTTGCATGCTCTCCGTTGTTAGTAGAGGCTCTGGCCAAGTTTTTGTTAGTAACTCCAAGAGGGAGTATTTATGCTCGATAGTGGGTTCATGCCTCCATTAAATCTGGGACAGTGACAGAAAGTTCTAAGGTTGTGGATGTGCTGTTGCCACTAGGGATAAAACATTGATGCTATGTTTGAGGATATAGTTATTGATTACATTACGCACCATACTTAATGCAATTGTCTGTTGCTTGCAACTTAATACCGGAAGGGGTTCGGATGATAACCTGAAAGTGGACTTTTTAGGCATAGATGCATGCTGGATAGCGGTCTATGTACTTTGTCGTAATGCCCAATTGAATCTCACAATACTCATCATGTCATGTATGTGCATTGTCATGCCCTCTCTATTTGTCAATTGCCCAACTGTAATTCGTTCACCCAACATGCTATTTATCTTATGGGAGAGACACCTCTAGTGAACTGTGGACCCCGGTCCATTCTTTTACATCGAATACAATCTACTGCAATACTTGTTTTACTGTTCTCTGCAAACAATCATCATCCACACTATACATCTAATCCTTTGTAACAGCAAGCCGGTGAGATTGACAACCTCACTGTTTCGTTGGGACAAAGTACTTTGGTTGTGTTGTGCAGGTTCCACGTTGGCGCCGGAATCCCTGGTGTTACGCCGCACTACATCTCGCCGCCATCAACCTTCAACGTGCTTCTTGACTCCTACTGGTTCGATAAACCTTGGTTTCTAACTGAGGGAAAACTTGCTGCTGTACACATCATACCTTCCTCTTGGGGTTCCCAACGGACGAGTGCTTTACCGTCACAAGGAAGCTACTATGCCTACGTCAACTGTACGCTAGCAAGGCGCCGCGCGGAGCAGGGGAGGCTCCAGCGGGCCAGGCGCCAAGCCTGGCTGGAGAGGGAAGAGCAGCTCCGTGCTGCTGCGGCGGAGCAGCGGCGGGCTCCGGACCCCCACTCTCCATGGGAGGAGGCCCTGTGGTCTCCGTGGCCGGAGTCCCCGGCGCGGTCTAGCCACAACAGTGCCTCGCCGCCCGGGGACGTCGTCGACGCCGACGACACGGCCTAGGCGGCGCACCGGCGGCCGCCGCCGCGACCAAACCCTAGGAGGGTTTTTAGTTTAAATTTAAGCCCATATAGAGGGCTTCTTTTGGTAGTTTAAATTTGCCCAAAATAGGGCATATGTACAAATTTGCCCAAAATAGGGCATATGTTTAATGAAAATTTGTTTAGGTTTAAATTTTTCTTTTGTTTTTGATTTTCTTCACATATGCGCTGCGTCCGCGCGTTGGGCGCAGCGTGCGACCCAAACGGACACGCGGACGCGGGCCGCTGTCCGGGTGTCCGTTCGGCCACGCAAACGGCCCAAAACGGACGACCCAGCGCGTCCGTTTGGGTCGCGCGGTTGGAGATGCCCTAAGAGCAAGTCCAGCAGGACCCCTACATTTCCTTCCCTATATCTTCATGTAGGGGACACCCCTAAAAAGATTCCTTCCCTATATTTTTCTTCTTTCCAGCAGCTCCCCTATAATTCCTCCCTAATGTCATATTTACATGTATTTTAATAGTGTAGAGCCCACATGTAAGATTATAACAAGACATAACATGGGTTGGGGAATGTGTAGGGGACACCTCCACAACCCCAATGTATAGGGGAGAGAGGGGGGCTGAGTTGGGGACACCAATATTTAGGGGAGGCTATAGGGGAGCTGTTGGAGCAATGTTTTTCCTTCTTTCTTCCCTATGTTTGATACAGGGGTGGTCATAGGGGTGCTGCTTTTTTTTTTTTTTGAGACCCCTCGATCTGTGTTACAGCTGTAGTATCTGAACTTATGCACTAACTCAACACCACACTCACACCACACACACGCACACCACTAGTGCACAAGTTAGACTCTAGAACTATACACACAGCACACATAATTTGGGTGTCCCTAGGAGCTAGTAGTTGTGGCACATATGTGTGGAGGGGATTTTTATTTGGGACCAGAGCCCCGGTGAGACATCCCAAGAAATTCGGCCACAACGAAACTCGAACCTGGAATGGGTTGGATGGCCACTGCCAACACCAACCATCGAGCTATTGCTCGTTCTCGTCATAGGGGTGCTGCTGGACTTGCTCTAAGGGTCCAGATAATCAACTACGTGTGCTGCTCTGGCCGGGATACAGACTGACCTGCATGTTGCTGCTCGCTCGCTGCAGGATCTCATAATCAACTACAAGGCGGATGGCTAGCTCTGCCCTAATTAACTAATTAGCTAGGAAATAATCAACAACATCTATCAAGGAATCGCTCAGTCTGTCTTCAGCCATCAGTCGAGCGGTGCCGCGCGGACAGTTCTTCCTAAGAAGATGATGATTTTTCGGATATTTCGTTTTTCAGTTTTAGTATACGGGGTCTGTTCTGCGCCAACCGTTTTGTGTACTGTAAACACGTTTTCGGAAGACTGAACTCGAATTTTCGGTTTGCATTTTTACGGACTCTACTAGAGATGCTCTTAAGCGTCCACACAAGCGTTTACCATTGTACATGCCCTTATTACGTTTATTATCACACCTATATAGTGGTACACCCCTACTAGGTACCCTTAGATCACCTTTCCAGTTTTGAAAGAAATAAAATATAATGGTAGAAACATCAAAATTTAAATTCTTTTGACATGTCCATATGTTATATAATCTAATTTTAAAGAAAAATGAGAAACATGAATTTTAACATAGTTTGGAAAACGGCATCAGTTTCCGATAAAATTGGATTCTGCATACAGTCTCCGATGTATCTACACAAAAAGTTACATCTGAATTCAAATGATTACGTAACTGGGAAAAATCTTTGACGATTAATTAGGTCAACCAAATATAATATTTATGTCATACAAATTATATCATTGACTTCATATTCAAAAGAAATTTCTAATGATATAATTTCATGGCTAATATCTCATTTTTTTAAATCAAAGTTTATCTCGAAGTACGTAATAACATGATAAATCGGTATGCAGGATTCATGTCATAAACAAGTTGGTAAGAGGATTATCAAAACATAGACATTGAAACAGATGATTTGTCGCTAAAGATCGATTGACCGCAGCCCCTCCACGTGACGTCCCTGTAGCCGCCGCCTCTTGAGAAAAGCCCTAGCCGCCCCGACTCAGCCTCCTCCATAGATCGGTTCCCCCTCCTCCGGCCGGCTTCGCCGGCGTCGGGAGGAGTGGGGAACCCGATCTATGAGTGGAGTTTTCAATAAAAGTAGTCTTTTCAGTAGTCTATGTTAGGTTTTTGGTCGCCGTTTTCTTGTTGGTTTCCCCGCAATGGAGATGGCATCGTCTGCAATAAGTGATCTTCGGCCTTTCGTTCGACGACGAGATCTCCTTCCCGACGTCAATGGTGGTGCTGAAAGATTACAATTATCTAGGTATGGGTGTTCAGATCTTACTTCGCCAGATCGATCTTGGTTCTTTTCTCATGGTTGCCGCGAGGAGGATTATCCTCGCAGTTCTTGTCCCGGTTGCTACGTCCTCGACAATGGTGATTCGTATTATCGGCTCTCCATCAACGTCGACAAGGCAGATCGGTTTTTATTCCCTGACATACTGGTGTTGGTACTCTTGCTGATGTTGATTGACTACTTTAATGGTTGCGCGCGTGCACGCAGCCTTGGCATTGCGGCTCAAATTAAAATTATGGGAGAACCTTCGTTGGTATTTACAGGTCTATGGTTTGTTATCTATCTTTGGCTGCCTTCAGAAAAGTACAAGATTATGTCTTGGAAGAAGAAAGAGTTTGAAGACCTCGAAGATTTGCTAGTATCTTTTAGACTTTATTTTGTAATCGCTGGAGACAGCTCGTGTATCTCTACCATGTACTATTTGTTATTATGAATATATGTGGTATTGATTGTCAAAAAAAACATAGACATTGAAAAACTTTGTCTGTATGGAATCAAATGAATTGATTATGTCATGGGTCGAGTTATAATTATTTTAAATGTACCAAGTACCGTGCAAAGTGATTTTTACCGAGGGACTATAACTTTACTACTTTTTCACATTGGTCGGTATGTTTATTAGGATCATTTGTTAGGTGAACCTGCCTTGATTCATGTATACTCTCAATCATATTTTTCAGCTATTAGACAAGTGAAATAAAGAAACATTTTATTCGATATGCTTAGTTGTTCATTGATTAAAATGTCGTGGATAATAAATTATTTGGTCGTGCAATCAGTCATCATGAATAGATTAGTAAGAACATATCCAAATCCTTGATTTTAGGAAACATAGAGTTTGTTCGTGATCCGATGAATTGATAATGCAAAGGGTTGACCTATGACCTTCTTTAGTGTGTACCATTCACGGAAATGCCAAACGGAACCTGGGTACACGCACACCCAGTTATGAGAAATTCCAAAAAATGCTATTTAAAAGTTTTAAAAAAATGTGAAGTAAAATTTTGCATGTACATATTATGTTGATACTTACTCGTGTGCATTTTCACGAAAAAATATGATTGTATGTGGCCTACACAAAAATGACAAAATGCCCAAAATGAAACTAGTGAATAGGAATTGTACTATTCACAGGGATATAAATTTGCATTTTGTCATTTTTGTGTAAGCCACATACAATGATATTTTTTTATGAAAATGCACACAAATAAATATCAATATAATATGTAAATGCAAAATTTTACTTCACATTTTTTTGAAACTTTTAAATAGCGTTTTTTTCATTTTTTGGAAAACTGGGTGCGCCCACACCCAGGTTCCAAACGTGCACGTACCATTCAACCATATATATCGTGCAACATGTATTTTACATAGTAACTATACTTCTACTACTTTTTATCATTGGATGGTACGTGCATTATGCGGTGTGAACCTGCATTGTGTCAATATGTATACTCTGGCGTATCGTTAAGCCATCAGAGCGGTGATACAAATAAATATTATTCAATTTTTTAGTAGTTCCTTTATGTTAGAAATCATGCATAATAATAATTAGGGCGTGCAATAATTGATCATAAATAGATGAGCACAATCAAAGGGTCGACATTAGATAATATATAGTGAGTATGAGATCCCATGGATTGATACTGCCAAGGGTTGACTTATAATTATTTGTCGTCCGGTGGTCTGTCAAGGTGATGTTTGATGCGCAAGGTAAGGTGTACCTCGACGCTGGCTTCAAAAAGTTTGACCGCACTCACAGCCTCGAGGTCAGATGTCTGCTGCTACGAATGCGATGGCGACATACGCGCAAGTGTGTTCGATGACTCATCCTGTCGCAGACACTACCACATCGACGACTCTAGCGAAGACAACGACAACTATGGCGAAGACAGCTAGGACCAGATGTAGGTTTCCGGGTGTTCTTTCTTTGCAGCGAAAATATCAAGTGCCAGTTGAGGCTATTAGTGTAGGTTCCTGAATGTTGTTCTTCCATCGCAGCAAAGAGGTGCGCACACCCAGAACTCTAGTTTGGGTGACTGGGTGTCCTTTCTTCGTAGCGAAAAAGGCGAGAACTATCACAACCCACAAGTTAGGTTCTCTCATTTTCATTGTTTCAAGTTTATGTATGCCTCAAAACACATAACAAAAATCTATGTATTTGTTTACATGAATGAAAAAAATCCAAATTTTAAAATGTATGCGGTGTATGCATACAGTGGTGGCCCGGCAACCAATTTGGTGTATGCGGTCCGACGTAAACAGACACTATTAGCGTCTATTTTGCGTCGGCCCCTGGAGATGCTCTAATGATTTTACTGAAGCTTAATGCA
The DNA here is from genome assembly GCF_019359855.2 of Lolium perenne. Lineage (NCBI taxonomy): Eukaryota > Viridiplantae > Streptophyta > Magnoliopsida > Poales > Poaceae > Lolium > Lolium perenne. The sequence continues at coordinate 90,929,910 of NC_067250.2, read as the reverse complement.
TTGTTTTGAGAGTGAGTATTTTGTTGATCTTATGGTGTTGTTGTTTAGTTCTCCTGCTCCAAGGAATATATTAGGATTTTTCTTTTCTGTAATTTTTCTTTCTTTTAGCTATGTGCAACATAATGCTGTTAGGGCAATGTGTTATTGTGAAGGCCGAGTGTAATTGATATCTCTACAATATTAATAATACATGCTTTTTGTCAAAAAAAAATGTACGATTCATGAGGCATACATATTTGACCGGAACATGAGATCTGAACCTTTGACCTGTCAAGCCATTGGGAGTTGGGACACATGTAACCTCGCTGCAAACGTGTGAGTGCTAGGTCGGAGGTCCACCAGAAGACTACAAAGGTGATAGATGGAGCGCTGCCATGCCCAGCGACCGAAGGATTCTTTTGACACCTTCTGCTTTAAATGTCTCATGTCATCGAAATGTTGACAAAAGAGACCACTAGCTCTAGTGAAATGGCAAAAAGGACCACCTCTCAGTGCAATTGACAAATCTGCTGTGGCGGCACGCCCTGCCGCCGTGGCGTGTGGCGGCACGTTGGGTTGCCGAACCATCCGTTAACGGTGCCATCGACAGGTGGGCCCTGCCGCCCTAGCAGGTGGTGCCACACTGACGTGGACGGTTGCCTCCACCATTAGTGGCGGCAGGTCTACTGCTGGCCCCACACTGCGCGGCAGGCCTGCCCGTGCTGATTCGCATGTTTTATTTCAGATGGCCGACAACAAGCACTCATTCTCACGCTTCTTTTTTCAGATGATTGCTTCGCTTTTTTGCCGATTGCAGTAATTTCCCGCCTAATTCCCCCGCACGATATGTCCAGTTCTCTATAAAAACAGGGGTCGATGTTATTTGGTACACAAGTCACAAGTCCTCATACCTTAGCCAGCATGAGTGTGCCTTGCTCGCACCAGGATTTTAGGCCGATGAAGGGGAAGAATGCAAGCTTGCCACCGAGGGTTAGAGCAGAGAGGTGTTGGTGCGGCCGCCTTGCGAAGGTGAAAGAGGTGGTGGATTTTTCTGATAAGTTCGGCATGAAATATTTAACGTGTGCTTATTACATGATCCACCTGATGGGATTCGTAGCATAGAAAACAAAAAAATTCCTACCGCAAGAACGAATAACAAGCCAAGATCCAATCTAGAAGATGATAGCAACGAGAAGATCATGAGACTAACCCTCGAAGATTTCCAAAGCCTACGAGATTAGGTCTCGTTGTTGCTGTAGTCGATCACTTGCCGCTTTCAAAAGCGCGTAGAAGATCTTGACGGTGCCACAGTCGGGCAGTACCTCCGTACTCGGTCACACGTTCGGTGTTGATGACGACGTCCTTCTCCCCGTTCCAGCGGGAAGCGGATGTAGTACATCCTCCTCGGAATCCCGACAGCACGACGGTGTGGTGTCGGTGGTGGTGGAGATCTCCAGCAAGGCTTCGCCGTAAGCGTTGCGGGAGAAGAAGGAGGAGGGGGAAGCTAGGGTTTGGGAGAGAAGGGGGTGGCTAGGGGCGCCGGCCAGGGGTCCCCTTTGGTGGTGCGGCTAGGTCTTGGCAGCCCCCCTCCCTCTTCTCCTCATTATATAGGTGTAATCCCTAAGGCTTGCCCAAAGGTTCGAATAAGACCCCAATTCAAAACCTTCCATATGGACGAAACCTAGGGGGACAGGGACTCCCTCCCTTTCCCCCTTTGTTGGCCGGCCAAGGAGGTGGAGTCCACCATGGACTCCACTCTCGCACTTGGTTGGCTGGTTAGGATTGGTGGAGTCCAACCGGGACTCCACCTTCCATTGTGATTTCTTCCGGAAAGTTCTAGAACATTCTAGCGCCTTCCATAAATGCATCAGATCATTTCCAAACTTGGAAAGTGACTTCCTATATATGAATCTTATTCCACGGACCATTCCGGACCTCCTCGTGATGTCCTGGATCCCATCCGAGACTTCGAACAAATATTCGAACTCCATTCCATATTCCATATCTACTTTGTCTCGCGATATTTTACTTATCCGAAGTTTGATCGTCGGTATCTCCATACCTAGTTCAACCTCGTTACCGATAAGTACTCTTTACTCATACCGTGATATGATATCCCTTGTGAACCAGTCACATGCTTGCAAGCTAATTGGATGTCATTCCACCGAGAGGGCCCAGAGTATATCTATCCAATATTATGATGGACAAATCCCACTATTGATCCATATGCCTCAACTCATACTTTCCGAATAATTAATCCCATCTTTATAACCACCCATTTACGCAGTGGCGTTTGATGTAATCAAAGTACCCTTCCGGTATAGGTGATTTACATGATCTCATGGTCAAAGGATTAAGTTACTATGCATATTAAAGCTTAAAGCATAAAGAACTAAATGACTTGATCATATGCTACGCTTACTATGGGTGTATGTCCATCACATTATTCACCTAATGATATGACCTTGTTATTAATAACATCCAATGTTCATGATCAGGAAACCATGATCATCTATTAATCAACAAGCTAGTTAAACGAGAGGCTTAGTAGGGACTCTGGTTGTTTACACAACACACATGTATCAATGTTTCCGGTTAATACAATTATAGCATGGAGTGTAAACATTTATCATGAACACTAAGATATAACAATAACTATTTTATTATGGCCTCTCGGGCATATCTCCAACAGTCTCCCACTTGCACTAGAGTCAATAATCTAGTTTACATTTGTAAAGATATAACACTTTGGCCTTCTGGTGCTTATCATGTTTTGCTCAAGGGAGAGGTTTCAGTCAGCGGATCTGATACGCTCAGAAACGTATGTATTTTGCAATTCATTTGCGTCTCAACGCATCACTCATTTTCCAAATGAGTCGGCATTAATCATATATGTTTGGTCTTCTGGTGGAACCTTAATTCCGCGGTCTGAAATATGTCACTAATATTGTCACACACAATATAGCTTCAAAGTTCTGACACTATCAGAACTACACCATGTTCTCAAAGAACTTCTCGACTTAAACATCCTCAGTCATTGTCAAACAATGACATATTCTGCCTTCGTTTGTATAATCTGTCACAATATTTAGAACTCATCTAAATCTAGCATAGACTTCTTCTAGCTCATTGTGCTACCTTTTAAACCACATTTAGCCTAATTGAGATTGAAATTTTATTTTTATATGTGACCAAACTAATATCGGTGCAACACCTTACAATGATTTGTTTGTCATTACCCCATACAAAACTAATATCTTGGTTCTTCTAAAGCACTCAGGGACATTCTTACTGTTGTCCAATGATCATCACATGAATCATTCTGGTATATGCTCCTAACTCTTTAGAGGACAGGACATCTGATTGTGTACATTTTATTCGTGATCTAAAATCACTCATGCGTTTTTACTCATTGTGCGTCAGATACACTGAACTCTTGTTAAACCTTCACATGAAAAGAACACCTTCTTAATATTTTTATATCGAACTACTTCAATATTCATTATGTACTTTAACTTAAACTTATTATGTGTTTCAATCTATCTTCATAGATCTTGACACTAAATATGTTTCAGTCCATATCCTTTCGTTGAAGTTAATTCTCATTGAAACCTTTTATCAAGTATATAATTACATCATTTATAATCAATTATATGTCATCCACATATAATATCATAATTATGTCTCAGCGCTCCCACTTAATTTCTTGCAAATGCAAGCATCTTCATCGTTTCTGATGAAATCAAAAACTCTTTGACTATTTCATCCGGTGAAGATTCCAACTCCGCGATACTCACTTCATCCAATTGAAGTTTGTATACCTATCTAGTATTCCACGGACCAGCAAAACTCTTGGTTGTATCTAGTATACATCCTTAATACACACTTCTGGAAGGTATGTGTTTCTGCCATCCTACTAACATATCTCATAAAAGAAATATGTAGTGGCTACTAGAATAATCCATATAGACTATAAGCATTGCTACGGAAGATCTAATCTTATCGTAGTAAACTCTTTGAACTTTGTCATAAACAACTTTTTGACAAGTCGAGCTTCTTCAAGGATATTGCATCCAAGTCCATCAATTTAATAGATCCATTTACTTTCAAAAAAATATCCACCTATCTTGGATTTCATGGCGCATAGCCATTTTAACGGAGTCAGGGCCCATCATAACTTCTTTGTATGTAGTTGGTTTATCATTATTCAAAATCAATCCTTTGTTCACAAATCATTCATTTGATCACAAAGTAAACCATACCTACAAGGTTCAATAGGTACTTCTATCTCCATGACTATAACACTTTGTAGACATGGGAGCCATGATCATCGTGGCCGCTTCCAGAACCATTTCTGATGTTGCGCTACTCTGATCATCGTGCTCAGGTTCATCAACCTTATCAAGTTCTATTGTCCTCCCACTCAAATACTTTGCTAGAAACAATTTCTTGGAAATAAGACACATCGACAAACACTTTTGTCTTTGACTTCATAGTGGAAAGAATTCCCAATCATTCTTTGGGATAACCAACAAAGACATTCATCCGATTTTGGTTGTAAACTCATTTACTTATGCTATGCATACCAAAAATTTAAGAAAGGACTATTAGGGTTTATACCCATGCGATAACTCATATAGTGTCATTTCAACGGATTTATGATGACGCTCTATTTAGTGTAAAAGTGGTAGTCTCTAAAGAAAAATCCACAAAATAAAATGGCATCAATTTATTTTATCTCATCATTAATCCAACAAGGTTTGGATGCGTTTCTCGGATACTCTATCATCACTATGATACTCCAAGAAACGTGAGTTGTACAACAATTTCATAACTCTCTTAGATGTTCGCTAAAACTCGTAATTCAAATATTTCCACCATGATCCAATCATAGATATTTGACTTTTCTATTACAATGATTTCCAGTTAATGCTAAAATTTATTTGAATCCATTCAATTGTTTCAAACTTCTTCCTTATCGAATAAATATATCCACATATATATACTCAATTCATTGTTGGAAGTTTTCATGAAGTAGAAGAATCTCCCGCACACAACTATGTCCAGTGAACCACATACATCATCATGTATGTTTCCACTAAGTTAGTTGCCCGTTCAACTCTTGGCCTATGAACGGTATTTCAGTCATTCTCTTTAGAAGAGATCTGCAAGTGCCAAACGATTCAAAAATCAAATGACTCCAAAACTCCATTTGCATGGAGTTCCTTCATGCGTTCCTTTCTAGCATGACCTAAGTGGCGGTTCCACTAATAAGTGGAATTCAAATCATTTGCCTTACAACATATTAGCGTCAGTGTTATGCATGTGTGTTTCACCATTAAGATTTATAATAACTTATCCATCGTACATGGTGTAAGGTCATAATTTGAACAACTCATTGTTTTCATTTGACCAGAGCAAAATAACGATTATTAAGTTCTTTATTATAAATTCTAATGGATAGGTAGAATGTCAACCAATCAAAAACGTGCATTATTACCATATTCCTTATCAGTCACTTAGGCCATCGTATTCTTGTATTGCGTTGTATTGTATGACATCTCATACCAACCAATCTGGTACAAATACCCAAGAACTTCATTTTGTGACCAATCAAAGAATACATTCATAACATGTATATCATCTATATACACCTGAGCTAGACTTTCTAGTCTTTACTTTCTTTCTGCCAAAAAATCTTTTGTAGTTTCTCTTTTAGCTTTCCTCATTCTCAGAAAACACTTCACCTTCAATAACTTCTAGGTACATTGGTAAAATACTAATAACCTTGAGGTTCTTACTTTGATGTTGATCATCACATGACAAGTGTTCCATATTTCACTATTAGTAACCTTTTAATGTGATGAACAATTTCATTCATAATATTTTATCCATCAAATCATGATGAATTTCCGAGACCATGTCTGTACATGCTAGGCTCGTAAAGTTTAACCTCAGTATTCGCATGTGCAAACCTGTCTTGCACCCGTTGTTTGCACACATAGAATCTTTAACACCCGATCATCACGTGATGCTTCGAAATGATGAGTCTTAGCAACGGTGCATACTAAGGACGATCACTTCATGGATATGCGAATATCGTTAGTGCCCAACTAGTTGGAGGATTGGGACGCCTGGCGTCTTTGATACGTCCAAAACGTATCTACTTTCCCGAACACTTTTGCTATTGTTTTGCCTCTAATTTGTGTATTTTTGATGCAACTAACACGGACTAACGCTGTTTTCAGCAGAACTGCTCTGGTGTCTCGTTTTTGTGCAGAAATCCAACTTTCAGGAAAATCCTCGGAATTTATGCAGAAGGCCCTATTTTCCCAGAATACTGACGGAGCCAGAAGGACAAGTTAGGTGGAGGCCTGAGGGCCCCACACCATAGGGCGGCGCGACCCAGGGGGGGCCCGCGCGGCCATGTGGTGTGGCCCCCTCGGTCAGCCTCCGACGCCCTCCTTCGGACTACTTATTGCGTTCGACCTAAAAACACACGGAGAGAAGTGGAAGTCGCCAGAAACCCTCCAGAACGCCGCCACATCGTGAAACTCCGTCTCGGGAGCCAGAAGTCTCCGTTCTGGCACTCCGCCGGGACGGGGAATTGGAGGAGATCATCACCGCCATCACCACCGACGCCTCTCCATCAACCAGCAATGTTTCCCCCATCCATGTGTGAGTAATTCCCCCGCTGTAGGCTGAAGGGGATGGTAGGGATTGGATGAGATTGGTCATGTAATAGCATTAGATTGTTAGGGCATAGTGCCTAGTGTCCGTAATTGGTACTTTGATGATATTGTTGCAACTTGTTATGCTTAATGCTTGTCACTAGGGACCGAGTGCCATGATCTCAGATCTGAACATGTTATTATTTCATCATGATATTCATTGTTTATGGTCTTACCTGCAAGTTGTATACACATGTCGTTGTCCGGAACCAATGGCCCCGAAGTGACAGAAATCGGGACAACCGGAGGGGATGGTAGTGACGTGAGGATCACATGTGTTCACGGAGTGTTAATGCTTTGCTCCGGTACTCTATTAAAAGGAGTACCTTAATATCCAGTAGATTCCCTTGAGGCCCGGCTGCCACCGGCTGGTAGGACAAAAGATGTTGTGCAAGTTTCTCATTGCGAGCACGTACGACTATAATTGGAACACATGCCTATTGATTGCTTTGTACTTCGACACCGTTTTATTATTATCTGCAAATGCCCTGCTATGATTGTTACATGAGTTTATATCAACCATGCAACGCCCGTAATCCATCCCCGTGCCTACGTATTTTAATCCTGCTGTTTACTATAATTACTATCGCTGTCTTTGTTACTCTGCTCATTGTTATTCTACTACTCGCTACTGCTATAAAACTGTTACTATCGATAAACTCTTGCGAGCAAGTCTGTTTCCAGTGCAGCTGAATTGACAACTCCGCTGTTAAGGCTTCCAAGTATTCTTTGTCTCCCCTTGTGTCGAATCAATAAATTGGGTTTTACTACCCGCGAAGACTGCTGCGATCCCCTATACTTGTGGGTTATCAAGACTGTTTTCTGGCGCCGTTGCCGGGGAGTATAGCTTTATTTGGAAGTTCACTTGGATTGATATTGTTCACTGCAAATTCTCCATCATGGGTAAAACTCGCGATCCTAAAGTCGCCATATTACCATCCACTACAAGAAAAGGTACAACTCTGAGTACCTCTGATACACTTGATTCACCATCTGTGATAAGTCAACTTGTTTCACCGCCGCAAGCTTCACTTGCTGGTACTTCTGCTGAATCTGAAAACTCTCATAATATTGATAATATTTCTGCTGTGCTTGATGATAGTGGTTCATTGGGATCCTTTCTAGATGCTACAATTGCTAGGTCTAGACAAATTGAAAATGCTGAAACTCCTAATGCTGCTACACCTGTTAATTCACCTGAACTTGATTATTCTAGTGATGACCCTGATGAGGATTATGTGGAGCTCAATGATGATTTTATTAATAGATGCAATGCTACTACCGATGCAAGAAAAATTAAAAAGTTTCTCGCACAATATACTGTTAGACATAAGTTATCTCCTGATCCTGAATTTGCCACATCTCCTATATGCATTAAGGATAAAGATTATGATTTTTCTCTTGATCTATCTCATATAGCTATTGTAGAGAAAACACCCTTTTGTGGTACTGAAAAAGAAAGTGCTGTAGAACACATGATTGAACTTTCTTCTATGAGCAGCTTGTTTTCTGATGATGTCAAGATGCGTACTTACTTTGTCGCTAAATTTTTTCCTTTCTCATTAAAGGATGATGCTAAAACTTGGTATAATAATTTGCCTCCTGGTTCTATTAAAAATCCAACTGAGCCGCGTGATGTTTTCTTTCGAAAATACTTTCCTGCTAGTGCTCAACATATTGCTTTACAGAAAATTTATAGGTTTGACCAGGGAGATGAAGAGAAATTGCCTGAGGCTTGGACAAGATTTTGTTCTCTTATCAGAGCTCGACCTGGACATGATTTAGAAAAGAATGATCTACTTGATATATTTTATAGTGGACTAACCATTGAATCTAGAGCATATTTGGATAGTTGTGCTGGTTGTGTTTTCAGGAAAAGAACTCAGACATTTAAGTCAAGAATTATTGGCTAGAATAAGCCGGAATTATGATGATTGGAATATACCTGAACCAACTCCAACGCCAATATTGAAGAAGAGGGGTTTAATTGAATTGAATGATGAAGATATGAGGGAAGCTAAGAAGTCTCTCAAGGAAAAAGGTATTAAATCCGAAGATGTGAAGAATCTACCTCCCATAGAAGATATATGTGAGATAATTCCCCCTTCATCCATGATCGAGGTAAACTCCCTTCAACGCTTTACTAGGGAAGATATTCCGTATTCAAAACCTCCTGCTCAATGCTTAGATGAGTTTGATAATTATATTGTTAAGCAAGAAAATTTTAATATGAGAGTAGAGAATCATCTAATGGAAAATTCTCAAGCTATTAGCGATTTGCATGATATTGTGGAGAGAACCTCCAATGATGTTAAGATGCTTGTTAAACATTTTCAAATGGTTCAAACTCAAATTGATCAACTCACTAAAGTGCAAAATGATTTACTAAAAAATAATTCTAAAGGGAAACATGCTTATGAAGTAACAACTAGAGGTGGTGTCTCTACCCAGGATCCTCTATATCCTGAAGGGCATCCCAAAAGAATTGAACAAGATTCTCAACGAATTGAACCTAGTGCTCCTTCTAAGAAAAAGAAAAAGAAACATAAAAATGTTGTAGAATCCTCTGAACCTGTTAATGATCCTAATAGTATTTCTATTTCTGATGCTGAAACTGAAAGTGGTAATGAACATGATAATGGTAATGATAATGATAAGAATGACGCTTCTGATAAAGAAGAAGTTGAAGATGAACCTGAAAAGCATGCTAAAAATAAAAAGTATACTAAAGAAGATTTTATTGCTAAGAAACATGGTAATGAAAGGGAACCTTGGGTTCAAAAGCAAATGCCATTTCCTGCTAAGAAACTAAAATCAAAGGAAGAAGAACACTATAATAAATTCTGTGATTGGATGAAACCTTTATTCTTGCAAATCCCTTTGACTGATGCTATTAAATTGCCTCCTTATTCAAAGTATATGAAAGATATTGTTACTAACAAAAGGAAAATCCCCAATGAGGAAATTTCCACCATGCTTGCTAATTACTCTTTCAATGGAAAGTTCCAAAGAAGTTGGGCGACCCAGGTATACCTACTATTCATTGTTCTATTAAGAATAATTATGTTAAAACTGCTCTATGTGACTTGGGAGCCGGTGTTAGTGTTATGCCTTTTTCTCTCTATAAGAGACTTTATTTAGATAAGTTGATACCTACCGATATATCTTTGCAAATGGCTGATAAATCTACTGCTATTCCTGTTGGTATATGTGAGGATGTTCCTGTTCAAGTTACTACTAACTGCTTGATATTAACTGATTTTGTTGTGTTGGAAATGCCTGAAGATGATAATATGTCTATTATTCTTGGGAGACCTTTTCTTAACACCGCAGGGGCTGTTATTGATTGCAACAAAGGGAAGGTTACTTTCAATGTTGATGATAAGGAGCATACCGTCTATTTCCCCAAGAGGATTGATAAAGTATGTGGAGTTAATACTATCTCTAATGTGAGAACTATCAAAGTTGGAACTATTGATTGTCCAATATATGAGCCTAAAGAAGAATATCAAACTCTTATGATTGGGTCCATATCAATACAATTCAAGGTAACATGATTGATTTGAGGTTTATTTCTTCATATGTTATGTAAAATTTATTTGGTGGCAAGACTTGATCAACCTTGTTAACAAATACTTTTTATATGCATAGAGGGGGTAAACAACATCTCTTTCTTCCTCCACTTGTTTTACTTGCTGTAGCACTTTTTGATTTGCAAGGTTCCTTAGTTAATTAGAGTTTTCAAAATTTTTCCTATCCAGTAATAATAAACTTAATACCCAGAAATGTGCATTTTTCAAAGTTTTCAAAAATTTACAAAAATTATACCGTTGGTCCTATTTTTCGAAGAGGCACCTGGGAGCACCTGGGGATGACCAGTGGGGCACCCCAGGGGGCCACCCCACCAGCCGGCGCGGCCAAGGAGGGGGGCGCGCCACCCTGTGGTGTGGGCCCCTCCTTGCCCCACTACTTCATCTCTTTCTCCCAGAATCTTCTCTCTCCCGAAAAAACTCGAACCAGCTTTCTCTCACTCGCGTTTTTGCTCAAGAGCTCAGGATTTTTCGATCTCTTTGCTCAGCCCAGATTTCTTGCTGAAATTTGGCACATTTGCTCCTTGGTATGTTACTCCTCCAATGATCCAAGTAGAATTTTGTTTGGTTGAGTATATCTCGAATATTTTGCTGCTGTAGGTAACATGTTTAGTGAGCTTGCATGCTTGTTCTATGATGTAAAAACTAGTTTTGATGCATGATTAGTACTCTAGCAAGTTCCTATAGTAGTTCCCCTTGATTATATGTCACCAAATCAAATTTTATAATGATTGTTGAAAAATTTCAGAAAAAGGAAATGGACAACTACAACTTTGGAGAAGTGTTTGAGAGAGAAACTACAAGCACTGGAAGACCCTCTAGGACCGCCACTCGATTCAGGCAATCCTATAATGAGGATATCATCGCACCAAGCTTCGCGCCCGAAGAAGACAATGGGGCTCCTAATGCTTCATCTTTCCCATGTTATGATTTTCTGAGTAATGCAGGGTTGTGGCCTATGTGGGAGATGAAAGGGAGCAATACTACATGCTCACCAAAATTTTCGTTGAGAGCTTCAAGTTCCACAACAAGCAATATGGGCCGACAGTTGCATTCAAGATTTATGGTAATCCTATTACTATGGATTTGGAAGCATTTTGTGTTGCATTGGATATTGCCCATGTAGGTACAGCAAGGAGGATTGATGACAACCCCCGGGATCTGTTGGAGCTCTATTGATATGGATATCCAGGCCTGGTACACTAGGACAACCATTGATACGAGGATTAAGTCTAAGGTTGTACCATTATTATTGTATCGTAGCATTGTTATTAAGAAATAATGTAGCCAGGTCATGTGGTGGACCAAATTAGGGTTTTAATAAAGTCTATTTGACTTGGGCATGTCCAAGTCAAATTAGGTTAGGCCCAATAAGGGCTGGCCGGCCACCCCACCCCTCATATAAGGTGGAGGTGCGGCTAGGGTTTGGGTCAGTCTAGTTTTGATTCAAGTCATGTAGAACCTTGGGTTCCAGTATCACCATCCCTGCGGGGTTGGCCCTATGACGGCGTCTCGGATGTTCGTCTAGTTATCCAATAAAGATGTGTGAGTTCTTGAGTTGTCAAGAGTAATCATACGTGCTTGAGTATCCTTAAATCTGTTAAGGGAGTTCAAGATCTATCGGTCCTATGGATCATCAAGGTGCATCGTGAAAGATCGGGAAACCAGGCCTTATCATGTGGTATCAGATTGCTAGGTTGATCACGGTGCAGATTGCTTTGTTGTTCGGTTGTTTCTACTCGGTTGCCGTGGCTACCATTGGGTACGTCGCCGCCATGCTGTTGGTGAAGATCGAGGAGGAGGAAGTGGGCGGCAGAGTCAAGTTTCAAGATCATCTGCGGGATTTGCAACTGCAGATCGGTTGGCAGGCCAGATTTCCAAGGCTACGAGTTGGTGTGCTGATCAGATTCGGTCAGAATTTCGATGGCTGCGAGTTGGTGTGCTGATCAGAGTTGTCTTGTGCAGCCAGCCGAGTTGTTTCTCGATTGATCAGATCGGATCTTTTTGGTCATGTCGTAGAGATTGGTAGGTTTGTTCCAGCCAGACAGAAAAGGAAAGTACTGATTTGATCCAAATTTTCTGCGTAACGAATGGAAAAATAGAAGAGGAGTCCAAAGCAAGCAAGATTTTGCGCTGCATCGGAGGATCGCACGCGCCATGGGCTGCGACTCATATTTTTGCTGGACACGGTTTGGTTCTTGTGGTTGCGTGGAGTCTTCAAAGGCAAATTTGGTATGTGCAAATCAGATTGGAGTCCGTTTCAGTAATTGAAAGGAAAGAGAAGATATAGTGGTCAGGTCGGAACTGATTGATTGGAGCGGATTTGTTTCCTTTTATTTCGGTGAGCTGATACGTGAGCAGAAAAGAAAGGAAATATTTGATTGACTGTTACGTGGAAATTTTCTTGCGGGCCAACAAAGGAAAGAAGATTACAGCCAAGGAAAGTGCATATTGTGGTGCATATTGTGGTGGACGTGTACTCAGTCTGGTTCGTTTCTAATTTACGTGACAGTTATGTTTGGTGTACAATATTTGTACTTATATTTTTGTGCGTAGACTACAAGGAAAAAAAAAGGAGACACTGGTTTTAGAAGATTGCATACTCGGGTGTTTTCAGCTTATTTGGATCAATGGCGTGCAGGAGTTTGTCCTGTGTGTTTTGAGTGATATGCATGGTGCACTTTTAGTTTGTTTTTGGAGAATGCCTATGTCTCAATCACGTTGATGGCGTCGGAGACCAAATGGCGCCAAGGACAAGTTAAGCTAGTCGAGAGGGAGGATGAGGTGTGGAAGACTGGCGAGGCTTGAGGATGAAGACCGGCGATGTTCTTATCTGATTACCCTTTTTCTAGCAGACCCTCACGCGTTGGGGACAACGCTTCTTGAAGAAGGGGAGAATGATATGGATATCCAGGCCTGGTACACTAGGACAACCATTGATACGAGGATTAAGTCTAAGGTTGTACCATTATTATTGTATCGTAGCATTGTTATTAAGAAATAATGTAGCCAGGTCATGTGGTGGACCAAATTAGGGTTTTAATAAAGTCTATTTGACTTGGGCATGTCCAAGTCAAATTAGGTTAGGCCCAATAAGGGCTGGCCGGCCACCCCACCCCTCATATAAGGTGGAGGTGCGGCTAGGGTTTGGGTCAGTCTAGTTTTGATTCAAGTCATGTAGAACCTTGGGTTCCAGTATCACCATCCCTGCGGGGTTGGCCCTATGACGGCGTCTCGGATATTCGTCTAGTTATCCAATAAAGATGTGTGAGTTCTTGAGTTGTCAAGAGTAATCATACGTGCTTGAGTATCCTTAAATCTGTTAAGGGAGTTCAAGATCTATCGGTCCTATGGATCATCAAGGTGCATCGTGAAAGATCGGGAAACCAGGCCTTATCATCTATCGAGGGATCACCGATGATGATTGTCGCACCATTCAGCGTGGCAAGATAAGAAACATCCAACTCCCCGCCATTAAGTACTTTGCCTATTACATTGCTACTAGCATTCTTGGTAGGGAGAACACTAGCAATATTTCTAGCTACCATCTTGCTTTCTTGAACGCTGCACTTACTGGACAGACATCATATCATCTTGGTTCTCTTATTGCTCGCCGCCTGTCTAACAGGGGGCCTATTTTTGGAGGAACTATTGCATTGCACATTTTAACACATTTAAGACTTCCTCTTGATTCTAATGATGTGCCATTAACCCCTAGGAGACTTGATATTGCTGCTATGAAAAGCCATCATTTTGTTACCGCTGATTCCACTTTAGATAATATGGTCTATAGAATGTTGTTTGCTGACGGGGATGAGAAGGAAATTCCTCTTCCCCAGCCAGGTTTGTTCAGTATTGACAGGCAACCATGGTCGCGCACTAAGGAGGAGGTGGAGGAAAAGATGAAGATACAAGACTTCCACCAGCAGCATGACTCCGAGGACGCCGAGCCCTCCTATGATTACACCGTCACGTATCCGGGTGCTTCCTCTAGCACATACCCGGAATATGATCCATCTTCGTCGTACTACGGAGATGCTACTTCATGGCCTCGATGGGATTGAGCTCCACTTAGGCCAAAAGCCTAAGCTTGGGGGGAGGTATACCGGCATCACTCATTCTATGCATATTATGATTGCTGGATACTTGTATATACTTGTTTAGTTTGTTTGAGTGGTTTTCTAATGAGAGAAAGATGATATTTGGGGAAGTGCTGATTGAAAACAGATTCTGGGCTGTCACCATAAAAATTCTCAAAAACAGCCAGAACGTTATTTTGCGAAGCCAATTTTTGAGCATGTTCCCCAGGTTGCTATCTAACTTTCATTAGTTGAACACTTTTCGATTTGAGCAGTGGAAGAATTTCTTAAAAATCGAGTACTCTACTGCTGTCAAGTTTGACGAATTTCTGCTGCTTTGTGTTTATGTGAGTCTTCTAGTTTGCCATTTCTTGTTTTTGCTTTGTTTCTTTCCTAAAACACAAAAAGACCAAAAATATTTCTGTTGTTTCTCTTCACCATTTGTTTATTTTGGTTTCTTGCTTTTACTTTGCTTTATTTGCTATCGTTGGTTTGCTATAAGAAAATCCAAAAAGATTTTGCTTTGTTTGCTTGTTTCCTCTTGTTCTTGTTTCCAATTCGAAAACACCAAAAATATTTGCTGTTCTTCTTTGGTTTGTAAAGTTCATTTTGAGTTCAATGGTCTTCGGTGGCTGGAGCGTGGTTTTCATTTCATATTATCCAAGCTACACAAGTGAAAGGCAATAATGACGATCTACGACAATTGGATTGTGGTGAGAGGCTGGTATGAACTCTATTTGTTTTCATTTTTGTACATATACTCATCCATGTGAGCATGCTTAGTTGGTTCATGTGAGGTATATGTTATTTGAGAAAGTCTAGTAGTTCATGATCTCTCATGTTTAGCTCCAATTTATTAATATGAGTAGCATGTCATGATGTTTGCTTGCATTGTTTTATTCATAAGTAGGTATGGCATTGTGGTATCCTCCTCTGAATAATTCATTTATATCGACTTGGCACATGCTCACGCATGCGTATGACTGAACAAAAGTCAATTAAGCCTCGATGATTTACATTGCTTTAGAGTTCTTGTATCAATTTTATACCTCCGTTAATTTATTTTGCCGCAAGCATGATTATGACAGTTACTGCTCTCTTGATTTGTCGCTCCCTAGTCTATTGCTAGCCTTCATTTGTACTGAGCGGGAACGCTGCTCGTGCTTCCAAACACCTGAAAACCAAGTTGTTCCAAAGTGTCCACCATAAATACCTATGCATGGTATTTCAAACCATTCCAAGTATATTCTCATGCGCTACCTTTAAAACCTTCAAAATGCTTCTCAATTTGTGTTAATGTTTCATAGCTCATGAGGAAGTATGTGGTGTTTAACTTTCAACCTTGTCATTTACTCTTGACGGACTTTCATTATGGACTAGTGGCACATCCGCTTATCCAATAATTTTGCAAAAAGAGCTAGCAATGGGGTTCCCAGCCCCGATTAATCAAACTTCATTAATAATTCTCTTCACATGTTTTGCTCTGATTCATCAGTAAGCAACTTAATTTTGCAAATAGACACTCCTCCATGGTATGTGATTGATGGAAGGCACCCGAGGATTCGGTTAGCCATGGCTTGTGTAAGCAAAGGTTTGGGGGAGTTTCACCCATAATAAAACTAAAATACGTGTGTAAACAAAAGAGAAGAGGGATGATCTACCTTGCTGGTAGAGATAACGTCCTTCATGGGAGCCGCTCTTGAAAGTCTGGTTGGCGAGGTAGTTGGTGTACCCATTACCATTCGTTGACAACAACAAACACCTCTCAAAATAATTTTACTCTTGTTTTAAAAATGAAAAGCTCTAGCGCATGTTAATCCCTGCTTCCCTCTGCGAAGGGTCAATCTTTTACTTTTATGTTGTGTCTCCATCCTTTCTTTGAGCACTTTCTTGAGAGCACAACTGTCATTCTTAGTACAATATGCTTGTCTCAAAATATTATTGATTGTGGTATAACTTTGATGCCTTTATCTTTGACAATCTCTATTTCTAGTCTTTCTATGAACCTCAGAGGTGCTTGAGCATTTATGTTTTGCTGTTCAAATACAGGCAAGCGAGATACCACTTTATCATACTCTTTTATGAACATTGCAATCCTGCTTATAGACATGATTCATGATGCTTATTATTAATTGTTGGTACTTCTCCATGATTGACATAGCTGTTAGATGATCTTATTTGCATGCATCTTATTATGAACTGCCTAAGTGTTAGCCATAGCATGAGAATATATACATCATATGAACAAATGTGTTCGTGAAAGTTCTTTTATCGCATCAGTTGTTAACTGAATTGCTTGAGGACAAGCAATAAGCTAAGCTTGGGGGGAGTTGATACGTCCAAAACGTATCTACTTTCCCGAACACTTTTGCTATTGTTTTGCCTCTAATTTGTGTATTTTTGATGCAACTAACACGGACTAACGCTGTTTTCAGCAGAACTGCTCTGGTGTCTCGTTTTTGTGCAGAAATCCAACTTTCAGGAAAATCCTCGGAATTTATGCAGAAGGCCCTATTTTCCCAGAATACTGACGGAGCCAGAAGGACAAGTCAGGTGGAGGCCTGAGGGCCCCACACCATAGGGCGGCGCGGCCCAGGGGGGCCCACGCGGCCATGTGGTGTGGCCCCCTCGGTCGGCCTCCGACGCCCTCCTTCGGACTACTTATTGCCTTCGACCTAAAAACGCACGGAGAGAAGTGGAAGTCGCCAGAAACCCTCCAGAACGCCGCCACATCGCGAAACTCCGTCTCGGGAGCCAGAAGTCTCCGTTCTGGCACTCCGCCGGGACGGGGAATTGGAGGAGATCATCGCCGCCATCACCACCGACGCCTCTCCATCAACCAGCAATGTTTCCCCCATCCATGTGTGAGTAATTCCCCCGCTGTAGGCTGAAGGGGATGGTAGGGATTGGATGAGATTGGTCATGTAATAGCATTAGATTGTTAGGGCATAGTGCCTAGTGTCCGTAATTGGTACTTTGATGATATTGTTGCAACTTGTTATGCTTAATGCTTGTCACTAGGGCCCGAGTGCCATGATCTCAGATCTGAACATGTTATTATTTCATCATGATATTCATTGTTTATGGTCTTACCTGCAAGTTGTATACACATGTCGCTGTCCGGAACCAATGGCCCCGAAGTGACAGAAATCGGGACAACCGGAGGGGATGGTAGTGACGTGAGGATCACATGTGTTCACGGAGTGTTAATGCTTTGCTCCGGTACTCTATTAAAAGGAGTACCTTAATATCCAGTAGATTCCCTTGAGGCCCGGCTGCCACCGGCTGGTAGGACAAAAGATGTTGTGCAAGTTTCTCATTGCGAGCACGTACGCCTATAATTGGAACACATGCCTATTGATTGCTTTGTACTTCGACACCGTTTTATTATTATCTGCAAATGCCCTGCTATGATTGTTACATGAGTTTCTCTCATCCATGCAACGCCCGTTATCCATCCCCGTGCCTACAGTATTTTAATCCTGCTGTTTACTATAATTACTACTGCTGTCTTTGTTACTCTGCTGCTATTATTCTACTACTGCTACTGCTATAAAACTGTTACTACTGATAAACTCTTGCGAGCAAGTCTGTTTCCAGGTGCAGCTGAATTGACAACTCCGCTGTTAAGGCTTCCAAGTATTCTTTGTCTCCCCTTGTGTCGAATCAATAAATTGGGTTTTACTACCCGCGAAGACTGCTGCGATCCCCTATACTTGTGGGTTATCAGTCTTCAATCTTCGTACATTCCCATAAAACTTATGAGTTTATGTAGTCTCACTAGATTATATTCTATCATCTTGCAATAAGGTCTTAGATATCACATATATCTCATACCTTGCTTATTTCTGAAAACAAAATTTCCAGCTCCTTACTTTTCAAACGGATTTGAACTTCAAGTTTCACGGAGACAAGATGACTTTAGGTACTAATTTAAACCATTTCTATTTGAATCAACAATGTGAGGTTTACTAAAAGTTTGCAATAGGATTTAATCATTTCTTGATTCTTTAACAATACGGTACCAGTCCATAAAGTTTCTTGTCAGACTTCACAATATTTCTATCTCAATTACAAGACAAGCGCATGGTAGATAACGGATGCCAATTCTACAAATTTAATTCAAAATACTATTAAGACTATGTTCATGATAATTAGTTCATGTTTTAATCTAATTACTAATGAACTCCCACTTAATCCCTCATAATTGTTTAGTGGCACATGATCCATATCCACTACACCAAAGCCGGTCATCACGTGAGATGATGTAGCTTCAATGGTGAACATCAACATGTTGATCATATCATCCATATGACTCGTGTTCAACCTTTCGGTTTCCTGTGTTCCGAGGCCATGTCTATACATGCTAGGCTCGTCAAGCAAACCCAAGAATTTCCGCGTGTGCAACATGGCTTACACCCGTTGTATGTGAATGTAGAATCTATCACATCCGATCATCACGAGATGCTTCAAAACGACGAACTATAGCAACGGTGCGTACGAGGGGAGAACACTTTATTATCTTGATATTAATGTGAGGGATCATCTTATAATTCTACCGTCGCGATCTAAGCAAGATAAGATGCATAAAGGATTAACATCACATGCACTTTATATGTGATATGATATGGCCCTTTAGTCTTTGCGCCTTTGATCTTCATCTCCAAAGCACGGACATGATCTCAATCATCAACGGGCATGATCTCCATCATCGTCAGCGTAGCGTCAAGGTCCATGGCGCCGTCTTCATGGTTGTTCACCACATGTAGCAACTATTACAACTACTTTGAAAAAATACAACTACATGAAATATAAAGACAACCATAAGGCTCCTGCCGGTTGCCACAATACAATAATGATCATCTCATACATATTCATCATCACATCATGGCCATATCACATCACCAAACCCTGGAAAAACAAGTTAGACGCCTCTAATTTGGTTTGCATATTTTACGTGGTTTAGGGTTTTCGAGTAAGATCCAATCTACCTACGAACATGAACCACAACGGTGATACTAGTGTTGTCAATAGAAAGAGTAAACTGAATCTTAACTATGGTGAGAGAGACAGACACCCGCAAAGCCACTTATGCAATACAAGTTGCATGTTAAGCGTGGAGCAAGTCTTATGAACGCGGTCATGTAAAGTTAGCTTGGGCCGCTTCATCCCACCATCCCGCAAGATGCAAAGTACACATAACAAGAGACAACAAAAGCATCAACGCCCACAAAACCATTGTGTTCTACTCGTGCAACCAATCTATGCATAGACACGGCTCTGATACTGTAACATCCCAAGAATTTCAAAACAAAATAAATGAATTTCCCTTTTTCCAAATTTTGGAACCAACAAAAAAACTTTTATTAAATTAAGTTTGATACATAGCAATCTTGCTTAATTCTTGTGCTATTGCCATGATTGCTTGCTATTAGTAGTTGAAATGATCTCAAACCCTAAACCTCGCCTCTCTTTTCATCACCCTAGTAAAAATAAAATAAAAGGAAAATAAATAAGAAAAAGGTATATGTGCCTAAGGCTATTTTTATAAATCTTTACCCTAGACCCTTGCTACTTTGTTTAGAGGTTTGTAAAAACTTCATAAACCTTCCCTAGTACTTATCAAACCAAATCCAAGTTGAATTAAAAAGAAAATAAAAAGGAAACTAAAAATGCCATAGAGGCATATGAGAGTAAAATAGCAAATATGTGAATTTAAGAATCTTGACCCAAATACTTGTTGTGAATGGTTGGATCACTTCCATATATCATTTCAACACTCAACAACCTCATTTGGGTCAAGCCAAGTAAAATTAAAAATCAAATGCAACATATGCATAGAGGCATATGTGACACATAGCCATTTCACCAATTCTTGTTCTATGCCTTTAAACCTTGACCAAATGGAGGGAAACCATTTCTAAACTTCATATAACACTAAATTGACCCTAACCCATGCCCAAGTAAAGCAAGGGAAACAATTTCCAAGTTTAAGTAAAATTGACACATCACCTCTTATGTATTAAGGCCAATTTTGCAAATCTTTGGACTAGACCTTTTGGAATGGTTTCAATGATTGAGAAAGGTTTCTAAACTAACAAGAATCACTTTAGAGTCAAGAAAAATCAAATCAAAAAGAGAGAAATCAAATAGGGAGAAAATCCCCAAAATTCACTCACATACACTTAGCCAAATTTGCAAATCTTCATTAAGGGCCACCATTGCTTGATCTATTGCTTTTAGAATACTTATATATGATAAACAAACACAAATGCATCAAAGAAACAAGAATCAAATCAAAGGAAATCTCAAAACCATCACACATATGATAATGGTCATATGACCCTTTTATAAAATCTTCACCACTTTGCACCCCTGGTTTTAACTTTTCTCAAACTAAACTTGGTCAACACTTGCCATGTCATCCAAGACCATATGAAAGTGAACAGCTTTGATGTTGACCACCAGTACTAATGTTGACCAGGTTGACCAGAATAGTTTTGACAAGATGTGACTTTGAAGCAAAATGAAGATCATACCCATTTTGAAATCTTGCAAATCTTCACCAAAATGAACACCACCACCACCATTCTTTCTCTTTAATTATATGAATGAAGTCCACCAAAAAGAATTTTGAAATTCAAACATTTTCTTCATGCGGCCATTTACTCAAACACTTGGCAGGCATAGTTTCAGAATTTGCACACACCCATTTACCCACTGGTTTTTAGCCTCCACCACTTTAACTTGATGATCATCACACCCTGGTACCTCCTCTGCATCATCCCAGCCCATTTGCTTCGTTTAAAGTGGAGCCATGATCACCATTTCATCCATGCCAAGTACCATGCAGGCCACCCAAGCACTCCATCTCCCTGGCCCTCCCCTCTCTCGAGCACCATGTCAGCAAGCTACCCTGCACCTCCCTGAGCACGCTTGTACCCTCCCTGGATCGAAACGAGCACGATATTGGCCACACGAAGCGTGCCCAGACGCGCCAGAAACCTGCCAGGCACGCGGTGAGCACGCCCTGGCATGGCACTGGACGCCGCGGTACACCACCTCGCCTGGACGCTCCCGTCCTCCTCTCCCTCTCTCCCTTGGCATGCGTGATCACCACCCCTCCTTCTCCCTCCTAGACACGCCCATTGGCCGATGCTCGCCCGGACACCGTCGCCATTATCAAACCTCTGCCGCGCCCGTACTGCGAGCACTTGATCGTCGCATGCACGCTCTCGTCCTCCCTCTACTGTCCCTTCACGCGCGCTAGCTCCGCCTAGCCGTCGCCTACACGACGCGCCCCCTAACTTGCCCCTTCGTGCCTCAGAACGCCGTCGCCATGGACGACCTCCACGGGCACCCACAGCACACGCGCGCAGCTATAAATAGAGGCAACCCCAGCACCAGTTCCTCACACCATTCACTTCTCCTCTTCTCTCTGATCCTCCTCAACCCCTGCTCCACTCCGATTACGTCCTAGACCACTCCAATTGAGACGTCGATCGCCGGAGTCCGCCGCAGAACCACCCTTCGATTTAGGCCACCCCAAGCCCTGCCGCGACCACCGTTGAGCTCCGCGTCGTCGACAACGTCGTTCAGCCGCATCGCCGCCCCTCGCCGGAGCTCCCTCATGCAGACGACCCCCTACCGCCGCCGCTCCAGCAAGGTCTTCCCCTCGTCGACGACGACGACTGCCCACCGCACGATCTACTTCTAATCCAACGACGCACATTGCCAGGTACCGTTTCGGTTTTAAATAGACACCTACACATGGACCCCACTTGTCAGCTGGCCCGCGGCTGTGAAACGTTACTGGGCTGGGTTTGCTCCTTTCAAACTAAATCGGCCCATTCGTTTCCCGCCTAGCCCACTAGTTGAATTTCGAATTATTTAGTTTCAGAGAATTTCAATAGTGGACCTTTGCTATATTTTGAATAGTTTGAAATCTACCAATCCAAAATTAGTGAATCAAAATGTTTTGGAAAGCCCACGAAATGCTCTAACTAATCCGACTGGATTCAACCCCATTTCTTGTGTAGGATTTGAATAGCAAAAATAACAAAACAGAGACTTTTCAGTATTCAAATAAATCTTAAAAATCAACCAATTTGAATTTTGAAGTGAATCCAATTGCAATAATTTAAATTTAACAAACTCTAATTTAGTATGTAAAAATATAGTATAGGTGCTGTACATGATCATGGGCTAGAAGCAAAAGATCGGCTATGTAGTCAATACTATCCCATTTAAACTATTTCAAATTTTAGGAATTTAAATCTATGAGGTGTAGCACCTCATTTAAATCATTTTCTCAAGTAATATGAAGTAATGTGATGACCTCTACTGCATAGGTTCATACTTGCTTACTTGTGAAATTTAAATCAAAATAGTATCTAAATTTACAAGGGTTATTTAAATCACATGAGATGATGAATCTCATTTAAATCACTTTTCTCAAATAATAAGTGTGAAGTGTTGACCTTAGTCAACATGTGATCATACCTTGTTTGAGAAAATTAAAACTTAAGAAGATTCATTGAGAGGAAATTATTTCTCACAAATTAAAGAGAAACCTTAATCCATATTTCAATGAGAGGAAATTATTTTCCTAATACTAAATAAGGAAACCCTAGCATAATTTGTGAATAAATGTTAAGTAGTGATGCTAGATCATTTGTGTGAGCCACTAAGGCTAATTAAGAGTACTTAAGTATTGTTTGGTGATTGTATCCTCGTATTCGTTTATAGACGCTAGTACCGGAGACTATCAAGAGGAGGAGGTATTCTACCAAGAAGAAGAGCAAGCAAACTTTGATCACCTCACCAATCAAGGCAAGCTAGACTAATGCAAGCTTTTTTGTTTGCAAGCTACTACCAATGCAAGTTAGATTAGTGCAAAGCTCTACAAGAGCAAGGCACCATTACATTTTACTTTATGATCCTATCCCAAGTTTTTACTTTACAAGTTTTCTTGTATTTTATTTATCAAAGTTACTTTTTGATTTATGATTCACTTAGTTTAGTTATAGAGTAGTACAAGAGCAATACACTTAGCCTAGAAGCAAGGCACACTACTTAGCACCCGTCATATGTAGTGGCTAGTGCTAAAGATTAAAAGTGACTACTCTAGTTGGGAACTTGTGAATTGAAATGATTTTGAAAACCTTGGAATGAAGATTCATTCCATTGAAAGCTTTTGAAGGTGAATGTGACTTGTGAATGACTTGGTGAAACTTACCCAAAATCTGATGGTTGGGTTCGGATGCGATACCATTCCAATTTTACAAGTACCCCCACAATACCTGAATCTGGGTAAGGCTTAGCTGGAAATTTATGTGTCTTAGTATGGGTTCCCTCTGAACAAGCGTCATAGGGGTTATGCCGAGGCTGCCTCCATTGAAAGTGAAATGACGTGAAATGAGGTGAATGTCCGGCCCAAGCCCTGTGCAGTTCCCGGGTTGACGGTTTGTTTTCACCGGGAGGCCAAGCTCATGGGGAGAGGTGCCTATACTAGGGTATGTAAATGAAAGGTTAGGATTGGTAGTTCGCGTACTGCGTACGATAAATCAGGGCCAGTTACCCCTGACGAACAATTGCAATTGTTGTGGCACAAGTGTACAACCTCTGCAGAGTTTAACCTATTCGAATAGCCGCGTCCGCGGTTATGGACAGTTGGAAAGGCCATAATGTTCCGTCATCAGAATTTTTTCTAAAAATATGAATGGTGACTTGTGATTTGAATTGAAAGGTGACTTTGACTTTGAATCACAACTGAGTTGTGGGAATGACACTAATGTTCCCACTTGAGTTTAGAAAATGAAGAGGTTTTGATTATTAAAGTGTTTATGAAATAAAACTGGCTTTATGCAGATGAAACTAGAGCTTAGAACCCCCTTACTATAGTTGATAGTATTTACATTAGTATTAGTTTGCGAGTACTTTAAAGTACTCATGGCTGTGTCCCTGGCTATTCAAATGGCCAGACTATGATGACGAGTACCAGAACCCGGAAGAAGGACAGCAGGACGTCTACGACAACTAGGATCACGCCTGACGTCAACAGTTGCCTGTGGAACAGATGGACCAAGACCGCTACTATTTCGCGTCCGCTATGTGTTTTGTATTTGGATCTCTAGATCCCCTATGTTGTAACAAGACTGGATCATGTGATCCTTTATTTGTAAGACGATTATGGTATGTAATGAATGATGTGTTGTGATATCAATCTATTATGTCTCGCGAAAACAATATTCCTGGGATTGCGAGGACTAGCATAATAGGCATCTGGACTTAAAAATCCGGGTGTTGACAGATACCACTGATGGGATTCGTAGCATAGAAAACAAAAAAATTCCTACCGCAAGAACGAATAACAAGCCAATATCCAATCTAGAAGATGGTAGCAACGAGAAGATCATGAGACTAACCCTCGAATATTTCCAAAGCCTACGAGATTAGATCTCGTTGTTGCTGTAGTCGATCACTTTCCGCTTTCAAAAGCGCGTAGAAGATCTTGACGGTGCCACAGTCAGGCAGCACCTCCGTACTCGGTCACACGTTCAGTGTTGATGACGACGTCCTTCTCCCCGTTCAAGCGGGCAGAAGATGTAGTAGATCCTCCTCGGAATCCCGACAGCACGACGGTGTGGTGTCGGTGGAATCCCTAAGGCTTGCCCAAAGGTTCAAATAAGACCCCAATTCAAAACCTTCCATATCGACAAAACCTAGGGGGACAGGGACTCCTCCCTTTCCCCCTTTGTTGGCCGGACAAGGAGGTGGAGTCCACCATGGACTCCACCCTCCCACTTGGTTGGCTGGTTAGGGTTGGTGGAGTCCAAATGGGACTCCACCTTCCATGGTGATTTCTTCCGGAAAGTTCTAGAACATTCTAGCGCCTTCCATAAATGCACCGAATCATTTCCAAACTTGGAAAGTGACTTCCTATATACGAATCTTATTCTCCGGACCATTCCGGACCTCCTCGTGATGTCCTGGATCCCATCTGAGACTCCGAACAAATATTTGAACTCCATTCCATATTCCATATCTACTTAAAACGACATCAAACCTTAAGTGTGTCACCCTACGGTTCGAGAACTATGCGGACATGATCGAGACTCCTCTCCGATCAATAACTAATAGCGGGACCTGGAGATCCATAATAGCTCCCACATATTCAACGATGACTTCATGATCGAAAGAACCATCCACATAAAATAACAATTCCCTTTGTCTCGCGATATTTTACTTATCCGAAGTTTGATCGTCGGTATCTCCATACCTATTTCAACCTTGTTACCATAAGTACTCTTTACTCGTACCGTGATATGATATCCCTTGTGAACCAGTCACATGCTTGCAAGCTAATTGGATGTCATTCCACCGAGAGGGCCCAGAGTATATCTATCCGTCATTAGGATGGACAAATCCCACTATTGATCCATATGCCTCAACTCATACTTTCCGAATACTTAATCCCATATTTATAACCACCCATTTACGCAGTGGCGTTTGATGTAATCAAAGTACCCTTCCGGTATAAGTGATTTACATGATCTCATGGTCAAAGGATTAAGTTACTATGCATATTGAACCTTGAAGCATAAAGAACTAAATGACTTGATCATATGCTACGCTTACTATGGGTGTATGTCCATCACATCATTCACCTAATGATATGACCTTGTTATTAATAACATCCAATGTTCATGATCAGGAAACCATGATCATCTATTAATCAACAAGCTAGTTAAACGAGAGGCTTACTAGGGACTCTGGTTGTTTACACAACACACATGTATCAATGTTTCCGGTTAATACAATTATAGCATGGAGTGTAAACATTTATCATGAACACTAAGATATAACAATAACTATTTTATTATTGCCTCTCGGGCATATCTCCAACACCACCCACACAAACAAGTTCATTGTCCTCGAGGCCTGCGGTATGTTCTAAAAGCATGATTAAAAATCCTCGAGGCATGCGGTATGTTTCATTAATTTTCGTTTATTAATCGTCTTATTTTTGTTGCAGTCTCCCCCGCCCCTTTGCAACTGGTTTCACTGGATATACCAGGAGCAACCGGATTGGGTGCACCGTGAGGTGGAGGAAAAACATCGGCGTGCATGGGCAAGGTTCCATGAGGAGGAGCGTATGGAAAAGGCTATTGCTAATGATAAAGCAGGGAGAGAGAGATAGATAAAAAATAAGGGCGGAACAAGCTCGAAATCATGAGGTAAATCAGAAGTGGATGGATGATGAGGCTGCAAGTGGTATGCGGAGGAAGAGGTGCGCATTGAGGCCCATGAAGCGGAAAGGAAGAGATTAAGAGAAAGGGTTGCTGAGGCGCAGGCAACAGAAGAACGCGGTGACAAGACTGGAAAATGGTCATGCTGAACGCAGTGCAAATAGAGTGATCTGTTGTAGTAGCTATCGTATGTTAATTTTAGTTTTACTTTCTCCTTGTATCTTAATTCTATTGTATTGATTAGCTGTATTTTAATTTAAGTTATATTTGCATCTTTATTTCGTCAGATGTATTAATAATAAATGTTAATTTCCTGGAAAAATTTCGCGTCTAAGTTTTCCCGCCTAAAGTCCCGGCCTTATTTTTTACCGCCAAAATTTCCCGCCATGAATTCCTGCCAAGATTTCCCGCCTTTTCTCTGAGCTGCGTGCTATAAAACCCCTCTCGGGCATTCATTTGTTGAAGACAATCGTAGTCGCTCCAAGATGGTTCCTCCCGGCGATCATAGTTTTACTAGATTTATGGCTGCTCCTCTTCTCTCCTCTGCTTCTTCAGTTATGAGTGCAAATAACATAGACAATGTCAAAGATTTTGTCACGATGTGACCCTCCTCATCGAAGTAGGCAGCCATTTTTCTAGGCACGTAGGTATATGATACGTCTCCGACGTATCGATAATTTCTTATGTTCCATGCCACATTATTGATGATACCTACATGTTTTATGCATACTTTATGTCATATTTATGCATTTTCCGGCACTAACTTATTAACGAGATGCCGAAGAGCCAGTTGCTGTTTTCTGCTGTTTTTGGTTTCAGAAATCCTAGTAAGGAAATATTCTCGAATTGGACGAAATCAACGCCCATGGTCCTATTTTTCCACGAAGCTTCCAGAAGACCGAGGGAGAAATTAAGTGGGGCCACGAGGTGGCCAGACAACAGGGCGGCGCGGCCTGGACCCTGGCCGCGTGGCCCTGGCGTCTAGGCCCCTCGTGATGTCCGTTGACCTACCCTTCCGCCTACTTAAGCCTTCGTCGATAATAGCCCCAGTACCGAGAGCCACGATACGGAAAACCTTCCAGAGACGCCGCCGCCGCCAATCCCATCTCGGGGGATTCAGGAGATCGCCTCCGGCACCCTGCCGGAGAGGGGAATCATCTCCCGGAGGACTCTACACCGCCATGGTCGCCTCCGGATTGATGAGTGAGTAGTTCACCCCTGGACTATGGGTCCATAGCAGTAGCTAGATGGTTGTCTTCTCCTTATGTGCTTCATTGTCGGATCTTGTGAGCTGCCTAACATGATCAAGATCATCTATCTGTAATGCTATATGTTGTGTTTGTTGGGATCCGATGGATAGAGAATACTATGTTATGTTGATTATCAATCTATTACCTATGTGTTGTTTATGATCTTGCATGCTCTCCATTATTAGTAGAGGCTCTGGCCAAGTTTTTACTCTGAACTCCAAGAGGGAGTATTTATGCTCGATAGTGGGTTCATGCCTCCATTAAATCTGGGACAGTGACAGAAAGTTCTAAGGTTGTGGATGTGCTGTTGCCACTAGGGATAAAATATTGATGCTATGTCCGAGGATGTAGTTATTGATTACATTACGCACCATACTTAATGCAATTGTCTGTTGTTTGCAACTTAATACTGGAAGGGGTTCGGATGATAACCTGAAGGTGGACTTTTTAGGCATAGATGCATGCTGGATAGCGGTCTATGTACTTTGTCGTAATGCCCAATTAAATCTCACAATACTCATCATATCATGTATGTGCATTTTCATGCCCTCTCTATTTGTCAATTGCCCAACTGTAATTTGTTCACCCAACATGCTATTTATCTTATGGGAGAGACACCTCTAGTGAACTGTGGACCCCGGTCCATTCTTTTAATCGAATACAATCTACTGCAATACTTGTTCTACTGTTCTCTGCAAACAATCATCATCCACACTATACATCTAATCCTTTGTTACAGCAAGCCGGTGAGATTGACAACCTCACTGTTTCATTGGGGCAAAGTACTTTGGTTGTGTTGTGCAGGTTCCACGTTGGCGCCGGAATCCCTGGTGTTGCGCCGCACTACATCTCGCCGCCATCAACCTTCAACGTGCTTCTTGGCTCCTACTGGTTCGATAAACCTTGGTTTCTTACTGAGGGAAAACTTACTGCTGTACGCATCACACCTGCCTCTTGGGGTTCCCAACGGTCGCGTGATGTACGCGTATCAAGACTGTTTTCTGGCGCTGTTGCCGGGGAGATCAAGACACGCTGCAAGGGGAGTCTCCACATCGCAATCTCTTTACTTTGTTTTTGTCTTGCTTTATTTTATTTACTACTTTGTTTGCTGCACTAAATAGAAACACAAAAAAATTAGTTGCTAGTTTTACTTTACTTGCTATCTTGTTTGCTATATCAAAAACACAAAAAAATTAGTTACTTGCATTTACTTTATCTAGTTTGCTTTATTTACTGTTGCTAAAATGGGTACTCCTGAAAATACTAAGTTGTGTGACTTCACAACCACAAATAATAATGATTTCTTATGCACACCTATTGCTCCACTTGCTACTACAATAGAATTCTTTGAAATTAAACCTGCTTTACTGAATCTTGTTATGCGAGAGCAATTTTCTGGTGTTAGTTCTGATGATGCTACTGCCCATCTCAATAATTTTGTTGAACTTTGTGAAATGCAAAAGTATAAAGATGTAGATGGTGACATAATAAAATTAAAATTGTTCCCTTTCTCATTAAGAGGAAGAGCTAAAGATTGGTTGCTATCTCTGCCTAAGAATAGTATTGATTCATGGACTAAATGCAAGGATGCTTTTATTGGTAGATATTATCCCCCTGCTAAAATTATATCTTTGAGGAGTAGCATAATGAATTTTAAACAATTGGATACTGAGCATGTTGCACAAGCATGGGAAAGAATGAAATCTTTGGTTAAAAATTGCCCAACCCATGGACTGACTACTTGGATGATCATCCAAACCTTTTATGCAGGACTGAATTTTTCTTCACGGAACCTATTGGATTCAGCTGCTGGAGGTACCTTTATGTCCATCACTCTTGGTGAAGCAACAAAGCTTCTTGATAATATGATGATTAATTACTCTGAATGGCACACGGAAAGAGCTCCACAAGGTAAGAAGGTAAATTCTATCAAAGAAACCTCTTCCTTGAGTGATAAGATTGATGCTATTATGTCTATGCTTGTGAATGATAGGACAAATATTGATCCTAATAATGTTCCGTTAGCTTCGTTGGTTGCTCAAGAAGAACATGTTGATGTAAACTACATTAAAAATAATAATTTCAACAACAATGCTTACCGGAACAATTCTAGTAACAACTATAGGCCATATCCTTATAATAATGGCAACGGTTATGGGAATTCTTATGGGAATTCTTACAACAACAATAGGAACACACCCCCTGGACTTGAAGCTATGCTTAAATAGTTTATTAGTACACAAACTGCTTTTAACAAATCTGTTGAAGAAAAGCTTGGGAAAATTGATATACTTGCTTCTAAAGTCGGTAGTCTTGCTGCTGATGTTGATCTTTTGAAATCGAAAGTCATGCCTCATGAAAATCATAATAATAAGATTGTTACTACACCTAATTCCATCCAAGTTAGAATTAATGAGAATATAAGATTAATGGCTGAATTGCATGCTAGGTGGGAAAGAGAAGAAAATGAAAAACTAGCTAAAGAGAATAATATAGCTATAGTTTGGACTATTACCACCACTAGCAATGCTAATGCTACACATGTTGCTGCACCTCCTACTAATAATGGTGAAAGAATTTGTGTTGGCAATGTTTCCACTTCTAATGCAAAGCGCAAAAAACTACCTGAAACTGCTAAAACTGCTGAAACTGCCTGTGATAAAACTGCTGAAATTTTTTCCAACATTGGGGATAATGATCCCATTGCTTTAGATTATAATGGTTTGGATTTTGATGATTGTCATATCTCTGAAGTTATAAATTTCTTACAAAAACTTGCTAAGAGTCCTAATGCTAGTGCTATAAATTTGGCTTTCACGAAACATATTACAAATGCTCTCATAAAAGGTAGAGAAGAGAAACTAAATCGCGAAACTTCTATTCCTAGGAAGTTAGAAGATAGTTGGGAGCCCATCATTAAAATGAGGGTCAATGACTTTGATTGTAATGCTTTATGTGATCTTGGTGCAAGTATTTCCGTTATGCCTAAGAAAATCTATAATATGCTTGACTTGCCACCATTGAAAAATTGTTATTTGGTTGTTAATCTTGCTGATAATTCTACGAAGAAACCTTAGGGGAGAGTTGATAATGTTCGCATTACCGTTAACAATAACCTTGTCCCCGTTGATTTTGTTGTCTTGGATATTTAATGCAATGCATCTTGTCCCATCATATTGGGAAGACCTTTTCTTCGAACTGTTGGTGCTATCATTGATATGAAGGAAGGTAATATTAAATATCAATTTCCTCTCAAGAAAGGTATGGAACACTTCCCTAGAAAGAGAATTAAGTTACCTTTTGATTCTATTATTAGAACAAATTATGATGTTGACACTTCGTCTCATGATAATACTTGATACACACTTTCTGCGCCTAGCTGAAAGGCGTTAAAGAAAAGCGCTTATGGGAGACAACCCATGTTTTTACTACAGTACTTTTATTTTATATTTGAGTCTTGGAAGTTGTTACTACTGTAGCAACCTCTCCTTATCTTAGTTTTGTGCATTGTTGTGCCAAGTAAAGCCGTTGATAGTAAGGTTCATACTAGATTTAGATTACTGCGCAGAAACAGATTTCTTTGCTGTCACGAATCTGGGCCTAATTCTCTGTAGGTAACTCAGAAAATTATGCCAATTTACGTTAGTGATCCTCAGATATGTACGCAACTTTCATTCAATTTGAGCATTTTCATTTGAGCAAGTCTGGTGCCTCAATAAAATTCGTCTTTACGAACTATTCTGTTTTGACAGATTCTGCCTTTTATTTCGCATTGCCTGTTTTGCCATGCTTGATGGATTTTTCAATTCCATTGACTTTCAGTAGCTTTGTGCAATGTCCAGAAGTGTTAAGAATGATTGTGTCACCTCTGAACATGTAAATTTTGATTGTGCACTAACCCTCTAATGAGTTGTTTTGAGTTTGGTGTGGAGAAAGTTTTCAAGGATCAAGAGAGGAGAATGATACAACATGATCAAGGAGAGTGAAAGCTCTAAGCTTGGGGATGCCCCGGTGGTTCACCCGTGCATATATCAAGAAGACTCAAGCGTCTAAGCTTGGGGATGCCCAAGGCATCCCCTTCTTTATCGACAACATTATCAGGTTCCTCTAGTGAAACTATATTTTTATTCCATCACATCTTATGTACTTTGCTTGGAGGGTCGGTTTGTTTTTGTTTTTGTTTTGTTTGAATAAAATGGATCCTAGCATTCATTGTGTGGGAGAGAGACATGCTCCGCTGTTGCATATGGACAAATATGTCCTTAGGCTTTACTCATAGTATTCATGGCGAAAGTTTCTTCTTCGTTAAATTGTTATATGGTTGGAATTGGAAAATGATACATGTAGTAATTGCTAAAATGTCTTGGATAATGTGATACTTGGCAATTGTTTTGCTCATGTTTAAGCTCTTGCATCATATACTTTGCACCTATCAATGAAGAAATACATAGAGCATGCTAAAATTTGGTTTGCATAATTGGTCTCTCTAAGGTCTAGATAATTTCTAGTATTGAGTTTGAACAACAAGGAAGATGGTGTAGAGTCTTATAATGTTTACAATATGTCTTTTATGTGAGTTTTGCTGCACCGCTTCATCCTTGTGTTTGTTTCAAATAACCTTGCTAGCCTAAACCTTGTATCGAGAGGGAATACTTCTCATGCATCCAAAATCCTTGAGCCAACCACTATGCCATTTGTGTCCACCATACCTACCTACTACATGGTATTTCTCCGCCATTCCTAAGTAAATTTCTTGAGTGCTACCTTTAAAATTTCCATTCTTCACCTTTACAATATATAGCTCATGGGACAAATAGCTTAAAAACTATTGTGGTATTGAATATGTACTTATGCACTTTATCTTTTATTAAGTTGCTTGTTGTGCGATAACCATGTTCCTGGGGACGCCATCAACTACACTTTGTTGAATATCATGTGAGTTGCTATGCATGTCCGTCTTGTCTGAAGTAAGGGAGATTTACCACTAAAATGGTTAGAGCATGCATAATGTTAGAGAAGAACATTGGGCCGCTAACTAAAGCCATGATCCATGGTGGAAGTTTCAGTTTTGGACAAATATCCTCAATCTCATATGAGAAAATTAATTGTTGCTACATGCTTATGCATAAAAGAGGAGTCCATTATCTGTTGTCTATGTTGTCCCGGTATGGATGTCTAAGTTGAGAATAATCAAAAGCGAGAAATCCAATGCGAGCTTTCTCCGTAGACCTTTGTACAGGCGGCATAGAGGTACCCCTTTGTGACACTTGGTTAAAACATGTGCATTGCGATGATAATCCAGGTAATCCGAGCTAATTAGGACAAGGTGCGGGCACTATTAGTATACTATGCATGAGGCTTGCAACTTTTAGGATATAATTTACATAACACATATGTTTTATTACTACCGTTGACAAAATTGTTTCTTGTTTTCAAAACCAAAGCTCTAGCACAAATATAGCAATCGATGCTTTCCTCTTTGAAGGACCTTTATTTTACTTTTATGTTGAGTCAGTTCACCTATCTCTCTCCACCTCAAGAAGCAAACACTTGTGTGAACTGTGCATTGATTCCTACATACTTGCATATTGCACTTGTTATATTACTTTGCATTGACAACTATCCATGAGATATGCATGTTACAAGTTGAAAGCAACCGCTGAAACTTCATCTTCCTTTATGTTGCTTCAATGCCTCTACTTTGAATTATTGCTTTATGAGTTAACTCCTATGCAAGACTTATTGATGCTTGTCTTGAAGTACTATTCATGAAAAGTCTTTGCTTTATGATTCATTTGTTTACTCATGTCATTTACCATTGTTTTGATCTCTGCATTCATTACATATGCTTACAATAGTATGATCAAGGTTATGATGGCATGTCACTCCAGAAATTATCTTTGTTATCGTTTACCTGCTCGGGATGAGCAGGAACTAAGCTTGGGGATGCTGATACATCTCCGACGTATCGATAATTTCTTATGTTCCATGCCACATTATTGATGATACCTACATGTTTTATGCATACTTTATGTCATATTTATGCATTTTCCGGCACTAACTTATTAACGAGATGCCGAAGAGCCAGTTGCTGTTTTCTGCTGTTTTTGGTTTCAGAAATCCTAGTAAGGAAATATTCTCGGAATTGGACG
Organism: Lolium perenne; assembly: GCF_019359855.2. Lineage (NCBI taxonomy): Eukaryota > Viridiplantae > Streptophyta > Magnoliopsida > Poales > Poaceae > Lolium > Lolium perenne. Next base: position 90,895,878 of record NC_067250.2, on the reverse strand, counting down.
AAATCAACGCCCAGGGTCCTATTTTTCCACGAAGCTTCCAGAAGACCGAGGGAGAAACGAAGTGGGGCCACGAGGTGGCAAGACAACAGGGCGGCGCGGCCTGGACCCTGGCCGCGCGGCCCTGGCGTCTGGGCCCCTCGTGACGCCCCTTGACCTACCCTTCCGCCTACTTAAGCCTTCGTCGATAATAGCCCCAGTACCGAGAGCCACGATACGGAAAACCTTCCAGAGATGCCTCCGCCGCCAATCCCATCTCGGGGGATTCAGGAGATCGCCTCCGGCACCCTGCCGGAGAGGGGAATCATCTCCCGGAGGACTCTACACCGCCGTGGTCGCCTCCGGATTGATGAGTGAGTAGTTCACCCCTGGACTATGGGTCCATAGCAGTAGCTAGATGGTTGTCTTCTCCTTATGTGCTTCATTGTCGGATCTTGTGAGCTGCCTAACATGATCAAGATCATCTATCTGTAATGCTATATGTTGTGTTTGTTGGGATCCGATGGATAGAGAATACTATGTTATGTTGATTATCAATCTATTACCTATGTGTTGTTTATGATCTTGCATGCTCTCCGTTATTAGTAGAGGCTCTGGCCAAGTTTTTACTCTTAACTCCAAGAGGGATTATTTATGCTCGATAGTGGGTTCATGCCTCCATTAAATGCAGGACGTGATGAGAAAGTTCTAAGGTTGTGGATGTGCTGTTGCCACTAGGGATAAAACATTGATGCTATGTCCGAGGATGTAGTTATTGATTACATTACGCACCATACTTAATGCAATTGTCTGTTGTTTGCAACTTAATACTGGAAGGGGTTCGGATGATAACCTGAAGGTGGACTTTTTAGACATAGATGCATGCTGGATATCGGTCTATGTACTTTGTCGTAATGCCCAATTAAATCTCACAATACTCATCATATCATGTATGTGCATTGTCATGCCCTCTCTATTTGTCAATTGCCCAACTGTAATTTGTTCACCCAACATGCTATTTATCTTATGGGAGAGACACCTCTAGTGAACTATGGACCCCGGTCCATTCTTTTAATCGAATACAATCTACTGCAATACTTGTTCTACTGTTCTCTGCAAACAATCATCATCCACACTATACATCTAATCCTTTGTTACATCAAGCCGGTGAGATTGACAACCTCACTGTTTCGTTGGGGCAAAGTACTTTGGTTGTGTTGTGCAGGTTCCACGTTGGCGCCGGAATCCCTGGTGTTGCGCCGCACTACATCTCGCCGCCATCAACCTTCAACGTGCTTCTTGGCTCCTACTGGTTCGATAAACCTTGGTTTCTTACTGAGGGAAAACTTACTGCTGTACGCATCACACCTTCCTCTTGGGGTTCCCAACGGTCGCGTGCTGTACGCGTATCATTATACCTGGTCGAAGTCCGGTGGAAATATGACAAGAGCTTCTTAGGTTGCATGCTAGGTTTGAGAAGAAGAAATTGAAGGATGAGAAGAGACAAGAGGAATTTGCAATGTATCCCTTTAAGTGGGCTTCCTCGACCGAGGAGGACGAAGAAGTCTTCACGCCGAGCAGTCTAGAAAGGAGCAAATAATTTTTCAAGGGGAAGAGCACTGCATCCGCTAGCGTTGACTCAGACAACAATTTTATGCCACCGAGGAAGAAGGGCAAGACTAGTTCATCGTCGAAGAGCAAGAAGAAGGGAAAACGTGAAGCTTATAATGTTACTCGTAGAGTTTATTTTAAGTTGTGGTGTTGGCAGTACCGATGTATCTTCATTATCTTCATTTCGATAGTAACTTAATTTTATGTTGTATTTTTTCATGTTGATGTATCTTATTTTGAAGTACTTGTTGAATAATTATGTGAAATTATAGAAATATGTGTCTCTCATAAACATACGTACACATATGTCTCATACATAGGTCATACATAGATAGAAATAATAGTAATAGGCCACGGTTCTCAACATATCACGCTTGTCAACGACGACATGGTGGTCTCTGCTTAGCACCAGAAGGCGACAAACGACGTGGTGGACGATGTTGGCGCAAATCTCGGCCGTACTCTTCGTCCTCATCATCTGTGCTCACATCATTATTCGTGGTGGAGTTTGTAGTACATGCCGAGATTGTGTCACTGGAGGAATTATACTTTCTTGTCCGCTCATAATATCAGCTGCAAAGAATTGATTAAACATCTCTTGATTGTCAGGTTGACTAGAAGATCCGGCATAATATTCTTGTTGCATATGCTCACGATCCTGTGGTGGGGCCATATTGTGGCCGAAACCAGCTATCATGTTGGGCCAAGAAGAATCAAAAGATTGCCGCGTAAAAATATGAGTTGTAAGTAATAGGCATGAATATTTTTAAGGAAGAAATTATATATTAAAATTGAAGGAACCCGTGGAGGAGGCATATTGTAGCCGAATCCAGCTTCCATCTCTGACCAGTTAGGTTCAAAAGATTGCTGCGTATGGAAAAGGTTCGTAAATAATACGCGTAATTTTGTGTTGTGTGAGTGATTATTTGTAAAATATGAACATACACAAGTGGTGTTGTCGCTGTTTGAAGTCTCCCCTTCGGTGTATGAATATCGTTCCCCGAACGGATAGTAGAGAAAATATTCTCCTCCTATTTTCAGTGCACAGAAGATGATATTTTTGTAAATCCTGTAGAAGAACATAAGACATTTCTAATTTTAGATGTCTCTAATAATACATGTGTGGAACCATGGGGTGGAGATATGCGAGCTGATTGTGAGCGGTCAAGTAGAGGTGAGTCGACACGTGCATATGATGGATTCTGCGTAGGGGGTTGGCTCGTACGCGCCATACTAGGTCTGGACGACGGTGCCTCTAGCATGTCATACGCTCGCGTAACAACATCGTTGTTATATTGTGATCCAAATTCATATACTAAAGGGAGGCTAACTTCTGACGAGCGGAGCGAGGCCCATCGCCGGTAGGCTTGGGCTGATGATATATACATCTTGTAAGCCATCGTCTAGGGTTTATCAGATTATAAGATAACCCACGGCATTTGTAAACACTCCTCGATATAGTGAAGTTTTGCTGGCTGGCGCCCGTGGTTTTTTCCCCTTCTGTGTTGCAAGGGGTTTTCCACGTTAAATCTTGTGTCTCTATTGCATTTACCTTAATCGTTCTTCATTATTTGCTTGTCGCTTTAATAAAAAATGGTATCAGAGCTTGTGTTTCAATCTAGGGTTTTGCAACATGTCTTCCTTGAAGTTCGATCTACCGCAGCTGGATTATACCACGAGATTTTCTCTGTGGCAAGTGAAGATGAGGGCGATCCTTACCCAATCTTCTGATCTGGATGAAGCTCTTGATGTATTTGGCAACAAAGATGCCAAGACCTGGACCGATGATGAAAACAAGAAAAACCGTAAGGCTTTTTCATTAATTCAGCTTCATCTATCCAACAATATCTTACAACAAGTGCTGGCTGAGAAATCCGCAGCGGCTATGGTTGAAACTGGAATCGGTCTGCATGTCCAAAGATCTAACCAGTAAGATGCACGTGAAGATGAAGTTGTTCTCGCACAAGCTGCAAGATGGTGCGTCAATGATGCATCACCTATTGATCTTTAGAGAGATCGTTTGTAATTTGCTGTCCATGGAGGTAAATTATGATGATGAGGATCTTGCTCTTATACTGTTAGTCTCGTTTCCTAATTCTTTTGCGAATTTTCGAGACATGTTGTTATACAGCCGTGATGAACTAACCCTTGCCAAAGTTTATGAGGCCCTCCAGCAGAGGGAAAAGATGAAATCTATGGTGCAGGCAGAGGGTTCGTCATCTAAGGCAGAAGCACTGCAGGTCCGAGGCAGGACCGAGAACAGAAACAACAGCAACTACTACTACAACAGAGATAAGAGCAAGACCGACAGAGGTCGCTCAAAGTCCAAGGGACGAGATGGTAAGTTCTGCAAGTATTGTAAGGAAACTAGCCACAATATTGATGATTGCTGGAAGTTGCAGAACAAAGAGAAAAGAAACAGTACTTACCAACCGAAAAGCAAATCTGAGGGTGATGGTAAGGCTGCTGTTGTTTCTAGTGATAATTCTGATGGCGATTGCCTAGTTGTGTTTGCTGGTTGTGTTTCTGGTAATGATGATTGGATCCTTGATTCTGCATGTTCGTTTCATATTTGCTGTAACAAAGACTGGTTTAGTTCTTACGAGTTTGTGCAGAGTGGAGATGTTGTGCGTAAGGGAGATAACAACCCACGTGAGATCGTGGGCATTGGCTCCATTCAGATCAAGATGCATGATGGCATGACGCACACTCTGACAGATGTGAGACACATACCTGGCATGGCCAGAAATCTGATCTCTCTAAGTACCCTTGATGTTGATGGGTACAAACACTCCGGTTCTCGCGGAGTTCTGAAGGTATCAAAAGGTTCTCTCGTTCACATGATTGGTGATATGAATTCTGCAAAATTATATGTTCTTAGAGGTAGCACTTTGTCTGGTATTGTTGCTGCTGTTATTCCTGATGAACCTGGTAAAAATAATCCGCGGCATATGCGTCTTGGACATATGAGTGAACATGGCATGGCAGAATTGCACAGGAGAGACCTGCTAGATGGCTGCAATTTGAGTAGGTTTGAGTTCTGTGAGCACTGCATTTTTGGTAAGCATAAAAGAGTTAAATTCAATGCTTCCGTTCATACACTAAAGGGATTCTAGATTATGTGCATGCTGATGTGTGGGGACCTTCCCACAAGACTTCTCTTGGTGGTGCAAATTACATGCTTACTATCATAGATGATTACTCCAGAAAAGTGTGGCCTTTATTTCTAAAACATAAATCTGATGTGTTTGATGCTTTTAGAAAGTGGAAAGTTATGGTAGAGAAGCAAAAAAAAAAAATTAATTGCTTCATACTGACAATGGCATGGAGTTTTTTTCTACTATTTTCAATGATTATTGCAGCAATGAAGGCATTGTCAGGCACCACACCATCCCATATACTCCTCAGCAGAATGGTGTGGCGGAGAGGATGAACAGAACCATCATCTCCAAGGCTCGTTGCATGTTGTCCAATGTTGCTATGCATAGACGTTTTTGGGCTGAAGTAGCCTCCACCGCTTGTTACTTGATAAACAGGTCACCTTGCATTCCGCTTGATAAGAAAACTCCTATTGAGGTATGATCTGGTTCATCAGCTGATTATTCACAGTTGAGAGTTTTCGGTTGCACTGCTTATGCTCATGTTGATAATGGAAAGCTAGATCCTAGGCTGTTAAGTGTGTGTTTCTTGGTTATGGTTCAGGAGTTAAGGCATACAAGTTATGGAATCCTGAAACTAAGAAAGTTTTGCATAGCAGGAATGTAGTCTCTAATGAGGCTGTCATGTTTTATAAGAGTTCATCTACAGATGTTACTGATGCTGTTGATTTTTCTGATAATTCTGATGATGAACAACAGAGGATTAGCATGCAGGTGGAGCACGTGGAGGAGAAAGAAAATGATGTTGCTGAAAATGGTAACACTGTTGTTCAGCACTCACCACCTGTTTTGCAGCAAACAAATAGCTCCATTGCTGCTGATAGACCGAGGCGTAACAAAGATCCACGTCCTCGTTTAATTGAAGAATGTAATCTTGTTCATCATGCTTTGAGTTGTGCTGAACAGGTGGAGCATGATACTGAACCTACTACATATACTGAGGTCGTTGCGTCCGTTGACCGCGTGAAGTGGATTTCTGCTATGCAAGAGGAGATGCAATCGCTTGACAAGAATGGCACATGGGATGTTGTGCGCTTGCCTAAACAAAAGAAGGTTGTCCGCTGTAAGTAGATATTTAAAAGAAAGGAAGGTTTGTCTCCTAATGAGCCTCCGAGGTTTAAGGCAAGGTTTGTAGCAAAAGGTTTTTGCCAAATTCCAAGTATTGATTATAATGATGTATTTTCTCCGGTTGTGAAGCATAGTTCCATTCTTGCATTCTTTGGTATTGTGGCTATGCATGATCTTGAGCTTGAGCAGCTAGATGTAAAGACTGCTTTTCTGCATGGTGAGCTTGAGGAGGAGATATACATGGACCAACCTTAAGGTTTTGTTGTGCCTGGTAAGGAGGATCTTGTTTTCAAGTTGAAGAGGTCCCTTTATGGTCTGAAACAGTCTCCAAGACAGTCGTACAAAAGGTTATTCATTTATGCTTGCACATGAGTTTAAGAGATCTCAATATGATAGCCGTGTTTACATCAAGTTTGTTAATGGATCACCATTATAATCACAAATAGCCATGTGTTTACACCTATTTTTATAGAGCAAGAAAGGGATCACTACTTTAAAGTCGCAATTGAGTAGTGAGTTTGAGATGAAGGATCTTTGTGCTGCTAAGAAAATACTAGGTATGTAAATTACAAGAGACAGAAAATCTAGTGTGTTATTTCTTAGTCAGCAAAATTACATCCAGAAAGTTCTTCATTGTTTTAATATGCATGATGCAAAGTCTATTAGTACACCTATTGCTCCTCACTTTAAATTTTCAGCATTGCAATGTCCTAGTACTGATGGAGATATTGAGTACATGTCACGAGTTCATATTCTAGTGTTGTTGGTTCCTTGATGTATGCCATGGTCTGTTCTCGCCCTGATTTGTCATATGCTATGAGTTTGGTCAGTCGATACATGGCTAATCCTGGTAAAGAACATTGGAAATTTATTTAGTGGATTTTCAGGTACCTTCGTTGCACATCCAAAGCTTGCCTGAAGTTTGGCAAGACCGGTGAGAGACTCCTAGGCTATGTGGATTCAGATTTTGCTACCGATTTGGATAAGAGAAGATCCCTCACAGGTTATGTGTTCACTGTTGGTGGATGTGCTGTGAGTTGTTGGAAGACAACGTTACAACCTGTTGTTGCACAATCTAAGACTGAAGCAGAATATATAGCAATTAATGAATCTTGCAAAGAATCTGTTTGGTTGAAAGGTTTGTATGCTGAGATTTGTGGAGATGATTCTTGCATTAACTTGTTTTTTCTGACAGTCAAAGTGCAATATACCTTACTAAAGATCAAATGTTCCATGAGAGGACAAAGTGTGACGCCCCGGAACCGATATCCTGAGCATTCCAGTGATCCCGCCAAAATCCGCACGATATCGATTCAGAGACGCCCTCCGACACGACGTGCGCGACGAAACACACACGTGATGCCAGAGGAATTAACACGAGCGGTAACATTACAACAGGATTACAATAGAGCCCACAAGAAACATATATTACAACAACGACTCCAACGAGTCAAGATACAAATAGATACATACAAAGATCCAAATCATACAGAAGATCAAATACGTCCGAGTACGGACAAGATACAAATTGGACTAAGAGTCCTGAAGATAACCAGTCGCGTCCATAACCCTGCCCAGGCCAAGCCTGAAGGGTAACCTTGCTAACGTCGTCATCTTGTACCTGTCGAAGTCGGGCCATCGGTTGCCGACAAAAAGGGAGGAAGCAAAAGACGAAGAGAAAAGGCGAGAGTAAGTACCAAGGAACGAACTCCGGCACGTACTTAGCGAGACTAGAAATGGCTCAAACATCAAGCAACGGCTATGGATAAGGAATGGTGCATATAGGATTATTATGGTAAACAAGTGGAATAGGACACGTGACTCGATAAAGAATCGCAACATAAGGATATCAGTGCGAGGGGGAGAGTAAAATAGGTGAAGAGAGAGGGCTCGCCTGTGAAAAGCTGCAGAAAACTTGTCGTATCTCACACCACCACTTCGTGATCCTATCCGTGAAGAAGCAAATGCTACGACAAACATCGGATGCAAATCTTACTACTACGGATAAAGAAGATCCAGCATGATCAAGATGGTATGCATGGCATGGCAGATATGATGCGATGCACTTAAGCGGAACCGGAGTCCGGACAAACAAATTAGGTTGGAGTTGCATTTTCTACCGACAAAGTTAAGGGTTGATTAGCATGGCAAACATGGCAGGGGTGAACTACATCAAAGTTAAATGGAACCGGGACAACATTTATATAATATCCCACATATTCCATATGTTCCATATTAGGGGATAATGCAAACTAACACGAAGTTGTATGATGCATGATGCAACAACAGGTGTGGATGGCATAACCATGTTCCTCACATTTTTCTGATCAAAATTCATATATAACACTTTTTATTTGGATTTACCATTTAAAAGTTATTAACAGAATAGTTTTTATTATTGAAAATAGATAAACATACTTATTTTTAAAAGGAAAAGGTTTCGGTTTTAATTTCTGAAAAGGGGGAAGGACCCCGGGTTGTTTAGATAGAGTGGCAGGGGGTTTTGCTTAAAACTAACACTGTCAGGGACGGCGGGTTGATGGAACAAAATATGCAGGGGGCTAGATGCGAAAAAGTTAGATCTAGATCTGAGAAACAATTTCTCACCGAGGGGGACTTACCCACGGTCGCTGACGGGGAGGGCCCACACAGCCACGCTGGCGAAGCGTGCGAGGCGCGCAGAGGGTGTTCGACGGCATGCGATGCCGCTCACGTTCCGAAGGAGGTGGTCACCGCGACAGCACGTCGCGCGCGTGGGCGATTGGCAGCGTTCCAGGAAGGGCGAGTGGGCGTGTTCGACGCGCATTGTCGGCGCGGTGAAGATGGTGGCGGAGGCGACGTCAAGGTCTCGCCGGAGCTTCGTCGGCAACGGGATCTACGGAGAGGGGCGGTCGGCACACGGTGAAACGGCGAACCAGAGAGGGGAGGAGAAGAAGGAGGGGGTCCAGGAGGGAGAGAGAGTCACCAGGAAGCCGATGGTGGTGTCGAAGGGGACGGGGGAGCTCGGGTGGCGCCGGAATTTGAAGAAAAAGTCGCCGGACTTGGAGAAGGGGAACAGCGAGGTTGAGGTGGATTGGGGCATCCCTGGTGCGATTCCTCGCACACGGGCGCTCCTGGCGACGGGCGGAGCTGTTGGTGCTCTCGGTATGGCGAGGGGCGGTCGAAATCGACGGGGAGACGGCGACGATGGAGCGGTGGTTCTCGGTGGTTTTCCTTCGGTGGTTCTCTGGCGTGGGGAAGGGGAAAGATAAGAGAGGGAGCAGGTGGGAGGATAGGAACGGGGAAGGGAACGTAGTCCAGAAGAAAAGGGGAGAGGGACTCACGTGGTGGAGGTGGATGGTGCGGTGGAGGACCACGGGAGCTCACACTCTTCTCGTGAGGAGGTAGACGCAGAGAGAAAAAGGAGATACCGTTTCGGTTGGTTTGGGTCAAGGGAGGTGGGCCGAAGGGGAGGAGAGGAAAAGGTGGGCTTGGGGAGGTGGGCTGCTCGGGCTGGAGGAGATGGGCTTCGGCCAAGGGGAGAAGAGATGGACTAGAGGAAGGAGGGAGCCCAGGGTTAGAAGGGGTTAGGATTTGCAAACCTTTTTCTGTTTTTATTTAAACCCTTTTGAATTCAAAACCCTTTTCAGTTTTGATTTGAATCAAGGATAAGAGTGAGTATTTAAACTAGCTTTCCAAAATATTTAATTCATTTTTAATCAAAACAAAAGCACATTTATATTTCAAAACTTTATTAGTTGGAAAACTTAGTTATAAAATAAGAACTATGGAAGAGAAAGATTAGGGTTTATTTAAAGTGAAAGATAAGGGAGGGTTTATAAAATAGTTTTATTTAATAAAATCATGGATTATATGATGCATATGCCATGACGATGCAGAAAAGAAAAATAACAAACAAATCTAATATGGGATTACCCTTGGCCGTTACACAAAGCACATTGATATCAAGTATCATTATGTGCGTGACATTGTTGCTCATGGTAAACTGAAGGTATGCTGATACGGGGCGACTTTCGGTGTTCACCGCATCATGTGCTTCATCGCCAAGACGACACGCAAAGGTGAATCTTCTCCTTTACGCGTGCCTTAAATCGCCTATTTTGGAAGATATACTACTTCATACTTCGTCATATCTTGATGATAGGAACTCGACGACAATTACGGAGGGAAGAGAGGATGCCATGGAGACCCGAGGACGCAAGGCCGATGTCACGGAAGCATGGGAGAGAAGGAGAAAGAGGAGCTGGATGCTCCAGGCCGGAACTTCCGCCCAGATACTGTCCAAGACGGAAGATGCTCGCACTGAAGAGCTGCGGCCGGAACTTCCGCTGCTCATGGCCGGACCTACCGCCCGGCCGGAACTACCGCCCCCAGGAGCCGGAACTTCCGCCATGTCGAACCTCAACCAGATTTCAGCCCTTTGGCTTGTAACTTACCCATTCGGCCCCCTACCTATAAATAGGCACCTACCCCCACCTTCATGAGGGAGAGATGATGTTTAGATGAATTGGCTTATGCCTCTGTTATCCCTTTGTGGATTTGGGAAACTCCCACCTTAGATTATCCATCTATGCATCCCTCCTAATCCGGATCTTTTCCATTCTAGTAATTCTATCAATTGAGAATCTCTTGCTTTGCAACTCTATTCTTAATTGATCTTTTACTCTTTGGTATTCTATTTGGATTTGTCGATCTTTTGCGAGAGATTCTACTGTTTGGTCTTTGTCTTGCAATTATATCGAGTTGGTGGTTCGGGCCAACGAGGATAACCGATTTCTGTGCGTGTGTTTGTATCGTGTTCTTCGCGTTCATCCACCTCCCAGTGGATCCCCCTCCGCAATCACACTCCCCCGGGTCAATTCATGAGATCGGGCAACCCACATGGTCTCAGCCCGTATCATATGGTATCAGAGAAAAGATTCCACGGATTTGACCCTCCAATTCCACCAATTTCTCCCAAAAATTTCCCAAAAAAATTTTGCCCCAAAAAATAGCTCGAATTTGGATCTCAGGATTTGTTGCGTTTTTTGTGGTTTTGGTCCACAAATCTGTTGTCTTTCGTGTTCATCTATCATTCATCCAATTTTCACCGGTCAATTCCAACGTTTCCCCTCGAAATCCATCATTCTCCATCCACTTTTCAGTTCATCGATCCAGATCCAAATCTGAATTTTTCGGGTATTTCCGGAACTACCGACCTCTCCTGGCGGAACTTCCGGCCGGCCAGTTTTTTTGACCCCTTCCACGAGCAAACCACCATGCACCGCCAGCTGCCGCCCCTGCCGCTCGCCCCGTGCGCCCTTGGCCCCTCGGCGCCGCCGGCCCACGCCATCTGCCGCCCCAAACCACGCTCCTGCACGAGCGCCGCCACCAGAGCTCGCCCAAACTACCCACGTGCAGCTCGCCCGCTCAAGCCCCGCCGCTGTTTCCGCTCGCCACCAGCAAAGCCCCACCTGGCCCCGTGCGCCGAGGCCAACCACCACCGCGCCAGCCCCGCCTGGCCCACTCAGCGCCGCCGGCCCAAGCCAACCAAGCGCTCGCGCGCCTCTCCCGCCCCTGCGTAGCAGAGCGCATCGAATCCGCCAGCTTCCACGCAACAATTTTCCATCCATCTTTCCAGCGATTTTGCATCTAGTTCTTGATTCCGTGGAGAATTTTTTTCCTCTCACCGGTACTTCCGGCAAATATCAGCGGTACTTCCACCCGAGCAGTACGTCCGGCCTTGTTCCTCCCTGATACGTCCAAAACGTATCTACTTTCCCGAACACTTTTGCTATTGTTTTGCCTCTAATTTGTGTATTTTGGATACAACTAACAAGGACTAACGCTGTTTTCAGCAGAATTGCTCTGGTGTCTCGTTTTTGTGCAGAAATTCATCTTTCAGGAAAATCCCCGAAATTTATGTCGAAGGGCTTATTTTTCCAGAAGATTCACGGAGCCAGAAGGGCAGGCCTGGGGGAGGCCCAGGGCCCCCACACACTAGGCCGGCGCGGCCTGTAGGGGGGGCGCGCCGCCCTACTGTGTTGCCGCCTCGGCCAGCCTCTGACGCCCCCTCTGGACTATTTAAGGGTTTCGATCTAAAAACGTGAGACGGGAAGTCGAAGTCGCCAGAAACCATCTAGAACACCGCCGCCATCGCGAAACTCCGTGTCGGGACCAGAAACTCCGTTCTGGCATTCCGCCGGGACGGGGAATTGGAGGAGATCATCGCCATCCTCACCACCGACGCCTCTCCATCGACCAGCCATGTTTCCCCCATCCATGTGTGAGTAATTCCCCCGCTGTAGGCTGAAGGGGATGGTAGGGATTGGATGAGATTGGTCATGTAATAGCATAAGATTGATAGGGCATAGTGCCTAGTGTCCGTAATTGGTAATTTGATGATATTGTTGCAACTTGTTATGCTTAATGCTTGTCACTAGGGCCCGAGTGCCATGATCTCAGATCTGAACTTGTTATTGTTTCATGATGATATTCGTTGTTTTATGATCTTACCTGCAGGTTGTATACACATGTCGCTGTCCGGAACCCGAGGCCCCAAAGTGACAGAAATTGGGACAACCGGAGGGGAAGGCGGTGATGTGAGGATCACATGTGTTCACGGAGTGTTAATGCTTTGCTCCGGTGCTCGATTAAAAGGAGTACCTTAATTTCCAGTAGATTCCCTAGAGGCCCGGCTGCCACCAGCTGGTAGGACAAAAGATGTTGTGCAAGTTTCTCATTGTGAGCACATACGACTAAATATGGAACACATGCCTATGGATTGCTTAGTACATGGACACCGTTTTATTATTATCTGCAAATGCCCTGCTTTGATTGTTACATGAGTTTCTCTCATCCATGCAACGCCCGTTCATCCATCCCTGTGCCTACAGTATTTTAATCCTGCTGTTTACTATAATCACTACTGCTGTCTTTGTTACACTGCTGCTGATATTTCACTACTGCTACTGCTATAAAACTGTTTCTACTGATAAACTCTTGCGAGCAAGTCTGTTTCCAGGTGCAGCTGAATTGACAACTCCGCTGTTAAGGCTTTCAAGTATTCTTTGGCTCCCCTTGTGTCGAATCAATAAATTGGGTTTTACTTCCCTCGAAGACTGTTGCGATCCCCTATACTTGTGGGTCATCACTCCCTTGTTCCGAAAATAGCAAATCAGCTCGCAGTAGGCCCCTGGTTCTAATTAGTGTATTTCTGGAACTTGACCGGAACTTCCGCCCAGAGCACATTTTCGCAACAGTTTTGATCCAATTTCAACAAATTTTGACACCCAACTTTGACCCAACTTTTGACAACTTTTCGGAGCCCATTTTACTTCAAATCTTGACCACTTTGACCATCCATATTAACTCCAATTTTGACAATTTTTCCGAGCCCATTTGACTCCAAAATTTTGACAACTTCGATCGCTCATTTTGACCCAAATTTTCAGGCATTGAATTTTGTGTTTGGATTTCCTTGTGGAGTGCATTGGTTGTCTATTTCGCTTCCGCGCCTACATCAATACCGTGACGACACCTTTGGCACCCTGGATTGCGGCACAACTTCGACACCATCATCGACACCACTTCGATCATCGCAAGTTCGTGTGCTTGACACCACCTAACATCAATAGGTATAACTTGCCCCACCCCTTGTAGCACCTTTCTTCCTTTGTGTTCCTATCCCATTGAGAGTGGCTTTCCGAGTGTTGCGAAGCATTGCACAAGTGTCATGACTGTGAGAGGGTGCGTGTGTGCGTTGTGTTGAGCAAAGATTCGAAGCAAGCTGGGTGAGAAAGATACACAAAAGAAGAAAAAGTGTGACATAGAGAAAAATAAAGCTTCTAAGCATAGAAAAAAAAGATAAAAAAAGATAAAAAGAAAAATAGAAAAATAAAAAAAATAGACAAAGGAGTGCAAAGCTTGTAAACACTAAGAGAGATAAGTGACGAGGGATCACCTCGCCAATGCCTACGTATTGTAAACTAGGGTTTTGGGAGAGAGCGACGATGAAGATTCCGGGGTCAAGATTAGGCACACGACGTACCCAGCTTCGGGTCCCCTCGGTGGAGGATCCCTACGTGCTGCTAGCAATCCAGTATATGAGCATATGTATGTTTACAGGGTGCAGCCATAGGCGGATCTATGCTGTCTATGTATTGTCTATCTGTTGGCCTCCTTATTTCAGGTGCCCTGGCTAGCTTTATATATGCAACCATCCTAGGGTTTTACAAGAGTCCTAGTCGACTACTTCTTCGGGTTGCCTTGTTGGGCCTTCTCCATATTGGGTCTTCTCCATATTGGGCCGAGCTAGGTATACTAATAATGGATACCCGAAGGGTATGCCCATGTCAGTAGCCCCCGAGTTTATAGGGAAGTCGAAGACTTGCGTAGAAACTCCAAGCATAACCATCTCCGAAGTCGAAGAAATACAAGGCGAGGTCCATGTTGAAGATCATGTGTAGCGTAGATGATGTCGATGATTCTCGAAGTTATTTTTCTGTCGGGTGCGCGCCAGCGCTCCCGATGGTAGTAGCCACCGAGTCTATGGACAAGTGCTTGTACTTGGGCATATACTCAAGTTGTACTACTCGATGAAGAACTTAACTATATTTCTGGAGGACTTGATGAAATCCATGTGCTCCCGATGGGAGTAGGCTCCACTCGAGTCGTAGAATCGAGTTGAGTCTACAAACCTTGATTATCGTAGATGTTGTCGAAGTTATTTTTCTATCGGGCGCGCGACCAGCGCTCCCGATGGGAGTAGCCCCCGAGGCTACAGCCAAGTGTTTGCACTTGGGTGTAGGCTCAACTTGCTTTTAATCGACTCCATAATTTTTCCTCTTGTATCTTGTCGGGAGAGTGAACAATGCTCTCGATAAGAGTAGCCCCCGAGCCTATGGGCAGGTGCTTGCACCTAGGCATAGGCTCAAGTTGTATTACTCGATAAATAACTTGGCGCAACCCCTCTTTTTATCGAATCCAGGCCGTTGCTATTTTTATTTGACATCGATATCTATATTGTACAGGGATAATGGTAGTTGGGGCTAGTTCATCTGACGGATCAGGTACTAGTTAACTGCTCTAGTGGCAATCCGCAAAAACCTACTTCAAGATCACGTCCCTGGACATGATCTCGGGATACTGGTGCTAACTCGACAGGTGTCGCTTAAGGTCTTACCATTCTGTCGAGTCCCAGTCATATTTTATCGGGTACCTAACGCGTCCGTTAGGATTTTTCTCCATATGTGTCGAGTCCCATGTCAATAAGAGAAG
Organism: Lolium perenne; assembly: GCF_019359855.2. Classification (NCBI taxonomy): domain Eukaryota; kingdom Viridiplantae; phylum Streptophyta; class Magnoliopsida; order Poales; family Poaceae; genus Lolium; species Lolium perenne. The sequence goes on along the minus strand of NC_067250.2, from coordinate 90,880,807 downwards.
AGTGAAATTTGTACAAATCTTATTGCTTCTTTCTTATGCAACCAAGCTACGGTCTCTCTTGTGTTGGCGTGACACCGAGCTTATAGTCTTCTTTAGGACCATCTTTGTTACTTGCTCACTTCCTTGGTCGCGCTAACCCCATTGTTCTTTCTTGTGTGTGTTTCCGTGTTTCCCTAACATAGATCACCACTTTTGACATTTGACTTCGGATCTTACCCACATTTGACAATAGACATTTTCTTTGGTTATTTTCGTTTGCTATCCACTTCCGCACCTACCACCATATAGAGTTCTTAGCCTTTTGCGTGTGCTTTGAGTGTGTGTGTGGGTATATATCGGTTATTCTCTAACTTGAACCATTTCCTCGATTTTGTTGTGAGTTTTGACCTTTTGGTAGTTCTCTTTCCACCATATATGCACCTATCCTAGTGAGAGCTATCCATGATTACGCAACAAGAACAAGCCGAGATGAGAGCCTACTTTGCCGAGTTAGATGCTCGAGAAGCCAATATGACCCCCAAAGATAAAGCTGAGTGCAAATCCTATTTCAAACACCTTGATAGCAAGAGTGACACACCACATGAGTTGAGTGAGGACACTTTGAATTCTAACAACTTAACCTCTACTCCTCTTGTGTTGTCTTCCTCTTTGCTAGGTCGCTCGGACATCGACGATGCCATTGCCATGGAGATGAGGGACTCCACTATATGTGAGATGAGGGACTCCACTATATGTGAGATGAGGGAATCCACTATATGTGAGATGGAGTGCCCCCACTTCGAGAGCATGAGGGATACACCGAGTGAGATGAGAGTGTTAGTTGATAAGTCATATGAGGCCATTTCGATTTCTAACAACTTACCCTCTACCTCTAGTGTGTTCTCTTATGTCTCATTAGGTTCCATGGATGACGAGACGTCGATCACGGAAAATAAGATGTACATGGTGCATGAAGATGATGCTATCACACCATGCTTGATTGAAGATGAACATGGAGGCCACATCAAGCCTACCTCTTCCACAACACCTACCTCATATGAGTGGGACTACAAAGGTACCTATATGGGTGTTGATGATGCCATGATCCCACTAGTGGACATGATGACTTATGAGTGCATGCATGATCATGAGGGAGAGATGATGTTTAGATGAATTGGCTTATGCCTCTATTATCCCTTTGTGGATTTGGGAAACCCCACCTTAGATTATCCATCTATTGTATCCCTCCTAATCCGGATCTTTTCCATTTTAGTAATTCTATCAATTGAGAATCACTTGCTTTGCAACTCTATTCTTAATTGATCTTTTACTCTTTGGGATTCTATTTGGATTTGTCGATGTTTTGCGAGAGATCTACCGTTTGGTCTTTGTCTTGCAATTCTATCGAGTTGGTGGTTCAGTCCTACAAGGATAACCGATTTGTGTGAGTGTGTTTGTATCGTGTTCTTCAAGTTCATCCACCTCCCCGCGAATTCCCCTCCGCAATCACACTCGCCTGGGTCAATTCGTGAGAGAGGGCAACCCACACGGGCTCATCCCGTATCATATGCAAGATAATTACTCATGATAATCCTGCTGATATGATGAAAAAGCCAGTTCATGTTTCCAAGTTTGAGCTTTGCTCGAGCTTGGTTGGTATAACTATTTATCCCAAGTGGTTGTTGGCGCCAGCAAGTGTTTTTCTTTGTTTTTCAGGAGATTGTTGAAGTTCATGCTACAAGATGGAATTTGTCTCAAGGTGGAGTTTGCTATATTGTGATCTAAATTCATATACTAAAGGGAGGCTAACTTCTGACGAGCGGAGCGAGGCCCGTCGCCGGTAGGCTTGAGCCGAAGGGGGGTGTAGGGGGCGGCTGCCCCCCGCGGTACGGTATGGATCGTTGGCACCATCTATATATACATCTTGTAAGCCGTTGGCTAGAGTTTATCAGATTATAAGATAACACACGGCGTTTGTAAACACTCCCCGATATAGTGAAGTTTTGCTGGCTGGCGCCCGTGGTTTTTTCCCCTTATGTGTTGGAAGGGGTTTTCCATGTTCAATCTTGTGTCTCCGCTGCGCTTACCTTTATCGTACTTTGTTATTTGCTTGTCGCTTTTATAACAATCGTCATCTCGAGCGCAACCAAATCTTTTAAGAACGTTCATGGCCGTATAAAAAATAAGCATAATCAGGGACTTTCCTTCAGGGTATTCACGTTTCGCGGCTGCAAAGCATCCGACGTAGACCGGGCGATCTCCCTATATTCGCGTATCTGAAAATAGAAAACTTAAAGTACGAGAAAATGTTGTGAATATTTATTTTAATTGCAATAAACTAATATTTTTAAAGAAATGCAATTACCGAGGTTTCACGATGGTATGCTGCTGTCCGTTCAGTCGCTCGAACCAGCTGCTCGGCCTGTGTGTAATGTGTCGTCCTCTCTGGTGGAGGATCGGTGAGCAAAATCCTTGTGCTACTGCGATACCACTGATTGTAGTGGTCATGTGTGCCGTCATTATATGGTCTACCAATATAAGAAATAATTGTCGTTAACACATGTATGAAAATAATCGAACCAATTTAATACACAACATACCTATGTTCCTGCACTATATCGGATGCCACATTATTAATCCATAGCTCTATCCACTGTCTATTACGACTGCTCCAGTCGGCACAATTCAAACCTTTATTATCTTGCCTGAAATGAAATAAAATATTTAATTACGAAGATGTAAGTCATAAATAAAATGTAATACATTTTATATTGAAATGAGGGCACTTACGTGTGAATTATATCGTGAAGTCGCCTCGGTAATGGTGGTGGAACTACTAGATAGAGACCAAACTACCGCATAACACGCATTGGGTTATATGTCTCAACCATCCAAAGAAAGAGGAGGTTGCAGCATGTCAACCACAAGCCGGAGCCTGTATACATATCAGGTGTTGGTGGCTGAGCACCCTACACGGCGACATCATCCGTCCATGGGTTCCATCTGATCATGTGATCCTCTAGCCCCTCAAACTCCTGGTGGTATTCCAGGTAACAACCGTGTACCACAATTGTTAACCACTTTTTTTAGCATGTACTCAACGAGATCCAAATGTTAGAGGGGCATGTATAGCATGGTCAAATTGTATGGGTGGATTATGTTGGATAGGTGGTGACGTCCAACAGGAAGGTACTCCCATGACCATAGCTGAAGAAACTCATAGCTGACAACAAGTATGTGGCCCTTATATTTTTTCTGGGAGGCGTGACATAACCCCCTCTATGTATGAGCAAACATGGCTGAACCTAAGTTGTATATAGGCTTGGAGGTAAGGGGCCTTCTACTATCTCTTGGGAAATTTTAATTAAACCGGGGAGAACAACGTCACCATGTGACGAAGGGAACATTATACCTAAGAGATACATCACATATGCAAATAGATGTTGTGCCAGCGTGACATTATCTGCATTGGCAGGTATGTTAGCAAAATGGGTGACTAGCCAGCTCAGAGGCACACACCTAGGACGGTGACCACCGCGGGTGTTAATAGTAAATGGAACACCAAGCCGTTCTTCAAGCTAGGTTCAAGGGCGACAGCTTGCTTTCTTGAGCCTATGTGGTGGCCTCTCACAAACTTGGCACGTACATGTATTTCCCACTTATTCCTAAGTGCGTTAATTTGACGGAAACCATGGCTTTGTGGTTTTTTTGCTTTCTCGTCGAGATGTCGCGGCATCTTTTCAGACCATGGCTTGTTCATTGCTTCCCGAGCGTTGGCAACATGGACTCTGTCTGCAAAGTACGACAATGTAAGGTTCCAAGTTTCAATAATCAGCGCTGTGATAGGGAGAGTGCACACACCTTTCAGCACGCCATTGTACACCTCTGCCATGTTGGTGGTCATTATGCCGTACCGAGCCCCAGAGTCGTAAGCAAGCGCCCACTTGCTAAAATCGAGGCAACTCTCGGCAATCCACGTAGATAAATTAACTGTCGTGGTGCAACCCCTTCGATCTTCTGTTTGTGGCAAGGCAGCACGCTCAATCTCTGCATTGATTCCACTCCAAATTGCATTCATCTTCGCTGTTGTCTTCTGCATGCACATTCTCAAGAACAACTTGAACCAATCCTTGTTCTTGAACTTTGAGTAAAAATTGGCTGCCAAATGCCGCATGCACCACCTTGTCTCTAGATCGGGCCACACCCATTCAGGATCTTGTGCCACCTTCATAAATTCGAGCATGCTCAATAGCCCCGTGTTACGATCAGAGATGATGCAAACATTGGGGCGATTTCCGACAACTGAAATCTTCAAGCAGCACAGGAAGCAGAACCAGCTACCTTTGTTCTCGCTCTCCACCACTGCATATGCAATAGGAAGGACCTGATTGTTTGCATCTGTTGCGATCGCCAACCGGAGTGTTCCCTTGTACTTTCCAGTTCTATTGACAACACCGGACGACCATGTTGGAATGCTTGTATAGCCTGGGGGAATGCCCAGAGTAAATGGTCTAGTATTTCTTCATTTTTCTCCCTGGGGTGTTGACATTGTCTCCTGAATACGTGAGTCCCCGGGTTACTTGACGATATTTGATGGAGCAGTCTGGGGGCTAGGTCATATGCTTGCTCATATGTGCCATACAACCTCTGGAAAATATCCTCCTTGGCACGCCTTGCCTTTCTGGAGCTGCCATAGAAGCCAATCTGATCTTTTGCAGTCTCTTGTCGCGTCTTCACACTAACATTGATGTATTTTTTCACCGCCACTTGCATGATATGTGAAACATATTTTGCGGTGACATTGCGGTGCTTATCTAGAGCCCCAACCTTCTCGCAACTATGTGGTTCTATTTTTGAGATATGCCAGGGCTGACATACCCCAGAGCTCTTTCGATCGATCACTCCCCCCTGCACCCCTCATTCTATTTGACATATATCACATTTAGCTGATTTCGATTAGACTGCTTCACTCTGTGCTCCCGAGATATGCCCAATGCATACCTCTTTATTGCATGGTCAGCGGAGTCCTTGTCAGGGAAACTTTGCACAACTAGCAGACTTGCCTTTCCTAGGCCTTGAACAGAGCGAAATTCATTGCTTATGGTCATGGTATATAAGAAGTCAGAGTCCACTGGACCTAGAACCGCCCTCTGGGAAGGACCATCACCTTCTTCGTCCGATGAGGATTCAGACGAAGATAAATGAGCGTCATCATCCAATGCCTCGGTCAATCCCTCCACGTGTTCACTGATGTCGACGACCGCGGAACAATATCCTGGGTCAGCATTATGGTGGATAGGCATCTGGTCTGATGGGCCGATGCTAGGAGCAGTAGTGATGGCAAGCTACTCTGACGGGCCGGTGCTAGGGCCTGCGGTGATGGACAGCTGCTCCTCTGCAGCGCTCCTACTGCTTCCGGCATCATCACTAGCTGAAATAAACTTGACATACACCATCGGCTATACGTACATAGTAGCACCAGGTGTGCTTTCAAATGTCATGTATGTCCGCCAATTTTTATCATTTTTTACCTCCCGCAAACCCCAACGGGGAGGTCCTGTCCTATCATTCCCTTCTACGCATATAAGAGCCTCAACCGTCATCCTCTTGCCACGCATCCCCTGACCAAATGGGGCTCGGATGCATTTTCTTACATCCGCAAATGCTCTACTGACCATGTCTATCACTACAACTTCAATCGAGTCACAGTTGGAGAAATCCATGATGTCTACGCACGCTTATATTCTTGTAGACAGTGTTGGACCTCCAATTGCAGAGGTTTGTAGAACGGCAACTAGTTTTCCTTAAGTGGATCACACAAGGTTTATCGAACTCAGGGAGGTAGAGGTCAAATATATCCCTCTCAAGCAACCCTACAATTACGATACAAGAAGTATCTTGTGTCCCGAACACACCCAATACACTTGTCAGGTGTATAGGTGCACTAGTTCGGCGAAGAGATAGTGAAATACAAGTAATATGGATGATTATAAGTAGTAATTGCAATCAGAAATAAAAATGGCAGTAAGCAAACATGTAGCAAAACTGGTTGTAAACGATGTTTCAATGCTTAGAAACAAGGCCTAGGGATCGTACTTTCACAAGTGGACACTCTCAACAATGATATCATAATTGAATACATAGATATTATCACTTCACTATGCTACTCTGAGCCTCTCTTCGGTTTGATAATAAACACAAATTCACTGCGTAGGGCTGCATAAGCAAAAGTTCGCATTCCCAATCTATGGACGCACCACGCTGTCACTTTGAGCATACACAGATGGTACTAACTAGACACCACAATTCATAAGTATTTCTGTAAATTAAGCTTAAGAAACAACACGGTGTGCACACTGTCACCTTCACACGGTTGCACAAGGTGTCCCCATAGATCACATAATAAAACCACTTGAGTAGCATAATAGTTGAAGAATAACATCTACTTATTCAACTAGATTACAAAGCTCACGATCACATAAAGATCACATAAGGGGAGAGAGATATTAACCACATAGCTACTGGTAAGGCCCTCAGCCTTGGGGGAGAACTACTCACTCCTCATCACGGGAGTCAGCAACGGCTATGAAGATGGAGGTGGAGTCGATGGAGATGGCTCCGGGGGAAATTCCTGTCCCAGCAGGGTGCCGGAACAGAGACTTCTGCCCCCCGGATCTTGTCTACGTTGGTGGTGGAGCTACGAAACATTTTGTGGATGGAGGCTTGTATATTGAGGGTTTTCACGTCGGGAGGCATTTATAGGCGGAAGGGCGAGGTCGGTCGAAGCCAGGGGCTCCCAGGCCACCCCTAGGTGCTGCCAGGGCCTAGGCCTGGTCTGGCCACCCTGTGGCGCCTCCTCGTCTCTCCTCTGGACTTCGTCTTCGTTACGGAGAAATAAGATCTTCGGCTTTTGTTTCATCCAATTCCGAGAATATTTCCTGTACAACTTTTCTGAAATACAAAACAATAGAAAACACGAAACTGAGACTGTGGCATCTTGTCAATAGGTTAGTGCCGGAAAATGTATAAAAGTGCAACGAAGTGTAAGCAAATCATATATAAATTGGTGTAAAACAAGCATGGATCATCGAAAATTATAGATACGTTTGGAACGTATCAGCATCCCCAAGCTTAACTCCTGCTCGTCCTCGAGTAGGTAAGTGATAACAAAAATAATTTTTGAGGTGACATGAAGCCAACACAATCTTGATCAAGTTATTGTAAAATCATTGTGAGGTGGAATCAAAGTACTCTAAGCATAGACATCATAGATATAATTCTGACAATAGAACTTAGCAACTATGTTACAACATGAGAAGTAACTCAAATAAAAGATCATGAATAATTGTGCACTGAAAGCAACTGTTTGTTTTTGAGCATAGAGAAAGCATAGCAAAGTGGTACTCATCTTGAACTTTATGAAGTAGAAAAACATAAATGCTAGGACACCTTTAATGTTCAAAGAGTGACTAGATACAAGTAATTTAAGAACAAGCAATAGCATAATCACAAATCAATCAATAATATATTTTGGGACTATGCACATTATACTCATAATGAAAACTATGCTCTCTTAATTGGTGCATAAAGTAAGAAGATGAAGACTCAACATAAAAGTAAAAGAAAGGCACTGCGCAGAGGGAAGCAAGATTACTCATGTGCTAGAGTTTTTTATTTTGAATACAATCGAGGTGTTGAAAATATATTTTGAGATGTATGTATGTCTATGTCAACGAATGTCATTAAATGATCTATCATCCTTTCACGTTTAATGGCTTCAAGAGAGGCTTCCATAGAGAGAACAATAAAGCTTCTCTTCTCCTTTTTTTAAACAAGGTAAGTTCATGATTTCTCAAGTACATAGTGTTAGGAGATTTAGATTATTGGTTCAATTTATATTTAGTGGGCTAGGCACCCGTGCCTGCTCTTTTTGCAATATTAAGGACAAGTACATTATGCATGCTAGTGAAGGTGTGAAGCCAACATAAACATGAAAGAGATGATAAAGAATTCAACACTTCCTCATGAGCCAACACAAACCACAAAATAGGTAATAATTTTTGAAGGTTTAAAGGTAGAACACAAGCAATTCACTTTGGAGTGGCCGTGAAATGCCACATATAGGTAGGTATGGTGGACACAATTAGCAAACTTTGGTTTTTTAAAGTTGGATTTACGAGTAGAGCTCATACTCAGTACAGGCGAAGGCTAGCAAAAGACTGGGACCGACCAACTAAGAGAGCAATAATAGTCATAATCATGCATAGGGACAAAACATTATTAATCAAAGCATAAAGTGATATTAAAAGTAATAACTAAATGATCATAGAGGCTTTAGGTGACTGGTTGTAGTCATAACATGATGTAAGCATGTGCCAAGTCAACCCCATAAAGCATCAAAGGAGAATACCACAATATTATGCTTTGTATGATAGAAACAACACATGATTCTTTCAATGACACATTAAAAACTCTCAGCTATTTGAGACAATTCATGCTAAAACAATAACTACTAAGCATGTAATTAAAATAACATCTAACATGACATGCTAAACTCGAAGCTACAGTCTAAACAAGCTTCCTTTTGCACCACTATAAGCAAGAAATATTTTACTCGTCTCTAACACCAATTAATTTATTTGAAACAATTCTCATAGATAATAATCAATAAAGACCAGAGAGCTAATCATACCTTACTAAAGAAACTAACAAGCTCTGAACAAAATATGAGTGGAAAACCAGAGCTAAACGTAGTACTAACAAAAGAGAACAGTCGCAGAATAATAGGAGTGAAAACTAGAGTGTTCTATGCAATTAAAATGTAGTGTTTCATTCTCCATAAAAAATATGATGGGATCCAACCATATTCTATAGCAAAAAAAACAAAATTAAAACTAAAAACTAAAATAAATACGCTCCAAGAATAACATATAGCATATGAAGCAATAAAAATATAGCATCTTGAAAGATGACATGATATTTTTGTTGATGAAGAAGGCAATGCCTTGGGCATCCCCAAGTTTTGACGCTTGTACCTCTTGAATATTTCTTGGGGTGACATGGAAATCTCCTAGCTTGAGCTTTTTTCCATACTCCATCTCATCATATGATTCTTCTCTCTCTACACTTGAAAACTTTCTTCATACAAAACTTCACACAATTTTCATCAGCAACATTAGTGCAATCAAAATAACAAATCCACTTTGGTTCAGTTTCAACATAAGTAAAACATTCATTACAATATTAGATACAGTAGAAACTTTTTTTAAATGCTCTTTCTCTCAAAAGAACTCAAAAATAAAAAGATTAAAAGGCAAGTGCAAATAGTTGCAGAAATCTGTCAAAACAGAACAACAGGTAAATATCGATTTTTTCGAAAATCATCTGTTCCTCAAATAGAAAAGTGCAAAACTAACGAAAGTTATATAATAACCTAGGTCTTATGCTCAAAAATTGTCAGATCAAGCCAATATCGATAACACATAATCTGTTTCAGGACAGCAACTTCCCCATATCTTACTTTCTTCCTATTAGAGGCTATTCTTGGCACAAAAACGAAATAAAATTGATAAAAAGAGGTTATTATAGAGGTAAGAACTTCTAACACTCAACAAAATAAAAATTACAGAAATAAAACGTGGGTTATCTCCCAAGAGTGTTTTTCTTTACCGTCTTTCAGCTAGACACAGTAGTTTTAGAAGATGCTCACATAAGAGATATGAATTGAAGTAAAAGAGAGCATCAAGAAGCAACTTTTTTAAAGTCTAACCCACTTCCTATGCATAGAAATCTTGTACACAAATAAATCCACAAAGAACAAAGTGACAAGCATACGAAGATAAAACAAGAGTAACTTTAAAACTTTCAGCATATAGAGAGGTGATTTAGTACCATAAAAACTTCTACAACCGTATTTTACTCTCTCATAATAATTTTTAGTAGCATCATGAATAAACTCAACAATATAACTATCACATAAAACATTTTTATCATGAGCCACATGCATAAAATAATTATTACTCCCCACATAAGCATAGTCGTTCTTATTAATTGTAGTGGGAGCAAATTCAACAAAATAGCTATCATTATTATTCTCATCACCATAATCATCAAATATAAGAGGCATATTGTAATCATAATTAATTTTCTCCTCAATAGTAGGTGGACTGAAAATAACATAGTCATCATTGTAATCATCATATATTGAAGGCATAGTATCATCATAGCAAATTTCCTCCTCTAAAGCTGGGGAAGTAAAAAATGTCATTTTCATAAAAACTAGCTTCCCCAAGGTTAGACTTTTCCATAGCATTACCAATAATGGTGTTCAAAGAATTTATAACAATAACATTGCTATTAGCATGCAAATAAAGTTTCATAGGTTTTTTTGTTTTCTCTTCAAACACCTCATGTCCTAACTCAAGATAAATACTATAAAGCTCTCTAATTTTGTTGTTGTTTACCATTAAGCCCAACTAGTGATAATAAAAATAAGAAACAAAAATATATAATTGCAGAATCTAAAGGAAATAACTTCGAGCTCTCACCAGCAACTAGAAAACTTAGTAGCCAGAGGATGTGAGTACCTTTTACCTTACCTTCCTGTCAATGGCGCCAGAAAAGAGCTTGATGTCTACGCACGCTTCTATTCTTGTAGACAATGTTGGACCTTCAAGTACATAGGTTTGTATAATAGCAGCAATTTTCCTTTAAGTGGATCACCCAAGATTTATCGAACTCACGGAGGTAGAGGTCAATGATATCCCTCTCACGCAACCCTGCAATTGCGATACAAGAAGTATCTTGTGTCTTCAACACACCTAAGAGCATCCCCACTCGTCTCCCCGACTTGGCCCCCGAGCGGCGTTTTTCTCATCCGGACGGTGAATTTCGGCCCAGTCGCGCCCCCGATTCCTCATTTTACTCCGGATTTGGGCCAAAATACATCCGGCGAGCCCACGCCATCCCCGGTCCCCCGAGGCGCGCTCGGGGACTCTGGACGAAGCGAAAGCGCGCGAAACGCTAAGATTTATCTCCCGCGCTTTCGCTTCGGCTTCCGCGCGAGAGATGGACCCGGCCGGTCAGCGACAGACGCATCATCTTCCGCGCTGAGTAAACGTTGCCGCCGGTCAGCTCGCCACGGACGCGTCGCATTCCACGCGGCATTAAATCGCCGGCTCCAGCCCAGCCTAAATACCCCGCTCGCCGCGACGCGTAGCACCACTCTTCCTCTTCCTCTTCCCTCAACAAGATCCATGGCCTACAACGACGAAGACGGCGCCGCCAACAATGGCTTCCCTCGCCGGTTGCTCCACGCGTGGGAGGGGCACCTCCTCCACCAGGCGGGGTACCCCTGCCCGCCGGACACGAGGCCTCCCGGCGGTGGGTGGCGGCTAAGTGCGGGCGGCGTGCCAATCCCGCCGCCGCCCCAGGGACGCTACCTCGAAGCCGCCATCGAGGAGGTCCGACTAACGTTGTCAGACCAGGACCGCGCCGAGCCGCGCTACCACCCGGACAACCTGAGGGCGTGGAACTCGTTCTTCCTTCGCCGGTGGGAGCAGGAGCTCGCCTCCTACGATGGACCGCCGCCTCCGCCTCCGCGCAACAATGCCGCCGGACGCAAGTGGTGGTGGAGTGTGTCGGGCCGGACGCTCGAGGCCATCCTCGAGCACATCGAGGGCGGCAACTTCCCCCTTCTGACCATGCCCCCGCTGTAGAGGGCATCGGCCAGCCACCGCCGTGTAAGCAGCTGGCAGCCACGGCGCATGGCTGCCAGTTCCTCGCCGTCCGGTTCGGCGGCGAGGTCGATCTCCAGGTCGGCGCCATCCTTCACGCCGGTGAAAAAGGAGCCGTCTTCCCCGCCGAGCAACCGCGCGCGCGGCAGTGGGATCGTCATCCGCGAGCCATCGACGGCACAAGGACGGCGCCGCCCCAACCGCAAACCCGACACCTCCGGCGAGCGGAAACGCAAGCCAGCGAAGGTGAAGGTGGAGGAGGCCGAAGCGCCGAGGACGCTGCCATCCTCGAGGCCGTCATGGCGAGGTCTCTCCAGGACCTCGTCCCCGCCGAGAACTCCATGCCACTCGACCAGGCCGTGGGAGAAGAAGGAGGCGGAGCGGCAGGCGAGGCTTCTCGAGGACGTCGCTCGCTACCGTCGGCCTGCGACTCCTCCATCCGGCGTCGCCGTCCCCGTCATCGACCTCGAAGCCTCCGACGACGACTGGTACAAGCCATCGCCGTCCCCGCCTCGCACTAGTGGTCGGTGGGGAGACGCCGGTCAGGGCAGCAGCCAGGCCGCGCCGCCGCAGTTTGACGCCGATGGCTCCAACGATGATGGTGGTGACGACGGCGACTACACGGTGTTCTACCGCTATTTCGGCATGTAGAGCGCCGTGTTTTAAAATTTAGAATTGTATTCCCCTAGCCGAATTCGAAATATAGTCGAATTCGGCCTCTATGTATGAACTTCGCCCTCTATATAGTAAATATCATTAAAGTTCGTCTAAATTCAGTCGTTTTTTGCCTTATTTCGTCAAGTTTACGTTTTTCAAAATTAAATCAATGGCTACGACTGGGATCGCGGCTGGGAAACTGGCCCTCCCCACGCCATTTTTTCGTCCAATCCGGACGAAAATTTCGCCGGATTTGGGCGTGGGGAGGGCCAACGAGTGGCGATGCTCTAATAAACTTGTCAGGTGCATAGGTGCACTAGTTTGGCGAAGAGATAGTGAAATACAAATAATATGGATGATTGTAAGTAGTAATTGTAATCTGAAATAAAAATGGCAGCAAGCAAACATGTAGCAGAACTAGTTGTAAACGGTGTTTCAATGATTAGAAACAAGGTCTAGGGATCTTACTTTCACTAGTGGACACTCTCAACAATGATATCATAATTGAATACATAGATATTATCACTTCACTATGCTACTCTGAACCTCTCTCCGGTTTAACAATAAACACAAAATCACTGCGTATGGCTGCATTAGCATTCCTTAAAGTTTTCATTCCTAATCTATGGACACCCCACGCTGTCACTTTGAGCATACAAAGATGGTACTAACTAGAAACCACAATTCATAAGTATTTATGCAAATTAAGATTAAGAAAAAAACACGGTGTGCACACTGTCACCTCACACCATTAGACAAGGTGTCCCCGGAGATCACATAATAAAACCACTTTAGTAGCATATAGTTGAAGAATAACATCTACTTATTCAACTAGATTACAAAGCTCACGATCACACAAAGATCACATCATGGGAGCGAGATATTAACCGCATAGCTACCGGTAAAGCCCTCACCTCGGGGGAGAACTATTCACTCCTCATCACGAGAGTCAGCAATAACATGAAGATGGAGGTGGAGTCGATGGAGATGGCTTCGGGGGCAATTCCCCGTCCCGACAGGGTGCAGGAACATAGACTTCTGTCCCCCGGATATCGTCTGCGACGGCGGCGGAGCTACGGAACTTTTTGTGGATGGAGGCTTGTATATTTAGGGTTTTCGCGTCGGGAGGCATTTATATCCGGAAGGACGAGGTTGGTGGAGGCCAGGGGGCCCCAGACCACCCCTAGGCACGACCAGGGCCTGGGCCACGCCTAGGCCTGGTCTGGCCGCCCGGTGGCGCCTCCTCGTCTCTCCTCTAGACTTCGTCTTCTTTACGGAAAAATAAGATCTTCAACTTTTGTTTCGTCAAATTCCGAGAATATTTCCTGTACAACTTTTCTGAAATACAAAACAACAGAAAATAGAGAACTGACACTGTGGTATATTGTCAATAGGTTAGTGCTGGAATATATATAAAAGTGTAACAAAGTGTAAGAAAATTATATATAAATTAGTGTAAAACAAGTATGGAGCATAAATAATTATAGATACATTTGCAACGTATCAATACACCCCACCAAATTCGTCACATACGACGTCCCCATAAAACACTACCAGATTTTCCATCGTACCTACCGCACAACCATATTTTAAAAATAATATTAGTAACATCCTACCTTAAATCCTATTCAAGTTTTAATATTTTTATTACATCAGATATTTTAACATGGCATTATGACTTTTTCAAAATAATTACTCATTTCTTTTTAACAATAACTTCAAAAATATTATAGGACCACATATGAAAAGACATCATATATATACCTAAATTTGTATATAGTTGTCGAAAAATAATTTACGCGCCAGAATATTCCAAGTAATAATACCAATCAGCAACAACAGAAACGTTACACTTCTATACCAACAGTCGGAGAACAGGTGTGTGCTCGAATCCACCTAAAATATACATTCAACGATCTAGTTCTAACATGTGGATTTTTTCAACAAAATTTATAAAATCTACCAAACATACAATGTCATCACTTAATAAAATCCAGCTAAGGTGCGCACTCATTTCTTCAACAAATTAGACCATTTGCTCATAAGTTAAAAGTTCACTCGTACATGAAATAATACTACACTACACTAATTCTCACTTCACTCTACATGCTAACATAATGTTTAGTTGCCTAATTAGAGAGTAAGATGCATTACACTACACCAAAAATAGCAAGCGAAAACAACATGCATCACTAGTAGAAAAAGAGGCTTCCGTCCACCCCCATTAGTCCCGGAAATATTCGAACCGCGACTAAAGGGGGCTTTAGTCGTGGTTCGGGAGGCGACCCGTGACTAATGCTCCATCCGAGACGAAAGGGTACCCCTTTAGTCGCGGTTGGTAACACCAACCGGGACTAAAGGGCTATGGAAGGATCCATCCGGCGGAAAAATCTTTAGTCGCGGTTGGGGACACCAACCGCGACTAAAGGGTACCCCGTGGATCGCCTTTTTTTGGTTTGTAAAATACAAAAGAAAATGATAGAAAATTCAAAAAAAATTGCTTTCAGATTCTTGTATGTTATGCAACCTACTATTCGGATAAATTAAGAAATTCGAATTTTCACTTTTTTTGCAAAAAAAGTTTAAAAAATCCTGGGAAAAAGTGTTGGAGAAATCCATGATGTCTACGCACGCTTATATTCTTGTAGACAGCGTTGGACCTCCAATTACAGAGGTTTGTAGAACGGCAACAAGTTTTCCTTAAGTGGATCACACAAGGTTTATCGAACTCAGGGAGGTAGAGGTCAAATACATCCCTCTCAAGCAACCCTACAATTACGATACAAGAAGTATCTTGTGTCCCGAAGACACCCAATACACTTGTCAGGTGTATAGGTGCACTAGTTCGGCGAAGAGATAGTGAAATACAAGTAATATGGATGATTATAAGTAGTAATTGCAATCAGAAATAAAAATGGCAGTAAGCAAACATGTAGCAAAACTGGTTGTAAACGATGTTTCAATGCTTAGAAACAAGGCCTAGGGATCGTACTTTCACAAGTGGACACTGATACGTCCAAAACGTATCTACTTTCCTGAACACTTTTGCTATTGTTTTGCCTCTAATTTGTGTATTTTGGATACAACTAACGCGGACTAACGCTGTTTTCAGCAGAACTGTTCTGGTGTCTCGTTTTTGTGCAGGAATCCAACTTTCGGGAAAATCCTCGGAATTTATGTAGAAGGCCCTATTTTCCCAGAATACTGACGGAGCCAGAAGGACAAGTCAGGTGGAGGCCCGAGGGCCCCACACCATAAGGCGGCGCGGCCTAGGGGGGCCCGCGCGGCCCTATGGTGTGGCCCCCTCGGTCGAACTCCGACGCCCTCCTTCGGACTACTTATTGCCTTCGACCTAAAAACGCACGGGGAGAAGTCGAAGTCGCCAGAAAGCCTCCAGAACGCCACCACATCGCGAAACTCCGTCTCGGGAGCCAGAAGTCTCCGTTCTGGCACTCCGCCGGGACGGGGAATTGGAGGAGATCATCGCCGCCATCACCACCGACGCCTCTCCATCAACCAGCAATGTTTCCCCCATCCATGTGTGAGTAATTCCCCCGCTGTAGGCTGAAGGGGATGGTAGGGATTGGATGAGATTGGTCATGTAATAGCATTAGATTGTTAGGGCATAGTGCCTAGTGTCCGTAATTGGTACTTTGATGATATTGTTGCAACTTGTTATGCTTAATGCTTGTCACTAGGGCCCGAGTGCCATGATCTCAGATCTGAACATGTTATTATTTCATCATGATATTCATTGTTTATGGTCTTACCTGCAAGTTGTATACACATGTCGCTGTCCGGAACCAATGGCCCCGAAGTGACAGAAATCGGGACAACCGGAGGGGATGGTAGTGACGTGAGGATCACATGTGTTCACGGAGTGTTAATGCTTTGCTCCGGTACTCTATTAAAAGGAGTACCTTAATATCCAGTAGATTCCCCTGAGGCCCGGCTGCCACCGGCTGGTAGGACAAAAGATGTTGTGCAAGTTTCTCATTGCGAGCACGTACGACTATAATTGGAACACATGCCTATTGATTGCTTTGTACTTCGACACCGTTTTATTATTATCTGCAAATGCCCTGCTATGATTGTTACATGAGTTTCTCTCATCCATGCAACGCCCGTCATCCATCCCTGTGCCTACAGTATTTTAATCCTGCTGTTTACTATAATTACTACTGCTGTCTCTGTTACTCTGCTGCTATTATTCTACTACTGCTACTGTTATAAAACTGTTACTACTGATAAACTCTTGCGAGCAAGTCTGTTTCCAGGTGCAGCTGAATTGACAACTCCGCTGTTAAGGCTTCCAAGTATTCTTTGTCTCCCCTTGTGTCGAATCAATAAATTGGGTTTTACTACCCGCGAAGACTGCTGCGATCCCCTATACTTGTGGGTTATCAAGACTGTTTTCTGGCGCCGTTGCCGGGGAGCATAGCTTTATTTGGAAGTTCACTTGGATTGATATTGTTCGCTGCAAATTCTCCATCATGGGTAAAACTCGCGATCCTAAAGTCGCCATATTACCATCCACTACAAGAAAAGGTACAACTCTGAGTACCTCTGCTACACTTGATTCACCATCTGTGATAAGTCAACTTGTTTCACCGCCGCAAGCTTCACTTGCTGGTACTTCTGTTGAATCTGAAAATTCTCATAATATTGAAAATATTTCTGCTGTGCTTGATGATAGTGGTTCATTGGGATCCTTTCTAGATGCTACAATTGTTAGGTCTAGACAAATTGAAAATGCTGAAACTCCTAATGCTGCTACACCTGTTAATTCACCTGAACTTGATTATTCTAGTGATGATCCTGATGAGGATTATGTGGAGCTTAATGATGATTTTATTAATAGATGCAATGCTACTACTGATGCAAGAAAAATTAAAAAGTTTCTCGCACAATATACTGTTAGACATAAGCTATCTCCTGATCCTGAATTTGCCACATCTCCTATATGCATTAAGGATAAAGATTATGATTTTTCTCTTGATCTATCTCATATAGCTATTGTAGAGAAAACACCCTTTTGTGGTACTGAAAAAGAAAGTGCTGTAGAACACATGATTGAACTTTCTTCTATGAGTAGCTTGTTTTCTGATGATGTCAAGATGCGTACTTACTTTGTCGCTAAATTTTTTCCTTTCTCATTAAAGGATGATGCTAAAACTTGGTATAATAATTTGCCTCCTGGTTCTATTAAAAATCCAACTGAGCTGCGTGATGTTTTCTTTCGAAAATACTTTCCTGCTAGTGCTCAACATATTGCTTTACAGAAAATTTATAGGTTTGACCAGGGAGATGAAGAGAAATTGCCTGAGGCTTGGACAAGATTTTGTTCTCTTATCAGAGCTCGACCTGGACATGATTTAGAAAAGAATGATCTACTTGATATATTTTATAGTGGACTAACCATTGAATCTAGAGCATATTTGGATAGTTGTGCTGGTTGTGTTTTCAGGAAAAGAACTCCAGACGAAGCTGAAGAATTATTGGCTAGAATAAGCCGGAATTATGATGATTGGACTACACCTGAACCAACTCCAACGCCAATATTGAAGAAGAGAGGTTTAATTGAATTGAATGATGAAGATATGAGGGAAGCTAAGAAGTCTCTCAAGGAAAAAGGTATTAAATCCGAAGATGTGAAGAATCTACCTCCCATAGAAGATATATGTGAGATAATTCCCCCTTCATCCATGATTGAGGTAAACTCCCTTCAACGCTTTACTAGGGAAGATATTCCGTATTCAAAACCTCCTGCTCAATGCTTAGATGAGTTTGATAATTATATTGTTAAGCAAGAAAATTTTAATATGAGAGTAGAGAATCATCTAATGGAAAATTCTCAAGCTATTAGTGAATTGCATGATATTGTGGAGAGAACCTCCAATGATGTTAAGATGCTTGTTAAACATTTTCAAATGGTTCAAACTCAAATTGATCAACTCACTAAAGTTCAAAATGACTTGTTAAAAAATAATTCTAAAGAGAAACATGCTTATGAAGTAACAACTAGAGGTGGTGTCTCTACCCAGGATCCTCTATATCCTGAAGGGCATCCCAAAAGAATTGAACAAGATTCTCGACGAATTGAACCTAGTGCTCCTTCTAAGAAAAAGAAGAAGAAACATAAAAATGTTGTAGAATCCTCTGAACCTGTTAATGATCCTAATAGTATTTCTATTTCTGATGCTGAAACTGAAAGTGGTAATGAACATGATAATAATAATGGTAATGATAAGAATGATGTTTCTGATAAAGAAGAAGTTATTCGCAAAAAAAAAAATAAAGAAGAAGTTGAAGATGAACCTGAAAAGCATGCTAAAAATAAAAAGTATACTAAAGAAGATTTTATTGCTAAGAAACATGGTAATGAAAGAGAAGCTTGGGTGCAAAAGCAAATGCCTTTTCCTGCTAAGAAACTAAAATCAAAGGAAGAAGAACACTATAATAAATTCTGTGATTGGATGAAACCTTTATTCTTGCAAATCCCTTTGACTGATGCTATTAAATTGCCTCCTTATTCAAAGTATATGAAAGATATTGTTACTAACAAAAGGAAAATCCCCAATGAGGAAATTTCCACCATGCTTGCTAATTACTCTTTCAATGGCAAAGTTCCAAAGAAGATGGGCGACCCAGGTATACCTACTATTCCTTGTTCTATTAAGAATAATTATGTTAAAACTGCTCTATGTGACTTGGGAGCCGGTGTTAGTGTTATGCCTTTTTCTCTTTATAAGAGACTTTATTTAGATAAGTTGATACCTACTGATATATCTTTGCAAATGGCTGATAAATCTACTGTTGTTCCTGTTGGTATATGTGAGGATGTTCTTGTTCAAGTTACTACTAACTACTTGATATTAACTGATTTTGTTGTGTTGGAAATGCCTGAAGATGATAATATGTCTATTATTCTTGGGAGACCTTTTCTTAACACGGCAGGGGCTGTTATTGATTGCAACAAAGGGAAGGTTACTTTCAATGTTGATGATAAGGAGCATACCGTTTATTTTCCCAAGAGGATTGAGAAAGCATGTGGAGTTAATACTATCTCTAATGTGAGAACTATCAAAGTTGGAACTATTGATTGTCCAATATATGAGCCTAAAGAAGAATATCAAACTCTTATGATTGGGTCCATATCAATACAATTCAAGGTAACATGATTGATTTGAGGTTTATTTCTTCATATGTTATGTAAAATTTATTTGGTGGCAAGACTTGATCAACCTTGTTAACAAATACTTTTTATATGCATAGAGGGGGTAAACAACATCTCTTTCTTCCTCCACTTGTTTTACTTGCTGTAGCACTTTTTGATTTGCAAGGTTCCTTAGTTAATTAGAGATTTCAAAAAATTTCCTGGCCAGTAATAATAAACTTAATACCCAGAAATGTGCATTTTTCAAAGTTTTCAAAAATTCACAAAAATTATACCGTTGGTCCTATTTTTTGAAGAGGCACCTGGGAGCACCTGGGGATGACCAGTGGGGCACCCCAGGGGGCCACCCCACCAGTCGGCGCGGCCAAGGAGGGGGGCGCGCCACCTTGTGGTGTGGGCCCCTCCTTGCCCCACTTTGCCATCTCTTTCTCCCAGAATCTTCTCTCTCCCGAAAAAACTCGAACCAGCTTTCTCTCACTCGCTTTTTTGCTCAAGAGCTCAGGATTTTTCGATCTCTTTGCTCAGCCCAGATTTCTTGCTGAAATTTGGCACATTTGCTCCTTGGTATGTTACTCCTCCAATGATCCAAGTAGAATTTTGTTTGGTTAAGTATATCTCGAATATTTTGCTGCTGTAGGTAACATGTTTAGTGAGCATTGCATGCTTGTTCTAAGTTGTATAAACTAGTTTTGATGCATGATTAGTACTCTAGCAAGTTCCTATAGTAGTTCCCCTTGATTATATGTCACCAAATCAAATTTTATAATGATTGTTGAAAAATTTCAGAAAATGGAGTGGAATAGATATCAACTGAACCAACAAGAATTGGAGGTGCAACAAGTCATGAGAGTGAACCGCGAAGAGGGAGTATACCCCTCTTACTACCCGTGCGCAGATTTCATGAGAAGCGCAGGAATATTGGAAGATGTTCAGAGTCTAATTTCTCGTGCAGGGTTGAGTGATTTTGTTGATGGAGAACCAAGCCAATATGCAAAATTAACTATGTCTGTTGTGCAGGACTTTAAGTTCAATTGGTCGCGATCTAACCCCACGGTTCAGTATAAGATTTATAATAAAGCTGTCAACTTGCCATTCAGTGATTTTTGTGCAGCAATTAGAGTACCGCAATGGGGATCGTGCGAAAAGATGAGGGGATCGCCGCAAGAGTTCTTGAATCTCTACAAGATAATTTGTCATGAAAGGAGCTTCTCAGAGGATAGTGAAAGAATGGGAGAATGATTGGTCAGTCACAAAAGGTGCGCTGAGTGCACACATAGAAGGAGGAGGCCACCATGCAAGAGACAACACGGAGGGCGAGGAACACCTCGACTCATCATCCGATGCAGCAAGTTCCTCGCATCAACATATTGGGCATGTGGAGCCTCCACGCTATTCTTCTGCACAGGAACCTTACTATGACTATGCCATGCATTATCCACCGGCAAGGAACAACGACCCTCGCTGGGATTGAACTCCACTTAGGCCAAAAGCCTAAGCTTGGGGGGAGGTATACGGGCATCACTCATTCTTTGCATATTATGGTTGCTGGATACTTGTATGTACTTGTTTAGTTTGTTTGAGTGGTTTTCTAATGAGAGGGAGATGATATTTGGGGAAGTGCTGATTGAAAACAGATTCTGGGCTGTCACCATAAAAATTCTCAAAAACAGCCAGAATGTTATTTTGCGAAGCCAATTTTTGAGCATGTTCCCCAGGTTGTTATCTAACTTTCATTAGTTGAACACTTTTCGATTTAAGCAGTGGAAGAATTTCTTAAAAATCGAGTACTGTACTGCTGTCAAGTTTGACGAATTTCTGCTGCTTTGTGTTTATGTGAGTCTTCTAGTTTGCCATTTCTTGTTTTTTGCTTTGTTTCTTTCCTAAAACACAAAAAGACCAAAAATATTTCTGTTGTTTCTCTTCACCATTTGTTTATTTTGGTTTCTTGCTTTTACTTTGCTTTATTTGCTATCGTTGGTTTGCTATAAGAAAATCCAAAAAGATTTTGCTTTGTTCGCTTGTTTCCTCTTGTTCTTGTTTCCAATTCGAAAACACTAAAAATATTTGCTGTTCTTCTTTGGTTTGTAAAGTTCATTTTGAGTTCAATGGTCTTCGGTGGCTGGAGCGTGGTTTTCATTTCATATTATCCAAGCTACACAAGTGAAAGGCAATAATGACGATCTACGACAATTGGATTGTGGTGAGAGGCTGGTATGAACTCTATTTGTTTTCATTTTTGTACATATACTCATCCATGTGAGCATGCTTAGTTGGTTCATGTGAGGTATATGTCATTTGAGAAAGTCTAGTAGTTCATGATCTCTCATGTTTAGCTCCAATTTATTAATATGAGTAGCATGTCATGGATGTTTGCTTGCATTGTTTTATTCATAAATAGGTATGACATTGTGGTATCCTCCTCTGAATAATTCATTTATATCGACTTGGCACGTGCTCACGCATGCATATGACTGAACAAAAGTCAACTAAGCCTCGATGATTTAATTTACTTCAGAGTTCTTGTATCACTTTTATGCCTCAGTTAATTTATTTTGCCGCAAGCATGATTATGACAGTTATTCCTCTCTTGATTTGTCGCTCCCCAGTCTATTGCTAGCCTTCACTTGTACTGAGCGGGAACACCGCTCGTGCTTCCAAACACCTGAAAACCAAGTTGTTCCAAAGTGTCCACCATAAATACATATGCATGGCATTTCAAACCATTCCAAGTAAATTCTCATGCGCTACCTTTAAAACCTTCAAAATGCTTCTCAATTTGTGTTAATGTTTCATAGCTCATGAGGAAGTATGTGGTGTTTAACTTTCAACCTTGTCATTTACAATTGACGGACTTTCATTATGGACTAGTGGCACATCCGCTTATCCAATAATTTTGCAAAAAGAGCTGGCAATGGGGTTCCCAGCCCAGATTAATCAAACTTCATTAATAATTCTCTTCACATGTTTTGCTCTGATTCATCAGTAAGCAACTTAATTTTGCAAATAGACACTCCTCCATGGTATGTGATTGATGGAAGGCACCCGAGGGTTCGGTTAGCCATGGCTTGTGTAAGCAAAGGTTGGGGGGAGTGTCACCCATAATAAAACTAAAATACGTGTGTAAACAAAAGAGAAGAGGGATGATCTACCTTGCTGGTAGAGATAACGTCCTTCATGGGAGCCGCTCTTGAAAGTCTGGTTGGTGAGGTAGTTGGTGTACCCATTACCATTTGTTGACAACAACAAACACCTCTCAAAATAATTTTACTCCTGCTTTAAAAATGAAAAGCTCTAGCGCATGTTAATCCCTGCTTCCCTCTGTGAAGGGTCAATCTTTTACTTTTATGTTGTGTCTCCATCCTTTCTTTGAGCACTTTCTTGAGAGCACAACTATCATTCTTAGTACAATATGCTTGTCTCAAAATATTATTGATTGTGGTATAACTTTGATGCGTTTATCTTTGACAATCTCTATTTCTAGTCTTTCTATGAACCTCAGAGGTGCCTGAGCATTTATGTTTTGCTATTCAAATACAGGCAAGCGAGATACCACTTTATCATACTCTTTTATGAACATTGCAATCCTGCTTATAGACATGATTCATGATGCTTATTATTAATTGTTGGTACCTCTCCATGCTTGACATAGCTGTTAGATGATCTTATTTGCATGTATCTTATTATGAACTGCTTAAGTATTAGCCATATCATGAGAATATATACATCATATGAGCAAATGTGTTCGTGAAAGTTCTTTTATCGCTCAGTTGTTAACTGAATTGCTTGAGGACAAGCAATAAGCTAAGCTTGGGGGGAGTTGATACGTCCAAAACGTATCTACTTTCCCGAACACTTTTGCTATTGTTTTGCCTCTAATTTGTGTATTTTGGATACAACTAACACGGACTAACGCTGTTTTCAGCAGAACTGTTCTGGTGTCTCGTTTTTGTGCAGAAATCCAACTTTCGGGAAAATCCTCGAAATTTATGCAGAAGGCCCTATTTTCCCAGAATACTGACGGAGCCAGAAGGACAAGTCAGGTGGAGGCCCGAGGGCCCCACACCATAAGGTGGCGCGGCCTAGGGGGGGCCCGCGCGGCCCTATGGTGTGGCCCCCTCGGTCGGCCTCCGACGCCCTCCTTCGGACTACTTATTGCCTTCGACCTAAAAACGCACGGGGAGAAGTCGAAGTCGCCAGAAAGCCTCCAGAACGCCGCCACATCGCGAAACTCCGTCTCGGGAGCTAGAAGTCTCCGTTCTGGCACTCCGCCGGGACGGGGAATTGGAGGAGATCATCGCCGCCATCACCACCGACGCCTCTCCATCTACCAGCAATGTTTCCCCCATCCATGTGTGAGTAATTTCCCCGCTGTAGGCTGAAGGGGATGGTAGGGATTGGATGAGATTGGTCATGTAATAGCATTAGATTGTTAGGGCATAGTGCCTAGTGTCCGTAATTGGTACTTTGATGATATTGTTGCAACTTGTTATGCTTAATGCTTGTCACTAGGGCCCGAGTGCCATGATCTCAGATCTGAACATGTTATTATTTCATCATGATATTCATTGTTTATGGTCTTACCTGCAAGTTGTATACACATGTCGCTGTCCGGAACCAATGGCCCCGAAGTGACATAAATCGGGACAACCGGAGGGGATGGTAGAGACGTGAGGATCACATGTGTTCACGGAGTGTTAATGCTTTGCTCCGGTACTCTATTAAAAGGAGTACCTTAATATCCAGTCGATTCCCCTGAGGCCCGGCTGCCACCGGCTGGTAGGACAAAAGATGTTGTGCAAGTTTCTCATTGCGAGCACGTACGACTATAATTGGAACACATGCCTATTGATTGCTTTGTACTTCGACACCGTTTTATTATTATCTGCAAATGCCCTGCTATGATTGTTACATGAGTTTCTCTCATCCATGCAACGCCCATCATCCATCCCTGTGCCTACAGTATTTTAATCCTGCTGTTTACTATAATTACTACTGCTGTCTCTGTTACTCTGCTGCTGTTATTCTACTACTGCTACTGTTATAAAACTGTTACTACTGATAAACTCTTGCGAGCAAGTCTGTTTCCAGGTGCAGCTGAATTGACAACTCCGCTGTTAAGGCTTCCAAGTATTCTTTGTCTCCCCTTGTGTCGAATCAATAAATTGGGTTTTACTACCCGCGAAGACTGCTGCGATCCCCTATACTTGTGGGTTATCAGACACTCTCAACAATGATATCATAATTGAATACATAGATATTATCACTTCACTATGCTACTCTGAGCCTCTCTTCGGTTTGATAATAAACACAAATTCACTGAGTAGGGCTGCATAAGCAAAAGTTCGCATTCCCAATCTATGGACGCACCACGCTGTCACTTTGAGCATACACAGATGGTACTAACTAGACACCACAATTCATAAGTATTTCTGGAAATTAAGCTTAAGAAACAAACACGGTGTGCACACTGTCACCTTCACACGGTTGCACAAGGTGTCCCCATAGATCACATAATAAAACCACTTGAGTAGCATAATAGTTGAAGAATAACATCTACTTATTCAACTAGATTACAAAGCTCACGATCACATAAAGATCACATAAGGGGAGAGAGATATTAACCACATAGCTACTGGTAAGGCCCTCAGCCTTGGGGGAGAACTACTCACTCCTCATCACGGGAGTCAGCAACGGCTATGAAGATGGAGGTGGAGTCGATGGAGATGGCTCCGGGGGAAATTCCTGTCCCAGCAGGGTGCTGGAACAGAGACTTCTGCCCCCCGGATCTTGTCTACGTTGGTGGTGGAGCTACAAAACATTTTGTGGATGGAGGCTTGTATATTGAGGGTTTTCACGTCGGGAGGCATTTATAGGCGGAAGGGCGAGGTCGGTCAAAGCCAGGGGCTCCCAGGCCACCCCTAGGTGCGGCCAGGGCCTAGGCCTGGTCTGGCCACCCTGTGGCGCCTCCTCGTCTCTCCTCTGGACTTCGTCTTCGTTACGGAGAAATAAGATCTTCGGCTTTTGTTTCGTCCAATTCCGAGAATATTTCCTGTACAACTTTTCTGAAATACAAAACAATAGAAAACACGAAACTGAGACTGTGGCATCTTGTCAATAGGTTAGTGCCGGAAAATGTATAAAAGTGCAACGAAGTGTAAGCAAATCATATATAAATTGGTGTAAAACAAGCATGGATCATCGAAAATTATAGATACGTTTGGAACGTATCAGCATCCCCAAGCTGAACTCTTGCTCGTCCTCGAGTAGGTAAGTGATAACAAAAATAATTTTTGAGGTGACATGAAGCCAACACAATCTTGATCAAGTTATTGTAAAATCATTGTGAGGTGGAATCAAAGTACTCTAAGCATAGACATCATAGATATAATTCTGACAATAGAACTTAGCAACTATGTTACAACATGAGAAGTAACTCAAATAAAAGATCATGAATAATTGTGCACCGAAAGCAACTGTTTGTTTTTGAGCATAGAGAAAGCATAGCAAAGTGGTACTCATCTTGAACTTTATGAAGTAGAAAAACATAAATGCTAGGACACCTTTAATGTTCAAAGAGTGACTAGATACAAGTAATTTAAGAACAAGCAATAGCATAATCACGAATCAATCAATAATATATTTTGGGACTATGCACATTATACTCATAATGAAAACTATGCTCTCTTAATTGGTGCATAAAGTAAGAAGATGAAGACTCAACATAAAAGTAAAAGAAAGGCACTGCGCAGAGGGAAGCAAGATTACTCATGTGCTAGAGTTTTTTATTTTGAATACAATCGAGGTGTTGAAAATATATTTTGAGATGTATGTATGTCTATGTCAACGAATGTCATTAAATGATCTATCATCCTTTCACGTTTAATTGCTTCAAGAGCGGCTCCCATAGAGAGAACAATAAAGCTTCTCTTCTCCTTTGTTTAAACAAGGTAAGTTCATGATTTCTCAAGTACATAGTGTTAGGAGATTTAGATTATTGGTTCAATTTATATTTAGTGGGCTAGGCACCCGTGCCTGCTCTTTTTGCAATATTAAGGACTAGTACATTATGCATGCTAGTGAAGGTGTGAAGCCAACATAAACATGAAAGAGATGATAAAGAATTCAACACTTCCTCATGAGCCAACACAAACCACAAAATAGGTAATAATTTTTGAAGGTTTAAAGGTAGAACACAAGCAATTCACTTTGGAGTGGCGGTGAAATGCCACATATAGGTAGGTATGGTGGACACAATTAGCAAACTTTGGTTTTTTAAAGTTGGATTTACGAGTAGAGCTCATACTCAGTACAAGCGAAGGCTAGCAAAAGACTGGGACCGACCAACTAAGAGAGCAATAATAGTCATAATCATGCATAGGGACAAAACATTATTAATCAAAGCATAAAGTGATATTAAAAGTAATAACTAAATGATCATAGAGGATTTAGGTGACTGGTTGTAGTCATAACATGATGTAAGCATGTGCCAAGTCAACCCCATAAAGCATCAAAGGAGAATACCACAATATTATGCTTTGTATGATAGAAACAACACATGATTCTTTCAATGACACATTAAGCACTCTCAGCTATTTGAGACAATTCATGCTAAAACAATAACTACTAAGCATGTAATTAAAATAACATCTAACATGACATGCTAAACTCGAAGCTACAGTCTAAACAAGCTTCCTTTTGCACCACTATCAGCATGAAATATTTTACTCGTCTCTAACACCAATTAATTTATTTGAAACAATTCTCACAGATAATAATCAATAAGGACCAGAGAGCTAATCATACCTTACTAAAGAAACTAACAAGCTCTGAACAAAATATGAGTGGAAAACCAGAGCTAAACGTAGTACTAACAAAAGAGAACAGTCGCAGAATAATAGGAGTGAAAACTAGAGTGTTCTATGCAATTAAAATGTAGTGTTTCATTCTC
This sequence comes from Lolium perenne, assembly GCF_019359855.2. Taxonomy (NCBI): domain Eukaryota; kingdom Viridiplantae; phylum Streptophyta; class Magnoliopsida; order Poales; family Poaceae; genus Lolium; species Lolium perenne. The sequence continues at coordinate 90,853,311 of NC_067250.2, read as the reverse complement.
CATAAAAAATATGATGGGATCCAACCATATTCTATAGCAAAAAAAACAAAATAAAAACTAAAAACTAAAATAAATACACTCCAAGAATAACATATAGCATATGAAGCAATAAAAATATAGCATCTTGAAAGATGACATGATATTTTTGTTGATGAAGAAGGCAATGCCTTGGGCATCCCCAAGTTTTGACGCTTGTACCTCTTGAATATTTCTTGGGGTGACATGGAAATCTCCTAGCTTGAGCTTTTTTCCATACTCCATCTCATCATATGATTCTTCTCTCTCTACACTTGAAAACTTTCTTCATACAAAACTTCACACAATTTTCATCAGCAACATTAGTGCAATCAAAATAACAAATCCACTTTGGTTCAGTTTCAACATAAGTAAAACATTCATTACAATATTAGATACAGTAGAAACTTTTTTCAAATGCTCTTTCTCTCAAAAGAACTCAAAAATAAAAAGATTAAAAGGCAAGTGCAAATAGTTGCAGAAATCTGTCAAAACAGAACAACAGGTAAATATCGATTTTTTCGAAAATCATCTGTTCCTCAAATAGAAAAGTGCAAAACTAACGAAAGTTATATAATAACCTAGGTCTTATGCTCAAAAATTGTCAGATCAAGCCAATTTTTTTGGTGATAACACATAATCTGTTTCAGGACAGCAACTTCCCCATATCTTACTTTCTTCCTATTAGAGGCTATTCTTGGCACAAAAACGAAATAAAATTGATAAAAAGAGGTTATTATAGAGGTAAGAACTTCTAACACTCAACAAAATGAAAATTACAGAAATAAAACGTGGGTTATCTCCCAAGAGTGTTTTTCTTTACCGTCTTTCAGCTAGACACAGTAGTTTTAGAAGATGCTCACATAAGAGATATGAATTGAAGTAAAAGAGAGCATCAAAAAGCAACCTTTTTAAAGTCTAACCCACTTCCTATGCATAGAAATCTTGTACACAAATAAATCCACAAAGAACAAAGTGACAAGCATACGAAGATAAAACAAGAGTAACTTTAAAACTTTCAGCATATAGAGAGGTGATTTAGTACCATAAAAACTTCTACAACCGTATTTTACTCTCTCATAATAATTTTTAGTAGCATCATGAATAAACTCAACAATATAACTATCACATAAAACATTTTTATCATGAGCCACATGCATAAAATAATTATTACTCCCCACATAAGCATAGTCGTTCTTATTAATTGTAGTGGGAGGAAATTCAACAAAATAGCTATCATTATTATTCTGATCACCATAATCATCAAATATAAGAGGCATATTGTAATCATAATTAATTTTCTCCTCAATAGTAGGTGGACTGAAAATAACATAGTCATCATTGTAATCATCATATATTGAAGGCATAGTATCATCATAGCAAATTTCCTCCTCTAAAGCTGGGGAAGTAAAAAAGGTCATTTTCATAAAAACTAGCTTCCCCAAGGTTAGACTTTTCCATAGCATTACCAATAATGGTGTTCAAAGAATTTATAACAATAACATTGCTATTAGCATGCAAATAAAGTTTCATAGGTTTTTTTGTTTTCTCTTCAAACACCTCATGTCCTAACTCAAGATAAATACTATAAAGCTCTCTAATTTTGTTGTTGTTTACCATTAAGCCCAACTAGTGATAATAAAAATAAGAAACAAAAATATATAATTGCAGAATCTAAAGGAAATAACTTCGAGCTCTCACCAGCAACTAGAAAACTTAGTAGCCAGAGGATGTGAGTACCTTTTACCTTACCTTCCTGTCAATGGCGCCAGAAAAGAGCTTGATGTCTACGCACGCTTCCATTCTTGTAGACAATGTTGGACCTTCAAGTACATAGGTTTGTATAATAGCAGCAAGTTTCCTTTAAGTGGATCACCCAAGATTTATCGAACTCACGGAGGTAGAGGTCAATGATATCCCTCTCACGCAACCCTGCAATTGCGATACAAGAAGTCTCTTGTGTCTTCAACACACCTAAGAGCATCCCCACTCGTCTCCCCGACTTGGCCCCCGAGCGGCGTTTTTCTCATCCGGACGGCGAATTTCGGCCCAGTCGCGCCCCCGATTCCTCATTTTACTCCGGATTTGGGCCAAAATACATCCGGCGAGCCCACGCCATCCCCGGTCCCCCGAGGCGCGCTCGGGGACTCCGGACGAAGCGAAAGCGCGCGAAACGCTAAGATTTATCTCCCGCGCTTTCGCTTCGGCTTCCGCGCGAGAGATGGACCCGGCCGGTCAGCGACAGACGCATCGTCTTCCGCGCTGAGTAAAGGCTGCCGCCGGTCAGCTCGCCGCGGACGCGTCGCATTCCACGTGGCATTAAATCGCCGGCTCCAGCCCAGCCTAAATACCCCGCTCGCCGCGACGCGTAGCACCACTCTTCCTCTTGCTCTTCCCTCAACGAGATCCATGGCCTACAATGACGAAGACGGCGCCGCCAACAACGGCTTCCCTCGCCGGTTGCTCCACGCGTGGGAGGGGCACCTCCTCCACCAGGCGGGGTACCCCTGCCCGCCGGACACGAGGCCTCCCGGTGGTGGGTGGCGGCTAAGTGCGGGCGGCGTGCCAATCCCGCCGCCGCCCCAGGGACGCTACCTCGAAGCCGCCATCGAGGAGGTCCGACTAATGTTGTCAGACCAGGACCGCGCCGAGCCGCGCTACCACCCCGACAACCTGAGGGCGTGGAACTCGTTCTTCCTTCGCCGGTGGGAGCAGGAGCTCGCCTCCTACGATGGACCGCCGCCTCCGCCTCCGCGCAACAATGCCGCCGGACGCAAGTGGTGGTGGAGTGTGTCGGGCCGGACGCTCGAGGCCGTCCTCAAGCACATCGAGGGCGGCAACTTCCCCCTTCTGACCATGCCCCCGCTGTAGAGGGCATCGGCAAGCCACCGCCGTGTAAGCAGCTGGCAGCCACGGCGCATGGCTGCCAGTTCCTCGCCGTCTGGTTCGGCGGCGAGGTCGATCTCCAGGTCGGCGCCATCCTTCACGCCGGTGAAAAAGGAGCCGTCTTCCCCGCCGAGCAACCGCGCGCGCGGCAGCGGGATCGTCATCCGCGAGCCATCGAAGTCACAAGGACGGCGCCGCCCCAACCGCGAACCCGACACCTCCGGCGAGCGGAAATGCAAGCCAGCGAAGGTGAAGGTGGAGGAGGCCGAAGCGCCGAGGACGCTGCCATCCTCGAGGCCGTCATGGCGAGGTCTCTCCAGGACCTCGTCCCCGCCGAGAACTCCATGCCACTCGACCAGGCCGTGGGAGAAGAAGGAGGCGGAGCGGCAGGCGAGGCTCCTCGAGGACGTCGCTCGCTACCGCCGGCCTGCGACTCCTCCATCCGGCGTCGCCGTCCCCGTCATCGACCTCGAAGCCTCCGACGACGACTGGTACAAGCCATCGCCGTCCCTGCCTCGCACTAGTGGTCGGTGGGGAGACGCCGGCCAGGGCAGCAGCCAGGCCGCGCCGCCGCAGTTTGACGCCGATGGCTCCGACGATGATGGCGGTGACGACGGCGACTACACGGTGTTCTACCGCCATTTCGGCATGTAGAGCGCCGTGCTTTAAAATTTAGAATTGTATTCCCCTAGCCGAATTCGAAATATAGTCGAATTCGGCCTCTATGTATGAACTTTGCCCTCTATGTAGTAAATATCATTAAAGTTCGTCTAAATTCAGTCGTTTTTTGCCTTATTTTGTCAAGTTTACGTTTTTCAAAATTAAATCAATGGCTACGACTGGGATCGCGGCTGGGAAACTGGCCCTCCCCACGCCATTTTTTCGTCCAATCCGGACGAAAATTTCGCCGGATTTGGGCGTGGGGAGGGCCAACGAGTGGCGATGCTCTAATACACTTGTCAGGTGCATAGGTGCACTAGTTTGGCGAAGAGATAGTGAAATACAAATAATATGGATGATTGTAAGTAGTAATTGTAATCTGAAATAAAAATGGCAGCAAGCAAACATGTAGCAGAACTAGTTGTAAACGGTGTTTCAATGATTAGAAACAAGGTCTAGGAATCTTACTTTCACTAGTGGACACTCTCAACAATGATATCATAATTGAATACATAGATATTATCACTTCACTATGCTACTCTGAACCTCTCTCCGGTTTAACAATAAACACAAAATCACTGCGTATGGCTGCATTAGCATTCCTTAAAGTTTTCATTCCTAATCTATGGACACCCCACGCTGTCACTTTGAGCATACAAAGATGGTACTAATTAGAAACCACAATTCATAAGTATTTATGCAAATTAAGCTTAAGAAAAAAACACGGTGTGCACACTGTCACCTCACACCATTAGACAAGGTGTCCCCGGAGATCACATAATAAAACCACTTTAGTAGCATATAGTTGAAGAATAACATCTACTTATTCAACTAGATTACAAAGCTCACGATCACACAAAGATCACATCATGGGAGAGAGATATTAACCGCACAGCTACCGGTAAAGCCCTCACCTCGGGGGAGAACTACTCACTCCTCATCACGAGAGTCAGCAATAACATGAAGATGGAGGTGGAGTCGATGGAGATGGCTCCGGGGGCAATTCCCCGTCCCGAAAGGGTGCAGGAACATAGACTTCTGTCCCCCGGATATCGTCTGCGACGGCGGCGGAGCTACGGAACTTTTCGTGGATGGAGGCTTGTATATTTAGGGTTTTCGCGTCGGGAGGCATTTATATCCGGAAGGACGAGGTTGGTGGAGGCCAGGGGGCCCCAGACCACCCCTAGGCACGACCAGGGCCTGGGCCGCGCCTAGGCCTGGTCTGGCCGCCCGGTGGCGCCTCCTCGTCTCTCCTCTAGACTTTGTCTTCGTTACGGAAAAATAAGATCTTCAACTTTTGTTTCGTCAAATTCCGAGAATATTTCCTGTACAACTTTTCTGAAATACAAAACAACAGAAAATAGAGAACTGACACTGTGGCATATTGTCAATAGGTTAGTGCTGGAATATATATAAAAGTGTAACAAAATGTAAGAAAATTATATATAAATTAGTGTAAAACAAGTATGGAGCATAAATAATTATAGATACATTTGCAACGTATCAATACACCCCACCAAATTCGTCTCGTACGACGTCCCCATAAAACACTACCAGATTTTCCATCGTACCTACCACACAACCATATTTTAAAAATAATATTAGTAACATCCTACCTTAAATCCTATTCAAGTTTTAATATTTTTATTACATCAGATATTTTAACATGGCATTATGACTTTTTCAAAATAATTACTCATTTCTTTTTAACAATAACTTCAAAAATATTATAGGACCACATATGAAAAGACATCATATATATACCTAAATTTGTATATAGTTGTCGAAAAATAATTTACGCGCCAGAATATTCCAAGTAATAATACCAATCAGCAACAACAGAAACGTTACACTTCTATACCAACAGTCGGAGAACAGGTGTGTGCTCGAATCCACCTAAAATATACATTCAACAATCTAGTTCTAACATGTGGATTTTTTCAACAAAATTTATAAAATCTACCAAACATACAATGTCATCACTTAATAAAATGCAGCTAAGGTGCGCACTCATTTCTTCAACAAATTAGACCATTTGCTCATAAGTTAAAAGTTCACTCGTACATGAAATAAAACTACACTACACTAATTCTCACTTCACTCTACATGCTAACATAATGTTTAGTTGCCTAATTAGAGAGTAAGATGCATTTCACTACACCAAAAATAGCAAGCGAAAACAACATGCATCACTAGTAGAAAAAGAGGCTTCCGTCCACCCCCATTAGTCCCGGAAATATTCGAACCGCGACTATCGCGGTTCGGGAGGCGACCCGTGACTAATGCTCCATCCGAGACGAAAGGGTACCCCTTTAGTCGCGGTTGGTAACACCAACCGGGACTAAAGGGCTATGGAAGGATCCATCCGGCGGAAAAATCTTTAGTCGCGGTTGGGGACACCAACCGCGACTAAAGGGTACCCCTTTAGTCGCGGTTGGTGACCCCAACCGCGACTAAAGGTTTTTTTCCGTGTTTTTTTTCTCCCACGCACCCTGCACCCCCCCTCCCCGTGGATCGCCTTTTTTTGGTTTGTAAAATACAAAAGAAAATGATAGAAAATTCAAAAAAAAATTGCTTTCGGATTCTTGTATGTTATGCAACCTACTATTCGGATAAATTAAGAAATTCGAATATTCACTTTTTTTGCAAAAAAAGTTTAAAAAATGGTAAAACCGCAATAACTTTTGCATACGACGTCGGAAAAAAACGTATAATATATCAAAAAAATCCCGGGAAAAAGTGTTGGAGAAATCCATGATGTCTACGCACGCTTATATTCTTGTAGACAGTGTTGGACCTCCTATTGCAGAGGTTTGTAGAACGGCAACAAGTTTTCCTTAAGTGGATCACACAAGGTTTATCGAACTCAGGGAGGTAGAGGTCAAATATATCCCTCTCAAGCAACCCTACAATTACGATACAAGAAGTATCTTGTGTCCCGAACACACCCAATACACTTGTCAGGTGTATAGGTGCACTAGTTCGGCGAAGAGATAGTGAAATACAAGTAATATGGATGATTATAAGTAGTAATTGCAATCAGAAATAAAAATGGCAGTAAGCAAACATGTAGCTAAACTGGTTGTAAACGATGTTTCAATGCTTAGAAACAAGGCCTAGGGATCGTACTTTCACAAGTGGACACTCTCAACAATGATATCATAATTGAATACATAGATATTATCACTTCACTATGCTACTCTGAGCCTCTCTTCGGTTTGATAATAAACACAAATTCACTGCGTAGGGCTGCATAAGCAAAAGTTCGCATTCCCAATCTATGGACGCACCACGCTGTCACTTTGAGCATACACAGATGGTACTAACTAGACACCACAATTCATAAGTATTTCTGTAAATTAAGCTTAAGAAACAAACACGGTGTGCACACTGTCACCTTCACACGGTTGCACAAGGTGTCCCCATAGATCACATAATAAAACCACTTGACTAGCATAATAGTTGAAGAATAACATCTACTTATTCAACTAGATTACAAAGCTCACGATCACATAAAGATCACATAAGAGGAGAGAGATATTAACCACATAGCTACTGGTAAGGCCCTCAGCCTTGGGGAAGAACTACTCACTCCTCATCACGGGAGTCAGCAACGGCTATGAAGATGGAGGTGGAGTCGATGGAGATGGCTCCGGGGGAAATTCCTGTCCCAGCAGGGTGCCGGAACAGAGACTTCTGCCCCCCGGATCTTGTCTACGTTGGTGGTGGAGCTACGAAACATTTTGTGGATGGAGGCTTGTATATTGAGGGTTTTCACGTCGGGAGGCATTTATAGGCGGAAGGGCGAGGTTGGTCGAAGCCAGGGGCTCCCAGGCCACCCCTAGGTGCGGCCAGGGCCTAGGCCTGGTCTGGCCACCCTGTGGCGCCTCCTCGTCTCTCCTCTGGACTTCGTCTTCGTTACGGAGAAATAAGATCTTCGGCTTTTGTTTTGTCCAATTCCGAGAATATTTCCTGTACAACTTTTCTGAAATACAAAACAATAGAAAACACGAAACTGAGACTGTGGCATCTTGTCAATAGGTTAGTACCGGAAAATGTATAAAAGTGCAACGAAGTGTAAGCAAATCATATATAAATTGGTGTAAAACAAGCATGGATCATCGAAAATTATAGATACGTTTGGAACGTATCAGCATCCCCAAGCTTAACTCCTGCTCGTCCTTGAGTAGGTAAGTGATAACAAAAATAATTTTTGAGGTGACATGAAGCCAACACAATCTTGATCAAGTTATTGTAAATCATTGTGAGGTGGAATCAAAGTACTCTAAGCATAGACATCATAGATATAATTCTGACAATAGAACTTAGCAACTATGTTACAACATGAGAAGTAACTCAAATAAAAGATCATGAATAATTATGCACGGAAAGCAACTGTTTGTTTTTGAGCATAGAGAAAGCATAGCAAAGTGGTACTCATCTTGAACTTTATGAAGTAGAAAAACATAAATGCTAGGACACCTTTAATGTTCAAAGAGTGACTAGATACAAGTAATTTAAGAACAAGCAATAGCATAATCACGAATCAATCAATAATATATTTTGGGACTATGCACATTATACTCATAATGAAAACTATGCTCTCTTAATTGGTGCATAAAGTAAGAAGATGAAGACTCAACATAAAAGTAAAAGAAAGGCACTGCGCAGAGGGAAGCAAGATTACTCATGTGCTAGAGTTTTTTATTTTGAATACAATCGAGGTGTTGAAAATATATTTTGAGATGTATGTATGTCTATGTCAACGAATGTCATTAAATGATCTATCATCCTTTCACGTTTAATGGCTTCAAGAGCGGCTCCCATAGAGAGAACAATAAAGCTTCTCTTCTCCTTTGTTTAAACAAGGTAAGTTCATGATTTCTCAAGTACATAGTGTTAGGAGATTTAGATTATTGGTTCAATTTATATTTAGTGGGCTAGGCACCCGTGCCTGCTCTTTTTGCAATATTAAGGACTAGTACATTATGCATGCTAGTCAAGGTGTGAAGCCAACATAAACATGAAAGAGATGATAAAGAATTCAACACTTCCTCATGAGCCAACACAAACCACAAAATAGGTAATAATTTTTGAAGGTTTAAAGGTAGAACACAAGCAATTCACTTTGGAGTGGCGGTGAAATGCCACATATAGGTAGGTATGGTGGACACAATTAGCAAACTTTGGTTTTTTAAAGTTGGATTTACGAGTAGAGCTCATACTCAGTACAGGCGAAGGCTAGCAAAAGACTGGGACCGACCAACTAAGAGAGCAATAATAGTCATAATCATGCATAGGGACAAAACATTATTAATCAAAGCATAAAGTGATATTAAAAGTAATAACTAAATGATCATAGAGGCTTTAGGTGACTGATTGTAGTCATAACATGATGTAAGCATGTGCCAAGTCAACCCCATAAAGCATCAAAGGAGAATACCACAATATTATGCTTTGTATGATAGAAACAACACATGATTCTTTCAATGACACATTAAGCACTCTCAGCTATTTGAGACAATTCATGCTAAAACAATAACTACTAAGCATGTAATTAAAATAACATCTAACATGACATGCTAAACTCGAAGCTACAGTCTAAACAAGCTTCCTTTTGCACCACTATAAGCATGAAATATTTTACTCGTCTCTAACACCAATTAATTTATTTGAAACAATTCTCACAGATAATAATCAATAAAGACCAGAGAGCTAATCATACCTTACTAAAGAAACTAACAAGCTCTGAACAAAATATGAGTGGAAAACCAGAGCTAAACGTAGTACTAACAAAAGAGAACAGTCGCAGAATAATAGGAGTGAAAACTAGAGTGTTCTATGCAATTAAAATGTAGTGTTTCATTCTCCATAAAAAATATGATGGGATCCAACCATATTCTATAGCAAAAAAAAACAAAATAAAAACTAAAAACTAAAATAAATACGCTCCAAGAATAACATATAGCATATGAAGCAATAAAAATATAGCATCTTGAAAGATGACATGATATTTTTGTTGATGAAGAAGGCAATGCCTTGGGTATCCCCAAGTTTTGACGCTTGTACCTCTTGAATATTTCTTGGGGTGACATGGAAATCTCCTAGCTTGAGCTTTTTTCCATACTCCATCTCATCATATGATTCTTCTCTCTCTACACTTGAAAACTTTCTTCATACAAAACTTCACACAATTTTCATCAGCAACATTAGTGCAATCAAAATAACAAATCCACTTTGGTTCAGTTTCAACATAAGTAAAACATTCATTACAATATTAGATACAGTAGAAACTTTTTGTAAATGCTCTTTCTCTCAAAAGAACTCAAAAATAAAAAGATTAAAAGGCAAGTGCAAATAGTTGCAGAAATCTGTCAAAACAGAACATCGGGTAAATATCGATTTTTTCGAAAATCATCTGTTCCTCAAATAGAAAAGTGCAAAATTAACGAAAGTTATATAATAACCTAGGTCTTATGCTCAAAAATTGTCAGATCAAGCCAATTTTTTTGGTGATAACACATAATCTGTTTCAGGACAGCAACTTCCCCATATCTTACTTTCTTCCTATTAGAGGCTATTCTTGGCACAAAAACAAAATAAAATTGATAAAAAGAGGTTATTATAGAGGTAAGAACTTCTAACACTCAACAAAATAAAAATTACAGAAATAAAACGTGGGTTATCTCCCAAGAGTGTTTTTCTTTACCGTCTTTCAGCTAGACACAGTAGTTTTAGAAGATGCTCACATAAGAGATATGAATTGAAGTAAAAGAGAGCATCAAGAAGCAACTTTTTTAAAGTCTAACCCACTTCCTATGCATAGAAATCTTGTACACAAATAAATCCACAAAGAACAAAGTGACAAGCATACGAAGATAAAACAAGAGTAACTTTAAAACTTTCAGCATATAGAGAGGTGATTTAGTACCATAAAAACTTCTACAACCGTATTTTACTCTCTCATAATAATTTTTAGTAGCATCATGAATAAACTCAACAATATAACTATCACATAAAACATTTTTATCATGAGCCACATGCATAAAATAATTATTACTCCCCACATAAGCATAGTCATTCTTATTAATTGTAGTTGGAGCAAATTCAACAAAATAGCTATCATTATTATTCTCATCACCATAATCATCAAATATAAGAGGCATATTGTAATCATAATTAATTTTCTCCTCAATAGTAGGTGGACTGAAAATAACATAGTCATCATTGTAATCATCATATATTGAAGGCATAGTATCATCATAGCAAATTTCCTCCTCTAAAGCTGGGGAAGTAAAAAAGGTCATTTTCATAAAAACTAGCTTCCCCAAGGTTAGACTTTTCCATAGCATTACCAATAATGGTGTTCAAAGAATTTATAACAATAACATTGCTATTAGCATGCAAATAATGTTTCATAGGTTTTTTTGTTTTCTCTTCAAACACCTCATGTCCTAACTCAAGATAAATACTATAAAGCTCTCTAATTTTGTTGTTGTTTACCATTAAGCCCAACTAGTGATAATAAAAATAAGAAACTAAAATATATAATTGCAGAATCTAAAGGAAATAACTTCGAGCTCTCACCAGCAACTAGAAAACTTAGTAGCCAGAGGATGTGAGTACCTTTTACCTTACCTTCCTGTCAATGGCGCCAGAAAAGAGCTTGATGTCTACGTACGCTTCTATTCTTGTAGACAATGTTGGACCTTCAAGTACATAGGTTTGTATAATAGCAGCAAGTTTCCTTTAAGTGGATCACCCAAGATTTATCGAACTTACGGAGGTAGAGGTCAATGATATCCCTCTCACGCAACTCTGCAATTGCGATACAAGAAGTCTCTTGTGTCTTCAACACACCTAAGAGCATCCCCACTCGTCTCCCCGACTTGGCCCCCGAGCGGCGTTTTTCTCATCCGGACGGCGAATTTCGGCCCAGTCGCGCCCCCGATTCCTCATTTTACTCCGGATTTGGGCCAAAATACATCCGGCGAGCCCACGCCATCCCCGGTCCCCCGAGGCGCGCTCGGGGACTCCGGACGAAGCGAAAGCGCGCGAAACGCTAAGATTTATCTCCCGCGCTTTCGCTTCGGCTTCCGCGCGAGAGATGGACCCGGCCGGTCAGCGACAGACGCATCGTCTTCCGCACTGAGTAAAGGCTGCCGCCGGTCAGCTCACCCCGGACGCGTCGCATTCCACGCGGCATTAAATCGCCGGCTCCAGCCCAGCCTAAATACCCCGCTCGCCGCGACGCGTAGCACCACTCTTCCTCTTCCTCTTCCCTCACCGAGATCCATGGCCTACAACGACGAAGACGGCGCCGCCAACAACGGCTTCCCTCGCCGGTTGCTCCACGCGTGGGAGGGGCACCTCCTCCACCAGGCGGGGTACCCGTGCCCGTCGGACACGAGGCCTCCCGGCGGTGGGTGGCGGCTAAGTGCGGGCGGCGTGCCAATCCCGCCGCCGCCCCAGGGACGCTACCTCGAAGCCGCCATCGAGGAGGTCCGACTAACGTTGTCAGACCAGGACCGCGCCGAGCCGCGCTACCACCCCGACAACCTGAGGGCGTGGAACTCGTTCTTCCTTCGCAGGTGGGAGCAGGAGCTCGCCTCCTACGATGGACCGCCGCCTCCGCCTCCGCGCAACAATGCCGCCGGACGCAAGTGGTGGTGGAGTGTGTCGGGCCAGACGCTCGAGGCCGTCCTCAAGCACATCGAGGGCGGCAACTTCCCCCTTCTGACCATGCCCCCGCTGTAGAGGGCATCGGCCAGCCACCGCCGTGTAAGCAGCTGGCAACCACGGCGCATGGCTGCCAGTTCCTCGCCGTCCGGTTCGGCGGCGAGGTCGATCTCCAGGTCGGCGCCATCCTTCACGCCGGTGAAAAAGGAGCCGTCTTCCCCGCCGAGGAACCCCGCGCGCGGCAGCGGGATCGTCATCCGCGAGCCATCGACGGCACAAGGACGGCGCCGCCCCAACCGCGAACCCGACACCTCCGGTGAGCGGAAACGCAAGCCAGCGAAGGTGGAGGTGGAGGAGGCCGAAGCGCCGAGGACGCTGCCATCCTCGAGGCCGTCATGGCGAGGTCTCTCCAGGACCTCGTCCCCACCGAGAACTCCATGCCACTCGACCAGGCCGTGGGAGAAGAAGGAGGCGGAGCGGCAGGCGAGGCTCCTCGAGGACGTCGCTCGCTACCGCCGGCCTGCGACTCCTCCATCCGGCATCGCCGTCCCCGTCATCGACCTCGAAGCCTCCGACGACGACTGGTACAAGCCATCGCCGTCCCTGCCTCGCACTAGTGGTCGGTGGGGAGACGCCGGCCAGGGCAGCAGCCAGGCCGCGCCGCCGCAGTTTGACGCCGATGGCTCCGACGATGATGGCGGTGATGACGGCGACTACACGGTGTTCTACCGCCATTTCGGCATGTAGAGCGCCGTGTTTTAAAATTTAGAATTGTATTCCCCTAGCCGAATTCAAAATATAGTCGAATTCGGCCTCTATGTATGAACTTCGCCCTCTATATAGTAAATATCATTAAAGTTCGTCTAAATTCAGTCGTTTTTTGCCTTATTTTGTCAAGTTTACGTTTTTCAAAATTAAATCAATGGCTACGACTGGGATCGCGGCTGGGAAACTGGCCCTCCCCACGCCATTTTTTCGTCCAATCCGGACGAAAATTTCGCCGGATTTGGGCGTGGGGAGGGCCAACGAGTGGCGATGCTCTAATACACTTGTCAGGTGCATAGGTGCACTAGTTTGGCGAAGAGATAGTGAAATACAAATAATATGGATGATTGTAAGTAGTAATTGTAATCTGAAATAAAAATGGCAGCAAGCAAACATGTAGCAGAACTAGTTGTAAACGGTGTTTCAATGATTAGAAACAAGGTCTAGGGATCTTACTTTCACTAGTGAACACTCTCAACAATGATATCATAATTGAATACATAGATATTATCACTTCACTATGCTACTCTGAACCTCTCTCCGGTTTAACAATAAACACAAAATCACTGCGTATGGCTGCATTAGCATTCCTTAAAGTTTTCATTCCTAATCTATGGACACCCCACGCTGTCACTTTGAGCATACAAAGATGGTACTAACTAGAAACCACAATTCATAAGTATTTATGCAAATTAAGCTTAAGAAAAAAACACGGTGTGCACACTGTCACCTCACACCATTAGACAAGGTGTCCCCGGAGATCACATAATAAAACCACTTTAGTAGCATATAGTTGAAGAATAACATCTACTTATTCAACTAGATAACAAAGCTCACGATCACACAAAGATCACATCATGGGAGAGAGATATTAACCGCATAGCTACCGGTAAAGCCCTCACCTCGGGGGAGAACTACTCACTCCTCATCACGAGAGTCAGCAATAACATGAAGATGGAGGTGGAGTCGATGGAGATGGCTCCGGGGGCAATTCCCCGTCCCGAAAGGGTGCAGGAACATAGACTTCTGTCCCCCGGATATCGTCTGCGACGGCGGCGGAGCTACGGAACTTTTCGTGGATGGAGGCTTGTATATTTAGGGTTTTCGCGTAGGGAGGCATTTATATCCGGAAGGACGAGGTTGGTGGAGGCCAGGGGGCCCCAGACCACCCCTAGGCACGACCAGGGCCTGGGCCGCGCCTAGGCCTGGTCTGGCCGCCCGGTGGCGCCTCCTCGTCTCTCCTCTAGACTTCGTCTTCGTTACGGAAAAATAAGATCTTCAACTTTTGTTTCGTCAAATTCCGAGAATATTTCCTGTACAACTTTTCTGAAATACAAAACAACAGAAAATAGAGAACTGACACTGTGGCATATTGTCAATAGGTTAGTGCTGGAATATATATAAAAGTGTAACAAAATGTAAGAAAATTATATATAAATTAGTGCAAAACAAGTATGGAGCATAAATAATTATAGATACATTTGCAACGTATCAATACACCCCACCAAATTCATCACGTACGACGTCCCCATAAAACACTACCAGATTTTCCATCGTACCTACCGCACAACCATATTTTAAAAATAATATTAGTAACATCCTACCTTAAATCCTATTCAAGTTTTAATATTTTTATTACATCAGATATTTTAACATGGCATTATGACTTTTTCAAAATAATTACTCATTTCTTTTTAACAATAACTTCAAAAATATTATAGGACCACATATGAAAAGACATCATATATATACCTAAATTTGTATATAGTTGTCGAAAAATAATTTACGCGCCAGAATATTCCAAGTAATAATACCAATCAGCAACAACAGAAACGTTACACTTCTATACCAACAGTCGGAGAACAGGTGTGTGCTCGAATCCACCTAAAATATACATTCAACAATCTAGTTCTAACATGTGGATTTTTTCAACAAAATTTATAAAATCTACCAAACATACAATGTCATCACTTAATAAAATCCAGCTAAGGTGCGCACTCATTTCTTCAACAAATTAGACCATTTGCTCATAAGTTAAAAGTTCACTCGTACATGAAATAATACTACACTACACTAATTCTCACTTCACTCTACATGCTAACATAATGTTTAGTTGCCTAATTAGAGAGTAAGATGCATTACACTACACCAAAAATAGCAATCGAAAACAACATGCATCACTAGTAGAAAAAGAGGCTTCCGTCCACCCCCATTAGTCCCGGAAATATTCAAACCGCGACAAAAGGGGGCTTTAGTCGCGGTTCGGGAGGCGACCCGTGACTAATGCTCCATCCGAGACGAAAGGGTACCCCTTTAGTCGCGGTTGGTAACACCAACCGGGACTAAAGGGCTATGGAAGGATCCATCCGGCAGAAAAATCTTTAGTCGCGGTTGGCGACACCAACCGCGACTAAAGGGTACCCCTTTAGTCGCGGTTGGTGACCCCAACCGCGACTAAAGTTTTTTTTTCCGTTTTTTTTTTTCTCCCACGCACCCTGCACCCCCCCCCCCCCCCCCCCCCCGTGGATCGCCTTTTTTTGGTTTGTAAAATACAAAAGAAAATGATAGAAAATTCAAAAAAAATTGCTTTCAGATTCTTGTATGTTATGCAACCTACTATTCGGATAAATTAAGAAATTCGAATTTTCACTTTTTTTGCAAAAAAAAGTTTAAAAAATGGTAAAACCGCAATAACTTTTGCATACGACGTCGGAAAAAAACGTATAATATATCAAAAAAATCCTGGAAAAAGTGTTGGAGAAATCCATGATGTCTACGCACGCTTATATTCTTGTAGACAGTGTTGGACCTCCAATTGCAGAGGTTTGTAGAACGGCAACAAGTTTTCCTTAAGTGAATCACACAAGGTTTATCGAACTCAGGGAGGTAGAGGTCAAATATATCCCTCTCAAGCAACCCTACAATTACGATACAAGAAGTATCTTGTGTCCCGAACACACCCAATACACTTGTCAGGTGTATAGGTGCACTAGTTCGGCGAAAAGATAGTGAAATACAAGTAATATGGATGATTATAAGTAGTAATTGCAATCAGAAATAAAAATGGCAGTAAGCAAACATGTAGCAAAACTGGTTGTAAACGATGTTTCAATGCTTAGAAACAAGGCCTAGGGATCGTACTTTCACAAGTGGACACTCTCAACAATGATATCATAATTGAATACATAGATATTATCACTTCACTATGCTACTCTGAGCCTCTCTTCGGTTTGATAATAAACACAAATTCACTGCGTAGGGCTGCATAAGCAAAAGTTCATATTCCCAATCTATGGACGCACCACGCTGTCACTTTGAGCATACAGAGATGGTACTAACTAGACACCACAATTCATAAGTATTTCTGTAAATTAAGCTTAAGAAACAAACACGGTGTGCACACTATCACCTTCACACCGTTGCACAAGGTGTCCCCATATGACATAGGCATCCCAAATGGGCCTGCCGAAGATAGTACCCGGGGTTTACTGAAGGCCCACTACCCGAAGAATAAGAAGATTCGGAAGCCCAAGATATTATTAAGGAAAGTTAGAATTGTAATAGGAAGCGTTATTTGTAATTTGGCGGGATGAGTTAGAAACCGTCCCGGACTCTGTAAACTTATACAACACGAATCCCTCGGCTCCGCCTCCTATATAAAGGGGGAGTCGAGGGACGAGGAGATCATCGAATCATTGTTTACAAACCCTAGTTTTCATAATCGTCGAGTACTTTTCGGCTGAAACCTTCGAGATCTACTTGCCCTCTACTTCCAACTAAACCCTAGCCTACAATCCATAGGCATTGACAAGTTAATACCTTGTCAATTGGCGCCGACCGTGGGGACTAGAGGCGTAAGGATCTGATCTCGATGGCACGTTCAAGATCTTCGACATCATCAACTGCAAGCAACGCAATGGATCGAGGTAAACAGATCGCTGCTGGTCCTGTCGATTTTGTTCCTCACCCACCCTCCCGTTTGGATGCATATGTTTGTCTGGAGGAGCCTATGGAGATGACGTTCGGAAGGTTTCGCTTTCGCGTCGAGAAGGAAGGATCGTATCGTGTCGAAATTCCGATTTCGTCGGGATCGTCGGCGGTCGATTCTGATTTTTCAAGCTATACATCGTCAACCGAATCAGGAGAAGAAGAAACTTCGTCGACACGCTACGTCAGCACCAGGGCAAGAGAGAAACTCGCCAAGATCTTCAGCGACATGTCGTTTGAGTCATCTGCGGACTCATATATAAGCGATGGCTCAAGCGATGTCGACAGTCATGACTTCATCGACAAATCTATTACAGTGGGCAAGATCTTCATCAATCTTAATGATGGTGTCACCAAACCCAACATAGATCTGAATACAAAATATCATCAGATTTATGCCATTGAAGATCAAGAGGAAACATCTGAGGCTTTCGACGATCTGGGAAATCCATACGTCGATCCCTCCGATCTGCGACGAGGCCTGGGCAATAAATATGTCGGGCCACAGCCGCGAGACAGAGTTCAACTCTCGCAAGCAGCGTGGGATAGGGCCGCGAGAGCTATGGACGGCTCAGAACCAATGGCCACCACAGCTATGCCAGAGGAATTGCAAGCATATCAATATAGGCTCGCACGAGCTGCAAGAGAACTGGAAAAACAGACAGCTGAGTTGAACAGAAGAAAGGAGGCAGCTTCTGCATCCAGCAGGAGAAGGGCAGATTTAAGTCGGCAATCTAGAACTTCGGGTGATAGCCACAGGGAGGCTCGGAACAGAGCAAGATCAAGGTTACAACACATACCCGAAGTAGAAAGAGAGCACTTGGTCCAAAACCTCGACATGTCTTTTATGTCGATAGCTACAAGAGGAAACATCATCCCTAAGACACCAGAGGCTGGGTATATGGCGACACATGCTTTTATCCTCGCATCTAAACCACCTCCAGGCGATCCAAGGGAAACATTATACAATATGGCGATAGCAGGAGTTGGAGCTATGGGGACAACGTTTGTATCAACACCTCCCGAAGGAGCGGCAAGGCAAAATAGTCCACGACCTACAGCAGCAACAGCGGCAGCCCCTGAAGGACCAAGCGGAGCAAGAGACACGGCAGCACAAGCAAGGGTCGATAGAGCGCGGCAAAGCAGAAGGGAACATCGGCAATCCCCGGAGCTTAACGACGAAGATATGTGCGGTTTGCCGTGCATCACGAGGAGAGTCCGAAAAACTCGAGTCCCTTCAGGATTCAAGTTACCCGACAACTTCAAGAAATTCGACGGCCTTCAAGATCCAGAGGATTGGCTAGTTGATTATCTCGAGACAGTAAAGCTCACAGGAGGAACCAGAGCAACAGCTATGCAAAGCATCCAGGTGCATCTGAGTGGAGCCGCACGATCTTGGATAAAGAAACTTACCCCAGGATCTATCGACAGCTGGGAAAGCTTCGAGGATGTGTTCGTCAAGAACTTCCGGTCCACATGCAAGAAACCTGCGTCATTGGAGGAGTTGAGAGCATGTCGACAAAAGCCGGACGAGCCAATGAGAAAATACATCCAAAGGTGGAACATCATCAAAAACTCGGCAGAAAATATATCTGATGAGAGAGCGATAGATGCGTTTGTCGCAGGAATCAGGCGTGGAGATTTCGTCGAGGACTTGGGAAGGACCAACCCAAAGACAGTATCCGCGTTAATGGAAATAGCAAACAGATGGGCAGATGGAGAAGATGCTGTCGACAACAAACGGCACAGGTCTCCAGAGGAGGATCGTGGTCGAAATTATCAACCAAGGCGACGATTTCCTCGGCAGTACCCGAATTATGATGCTCCAGGACAAATTTCGGCAGGATTTCGGGCAAACACAGGAGGAAGCAACAGAGATGATTATCAGAGAAGCAATGAGCAGCGAGGCGATAATAGAGACGATTCTCGAAACAACAGGCAAAATAGCGGTCCTAGGTTCCCGAGGCCTTTCGTGTCCCCTGAAGAGATGATGAACGGGCCGTGTCAGATACATTTTTTCCTCGACAGCAATGGAAAAAGACAGTCAGGACATCTGCAGAAAGATTGTCGCAATTTCCAGGCAATGCTAAGGTGGGCAGAGCACGCTAACGCTCGGGCAGCACAGAGAAATCCTCGAGAACCCAGGAGTGAGATTCACTTACCACCACCCCCCGCGATTACAGACGAGAATCGATATCAGCTCAGAATAGCGGCAGCACCTCCACCACCACCTTATGTTGATCCTAACTCCAACGGAGCGGTATCAATGATTCAGAAGGGAAGGCCATCCAATAGAGCTCAGAAAGTAATCTCACGACAGGTGTTCATGGCAGAAAAAATGCCTCCA
Organism: Lolium perenne; assembly: GCF_019359855.2. NCBI lineage: Eukaryota > Viridiplantae > Streptophyta > Magnoliopsida > Poales > Poaceae > Lolium > Lolium perenne. The sequence goes on along the minus strand of NC_067250.2, from coordinate 90,833,972 downwards.
CCAACAGTCGAGTATCTTAACTGGTCAGGGCAAGATATCGGCTTCACCATAGCAGATCATCCGCAGCAAGTTCCTCGACCAGGGCAGTCAGCACTTATTTTACCAGCAGTTATTGCGGGATTTGATGTCTCTCGAGTGTTCATAGATGGCGGCAGCAGCTTAAACCTTATGTATGCAGATACATTAAGGAAGATGAACATATCCCTAGCAAACTTGAAGCCAACAGACACAAAGTTCCACGGTATCACACCGGAGAAACCAAGTTATCCATTAGGGAAGATCAATCTCGACGTTCAGTTTGGAACCCAAGAGAATTATAGAATCGAGAGGCTGGAATTTGAAGTCGTGGATTTTCCGTCGCAATACCACGCTCTGTTGGGACGACCAGCATATGCTAGATTTATGGCGGTGCCACATTATACATACCTGTTGTGGAGGTTGCCTGGACCAAAGGGACCAATCACAGTCAAAGGAAGCTTCGCCTTAGCCGATAAGTGCGATAAAGATTTTCACCGGATATCAGAAACTTTCGGGATGCAAGCTGAGTATCTGGCGTCAAGGAGTATGACTGACTATGACGTGCTGCCAGACGTTGGAAGGCCAAACAAAGAATCAACTTTCAACACCGAGAAAAATTCTAAGGAGGTGCAGATTCACCCGACAGACCCGAAAATGATGACATCCATCGCAAACGACATGGACCTCGCATAGGAAAGCGCGCTCGTCGAGTTCCTCCGTGAGAACTGGAAAATCTTCGCATGGTGTCCAGCTGACATGCCAGGAGTACCCAGGGAACTTGCCGAGCACCACCTAAACTTGGATCCATTAGCGAGACCAATCAAACAACCTCTGCGGCGTTTTTCGAAACCAAACCGCAAAGCCATGCTGTCAGAAATCGATCGGCTAAGAGAAGCTGGTTTTATCAAAGAAATATTTACAGAAGCCACATGGGTAGCAAATCCTGTGTTGGTGCCGAAGAAAAACACTAAGGTCCTTCGCATGTGCGTCGACTTTACGTGTCTCAATAAACATTGTCCAAAGGATCACTTTCCCCTCCCGAGGATCGATCAAATTATCGATTCCACGGCTGGATGTGAACGTCTTTCCTTTCTGGACGCATATTCTGGTTATAACCAGATCAGATTGAAAGAAGAAGATGAAGTAAAGACAGCGTTTATTACACCTTACGGTGTGTTTTGCTACAGAACAATGCCCTTTGGTCTAAAAAATGCGGGAGCAACATATCAGAGAATGATGCAGAAGTGTTTGGCGACACAGATTGGGAAAAACGTGCAAGTATACATCGACGATGTCGTCATAACGTCAAAAAAGGGAGCAACGCTGATCGAGGATCTCAAGGAAACCTTTGACAACCTTGACAAGTTCTGCTTAAAACTGAACCCGACGAAGTGTTCCTTTGGCGTCCCAGCAGGAGAACTTCTGGGGTTTCTAGTTTCAGCAAGAGGGATTGAAGCAAATCCCGATAAAATACAAGCTATCGTAACAATGAGGAAGCCAACAAAGTTGAAAGAAATACAGCAGCTAACTGGGCGAGTCGCAGCTTTGAGCAGATTCGTCGCCAGGCTGGGAGAAAAAGCGTTACCATTTTACGCTCTAATAAAGCAAGGAGATAAATTTCAGTGGAATGAAGAGGCCGACAGAGCTTTCGAGGATTTGAAGCGTACAATCTCGACACCACCAATTTTGGTGGCGCCGAAGGAAAAGGAACCTCTCCTGCTGTATATTGCAGCCACGCCCCAAGTGGTTAGCATGGTGCTAGTTGTCGAAAGAGAAGAAGAAGGAAAACTCCATGGAGTGCAAAGGCCAGTATATTTCATCAGTGAAGTTTTATCGCCTTCCAAACAGCGGTACCCGCAGTACCAGAAACTAGCATATGGAGTAATTGCAACGGCAAGGAAGTTGCGCCACTATTTTTTGGCACATCCGATAATAGTAGTCAACGAAGCACCTCTTTCAAATATACTGAACAATCCAGAAGCTACAGGGCGTGTCTCCCTTTGGGGAATAGAACTTTCCCCTCGGGACATCACGTATGAAAAAAGAAAGGCAATCAAGTCGCAAGTTCTGCCAGATTTCATTGCAGAGTGGATGGAGCTACAAAACACGGGACCCCCAGATTTGTCGAGAACTTGGACCATGAACTTCGATGGATCCAAGAGAGTAGAAGGAGCTGGCGCAGGAGTAGTACTTATATCACCTGAAGGCGACAAATTGAAATACGTCCTTCGGATGACGTTCCCTAACGCATCTAATAATGAAGCAGAATATGAAGCCCTCATACACGGGATGAAGATGGCGAAAGCTTGCGGTGCAACTCGACTAAAAATCTTTGGCGACTCACAATTGGTGGCTCAGCAAGTTATAAACCAATGTGACGCAGTCAATGATAGCATGATGGCATACAAGGAGGAGTACAATGAGCTCGAGAAGCTGTTTGATGGATGCGAAGTAAACCACATCAGCCGATTGAGCAATGATGAAGCCGACGTTCTCGCAAACATCGGGTCGCAGTGCCTCCCAATCCCGCCAGGAGTATTTTGGGAAGAAATAGCGGAGAGATCCACGAAGCCAAAAAAGGTGCAGAAAAAAGCAAAAGAAGAGAAAACTTTGACGTTTCTCAAAGAAACTACGGAGGATGAAGAGGACCAAGAACTTGTGATGATGGTACAAATTCTGTGGATGCAAGCATATATATCATACATCCTCAGGAAAGAAATACCCGACGATCCAGTTGAAGCAAGGCGAGTTATTCGACGATCCAAAGCTTTCACAGTGATCAAAGGGGAATTATACAAGCGAAGTATTTCAGGCGTCCTCCAAAGGTGTGTCACACCCGAAGAAGGAAGAATAATTCTGAAGGATGTACACGAAGGAATATGTGGCCACCACGCAAGTAGTCGAGCTATTGCAGCCAAGGTTTTTCGAGCAGGATTCTATTGGCTGACAGCAATTGAGGATGCCAAGGAAATAGTAAGGACTTGCGACGCGTGTCAAAGATTCGCTGCCAAACCTCACTCTCCAGCGGCGGAATTAACACCAATACCATTGTCGTGGCCCTTTGCACAATGGGGACTTGATATGGTGGGCAAGTTGCACAAAGCTTCGCCGGGAGGATATGAGTACTTGCTGGTTGCTGTCGACAAATTCACCAAGTGGATAGAAGCAAAGCCGATAAATTCACCAGATGCAGCATCAGCAATAAAATTCGTGAAGGACATCGTTTTTCGATTTGGAGTACCTCATAGCATTGTCACAGACAATGGCAGCAACTTTACGTCAAAAGAGTTCAAGGCGTACTGTGCAGAAGTAGGCATCAAATTGCACTTCGCGTCAGTTGCACATCCTCAAACCAATGGTCAAGTCGAGAAAGCCAATGGCATCATCTGCAATGGCATCAAGAAACGCCTATTAGGACCACTGGAAAAAGCTCGACATACCTGGCCAGAAGAACTACCAAGTGTGTTATGGAGCATCCGAACAACACCAAATACAGTGACACAGGAGACCCCGTTTTTCCTTGTCCATGGAGCAGAGGCAGTACTACCAATAGAAATAGAGCACGACTCCCCCAGAGTCACAGAGTATAACGAAGATGCTTCCAGGAAAGCATTGGAAGACGACGTCGACGCACTCGACGAAGCTCGAGACGAAGTATTATCAAGGGTAACCAAATATCAGCAGGACCTGAAAAATTACCACAGTCGACGTTTGAGACCAAGATCTTTTCAAGTCGGAGACCTAGTTTTGCGACTCAATCAAGAGCGCACTGAAAAACTCGAGTCGCCATGGCTTGGCCCCTACGTCATAACGGAAGTAATTGAAGGAGGAGCGTACAGGATAAAGGACAAGAAGACAGGGGTTCCCGAGAAAAACCCCTGGAACGTAGCACAGCTTAGGCGGTTCTACGCCTAGAGTCGAAATATAGTCCTTCTCTGTAAAAATACAATGTACTGAAACGCCCGCGAGTTTTCAGACGCACTCTTTTCCTTTTCGGGGCACCGAGTGGGGCCGGAAAGGTTTTTAATGAGGCGGGCTCGCGGTGCTGCAATATAATAAAGATAGTGGAGATATATTTCTTATTCTTCGACACGCTCGGGGGCTCAACGCTTTCAAGTTTCAAAATACATACAATATAGACATATTAGACTTACCAAAATATTTTACCTTGGTACACTAAATACCTCGCCAAATATCGGAAGCTAATAAAATCATAAACATAGTGTATGCGCCAAAGAAACTTACTGCTTTGGTCTAAGAACCTCGCAACAAAAATATAGGACTGTGACACCACGACACTCGGGGGCTTCCAACCCATCAATGAAAAAACAGAGATATCTTATTATGACAGGAGGGAAAACCTCCGAGATAGAAAAACAGTATAGACTCCAGCCAAAAGCTCGGGGGCTCAGTGATTAAAAACACAGCTTGACAATATAGATTGTGTTTACAAATACTCAAAGATGTATCAATGATAGAAATACAGCAAAGGAGAGGAAAAAGTTTTTAAGGGAAACCTAGCACATGATCTATGGTTATCCGCTCTAGTAGAAGGACGAGTACTATGTTCAGCATAGCTTCCCTTCACGAAGAACTCAGAATCCATCCGAAGAAGTTCATCCATCATATCTTCAGCAACAGGAGTCACCAAATTGTCAATCTTGCCCATATTTCTCTTTTTCTTTGCCATCTTCGCCAAACAAGTAGGAACAATTTGATCTATGGGGAATTTTGGATGACAAATTTTTATCATCATAATGGCAAATCTTGCGCCAGCAGAAAGTTGAGCTCGCACAAAGCCATGGATTCGAGGAGCATCTCGAAATTTCTCCATTAAAGCTCGAAGAGTTTCTGGCATTTTGTTCCGAGGGAACATGGTCCCATAAACTAAGAATAAAGTCTTCGTACAGAAGTCAAGGAAATCGCGGACTTGAGCCGCGCGATCTTGAAATCTGACGATTTGGCGGGTGCGCTTAGGAGTAACCCAAAAATTAGACCCATGTTGCGCAGCCAGTCTTAGCAAAACAGTGCTTCGAGCTTCAACACGTTGGTCTTCGGCAGCAGCATCCAGAAACGAGCCTGACACACCAAACAAAAATCAAGGAACGAATGATGAAGAATAATACCCAATATGGTTACGAGCGGGAAACATACCTGTCATGTCCAAACTGGCATCAGTCATTAGCTGAAGCATATAATTCTCGCGAGAAGAAGCTTCAGCAGCTTCAGCAACAGCAGCATCCTTCATAGCGATGGCTTCCTTTGCCTGTTGAAGAGCAATTTCCTCTCTCTCGGACGCTTGTCGAGCTTTTTCAATCATCGCGAGAGTTTGCTTCTTCATGGATTGAAGTTGTTGTCGAAGTTCTTGCAAATCTTCCGACAAGTGTTTGCTTGAAGAACCTTCGAGAGGGTTATTATCGATTAGCATTTTCTTCGAGAAGGAAGAAGCAGGTGAAGCATCGGCAGAGCAAGGATTGGTCGAGTAGTTGTCAAATATTAACTGGAAAAGAAAGCGCCAGGATCAATGATAATGCCAGAGGGAATTTCATTAAATTCTAGACAAATTTACAAAGGCATTACAAAAGAAGTTTCTCCAAAAGGACTACCAGGATAATGGTCGCCACAGCTAAATTGGCGACAGGGGCAAAAGAGACAAAGAAAGCAAAAAACAAAGAGGCATGCAACTAGACCTCCGGCCTTGATGAGCTAGGAGTTGAAGCTGGTTTGATCCCGAGATAGGCCAGGATTTTCTTCGTGTTGGGCTTGGCTTCCTTAATCAACGACCTCCATCTTGACTGCTCTATCTGATCGGTGTCGCCAACCTTCATCCAATCAACAGTTTGTTGGCTGTCAGCGACCAAGGCAACAGTACTCTCGACAGCGATCTTCATGTTTTCCTGGCGCATCTTTAGTCCAAGGTCCTCTGATGAATTGAAGCTCTGGGCAAGGGCAAGGAAAGTCTTGGGCTCCTCTTTCTTCGGGAAGAAGTAAGGGAACAACGCCGACAGTCCCGCGTCAGCATTCGCCACGCCTTCACGAATTTCGGATCCATGAAGCTCCAGATAAGAAAGTGTGTCTAGGAGAGGATCATTGTCGGGATTCTCTAGCTCAAACTCTTGGTTTGTTTGACCTGCAAAAGGGAATCACCGACGGTCAAAAGCAAGGAAAAAGCAGGTCCCATAAAAAATAGAAGGGATCGATAACATTACCCTGAATGCGTCGATTTTGTGATTTCAGGCGCTTGAGGATCCCCTGCTCACGAGTGGCCTGTGCGGCTTTGTGCTCGTTTAAAGCAGTTTCAGCATCTTCAAGTTTCTTCTATAGTTCCTCGACACTAGCAGCTTTTGCTTTGGCTTCATCAGCCTCTGCTTTGGCTTCGCTAGCAACAAGTTCGGCTTTCTTGCGGGCCGCTTCACTTTGCTCCAGTTTTTGAGCAAGTGCGTCGGCACGTTTGTTGGCCTCTGCAAGTTTCTCTGTCGAAATAAAAAAGAAAGGTCAAAAATTGCGACAAACGACGGGAGCAAGAAGTCAGAAACAACAACAGCAAAAAAAGTTATCACCTTCAGTTCTGCTGGCATACTCACGGTACCCAACGAATTGGGACCCGATGCGGATAAGCTCTTTGATCATGGGCTGTCAAAGAAGAACAAAGAAAGAGAAACATCGGTATAAAAAAAAAGTGAAGGCGTGAAAAAGCAAAATAGAGGAAATATAGATATTGGCAAGAAAATAAAAAAAAAGAGAGAACTTACATCATCCAAGAGCAGAGTAGAAGAGCTACCCAATTGAGGGGCAGGCTCAATGATCGTTTCAATCCTTGTCCTTTTTGGTGAAGGAGCAAGGGGGCTTGATGGCGGAGTAGTGGTGACGACGTCTCGTTGAGGAGGCGAGGATTCTTCTCCTTCAACTAGCGTATCCAAGGCAAGCAAAGTATGTGACATGCTCGTGCGAGGAGCCACGTCAACAGTTGGTGTTTCTTCCTCATCATCGCTGTGATTAAAACTCGACGGCATAAAAAAGAAGACAAGACAAACATTTCGAGTACAGAAAAAAAAAGGAGAAATAAAAATAACTTACGAGCTGACGAGGGATTCAAGATAAGGATCGTAAGCAGCCTTCTGATGTGAAGGATCAACTTCTTCGGCTTTGGAAGTGCCGGAATCTTCGACATCTTTCCTCTTCCTTTTGCCTCTCGGGGAGACAGCGGGAGGAGGAGATTGTGCCGACGCAGTACCTTCGGAAGAACCAGCAGATTTTCGAGAATCCACGTGTTCATTCACAAAAGATGGAGCTTCCTGATTGTCATCAGTGACAATGGCCCTTTCTTCGACTTCTCCACCTTCCGGGAGAGGAGGAAGCGAGACAAGGTCTGGATGATTCTGTGCAAAATAAAAACAGGGATCGGTATCAGAAATAAAGTTACAAAAAAGATAGCAAAGCAACACCAGGACAATAGAAAAAGATTACCTCGGGAAGTGGATTGGCGGCGCTGAATGGCGTCACACGGCAAGAAGAAGGGACAGCATCTTTTTTGTTAAGAGATGAAATTTTTCGGACAAGTTTTTCTAAATCCTTGACCTCCAAATTCACCGACAGCCGATCTACGTCCTTGTCGCCGGCATATTTCCAGAGAGGATGCTTGCGAGCCTGAAGCGGCTGCACCCTAGTCCTAAGAAAGTATGCAGTGATTTGGACACCCGATAACTCCTTGCCGCGAGTATTTTGTAACTCGTGGATACGAGCCATCAAGGTTTCTGTCGACGCCCTTTCTTCTTCGGTGGCTTCCGCGTCCCATGAGCGGCGGCGAAAGATTTTTTCGGCGCCATCAAAAGGAGGGATGTTGTCCTCCGCACATCCGCGGTTCTCCTCCTGAATGTACAACCACTTCTTGCGCCATCCTTGAACTGAGTTAGGGAGCTTGACGTCGAAGTAGTCGACAGTGGGCCGAACAGAAATTACAACGCCGCCTATATTATAGGCGACATTGGGCGAGCCATTGCGGCGGCAGAAGAAAATGCGCTTCCATAGCGCCCAGTTAGGCTGGACGCCAAGGAAGGCCTCGCACAAAGTGATGAAAATGGAGATGTGGAGGATTGAATTCGGCGTGAGGTGGTGGAGTTGCAAACCATAGACAAAAAGAAGTCCACAGAGAAAAGGATGAATGGGGGCGGAAAGACCGCGGATGAGGTGGTCGACAAAACTTACCCGATACCCCATTGGAGGGGTTGGGTAGCTTTCCTCACTAGGGAAGCACAATGCCTTGGGTTTCTTGCTGATCCCCAGCTTCCTCAGCATGTTGACATCTTGAGTGGAAATCTTCGATCTTTCCCACTCCGCTGTCCCCAGATCCGCGGCAGCCATGGAGGATTCCGGCGTGCTGTGCCTCGTCAATCGACGCGGTGGCATCAACAATGGCGCAGGGGTTGCAGTTTGGAAGCGAGGAGCTTAGGAGATTGTGGATTGCAGGAGGAAATTTGCAGATGAGAAAAGGGGGGACGGCGCGAGCGGAAGTGCTCAAGGAGGAAGACGATAATCTTATATAAGGGTGCGGCGAAGCGACGAACCGTTGGATAAGGAATATGTGTGACAGATGATAACCACGTGGCAACAAGGGTAAAAAAGTAACTTAACACTGGGGAAGTTACGGTGCGTGTGCCCGAAAAAGCGGAGGACGTGTGTCCCCCACCTGCACGACGTGTCAAGAAAGTGGATCAATTGGGCCCGCATGGCAGCGAGAACAGACTTGTCGCAAAATTCTGACTAGCAATCGTGGCTATCGTCAGCAATAACGTCACTTTGGCAGAAGGAAAAATTCGACTACACAACTTCATAAAAGGTGACATGGAAAAAATAATGCTGAGCCTTTGATCAAATACAAGTTTCTGATCAAATGCTCGGGGGCTACTTTGGAAAAAAGGAAAAAAGATCTAGACAGACAAAATAGAAATGGCGTGAGCCTATGACCAAATACAAATATTTGTTCATAGCCTCGGGGGCTACTCCCATCGGGAGCGCTGTTCGCGCACCCGAGAAATTATAAAACTTCGGGAGATAAAAAGAAAATATAGCGGCATAAGGCGTGGAGCCTACAACCAAGTACAAGTCCTTGGCTGTAGCCTCGGGGGCTACTCCCATCGGGAACGCTGTTCGCGTGCCCGATGAAATCATAAGAAAGAAAGAGAAAAAAAAAGAAAGATAGCAGAGTATATTTCGAGTTATAAATAACTCTGCATATACTCCCATCGGGAAAGCAATATAAGTCATCTTTGACTCGATAAAATGTGCCATTCCAACAGCCGAAATAGCACTCGACAATATATTCTCAGAACGCCGAAGTTGCGATCAATTTCTGAATGCCGCAAATTTGCGAAGGTAAGACCCCAGATCCGTTCTGCCGGGCGTGGCATCACCGAAGACTGCGCTCTGCTACTTTTATCCGTATCAACAGATACGAAGAAAAATCCTAACGGACGCGTTAGGTACCCGATAAATTTTACTGGGACTCGACAGAATGGTAAGACCTTAAGCGGCACCTGTGGAAGTTTACACCAATATCCCGAGGTCATGTCCAGGGACGTGATCTTGAAGTAGGTTTTTGCGGATTGCCACGAGAGCAGTTAACTAGTACCTGATCCGTCAGATGAACTAGCCCCAACTACCATTATCCCTGTACAAAATAGAAGTTTATGAGAAGAAATATAAAGAAGTTGAGTTTGTCGAATAAAAATAAACAGTGGAGATTTTCCTTAACTCTGCGATTCAAGCAAAATCTCGGGGGCTACTGACATAGGCATCCCAAATGGGCCTGCCGAAGATAGTACCCGGGGTTTACTGAAGGCCCACTACCCGAAGAATAAGAAGATTCAGAAGCCCAAGATATTATTAAGGAAAGTTAGAATTGTAATAGGAAGCGTTATTTGTAATTTGGTGGGATGAGTTAGAAACCGTCCCGGACTCTGTAAACTTATACAACACGAATCCCTCGGCTCCGCCTCCTATATAAAGGGGGAGTCGAGGGACGAGGAGATCATCGAATCATTGTTTACAAACCCTAGTTTTCATAATCGTCGAGTACTTTTCGGCTGAAACCTTCGAGATCTACTTGCCCTCTACTTCCAACTAAACCCTAGCCTACAATCCATAGGCATTGATAAGTTAATACCTTGTCACCATAGATCACATAATAAAACCACTTGAGTAGCATAATAGTTGAAGAATAACATCTACTTATTCAACTAGATTACAAAGCTCACGATCACATAAAGATCACATAAGGGGAGAGAGATATTAACCACATAGCTACTGGTAAGGCCCTCAGCCTTGGGGGAGAACTACTCACTCCTCATCACGGGAGTCAGCAACGGCTATGAAGATGGAGGTGGAGTCGATGGAGATGGCTCCGGGGGAAATTCCTGTCCCAGCAGGGTGCCGGAACAGAGACTTCTGCCACCCGGATCTTGTCTATGTTGGTGGTGGAGCTACGAAACATTTTGTGGATGGAGGCTTGTATATTGAGGGTTTTCACGTCGGGAGGCATTTATAGGCGGAAGGGCGAGGTCGGTCGAAGCCAGGGGCTCCCAGGCCACCCCTAGGTGCGGCCAGGGCCTAGGCCTGGTCTGGCCACCCTGTGGCGCCTCCTCGTCTCTCCTCTGGACTTCGTCTTCGTTACGGAGAAATAAGATCTTCGGCTTTTGTTTCGTCCAATTCCGAGAATATTTCCTGTACAACTTTTCTGAAATACAAAACAATAGAAAACACGAAACTGAGACTGTGGCATCTTGTCAATAGGTTAGTGCCGGAAAATGTATAAAAGTGCAACGAAGTGTAAGCAAATCATATGTAAATTGGTGTAAAACAAGCATGGATCATCGAAAATTATAGATACGTTTGGAACGTATCAGCATCCCCAAGCTTAACTCCTGGTCGTCCTCGAGTAGGTAAGTGATAACAAAAATAATTTTTGAGGTGACATGAAGCCAACACAATCTTGATCAAGTTATTGTAAAATCATTGTGAGGTGGAATCAAAGTACTCTAAGCATAGACATCATAGATATAATTCTGACAATAGAACTTAGCAACTATGTTACAACATGAGAAGTAACTCAAATAAAAGATCATGAATAATTGTGCACTGAAAGCAACTGTTTGTTTTTGAGCATAGAGAAAGCATAGCAAAGTGGTACTCAGCTTGAACTTTATGAAGTAGAAAAACATAAATGCTAGGACACCTTTAATGTTCAAAGAGTGACTAGATACAAGTAATTTAAGAACAAGCAATAGCATAATCACGAATCAATCAATAATATATTTTGGGACTATGCACATTATACTCATAATGAAAACTATGCTCTCTTAATTGGTGCATAAAGTAAGAAGATGAAGACTCAACATAAAAGTAAAAGAAAGGCACTGCGCAGAGGGAAGCAATATTACTCATGTGCTAGAGTTTTTTTATTTTGAATACAATCGAGGTGTTGAAAATATATTTTGAGATGTATGTATGTCTATGTCAACGAATGTCATTAAATGATCTATCATCCTATCACGTTTAATGGCTTCAAGTGCGGCTCCCATAGAGAGAACAATAAAGCTTCTCTTCTCCTTTGTTTAAACAAGGTAAGTTCATGATTTCTCAAGTACATAGTGTTAGGAGATTTAGATTATTGGTTCAATTTATATTTAGTTGGCTAGGCACCCGTGCCTGCTCTTTTTGCAATATTAAGGACTAGTACATTATGCATGCTAGTCAAGGTGTGAAGCCAACATAAACATGAACATAGACTTCTGTCCCCCGGATATCGTCTGCGACGGCGGCGGAGCTACGGAACTTTTCGTGGATGGAGGCTTGTATATTTAGGGTTTTCGCGTCGGGAGGCATTTATATCCGGAAGGACGAGGTTGGTGGAGGCCAGGGGACCCCAGACCACCCCTAGGCACGACCAGGGCCTGGGCCGCGCCTAGGCCTGGTCTGGCCGCCCGGTGGCGCCTCCTCGTCTCTCCTCTAGACTTCGTCTTCGTTACGGAAAAATAAGATCTTCAACTTTTGTTTCGTCAAATTCCGAGAATATTTCCTGTACAACTTTTCTGAAATACAAAACAACAGAAAATAGAGAACTGACACTATGGCATATTGTCAATAGGTTAGTGCTGGAATATATATAAAAGTGTAACAAAGTGTAAGAAAATTATATATAAATTAGTGTAAAACAAGTATGGAGCATAAATAATTATAGATACATTTGCAACGTATCAATACACCCCACCAAATTCGTCACGTACGACGTCCCCATAAAACACTACCAGATTTTCCATCGTACCTACCGCACAACCATATTTAAAAAATAATATTAGTAACATCCTACCTTAAATCCTATTCAACTTTTAATATTTTTATTACATCAGATATTTTAACATGGCATTATGACTTTTTCAAAATAATTACTCATTTCTTTTTAACAATAACTTCAAAAATATTATAGGACCACATATGAAAAGACATCATATATATACCTAAATTTGTATATAGTTGTCGAAAAATAATTTACGCGCCAGAATATTCCAAGTAATAATACCAATCAGCAACAACAGAAACGTTACACTTCTATACCAACTGTCGGAGAACAGGTGTGTGCTCGAATCCACCTAAAATATACATTCAACAATCTAGTTCTAACATGTGGATTTTTTCAACAAAATTTATAAAATATACCAAACATACAATGTCATCACTTAATAAAATCCAGCTAAGGTGCGCACTCATTTCTTCAACAAATTAGACCATTTGCTCATAAGTTAAAAGTTCACTCGTACATGAAATAATACTACACTACACTAATTCTCACTTCACTCTACATGCTAACATAATGTTTAGTTGCCTAATTAGAGAGTAAGATGCATTACACTACACCAAAAATAGCAAGCGAAAACAACATGCATCACTAGTAGAAAAAGAGGCTTCCGTCCACCCCCATTAGTCCCGGAAATATTCGAACCGCGACTAAAGGGGGCTTTAGTCGCTGTTCGGGAGGCGACCCGTGACTAATGCTCCATCCGAGACGAAAGGGTACCCCTTTAGTCGCGGTTGGTAACACCAACCAGGACTAAAGGGCTATGGAAGGATCCATCCGGCGGAAAAATCTTTAGTCGCGGTTGGGGACACCAACCGCGACTAAAGGGCCCCTTTAGTCGCGGTTGGTGTCCCCAACCGCGACTAAAGGTTTTTTCCGTGTTTTTTTTTCTCCCACGCACCTTGCACCCCCCCCCCCCCCCCCGTGGATCGCCTTTTTTGTTTGTAAAATACAAAAGAAAATGATAGAAAATTCAAAAAAAATTGCTTTCAGATTCTTGTATGTTATGCAACCTACTATTCAGATAAATTAAGAAATTCGAATTTTCACTTTTTTTGCAAAAAAGTTTAAAAAATGGTAAAACCGCAATAACTTTTGCATACGACGTCGGAAAAAAACGTATAATATATCAAAAAAATCCTGGGAAAAAGTGTTGGAGAAATCCATGATGTCTACGCACGCTTATATTCTTGTAGACAGCGTTGGACCTCCAATTGCAGAGGTTTGTAGAACGGCAACAAGTTTTCCTTAAGTGGATCACACAAGGTTTATCGAACTCAGGGAGCTAGAGGTCAAATATATCCCTCTCAAGCAACCCTACAATTACGATACAAGAAGTATCTTGTGTCCCGAACACACCCAATACACTTGTCAGGTGTATAGGTGCACTAGTTCGGCGAAGAGATAGTGAAATACAAGTAATATGGATGATTATAAGTAGTAATTGCAATCAGAAATAAAAATGGCAGTAAGCAAACATGTAGCAAAACTGGTTGTAAACGATGTTTCAATGCTTAGAAACAAGGCCTAGGGATCGTACTTTCACAAGTGGACACTCTCAACAATGATATCATAATTGAATACATAGATATTATCACTTCACTATGCTACTCTGAGCCTCTCTTCGGTTTGATAATAAACACAAATTCACTGCGTAGGGCTGCATAAGCAAAAGTTCGCATTCCCAATCTATGGACGCACCACGCTGTCACTTTGAGCATACACAGATGGTACTAACTAGACACCATAATTCATAAGTATTTCTTTAAATTAAGCTTAAGAAACAAACACGGTGTGCACACTGTCACCTTCACACGGTTGCACAAGGTGTCCCCATAGATCACATAATAAAACCACTTGAGTAGCATAATAGTTGAAGAATAACATCTACTTATTCAACTAGATTACAAAGCTCACGATCACATAAAGATCACATAAGGGGAGAGAGATATTAACCACATAGCTACTGGTAAGGCCCTCAGCCTTGGGGGAGAACTACTCACTCCTCATCACGGGAGTCAGCAACGGCTATGAAGATGGAGGTGGAGTCGATGGAGATGGCTCCGGGGGAAATTCCTGTCCCAGCAGGGTGCCGGAACAGAGACTTCTGCCCCCCCCGGATCTTGTCTACGTTGGTGGTGGAGCTACGAAACATTTTGTGGATGGAGGCTTGTATATTGAGGGTTTTCACGTCGGGAGGCATTTATAGGCGGAAGGGCGAGGTCGGTCGAAGCCAGGGGCTCCCAGGCCACCCCTAGGTGCGGCCAGGGCCTAGGCCTGGTCTGGCCACCCTGTGGCGCCTCCTCGTCTCTCCTCTGGACTTCGTCTTCGTTACGGAGAAATAAGATCTTCAGCTTTTGTTTCGTCCAATTCTGAGAATATTTCCTGTACAACTTTTCTGAAATACAAAATAATAGAAAACACGAAACTGAGACTGTGGCATCTTGTCAATAGGTTAGTGCTGGAAAATGTATAAAAGTGCAACGAAGTGTAAGCAAATCATATATAAATTGGTGTAAAACAAGCATGGATCATCGAAAATTATAGATACGTTTGGAACGTATCAGCATCCCCAAGCTTAACTCCTGCTCATCCTCGAGTAGGTAAGTGATAACAAAAATAATTTTTGAGGTGACATGAAGCCAACACAATCTTGATCAAGTTATTGTAAAATCATTGTGAGGTGGAATCAAAGTACTCTAAGCATAGACATCATAGATATAGTTCTGACAATAGAACTTAGCAACTATGTTACAACATGAGAAGTAACTCAAATAAAAGATCATGAATAATTGTGCACCGAAAGCAACTGTTTGTTTTTGAGCATAGAGAAAGCATAGCAAAGTGGTACTCATCTTGAACTTTATGAAGTAGAAAAACATAAATGCTAGGACACCTTTAATGTTAAAAGAGTGACTAGATACAAGTAATTTAAGAACAAGCAATAGCATAATCACGAATCAATCAATAATATATTTTGGGACTATGCACATTATACTCATAATGAAAACTATGCTCTCTTAATTGGTGCATAAATTAAGAAGATGAAGACTCAACATAAAAGTAAAAGAAAGGCACTGCGCAGAGGGAAGCAAGATTACTCATGTGCTAGAGTTTTTTATTTTGAATATAATCGAGGTGTTGAAAATATATTTTGAGATGTATGTATGTCTACATCAACGAATGTCATTAAATGATCTATCATCCTTTCACGTTTAATGGCTTCAAGAGCGGCTCCCATAGAGAGAACAATAAAGCTTCTCTTCTCCTTTGTTTAAACAAGGTAAGTTCATGATTTCTCAAGTACATAGTGTTAGGAGATTTAGATTATTGGTTCAATTTATATTTAGTGGGCTAGGCACCCGTGCCTGCTCTTTTTGCAATATTAAGGACTAGTACATTATGCATGCTAGTCAAGGTGTGAAGCCAACATAAACATGAAAGAGATGATAAAGAATTCAACACTTCCTCATGAGCCAACACAAACCACAAAATAGGTAATAATTTTTGAAGGTTTAAAGGTAGAACACAAGCAATTCACTTTGGAGTGGTAGTGAAATGCCACATATAGGTAGGTATGGTGGACACAATTAGCAAACTTTGGTTTTTTAAAGTTGGATTTACGAGTAGAGCTCATACTCAGTACAGGCGAAGGCTAGCAAAAGACTGGGACCGGCCAACTAAGAGAGCAATAATAGTCATAATCATGCATAGGGACTAAACATTATTAATCAAAGCATAAAGTGATATTAAAAGTAATAACTAAATGATCATAGAGGCTTTAGGTGACTGGTTGTAGTCATAACATGATGTAAGCATGTGCCAAGTCAACCCCATAAAGCATCAAAGGAGAATACCACAATATTATGCTTTGTATGATAGAAACAACACATGATTCTTTCAATGACACATTAAGCACTCTCAGCTATTTGAGACAATTCATGCTAAAACAATAACTACTAAGCATGTAATTAAAATAACATCTAACATGACATGCTAAACTCGAAGCTACAGTCTAAACAAGCTTCCTTTTGCACCACTATAAGCATGAAATATTTTACTCGTCTCTAACACCAATTAATTTATTTGAAACAATTCTCACAGATAATAATCAATAAAGACCAGAGAGCTAATCATACCTTACTAAAGAAACTAACAAGCTCTGAACAAAATATGAGTGGAAAACCAGAGCTAAACGTAGTACTAACAAAAGAGAACAGTCGCAGAATAATAGGAGTGAAAACTAGAGTGTTCTATGCAATTAAAATGTAGTGTTTCATTCTCCATAAAAAATATGATGGGATCCAACCATATTCTATAGCAAAAAAAACAAAATAAAAACTAAAAACTAAAATAAATACGCTCCAAGAATAACATATAGCATATGAAGCAATAAAAATATAGCATCTTGAAAGATGACATGATATTTTTGTTGATGAAGAAGGCAATGCCTTGGGCATCCCCAAGTTTTGACGCTTGTACCTCTTGAATATTTCTTGGGGTGACATGGAAATCTCCTAGCTTGAGCTTTTTTCCATACTCCATCTCATCATATGATTCTTCTCTCTCTACACTTGAAAACTTTCTTCATACAAAACTTCACACAATTTTCATCAGCAACATTAGTGCAATCAAAATAACAAATCCACTTTGGTTCAGTTTCAACATAAGTAAAACATTCATTACAATATTAGATATAGTAGAAACT
Organism: Lolium perenne; assembly: GCF_019359855.2. NCBI lineage: Eukaryota > Viridiplantae > Streptophyta > Magnoliopsida > Poales > Poaceae > Lolium > Lolium perenne. Next base: position 90,816,897 of record NC_067250.2, on the reverse strand, counting down.
TTTTTTAAATGCTCTTTCTCTCAAAAGAACTCAAAAATAAAAAGATTAAAAGGCAAGTGCAAATAGTTGCAGAAATCTGTCAAAACAGAACAACAGGTAAATATCGATTTTTTCGAAAATCATCTGTTCCTCAAATAGAAAAGTGCAAAACTAACGAAAGTTATATAATAACCTAGGTCTTATGCTCAAAAATTGTCAGATCAAGCCAATTTTTTTGGTGATAACACATAATCTGTTTCAGGACAGCAACTTCCCCATATCTTACTTTCTTCCTATTAGAGGCTATTCTTGGCACAAAAACGAAATAAAATTGATAAAAAGAGGTTATTATAGAGGTAAGAACTTCTAACACTCAACAAAATGAAAATTACAGAAATAAAACGTGGGTTATCTCCCAAGAGTGTTTTTCTTTACCGTCTTTCAGCTAGACACAGTAGTTTTAGAAGATGCTCACATAAGAGATATGAATTGAAGTAAAAGAGAGCATCAAGAAGCAACTTTTTTAAAGTCTAACCCACTTCCTATGCATAGAAATCTTGTACACAAATAAATCCACAAAGAACAAAGTGACAAGCATACGAAGATAAAACAAGAGTAACTTTAAAACTTTCAGCATATAGAGAGGTGATTTAGTACCATAAAAACTTCTACAACCGTATTTTACTCTCTCATAATAATTTTTAGTAGCATCATGAATAAACTCAACAATATAACTATCACATAAAACATTTTTATCATGAGCCACATGCATAAAATAATTATTACTCCCCACATAAGCATAGTCGTTCTTATTAATTGTAGTGGGAGCAAATTCAACAAAATAGCTATCATTATTATTCTCATCACCATAATCATCAAATATAAGAGGCATATTGTAATCATAATTAATTTTCTCCTCAATAGTAGGTGGACTGAAAATAACATAGTCATCATTGTAATCATCATATATTGAAGGCATAGTATCATCATAGCAAATTTCCTCCTCTAAAGCTGGGGAAGTAAAAAAGGTCATTTTCATAAAAACTAGCTTCCCCAAGGTTAGACTTTTCCATAGCATTACCAATAATGGTGTTCAAAGAATTTATAACAATAACATTGCTATTAGCATGCAAATAAAGTTTCATAGGTTTTTTTGTTTTCTCTTCAAACACCTCATGTCCTAACTCAAGATAAATACTATAAAGCTCTCTAATTTTGTTGTTGTTTACCATTAAGCCCAACTAGTGATAATAAAAATAAGAAACAAAAATATATAATTGCAGAATCTAAAGGAAATAACTTCGAGCTCTCACCAGCAACTAGAAAACTTAGTAGCCAGAGGATGTGAGTACCTTTTACCTTACCTTCCTGTCAATGGCGCCAGAAAAGAGCTTGATGTCTACGCACGCTTCTATTCTTGTAGACAATGTTGGACCTTCAAGTACATAGGTTTGTATAATAGCAGCAAGTTTCCTTTAAGTGGATCACCCAAGATTTATCGAACTCACGGAGGTAGAGGTCAATGATATCCCTCTCACGCAACCCTGCAATTGCGATACAAGAAGTCTCTTGTGTCTTCAACACACCTAAGAGCATCCCCACTCGTCTCCCCGACTTGGCCCCCGAGCGGCGTTTTTCTCATCCGGACGGCGAATTTCGGCCCAGTCGCGCCCCCGATTCCTCATTTTACTCCGGATTTGGGCCAAAATACATCCGGCGAGCCCACGCCATCCCCGATCCCCCGAGGCGCGCTCGGGGACTCCGGACGAAGCGAAAGCGCGCGAAACGCTAAGATTTATCTCCCGCGCTTTCGCTTCGGCTTCCGCACGAGAGATGGACCCGGCCGGTCAGCGACAGATGCATCGTCTTCCGCGCTGAGTAAAGGCTGCCGCCGGTCAGCTCGCCGCGGACGCGTCGCATTCCACGCGGCATTAAATCGCCGGCTCCAGCCCAGCCTAAATACCCCGCTCGCCGCGACGCGTAGCACCACTCTTCCTCTTCCTCTTCCTTCAACGAGATCCATGGCCTACAATGACAAAGACGGCGCCGCCAACAACGGCTTCCCTCGCCGGTTGCTCCACGCGTGGGAGGGGCACCTCCTCCACCAGGCGGGGTACCCCTGCCCGCCGGACACGAGGCCTCCCGGCGGTGGGTGGCGGCTAAGTGCGGGCGGCGTGCCAATCCCGCCGCCGCCCCAGGGACGCTACCTCGAAGCCGCCATCGAGGAGCTCCACCTCCGCGCAACAATGCCGCCGGACGCAAGTGGTGGTGGAGTGTGTCGGGCCGGACGCTCGAGGCCGTCCTCAAGCACATCGAGGGCGGCAACTTCCCCCTTCTGACCATGCCCCCGCTGTAGAGGGCATCGGCCAGCCACCGCCGTGTAAGCAGCTGGCAGCCACGGCGCATGGCTGCCAGTTCCTCGCCGTCCGGTTCGGCGGCGAGGTCGATCTCCAGGTCGGCGCCATCCTTCATGCCGGTGAAAAAGGAGCCGTCTTCCCCGCCGAGCAACCGCGCGCGCGGCAGCGGGATCGTCATCCGCGAGCCATCGACGGCACAAGGACGGCGCCGCCCCAACCGCGAACCCGACACCTCCGGCGAGCGGAAACGCAAGCCAGCGAAGGTGAAGGTGGAGGAGGCCGAAGCGCCGAGGACGCTACCATCCTCGAGGCCGTCATGGCGAGGTCTCTCCAGGACCTCGTCCCCGCCGAGAACTCCATGCCACTCGACCAGGCCGTGGGAGAAGAAGGAGGCGGAGCGGCAGGCGAGGCTCCTCGAGGACGTCGCTCGCTACCGCCGGCCTGCGACTCCTCCATCCGGCGTCGCCGTCCCCGTCATCGACCTCGAAGCCTCCGACGACGACTGGTACAAGCCATCGCCGTCCCTGCCTCGCACTAGTGGTCGGTGGGGAGACGCCGGCCAGGGCAGCAGCCAGGCCGCGCCGCCGCAGTTTGATGCCGATGGCTCTGACGATGATGGCGGTGACGACGGCGACTACACGGTGTTCTACCGCCATTTTGGCATGTAGAGCGCCGTGTTTTAAAATTTAGAATTGTATTCCCCTAGCCGAATTCGAAATATAGTCGAATTCGGCCTCTATGTATGAACTTCGCCCTCTATATAGTAAATATCATAAAAGTTCGTCTAAATTCAGTCGTTTTTTGCCTTATTTTGTCAAGTTTACGTTTTTCAAAATTAATTCAATGGCTACGACTGGGATCGCGGCTGGGAAACTGGCCCTCCCCACGCCATTTTTTCGTCCAATCCGGACGAAAATTTCGCCGGATTTGGGCGTGGGGAGGGCCAACGAGTGGCGATGCTCTAATACACTTGTCAGGTACATAGGTGCACTAGTTTGGCGAAGAGATAGTGAAATACAAATAATATGGATGGTTGTAAGTAGTAATTGTAATCTGAAATAAAAATGGCAGCAAGCAAACATGTAGCAGAACTAGTTGTAAACGGTGTTTCAATGATTAGAAACAAGGTCTAGGGATCTTACTTTCACTAGTGGACACTCTCAACAATGATATCATAATTGAATACATAGATATTATCACTTCACTATGCTACTCTGAACCTCTCTCCGGTTTAACAATAAACACAAAATCACTGTGTATGGCTGCATTAGCGTTCCTTAAAGTTTTCATTCCTAATCTATGGACACCCCACGCTGTCACTTTGAGCATACAAAGATGGTACTAACTAGAAACCACAATTCATAAGTATTTATGCAAATTAAGCTTAAGAAAAAAACACGGTGTGCACACTGTCACCTCACACCATTAGACAAGGTGTCCCCGGAGATCACATAATAAAACCACTTTAGTAGCATATAGTTGAAGAATAACATCTACTTATTCAACTAGATTACAAAGCTCACGATCACACAAAGATCACATCATGGGAGAGAGATATTAACCGCATAGCTACCGGTAAAGCCCTCACCTCGGGGGAGAACTACTCACTCCTCATCACGAGAGTCAGCAATAACATGAAGATGGAGGTGGAGTCGATGGAGATGGCTCCGGGGGCGATTCCCCGTCCTGAAAGGGTGCAGGAACATAGACTTCTGTCCCCCGGATATCGTCTGCGACGGCGGCGGAGCTACGGAACTTTTCGTGGATGGAGGCTTGTATATTTAGGGTTTTCGCGTCGGGAGGCATTTATATCCGGAAGGACGAGGTTGGTGGAGGCCAGGGGGCCCCAGACCACCCCTAGGCACGACCAGGGCCTGGGCCGCACCTAGGCCTGGTCTGGCCGCCCGGTGGCGCCTCCTCGTCTCTCCTCTAGACTTCGTCTTCGTTACGGAAAAATAAGATCTTCAACTTTTGTTTCGTCAAATTCCGAGAATATTTCCTGTACAACTTTTCTGAAATACAAAACAACAGAAAATAGAGAACTGACACTGTGGCATATTGTCAATAGGTTAGTGCTGGAATATATATAAAAGTGTAACAAAGTGTAAGAAAATTATATATAAATTAGTGTAAAACAAGTATGGAGCATAAATAATTATAGATACATTTGCAACGTATCAATACACCCCACCAAATTCGTAACGTACGACGTCCCCATAAAACACTACCAGATTTTCCATCGTACCTACCGCACAACCATATTTTAAAAATAATATTAGTAACATCCTACCTTAAATCCTATTCAAGTTTTAATATTTTTATTACATCAGATATTTTAACATGGCATTATGACTTTTTCAAAATAATTACTCATTTCTTTTTAACAATAACTTCAAAAATATTACTCATTTCTATTCAAGTTTTAATAATATTAGTAACATCCTACCTTAAATCCTATTCAAGTTTTAATATTTTTATTACATCAGATATTTTAACATGGCATTATGACTTTTTCAAAATAATTACTCATTTCTTTTTAACAATAACTTCAAAAATATACCTAAATTTGTATATAGTTGTCAAAAAATAATTTACGCGCCAGAATATTCCAAGTAATAATACCAATCAGCAACAACAGAAACGTTACACTTCTATACCAACAGTCGGAGAACAGGTGTGTGCTCGAATCCACCTAAAATATACATTCAACAATCTAGTTCTAACATGTGGATTTTTTCAACAAAATTTATAAAATCTACCAAACATACAATGTCATCACTTAATAAAATCCAGCTAAGGTGCGCACTCATTTCTTCAACAAATTAGACCATTTGCTCATAAGTTAAAAGTTCACTCGTACATGAAATAATACTACACTACACTAATTCTCACTTCACTCTACATGCTAACATAATGTATAGTTGCCTAATTAGAGAGTAAGATGCATTACACTACACCAAAAATAGCAAGCGAAAACAACATGCATCACTAGTAGAAAAAGAGGCTTCCGTCCACCCCCATTAGTCCCGGAAATATTCGAACCGCGACTAAAGGGGGCTTTAGTCGCTGTTCGGGAGGCGACCCGTGACTAATGCTCCATCCGAGACGAAAGGGTACCCCTTTAGTCGCGGTTGGTAACACCAACCAGGACTAAAGGGCTATGGAAGGATCCATCCGGCGGAAAAATCTTTAGTCGCGGTTGGGGACACCAACCGCGACTAAAGGGCGACTAAAGGTTTTTTTCCGTGTTTTTTTTTCTCCCACGCACCTTGCACCCCCCCCCCCCCCCCCGTGGATCGCCTTTTTTGGTTTGTAAAATACAAAAGAAAATGATAGAAAATTCAAAAAAAAAATTGCTTTCAGATTCTTGTATGTTATGCAACCTACTATTCGGATAAATTAAGAAATTCAAATTTTCACTTTTTTTGCAAAAAAGTTTAAAAAATGGTAAAACCGCAATAACTTTTGCATACGACGTCGGAAAAAAACGTAAAATATATCAAAAAAATCCCGGGAAAAAGTGTTGGAGAAATCCATGATGTCTACGCACGCTTATATTCTTGTAGACAGCGTTGGACCTCCAATTGCAGAGGTTTGTAGAACGGCAACAAGTTTTCCTTAAGTGGATCACACAAGGTTTATCGAACTCAGGGAGGTAGAGGTCAAATATATCCCTCTCAAGCAACCCTACAATTACGATACAAGAAGTATCTTGTGTCCCGAACACACCCAATACACTTGTCAGGTGTATAGGTGCACTAGTTCGGCGAAGAGATAGTGAAATACAAGTAATATGGATGATTATAAGTTGTAATTGCAATCAGAAATAAAAATGGCAGTAAGCAAACATGTAGCAAAACTGGTTGTAAACGATGTTTCAATGCTTAGAAACAAGGCCTAGGGATCGTACTTTCACAAGTGGACATTCTCAACAATGATATCATAATTGAATACATAGATATTATCACTTCACTATGCTACTCTGAGCCTCTCTTCGGTTTGATAATAAACACAAATTCACTGCGTAGGGCTGCATAAGCAAAAGTTCGCATTCCCAATCTATGGACGCACCACGCTGTCACTTTGAGCATACACAGATGGTACTAACTAGACACCACAATTCATAAGTATTTCTGTAAATTAAGCTTAAGAAACAAACACGGTGTGCACACTGTCACCTTCACACCGTTGCACAAGGTGTCCCCATAGATCACATAATAAAACCACTTGAGTAGCATAATAGTTGAAGAATAACATCTACTTATTCAACTAGATTACAAAGCTCACGATCACATAAAGATCACATAAGGGGAGAGAGATATTAACCACATAGCTACTGGTAGGGCCCTCAGCCTTGGGGGAGAACTACTCACTCCTCATCACGGGAGTCAGCAACGGCTATGAAGATGGAGGTGGAGTCGATGGAGATGGCTCCGAGGGAAATTCCCATCCCAGCAGGGTGCCGGAACAGAGACTTCTGCCCCCCGGATCTTGTCTACGTTGGTGGTGGACCTACGAAACATTTTGTGGATGAAGGCTTGTATATTGAGGGTTTTCACGTCGGGAGGCATTTATAGGCGGAAGGGCGAGGTCGGTCGAAGCCAGGGGCTCCCAGGCCACCCCTAGGTGCGGCCAGGGCCTAGGCCTGGTCTGGCCACCCTGTGGCGCCTCCTCGTCTCTCCTCTGGACTTCGTCTTCGTTGCTTTCAGATTCTTGTATGTTATGCAACCTACTATTCGGATAAATTAAGAAATTCGAATTTTCACTTTTTTTGCAAAAAAAGTTTAAAAAATGGTAAAACCGCAATAACTTTTGCATACGACGTCGGAAAAAAACGTATAATATATCAAAAAAATCCTGGGAAAAAGTTACATCCGAATTTACCGGGGTTTACCCGGTTAGCCAATTTTTAGATTCTCAAAATTCCAAATGAAAATACGAAAGCAGGAAGATTTTAGTTTTTACTATAAATTATGGATTTTATATTTTTTAAATTTTTCAAAAAAATAAATTAATAATTGCATCCAGCATAAAGATTACTATTACTTTTACCCAATTTTTAGATTTTCAAATTTTTAGGTTTTAGGTTTGGCAAAAAAAATATTTAAAAAATAATAAAAATTTAAAATAATAAAAATTTAAAAGTTAATGTTTATTTATTTATTCACGATTATTATTACATCATTATTTTTGTTTATGAAAAAAATTATTTGAAATTCAAACAATAAAAAAATATGACATCGACCAACATGTTAATAGGATTGATATGATACTACTATCAACAACATGCGCGCGAAGCACTTGGAAGAGGGATGGGAAAGGAACTCGGAAGTTAAGCGTGCTAGAGATGGAGTAGTGGGAGGATGGGTGACCGAGCGGGAAGTTTGACCACGACTAAGTAATTTGACTAGAGATAAGTGTAGGTAGAGATAGAGACTAAGCTATGCAAATAACCGAAATAATAGAAATTCTGAAAAAAATAGAAAAAAAAACGGAGTGAAAAAAAATTAGAAACCCAAATGAATTAAAAAAAATTAACGAAATAGCCTTTAGTCCCGGTTGGGGACAACAACCGCGACTAAAGGTCCTTCGCACAGGCGCACGCTAGCCGCCCACGTGGATGGGCCTTTAGTCGTGGTTCGTAAGCAACCGCGACTAAAGGGGGGGCCTTTAGTCGCGCTTAATTGGTCGCGGTTGCGCAACCGCGACTAATGGCAGTTGCGAACCGCGACTAAAGGCCATTTTTCTACCAGTGCATGTACGAATAGAGTCATCTGAAATAGCTCACCTTGATGTACTAATGAAAAAGAATGCATGCACTTAACCATCAGCAAGCATGCAGCTGATCACTCGCGCACTTAGCCATCAACAAGCATGTAGCTCTATTGATGATCTTATGCTTCTAGTCAGCTCACAAGAGAAGAGAGAGTAGCTGCGCTCGTTAGAGAACAATGACCTGTGAGGAGTTAGCAGCTGCTAATTTAAAAGCATGCGGAGTCGGAAGCTCTTTCGGCGTTGGAGCTCTTTCGGTGGTCTAGTTCCTATATCAGCGGCGGACATCGTTTCATGTCTCAGATACTGATAGCAGTTCGCGCCAAATACCTGCTGGCGAGGCGGTTCCTCTGCAATGCCCAGGGGCTTAAGGTTGACGGAAGGCCGATGGATATTCCGGGAGCGAGAGAAGGCACGACGCACCCAGGTTCACGTCCCCCCGGTGGAGGATCGTTATGTTCTGCTAGCAGTCAACTATATGAATATATATGTACGGGGCCTCCGTAGGCGGAGTTGAATCTAGTCTAGTTTTAAATCTGCGGGTTGCAATGTCTAGGCGTATCACGTGTATATTTTTCCTATTTCTGAATCCGATCAAAGGGGTGGCCCTTCCTGGGTTTATATATGCAACCAGGCTAGGGTTTACAAGAGTCCTAGTAGAATACAAATTGGAGTCTTCTTTCTTGTAGTCTAAGTCGATATTACGTGTGAGTCCAGCTTCTCGACTCTTTGTGCTAGTCCATCTTGATATTCTGCACCAGGTATAGCAATATCGGGTACCCGAAGGGTAATGCCCACATCATTAGCCTCCGAGTGTCTGGCTGAAGTGAAGCTACGGGCAGGGACTAAAGTCGTCATCATCTGAATGTCTTGATCATCCAAAGTATGTTAAATCTTGTGCTTGATATAGAGTCGAATTTTTTTTTATCGGGTGCGCGAACAGCAGTCCCGATGGGAGTAGCCCCCGAGTATATGGACGGGTGCATGCAACCGTATGTAGATTCAAGTTGTACTACTCGAAGATCTTAATGTTGATGTCAACGTCTTCGAATTATTCCATCATACGATACTTTTAAATCTATCGGATCTTCAAAAAAGTGCAAGCTTTGAGAGAAGCCGAAGAGCTGGATAATGAGAGCCTTCAGGTCTGTTCTTTTTTATCGACGAGGCTACCATGTTTTTATCGGATGCGCGAACAACACTCTCGATGGGAGTAGCCCCCGAGCCTGTAGATGACTATGAAATAGTCATGTATAGGGTGTAAAATGTTGATTCGGATATCGTAGATTTCTTTGAGTTCCGAGAATATTTGGATGCTTCTGATGATGTCAATGATTTTGATGATGTCATAGAGGAGTTGATGATTTTGATGCTGTTACAGAGGAGTTGATGATTTTGATGATGTCACGGAGGAGTCGATGATTTTGATGATGTCCCGAAGGAGTCGATGATTTCGATTATATTATGGAGGAGTTGATGATTGGTCCGTGGCAACACCCGAACGTAGGGCGCACTGCAGGCCCGACGAACTCAAGGAGCCGTGTATTTTTTTAAATCGTCGGTGGCAACACCCGAACATAGAGTGCACTGCAGGCCCGACGGACTCATTGGATCTTACTGAGCCATGTAATTTTGTGTCGGCGGCCACACCCGAACATAGAGTGCACTGCAACTCATTGCATCTTTACTAAGCCGTGTTTTTTTTGTATGGCACCGGTGGCAACTTGTGAGTGATCAAGTCATGTTGCAAGCATGGCGGACTCATTGCATCTTACTGAACTGTTGTCGTCGTGGTGAACGGATAGATGCCATGGGATGGCTTAAGTTGGGGCCGAATGTGCGCTAGAGGATTCGGGGGAGGGTTTTCGATTAGATGGGATGAACTTGGCATCTCTTCTTTCGTATTCTGGTACGTACGGGGATATCTGAATCGCCCACTTGGCAATTCTGCCACTTGCATCTTTGTTACACATGATATCTGAAATGGGTGCCTCACTCACCACTTTCATGGGGTGTTCTTCAAAGTAGTGCTTGAGCTTTGTGGCTGCCATGAACACGCCATAAGTCATTTTTTGGAAGTGAGGGTAGTTTTGTTTTGAGAGGGAGAGCACCTCGCTCAGGTAATATACCAGTCTCTGCACGGTTTTTCCTTCCTCTTCTCTTTCAACTACAGCCACCACACTCACCACCCGGTTTGTTGCTGCTATGTACAACAACATGGGCTCCCTTTCCTCTTCTCTTAAAAATTCGTCTTTACTGGTTGTTCTGTTTTGGCAGATTCTATCTCTGTTTTTTTTGCATTGTCTCTTGTAGACTTTAAGTAAGGCTTTCTAGACATGGAGAGCTGTAGCTAATGTTTTATTGAGTTCTTGCAATGTGTCACTACAGGACTAAAGTGGATTAAATTTTTTGAGTACTAACCCCTCTAATGAAGTTTATGAGAAGTTTGGTGTGACAGAAGTTTTCAAAGGTCAAGAGAGAAGGGTGATATAATGTGATAAAGAAGAGCCAAAACCCTAAGCTTGGGGGGAGGTATACCGGCATCACTCATTCTTTGTATATTATGATTGCTGGATACTTGTATATACTTGTTTAGTTGTTTGAGTGGTTTTCTAATGAGAGGGAGATGATATTTGGGGAAGTGCTGCCTGAAAACAGATTCTGGACTGTCACCATAAAAATTCTGAAAAACAGCCAGAACGTTATTTAGCGAAGCCAATTTTTGTGCATGTTCCCCAGGTTGTTATCTAACTTTCATTAGTTGAACACTTTTCGATTTGAGCAGTGGAAGAATTTCTTAAAAATCGAGTACTGTACTGCTGTCAAGTTTGACGAATTTCTGCTGCTTTGTGTTTATGTGGCTCTTCTAGTTTGCCATTTCTTGTTTTCGCTTTGTTTCTTTCCTAAAACCCAAAAAGACCAAAAATATTTCTGTTGTTTCTCTTCACCATTTGTTTGTTTTGGTTTCTTGCTTTTACTTTGCTTTATTTGCTATCGTTGGTTTGCTATAAGAAAATCCAAAAAGATTTTGCTTTGTTCGCTTGTTTCCTCTTGTTCTTGTTTCCAATTCGAAAACACCCAAAAATATTTGCTGTTCTTCTTTGGTTTGTAAAGTTCATTTTGAGTTCAATGGTCTTCGGTGGCTGGAGCGTGGTTTTCATTTCATATTATCCAAGCTACACAAGTGAAAGGCAATAATGACGATCTACAACAATTCGACTGTGGTGAGAGGCTGGTATGAACTCTATTTGTTTTCATTTTTGTACATATACTCATCCATGTGAGCATGCTTAGTTGGTTCATGTGAGGTATATGTCATTTAAGAAAGTCTAGTAGTTCATGATCTCTCATGTTTAGCTCCAATTTATTAATATGAGTAGCATGTCATGGATGTTTGCTTGCATTGTTTTATTCATAAGTAGGTATGGCATTGTGGTATCCTCCTCTGAATAATTCATTTATATCGACTTGGCACATGCTCACGCATGCATATGACTGAACAAAAGTCAATTAAGCCTCGATGATTTACATTGCTTCAGAGTTCTTGTATCACTTTTATGCCTCCGTTAATTTATTTTGCCGCAAGCATGATTATGACGATTCTTTGCTCTCTTGATTTGTCGCTCCCCAGTCTATTGCTAGCCTTCATTTGTACTGAGCGGGAACGCTGCTCGTGCTTCCAAACACCTGAAAACCAAGTTGTTCCAAAGTGTCCACCATAAATACCTATGCATGGCATTTCAAACCATTCCAAGTAAATTCTCATGCGCTACCTTTAAAACCTTCAAAATGCTTCTCAATTTGTGTTAATGTTTCATAGCTCATGAGGAAGTATGTGGTGTTTAACTTTCAACCTTGTCATTTACTCTTGACGGACTTTCATTATGGACTAGTGGCACATCCGCTTATCCAATAATTTTGCAAAAAGAGCTGGCAATGGGATTCCCAGTCCCAAATTAATTAACCTAAATAGACACTCCTCCATAGTATGTGATTGTTGGACGGCACCCGAAGGATTCGGTTAGCCATGGCTTGTGTAAGCAAAGGTTGGGGGGAGTGTCATCATAATAAAACTAAAATAAAAAGGCACTCCTTCAGGGTATGAGATTGTTGGCAGGCACCCGAGGATTCGGTTAGCCATGGTTCGTGAAAGAAAGGTTGGAAGGAGTGCCACATAAACGTAAAAATAATTCATGGGAGCCGCTCTTGGAAGTCCGGTTGGCGAGGTAGTTGGTGTACCCATTACCATTCGTTGACAACAACAAACACCTCTCAAAATAATTTTACTCCTGTTTTAAAAATGAAAAGCTCTAGCGCATGTTAATCCCTGCTTCCCTCTGTGAAGGGTCAATCTTTTATTTTTATGTTGTGTCTCCATCCTTTCTTTGAGCACTATCTTGAGAGCACAACTGTCATTCTTAGTACAATATGCTTGTCTCAAAATATGAATGATTGTGGTATAACTTTGATGCTTTTATCTTTGACAATCACTACTCCTAGTCTTTCTATGAACTTCAGAGGTGCCTGAGCATTTATGTTTTGCTGATCAAATATGGGCAAGCGAGATACCACTTTATCATACTCTTTTATGAACATTGCAATCCTGCTTATAGACATGATTCATGATGCTTATTATTAATTGTTGGTACCTCTCCATGATTGACATAGCTGTTAGACGATCTTATTTGCATGCATCTTATTATGAACTGCCTAAGTGTTAGCCATAGCATGAGAATATATACATCATATGAACAAATGTGTTCGTGAAAGTTCTTTTATCGCATCAGTTGTTAACTGAATTGCTTGAGGACAAGCAATAAGCTAAGCTTGGGGGGAGTTGATACGTCCAAAACGTATCTACTTTCCCGAACACTTTTTCTATTGTTTTGCCTCTAATTTGTGTGTTTTGGATACAACTAACGCGGACTAACGCTGTTTTCAGCAGAACTGTTCTGGTGTCTCGTTTTTGTGCAGAAATCCAACTTTCAGGAAAATCCTCGGAATTTATGCAGAAGGTCCTATTTTCCCAGAATATTGGCGGAGCCAGAAGGGCAAGCCTGGGGGGGGCCAGGGCCCCCAAACACTAGGCCGGCGCGGCCCAGGAGGGGGGCGCTGATACGTCCAAAACGTATCTACTTTCCCGAGCACTTTTGCTATTGTTTTGCCTCTAATTTGTGTATTTTGGATGCAACTAACACGGACTAACGCTGTTTTCAGCAGAACTGCTCTGGTGTCTCGTTTTTGTGCAGAAATCCAACTTTCAGGAAAATCCTCGGAATTTATGCAGAAGGCCCTATTTTCCCAGAACACTGACGGAGCCAGAAGGACAAGTCAGGTGGAGGCCCGAGGGCCCCACACCATAGGGCGGCGCGGCCCAGGGGGGGCCCGCGCGGCCATGTGGTGTGGCCCCCTCGGCTGGCCTCCGACGCCCTCCTTCGGACTACTTATCGCCCTCGACCTAAAAACGCACGGGGAGGAAGTCGGAGTCGCCAGAAACCCTCCAGAACGTCGCCACATCGCGAAACTCCATCTCGGGAGCCAGAAGTCTCCGTTCTGGCACTCCGCCGGGACGGGGAATTGGAGGAGATCATCGCCGCCATCACCACCGATGCCTCTCCATCAACCAGCAATGTTTCCCCCATCCATGTGTGAGTAATTCCCCCGCTGTAGGCTGAAGGGGATGGTAGGGATTGGATGAGATTGGTCATGTAATAGCATTAGATTGTTAGGGCATAGTGGCTAGTGTCCGTAATAGGTACTTTGATGATATTGTTGCAACTTGTTATGCTTAATGCTTGTCACTAGGGCCCGAGTGCCATGATCTCAGATCTGAACATGTTATTATTTCATCATGATATTCATTGTTTATGGTCTTACCTGCAAGTTGTATACACATGTCACTGTCCGAAACCAATGGCCCCGAAGTGACAGAAATCGGGACAACCGGAGGGGATAGTAGTGATGTGAGGATCACATGTGTTCACGGAGTGTTAATGCTTTGCTCCGGTACTCTATTAAAAGGAGTACCTTAATATCCAGTAGATTCCCTTGAGGCCCGGCTGCCACCGGCTGGTAGGACAAAAGATGTTGTGCAAGTTTCTCATTGCGAGCACGTACGACTATAATTGGAACACATGCCTATTGATTGCTTTGTACTTCGACACCGTTTTATTATTATCTGCAAATGCCCTGCTATGATTGTTACATGAGTTTCTCTCATTCATGCAACGCCCGTCATCCATCCCTGTGCCTACAGTATTTTAATCCTGCTGTTTACTATAATTACTACTGTTGTCTCTGTTACTCTGCTGCTGTTATTCTACTACTGCTACTGCTATAAAACTGTTACTACTGATAAACTCTTGCGAGCAAGTCTGTTTCCAGGTGCAGCTGAATTGACAACTCCGCTGTTAAGGCTTCCAAGTATTCTTTGTCTCCCCTTGTGTCGAATCAATAAATTGGGTTTTACTACCCGCGAAGACTGCTGCGATCCCCTATACTTGTGGGTTATCAAGACTGTTTTCTGGCGCCGTTGCCGGGGAGCATAGCTTTATTTGGAAGTTCACTTGGATTGATATTGTTCGCTGCAAATTCTCCATCATGGGTAAAACTCGCGATCCTAAAGTCGCCATATTACCATCCACTACAAGAAAAGGTACAACTCTGAGTACCTCTGCTACACTTGATTCACCATCTGTGATAAGTCAACTTGTTTCACCGCCGCAAGCTTCACTTGCTGGTACTTCTGCTGAATCTGAAAACTCTCATAATATTGATAATATTTCTGCTGTGCTTGATGATAGTGGTTCATTGGGATCCTTTCTAGATGCTACAATTGCTAGGTCTAGACAAATTGAAAATACTGAAACTCCTGATGTTACTACACCTGTTAATTCACCTGAACTTGATTATTCTAGTGATGATCCTGATGAGGATTATGTGGAGCTTAATGATGATTTTATTAATAGATGCAATGCTACTACTGATGCAAGAAAAATTAAAAAGTTTCTCGCACAATATACTGTTAGACATAAGTTATCTCCTGATCCTGAATTTGCCACATCTCCTATATGCATTAAGGATAAAGATTATGATTTTTCTCTTGATCTATCTCATATAGCTATTGTAGAGAAAACACCCTTTTGTGGTACTGAAAAAGAAAGTGCTGTAGAACACATGATTGAACTTTCTTCTATGAGTAGCTTGTTTTCTGATGATGTCAAGATGCGTACTTACTTTGTCGCTAAAATTTTTCCTTTCTCATTAAAGGATGATGCTAAAACTTGGTATAATAATTTGCCTCCTGGTTCTATTAAAAGTCCAACTGAGCTGCGTGATGTTTTCTTTCGAAAATACTTTCCTGCTAGTGCTCAACATATTGCTTTACAGAAAATTTATAGGTTTGACCAGGGAGATGAAGAGAAATTGCCTGAGGCTTGGACAAGATTTTGTTCTCTTATCAGAGCTCGACCTGGACATGATTTAGAAAAGAATGATCTACTTGATATATTTTATAGTGGACTAACCATTGAATCTAGAGCATATTTGGATAGTTGTGCTGGTTGTGTTTTCAGGAAAAGAACTCCAGACGAAGCTGAAGAATTATTGGCTAGAATAAGCCGGAATTATGATGATTGGAATATACCTGAACCAACTCCAACGCCAATATTGAAGAAGAGGGGTTTAATTGAATTGAATGATGAAGATATGAGGGAAGCTAAGAAGTCTCTCAAGGAAAAAGGTATTAAATCCGAAGATGTGAAGAATCTACCTCCCATAGAAGATATATGTGAGATAATTCCCCCTTCATCCATGATCGAGGTAAACTCCCTTCAACGCTTTACTAGGGAAGATATTCCGTATTCAAAACCTCCTGCTCAATGCTTAGATGAGTTTGATAATTATATTGTTAAGCAAGAAAATTTTAATATGAGAGTAGAGAATCATCTAATGGAAAATTCTCAAGCTATTAGTGAATTGCATGATATTGTGGAGAGAACCTCCAATGATGTTAAGATGCTTGTTAAACATTTTCAAATGGTTCAAACTCAAATTGATCAACTCACTAAAGTTCAAAATGACTTGTTAAAAAATAATTCTAAAGAGAAACATGCTTATGAAGTAACAACTAGAGGTGGTGTCTCTACCCAGGATCCTCTATATCCTGAAGGGCATCCCAAAAGAATTGAACAAGATTCTCAACAAATTGAACCTAGTGCTCCTTCTAAGAAAAAGAAAAAGAAACATAAAAATGTTGTAGAATCCTCTGAACCTGTTAATGATCCTAATAGTATTTCTATTTCTGATGCTGAAACTGAAAATGGTAATGAACATGATAATGGTAATGATAATGATAAGAATGATGCTTCTGATAAAGAAGAAGTTGAAGATGAACCTGAAAAGCATGCTAAAAATAAAAAGTATACTAAAGAAGATTTTATTGCTAAGAAACATGGTAATGAAAGAGAACCTTGGGTGCAAAAGCAAATGCCTTTTCCTGCTAAGAAACTAAAATCAAAGGAAGAAGAACACTATAATAAATTCTGTGATTGGATAAAACCTTTATTCTTGCAAATCCCTTTGACTGATGCTATTAAATTGCCTCCTTATTCAAAGTATATGAAAGATATTGTTACTAACAAAAGGAAAATCCCCAATGAGGAAATTTCCACCATGCTTGCTAATTACTCTTTCAATGGCAAAGTTCCAAAGAAGTTGGGCGACCTAGGTATACCTACTATTCCTTGTTCTATTAAGAATAATTATGTTAAAACTGCTCTATGTGACTTGGGAGCCGGTGTTAGTGTTATGCCTTTTTCTCTTTATAAGAGACTTTATTTAGATAAGTTGATACCTACTGATATATCTTTACAAATGGCTGATAAATCTACTGCTGTTCCTGTTGGTATATGTGAAGATGTTCCTGTTCAAGTTACTACTAACTGCTTGATATTAACTAATTTCGTTGTGTTGGAAATGCCTGAAGATGATAATATGTCTATTATTCTTGGGAGACCTTTTCTTAACACCGCAGGGGCTGTTATTGATTGCAACAAAGGGAAGGTTACTTTCAATGTTGATGATAAGGAGCATACCGTTTATTTCCCCAAGAGGATTGATAAAGTATGTGGAGTCAATACTATTTCTAATGTGAGAACTATCAAAATTGGAACAATTGATTGTCCTATATATGAGCCTAAAGAAGAATATCAAACTCTTATGATTGGATCCATATCAATACAATTCAAGGTAACATGATTGATTTGAGGTTTATTTTCTTCTTATGCTATGTAAAATTTATTTGGTGGCAAGACTTGATCAACCTTGTTAACAAATACTTTTTATATGCATAGAGGGGGTAAACAACATCTCTTTCTTCCTCCACTTGTTTTACTCACTGTAGCAATACCTTTGTATCTTTATTTTATTGCAATGTTGTGCCAAGTAAAGTCTCTAATAGAAGGTTGATACTAGATTTGGATTACTGCGCAGAAACAGATTTCTCGCTGTCACGGATCTGGGTATGATTCTCTGTAGGTAACTCAAAAAAATCTGCCAATTTACGTGAGTGATCCACAGATATGTACACAACTTTCATTAGTTTTGAGTTTTCTTATTTGAGCAACGGAAGTACCTCTTAAAAATTCGTCTTTACTGGCTGTTCTGTTTTGGCAGATTCTATCTCTGTTTTTTTTTGTATTGTCTCTTGTAGACTTTAAGTAAGGCTTTCTAGACGTGGAGAGCTGTAGCTAATGTTTTATTGAGTTCTTGCAATGTGTCACTACAGGACTAAAGTGGATTGAAGCTTTTGAGTACTAACCCCTCTAATGAAGTTTATGAGAAGTTTGGTGTGGCAGAAGTTTTCAAAGGTCAAGAGAGAAGTGTGATATAATGTGATCAAGAAGAGCCAAAAGCCTAAGCTTGGGGGGAGGTATACCGGCATCACTCATTCTTTGCATATTATGGTTGCTGGATACTTGTATATACTTGTTTAGTTTGTTTGAGTGGTTTTCTAATGAGAGGGAGATGATATTTGGGGAAGTGCTGATTGAAAACAGATTCTGGGCTGTCACCATAAAAATTCTCAAAAACAGCCAGAATGTTATTTTGCGAAGCCAATTTTTGAGCATGTTCCCCAGGTTGTTATCTAACTTTCATTGGTTGAACACTTTTCGATTTGAGCAGTGGAAGAATTTCTTAAAAATCGAGTACTGTACTGCTGTCAAGTTTGACGAATTTCTGCTGCTTTATGTTTATGTGAGTCTTCTAGTTTGCCATTTCTTGTTTTTGCTTTGTTTTTTTCCTAAAACACAAAAAAACCAAAAATATTTCTGTTGTTTCTCTTCACCATTTGTTTGTTTTGGTTTCTTGCTTTTACTTTGCTTTATTTGCTATCGTTGGTTTGCTATAAGAAAATCCAAAAAGATTTTGCTTTGTTCGCTTGTTTCCTCTTGTTCTTGTTTCCAATTCGAAAACACCAAAAATATTTGCTGTTCTTCTTTGGTTTGTAAAGTCCATTTTGAGTTCAATGGTCTTCGGTGGCTGGAGCGTGGTTTTCATTTCATATTATCCAAGCTACACAAGTGAAAGGCAATAATGACGATCTACGACAATTGGATTGTGGTGAGAGGCTGGTATGAACTCTATTTGTTTTCATTTTTGTACATATACTCATCCATGTGAGCATGCTTAGTTTGTTCATGTGAGGTATATGTCATTTGAGAAAGTCTAGTAGTTCATGATCTCTCATGTTTAGCTCCAATTTATTAATATGAGTAGCATGTCATGGATGTTTGCTTGCATTGTTTTATTCATAAATAGGTATGACATTGTGGTATCCTCCTCTGAATAATTCATTTATATCGACTTGGCACGTGCTCACGCATGCATATGACTGAACAAAAGTCAACTAAGCCTCGATGATTTAATTTGCTTCAGAGTTCTTGTATCACTTTTATGCCTCAGTTAATTTATTTTGCCGCAAGCATGATTATGACAGTTATTGCTCTCTTGATTTGTCGCTCCCCAGTCTATTGCTAGCCTGCACTTGTACTGAGCGGGAACACCGCTCGTGCTTCCAAACACCTGAAAACCAAGTTGTTCCAAAGTGTCCACCATAAATACCTATGCATGGCATTTCAAACCATTCCAAGTAAATTCTCATGCGCTACCTTTAAAACCTTCAAAATGCTTCTCAATTTGTGTTAATGTTTCATAGCTCATGAGGAAGTATGTGGTGTTTAACTTTCAACCTTGTCATTTACTCTTGACGGACTTTCATTATGGACTAGTGGCACATCCGCTTATCCAATAATTTTGCAAAAAGAGCTGGCAATGGGGTTCCCAGTCCCGATTAATCAAACTTCATTAATAATTCTCTTCACATGTTTTGCTCTGATTCATCGATAGCAACTTAATTTTGCAAATAGACACTCCTCCATGGTATGTGATTGATGGAAGGCACCCGAGGATTCGGTTAGCCATGGCTTGTGTAAGCAAAGGTTGGGGGGAGTGTCACCTATAATAAAACTAAAATACGTGTGTAAACAAAAGAGAAGAGGGATGATCTACCTTGCTGGTAGAGATAACGTCCTTCATGGGAGCCGCTCTTGAAAGTCTGGTTGGCAAGGTAGTTGGTGTACCCATTACCATTCGTTGACAACAACAAACACCTCTCAAAATAATTTTACTCTTGTTTTAAAAATGAAAAGCTCTAGCGCATGTTAATCCCTGCTTCCCTCTGCGAAGGGTCAATCTTTAACTTTTATGTTGTGTCTCCATCCTTTCTTTGAGCACTTTCTTGAGAGCACAACTGTCATTCTTAGTACAATATGCTTGTCTCAAAATATGATTGATTGTAGTATAACTTTGATGCTTTTATCTTTGACAATCACTATTTCTAGTCTTTCTATGAACTTCAGAGGTGCCTGAGCATTTATGTTTTGCTGATCAAATATGGGCAAGCGAGATACCACTCTATCATACTCTTTTATGAATATTGCAATCCTGCTTATAGACATGATTCATGATGCTTATTATTAATTGTTGGTACCTCTCCATGATTGACATAGCTGTTAGATGATCTTATTTGCATGCATCTTATTATGAACTGCCTAAGTGTTAACCATAGCATGAGAATATATACATCATATGAACAAATGTGTTCGTGAAAGTTCTTTTATCGCATCAGTTGTTAACTGAATTGCTTGAGGACAAGCAATAAGCTAAGCTTGGGGGGAGTTGATACGTCCAAAACGTATCTACTTTCCCGAACACTTTTGCTATTGTTTTGCCTCTAATTTGTGTATTTTGGATGCAACTAACACGGACTAACGCTGTTTTCAGCAGAACTGCTCTGGTGTCTCGTTTTTGTGCAGAAATCCAACTTTCAGGAAAATCCTCAGAATTTGTGCAGAAGGCCCTATTTTTCCAGAACACTGACGGAGCCAGAAGGACAAGTCAGGTGGAGGCCCGAGGGCCCCACAACATAGGGCGGCGCGGCCCAGGGGGGGGCCGCGCGGCCATGTGGTGTGGCCCCCTCGGCTGGCCTCCGACGCCCTCCTTCGGACTACTTATCGCCATCGACCTAAAAACGCACGGGGAGGAAGTCGACGTCACCAGAAACCCTCCAGAACGCCGCCACATCGCGAAACTCCGTCTCGGGAGCCAGAAGTCTCCGTTCTGGCACTCGGCCGGGACAGGGAATTGGAGGAGATCATCGCCGCCATCACCACCGACGCCTCTCCATTAACCAGCAATGTTTCCCCCATCCATGTGTGAGTAATTCCTCCGCTGTAGGCTGAAGGGGATGGTAGGGATTGGATGAGATTGGTCATGTAATAGCATTAGATTGTTAGGGCATAGTGCCTAGTGTCCGTAATTGGTACTTTGATGATATTGTTGCAACTTGTTATGCTTAATGCTTGTCACTAGGGCCCGAGTGCCATGATCTCAGATCTGAACATGTTATTATTTCATCATGATATTCATTGTTTATGGTCTTACCTGCAAGTTGTATACACATGTCGCTGTCCGGAACCAATGGCCCCGAAGTGACAGAAATCGGGACAACCGGAGGGGATGGTAGTGATGTGAGGATCACATGTGTTCACGGAGTGTTAATGATTTGCTCCGGTACTCTATTAAAAGGAGTACCTTAATATCCAGTTGATTCCCTTGAGGCCCGGCTGGTAGGACAAAAGATGTTGTGCAAGTTTCTCATTGCGAGCACGTACGACTATAATTGGAACACATGCCTATTGATTGCTTTGTACTTCGACACCGTTTTATTATTATCTGCAAATGCCCTGCTATGATTGTTACATGAGTTTCTCTCATCCATGCTACGCCCGTTATCCGTCCCCGTGCCTACAGTATTTTAATCCTGCTGTTTACTATAATTACTACTGCTGTCTTTGTTACTCTGCTGCTGTTATTCTCCTACTGCTACTGTTATAAAACTGTTACTACTGATAAACTCTTGCGAGCAAGTCGGTTTCCAGGTGCAGCTGAATTGACAACTCCGCTGTTAAGGCTTCCAAATATTCTTTGTCTCCCCTTGTGTCGAATCAATAAATTGGGTTTTACTACCCGCGAAGACTGCTGCGATCCCCTATACTTGTGGGTTATCAAGCTGCTCAGCATTTTGCTGCTCAATCATGTCAACCAACTCCCTAACACGATCTTGTTGTTTTGCCAACGCATCTCCGGTAAGCGATTCACATAGCTCTACCGCAGCCCTAGCAGCTTTGATGGTTTTATCCGGGCTACTGTACTTAGGTTTCTCTATGATACTCACAGATGCAGATGCACTCTTTCCGGTAAGAACTTCTTTGCGCAAATCCTGATCTAGATTGCGAGCTCTAAGCCTGTTTTCCGGTTGCCTAGCCGGATGAGCGCTAACAGAAGCAAAGCCATGGGCAGCGTTATACTCACGTAGGGTTAGGTTCAGCTCGCGCTGCGCCCGGATGATGTCCTTGCCGTTCTCGAGCAGCTTCTCGCGTTGTGCCTCCAGCTCCGCCTGAGCCGCTGCCGGGTCGATGTTCTGCGCGATGGGCGTGGCGAGGACGCTCATCGCCTCTTGAAGTGGAGTTTTCGGTGGCACCACGGAGGCGCCCGCAACCACCTGGTCACGTTCGGTCGGCGGCTTGGCCGTGCGCATGGACTTCGTCGGTCCAGCGCCTTCCACCGCAGCTCCTTTGCCGGCGTCGCCTGCGCCAACGACCAGCACCTCGACGCTGCCGGCGGCGCGGCTGCTGGGAAGCGCAGATCTTGGCGGGTCCGGAGCCACCAGCACCGGCGAGAGGTACTGGTGCTCGGGGACGGTGCCGTAGTAGACGCGGAAGCTCCCGAGCTCGACGGTGTGCTTCTTCTTGGGGTACTTACCGCCGCTGGCGAAGTAGCCTGTGTTGTCGTTGATGAAGTCCATGTCGAGGACGCGGTCGACGAGCGCGGTGACGACACGCTCGCCGTCGATGGTGAGGAGGCCCGCCCGAATATGAACTCCAGCAAGCGCAGCTGCTGGCCCCACGGTGGGCGCCAACTGTCGTCGTGGTGAATGGACAGATGCCATGGGATGGCTTAAGTTGGGGCCGAATGTGCGCTAGAGAATTCGGCGGAGGGTTTTCGATTAGATGGGATGAACTTCCGGATGCTTTCCTCAAGAATACAACCAAAGGCAGCGATACAAGAAGAAACACACAAGGAAGAACTCTGCTCTAGATCTTTCTCTTCATTGATCTCAACAGGATACAGGTTTTTTGGATACAAGGTCGAACGTCTATCTCTTCGTACGTGCCCGCAAAGGGTAGTGCCCCTCTCCTTATATAGGGGAGAGGATGGCTTACAGGGCAAGAAACCCTAATGACATCTTTGACTAGACAAACTACTTTACAAAGTAACTTTAATCATAAATGGCGGCGCCGGCATCTTTAATCATGGAGGCTGACGTCCTGTGGCTGCTTTTGGCGTCACCCTCCTCTTTGGCGTCATGGCTTCGTTTAAAGCTACTTTGCTTAGCTCATCTTTGTCTTCTTGCTCTGGAGAGAATCTTTGACCAGTCTTGCCGACATGCTCTTCTTACCGGTAGCCCGGTATCTTCTTTATCCGGTTCCGGTATACCCCTCTTGGGGATATCGGCTTAGCTTTACTTAGCCAAACACTTAACCTTGTCCTCCGGTATAAACATTAAACCGGTATCTTGATGGCTCAAACCATCCGGTTTGGCATGCCTTTGGCATACCGGGGGTCATTCCCCCAACAACTGTATTTATTTTTGAATTACATCGACAACAACCCCCGAGTCAACGTGTGAACCATGTACACAACAGACTCATTGCATCTTACATGTTTGATGTACCGGCGTGGGACTTTATTGGTTTGTATCGTTTTCATCATTTGTAGCGCTCGCATGTTACCTGAGGCTTTGACGAAAACGATTTGTACTTTGTCGTATTTTTAAAGGGTCATTTGATTATCATTGATTGCAGCACTCGCATGTTACCTGAGTATTTGATCAAATCATTGATAGTATAAGGAGTCTTCTTGTTTTCTTGAATTCCGGCGCTCCTGATGGGAGTAAACGCAATAGTCGAAGATCTTCCAGAAGCTCCCGAGTAATTCCAGTGCTCCCATAAGTGCATCGAATCAATATTTATATAGTTATAGAAGATAAATCCTGGTAACCATACATGATGAAGCCAGTGAACCGGGAGTGCATCAAGTCAATATTTATATAGTCATAGAAGATAATTCATTGATAACCATAGATGATGAAGTCACTGAACCGGGAGTGCATCGGGTCAATATTTATATAGCCATAGAAGATAAATCTATTGATAACCATGGATGATGAAGCCACTGACCCCGAAGTGCACCAGGTCATTATTTATATGACCTGCGAAGTAGTCCATGGTCGAGCTCTTGAAGTTACTGGCATCCGCGACGAAGATGAAGGTGACTGGTTGTCGAGGTAGCGGACGCAGTTGAAGTAGTTGCGCGGCCAGAAGATGGGCGATGTGGCGGGCGCAGTCGAAATAGTTTCGCGGCCAGAAATAGTCGATGTAGCCGCGCGGCGCCTGGCCGGCATGGTCGATGAAGAGATCGCAGTCGATGTGGCGGATCCACGATGGGTGAGCACCCGAGTATATCGAGTCCGTGATGTTGGGTCCGCGACAGGCGAGCCCCCGATCGAGTACGACAAGTGCACGATGGCGGGCGCGGTCGATCAAGCAGAGTAGTTGAAGCTTTGCTTCAATTTGCAGTTATATTGTAGCGTGCAAATTTACGCGCAAATAATAGCACGAGCCGAAAATATTTGACCAAATAATTTTACAAGTAGTAATTAATTGAAAATATATCACCTGATATTTTCATATCGGATGTTCGTTGCTGATGAATTCGGATGAGTTGATCTATGTAGAGGAGTAGCAGTCAATGAATAGCTGTTGCGCGAATCTTCTCTCTCGCCGGCAGTGGTGATATCGTGTTTTATGGTGAATCCTTCCGCCGAAGTTTTTGATGATATTTGCACGGACTAGCGTGTCGGGTTCATACTCGAGAAATTATTCAGGCAAAGCCTTTCGTGAAGTCCAGCACCTTTGTGTCCTTGAAAGTGGGTTAACGTGAAGTAACAGGAAACAATCTGCTCCTTTGCATGCAACTGCCCGTAGATGAACTCGACTCGTTTAGCTTAAACTTGTTTAACGACAAAATATGATACTTGACTTGGCTCGTTATACACCGAGTTCGAGTCGAGCCGAGTCGAGTCACGAGTTACTCATTTAGCTCGCGACTTTCGAGTTTTAATTCTAGACCTACGTACACGGTCGGGCGGAAAGAGCGAGCAGGGGCGGCGGGCCAAAATCGGAGGTCAAATCGGAAGCGGGAGGAGACCAAATCGGAGTGAACATGAGAGGCTACCAAATTTTCGCCGCCGTAGTTCCTGATTCCCACTGCCGCAGCGCCAGCCTTGCCCTCTACCCGAGCCTCGGTGGACGGTGGGGAAGGATTAGATGGAGGGGAAGATTAGATGGGTGTAAGGTGAAGGAATCGGGGTGACACAACTTTTTTATTAAAAATGTCACCTCACGGATGACAAAACACCGTTAGACACGTGCCGCTTTTTCGGTGCGTGCTCACTTATACGTGATCACCAGCATTCATTTGTATGGAACAATCTGAACCTCCCACACCGTGAGCGCTTGACGCTGATCTGTGCCACGTCCACTTCTACGTAGAGCGCCATCTGTAAGAAATCTGAACCTCTCACGAGTGTCTGGAACAGCGGTGCAGTCCGTGAGATCCGGTATGGGCTGTTGAATGTCAATACCCAGCAATTATTTGACGCTATATTCCCTTGATCATCATGCAGCAACAACGGAAGTTGTAGTGTGCTTCCCAAACATATTAAGAGCTCCAGTTGATTAGTTTCCAGGTCTCGACAGAATAATAACTCGTGGAGACACGTTCGTGCCTTAGCCATAAATAAATAAATAAATAAATATCTTAGTGTGCCTCCTTCCAGTATTAGTGGCAGGAAACCTCCTTGGTGGCTCTATGTGTTCCAGTGTAGCTGTACCATCTTTTTTAAGTACAATTTTGTATCAATATTTTCCTGCTATTTTCATGAATATTTTCACATAGAGGTTTTGATTTCGATAGTATAACAATATAGCGGAAATTTAATTCGGCTCCCGGGTGCATATGCTCCCTCTACCAAAAAATCATATTTTAAAATATCGAAAAATTTGGACAAAAAATTATACATGTACATTTCCATAATATATGAATGTTTATCAAGTTTCACGAAAATCAATATTTTTTGTAGTCTATGTAAAAACGACTTTGTGAGCGTGTAGCACGTCAAGATGTACGTGCGAATTTTTTGTTTCAATTTTTTTAAATTTAAATATGTGTAAGATGCATTTTAAAATATAGGGAGTATATGCACCCATGTTCCAAAACACCACTTCCTATATGTAGCGGACATACAAATATTGCAAGTCATAATTAATTCATACACCATCGACGGTGACACGTTTCGTCAAAGGATATCGTGTTAGGGCATCTCCAGCGGTGCGACGCAAACGGTCGCTGAGCGAATGTTTTCGTCCGCCGTGACCGGAAATGCGTCTGGCACCACCTCCAGCGGGGCGACGCAAAGTGACCGGGCCGTCCGCGGAGACGCAAACCTGGCCCAAATATGCGCCAGGTTTGCGTCTCTGCGGACGCTCGGCGGTCGAGGAAACTGTCCGCGTTGGGTGCATCCGGGCCCGGTCGTCAGTGAGAAGGTAAGCAAAAGATTTTTTCATTACTATTGATTGGCCAAAAGGACCATCTTTACAGAGATGGTTAGTCGAGTTAACCTAAAACTACAACGGCCGAACCTACTCGCCGTCGTGTGGCCTACACCGGCCT
This sequence comes from Lolium perenne, assembly GCF_019359855.2. Lineage (NCBI taxonomy): Eukaryota > Viridiplantae > Streptophyta > Magnoliopsida > Poales > Poaceae > Lolium > Lolium perenne. The sequence goes on along the minus strand of NC_067250.2, from coordinate 90,790,372 downwards.
CGGTTACTCGCAGTCGCGCGGCCTACTAATGGCCACCGGAAGGGCTGGCGCCGTCGTCGAAGCGGGAGTGCTTCGCGCACGCGCGCTGTGCACGCCGGCGAACGGACATCTCGTCCTGCCGCCTGCGTCGTTCGATGGCCTCGGCCAGGGAGCTGTCCCACAGGGCCTCCGCTTGGGCGAACGCCACCTGGGTAGCCAACGCCACCGCCTGGGCCTCCTCCTCCTCCGCCGCCGCCTGGACCGCCGCCGTGGCCGCGTCCTCGTTCGCCTGGGCCGCCGCCTGGACCACCGCCGCCGCGTCCTCGTTCGCCTGGGCCACCGCCTGGATCGCCGCCACGTCGGCGATGAAGCGGGCCATATCCCTAGCCGTCTCCGGCGCCGCTTCATCCTTGGCGGCGATGGCGGCCTCCAGCTCCCGGTTCTCCTGCTCGACCCGCGCGGGAGAAGGGCCCCTACGCTGGAGCGAGTCCAGGTCGGAGCACATTAACCCCCGAGCCATGGCCATCGCATAGCTGTGGGCTTCCTCCTCCGCCACCCAAGCCTGACGGCGCTGGGCGTCCCCAGCCAGGGACTCGAAGGACGCGAGCAGAACCCGCTGGTCGCCGGCGCACTCGAAGCGGCTGGGCACGGGGGGAGGGGGGTCGTCGTCTGTGATGTCGTGGATGACGGCATCCACCGGAGGGGCCGCGATGGCCGCCCACGCCTCCGCGAGCTCGGCCCTGGCGTCGGCGAGCTCGGCTATGGCGTTGGCGATCTCCGCCCTGGTCGCCGCGAGGCGCCCTTCCACGCGCTCTGCCGCCTCCGCCTCCGCCACCGCCTCCGCAACCTCCGCCTCCGCCGCCTCCAGGTCCAGCTGCTGGGCCTCAACGCCGGCGGCGGCTACCTCCTCCTCCTCCTCCGGGTGGAGCTGGCAGCACATGTGAACAACGTGCTCCTACTTAATGTGGTCGGCCATGGATGGATGGATTAGCTTGAGGTGTGCCCGTCGTCCCCGCCGGTGTCCACCATATATAGCCACGGCAGGGCGGGAAACGGCGTTCGCGCGTAGGTCGTTCCCCGCGCGCGCGAAACGCCGGAGAAACTTGCCAATGTATTGGGCACGCGCGGGAACGAACGTCGTCGTGCAGGAACAGTTAATCGCCGGCGGCAATCCTCGACGGGACGTAAAACTCCATTAGCGAGTTTGACGCTGTCCCCGGTTAAAAAATGCGTCCGCACCGCTGGAGGTACCCAGACGCAAACGGTCACCCTAGGCCACATCGCGTCCGCGAGCCGACGCAAACGGACATCGGACATTTCAGACGTCCGAAATGTGTCGGCCCGCTGGAGATGCCCTTATGACAGCCATGCCCAGCGCCGAACCCATGGTCGGGAGTGCCACACGGTATACATGAGTTACTTTGAAACCAATTTGACTGAAGGCGGTACAGCGCTGCTTTCATTGCATTCAGGAAACAAAGTACAGGAGACACACCGAGGTAGGACATGATGCAATAATACATCGACAAGTAATATAGCTAGTAACATCACACATCTCAAGGTATTTTGGTGACATGGCATGCGAATAAATAAAGAAAGAAAGTGATGTGGTAACTAGCTATGTTATCATAACATCACACTCCAAGGCAAAATTAGTCTACATCCTAATAAATGACATAATGCATGACACCACATATAAGTTACTATCCACTATGAAGGTAGTAACCTAGTAGACTAGTAACATGACATATGTTACTCGTCTAAGTTACTCCCCACTATGAGCAGCCTCAGCCCTCGCGGTATCTTGGGAATTACATATGAGCCAATAAAAAATAAAATAATGGGTTCAAGACGTACATTCTATTGCATTTTGTCATAAACAGAGTAGATAGTCAAATTTTATGAAATGTCAATAGAAGTATAAGGACCGTGCAGGAGAACTACATGTATTATTTAGTTCTTTCGTCTGAGACATAACTATGCTGAGATTTAGAGGGCGCCAGGGACGGAGCTGCCTTATTGGTATTGGGTCAGCTGACCCCAATGAACGATGCAAAACTCTTCACTAATTGGTACTAAATACTGTTATTTTGCATAAGATGATACCAGTAAATTATAGATAATATTTAGCTGACCCCATTAAAATTCTTTCCTAGCAATCAATTTACACGAGTAAAACTAGTTACATATCATATTGTTGAAAGAAAATTTACTTATAGATGGCCAAGCAGGCATGTGCGCCACCATCTCCAGATCTGGATCACCATTCTATGATTTTCTATCAACACCAAATCCGGTACCAGTAAGGCCAGTTTCACAGTGTACATGAATAAGCACTGGCTTCTCTGTTTTCTATGTTTATATTTTCGAACAATGAAGTGTCAAAAGGATTGATAAAAGAGAGAAGTCTCTATTCCCTCAGTTTTCACAGCAGAATGGTACCCAAGAAGCAGTCCTCCAATTTAAAGTTTCCAACCTGGATTTCAAAGGACCTGCTTTTATTCATTGCCTCAACCATGTGGTACTGTTAATCACATGAAAACGTAGCCCATACTATATTATGAGGTCGGAGATATGCCTAGAATTACCAATTCTCAGGGGAGATATTTTTATATTGTGTAGCTACTCATTGCAACTTTGCAACGGCTGGGGTTTGTTTATTGGTACAACAATATTACATAATATTACAGTTTATGCTGAGATAATATATCTTTTAATCTGAGAATTGAATTTTAGAATTATGCCTTCTTTTTCGCAATAAAATAGTACGAATTGGTTGGCACAATATTTTATCACAATCATCATTTTTTACATCTCCTTTTTCGGAATATATTAATATCGAAAGATACCAATTACACCCAGCCTCTGCAACAACGCAATGCCCTAAAACATTACGGATGCAGCCAAAAAAGAGAAAGAGAAAACTAAGAAATAAAAATTCCGCTACAGCATCACAGCCCTAGCAACAGTAATACAACCACCACCAAAACAACACCTGAAAATCAGACTCTTCAAAAGCGACGCCTCCAAGAAGGGAACAGTGCACCAGCGCCGCCGTCGCCCGATCAAAGATCTTAGGTTTTCACCCTGAAGATAGTCTTCGCTCTCAAAACAAAGCGTTCAATAAGGACATTGCCAGGCATAACTAGTTAAGGTCAGATCTTGGGTTTTCACCCTGAACTGTAAGACTCCGAACTTCAAATGTGCTACCACCCCCACTTCTATACCACTGTTGCTAAGTTCGGAACACCAAGCAAGCCCCTCAACAGCGCAAAAACTTGAATCTCCATTAGCTAGTTCTCCAATCCGGCCTTCATGATATTCTCTTCTTCTAACTTCACCATGGATCAGCTGTCACTTGGTGTCAACACAGAAAAGAGCTTCGTGCCGCTCCCTCCAGACCAATCGGTCGGAATAAAAGCATGGGTGCGCATGATCCAATACCATCGATCCTCGAAACTCCAGGCAATAAAAGCACTGTTACACTTGCCGGCGGCGCCTTCCGGAACTCAACACATCGGCCAGATCGCGAGTCCAGGCTTCCTGTAGGTCTTCCTCTTCACACAAGAGAGGCCCTAGGACCACCGCCTTTATTCAGGTCGGACCCCCACGTCGGCGACCATCTCGGGCTGGCCACTCCAACCCTCGACCGGTGACAACAGCCGTCGCTAGCTTCCACGCCTCTCCATCTCGCCGCCGGAACGCGGTGATAGATCGATAGATCCACCACCACCAACCGTAGGCTGACCCTCTCCGGCGAAGAAGAGGGCCACCTCCACCGTCGAACCCAAGTTTGCTGCCCCGGGCGACCTCGTGTCACGGGGGAAGCCCGAGAACGCCTCCACGCACCAATGAGAGGTGGGGGGAAAGAGGCACAGATCATGGTCTGGCCACTGCCTGCCACCATCCCCTCTGGCTTGCTACGGTGAAGATCCGGCGGAAGGTGGGGGGCTGCCGCGTCTGGCCGCCGCGCAGGTCCGGCCACCTCCGCCCATCACCAAGTCCGACCGGCCGCAGCGAGCGTTGAGGGATCCCGGTCGCCGTCCCAGCGCGGCAACGAGGAGAGGCCGCCACCGCCGCCACGCCCCGCGGTCTTTGCCTGGGGGCGCTACCGACGGCGGCGGCGGGGAGCGGTTAGGGTTTGAGGAGGAGGGGTGCGGGAGGAGGAGCGGTGCGGGAGGGGTGCGGGCAATTCATCCACAACAACCCTCATTTTTTTACATCTCCTACTTATATATCATAGAATTTTAAACAAACTTTCGTGCGGCAACACGCATGGTACAATCTAGTTCGGTAAATTAGCTGGTGCATCATGGTGCCTTGCCACCATACCATATAGATATATATATATATATATATATTCTCATTCATATCGGCAAGCTATCAGAGGAGTGATGTATAGATATATTTATTCAACATGCTTAGTGGTTCGATGATCTTAGAGATCGTGGATAATAATTATTAGACTATACAATCATTCATCATAAATACATTACTAAGATCACATTCAAAGCATGGACATTTGAAAACATATTGTCGTGATATCCCATGATTCTCCAAGGGTTGACTTCAGATATTCTTTAGCATGTACTGCCCAACCGTGAATAGTGTTGTATATTTCACATATCTATAAGCTATAATTTATAACTAACTAATAATAAAAGTAAAAGAGTTTCTCATTTCGTTGTCCGTTCAACTATAAGTTACCCTGAAAGTTTGCTGAAATTACCCACCGTACCCTGAAACTTTAAGAGAGAGTGGATTTGGTGAACAGGGGATACGTGAGCACGCCCTAACCACCACTGGATCAACGTTGAGATTCAATTGCTGGCTCACGGCGACCAACAACGTGAAAACCCTTTTTGGCTGCTTCCCGTGCTTCCCCCGCATCACCTCCCAGCCCCTGCTTCCCCCTTGGGCACCTAAATCCAGTCAACGGGGGACCTTGGGCGCGGCCATGGCGGCCCAAATCGCACTCGTATTCTGCTCGGCCTCGCCACGGACCACTGCGCCATCTCCGAGCCGGCTTCCCATCGATGCCCTCTTCCCCCACCTCTATCTCCACCTCCCGTCCCCGAGCTCCTCTGCTGGAGGTCAGGGCGATACATGGGCAGGAGCGATCGATCCGCTGAGCCGAGAGGAGCGGGCGGCGGCTGCCACGCGCGCGGGCGGGGACACCTTACCCCGCACGAGGACGATTGGAAGAGGACGAAAGCGAGCAAGCCGCCTAGGCGCGGAGGAATTCTCAAGAGCATCCTCAAATTCGTCTACTTTTGCAGCGATTCTGCCGAAGGTTAGCTCCTCCTTCGCCCTCGCAGCAATTCAAGACGCCTGAGGACATATGGAGAGGAGGAGCAGGGGAGCTCGGCGGGAGGTGGACTTCAGGATCGAGATCTTCGTCGAGATGGTCCAACGATAAGAGGAGCGGGCGGCGGCTCCCATCTTCCTTAGACCCATCTGTCCCCTCCGCCCACTCCGTCAATTTCGCTCATCCACCACCTCCCCAACTTATCCGTCGACAGCCATTGCCGCTGTACACCCATCTCCGGCGCGGGTGACGCCAGCGCGAGGCTATGGATGAGCAACGCGGACGACGCCGGCTGCGCTCGCAAGAAGCGTGGACTGAGTCAAAATCAAAGAAATATCTCGGGAGCTCACTGCCGGCGGGGATTTAACGACGACGATGAGGCTCCAGGTGATCTACGGTCTCGAGTTGGTGTTTTGGCTATTCTACGTGACACGGGGAAGCTAATGATGGTGGCGCCGCCTACTTTTGGTCGCTGGCGCTTGCTCGATGGCAATGCCGAGCGGCGGAGCTTGCAGGTCTACGGCAACGGCGTGATACAAAGAGCTAGGGAGGTGGCAAAGTGGTCTACGAGGTGTAGGAGCTCACCATGAACGCGTAGGAGGGCTCAGGCGATGCAGAGGTGGCCGGACGGCGACTCCACCGTCGACGGAGACGATGGTCGGGAGCGAAGAGGATGAGCTCGGTGAGGTCGCTTCGGAATGCTTCGGCTCAATTCCTCGCGCCGGTAGAGCAAGTGGAGTATGGCGGTGATGATGGCGTCCACGGCGGGGCGTAAGGCTTCCCCAATCGGCGGCGAGAAGAATCTGCCGGCGATCTAGGGTTTGAGAAATTAGGGGAAAAGGAAGAACGCGAGTGATGGAGGCTTCGGCCGTGTATTTATAGGGTCAAGGGCGATCGTCGGCGGTCGCGCGGTCCACAATGACGGCCGAGATGTGGCTCAATCGTCGCCGTGTCGACCTCCCGTGCTTGCAGACGACGAAGAAGACGAAGATGGCTTCGTCCACTTCGTGTGCGTCTGAAGCGAAGGGGTAAGTGGTCTTGGGCCATGGCTGGGCTGCTCCTTGGGCCGTTTGCTGGGCTGTGGTGGTCGAGTGAGGTCCAGATAAGCCCGTTTCTTCTTTTACTTTTATCTCTGTTTTCTTTTTTCATTTGGTTAATTTAAATACTGTTTTGAATTCAAATATTTTGTAAACTTTATTGTTTGAATTCAAGTGATATTTACTCCAGGCACTTAAAAGATTGTTGTTATATATTAGCAAATTTGAATATGGTACTAAAACATTGTTTTATTAATTACTGTTGATAGTTGGATTAATTATCCATATAGGCATGAATTTGAATATTGTCTTTGGAGATATTCAAATTATTTTCCAAATGATTGTTTTCTTATATAGTGATGTATAGAGTTTTACTTGGTATTACTTCGTAAGAAACAATCTCAAGGTAATACTTATTAATGGTTTGCAAATAAGAAGGTGATTTAATAACATGATTTCATGTGCTAAAATATCTCTAAGGGCTTGATCTATTATTTGAGAATGTTATCACTTGTCTATTATTTTATGTGCATAACTAGGTGCTATTGAATTGGAAATTCTATTAGAACTCCTTCAAATTTTGGTACTATTATTATGGTTTAATATCACCTTAAAATATCTAGAGTAGGTACTACTCTCATTATGGTTGGGTCTTGGTTATAAAGATAAGTGGTTGATCACCACTATGGGTTTAATCATATGGTTTAGCACTAGGTTATTCTTAAGTTCCATATTTAAGCACAAGCTTTAACTAGTGAATAAATCTAGGGTTCTAATCATATTCACCTAATGGTAAATGGTTTGAATCTCATTTGTGGCCTAGGTTTTAATGGTGATCACCCTAGTGATGCACAAACTAGAATGGAGATATAGTTTTAGTTTGTAGGAATGAGATGGCACCATATTTTATTTGGTAGGGTTTAGTCTCCCCTAACCAAGATAAGATGGTTACTTGCTTAATTGTTTCTGTTCTCCTTTTATTACTAAGGACTTGAGAATTGGTTTTATCTTATACCAACAGATTTCTATTATATCCTTAATCTATTGTCGAAGTAACTAAAGTTGCTATATTTCCTTTTATAGTTAACTTTGGTTATAATGATGAATGGTTTTTCACCATATAAATTATAGGCTTTAACTCTAAGCTTTTCTTATGTTCTTATATCTTCTACTTCAAGTTCTTAGGGTTTATGAGCACTATACAATTGTTAATGATCAAGGTTTGGCTTCCTAAGTTATCTCTCAAGAATTAGGTTTCTCACTCCTAAGATCAAGTGTTGTCTTGAATAGCTAGGGTATAATACTTCTCTTATAATTCCTTAGGTGGACATGGTCATGGTTATCTCATTAGGTTTATATCCCAGGAGAATTCCTGAGATAATTACTTATGATTCTTCTCAAGGAATGATGATTTAATCAGCATGATATATGGATAGTTCTCTCCCTTCAATTAAAGTGTTGCCTCATCTATCTTGAGTATAACACCAAAGCTTGAGCTCTCTCATTTAGGAATAGTTATTCTAGGGTTTATGGTGTACTCCTAATATTTATTTAGGTAGCTAAGCTAAAGATTCAATTGTCTAACTTAGTTGGTTTAGTCCTATCCTTATTTCACTAATTCATGGATATAGTCTTATTCCATTTGCTATTTGGTTATCTTACCACTCCAAGATGAAATGGTTTACCTCATAATGCTTTAGTTCAAAAGTTGTCCTTGATTCCTTAATAAGTAAGGCTGGAATTGGTATGAATGGTCTCTCTTATTTGGAAAGGGCTTCAATGCTAACCTAAGGTTATTCTCCAAAGATAATGATGTGGTCACCAATATCTATGGTTAACATAAATGTGTTCTCTCTCTAGGAAATGTCTTGAATAATATCCTAGGGTTCCTCTTAAAGATGATGATTTGATTACTTGGATGTATATCCAAGGTTTAGCTCAAGGTTTGTCATTGCTTCTCTAATAAATAATATAGAACTCTCACCTCTCTAGGTTTGATGTATAATAATTTGGAATAGAGAAGAATATATAATTCTAGAGTTGATCTCCTTGTCATGTTTTCAAGAATTAAGTGGAATGAATGCCATGAGGTTCATGGTAGGAACATGGATTAGTTTAAGAAATGGAAAAGATAAGTTAGAAATAGTTTCTCCAATTATTGTTACTTGATTTCCAATTAAATGGATGTTCATATGTTATGGCAGGGAATACCATGTTATGATCTTTTTTAAGATCAAGTAGTTGATCCTTGATTCATATGTTCTTGTGTTGGTTTTAATTCCATTTGATCTAACCCCTTAGATCAAATCATCTCTACCCAAAACAAGGTTTTAACAAAGTCACATTGAGGTTTATAGCACTGAACTTGATGCTACTTCAATTCCATCAAGGTCGAGTGAAACTTCAGTTACTGTGATTGTTTTACTTTAAAGCGCGAAAATTCCCCGGATTTTCTATGCATGAATGCAGTGCACACATCTGTTTCCTCTATCTTTGTAACCCCAATTACTGGGATATTACAGTCTCTACCCCTGAAACTAAACTTCGTCCTCGAAGTTTGAACTCTCTCACGTTTTCGGAGTGTGGATCTGACTTGTGCAGACTACATCTTTTCTCGAACTCCGTGTTGATCATGTTGGATATATTTTAGGGATTTCTATTTTCGTGCCCCTGGTTCCTTAGTTGTGCTCAGTTTTCCCCAGCCTCTTAACTTTTCCTCGGTTTTCTCCTCCCTCTAGTTTGAAACTCGGACGGGAGGGTTGCCGTCAGGTCAGAGGCCTTACCGTTACCGTTAATCTGACGGGTGGGGCTGCACAGATCGAGGTGGGGCTGGACAGAGGGCAGTTCCTCTCTGACCGTCTCGTGCTGATGGGTAGCCATCCATTTGTCGCTGACGCGTGGGCCGTTTTATTTCCTGATTGTATACTCGGTGCTGCCAATGACAAATGGGGCCGCTCTATAGGGCTGCCGCAGCCAATGACCATTGGGGTCGTCTATTTTTCAGGAAAAGACATATATTACCGCTCTGTGGGGCTGCCGCAGCCAATGACCAGTGGGGTCTTCTATTTATTTAGAGAAAATCATATATTCCCGCTCTATGGGGCCTCCGCAACCAATGACCGCTGGGGTCGTCTATTTATTTAGAGAATATCATATATAGCCGCTCTATGGGGCCGCCTCAGCCAATGGCATGTGCCTATTTTCGCAGCTTAATCTAAAGTGAATCTTATGCTAAACATGGTGCTTCCCGACGGTGACCTAGCAGTGGCGGCGAGCATAGGCATTCTGACCATGCCGATATCGGCATCGTTTGGAGGCTGTGGTGCTCGAATCATGGTGGAAATTGCGATATAATTTTTTAAATGCATAATATATAGGAAAATAGCTAGATCTCTAAATCGATGCATATGAAGCTACATATATATTCTTGGTCATAATTCCCTTATCTAAAGGGGATGGATGCATGGCTTCACGTCGTCGTCGGTTTCATCGTCAGTATCTTTGTCGTCCGAGTAGTAGTACTTCCTGCACATTGTTCCGTCGAACACCTTCACTGTGAGCACATCATCGCCTTCATATTTGAAGTGTACGAAGCAGCCGAAATCCACACCGTGTGCGATGGCGAAATTTTTTTTTTTTGAAAGGAATACGGTAAGGGAAGCCCCTACAGTTTTTTTTATAATAAGAACCCAATTCTGCGCCCGTGGGGACTTGAACCTGGGTGGCTGGGTTGTACATCCACTTCCCTAACCGAATGAGCTAGGCTCACTTCTTTGTACGATGGCGAAATTCTCCCAGCCCTTGTCGAGGTACATCCGGCCTTGACCGTCAAATAGGACCTCCACGGTCCAGAGATGAGGACCACAGTCAGCTGCTCGCAGATACACCTTAGCTGGCTCCTGGCCGTCAAGATAGTCCGCAAACTTTTTTGGGAGTGTCTGCAAAGAGATCGAGCGCCGATCCGTTTGAAATTAAAGGTTTTTTAGAAGATGCCCATAATTAATCACGTGCATCATATATGTGGGAACACGGACGTACCTTCTTGACCAAAGGGTCTTCATAGACGACGATGAAGAACTCCTCTATGATCAATGGCAGTGTTGACGGTGGTGGTGGCAATGATGATGATCCACCACCCCGGCCGCCCCTTCCCCTTCCCCTTCCGGTCCGCGTCCGAGACGTGGAAGCCATGGCAATGGATCAAGTGTATGTGAACGAAGAAGAGAGAGGCAGAACCTATTGACACAAGGGATGGCCGTTGTGGGTGTTTATAAGGGAGAGATGACCATTGTAGGGGTTTGTTTACACAATAAATTAAGGAGGAGGTGACCGTTGTGGGGGTTTACACAATAAATTAAGGAGGACATGATCGTTGTGGGGGTAGTCATCTAGGTTTTGTGTTTAGTCAAAATTCCCTTTAAACTTTGACCACATATATAGGAAAAAGTAGTAGCATTTATGACACTAATTTAGTATCCCGAGATTCATTTTGAAATGTAGTTCCAAATTATACCAAAATCTCATCATATATTTGACTTAGTACAAAAGCTAAAAATACACTTATTTGTGGATGGAGGGAGTATATCTCAACAAAAAAGTAGTGCGGACTATCTTGACGGAAATGGAACATCGTGATATAGTTTATCATTTTACCGTGAAAAGTAATGCCTAAAAGAAATGGTAATTCATGATAGTTTATCATTTTACCGTAATGGCTACAAGAAATCGGTGATTGTTCATCATTTTTTGCGTGGAAAGTAATGGCTACAAGAAATGGGTGATGGTGTATCATTTTTTGCGTGGAAAGTAATGGCTACAATAAATTGGTGATGGTGTATCATTTTTTGCATGAAAAGTAATGGCTACAACAAATGGGTGATGGTGTATCATTTTTTGCGTGAAAAGTACAAATCGGTGATGGTTTATCATTTTTTGCGTGAAAAATAATACCTAAAAGAGTTTATAATTTAGCTCGTGAAAAATAAAACAGAAAACCAAACTTTAGCGTACTGGGTAACCGCCCTTTAGCATACATAGAGGGTGGAAGCTAACCGCCGACAGAGAGAGAGAGGGTGGTGGCCCCGACCAGAGAGAGATAGGGGTTATCCTGCCCGTTAAATCATACGATCAACGGTCGGCGGGCACGATCCGCGTGACATGGGCTAGACCAATTAGGGCAATGTTGGGCGTCTGTGAGAATTTGTGAAGGGAGAGGGCAAAACTGAGTAGTATCAAGAAACCAAGGGCAAGTGAGTAGTAAACAGACTAAGGGATTCATATATGAGATTTAAAAAATGAAAAATGCGTGTTTTGTACAATGAAACCCATCTTGGCCTACCTCAAACTATTTGCAATACAAATATACATGAGTGTGAAAATTATGGCCTCATTCAGACAAAGTATGTTTTGGGGAAAGCTGTTTTGGGTAGGGCTTATTGTGGAAAACCATGCACCTTCATAGCTACTTGGTGATTTGAAGAGTGGCAATTTGTGGTAAAACTTGATTTATCTATGATTTATCTATAATTTGAGAAGTGGCAACTTGTGGTAAAGACTCCTTGAGTAAGTGCCACTCATTTTCGGAATTTTTTGCACATTAAATAACTCATTTAACTGGTTAATCTCATCTGTTGACTCTCTGTTGACCAGCCACTTAAGGGTAAAACTGAGTATATTGCACTAGCCAGTATTAGCACCCAAGTGTAAAACTGAGCACACAAAAAATGCTAGTATATGACTCGAGGGTATACCTGAGTATATCTAAATTTCCAAGGTTAGACTCGAGGACGCGTGTTGCGGTGCAGAAGTGGAAGACGTGCCATTGTTGACGCGTGTCGGGTGCAAACGTGCACTAGTGGACGCGTAGGACACGGGTCGCATTTAGGACGCGTAAGCCCCTCTCTCCCTCCCTCTGCACACAGTACGTCTCATTATCGCTCACGCACGAAACCACGCCTCTCACGTCCCATCAACTTCTCCAAATCGAAGGAAAAACCCCAACCGCCGTACGAGCCCTGCCGGCGATGGAGAAGAAGAATGCGCCGGCGGCCATCGCCGCCGAGCCCGTCGCCGCCGAGCCCGTCGCATCCGAGCCCGTCGCATCCGAGCCCGTCGCCTCCGAGCCCATCGCCGCCGAGCCCGTCGCCTTCGAGCCCGTCGCCTCCTAGCCCATCGCCTCCAAGCCCGTCGCCGCCGAGCCCGGCGCCTCAGAGCCCGTCACCGCCGAGCCCGTCGCCTCCGAGGGCGGCGCATCCAAGCGCGGCGCCTCCATGAGCTGGGCCTCTCTCATGGGTGACGGACCACTTCACAAGATCGGCGAATTCTTACTGGCGAATGAGGAGTACGTGGACGCCTACTCTGCTATGAGGCAAGTCTGTAGAAATTGGCGCTCAGGTTTACCTGAGTCCGACGTGCACCTACACGAATGGATCATGGTAGACCACGCCCTTCCACGTGCCGCTGAGTTCACCTTCCTCCAACTCGGCACATCCCGCTACGTCACCATAGATCTATCGGAAGTTTGTGCAAGGTTCAAATTCCTCCATATCTATAGGGTTAATCTATTCTTATTTTCAATCTTAGTGCTGAATGTTATCTTCATCAATATATTTTAGATACTACTTCGTCGGCTTTTGCCGTGGCGTCATCGTGCTTGCCCAGAAGAACCCGCCGCACAAGATACGGCTTCTGAACCCACTCACAAAGGCATCGAACACTATGTTTGAGGCGCAGATGCCATCTGTTTTTCTGGATTCAGTTGCTGTAATCAAATCCCCGACTATGGTCTTCGTTTGCTCACATTACCCGAACGAAATTAGTTGGGTCGATGAGAGCACTCCAACTAAGGATATATTTGAAGACTGGGGAGATGGAAGTTTTTCGATCGAGAACCATGGTTTGCGTTGCATTACCCCGTTCAATGGTGAACTATATGCAATAGCTGTGGACAATCTTGAGTCCGAAAGAATAGTGTGCACCAATGTACAGTTGCAGCAGCGCGCGAGCACTGTCAAGATGGAGACACTAATTTCATTTCCACAACTTGGAAATGACAAGTTCTATCTTGTGAAGTCGGATGGTGATCTGCTGCTTGTGTTGTTGGACAACATGGTTTTGGAGGACCAACCATTGGTGTACCGTGTGGACACTCAGAGCCGCTCTCTCCATCCGGTCAGTAACATTGGCAGTCATGCCTTCTTCGTGCATTATATCCGGTGTATCTCCGTCGACACCAGAGTGCACTCGACACTTCGACCTGGCTGCATCTACTACGCCGATTTGGGTTATATCAGAGAGTACATTCATGATAGAAAGGCCTGGGATGAGTGGCCACGATATGTGGATAGAATGGGAAACTACGGTCTGAGATATGAACACAGGCCATACCGTTTGGAGGATGTATTGGCCGCACACTACAGACGGAAAGAGTTCAATGAATATTTCCTTGGGATAATGCACGAATGGGGCGATGAAGAAATATATGAGCAATGAGGAATCTTCTGTTGGCCATACATTGCGTGCGTCTTGTATTTTTTTTCAGCTTAGTTTGTCGTGAACATTAACAACGTTATTGGCTGCTTTTGGCTGCTGTATGCAGTTTATGTATTATACTTAGTTTTCTGATTATGCTGCTGTGAATTTATCATATACTAGCTTCTAGATTTGCTGCCATATTGGGCAAAAAACGAGGGCCGAAAGGCAGAAATAGAAGCTTCTCTAGATTTGATACTAATTAGGTGAAAAAAGACAGAGAGAAGGAGGTGGAAAAGGTACTCTTAAAAGGTAAAATGCCAATTTGGGCCGAGAGAGACAAAACCCAGCTCCTGCTCACGTGCAACCAAACGCTATCTCGTCCTGTCCCACGCGGTCCCTTTCTACCAGCCCCACGCGACGCGGGCCCACACGACGCGGCCCCACACGTCAGCACGGAACTGTCAACTAAACGGGAATCCTGCCGTCTGAGATGCTTCTGTGGGTTCCAAACAAGGACTTGGGGAAAACTGAGGAAAAACTAAGGAGCTGGGATAAACTGAGCACAACTATGGAACCGAGGGCACGAAAATAGAAATCCCTATATTTTAATATATCCATTATCTAGATTCTTCCTGGAATCCATTGGTGTCTATCTCTGGGCCATGGCTTTTTACTTTTATCCTTTAATTTCATCCAGCTTAACAAGCTTGCTTCATTTCTCTTTGAAGATTCAATGATTGGGACTTCTTCTGGTGTTGCTAGTCTTAACTGAGGACTAATTTGATCATACTCCTAATTGGTAAAATAGGTCTTTGTTTTCCCTTACTACCAAAACTGCAATAATGGTACTTGGTAAGGTACTTACCATGGAAATGGTTTTGACGGTTTCTTTTACTAAGAATGGGTTAGATTCATTAGTCTATCCAATCATTGATTATAGTTGATAGCTATAACTCTTTTGGTTCTTTTAGGTTCCATGAAAGGAATCTTTCAAATGGACTTTTGTTTTGGTATAGTTAAACTCCTTCAGTCTCTGGCCTTCTCAAGCTGTATTTGGTCTACAGTATCTTCTTCGTCCAACTTCATTAGCATTAGCTGACTTGAGCTTAAGTACTTCTGAGTAAATATTACTCACCTGCTCAAGTGATAATCAAACTATTACTTCCTCAAGGTATGAACCTCGGCTTCCGGTCTGACATCCTTCTGAAAGTAGTGTTCAATAATCTTATGAAAATAAGATCGAACTTCCTCTCAGTTCAGACCTTCTTCTTCTTCTATTTTGCTCAAAGTATTGAGTCATTGTACATCCAACTCAATCTTTACTCTACCCCTTTGAGTTTTCTTATGGTCTTCAACTCCTTTTTCTTCCAACCATTAGACTTGTGGTTAGAATATTGGTCTAGGTCTAGTTTATGGTTTGTATTCTTCTAAGGTCTCGCGAAGAATGTTTGTGGTGTATCCACTCAATTTGTGGACATCCGACGTGAATCCTTCGACTAAATAATTTTTGGTCTAGCTGTTTAGCTGACAAGATTTTATTTGTTCTCAACTTTTTGTTACAAATAATTAAATGGTGGACTACTTGATACCAATTATGGCTATTTGTTATCTAAAAATGGATTCTATTATAAGTTCTGATCAACTGGACGAGACATCTTCTACTTTATCTCGCAGTATTGATCCTATACCTACTACGGTCTTCTTATACCAGCTGTGGTATCAACTGTGGTCTTCTGATACCAACTGTGGTCTTCTTATATTTTCTATGGTTTCATAAGTCATCTTCCTTTTTCGAGGGTTTATTTTTGCAAGAAAACCACTGGCTGACACTATGAATATAGTATCCTAAGTGATTTCCCATGCATTCCCTCTTCTATAATGACTATGGTTCTACTTCTACTTCACCATAATCATCATATTTCTCACCTTCATGCTTCTTATGTACTAAAGTACTCCCCGGTTGAGGCTAAGCATGAGTTTTGATTTATACTTTCTTCAGAGTATTGTGGTTGCTTCCCATAACTTTGCTCCTTTTTCTGATGAATCTTCATCTTGTCTTCAGAATCTTCAGAATTCATCACTTCCTCACATGAATACCATTACCCTCTGGATCAATAGCATCAAGTAAGAACTTGATATTGCAACATGCACTTGCATATCAAAGTCAAACTTCATGTATGGATCTAGTCAAACAATGAAGATCCAATAAAATCCAAAAAGATTTGGCTTTGTGCTTATAATACACACCATCTTAAGCCTGAATATAATAGTTGAGTAAGACATCTCTACACATCAGGCTCTGATGTGCAGTATATAACACAACACAATATAGGTTTATATCGTGATACTTTGAACTTATATATGGGATTCTACTATTTGTCTCAACCTTTACCTTAATTGCACATTTGCAATGAGATAAACTTGAAACAAAGTGGTTTGGGATAGTTAAGGTTAACTTAGTTTTCTTTGAAAGTACTAACTTAACTTCTATTTTGTTGAGGACTACCTCACATGGTATCACTAGATTCTAAAATGGCTACTCTAAACACATAACTATTGGAATATAGCTCCAATACTTCCAAGTGTTACTACCATAAACGTATGGTCATGATGTGCTTGGCACAATTCCCATGGTTTTGGAACATAATTCTTGCACTATTGTTGAACATCTAACTTATTGCACTCCTCCTAATTGTTTATGATGTTCTATTCCATCACATAATGATTCTCAGGTGAATCTTATATGATTACTATCTCTACCATGGAAATAGACATATTTTATTCCTATCACTCTTCCTTTCCTCCCATGATTGACTCGTCATGGTTTATATTACCTCATATAGCTTATATTCATTCCTTACTATTAGTTGTTTTTTACACGTTTGAATAATTTACTTACCCTTTACTTGTATTGGTTTACACCTTCTAATAGGATATCATGCTTATCTTTGTCACTTAATATTACTCCTATTACAGGTCTGGATAATTCTTACTTAAACCATAACATGTGTTGGTACACATCTTCCAATAGGATATCTTCCTTATGGTTGTATCCTCTCTTTGGACTACCATGAATTGTATACCAATTGTGGTCTACTCATCTATTGTTTTAAGGACTTAATGGTGTACTACATGTCTGGGATTAGCTAACTAACTTCACTTAGGAAAGATAGATAGGAAAGGTTGACTCAAGTGTGTCAGGATTATTCTCAAGTGAATACCCATCTCAAGTCATAAGAAGATTTGGTTTAACATAGTTGACTTAGCTAATACAACTTCCTATAGACACTACCAATCCTATAGGTCTCCTTTAAAGGGTTTTAATCCTAGGGCCAAAGCATTTGCTCTGATACCAACTGTGGTGACCCGGCATACCACTGCATGGTGTAGTATGCAAGTCTGATATAACACCAATGAAACACCGTTCCACTTGTATTATATCGCTCAGAGTGGTACAACAGAAACATATGCGGGTCCAAGGCATGTCTATAGAATTACAACATTGACTCTGTTACATCAGATCATCATAGCCTCCTACTTTACAATGAGGTAAAACTGCAAATAAACTCCAGAAGAACGACTCGTAGACTAGTCTTATCACGAACTCTATTTGTAGAGTATTTAACTAGCTATAGAGGCTATGAATATATTCTAGCTAAATAGGAGCTAGATTTAGGAAACTAGTTCCTTTCTATTGCTAAGCTAGGTTTTATCCTTGTTGGATGTGGTGTTTGACTCTTCTGACAGGTTCCTGTCCCTTGAAGTAGTTGTTGACTCCTCGGTCTTCGAGTTGCACTGTAGATCCTCCTTCGATGCCTCCATATCTAAGCAGGGGATTTAAGAGTGGTATGAGTACGAGCGTACTCAACAAGTTCATTATAGGAAAGAGGTGTTTAAAGCACTAGCTACGATATCAGACCAGAAAGTCTAATACCAATGCAGGTTTTGATAATCATTTCTTAAAGAGGTTGCTTTTATTCAGAAGAACTATGTCCGTCAGCCTTCACCGGTTTACTAGAACTTCATGGAGTTCCTTTCCGGCAGCGTTCACAGTTCCATATCCCGGAACAGGGAGTGACAGGTCACGATTCATTACACTCTGCAGAGGTGTGTTGCTTTACCCATAAGAGATCTTAACCTTGGTGCCAACCGGGCATATTCCCCGTCCACACTTCCTTTAGTGTGAGGCCCGGTATAAGGTCATAGCCAATCATATTCCTCCGCTACCTCGCACACCCACCCTTTGTTGCATCCCCGACCCTGGGTCCTCGCCGGTGTACTTATACCAATTAAGGATGGCCCCCGACCACGACAACAATCTGGGATCGAACCAAACTCCTTCGCCGGTAGATGCAACCCCTCATAGACCGCAATACCGTGGGGATTTAGGGTTCCCCAACCTCACCGCTTGCTCCTCGGGCTACAAGTGTACTACGGACAATGCCGTGGGGACTTAGGGCTCCCCAGCCTCACCGCTTGTCCCCTTGGAATACAAGTGTACTACGGTAAAGCGCATCCGTTGATGTACAAGAGGTGAAAATACAATTGACTATTCCGTCCCACTCCAGATCTTATGGTTAACACGGGTATTACAATACAAGAATCACTAGACGACATTTGTTGTTTAATCCTAGATGGATATAAACCCTTGCAATGGAACCTCCACCATATCAACACATACCATGGTTCCATTGCCCACCACATAGTCATATTCATAGTTATGAAAATAGTGGTTTTGCTTTTTATGCAAGAGTGATAAACATAGTACTTTGCAAGTAATTTGGTAAAAATACTCAAATGACATGAGCAAGCGATGAACTTGCCTTTCTTGACTGCAAGATTATGCAGGCAAGGTCTTCGATATGCAATAACTCCAAATTCTGAAATAGCATCATCCTCCGGTAAGGGCGATGTTTGAAAGATTGGCAAGGATGCAATAATGCATAAGTATGAGATGCAATCGTTCTAACCGTGACCTAACCCAGATGATTTAGGATTAGTGAGTTGTAATGATTAGTTCAGGGTGTGTTACACTTTTAGAGTGATTCACAAACAAGGTTCTTATTAAGGGTTTGGTTGTCTTAGTTTCATACACAAGTGGCATAATAAAGCATAGTAATCAATTTAGTACATAAGGAAAAGTAGTTGGCATAATGTTAATATGTAGAGAGCAATTGTTGGTTTAGATACTATATGATATGGTTAATGATTACTTGTCATATACTTCAAAAGAATAACTTTTGAAGAACATGTTCTTTAATAAAGAACAAGTATGACAATTGGGTTTGTGGGGTTCTATGTTTTCCTATGGTTTCAATTAGTTTCTGGAGTAAGGATTAGATGGATCACAATATAGTTGGATTCATCAATAGCTAGAGATCATATGGATTTAGTGAAGCATATTATAAGCAAATCATTATATGTAGGTGTTATCAAGGTTGGTATACCTTGTTGTTGATAGCTGGCTAGGGTTTATCAATTCTATTAAGCAGGTTTGATGGCTACTCCCTATTTTCTTCAAAAGAATAACTTTTGAAGAACATACTTCTTAAGTAATAAGAATTATTGCAATTAGGGTTTATAGGTTCTATTAGATAAGTTTGATGAACACTCTCTATTTACTTCAAAAGAATTACTTTTGAAGAACATACTTCTTAAGTAATAAGAAGTATATCAATTAGAGTTGATGTTGTCTAGAGTTTCCTATTGGATCTACTAAGTAAGGAATGGTGGTTCCTAGATAGGATAGCTCATAAGTATCTCACTCTGGCAGGGTTTAGTGGAGTATGGTATGTAAGGTAAACATCAGTCATGGTTACTATTAGGGTTCATCACAATGGTGTGATGCTAAGCATGGTTTATTTAAGGTTTATATCCCTAAGGATAGGAACTAGGGTTGGTTTTATTTGATCATCTAGGTTTGATTAAGATGAACACATGGGATGCTAATCTAGTAATGATAGGTTAATACATTTTATGTGGTCATGGTAAACATTTAGTTGCTACTATGGTTCTATGACTACTATTGAAGTAAAATAATCATATGTTAACTTAGGGTGTAGTTTTTGGAAACCATTTAGGGTTTACATGAAGTAATGGAGCTAGGGTTCTAAATGCATTAGGGTTTTAGTATCCCACATAAAATTATGGGGTTGTGTTCTTTATTCAATATGGAACTTAGGGTTTCCTAATAACCATTTGGTTCTTAGGTTAAGGACTTCATTATGAAGTTAAAGTTGTTAATAATTTTGAATTAAACATAAGATTGGATTTTTGGCATTTTATTATTTTTCTAGAATTAATAATTAAGACAAGTTAATTAGGGTTTAAATCACTCTAATAAGGATTTAATAAGATAATAAATAAAGAAATTTAGTTTGAAGATTTTCTTTATTTTCTTTTTAGTTTTTACTAAATTTAGAGGTTTTTCCTAATTATTGAATTTTAATTCAATTAAGAATTAAAATTAAAGGCTTAAATAACAAGTATTAAATAATTGAATTTTTACTAAAAATAAAAATTTCATTTTATATTTTTATTTGATAGAGTTTACTTTTACAAGAATTTTGATATCTTATTTTTATTTTTCTGAGCTTTTATGAATTTTCTATAATTATTTGAAGTTGCAGATATTATTGAATTTTGAAATAAAACAACAGAAATGCTAAACGTACCCGGCCTAGAGCTACCCAGGGTTACTGACGAGTGGGCCTATGTCCACGTCAGATGCCACATATGCGTGGATTGAGTCAAAATCAAAGAAATGTCTCGGGAGCTCACTGCCAGCGGGGATTTAACGACGGCGACGATGCTCCAGGTGATCTAAAGTCTCGAGTTGGTGTTCTAGCTATTCTACGTGACACGGGGAAGCTAATGATGGTGGCGCCGCCTACTTTTGGTCGCCGGCGCTTGCTCGACGGCAATGCCGAGCGGCGGAGCTTGAAGGTCTACGGCAACGGCGTGATATGGAGAGCTAGGGAGGTGGCGAAGTGGTCTACGAGGTGTAGGAGCTCACCATGAACGCGTAGGAGGGCTCAGGCGATGCAGAGGTAGCCGGACGACGACTCCACCGTCGACGAAGACGATGGCCGGGAGCGAAGAGGATGAGCTCGGTGAGGTCGCTTCAGAACGCTTCGGCTCAATTCCTCGCGCCGGTAGAGCAAGTGGAGTATGGCGGTGATGATGGCGTCCACGGCGGGGCCTAGAGCTTCCCCAATCGGCGGCGAGAAGAATCGGCCGGCGAGCTAGGGTTTGAGAAATTAGGGGAAAAGGAAGAACGAGAGCGATGGAGGCTTTGGCCGTGTATTTATAGGGTCAAGGGCGATCGTCGGCGGTCGCGCGGTCCACAATGACGGCCGGGACGTGGCTCAATCGTCGCCGTGTCGACCTCCCGTGCTTGCAGACGACGAAGAAGATGAAGATGGCTTCGTCCACTTCTTGTGCGTCAGAAGCGAAGGGGTAAGTGGTCTTGGGCCGTGGCTGGGCTGCTCCTTGGGCCGTTTGCTGGGCTGTGGTGGTCGAGTGAGGTCCAGGTAAGCCCGTTTCTTCTTTTACTTTATCTCTGTTTTCTTTTTTCTATTTTCCATTTGGTTAATTTAAATACTATTTTGAATTCAAATATTTTGTAAACTTTATTGTTTGAATTCAAGTGATATTTACTCCAGGCACTTAAAAGATTGTTGTTATATATTAGCAAATTTGAATATGGTACTAAAACATTGGTTTATTAATTACTGTTGATAGTTGGATTAATTATCCATATATGCATGAATTTGAATATTGTCTTTGGAGATATTCAAATTATTTTCCAAATGATTGTTTTCTTATATAGTGATGTATAGAGTTTTACTTGGTATTACTTTGTAAGAAACAATCTCAAGGTAATACTTATTAATGGGTTGCAAATAAGAAGGTGATTTAATAACATGATTTCATGTGCTAAAATATCTCTAAGGGCTTGATCTATTATTTGAGAATGTTATCACTTGTCTATTATTTTATGTGCATAACTAGGTGCTATTGAATTGGAAATTCTATTAGAACTCCTTCAAATTTTGGTACTATTATTATGGTTTAATATCACCTTAAAATATCTAGAGTAGGTACTACTCTCATTATGGTTGGGTCTTGGTTATAAAGATAAGTGGTTGATCACCACCATGGGTTTAATCATATGGTTTAGCACTAGGTTATTCTTAAGTTCCATATTTAAGCACAAGCTTTAACTAGTGAATAAATCTAGGGTTCTAAACATATTCACCTAATGGTAAATGGTTTGAATCTCATTTGTGGCCTAGGTTTTAATGGTGATCACCCTAGTGATGCACAAACTAGAATGGAGATATAGTTTTAGTTTGTAGGAATGAGATGGCACCATATTGTATTTGGTAGGGTTTAGTCTCCCCTAACCAAGATAAGATGGTTACTTGCTTAATTGTTTCTGTTCTCCTTTTATTACTAAGGACTTGAGAATTGGTTTTATCTTATACCAACAGATTTCTATTATATCCTTAATCTATTGTTAAAGTAACAAAATTGCTATATTTCCTTTTATAGTTAACTTTGGTTATAATGATGAATGGTTTCTCACCATATACATTATAGGCTTTAACTCTAAGTTTTTCTTATGTTCTTATATCTTCTACTTCAAGTTCTTAGGGTTTATGAGCACTATACAATTGTTAATGATCAAGGTTTGACTTCCTAAGTTATCTCTCAAGAATTAGGTTTCTCACTCCTAAGATCAAGTGTTGTCTTGAATAGCTAGGGTATAGTACTTCTCTTATAATTCCTTAGGTGGACATGGTCATGGTTATCTCATTAGGTTTATATCCCAGGAGAATGGCTGAGATAATTACTTATGATTCTTCTCAAGGAATGATGATTTAATCATCATGATATATGGATAGTTCTCTCCCTTCAATTAAAGTGTTGCCTCATCTATCTTGAGTATAACACCAAAGCTTGAGCTCTCTCATTTAGGAATAGTTATTCTAGGGTTTATGGTGTACTCCTAATATTTATTTAGATAGCTAAGCTAAAGATTCAATTGTCTAACTTAGTTGGTTTAGTCCTATCCTTATTTCACTAATTCATGGATATAGTCTTATTCCATTTGCTATTTGGTTATCTTACCACTCCAAGATGAAATGGTTTACCTCCTAATGCTTTAGTTCAAAAGTTGTCCTTGATTCCTTAATAAGTAAGGCTGGAATTGGTATGAATGGTCTCTCTTATTTGGAAAGGGCTTCAATGCTAACCTAAGGTTATTCTCCAAAGATAATGATGTGGTCACCAATATCTATGAACATAAATGTGTTCTCTCTCTAGGAAATGTCTTGAATAATATCCTAGGGTTACTCTTAAAGATGATGATTTGAATACTTGGATGTATATCCAAGGTTTAGCTCAAGGTTTGTCATTGCTTCTCTAATAAATAATATAGAACTCTCACCTCTCTAGGTTTGATGTATAATAATTTGGAATAGAGAAGAATATATAATTCTAGAGTTGATCTCCTTGTCATGTTTTCAAGAATTAAGTGGAATGAATGCCATGAGGTTCATGGTAGGAACATGGATTAGTTTAAGAAATGGAAAATATAAGTTAGAAATAGTTTCTCCAATTATTGTTACTTGATTTCCAATTAAATGGATGTTCATATGTTATGGCAGGGAATACCATGTTATGATCTTTTTTAAGATCAAGTAGTTGATCCTTGATTCATATGTTCTTGTGTTGGTTTTAATTCCATTTGATCTAACCCCTTAGATCAAATCATCTCTACCCAAAACAAGGTTTTAACAAAGTCACATTGAGGTTTATAGCACTGAACTTGATGAGCTACTTCAATTCCATCAAGGTCGAGTGAAACTTCAGTTACTGTGATTGTTTTACTTTAAAGCGCGAAAATTCCCCGGATTTTCTATGCATGAATGCAATGCACACATATGTTTTCTCTATCTTTGTAACCCCAATTACTGGGATATTACAAAAGCCAACACTTCTCCCAACTCCCTCAACAACATCGGCAGACAACCAACGGAGCCGGCCAAGCTTGCCTCCATGGCAACGCCAACAACACCCGACCCATGTACACGCCCCCAGATTCGGAGAGAACCCCGGCAAAATCAGGATCTATAACCACACAGCTACCAGAGCACGTTCTGGAGACTCGATCTGCGCTCAGAAGGGGCCCGTGCCCCTGCCCGGCCCGTGAGGCGCCAGATCCCATCCGGGAGCAGTACGCAGGGTCGCCGCCAGGCAAGAGAGGGCCACGGACGCGCCATCGGGCCTTCCCACTTCGACCTCCAGAGCCCGCCATGCAAGGAGATCGTGCCGCCCGTACCAGCAGCCGCCGGAGCCGCCGCCGCCACGAGGATGCCACTGCCGCGAAGCCACCGCATCTTCACCGCTGCGACTGCACTGCCCCGCTCAATGCCCATCGTGGTGCAATAGAAAAAAGGTCAAAAATACCCTCCTCCAAATGGAGTACCAGGGTACCGTAAATATTCTCAGCTGTATATATAAGCTAGCAGCGAAATTATGAAATATTATTCGATATGCTCAATTTTTCCTTGATCTCTGTAATAGTGGATAATGATTATTAGCTCCTGGAATGATTCATCATGAATCTATTAGTAAGAACACAATCTAATCATCGATATGAGAAAACATAGAGTCGATATGGGATCGATGAATTGATATTTCTAAAGGTTTCTACTGTTCATAGTAACTATAATTTTAGTACTTTTCCTCACGGTTGGTATGTTCATTATGTTGTGCGCACGAACCTGCATTAAATCAATATTTACGCTCTATCGTAGATGTAAGCTACTGCGAGAGCAGTGAAATAAATAAATTTTATATGATTTTCATCGTTGTTCCTCGATTTCAGAAAGCATGTATACTCCTTCTATACAAGTTTATTAGGCCATTACGATAATTATTAGGGTGTGCAATAATTCATCATTATTAGATGAGCACGATCAAAGCATCGCCATTAGAAACAATAGAGTGGGTATGAGATCCGATGGGTTGATACGGCCAAGGGTTGACTTATAATTATTATAACTTGTACTGTTCTAACCATGTACCACGCAATGTGTGATAAAGGAGCTGGATCCTCCTTGGTTGATGCTCGATATTTCACAGCGAGAACACGGGGTAGTAAATCCTCCCAACAACGCGATGAACGCAGCCTAGAGAAGAGGGAACGAATCCAGCAAGCAACGGATCGATAAACGATACGCCTCAAACCTGAGCTAGACAATCTTTGATGAACACAAGAACCTTCGTAGCGGATAATATAGATAAACGGCAGCGCCGTACCCCCGGAGGGATGATACACGTGAACACACGCAATGGGGAAAACCCTAATCTTGAGACTAAACTTGTTCTATCCTAAACCCTAGCCGTCCCTCCACCTTATATGAGGGGAAGAGGTGGCCGACCAGCCTTGCTAGGCTGGGGCACCCCACTTGGGCCTAACATGGTTTGGCTTGGATAGGCCCAATACCAAACACAACACTAATTTAACCCTAATTGGCCCACCACATGACCTGGCTACATTATTTCCTAACATAGAATGAATGACACAACCTTAGACTTAATTGTTACATGGCGTAGGTCGTCCTAGCGTGTCACTCCTGAATGCTCGATGGCGTACCACCTAGCTTGGTGGAGTCCTGAAATTGGCCTCCATATAGGCCTCCATGCCCATATCATCGTCCCCCCTTCAAGAAGCGTTGTCCCCAACGCGTCAGAGTATTCTGGAAAAGGTGACGTGATATGAACATGACACGTCCTCGCCGTCCTCAAGTCTTGCTTGCCTTCCACACCACATCCTCCCTCGCAGCATGCTTGACTTGATACAACACTTGGCGCCTCCTTTCTTCTCCATATGAACTTGGACTTTAGCTCCAACACCTTCTTCTTCTGTGGTCTTGATGGAATCCTGTGTCGCTGAACATGACCCTGCATAAGATGTGTAATGCCTGGGCCACATAAATGTCTCACACATCCATCCTTGACTCGATGCATCCGCGGTGTCGCGGAAAACTGGACTGCAGTACTCCTAACACGGTAGTGCCGCTGCCCACTGTCTCCACTGACGCGCTGCGCCACAGCCGGTCTAGACGACGGTTGACCGGATAAAGGAGGAACCCACTGGATCCTCCTTGGTTGATGCCCGATCTTTCACAGCGAGAACACAGGGTAGTAAATCCTCCCAACAACGCGATTAACGCAGCCTGGAGAAGAGGGAACGAATCCAGCAAGCAACGGATCGATGAACGATACGCCTCAAACCTGAGCTAGACAATCCTTGATGAACACAAGAACCTTCGCAGCGGATAATATAGATAAACGGCAGCGCCGTACCCTCGGAGGGATGATACACGTGAACACACGCAATGGGGAAAACCATAATCTTGAGACTAAACTTGTTCTATCCTAAACCCTAGCCGCCCCTCCACCTTATATGAGGGGAAGAGGTGGCCGGCCAGTCTTGCTAGGCTGGGACGCCCCACTTGGGCTTAACCTGGTTTGGCTTGGAAACGCCCAATACCAAACGCAACACTAATTTAACCCTAATTGGCCCATCACATGACCTGGCTACATTATTTTCTAACATAGAATGAATGACACAACCTTAGACTTAATTATTACATGGCGTAGGTCGTCCTAGCGTGTCACTCCTGAATGCTCGATGGCGTACCACCTAGCTTGGTGGAGTCCTGAAATTGGCCTCCACATAGGCCTCCATGCCCATATCACGTGGAGACGGCCATGTGACTCCATTTGCAGGCTCCAAAGGATAACCGTCCCGTATGCGCGTTCTTGTTGGCTCCTCGGAGAGGCGACCATAAGACTCTGCATGTAGGCTCTGAAGAACCATCCTGTCTGCGTGTTCTTGTTAGTTCCTCGGAGAGTTAACCGTAAGACTCTGCATGTAGATTCTGAAGAATCGTCTTGTATGCGTGTTTGAAAAAATGATCCATATTTACTGGTATGGAAATTGAAAGTCAAATAGCTTGGATATCAGTCTGACTGTGTGAGGGTGACATGATTTTTATTTTCATCTGTACGTCTGAATTGTAATGAATAAGAAGACGTCAATTCTATCTTGGTCAATTCTTCATCTGCCAAGAAACCAATGGTTATATTTTTGAACCTTGAAACCAATGGTTATTGTGTAAAGAAGTAGTAGCAAAAAGTTAGCATATATTATTAAGTTTGTCATCCAGCAAAGGTTTTTTTAATGAGAATCTATAATATGTATGTTATACAATGTTGTATAGTCAGAAATTAACTTGAGCATAATTTACATCTTTATAGAGGCACAATGTACAATAATATGTTTTTGGAATACATCTTCCCATGCATTTTATTTCTCCATTGCACTTTTGAGTAAATAAGAAATAACGCGAGCAGCAAGGCGCGCGAGGTCCTTCTAGTTTCCTTCTAAAGAAATAGCTGAACATAAGCAGCTTTATACGAACGGACACTATGTTCAGTCGCTACTGGAGCACTGGTGGAAAAACAGGCTTCGGGTGAGCCCCATAAGTCGCGATGCTGCAGGAACCGCGACTAATGGTACCTTTAGTCGCGGTTCGGGAGGCGAACCGCGACCAAAGGCCTGGGCCCAGGGCGCTCGGTGGCCAGCCGGTGCACGTGGGGGGCTTTAGTCGCGGTTGGCCAGGCCAACCGCGACTAAAGGTGCCCGAAGGCCTTTAGTCGCGGTTGGCCAGGCCAACCGGGACTAAAGCCCCTCCCCTATATATACCACCCAGCAGCCAACACTTAGCCATTTGGTGCCATTCTCTTCACAAACTTCACAAGTGGGTGTTAGGTTTGCTTTTGGTTCCTCTTATGCACATAAGGTGTTTGATGAAATGCCCCAAGAGCATGAAACAAACATGATATGAAGTGTTGGAGCCACACTTGAGCTTTCTCATTTATTTTTTCCTCCTCGATCGCGGTTAGCAACTTGAACCTTTGATGTGTCGTTGATAAAATGTGCATGTGTGTGTAGTTCATTATTTAATTTATATTGTTTGTAGCTAGTTAGTTTAACAAATGCATGATGGTTAATTATATATTTTATATTATAATAATGCAGATGAATCGACAATGGATGTACGGTAACCGACTCTCCGGCGAGTTCAGTGCGGGTTTGAAAGATTTCCTCGTAGTGGCTAATGCGAACAAGCAGGGGGGTTTTTGTTATCTGTCCATGTGTTAACTGTAAGAATCGGAAGGGTTACTCTTCCTCAAGAGATGTTCACATGCACCTGCTTCGGCACGGTTTCATGCCAAGCTATAATTGTTGGACCAAGCATGGAGAAAGAGGGGTTATAATGGAAGAAGATGAAGAAGGGGATGATTTCATCGATGAAAGCTATCTTGCTCATTTCGGTGATACTTTCATGGAGGATGCTGAAGGTGAAGGGGAAGGTGAAGGGGAAGGTGAAGAAGAGGCACGTGATGATGATCCCGTTGATGATCTTGGTCGGACCATTGCTGATGCACGGAGACGCTGCGAAACTGAAAAAGAGAGGGAGAATTTGGATCGCATGTTAGAGGATCACAGGAAGGCGCTGTACCCCGGATGCGATGATGGTCTGAAAAAGCTGGGCTGCACACTGGATTTGCTGAGATGGAAGGCACAGGAAGGTGTAGCTGACTCGGCATTTGAAAACTTGCTGAAAATGTTGAAGAATATGTTTCCAAAGAATAACGAGTTGCTCGCCAGTACGTACGAAGCAAAGAAGGTTGTCTGCCCTCTAGGTTTAGAGGTTCTGAAGATACATGCATGCATCAACGATCGCATCCTCTACCACGGTGAATACGAGAATTTGAATGAATGCCCGGTATGCACCGCATTGCGTTATAAGATCAGAGGCGATGACCCCTGGTGACGACGATGTTGAGGGCCGTAAACCCAGGAAGAGGGTTCCCGCCAAGGTGATGTGGTATGCTCCTATAATACCACGGTTGAAACGTCTGTTCAGGAACAAAGAGCATGCCAAGTTGTTGCGATGGCACAAAGAGGACCGTAAGTCGGACGGGGAGTTGAGACACCCCGCAGATGGAACGCAATGGAGAAAGATCGACAGAGAGTTCAAAGATTTTGCAGCTGACGCAAGGAACATAAGATTTGGTCTAAGTACGGATGGCATGAATCCTTTTGGCGAGCAGAGCTCCAGCCATAGTACCTGGCCCGTGACTCTATGCATCTACAACCTTCCTCCTTGGTTGTGCATGAAGCGGAAGTTCATTATGATGCCAGTGCTCATCCAAGGTCCGAAGCAACCCGGCAACGACATCGATGTGTACCTAAGGCCATTAGTTGATGAACTTTTACAGCTGTGGGGCAGACCTGGTGTCCGTGTGTGGGATGAGCACAAAGAAGAGGAATTTGACCTACGAGCGTTGCTTTTCGTAACCATCAACGATTGGCCTGCTCTTAGTAACCTTTCGGGACTGTCAAATAAGGGATACAATGCATGCACGCACGGCTTACCTGAGACTGAAAGTGTACATTTGCCAAATTGTAAGAAGAACGTGTACCTTGGGCATCGTCGATTTCTTCCGAAAGGTCATCCAGTAAGAAAGAAAGGCAAGCATTACAACGGCAAGGCAGATCACCGGCCGAAGCCTGCGGAACACACTGGTGCTGAGGTATTTGATATGGTCAAGGATTTGAAAGTCATCTTTGGAAAGGGTCCTGGCGGACAATCGGTTCCGAAGGGAGCCGACGGGCACGTAGCCATGTGGAAGAAGAAATCTATATTCGGGAGCTAGAATATTGGAAAGTCCTAGAAGTCCGCTCTGCAATCGACGTGATGCACGTTACGAAGAATATTTGCGTGAACATCCTAAGCTTCTTGGGCGTGTATGGGAAGTCAAATGATACAAAGGAAGCACGGCAGACCAGCAAAGTTTGAAAGACCCTGATGACCGGCATCCGGAACGGTTTCAAGGTCGTGCCAGCTACGCTCTGACCAAAGAAGAGAAGGTCATCTTTTTTGAATGCCTGAGCAGTATGAAGGTCCCGTCAGGATTCTCGTCCAATATAAAGGGAATAATCAACATGGCGGAGAAAAAGTTCCAAAACCTGAAGTCTCACGACTGCCACGTGATTATGACGCAATTGCTTCCGATTGCTTTGAGGGCTCCTGCCGGAAAATGTTCGAGTAGCCATTGTGAAGCTATGTGCATTCCTCAATGCAATCTCTCGAGAAGGTAATCAATCCGAAGTTCTACCACGGTTACGTAACGATGTGATCCAATGTCTTGTCGATTTCGAGTTGGTGTTCCCGCCATCCTTCTTCAATATTATGACGCACCTCCTGGTTCACCTAGTCGATGAGATTTCCATTCTCGGTCCGTATTTCTACACAATATGTTCCCCTTCGAGAGGTTCATGGGAGTATTAAAGAAATATGTTCGTAACCGTGCTAGGCCAGAAGGAAGCATCGCCAAGGGCTATGGAAATGAGGAGGTAATTGAGTTTTGTGTTGACTTTGTTCCTGACCTTAAGCCGATTGGTCTTCCTCAATCGCGGCACGAGGGGAGACTAAGTGGAAAAGGCACGATCGGAAGGAAATCAATGATATGTATGGACGGCCATTCTCTGACTGAAGCACACCACACAGTTCTGACCAATTCCAGCTTGGTGGCTCCGTACTTTGAGAAACACAAGAATATTTTACGCTCGGACAACCCTGGGAAGCTTGAATCCTGGATTAGGAAGGCCCACATGGAGACTTTCGGCCTGGTTGAGAAAACATTTAATGAGTGACAATAAGGTTGTAGATCAGCTGTACATGTTGGCCAAGACACCATCTTCGACTATAACGACTTTCCAAGGGTACGAGATAAATGGGAATACATTTTACACGATCGCCCAAGATAAAAAGAGCACCAACCAAAACAGTGGTGTCCGCTTTGATGCAGCAACCGAGAATGGGCAAAAGGTCACACATTATGGTTACATAGAGGAGATATGGGAACTTGACTATGGACCCTCCTTTAGGGTCCCTTTGTTCCGGTGCAAATGGTTCAAGCTAACATGAGGTGGGGTAAAGGTGGACCAGCAATACGGAATGACAATGGTGGATTTCAACAATCTTGGTTACCTTGACGAACCATTCGTCCTAGCGAAAGATGTCGCTCAGGTTTTCTATGTGAAGGACATGAGTAGCAAACCGAGGAAACGGAAAGATAAGAAAACGATCAGTACATCATGCGATGATCCAAAGCGCCACATTGTTCTTTCAGGGAAAAGAAACATCGTGGGAGTGGAGGACAAGACAGACATGTCGAAGATTATAATATGTTTGCTGAAATTCCGCCCTTCAAAGTGAACACCGACCCAAGCATTAAGTTAAATGATGAGGATGCTCCATGGATACGGCACAATCGTAAGCAAGCAGGGACACAAGGGAAGAAATGATGTGTAATAATTTATTGTACCAAACTTTGTTGAATGAATCATGTGAATTATATTACCCGTGATGTGTTTGGTGTCCATTTTCGAATGATTCAATTGACTCGAGATAGCACTGATGATACATGAAATTTGGAGTGACTAAGTCATACTCCTGCATACATGAAATTTGGAGTGACTAAGTCATACTCCTGCATACATGAAATTTGGAGTGACTAAGTCATACTCCTGCATATAGGAAATTTGGAGTGACTAAGTCATACTCCTGCATACATGAAATTTGGAGTGATTTAGTCATACTCCTGCCTAGGCGTATAATATGCATACTCGTAGTCTTCATAGCCGCCGCCGTTGTACTGGTAGTCGTCGCCTTCTAAGTTGCCGGCGTCGTCGTCGCTGCTGTCGTCGCTGTCGTCGGGCGGCGCTCGTGGCTCGAACTGAGGGTAGCGCACGCGGGGGATATCGCCGGCCGTGATGTAGTCCATGACGCTCTACGTAGTCCGGCCGTACCACCATAGCCGACGGCCGGCCTCGTGGAAGTTTCCAGGAGGCAGACCGTCCTCCTCATACCTGGCGAGCGCCCTCTCACGCCGATTGATGAAGAAGGCGTCCCAAGTATGCTGGTTATCGGGATGCCAGCCGGGATTCATCCGCTGCTCCGGCGTGAGGTCGAGGTAGTAGTGGTTCGTGATGGCCGCCGGCGCGCACCACGAGGGACGGGAGGGACCGGCACGCCGCCGGCGCTTAGGCTCCGGTAGCGAGGACGCGGTAGCCCGGAGGGCAAGGGTAGTTCGAGGCGCAAAGCTCCTCCACCTGCTGGTAGGTTAGAGTGGGTGCGGTGGAAGCCATGAGAGAGTGATGAGAGATTGTAGAGATGATAATGCTGGCCAAGCCGGGCTACCTATATGTAGTGACAAATGGCGGGAAAAATGGGAGCGGGAAGACAGGAGGCGGGAAGAAAGAGGCGGGGAGAAAGTGGCGGGAAGAAATTGGCGGGAAAAAATTGGCGGGAAGAAAGAGGCCGGAAGAAATTGGCGGGAAACAATTGGCGGGAAGAAAGAGGCGGGAAGACAGGGAAGAAATGGCGGGAAGACGAGGAGGGAAGAGGGGGTCGGCGGAAAGAGGCGGGAAGAGGGGGCCAACGAACTTTTGAATTGAATTAGTTTTATTTTTATGAATTTTTGATAATTTGTATTTTTAAAATTTTGAATTGAATTAGTTTTATTTTTATGAATTTTTTGATATATTATATGTATTTTAAACATTTTGAATTGAATTAGTTTTATTTTTCTTAATTTTTTGATATATTATTTGTATTTTTAACATATTGAAATGAATTAGTTTTATTTTCCTGAATTTTTTCATACATTATTTGTATTTTTAACATTTAGAAATGAATTAGTTTTAATTTTCTGAATTTTTTGATATAATATTTGTATTTTTAAAATTTTGAATTGAATTAGTTTTATTTTTATGAATTTATTGATATATTATATGTATTTTTCAGATTTTGAAATGAATTAGTTTTATTTTTCTTAATTTTTTGATATATTATTTGTATTTTTAACATATTGAAATGAATTAGTTTTATTTTTCTGATTTTTTTGATATATTATTTGTATTTTTAAGATTTAGAAATGAATTAGTTTTATTTTCCTGAATTTTTTCATACATTATTTGTATTTTTAACATTTAGAAATGAATTAGTTTTAATTTTCTGAATTTTTTGATATAATATTTGTATTTTTAAGTTTTTGAACTGAATTAGTTTTATTTTTCTGAATTTATTGATATATTATATGTATTTTTCAGATTTTGAAATGAATTAGTTTTATTTTTCTTTACTTTTTGATATATTATTTGTAATTTGAAAAAGAAAAGTAATTCGAAAAAGAAAAGTAATTTGAAAAAGAAAACTAATTTGAAAAAATACCTTTAGTCGCGGTTGGCCTGGCCAACCGCGACTAAAGACCATTTTCCGCGGGAACTGCAAAAGGGGCGAAAAAAGCCTTTAGTCGCGGTTGGGATCACCAGGAGGGTATCGCTTTTGGCAGCCTAAGTGGGAGAAGATGGAGAACGAGCTGAGGGCGCGAGGAATCCGTCCAGGTACGGAGGGATGGGACCCAAGGGCCAAAAGCTGGTGGTACGGGCATGGGGGATCGCTGAACCCGGAGACAGGGGAGTGTGTTTATCAGGGCAAAATAATTACACCCACCCAAAAGCTTATTGAGGCAATGAGGGAAGCTCAAGAGGGGAGGATCAAGTTCAACAGAGAGAACGACGCCCTGACAAAAGCCCTCGGGAATCCTGAACACGGAGGACGTGTACGAGGCATGGGGCCCATTCCGTGGAAAGTAGGGTTCCCCCAGAACGATGACCCGTACGGTTACAGAAGCCGTAAGAGAAAGATGGATCGGGATGCAGATGTTGTGGCGAAGTTAGTAACGGAAATGGATGTGATGAAGAAAACCGTGAGTGTACTAGTCGCCGAAAGAGATGCAGCTCGGGCGCAGCATGAAGATCATCCAATGGATCTCGGAAGCCAGCAGCGGAGAAGAAGGAGCGTGGCTTCCACGGAGGCCTCACCGGCTGGTGCACCGACGATAGAAGTTACTGCACCGGAGCCTCTGGTGGTCGAAATTACTGCACCGGAGCCTCCTCGCTACCCCGTGGACGATATAAAGGAGATGAAAGCATGTCTTCTGTATTATCCTATCGGGAACATGTCCATGAAGGTAGCCATCGGCAGTGCTTTGCCACCTGGAGCACTCCACCACAACAACCCCATTCAAGATGGCTATGCTCGTGTGACGGTGGAGGAGATAGTCCAAGGGTTTGAGGACCTGGACATTGACATTGCTACACCTGAAGGGGTGAAAAGACTTGGAGATGTCAAGCGCCAGTTCATTCTATGGCAGAAGAAATTTATCAAGTTTCCAGGCGAGGCGCCAACAAGTCCACCCCCCTACGGTGGTGGTGGTGGTGGCGGTGGCGGTGGCGGTGGCGGTGACGGTGGCGGTGGCGGCGGTGGTGGTGGTGCTTCACCTACACCTCCTTCACGTCAGCCGACGCCGCCCCCCAATTCACCTCCGGCGGGTAAGCTGACGCCGCCCCCGGTCCTCGTCCGGCGGGTGATCGCGAGACACCGCCCCCAATCCACCTCCGGCGAAGAAGGTATGTCCTGGGTTATTAACCCGGACCCTTATGTACCTAGAACCACAAAGATACCAGAGCCATCACTGAAGCCTCTCATCCCGAGGCCTTGGGAACTTAGTGTCGAGTAAAATGCAGCGGCCGTGGCTGCTCAGCATGAGAAATGGAAGGAGGAGTGCAAGAAGAAAAGAGAGGGCGAGCCCAAGCCAGTATATTCTCGACAAGCAAAAGCAAGTGGGCTAAGTCATTTTTGAACACACCGTCCCAAGCCGCGAAGAATCTGCACGACGACTATTTACGTGAACTTCGTAGGCAAGCACTCGCGTTCAAGAGGAACCAAGAGTTGGCGGAGAAGAAAGCCTTGGAGGACGAGGCCGAGACAAAATTAGAAAGGGGGAAAGAAGTTGCCCAGCTCGGGAACAAAGTAAACAATCGATCGCCCCGCTCATAGTGCACGCCCCCGAGCCGGATGCCCGAGATATCAGCGCAGCTGCGGCAGCACATGGATTGACCGTAACGAGTGCCGTAGAACAAGCGGCCGACTTAGGTATCACTCTTCGTGCACTGCTAGGCCTTGATGAGGCGCCAATGAAGGACGTAGTATTTACATATGTGAAGAATGGCCCTCTCATCGAGCCTGCGCAGGAAGAGGATCTACCTCGACAAATGAAAGGTCTGCTAAATTGGTACAAGGGTTACATAAAACATAAAAATGCCAAAGACTATATCTATGCGGAAGTTAGATATGAGCATCACTTCAAACATTACTGGGTACAAATTCATCTGAGTGAATTGTTCCAGCTGTTCAATCTGCGCGACCTCGACAAATCTATCATCAGTTGCTACGTTCTGTAAGTGATTTATTAATTTCTACCCCATCTCGTTCATTGCCTCGCACTATATATATATATATATTGTCCTAACTATCTTGTTGTGTACGCTATTATGCAGAATGAAGAAGCGGGAAATGCGAATAAGGAACATCCATGATGTTGGGTTCATTGACCCACACATCGTTAATTCACATGTGTTAGAACACCACCCCGCCGACGTGGAGGATGACCTGTGGCGGTTTATTAGAAAACAGCAACAGAAAAGTGATATTCTATTTCCTTACCATTTTGGGTGAGTGTTTCTGTCTTGAGCACATTCTCTTTTGTTTACTCCATGCATGGTATGTGGCTAATCGATGAGTTATGCATGATCGTGCATGTATCGTGTCCGCAGGTTCCACCGGATTCTTATGGTAATTAAAGTTCAGACCTCCTCGGTTCTCGTCCACGACTCTCTGAATATGGATCCGGTGCTTTGGGGCGACATGAGAAAAATGATGCAAAAGTAATTATTTTCATTCATTTGCGCTCTATATCGATCGGCCTATTTCGTTCATCATTTCCTAATATCAAGTAACTAATTAATAACTCTCTTGTTTATTTAATTTTCTTTGCCTCGTAGGGTTTGGAGACGGTTCGTAGATACCAAGGTCGGTGAATTCAAAAAAGAGCTACATTTTAAAATGGCAGTGCGGACGACTGGGGATATTCAGCCACCGGGGACCAATCTATGTGGATACTAGGTTTGTGAGAGGATCCGGAGATACTGCAATGAGCGGGACCAGAAGTGTGAGAACAACATCATGAGGAATAACCTCCGGAAGACGCTTAGTCCAGAAGCTCGCTTCCGACCACTTCAAGAGGAACTAGCTGGATGGTTGGCGAGGGAAGTCATCGATCCTAGAGGAGAACACTATTACGATGACGTAGAACTTTATATGCACCAGAATTTGTAACTAACTTGTTCAAAATTGTATATGGTCATCCGATATTGAATATATATTGTATATGGTCATCCGATATTGAATATATATTGTATATTCCTCTTGAATTCTTTTTGGTTCTAATTTCAAATTTGTTTGAAATTGTACATTCATATGCATGTATGTAGTACCGTAGAATATGTGAAACTCCTTCAAAATTAAAACCCAAAAGAAATAAAATAATACAAATTAAAAAGAAACCAGATTTAGGGGGAGGGGGGGCTAAACCCTAAACCCTGCGGAGGCCTTTAGTCGCGGTTGGCCAGAAGAACCGCGACTAAAGGTCCTCCGCCCTGGCGCTCGCCTGCGGCCCACGTGGACGGGCCTTTAGTCGCGGTTCCTAAGGAACCGCGACTAAAGGGGGGGGGCCCTTTAGTCGCGCTACTTTGGTCGCGGTTGCGCCACCGCGACTAATGGCAGTTGCCAACCGCGACCAAAGCCCCTTTTTCCACCAGTGGAGCCTCCTTCTGGTTCTGCAGGATCATCCTGCATCGTGGTCGACCCCAGCCAGAAGCCGCTTCAGACATGCACCGATCCGCGACATTTATACGGGCGCCTGATGTTGCTTGCCGTGTCCCTAGCGCGGTTCTTCGTGGCTGCCCCACACTAGGAGTCGCACTCCACCCTCGAGAAGAACGGCTGCACCATTAGCAAAAGCAGTTTCTTCCGATGCAACGTACGGACTCTTTTGCTAGTGAACGCAATAAATATTCCAGCCAATGAGTAAAAATTAGTGCAATTATAGCTAGTCATTATATAAAATACACATTGATATGGGCATGGAGGCCTATGTGGAGGCCAATTTCAGGACTCCACCAAGCTAGGTGGTACGCCATCGAACATTCAGGAGTGACACGCTAGGATGACCTATGCCATGTAATAATTAAGTCTAAGGTTGTGTCATTCATTCTATGTTAGGAAATAATGTAGCCAGGTCATGTGGTGGGCCAAGTATTGTTAAATTAGTGTTGCGTTTGGTATTGGGCCTGTCCAAGCCAAACCAGGTTAGGCCCAAGTGGGGCGCCCCAGCCTAGCAAGGCTGGCCGGCCACCTCTTCCCCTCATATAAGGTGGAGGGACGGCTAGGGTTTAGGATAGAACAAGTTTAGTCTCAAGATTAGGGTTTTCCCCATTGCGTGTGTTCACGTGTATCATCCCTCCGGGGGTACGGCGCTGCCGTTTATCTATATTATCCGCTACGAAGGTTCTTGTGTTCATCAAGGATTGTCTAGCTCAGGTTTGAGGCGTATCGTTCATCGATCCGTTGCTTGCTAGATTCGTTCTCTCTTCTCCAGGCTGCGTTCATCGCGTTGGTTGGAGCATTTACTACCCCGTGTTCTCGCTGTGAAAGATCGGGCATCAACCAAGGAGGATCCAATGGGTTCCTCCTTTATCATCTGGTATCAGATTTCTTGGTTGCTC
The DNA here is from genome assembly GCF_019359855.2 of Lolium perenne. Taxonomy (NCBI): domain Eukaryota; kingdom Viridiplantae; phylum Streptophyta; class Magnoliopsida; order Poales; family Poaceae; genus Lolium; species Lolium perenne. Next base: position 90,752,730 of record NC_067250.2, on the reverse strand, counting down.
AAGGCGAGGTTTTGTAGATCGATCTCTTTGGATCGGTTTGCATCGCAGAAGATTGGCTCTAGATCGGAGGAGATTGGCTCTCGGTCGAAGGAGGTTGGTTGGAGGAAGTTTGGAGCTGTTTGGTGCAGTTTGCAGGTCATCCATGGCTGTTTCGGAGGTCAAAATCGCGGCTGGAATCGGGAAGAAGACGAAATTTCACGACCCGCCCCGGTCCACAGGCCGGTTGACCGGGCTCTGGGCCGGCCGGGCCGGTCCAAACCGGCCAATTTGCTCATGCCAACCGGCCCGAGTACTATGCCGCCCAGCCAATTTCCCGGCTGCCAGGCCGGTCAGACCGGGCCTCAGGCCTGTCCAACCGGGCCCTGGGCCGGCCCAGCCAGCCCAGCCGGTCCACAGGCCGGTCCAACCGGGCCCTGGGCCGGGCAGGTCCCTGCTGCTGCAGTGCATTCCCCGGTAATTTCCCCTGTTGCTGCGGTGTTTTCTCCGGCACTTTCGGCTATTGATGCTGTTGATGTTGGTGAGTTTCTGGGCGATGTTCTGGGCATAAGGTGTTCTCTTTCGAAGAAGTCTAGTAAGGTTTTCAATGACTATCTGGATTGCTTGAAGGGAGAACAGCGTCCGCCGTCTAGTCTTCATTGTATCTACACCATCTTGCGACAGTTCGGGAGTATGAAGATTGGGAGAGGAACATGGAGTTGGGTTTTGCTCGATGCCGCACATACAAAAGGAAGTTCAATGGTTCTTATGCATTTTATCTTGCTATACGGCGTGTGGACGAGGCATTGGAACATTGCTGGCAGGATGCGGTGGACAGAGGTGAATTTGCTGAAACTTGGGATGACTACAAAACTTTTCTTCGTAGTGGTTTCGTGTTACCATATGTGGAGAAGAGTGAGCAGCCGTCCAGAGTTGTACATGCAATAGAGGAAGTGGACAAGTGCATAGTTCCTATTCAGGAGATTGTTCCACTACCAACAGTCACTAAGGTCGAGGTGAAATCTTCAGAGGAGAGGAAACCTGGCTGTGATACCAAGAGCACTATTGTGACTGTTGAAGAGGGTGTACCATTGAGCGGGCTGAATCTGCAACTCAAGAAGGTACAAGATGATGCTTGCAAGACAGTTGACAAGGTTCAGCGGTGGAGTTTGTTTCGGACTCAGTGCTTTATCAAGGGCAAGGCTTGCAAGTTGATGATTGATGGTGGTAGCTGTACTAATGGCATTAGCAAGGCGATGCTGGCAGCATTGGGGTTGTCTACATGGCGTCTTCCTGAACCTAAACGTCTTGAGTGGTTGAATAGTTGTGGTATGCTGAAGATTACTCATAAGGTGCGTGTGCCATTTACAGTTGATGATTATGTTGATGAGATCGATTGCGATGTGTTGCCATTGGAGGTGTGCGGATTGCTACTTGGGCGTTCTTGGCAGTATGATCGCAATGTGACACATGCTGGGCGAGCAAATACATATTCTTTTATGCATGGTGGCAAACAGCGGACTTTGAAGCCTTTGGGTGATGATCATATCAAGTCCGATGTGGAGTTAGTGGTGCTTAAGGAGAAGGTGCACAAGCCTAAATTGCAGCTAGAGGTGCATGATGTTCCGAGCATTGATGTTGGTGATGTTTCAACCATGCCTGTAGATGACAAGCCAGTTCTTGTTGGTGACAAGTCGGATGAAGCTACACTTGTTGTTGATGTGGATGTTGCTGCATGTGCTACAGTTCCAGTTTGTGTTGATGCTAGTATGCAGACTGATGATGTTTGTGCTGATGATGTTCCAGTACATATGGCGCAGATGTGCGTGGGAGGAGTGGGAGGCGAGAAGGTTAGAGAAGCCAGTGCTGATGGTGTTTCAGCCCGGTCACAGGCCCGGTCCAACCGGACCAGGCGCCGGGTGAGCCCGGTTCAGACCGGCTTATGTGCTGATGCCAACCGGAGAAAGTTCTGTGAGACATCGCGACGTCCCAGTCAGGATCCGGTCCCAGACCCGGTCACAACCGGACCGACCGGTCGTATATCCGGTCAACCGGCGTCTAGACCGGCTGTGGCGCAGCGCGTCAGTGGAGACAGTGGGCAACGACACTACCGTGCTAGGAGTACTGCAGTCCAGTTTTCCACGACACCGCGGATGCATCGAGGCAAGGATGGATGTGTGAGACATTTATGTGGCCCAGGCATTACACATCTTATGCAAGGTCATGTTCAGCGACACAGGATTCCATCAAGACCTCAGAAGAAGAAGGTGTTGGCGCCAAAGTCCAAGTTCATATGGAGAAGAAAGGAGGCGCCAAGTGTTGTATCAAGTCAAGCATGCTGCGAGGGAGGATGTGGTGTGGAAGGCAAGCAAGACTTGAGGACGGTGAGGACGTGTCATGTTCATATCACGTCACCTTTTCCAGAAGACCGTCATGCGTTGGGGACAACGCTTCTTGAAGGGGGGGAGGAGGATATGGGCATGGAGGCCTATGTGGAGGCCAATTTCAGGACTCCACCAAGCTAGGTGGTACGCCATCGAGCATTCAGGAGTGACACGCTAGGATGACCTACGCCATGTAATAATTAAGTCTAAGGTTGTGTCATTCATTCTATGTTAGGAAATAATATAGCCAGGTCATGTGGTGGGCCAATTAGGGTTAAATTAGTGTTGCGTTTGGTATTGGGCCTGTCCAAGCTGAACGGATCGTAGCGAACAAGAGGGGGGGTGAATGGCGCTACGGCAAGTTTTAGTCTTTTTCAATTTTTAGTGCAACGGAAGGTAAAGGTGATAACTTTGACGATAGCGGTGATCCTACAATGATGCTAGGACAAGTGCAACAAGCAAGGAATCAACAAGATAGTAAGAGTAAGGAGCGAGACAACCGGGGGCGCGGAGACGAGGCAAGGTTTGTTTCCCGCAGTTCCTTCCACAATAGAAAGTACGTCTGCGTTGAGGAGGTGCTAGTCTCACACAAGAGACTAGACGGCCACACCATGAAGAAAGGCCTCACCTTCTTCCTCGAGAGAGCTCCACGAAGGTGCTCTCCCTCTTCCACTAAGGCACCGGTCGAGGCGGTGATTCCTTCACAAGGTTGGGGCGAGCTCCACACACAAGGATGCTCCCAACACCCTATGGAGCTAGTACATCACCAAGCTAGCCTCCATAGCTGCACATCTCCAATGCTCCACCATAGGAACCCTACCACCAAGATCCACTAAGGAATAGCTAGTATTGGTGAAATCTCTCTTGGTAGAACTATAGATCGGGGTCTCCTCCACCACTCCTCAAAGTTTGGGCAAGATTGGTTGGATGGTTGGGGAGATCCTCAAGGATTAAGCTCAGCAACACTGGAGGAGAGAGAGAGAGAAGAGATAAAATCAGGTTGGGGAAGAAGGAGCCCTTAAATAGGCTCCTCCAAATCCAACCGTTATATCCAGTTTTTGCCTAAGCGGTACTACCGCTTGGTGCAAGCGGTACTACTGCTCTGAGTTCGAATTCCACAGACCTGGCCCACGTGGACGCAGAGCGGTACTACCGCTCGCGGTACCGCTCGAGGTACCGCAATGGGGTCCAAACCTTACTGGACTCAAAGCGGTACCACAGCGGTACTGCCGTAACGAGTTACGGTACCTGAGCGGTACCGTGAGTGGTACTACCGCTCATGAGCGGTACTACCGCTCCAGGTACCGCAAAGGTACCGCAAATCGTACTGTGGGACAAATCCAGCGCAGAACTCAGAGCGGTACAGTGGAGCGGTACCAGTAGGGGTAGCGGTACTACCGCTACTGGTACCGGTAGTACCGGCCTAGCTAAAACTGGTTTTCTCCCCTTTTTCTCTCCAGCCATGTCACCTCGCGATACACACGCAAAACCAGAAAACCTATAAACTACGCTTCAGTCTTCCGATCTTGACGTGTCCAGCGAGGTCACCGTGCACTTGCAAATCTAACAATGATACTCAAGGCACACTGTGAGATTACTCAAGTGTTGTCATCAAACACACAAAACTCGGGGTTTGGATTTTGCTCTTACAATCTCCCCCTTTTTGGTGTTTGATTACAACACAAGATTTTACAATAACATATGATATTATGATGAGATAGTTAGATTTGCAAAAGCTCGACGGAGCTCCCCCTAAATATGTGCATATTATGAATATGTGTTTGAATACAAATACACATGTCCTAGAGGCATCACTCCCCCTAGTTTTTACAAACCGAGCACATATGCAACACGGATAATTGACATGGATAATAGCATATGCACAATATGGAGGCAATCATGAAATCATGTTATGAGATTTGGGTAAAGTTATCATACCATAGCCTTGAGAATACCCAAACCCACCGTAAGATGCCTCCATAGAGTTGTTGATGTAGCCACAAGACAAGATAAGCAACTAGGACCACAAGGCTACAAACAACAAGGGTCCCCATCCAAATAGGAACTTCTCCCCCTTTGGCATCGGAACACGAAAAAGGAGGGTAAAGAAGCTAGAGGGATGGAGAACAAAAAGAACATACGACCAAGCTTGCAAAAAATCACGAGAAAACAAGATTGAATGAGGTCCTTAAAAAAAGAAAAAGAAAGAAAAGAAGAAGGACAAAAAGAAAGGTCACAAAGAAACACAAAGAACGGAAAAACTCCTCGAGGAGGAGGATGGTGACCGAAGCCACCGTGTAAGAGTATAGTAGTGTGAGGTCGCGTAGATGTATCTAGGACTCACGACTACATCTCAACATGAAGCTCATTAGTCACTTAATTGACAAATAGCATATGCTTTGAATTTCTTTATGCATTATGGGGGGAGGGATAGCTCAATAAGTTTAAACCGCACTCCCCCTATGTTCATGCTCGCATTTCATCTAGATATATAGTTAGAGAGTGGTACGTGTGCACGACGGTCAAGCGAAGTTCGATAGATCAATGATATTTAGCTCATGCCTCAACTCAATGAAACGCTTCTCATCCAAGGGCTTCGTGAAGATGTCCGCCAATTGCTCCTTGGTGCCAATGTAGGATAGTACAATATCTCCGCGAGCAATGTGATCCCGGATGAAGTGGTTCCGTATCTCAATGTGCTTCGTCTTGCCATGAAGAACCGGATTGTAGGCGATCTTGATTGTGCTCTCATTGTCACACAAAAGAGGCACCTTGCTATACTCGAGTCCATAATCCCGCAAGGTTTGCCTCATCCACAAGATTTGAGCACAACTACTTGCCGCGGCAATATACTCGGCTTCCGCGGTGGAGACGGAGACACAATTTTGCTTCTTTGAGGACCAACACACCAAAGATCTTCCAAGAAAGTGACAAGCTCCAGATGTAGACTTCCTATCAACCTTGTCGCCCGCCCAATCGGAGTCGGTGAAACCAACCAAAGCAAAGTCCGTGTCCCTTGGGTACCATAGTCCGAAGTGTGGGGTATCAACTAAATATCGAAAGATCCTTTTGACCGCCACAATGTGGCTTTCCTTCGGGTTTGCTTGAAATCGTGGACACATACCAATGCTCAACATTATATCCGGGCGAGAGGCACAAAGGTAAAGAAGCGAACCTATCATCGAACGGTAGAGCTTGGGATCCACCGCCTTGCCGGTCTCGTCAAGAGAGAGTTGACACTTGAGATGCATCGGAGTTCCAATGCCTTTGGCGTCCTTCATATCAAAGCGCTTGAGCATGTCTTGGAGGTACTTTGCTTGATTGATGAAGGTGCCTTGTCCCATTTGCTTGATCTCGAACCCAAGAAAGTACTTGAGTTCACCCATCATTGACATCTCAAACCTATTTGTCATCAACATAGCAAACTCATCATTGAATTTTGTGTTAGTCGAGCCAAATATGATGTCATCTACATAGAGTTGGCATACAAAAAGCTCCCCATTGACTTTCTTAGTAAAAAGAGTGGGATCAATTTTCCCCACTTCGAACCCACGGTCTTCAAGCAACTCCTTTAGATGCTCATACCAAGCTCTAGGAGCTTGTTTGAGTCCATATAGGGCCTTTTTGAGCTTGAAGACATGGTCCGGGAAATGGGGGTCCTCGAACCCCGGGGGTTGCTTCACATATACTTCCTCATGTAGAGGACCATTAAGAAAAGCACTCTTAACATCCATTTGTTGCAACTTGAAGCCATGATGAGAGGCAAAGGCCAAAAGGATACGGATGGACTCAAGCCTTGCAACGGGTGCAAAAGTTTCGCCAAAGTCCACGCCTTCAATTTGAGAATAGCCTTGTGCCACCAATCTTGCTTTGTTGCGAATGACCATGCCATGTTCATCTTGCTTGTTATTGAAGACCCATTTAGTGCCGATAACATTGCAGCAATGGTCGGGTCGCCTCATGAGAGTCCACACATCATTCCTCTTGAAGTTGTTGAGTTCTTCTTGCATTGCATTCAACCAATCGGGATCTTTGAGAGCATCATTGACTTTGAGTGGTTCCTCCATAGAGACAAAGGCGTGGTGCTCACAATAGTTTGCTAGTTGTCTCCGGGTGGACACTTTGCTCTTTATATCACCAATGATATTATTCAAGGAAAGGGACTTGAGGCGCAAGTGTCTTGTAGTAGGGTCTTCACGGCGAGTATCGGCTAAAGGAGAAGATTCTTGTGAGTCCTCTTGGCCTTCATAATGGTTTAGGTCCTCGCCTTGACCTCCATTGTTGTTGAAAGGGGTATCATCATCATGAGAGCCGGATGGCTCGGGGGTGTTAGGAATAGTATTGTCCATAAAGATTATCCCTGAACCACTCGGAGAAGAACTTGAAGCTTGGCCTTGGTCACTTGATGTTGGTTGTTGTGGTAGATGAGCTTGCGGTGAATGTTGTTCTTGAGCTTGTTGAGGTGAACTTGGACTTGATTGTTGTTGTAGTTGTCGAGGTTGAACTTGAGGTTGTTGTAGAGGTTGACTTGCATTTGTAAGATCAATGGAAGAAGCTTGGCCTTGTGGTGTAGATGGCTCCACTTGGGTGGAACTTGGTCCTTCCCCGGTACTCATAGAAGGTAGCTCTTGAGGTTGGCGAAAGCCAACACCCATCCTTCCTACGGTAACCGGGGGAATTGCATCTCCTTTCTCACAAGAAGCACTTCGCTCCTCCAAAGATCTATCGTCTTCATCGAATGTCACATCACAAGATTCTACAACTCGCCCACTTGACTTGTTGAAGATTCTATAGGCGTGAGAATCCGTAGCATAGCCAACAAAAATTCCTTCTTGAGCTCTAGGATCAAACTTGGATAGGCGTGTGTCTTTGACAAGTATATAGCATTTGCATCCGAAGACCTTGAAGTATGACACATTTGGTTTCTTGCCGGTGAGGATCTCATATGGTGTCTTCTCAAGACCTTTGCGAAAGTAGAGACGATTAGTAGAGTGGCATGTGGTAGAGATAGCTTCCGCCCAAAAATTTTAGTTAGACTTGTATTCCATCATCATGGTTCGAGCGGCTTCGATCAAAGTTCGATTCTTATTTTCGGCGACCCCATTTTGTTGGGGAGTATATGGCGTGGAGTATTGGTGTTGGATTCCTTCTTCGCCGAGGAAGTCATCCAAGGTGTAGTTCTTGAACTCCGTTCCATTGTCACTCCTTATTGCGAGGATCTTGTTGTCGTACTTGTGTTGGACTTGGTTAGCAAACTCCATCATGGTCCGTTGAGTCTCACTCTTGTACTTGAAGAAGAATACCCAACAATAGCGTGAATAATCATCAACAATGACGAGGCAATACTTCTTTCCTCCAAGACTTTCATGAGACGGTAAACCGAAGAGATCAACATGTAGGAGCTCCAAGCATCTTGTGGTAGAGATGATAGTCTTGGCCTTGTGAGGAGCTCCATGCATTTTTCCTTGTACGCAAGCCCTACAAACACGATCCTTACAAAAAGAGACATCTTCTTTTAGTCCGAGGATGTGGCCACCCTTGTGGAGACTTTGCAAAGTCCTCATGTTGACATGGGCTAGTCGGCGATGCCATAACCAACCCTTGTCACCTTTGGCGAATAGGCAAAGAGCGGAAGATGTTGTCCTTCCGGAGAAATCAACAACATACAATACGTTCTCTACATATCCAACAAAGGCTACATTGAGTGTCTTGCTCCACAAGAGGACCACCATATGTTCATCAAAGAAAGTACATAGACCCATGCGAGCAATTTGATGAACGGAGAGTAAATTGTAACCAAGGGTCTCGACAAGGAGGACATTCACAAGTGAGATGTCGGGTGTTACCACCACCTTGCCAAGACCCAATACCTTAGAGCACGTGTTGTCACCATAAGATACGGTAGAGTGAGAAGGCTCGAGGTCGACAACAATATTCTTTCTTCCGGTCATATGACTTGTGGCTCCACTATCAACCACCCATTTAACGCCACCGGAAGCATAGTCCTACAAGGAATCAAGTCTTGGATTTAGGTACCCATTTTTCAATGCGTCCTAGCATGTTAGTAACAAGGGGTTTGGGAACCCAAATAGTCCAATCAAAATTGTCCTTTTGAGGACCAATAAAGCGAGCACGAATATGTCCATAGTAATCAACAAAAAGAACATGAGAAGGGTTGTTAGAGCCGGCGAAACCATCCGAGGCGAAGTTGAGTACTCCATCCCCTTTTGAAGTAGCATCGCCTTCCTCATGATTGAACTCCATGTTCTTCTTGGTATTCTTCTTCTTGGTCCTCCTATTCCTCTTCCTCTTTGGCTTGGTAGCCACTCGTCCTTCATTGCAAGAGCCAACTTTGGCTCCATCTTTAGCTTCAATGACTCCTTCCAAGTACTTTGCTTGAACTTGGAGTCTATCAACTTTGGCCTTCAAGCGATTGACTTCATCTTCATGCTCCGGGTGAGGATGGAAAATATCAAACACTTGGACTTCCTTTGCCTTGTTCACCCGGAAGTGTTCCATCAAAGCTTCTTCTTGGAGAGCATTCATCTTCATGAGTATGCGCTTGTCATTCTCCATCTTGGCAATATCACTTTCATGAGTGCAACACGCACGGTCCTTGCTCAAAGGAAAATTCTCCTTCAATGTTTCCTCTTGCATGGAATTGACCTCCATGAGCTTGGCTTCCCTTCTCTTCAAGGCGGTTATTTCTTCCTCATGATCACAACAAGTAGTCTTCTCATTGCTCATGTGGAGACATTCCACCAAAGACTCTTCTTGCATGCTACTCAAACTCAATAGCTTGGCCTTGGTGGTCTCAAGAGTGGCAATTTCTTCTTCATGGTTGCAACATGAGGTCTTCTCTTTGCACAAACGGTAGTATTCATCCAAGGCTTCTTCTTGAAGAGCATTGACCTCCAAGAGAAGAGCATTGTGCTTCCTCAAGGAAGCAACTTGATCAACAAGCTCGTCATGGGAAGAGTTGGGGTCTTCATCATCTTTCTTCTTGTTAGCTTCCTCGAGAGAGAGTATCTTCTTTTTGAGCTCACCCACCAAACCAAGAGTATCTTCTCGATCCTTGGTGAGTTGAGATACCTTAGCTTTGTTGGTATCTTCAAGGACGATGACACTAACTTCAAGAGACATGCGCAGATTTCGTTCATCTTCAAGCTCTTCTTTGAGAGAGGCAATCTCATTTGCCGCTTCCCTTTCATATGTCTCCCTCTCCTCTATAAGATCTTTGAGATCGTCAATCTCATTTGCCGTTTCCCTTTCCAATCTCTCCCTTTCCTCTATAAGATCTTGTGCCGCACCAAGTTGGGCTAAGAGAGCCCCAACATGAGTCTTGGTATCCCTTTTCATGTTAGTGAGAAAAGAATCCAAACTCATAATCTCATGTTTAACGGTGAGACTAGAGGCATCATCAATATATAAAGCATTAGACGAAGATGATGATTTGGAAGGGAATTTAACCTCCGTGGACACCTTTGCCATAAGGCAACGAGCATTGTTGGTGACGAGGTTCTCATTAGGAGAGTCGAAGAGGGAGATAGAGGGAGTGGAAATGGCGATGGCGACCACTCCCTCTCCTTCCTTGTGGGAGCGCTTGTCCTCATGTTCCTCATCATCATCGGAAGAGTACTCTTCTCGAATGATGAAGGCTCTAGCCTTCTTGGTGAAGGAGACCTTGTCGTCATCGGACTTTGGGGAGAACTTGGAGAATGCTTTGGAGAATGACTTGAACTTGTCCTTGCGGATAAGCTTTCCACCATGATCTTCTCTTCTCTCAAACATACAATCCGCGACAAAATGATTCTTGTCACCGCAATTGTAACATGTCCTACCCCTTTGCCCCTCCCTTGGGCCCTTGGAGAAACTTCTTGGAGAATCACGTGATCTTCTTGGTCTTGTGCTTCGAGACTTGTTTCTTGGCGGCGAGAGCCATGTGCTCATGATAATTGATCTTGAGTTCATCCAGTCCCCACTCAACGGGATCCTCGTCGCTTTCACTATCTTCATGTACCTTCATCTTCAATGCAAGGTTGGGCTTGCGGGAGTTGTGAGCACGAGCAACAAGATCCTCCGCATTCTTCTTGGAGATGTCCAAAGCAATGACTTCGCTAAGAACTTCATCGGATGTCATAGCACGGAAGGAGGCGTTTTGGCGGATGGCCGTCAACTTCACTTCCTCGTAAGGGAGAAGAGCGTTGTAGAACTTGCGCTTGATCCAATGGTCATCCACAAACGTTGCTCCAAGATCTTGCATTTGTACGGCAAGAGCGATGAGGCGCCGATACATTTCTTCGGGGGACTCTCCTTCAATCATGACGAAGTTGTCGGCCATGTTGTTCACTTCATCAAAACGAGAGCTTTGGATGCTTGCATTTCCGAGGAAGAGCTTCTCAAGTTTATCCCATGCTTCCTTGGCGGTCTTGAGCGAGCGGATATGAGAACGGTCCTTGGGCGTGATCGCCATGTGAATCATGTTGATGGCAGTGGCGTTGAGTTGATCATCCACCACATCTCTCCTTGTCAAGCTCTTTGGGTCTCGTGGTGAGTAGCCCTCCTCGATGATACACCAAAGTTCGGTAGATGCGCTGCGCACATGTGAACGCATTAAGAATTGCCAATTTTCAAAGTTATTTGACTCAAGTAACGGTGGTGAACCATGCGACAAGATGTGTGGCATAGGTATTGGAACGTTTATGGTGTAATCATTTGGTGGTGGCACCGCATGATTACCCCCTAGACGTTCCGCAACCGGTGTCTCATCCTTCCCCTTTGTTGAAGTGCCGGTCTCCCCAAGCCCTTCCTTTTGTGGATCATTTGTCGTTTGCGCGACAAAGTCAACAAGAGGAAAGGGATTAGCTTTTGGTGGGGGGTTCTCGGCACTTGCTTTAGGAGCAACCAACTCCATCATCATCGCCTTCATTTGGTTAACGATGGATGACTCCAATTTCTTGAGGTCATCCAACGTAGCCGTTGTGGTGTCAACGGGAGATGATGGAGCGGGTGGCACAAGGGAAGGTGACCCATTCACAACCATCTCTTGTTCGGCCATTTCTTAGGCGGTAAAGCCCGAGCAAGAAAACCTCGCTCTGATACCACTTGAACGGATCGTAGCAAACAAGAGGGGGGGTGAATGGCGCTACGGCAAGTTTTAGTCTTTTTCAATTTTTAGTGCAACGGAAGGTAAAAGTGATAACTTTGACGATAGCGGTGATCCTACAATGATGCTAGGACAAGTGCAACAAGCAAGGAATCAACAAGATAGTAAGAGTAAGGAGCGAGACAACCGGGGGCGCGGAGACGAGGCAAGGTTTGTTTCCCGCAGTTCCTTCCACAATAGGAAGTACGTCTGCGTTGAGGAGGTGCTAGTCTCACACAAGAGACTAGACGGCCACACCACGAAGGAAGGCCTCACCTTCTTCCTCGAGAGAGCTCCACGAAGGTGCTCTCCCTCTTCCACTAAGGCACCCGTCGAGGCGGTGATTCCTTCACAAGGTTGGGGCGAGCTCCACACACAAGGATGCTCCCAAACCCTATGGAGCTAGTACATCACCAAGCTAGCCTCCGTAGCTGCACATCTCCAATGCTCCACCATAGGAACCCTACCACCAAGATCCACTAAGGAATAGCTAGTATTGGTGAAATCTCTCTTGGTAGAACTATAGATCGGGGTCTCCTCCACCACTCCTAAAAGTTTGGGCAAGATTGGTTGGATGGTTGATGAGATCCTCAAGGATTAAGCTCAGCAACACTGGAGGAAAGAGAGAGAGAAGAGATAAAATCGGGTTGGGGAAGAATGAGCCCTTAAATAGGCTCCTCCAAATCCAACCATTATGTCCAGTTTTTGCCTAAGCTGTACTACCGCTCTGATTTCGAATTCCACAGATCTGGTCCACGTGGACGCAGAGCGGTACTACCGCTCGCGGTACCGCTCGAGGTACCGCAATGGGGTCCAAACCTTACTGGACTCAAAGCGGTACCACAGCGGTACTGCTGTAACGAGTTACGGTACCTGAGCGGTACCGTGAGCGGTACTACCGCTCGTGAGCAGTACTACCACTCCAGGTACCGCAAAGGTACCGCAAATCGTACTGTGGGACAAATCCAGCGCAGAACTCAGAGCGGTACCGTGGAGCGGTACCAGTAGGGGTAGCGGTACTACCGCTACTGGTACCGGTAGTACCGGCCTGGCTAAAACTGGTTTTCTCCCCTTTTTCTATCCAGCCATGTCACCTCGCGATACACACGCAAAACCAGAAAACCTATAAACTACGCTTCAGTCTTCCGATCTTGACGTGTCCAGCGAGGTCACCGTGCACTTGCAAATCTAACAATGATACTCAAGGCACACGGTGAGATTACTCAAGTGTTGTCATCAAATACACAAAACTCGGGGTTTGGATTTTGCTCTTACACAAGCCAAACCAGGTTAGGCCCAAGTGGGGCACCCCAGCCTAGCAAGGCTGGCCGGCCACCTCTTCCCCTCATATAAGGTGGAGGGACGGCTAAGGTTTAGGATAGAACAAGTTTAGTCTCAAGATTAGGGTTTTCCCCATTGCGTGTGTTCACGTGTATCATCCCTCCGTGGGTACGGCGCTGCCGTTTATCTATATTATCCGCTGCGAAGGTTCTTGTGTTCATCAAGGATTGTCTAGCTCAGGTTTGAGGCGTATCGTTCATCGATCCGTTGCTTACTGGATTTGTTCCCTCTTCTCCAGGCTGCGTTCATCGCGTTGTTGGGAGGATTTACTACCCCGTGTTCTCGCTGTGAAAGATCGGGCATCAACCAAGGAGTATCCAGTGGGTTCCTCCTTTATCACCACGAGAGGCTGTCAACACCCAGATTTTTAAGTCCAGATGCCTATTATGCCATACATCGCAATCCCAGGAAGATTGTCTTTGCGAGACATAACAGTTGAATATCATAGAGTCATTATTCATTACAATACCATAGTAGTCATTACATAAAAAGGATCACAAGATCCAGTCTCATTACAACACTTGATCTAGTGATCATTACATAACAAATAGCGGAAGCGTAGTAGTAGTGGACTATCTATTCCACAGGCAACACTTGACGTTAGAAGAAGCTCCTAGTTGTCGTAGACGTCCTGTTGGCCGTCATCTTCATACTGCTGTTCAGTTGCATAGTCTGGACATTGGAATAGCCAGGGACACAACCGTGAGTACTTTTAAGTACTCGCAAACTAATACCAATGTAAGTACTAACAGTCTACTGAGAGTGTTCTAAGCTCTAGGTTTATTTGCATAAATCCATCTTTAGTTCATAAACACTTTAGTAAAAGGCTCCTCATATGCTAAACAACTCAAGTGGGAACATTAGTGTCATTCCCACAACTCTTGTTGTGATTCAAAAACAAAGTCACCTTTCAAATTCAAATCACAAGTCACATTTGGAGAAAAGTTCTGATGACGGAACAGTATGGCCTTTCCAACTTTCCATGACCGCTGACGCGGCTATTCGAATAGGTTTACACTCTGAAGAGGTTGCACACTTGTGCCACAACATTTGATTACATCCGTCAAGGATAACCCTGAATAATCGTAACTCAGTATGCGGATCATCAACCATTAACCTTTCACTTACACACCCTAGTATAAGCACCTCTCCCCATGAGCTTGGCCTCCCGGTGATAGCCAACTGTTATCCTGGGAACTGCACAGGGCTTGGGTCGTACATTCACCTCATTTTACGTTATTTCACTTTCAACGGAGGCAGCCTCGGCATAACCTCTATGACGCTTGTTCAGAGGGGACCCATACTAAGACACATAAATATCCAGCTAAAGCCTTACCCATAATCAGGTATTGTGGGGGTACTCAAGAATTAGAAGGGTATCGCATCCGAACCCAATCATCAGTTTTCATCAAAAACACCATTTCATTCAAGTCACCTTCACCTTCAAACTTTCAATAGAATGAATCATCATTCCATGGTTTTCAAAGTCAACAGTTTCACAAGTTCCCAGCTAGAGTAGTCACTTTGAATTTAGCACTAGCAACTAATCATGAGGGGTGCTAACTAGCTTGTAGCTTTCTAGGCTAAGTTTGATGTTCTTGCACTACTCCTGAACTAGACTCAAGTTAACTATAAAAGTAAACTTGTAAATCAAAGTAAAAGCTTTGAGAGATAAAAACTGGGATTGTAAAGTGAAACACAAAGTAATAGGGTATTAATGCCTTGCTCAAGGAGAGCTTTGCACTAATGTAGCTTGCAAGAATATTAGCTTGCCTTGGTTGGTGTACTGGTCAAAGTGGTCTTCTTCTTCCTGTAAGTAGACCTCCTCCTCCTGGTACTCCTCGGTACTAGCGTCTAAAATTGAATACGAGGTATACAATCACCAAACAAGTCTTAAGACTGTACTAAGCACACACATGAGTCACACAAGCTATTCTATCATCACAACACTAATCACAAAGGGGTTTGGCTTGTGTGCTAAGAAAACTTGTAAGAGAGAAATAATTTCCTCTCATTGAATCTTCTTAAGATTTAAGTTCCTCAAATAATAATAAGGTATGAATTCATGTTGATCAAGGTCAAAACTTCATATCTATCATTTGAGGAAAATGATTTAAATGAGGTACTCACCTCATACAATTTAAATCTTATTCTTACAACAATTTAATGTCTCTAAGTAATCAATTAAGAGGTGATATGGACCAAGTCAACACATCACTTTGAATTTCTTAGGACCATGATTTAAATGAGAGGGAACCTCTCATATTAATTTGAAAATAATTTTGGATGATTTAAATGAACTGGAAATAGCCACATAGCCATTATTTTGCTCTAGTCCATGATCATACAAACAACTATGTGATGTTTTTATAGAAACATGTAGAGTATGTGAAATGTGATTTATGAGAGTTGGAATCAACTCAAAATCACTTAGGGTGGATTTTTAATAATTGTTTGAAGTTACAAAAGTCCCTGCCTCATTCTTTTTGTCACATTAATTCTACAAACAAACTAAGAGTGAGACCAGTGGGGTTGGATAGAGCTTTTCCTAAGATTTCCAACAATACCAAATTCATCAAATTTGTCCCAGTGGATTTGAAACTATTAAAATTTGAAAAAGGCATATGTGAGAAATTTTGAAATAAACAGCAAATAGGATTTGAATTAAACGGGCCGGCGGGAAAACTAACTGGGCCCAAATCATTTACACAGCGCAAAGGCCAGCCCACCACGCGTCCAACACGCGTGGGCTGCCTGACAGGTGGGGGACACTCATCAGTCTAACTTAACACGCGAAGCGGTATGCTCCTATCTGCGCCGCATGATTAGAAGGTGATCCTACGGACCACGTTCATCGTCGACGGCAACGAGAGGCGAAGCTACTGGCGATGACGGTGGGGGGTGGGAGGCTCACTGGCGGCGCGGCGATGGTCGGCGACATGCTGCGGCGGCGTTGTCGACGACAGGGAAGTAGCGTGTAGTAGTGGCGTCTCCAACGGTGGCCAAAATCGTCGGCAAGCTTCTTAGCACCTCCGTGGGCTCCGGGGACCAAATTAGATGGCTACGGTGGCTAATCGAGAAGGAGAGATGGTCGAGGAGGTTGACAAGAGAGAGGGGAGCGCGGTGGTCTGAAGAACTGAGCGCGGGGATGGCTCCTTTTATAGCGGCGGAAGGTGGCCGTGGTCTGGCGGTGAGGTCAGCTGCGACGACGCGGCTACAGGGGCGTGGAGGCACTGGCGCTGACGCTCGTGGCTGGGTGACGTCACGGCGATGACGCTGGGCGTGATTGCGGTGAATTTGAGGCAAGGACGAGAGCAGGAGGGTGACGCAAGCTCACAGGCCGTGGCGGAAGTCGCCGACGAGCTCGTCGTCTACAGGGTTCCCGCGGGCTAGTGACGGTGTCCTGGCGGTGGCTGGTGATGTAGTGGAGCTGGTGGCGCAGAGAGAAGAGGACGGGGTGACGCAGGGGAGTGGGACGACGTCGCGTTTGGGCGTGTCCGTGGCGCTCGTCGTGCACGCTCTGGCGTGCGCGTGCGCGTCTGGGCACGTCTGGGCGTCGCGCGTTCTGGCGTGTGTGGTGCACCAAAGCGTCGAGGAGCGTGTCTAGCAGGTTCAGAAGGGTGCGAGGAGGCTACGTGACATGGTGGTGCACGTTGGGAAGGTCCAGAGAGATAGGGAGCATGGTGAGTCCATGTCATGCCACGGCATGGCATGATTCTGGTCAAATGGTGACAATGGCTTGATCCAAACTTTGTCTATGGCGCTTGGCAGGGTGCCAGAGGTACAAGGGGGTACAAATGGTGACCTAGGGTCGATGGTGGAGGCTATGATCCACAGGATTTTGCAATGCACCTTGTTGACAGATTTATGCACACCACCTGTTCGACTTAATGGCCGCATGAAAATAATTTTTGAATTTTTGATTGAATTTTGGTGGGTTGTAAACATATAAATTTTGAAGTCTACTGGTGGTGGTGGTTGTCAATTTGGAAGTGATTTGCAAAATCTCAAAATACATATGATCTTAAATCTGCTTCAAAGTCATCACTTTGCTTGATCATATCTTTGAATCCATGAGGAGTTTGCAGGGGTGTGTTTGAGAAAAGTTGTTCTCCTCGATGTTCTCTTGGATGAGGTGCAAAGATTTGGCATTGTGTAGTTTGAAAATTTTCAAAAACAGAGGCTCAAAGTGGGTGTCATGCTAAAAATGGCAGATTTGACCATTAGTGCATGTGAGCTCAATTTGAATTCAAATTTGATTTGATTTGAGTTTCTTTGATTCCAAATGTGTTTATAAGTGTTTAGTAACCATCTCCAACCAATGGTGCAAGCCAAAATGGTCTAGGTTGAAGAATCTCAAAAATGGCATAAACCATATGTGAGGGTTTTATGATTTTCCACTTTTATTCCTTCCTTTTCTTATTTTGCTTTTCTTTGTGATTTCCAAGGAGCAAGGTTAGGGTTTGAGTACCTTGATAAGATTTGCAAACACACATCATGGCAATTTCACACAAATCCACACACACTATGCATAGCACTATATGCAATAATAAAAGTTTTTGTTTGTTGCAAAAATTTGAAATTTGGGAAACTCCATTCTCATTGATTGAAATTTGAGATGTTACAGAGGCCAAGATGGACGGGCGCGCGGGACAATATCTACATGCAGAGCCTTACGGTTACCCCTTGATGAGCCAGCAAGGACGTGCATGTAGGGCATTCTCCTCTAAGGGCCACCCGAAGAATCTCACGGTTGCCTCCCTGAGGGACCTGCGAGAATGGGTAGAACCTAGGCGGCGGCCATGACATGCCTGGTGGACAGCAGAGTTGGCCGAAAGCATGGGGGCTCTCCTAGTGAGGCAGGGATGCAGGGTCATCATCAGACTTCAATCAGGTACCACCCGGTGAACTGCCACAATTCAACCACCATTGGCATCAGTGGACGCCCACAACCAATCACTCAAAGAGTCAGCTTCACGGGCGGTCTGGATTTCTCCTCTAGAAAGATCTATGATGAAGCCACGGGCAGTGGCCTCACGCCATGAAGGCTAAGTGTCCACCCGCCTCAAACCTGCACTGATACCGGGGCATGGTGATTGTGTGCGTCTGCTTCTCCTGAGCATGCAGCCGGAGGACACCGGGGGAAACCCCCACAAGCTATTCTACCCGCCCCGGCAGGGCCCTTGGCTAACAACGGTCTACACGACCAACGGCTAGTCCACAAGGGCTGAGGGTGCAACCTCCAGGATGACGAAAGGCAGAATGTGGCAGGACAAGAAATCTCCTTGATGTCTACGCACGCTTCTACTCTTGTAGACAATGTTGGGCTTCCAAGTGCAGAGGTTTGTAGAACAGTAGCAAATTTCCCTTAAGTGAATCACCCAATGTGTATCGAACTCAGGGAGGTAGAGGTCAAAGATATCCCTCTCAAGCAACCATGCAATTAAGATACAAGAAGTTGTTAGGTGTATAGGTGCACTAGTTCGGCGAAGAGATAGTTAAATACAAGTAATATGGATGATTATAAGTGGTAATTGCAATCTGAAATAAAAATGGCAGCAAGCAAACATGTAGCATAACTGGTTGTAAATGGTGTTCAATGCTTAGAAACATGACCTAGGGATCTTACTTTCACTAGTGGACATTCTCAACAATGATATCATAATTGAATACATAAATATCATCTCTTCACTATGGTACTCTGAACCACTCTCCGGTTGGATAACGAACACCAATTCACTGCGTAGGGCTGCAAAAGCACTCCTTAAAGTTCTCTTTCCAAACCTAGGGACACCCCACTCTACTTTGAGGATCCAAAGATAGTACTAAAAAACATCACAATTTCATAGAGACATCCAACACAAATTATTACTCATGATAAGTATTTCTGTAATCTTTAGCCTAACAGACACACACGGTGCACACACTGTCACATTCACACCATGTGACAAGGTGTCTCCGGATATCACAATAATAAAACCACTTGAGTAGCATAATACATGAAGAGTAACATCTACTTATTTAACTAGATTACAAAGCGCATGATTACAAAAACATCACACCATGGGAGAGAGAGATAAACCACATAGCTACCGGTAAAGCCCTCAGCCCCGGGGGAGAACTACTCCCTCCTCATCATGGGAGTCATCAACATCGATGAAGATGGTGGTGGAATCGATGGAGATGGCTCCTGGGGCAATTACCCGTCCCGGCAGGGTGCCGGAACAGAGATTTCTATCCCCCGAAACTTGTCTTCGATGGTGGCGGAGCTACGAAACTTTTTGTGGATGGAGGCTGATTTTTTATGGTTTTCGTGTCGGGAGCAATATATAGGCGAAAGGGCAATGTCGGTGGGCGCCCGGTGGGGGCTCACACCATGCCTAGGTCCGACCAGGGGGGGCATGCCTAGGGGTCGTGAGGCTGCCTCCTGGCTCTTCTCCGTCTCCCCTTTGGACTCTGTCTTCGTGATAGAAAAATAGGAACTTCGGCTTTTGTTTCGTCAAATTCTGAGAATATTTCAAGAACAACTTTTCTGAAATTCGTGTTCACTTGCATGACTGTTTCATTTTCTCGCCATGCAGGCGATGCTTCGAGGTGGGCACAGGGGCGGCTTCGTTGGGGTGTTTGACGGGGCATCCCGGATCTTCTTCGATGATTCTCTCACGCGTCTAGGGTATAAATCTCCCTCCCAACTTTACACGTACCTAGGTTTTTTTTGGTGTCTAGATCACCAAGTATGTCGTGATACCTAGGCGTCTCAACCCGACCGTAAAGGTTACGCGGATAAATATGCATTAGTGGTCTCGCATATTATGAACCGTAACTCTTATGGCATTTACCAGGACAGCCGAAGGATGCATAGTTGGGTACATTTTCCTTGTTCTACTCCGTTCCAAGTCAGGATTTCAGTAGCACCACCCCGTTGTTCTCCGGATGCACACCCCTCTCGGATTTTTTCCGAGACATGTATCGGGAGAGTAGCGAGGAGGTGCGGCCAAAATTCTGTCTCGAATCGTTGTAGAGCAGGGAGAACATACTCAATCTACAGATCCGGTGGCTGCTAGGAGCCCACCTAGTAGAGATTCAGGTTGATGCATGCGTAAAAAAATAAAAATATGATGCATTTAATTCCTATTTGATAAAAAGTCTATGCTTGTCTATTTTGGTGTTGATTAGAGGATGGATAATCGTGGCGGCATATACGATGGAAGAATCAGCCAGTGGGACTATATTGAGGTATGGGGACAAAAGACCGAGCAGTTTGTGGACATGGCGTTTGACATCCTAGCAGACCTAGAGCAGTTTGGTGCCCTAATAGTAAGTGCGCTAACGAAAAGTCACAGGACAAGGATACTATAAGTAATCACGTGCTCAAGTTTGGGTTCACACTGTCCTACAAGACTTGAACTTTTCATGGAGAAAAGGCAAGGAAACGTGCTAGGAAGGAGGTTTGGAAGATTCAACCTAGGGGAGAATATGATATTGGGTTTGATAGGTGCTTAGAAAACTTGGATAATGGTAATGTGCTTGAAAGCCCTCGTGTAGAGGCAGAGACACGTCATGATGCGGAGAAAAGTGAGGACTCCGAGGAAATCACAAAGCAGTATTATGAGGCTTTGTTTTCTTCGCAGAAACCTGTTGTGGGTATACTTTATGGGTATGGCAATGTCATGGTTTAGATCTGGCAAGCTCGGGTGGCCAATAGATGGTGATGGTGGCATATGGCCCATCGGGCGGCCTAGTTGCTGTTGATAGAAGATGGATGAAGTCCATCCCAGGAACAGGAGCTGGATGCCAACCGACCTACATGAGTAGTCGGATCCATGGAGGCCCATGAAGTATCTGGATCCATGATGGCCAGATTAGATCTAGGTGGATCCTTGACGTACACGGCAATGTATATTGCGTAGTTAGGCATCTTGTATTCCGGCTAATACTCTTCGTGTAAATCCTAGATCCTGGCGCCTTTATAAGATGGATCCCGGGTGCCCTAGAGGCACAACCACAACTCATTGTAACAACGCGAAAGCGCCCAGATAATTCTAGACAAGTAGCGGTAGGCCCTATCCACGAGCAGGTATTCCTAAGCTGGGTAAATCGCGTACCACCGTCCCGAGGAGTCTCCGCCCAATGGCCCCTACTTCTTCTTCCCTCCATGAGGATCCCTTCTCTGGAGTACCGTCTAATAGGCAACGATAGTTGGCGCCCACCATGGGGCCAGCGGCTTCTTGAGGCTAGAACCGGGAGGGTTCCGCCATGGGAAGCTTCAACGACTCCATCGCTGTGGGGCGTGTACTTTACGCCGGGAATTTTCCGATAGTCTCTCAGGACGAGTGCTGGATTCCGGCTAAAACCGACCCTATCAAGCTCTCCATCGTCCCAATCAACGACATTCACATCTTCATCGGGGAGACCGTCGATTCCGATGGAAACACATTGGTAAGTAACGCTGACGCGGCCGCCGCTGAGCAGCACGCAGTTGTGAAGATCCGATCTGCCCCTGAGCAGGAAACTATGGTGGAAGACCAATGCAGATCTGCCTGGGTCTCCCAGGTGTTAGAGAAGCAAAGGTGTCACTTCGTGCACTTCCTCGCACATACCGCAGGAACCGCCCCTCTTCAGGATGTCGCTGGACCCATGCAGGTTGAAGCTGCCGGAGACATCAGTGCTCCGGATCAGCAAGACGCTGCCGGAAACGACAATGCTCTAGATCAGCAAGAGGCTGCCGGAAATGACAATGATCCGGGTAAGCAAGAAAGCGCCAGAGACGACGAAGAGTCGGTCGTCAATAACTTGAGCCCGGTGTTTGGCGATGCATCCTCCTTGGGTTCAGAAGAGTACAACCGTATGATGAAGGAGTTGGAGGATAAGGAGAAAGCTGAGGTAGAGTCCACTCCGCTAAAACAGGTCCTTGCAACCATAACTGGGCGGGAGCAAGGCCCTGACCCAGAAGAAACTCCATCCAACGCGGGAATTCTAGGCCCGTCAAATCCGGATACCCCACCTCGGGTTCGCCCTCGCATCGCTGTGGAGCCTGGACAAGGACGTGGCCTCGACTTCGGAGAAGAGATGACAATAGAAGAGCTCGCCAGGGCAGCAGGCCAGGGTGGCATCGCGCACTCGGAAATCCTCACCAAGCCAATAACTCCGGGAGAAGCCGCAGATCCGGAAGCTCTAGAAGCCAAAAGGAAAGAACTGCTGGCTACCAACGAAAAGTTCGCCAATACTGCAGTAGTAATGCTCGAGGAAAGGCAGGACGCGAAGGAGCTGATGGAACTGGTCGGAGATCAAGAGCGCAGAACCATAGAGTACTTGCAAAAGGCCAGAGCTCTCAAGGATCGATGGGAGACTATAGTCAGTGATGCTAACAAGGAAGCAAAAAGGATCCGTCAGGAAGCTATTCGCCCCCGAAGGATCGATTTCGACAGCCCCACCAATCATCAGCCGCTCGCAACCCCAAAGGATAACATGAAGAAGGCTGTGGAGCTCTTGGCTAAGAATGATGAAGAAATCGACATCAACCACCTCCGCACACTCGTCGCTTTAGCAATGAAGCAACATAGCTAGGCAGATACTTCGCGTAGGATGGAATCCAACCCGGAGCTATGCGTATCCACCACGCAGAAGAACGCGTCAGGAAGGGAATGTCGTGACGAGCAATCGTGCACCGGATCTACGGAGCGCACAAGAAGAACTAGGGAACATGCAAATCACATTTCACTTACACTAATTGTTTCTGCAAAAATATGGTGTGGTCACTTTGAGTGATCATGGCCTAGTTTAAATAAAGGACTATAGGGCTATTTTAGTTAGTTGATATTGTCCAAAACTATTATGTAAATCATATGAAGTGTTTTGCTTCATTTAAATCTTATCCCAAGTACTTTCATATGAAGTTGTGACCCTGCTCTAAATGCTCTTACATGAAAATACTTGGTGATATTAAATCATAATTAGTATTGTTAAATAGTATGAGGCATTCTACCTCATTTAAATCATTTTCCCAAATAATGATGATGAATGGTTGACTTAGGTCAACATGATTTCATGCATGATGGTTTGAGGAAATTAAATCTTAATAAGATTCAATGAGAGGAAATTATTTCCTCAAAGAACTAAATGGAAACCATCATTTACATATGTAATGAAAGGAAATTATTTTTCTCTTAAAAAGAAAACCAAGTCAACACACATGCTAGTAAGTATGGAATGTTAGCATAGTTGTGTGAACCCATTGTGTGTGCTTAGTATAGCTCTTGAATTTTGTTGGGTGATTGTATCTCGTATTCGTTTTTAGACGCTAGTACCGGAGAATACCAAGAGGAAGAAGGCTTCTACCAGGAAGAAGAAGAAGAGAACTGTGACCACTACCCCTACCAAGGAAAGCTAACACCAATGCAAGCTCTATTGTTGCAAGCTAATATTCTTGCAAGTGCAAAGCCCTTTGGGGCAAGGCACCGTTAGTCTTACCTTACTTACCTTGATCCCATCCCAAGTTTTTACCTTGCAAGTTTTTACTTGTTTTATGAAGAAGTTACTTTTATAGTTAACTTTGGTCTAAGTTTAGAAGGTTACTAGAGTAGTAAAGTTAGACTCATAGATGGCCAAGCAAGATAGCACCCCTCATGATTAGTGCTAGTGCTAATAACTAAAATTGACTACTCTAGATGGGAACATGTGACTTGTTTTGAATTTGAAACCTTGGAATGATGAGTCTTTCCATTGAAAGATTTTTGAAGGTGAATATGACTTGTTTGAGATGGTGAATTTTTGACTAAAACTGATATTGGTTTGGATGCGATACCTTTCCAATTTTTGAGTACCCCCACAATACCTGATTATGGGTAGGGCTTAACTGGAAATTTATACATCTTAGTATGGGTTCCCTCTAAACAAGCATCATAGGGGTTATGCCGAGGCTGCCTCCGTTGTATGAGAAATGATGTGAAATGTGGTGAATTGTACGACCAAGCCCTGTGCAGTTCCTAGGTTGACAGTTGGTCTTCACTGGGAGGCCAAGCTCATGGGGAGAGGTGCCTATACTAGGGTTTGTAAGTGAAATGTTATGGTTGATGATCCGCGTACTGAGTTACGACGATTCGGGGTTATCCCGACGGATGAAATCAAATGTTGTGGCACAAGTGTGCAACCTCTACAGAGTGTAAACCTATTCGAATAGCCGTGTTCACGGTTAAGGACGGTTGGAAAGGCCATACAGTTTTCGGTATCAGATATTTCTTGAAAATGTTGGTGAATGGAATGGTGACTTGTTTTGGAAACACAACTGAGTTGTGGGAATGACACTAATGTTCCCACTTGAGTTAGTTAGCACATGAAAGAGTCTTTTATCAAATACTTGTGAATTAAAATTGGCTTTATGCAAAATAAACTAGAGCTTATCACCCCCTTACTAGAATTGATAGTACTTACACTAGTATTAGTTTGCGAGTACTTTAAAGTACTCACGGCTGTGTCCCTGGCTATTCAAATGGCCAGACTATGAAGATGAGCAGCTGTACCAGGAGGATGGACGACAAGACGTCTACGATAACTAGGGAATCTTCTGACTTCAGACGTTGGCCTGTGGACTAGAGAGTCCCTTCTATTTACGCTTCCGCTATGAACTTTGTGTTCGTTGATCAATATGTCAACTATTTGTGTAATATGGATCATGTGATCTGAATTTGTAAGACGACTATGGTATGTAATGAATGATGACTTATGATATTCAACTGTTATGTCTCGCAACAACAATATTCCTGGGATTGCGATGTATGGCATAACAGGCATCTGGACTTAAAAATCATGGTGTTGACAGATATGCTCTCCAAGCTCAGATCCAGCAGGAAACCCATTCCGCCTAGAATTTTCCATGAGCACCTATGGGCACCCTCAGTAAAGGGCGCTAACCCGGAAAACCCAGACGTGGCAGCCTCTCCGGCTACGGAGGTGATGGTCATCACTCCGGCTTGGATTAGGCCTTTGCTGGATGATACGTCCAAAACGTATCTACTTTCCCGAACACTTTTGCTATTGTTTTGCCTCTAATTTGTGTATTTTGGATGCAACTAACACGGACTAACGCTGTTTTCAGCAGAACTGCTCTGGTGTCTCGTTTTTGTGCAGAAATCCAACTTTCAGGAAACTCCTCGGAATTTATGCAGAAGGCCCTATTTTCCCAGAACACTGACGGAGCCAGAAGGACAAGTCAGGTGGAGGCCCGAGGGCCCCACACCATAGGGCGGCGCGGCCCAGGGGGCCCGCGCGGCCATGTGGTGTGGCCCCCTCAGCCGGCCTCCGACGCCCTCCTTCGGACTACTTATCGCCCTCAACCTAAAAATGCACGGAGAGAAGTCGAAGTCGCCAGAAACCCTCCAGAACGCCGCCACATCGCGAAACTCCATCTCGGGAGCCAGAAGTCTCCGTTCTGGCACTCCGCCGGGACGGGGAATTGGAGGAGATCATCGCCGCCATCACCACCGACGCTTCTCCATCAACCAGCAATGTTTCCCCCATCCATGCGTGAGTAATTCCCCCGCTGTAGGCTGAAGGGGATGGTAGGGATTGGATGAGATTGGTCATGTAATAGCATTAGATTGTTAGAGCATAGTGCCTAGTGTCCGTAATTGGTACTTTGATGATATTGTTGCAACTTGTTATGCTTAATGCTTGTCACTAGGGCCCGAGTGCCATGATCTCAGATCTGAACATGTTATTGTTTCATCGTGATATTTATTGTTTATGATCTTACCTGCAAGTTGTATACACATGTCGTTGTCCGGAACCAATGGCCCCGAAGTGACAGAAATCGGGACAACCGGAGGGGATGGTAGTGACGTGAGGATCACATGTGTTCACGGAGTGTTAATGCTTTGCTCCGGTACTCTATTAAAAGGAGTACCTTAATATCCAGTAGATTCCCTTGAGGCCCGGCTGCCACCGGCTGGTAGGACAAAAGATGTTGTGCAAGTTTCTCATTGCGAGCACGTACGACTATAATTGGAACACATGCCTATTGATTGCTTTGTACTTCGACACCGTTTTATTATTATCTGCAAATGCCCTGCTATGATTGTTACATGAGTTTCTCTCATCCATGCAACGCCCGTTATCCGTCCCCGTGCCTACAGTATTTTAATCCTGTTGTTTACTATAATTACTACTGCTGTCTTTGTTACTCCGCTGCTGTTATTCTACTACTGCTACTGTTGTAAAACTGTTACTACTGATAAACTCTTGCGAGCAAGTCTGTTTCCAGGTGCAGCTGAATTGACAACTCCGCTGTCAAGGCTTCCAAGTATTCTTTGTCTCCCCTTGTGTCGAATCAATAAATTGGGTTATACTACCAGCGAAGACTGCTGCGATCCCCTATACTTGTGGGTTATCAAGACTGTTTTCTGGCGCCGTTGCCGGGGAGCATAGCTTTATTTGGAAGTTCACTTGGATTGATATTGTTCACTGCAAATTCTCCATCATGGGTAAAACTCGCGATCCTAAAGTCGCCATATTACCATCCACTACTAGAAAAGGTACAACTCTCTGCTACACTTGATTAACCATCTGTGATAAGTCAACTTGTTTCACCGCCGCAAGCTTCACTTGCTGGTACTTCTGCTGAATCTTTAAACTCTCATAATATTGATAATATTTCTGCTGTGCTTGATGATAGTGGTTCATTGGGATCCTTTCTAGATGCTACAATTGTTAGGTCTAGACAAATTGTAAATGCTGAAACTCCTAATGCTGCTACACCTGTTAATTCACCTGAACTTGATTATTCTAGTGATGATCCTGATGAGGATTATGTGGAGCTTAATGATGATTTTATTAATAGATGCAATGCTACTACTGATGCAAGAAAAATTAAAAAGTTTCTCGCACAATATACTGTTAGACATAAGTTATCTCCCGATCCTGAATTTGCCACATCTCCTATATGCATTAAGGATAAAGATTATGATTTTTCTCTTGATCTATCTCATATAGCTATTGTAGAGAAAACACCCTTTTGTGGTACTGAAAAAGAAAGTGATGTAGAACACATGATTGAGCTTTCTTCTATGAGTAGCTTGTTTTCTGATGATGTCAAGATGCGTACTTACTTTGTCGCTAAATTTTTTCCTTTCTCATTAAAGGATGATGCTAAAACTTGGTATAATAATTTGCCTCCTGGTTCTATTAAAAATCCAACTGAGCTGCGTGATGTTTTCTTTCGAAAATACTTTCCTGCTAGTGCTCAACATATTGCTTTACAGAAAATTTATAGGTTTGACCAGGGAGATGAAGAGAAATTGCCTGAGGCTTGGACAAGATTTTGTTCTCTTATCAGAGCTCGACCTGGACATGATTTAGAAAAGAATGATCTAGTTGATATATTTTATAGTGGACTAACCATTGAATCTAGAGCATATTTGGATAGTTGTGCTGGTTGTGTTTTCAGGAAAAGAACTCCAGACGAAGCTGAAGAATTATTGGCTAGAATAAGCCGAAATTATGATGATTGGAATATACATGAACCAACTCCAACGCCAATATTGAAGAAGAGGGGTTTAATTGAATTGAATGATGAAGATATGAGGGAAGCTAAGAAGTCTCTCAAGGAAAAAGGTATTAAATCCGAAGATGTGAAGAATCTACCTCCCATAGAAGATATATGTGAGATAATTCCCCCTTCATCCATGATCGAGGTAAACTCCCTTCAACGCTTTACTAGGGAAGATATTCCGTATTCAAAACCTCCTGCTCAATGCTTATATGAGTTTGATAATTATATTGTTAAGCAAGAAAATTTTAATATGAGAGTAGAAAATCATCTAATGGAAAATTCTCAAGCTATTAGCAATTTGCATGATATTGTGGAGAGAACCTCCAATGATGTTAAGATGCTTGTTAAACATTTTCAAATGGTTCAAACTCAAATTGATCAACTCACTAAAGTGCAAAATGATTTACTAAAAAATAATTCTAAAGAGAAACATGCTTATGAAGTAACAACTAGAGGCGGTGTCTCTACCCAGGATCCTCTATATCCTGAAGGGCATCCCAAAAGAATTGAACAAGATTCTCAACGAATTGAACCTAGTGCTCCTTCTAAGAAAAAGAAGAAGAAACATAAAAATGATGTAGAATCCTCTGAACCTGTTAATGATCCTAATAGTATTTCTATTTCCGATGCTGAAACTGAAAGTGGTAATGAACATGATAATAATAATGGTAATGATAAGAATGATGTTTCTGATAAAGAAGAAGTTGAAGATGAACCTGAAAAGCATGCTAAAAATAAAAAGTATACTAAAGAAGATTTTATTGCTAAGAAACATGGTAATGAAAGAGAACCTTGGGTGCAAAAGCAAATGCCTTTTCCTGCTAAGAAACTAAAATCAAAGGAAGAAGAACACTATAATAAATTTTGTGATTGGATGAAACCTTTATTCTTGCAAATCCCTTTGACTGATGCTATTAAATTGCCTCCTTATTCAAAGTATATGAAAGATATTGTTACTAACAAAAGGAAAATCCCCAATGAGGAAATTTCCACCATGCTTGCTAATTACTCTTTCAATGGCAAAGTTCCAAAGAAGTTGGGCGACCCAGGTATACCTACTATTCCTTGTTCTATTAAGAATAATTATGTTAAAACTGCTCTATGTGACTTGGGAGCTGGTGTTAGTGTTATGCCTTTTTCTCTTTATAAGAGACTTTATTTGGATAAGTTGATACCTACTGATATATCTTTGCAAATGGCTGATAAATCTACTGCTATTCCTGTTGGTATATGTGAGGATGTTCCTGTTCAAGTTACTACTAACTGCTTGATATTAACTGATATTGTTGTGTTGGAAATGCCTGAAGATGATAATATGTCTATTATTCTTGGGAGACCTTTTCTTAACACCGCAGGGGCTGTTATTGATTGCAACAAAGGGAAGGTTACTTTCAATGTTGATGATAGGGAGCATACCGTTTATTTCCCCAAGAGGATTGATAAAGCATGTGGAGTCAATACTATTTCTAATATGAGAACTATCAAAATTGGAACAATTGATTGTCCTACATATGAGCCTAAAGAAGAATATCAAACTCTTATGATTGGATCCATATCAATACAATTCAAGGTAACATGATTGATTTGAGGTTTATTTCTTCTTATGCTATGTAAAATTTATTTGGTGGCAAGACTTGATCAACCTTGTTAACAAATACTTTTTATATGCATAGAGGAGTTAAACAACATCTCTTTCTTCCTCCACTTGTTTTACTCACTGTAGCAATACCTTTGTATCTTTATTTTATTGCAATGTTGTGCCAAGTAAAGGCTCTAATAGAAGGTTGATACTAGATTTGGATTACTGCGCAGAAACAGATTTCTCGCTGTCACGGATCTGGGTATGATTCTCTGTAGGTAACTCAGAAAAATCTGCCAATTTACGTGAGTGATCCTCAGATATGTACGCAACTTTCATTAGTTTTGAGTTTTCTTATTTGAGCAACGGAAGTACCTCATAAAAACTCGTCTTTACTGGCTGTTCTGTTTTGAGTTTTGCATTGTCTCTTGTAGATTTTAAGTAAGGCTTTCTAGACGTGGAGAGCTGTAGCTAATGTTTTATTGAGTTCTTGCAATGTGTCACTACAGGACTAAAGTGGATTAAAGTTTTTGAGTACTAACCCCTCTAATGAAGTTTATGAGAAGTTTGGTGTGGCAGAAGTTTTCAAAGGTCAAGAGAGAAGGGTGATATAATGTGATCAAGAAGAGCCAAAAGCCTAAGCTTGGGGGGAGCATGACTCCACCAGCAGCATGACTCCGAGGACGCCGAGCCCTCCTACGACTACACCGTCACGTATCTGGGTGCTTCCTCTAGCACATACCCGGAATATGATCCATCTTCGTCGTACTACGGAGATGCTACTTCATGGCCTCGATGGGATTGAGCTCCACTTAGGCCAAAAGCCTAAGCTTGGGGGGAGGTATACCGGCATCACTCATTCTTTGCATATTATGGTTGCGGGATACTTGTACATACTTGTTTAGTTTGTTTGAGTGGTTTTCTAATGAGAGGGAGATGATATTTGGGGAAGTGCTGCCTGAAAACAGATTCTGGACTGTTACCGAAAAAATTCTCAAAAACAGCCAGAATGTTATTTTGCGAAGCCAATTTTTGAGCATGTTCCCCAGGTTGTTATCTAACTTTCATTAGTTGAACACTTTTCGATCTGGGCAGCGGAAGAATTTCTTAAAAATCGATTACTGTACTGCTGTCAAGTTTGACGAATACCTGCTGCTTTGTGTTTATGTGGCTCTTCTAGTTTGTCATTTCTTGTTTTCGCTTTGTTTCTTTCCTAAAACACAAAAAGACCAAAAATATTTCTGTTGTTTCTCTTCACCATTTGTTTATTTTGGTTTCTTGCTTTTATTTTGTTTTATTTGCTATCGTTGGTTTGCTATAAGAAAATCCAAAAAGATTTTGCTTTGTTTGCTTGTTTCCTTTTGTTCTTGTTTCAAATTCGAAAACACTAAAAATATTTGCTGTTCTTCTTTGGTTTGTAAAGTTCATTTTGAGTTCAATGGTCTTCGGTGGCTGGAGCGTGGTTTTCATTTCATATTATCCAAGCTACACAAGTGAAAGGCAATAATGACGATCTACAACAATTCGACTGTGGTGAGAGGCTGGTATGAACTCTATTTGTTTTTATTTTTGTACATATACTCATCCATGTGAGCATGCTTGGTTGGTTCATGTGAGGTATATGTCATTTGAGAAAGTCTAGTAGTTCATGATCTCTCATGATTAGCACCAATTTATTAATATGAGTAGCATGTCATGGATGTTTGCTTGCATTGTTTTCTTCATAAGTAGGTATGACATTGTGGTATCCCCTCTGAATAATTCATTTATATCGACTTGGCACATGCTCACGCATGCATATGACTGAACAAAAGTCAATTAAGCCTCGATGATTTACATTGCTTCAGAGTTCTTGTATCACTTTTATGCCTCCGTTAATTTATTTTGCCGCAAGCATGATTATGACAGTTACTGCTCTCTTGATGTGTCGCTCCCCAGTCTATTGCTAGCCTTCATTTGTACTGAGCGGGAACGCTGCCCGTGCTTCCAAACACCTGAAAACCAAGTTGTTCCAAAGTGTCCACCATAAATACCTATGCATGGCATTTCAAACCATTCCAAGTAAATTCTCATGCGCTACCTTTAAAACCTTCAAAATGCTTCTCAATTTGTGTAAAGTTTTATAGCTCATGAGGAAGTATGTGGTGTTTATCTTTCAACCTTGTCATTTACTCTTGACGGACTTTCATATGGACTAGTGGCACATCCGCTTATCCAATAATTTTGCAAAAAGAGCTGGCAACGGGGTTCCCAGCCCCGATTAATCAAACTTCATTAATAATTCTCTTCACATGTTTTGCTCTAATTCATTAGTAAGCAACTTAATTTTGCAAATAGACACTCCTCCATGGTATGTGATTGTTGGACGGCACCCGAAGGATTTGGTTAGCCATGGCTTGTGTAAGCAAAGGTTGGGGGGAGTGTCACCTATAATAAAACTAAAATACGTGTGTAAACAAAAGAGAAGAGGGATGATCTACCTTGTTGGTAGAGATAACGTCCTTCATGGGAGCCGCTCTTGAAAGTCTGGTTGGCGAGGTAGTTGGTGTACCCATTACCATTCGTTGACAACAACAAACACCTCTCAAAATAATTTTACTCTTGTTTTAAAAATGAAAAGCTCTAGCGCATGTTAATCCCTGCTTCCCTCTGCGAAGGGTCAATCTTTTATTTTCATGTTGTGTCTCCATCCTTTCTTTGAGCACTTTCTTGAGAGCACAATTGTCATTCTTAGTACAATATGCTTGTCTCGAAATATTATTGATTGTGGTATAACTTTGATGCTTCTATCTTTGACAATCACTATTTTTAGTCTTTCTATGAACTTCAGAGGTGCCTGAGCATTTATGTTTTGCTGATCAAATATGGGCAAGCGAGATACCACTTTATCATACTCTTTTATGAACATTGCAATCCTACTTATAGACATGATTCATGATGCTTATTATTAATTGTTGGTACCTCTCCATGATTGACATAGCTGTTAGATGATCTTATTTGCATGCATCTTATTATGAACTGCCTAAGTGTTAGCCATAGCATGAGAATATATACATCATATGAACAAATGTGTTCGTGAAAGTTCTTTTATCGCATCAGTTGTTAACTGAATTGCTTGAGGACAAGCAATAAGCTAAGCTTGGGGGGAGTTGATACGTCCAAAACGTATCTACTTTCCCAAACACTTTTGCTATTGTTTTGCCTCTAATTTGTATATTTTGGATGCAACTAACACGGACTAACGCTTTTTTCAGCAGAACTGCTTTGGTGTCTCGTTTTTGTGCAGAAATCCAACTTTCAGGAAAATCCTCGGAATTTATGCAGAAGGCCCTATTTTCCCAGAACACTGATGGAGCCAAAAGGACAAGTCAGGTGGAGGCCCGAGGGCCCCACACCATAGGGCGGCGCGGCCCAGGGGGGGCCCGCGCGGCCATGTGGTGTGGCCCCCTCGGCCAGCCTCCGACGCCCTCCTTCGGACTACTTATCGCCCTCAACCTAAAAACGCACGGAGAGAAGTCGAAGTCGCCAGAAACCCTCCAGAACGCCGCCACATCGCGAAACTCCGTCTCGGGAGCCAGAAGTCTCCGTTCTGGCACTCCGCCGGGACGGGGAATTGGAGGAGATCATCGCCGCCATCACCACCGACGCTTCTCCATCAACCAGCAATGTTTCCCCCATCCATGTGTGAGTAATTCCCCCGCTGTAGGCTGAAGGGGATGGTAGGGATTGGATGAGATTGGTCATGTAATAGCATTAGATTGTTAGGGCATAGTGCCTAGTGTCTGTAATTGGTACTTTGATGATATTGTTGCAACTTGTTATGCTTAATGCTTGTCACTAGGGCCCGAGTGCCATGATCTCAGATCTAAACATGTTATTGTTTCATCGTGATATTTATTGTTTATGATCTTACCAACAAGTTGTATACACATGTCGCTGTCCGGAACCAATGGCCCCGAAGTGACAGAAATCGGGACAACCGGAGGGGATGGTAGTGACGTGAGGATCACATGTGTTCACGGAGTGTTAATGCTTTGCTCTGGTACTCTATTAAAAGGAGTACCTTAATATCCAGTAGATTCCCTTGAGGCCCGGCTGCCACCGGCTGGTAGGACAAAAGATGTTGTGCAAGTTTCTCATTGCGAGCACGTACGACTATAATTGGAACACATGCCTATTGATTGCTTTGTACTTCGACACCGTTTTATTATTATCTGCAAATGCCCTGCTATGATTGTTACATGAGTTTCTCTCATCCATGCAACGCCCGTTATCCGTCCCCGTGCCTACAGTATTTTAATCCTGCTGTTTACTATAATTACTACTACTGTCTTTGTTACTCCGCTGCTGTTATTCTACTACTGCTACTGTTATAAAACTGTTACTACTGATAAACTCTTGTGAGCAAGTCTGTTTCCAGGTGCAGCTGAATTGACAACTCCGCTGTCAAGGCTTCCAAGTATTCTTTGTCTCCCCTTGTGTCGAATCAATAAATTGGGTTATACTACCCGCGAAGACTGCTGCGATCCCCTATACTTGTGGGTTATCACTGGATTACCATATCGACCATAAGGTGCCGGAGGATGAAGTCCTCGCGCGATAGGTCGTCAGACTAGCAAGGTCCTATACGATAGTTGATGGACAGCTCTATAAACAAAGTGCAAACTGGATTTTTCTTAAATGCGTCTCAAATCAAGATGGCATCAAAATCCTCAGAGAAATTCACCTAGGCGATTGCGGGCATCACGCCGCTCCTAGGTCCCTTGTTGCAAAAGCTTTTCGGCAAGGTTTTCTCTGGCTAACAGCTAAAGAGGATGCTGAAAAGATAGTCAAAATCTGTCGCGGTTGCCAGTACTATGCTACACAACCAAATGCTCTGGCTCAGGAGCTGAAGACCATCCCTGTTACTTGGCCGTTCGCGGTCTGGGGGCTTGACATGGTCGGAAAATTGAAGAAATCATCTCTTGGCGGTTTTGAGTACCTTTTGGTCGCTATTGAAAAGTTCACTAAGTGGATCGAGGCAAAGCCAGTGAGAAAAGCCGATGGTGCTACGACACTAAAATTTGTTTGCAGCCTTATAGTGAGATACGACATCCCACACAGCATGATCACAGACAATGGCACAAACTTCGCGCAGGGAGAACTGAAGGATTATTGCAATGACGTAGGGATCCAGCTTGACCTTGCCTTCATGGCTCATCCACAGTCTAATGGGCAGGTCGAGCGAGCCAATGCCCTCATACTAGCTGGAGTCAAACCTCGCCTAGAAGAACCACTGCGACGCATAGCCGAAGGCGGAGGAGTTAGACTCTGTTGTGTGGAGTTTACGAACTACCCCTAACAGGTCAACTGGATTACACCTTTCTTCCTAGTATACAGATCTGAAGCTATGCTACCTTCCAACATCATCCATGACTCCCTGCGAGTTTCCACTTACAATGAAGAAACTGCTGACGAGGCTCGACAGCTATCTGTGGACTTGCTCGAAGATGCTCGAACTTAGCTGACCAACGTTACCATAGCCGTCGAGTTCAGAACCGCTCATTTAAGGAAGGTGACTTGGTCCACCACCTTCGGCGTGTGAAAGAGCATAAGTTGCAATCTCCATCGGAAGGACCTTTCCTCATCACCAAAGTGCTGCACAATGGATCTTACTACCTCATTGATTTCCGCGAGTTAAAGGATAGACCTGACAATTGGCATCGAAAACGCAAGAGGGAGCATCCGGGTGACATATTCGATGAAACAGATCGTCCTTGGAATATAGCACAGCTACGTCCTTTCCACACTTAGCAATTTTTGGATTAAATACTCGGTAATAGTTATGATACATGATCAATGAAATAAAGCATATGGTTCACTCTGTGAGTCTTTTACCTCCTTTAGTTGTTCATTTTTTTGGATCGTGTACATTTCTGACTAAAACCGTAGTGCTGGATGTTTCCGCCTAGGCGTGTCTAAAAGTTGTGATTTTCAAAATCGTCCTTTAGGATGTGAGCTTAAGTTTTCTGGTCGATGAGTTTTTTCGTTGCGAACTTATGGATTCCTGGTAGCGACTTCCAGCACCTCGTTGGGGGCGTGTTTGCGCGGTTATTGTCGGATTGCCATTGGGCTTCGTCGCCGTCGGCAACAATTTCCGGCTAAAGGTCTTCCGGCTCGTGGAAGGTCAAATAAGCAAGCCAGAAAACTTAGAAACTAGCACTTGCTATCTAAAAACAACGAAACATGCATATATAACTTAAACGGATAGCAGGATAAGTTTTTTCCGCCCACAACATGCGTTTGTTTCGTCCTAACTACTTCAAATACTTAAGTTATATTACAAACCCTCGAAGGGGCCAAAATGATGAAGTGTTCATAACTTTCCCCGCAGGAACAAATTTTTTACTTCTCCTTGAACAGAGAAGAAGGATCCTCATCATCATCTTGGGCCTCGCGTTTCTCCGCTTCCTTGGCCGGAGAAGAAGCATCTTCATCGCCGCTCTTCGCCTTGTTCTTCTCGGCTTCCTTGGAGCTGGTCCATGTATACCAACTCCCGTCACCGGATCCGGATGGCCTGGCTTCCGCTTCACGTTCTTTCTCAAGCTCTGCTTCGAGAGGTTCATCAGCAGGAAGCACCACCTTGTCATAAAATTCTTCATGACGAATCCGCCGCGCGATCCGGGTGTCGTAACCACTGCAAGCATCTAGAAGTTGATTCGGATCCGCATCCAGAGGAATGCCAGTGGTAGTTACGTCGATGCTCACAGTTGGAGTATGAGCCAGGCACATTGCAAGGGCCATCTGAGCAGCACCTCGAGCTGAAGAAGCTTGGAGATCAACTACAAGCTCTAGCAAGACGTCCATTTTCTGCATGAGCTCGCGGACGTTGTAGGTTCGGCTGTCCTTGATCGCCAAGTTGTGGCAGATCTTGCGGCAAGCGGAGACCATATCTCTGCAATGATCTCCGACCAGCTTGATTAGGTCGTCACGCAGAAAAAGCTCGCGCCGGGCCTCATCATGTCCAAGTGGTTCTATAATCACAAGTTGATCAGGATGAAGCGTCATTCATAGTTGCGGAAAATAGTATAGATTCTGGATCCGAATACTTACCCATGACATCAGAATTCAGAAGGTCCCAGCCCTGTTCTGCTTGCGTCATATAATTCCGGAGAGATTGGACCTCGGATTGGAGTTTCTTCAGCGTATCGCTGTCCCTCTTTCGCCTCTCCACCAGATCAGCATTTTCTCTGATAAACTCGGAATTTTTCTAAGCCAACTGCTTTTCAGTGAGTTCCCGCTTTTCTTCCGCCACCTTAAGTTTTGACTCTAGGTCCTTGTGGGTGGAACGCAGGTTCTCAAGCTCTGATGAAGCAGTGGCCAGAGAGGTAGACGCACCTATTCAAAATAACAAAGTTATCAACAAAAAAACATGAAAATTGGAAGATCGGCATAACAATGGAGTGTTCGGAGACATACCTTGGGATTCTTCAAGCATTTTCTCCAGCTCTGCACTCTGAAGTTTTGCATCATAAATTTGATCCGCCTGCCCGGGGGTGACACGGTGTTGCAGAGCGATATTCTTGTGAAGCTCATAGTGCAATGCTTGTTGTTCCTACAACAACGGAAAAATCAAGAAAGGATAAGTTCTGATTACATTTAAATAAAGTGGAGATCTTTTCGAAGTATCATTACCAGAAATGTTTCCGATATGACGCTTGGGGGCTACTATGACACTTAAAAATTTCTCAGGATGGTTTACTCAAAGTATGAAGGTGAAAACTAAGTTTGATTTCTGCCTAGATACTTGGGGTCTACAGGGAGATTGGTTTACCTTGCGCTTGCAGAGGAGCCGATCGAGAAACTCGCCGATTTCTTTTTTGTGCGGCTGAATGTTGGAACATTCAGCATCAGCTTTGCCTCATGCGTTGTTCAGCAAATCCTGCTCGAGCTCCCATTTCTCCGCCTCGGTGAGCTTATTGAAGAACTTGGTAGAGTACGCCTTGGGCGTAGCATAAACATCAGAGGGGTCGCCAAAGTTGGCCAGAAATACGATGGCATGACGAGCCGTAGCTTCAGCCTTGTCTACAGAAGTGACTTCCACCTCCTCTTGACCCATATCTTGAGCTTCCTCAGGAGTAGCCCGCTTGGTGGCGGAGCAACTTCCTCTTTTCTCTCGCTGCTCACTGGAATCACCACCAGTTGAGTTTCGGTGGTGGGGTCATGAGTTGGTTGAGCTTCAGGCGGAGTTGGTTGGGGAGCAGCATTTGAAGTGCTTGGCGGAACTGGGGTCGCGGGGCCAACGGCCGGGGACGACCGGAGGAAGCTGGTGATTTGTTTCTGGGTGGAAACCCTTGAAGCGGCAATCTTCTGATTAAGGAACCAAGTAGTGAAAAGATATAAGTAACAAGTTCAACTTTACAACAAAAGAGTTTATAGTCCAGAAATCTTACGTGCCTCCAGGAAGTTTTGGGCGCGTCCCTTTTCCGGGGTTAGCAAGCAGCTTGATGAGCTCGTGCTCCGCCTTCCTGGAATCAAGCCGTAGAGGGCCAGCAGGGCATGTGGTTTTTTCCTTCTTGGTGGAGGCCTCACCGTTGGCTCCGGCACCAGTACCGGAAGCTTTGGCGCGGGGACACGTTTGGTAGCGCGAGGGGCAGTTTTCTTCTTGGGAGCCTGTTCCTCCCCCTCATCTTCGTCCTCCGGATCCTCCTCGATCCGCCTTTCCAGTGTATGTAGGAATATAGAAAATATCCCGCATGTCTTCCTCCGCCAAGGTGTTGAGCTGAAAGAGGAAGCGTTGAACAAGTTAGAATGTTCAAAAATGACCTCCTGGCCCTGGGTGAGGTTCACAAGTGTCCTGGTCCTCATGTCAGAGAATTCATCGGTAAGTTGTCCTTGGTCGCCCTGAGCTGATCGTCAACTCCGGAATATTCATAGATCAACCGCTTGTTGTATTTCAGCGGCTGGATCCAGCGAGTGAACCAGCTCAATGTTAAGTCCATTCCGGTCAGACTGTCGTGGACCAACCATGAGATTCTCTGGGCCATCTTCTCCAGCTCCGGGTGCTGGTCAAGGCTGGGGATAAAGCTCCAGCTAGCGAGTTCCTCCGGAGCATCGTTGATGAATGCGGGGAGGCCATCGTGGCAAGCCGGAACTGAGATGTTCTTCAGGTAGAACCATCCGGCGTTCCAATAACGGACGGATTCGTGAGAGGAAAGAGCCATAAAAAATCTCTTAGTGCAGAGCACAAAGATCATGCTGCCGCAGTTCACCATAAATTTGTCTTTTGTCTCCTTCTTCACCCTGTAGAAAAATTTCCAGAGCCGGACGTCCGGGCGGACTCCGAGGTAACCTTAACAGATTATGGCGAAGTTTGAGAGGAGGAGGAAGGAATTAGGGCAGATGTTATGCGATTAGAGTCCGTAGGTGTTAAGAACCGATAGGAAGAATTCTGAAGGCGGAAGCGAGATGCCTTGCTCCACCCACGTCTTGGTGAAGACCCGCTCATTAGGAGCCGGAGTAGGGGTGATGGATTTCTTGGTGAATTTCCAAGACTTCGGAGCCAGGAGCCCTTTCTTCTCGAAGGCCTTGAGCTCCGACTCCATGACATCGCAGGGCCACCATTGGCCCTTTTCTCCTTCACGATTCCGGGCCTTTGAGGCTCTCTTCTGTTCCGTTTCATGCACTTTGGCGGCCATCCGATCTTGCCCTTCTAGCTCCGCTTGGATTTCCTCTATAGTTGGGATCCGACCGAGGAGATTGCTGGAAGAGGCGGAGTACGGTTGAGCTAGCCTGATGTTAGAAATGTGGGGTGGAAGGAATGCTAACGGTTCGATGAAGGTTGTTTCCGTTGAGTTGAGTGGAGGATTACTCGAAGAACTATCCGTGGACCTAAGCGAGTTATCAGACATATTTTCGGCCGGATGCATGATGAAGAATTTAAGAAGCCGGATCCTACTGATGTCTATGTTCTACAAGGCCGATGGACTTACCAGCAATGGCGTGGCAGTTCCCCGTGGCGCCGACGAAGGAAGAGGTCGTGGGCTTGACACGCTTGCCTCCGGCCAGACCACGAATCGGCGGCGGACCACGATTCCCGATCAAATGCGTGCGACTCGGTTCGAGGCAGACCCTGGAGCGGCGGTGCTTGAAGCTTTTTGGGAAGGAGCTCGTCGGCGCAAGATCCGTCGGGCGGCGCTGGCTCGAGGTTGAAGACGAAGTGGTGAGAGGAGGTGAAAGAATGGAAGTGACCGTGCGGAAGGGGTATTTATAGACCTCGCGCGGAGATACGTGTGCCGAATCCTACTATGGGAACGGAACGGTCAAACAGTTGGATGACTGTCGCGTGTCCTAGGTAAAATGCGGTGAAACTGACGAAGCGGTGACCTAACAGCACGTCTCCGAAATTTCCGGTTGAGATTAGTAGTTCCGAAAATTTAGCGTGGGAAAAGAGGAAGTTTTGGAAGCTCTTCGAGATTCTCTTCGGATCCGAACAGAGATATGTGGAGAAATGACGAATCTTGAAGAATTTCAGGGGCTAATGTTGTGGGTATACTTTATGGGTATGCCAACGACATGGTCTAGATCCGGCAAGCCCGGGTGGCCCACAGATGATGATGGTGGCATGTGTTCCATCGGGCGGCCCAGTTGTTGTTATAGAAGATGGATGAATTCCAGCCCAGGAACAGGAGCCGGATCCCAACCGACCTACATGAGTAGTTGGATCCATGGAGGCCCATGAAGTATCCGAATCCATGATGACCAGATTAGATCTAGGTGGATCCTTGACGTACAAGGCAATGAATATTCCGTAGTTAGGCATCTTGTATTCCTGCTAGGACTCTCCGTGTAAACCCTAGATCCTGGCACCTTTATAAGTCGGATCCCGGGAGCCCTAGAGGCACAACCACAACTCATTGTACCAACACGAAAGAGCCCAAATAATTCCAGACAAGCAGCAGTGGGCCATGTCCTCGAGCAGGTGTTCCGAAGCTGGATAAATCACGTACCACCATCTCGAGGACTCTCCACCCAATGACCCCTACTTCTTCTTCCCTCCATGAGGATCCCTCCTCTGGAGTACCGTCGAATAGGCAACGACAAAACCCCTACACAAAATACATAGGTTACCCAACTAGATGCCATCGCTCGCCTTATGGCCTTTAAGTGCCACAAGAACTTGTGCAGAGATGGGTTCGATGAACTTCTAGTCATTGTTGGCAGCACTCTTCCGAAAGGGTACCTCCTGCCGCAAAACTTCTACTATTCGACCAAATTTCTCATTGACCTTAAGATGTCATCTCAGCAGATACACATTTGTCCAAAGGAATGCATTCTATTCAAAGAGGAGCATGCTGACACAAAGTATTGCATCAAATGCAAATCCTATAGGTACTTTGAGGTTGACCCCAATGGTGATGGTCAGAAGAAGCAGACCTCGATTACAAGAATAGCCTCCGCTATCTTCCAGTCCTACAAAGGATCTAGCGGCTCTTCATGACCGAGGATACTGCCCAACAGATGAGGTGGGCCGTAGAAGGAAATAGATACACCGACAAGATGATACATCCGTCGGATGGTAGTGCAGTGAAGAACTTTGTCAAGAAATATCCACTGACAGTCGGTGACCCGAGGAGCGTAGCAGTTGCAATATCAACTGATGGGTTCAATCCATATGGTATGTCGGATGCAGCATGCAGTTGTTGGCCAGTGTTTGTTATTCCCATGAACCTCCCCCTGGCATCTGCATGAGATCATAGAACATGTTTGTGTCGATGATAATCCCAAGGACGAAATACCCGGGTATTAACATGAATGTGTACCTGGAACGGTTGGTGGATGACTTGCTTCGTGGCTAGGAAGGTCGCAGGATCCGAACATATGACGCATCAAAGAATGAGTACTTCGATATGTATGTCTGGTACCACACATCTCTGCATGAACTGCCAGCATGTGCTTTGTTCTACGGGTGGTGTACACACGGGAAGTGGCCTTGCCCACTGTGCAAGCAGGTTGTGACTTTCTTCTGACTAGACAAGGGAGGCAAGTAATGGTTTCTTGGGA
Source organism: Lolium perenne (assembly GCF_019359855.2). NCBI lineage: Eukaryota > Viridiplantae > Streptophyta > Magnoliopsida > Poales > Poaceae > Lolium > Lolium perenne. Next base: position 90,711,718 of record NC_067250.2, on the reverse strand, counting down.
TATGGGGAGACACACCAATGGACTCACAAGCCGTCCTTATGGAAGCTCCATTTGTCTAGGGTACTCCTCGGCAATGCCCACCTTTTGGGGCTGAGGGTTGACGGAATCCTGCAGGCTGACACGATACATCGGACACCAAACAAACGGGGAGATATATTTACCCAGGTTTGGGGCCCTCGATGAGGTAAAACCCTTACTTCCTGCTTGTCTGATCTTGATTATCGAAATTATCGGGTTACAATGGGGTAGCCGAAGGCTAAGACTAAGATCTCGTCAAGAAGCTAAGATTACTTTGACATAGCTCTAGACTTGTGGTGATTCTGGCTATGTTGATTGTGTGTTCCTCGTCAGACCCTCTCATGGCCCTTATATTGTTAACCAGGTGTCGAGAGTTCTGTACGGGTACGACTAGGTTACAAAGAGTTCTACGTCTTGACTTTCCTTGTTCTTCGTCTTCTTGCCTTCTTCATAAAGTACCTTTCTACGGAACCGACATAGCGGCCCACCTTGGTCGGTGGATGATCTGCATAGGCCCCTGGTTGGGCCATAAGAGGTAACATAATACTGGTTACCCGAAAGATAGTGCCCACATCAATAGCCCCCCGAGTGACTAGCCGAAGTAAAAGCTTCGGGCAGGGACTAAAGTTGTCTTCTGTCGAATGCCCAAGAATCTTCGGAAGACCTTGATCTCTTGAAAACGCTTCATTTTTATCGGGTGCGCATCTAGCGCTCCCGATGGGAGTAGCCCCCGAGTCTAGGCACGTATGCTTGCAACCGTGTGTAGACTCAAGTTGTATCACTCGAATATTTTCAGCTGCCGATATGTTCTTGCAAGCTATGGCAATCATCCGATATCTTTTGTATATCGGGTCTTCAATAACTTCGGGTAAAGTCACGCCAATTGACAGTACATAAGGGATTTGAGTAATGTGCCCAGCTTTACTCGATACATCGATACTTGTTAACTGCCGATAGCAAAACAACATTACTCTACTCAGAATCAAGTCCACGGGCATGATTCTGGGTCTTCTGAAACCTTCGATTCCATAATTTTTATCGGGTGCGCATCCAGCGCTCCTGTTGGGAGTAGCCCCCGAATCTAGGCACAGATTCTTGCAACCGTGTGTAGACTTTAGTTGTACTACTCGAATGTTATAGACTGCAGATTCTTGCACGGATTCTAGGCACGGATGCTTCACGAGGAGCCGATATTTTTGATGACATCATCAATGACGTATCCACTGCGGCGGTTTGATTGACTGGACGTGACCTGACGGGCCCACTCCACTTCCGCGCGGTCAGTTAGAAAATGACTTGTCCTTGCGCATTAACCGAGGCACCTCCTTGATTTCCGCGCGTGGTGGAGAAAGTGTCCTTTGCTATGATGGATTCAACGACACGTGGTGACCTAATTATAGATCTCTTTTGGTAACTTCTCTTTTATAAAGGAGAAGGGAAAAATTTACTTCCTTCGCTCCTTTCTTTCGCAGCCTTTCTTCTTCCTTCATTCTTCTTCCTCATGGTCACTGTGCCGCCGCCACTCTTCAATCTTCTTTTTCCTCCTAAAAGCTCCCGGAGATGGTGAAGAAGAAGAACACCACTGTTGCCGCCGGCGCCACATCCAACGGTGCCACTGTCAAGATCACATCTGGTGTGCCAAAAAGGGGTGCATTTGGGATTTCTGCCGTGGCGCCCGTGCCAGATGTTTCTACTGCGGCGCATGCGCCCGGCGACTGACCTGCCTCAACGACGACCAAGAGCGACGAGAAGAAAGCTCGTAGCCTTGGTTTAATCTCTGCTGACGAGGTGAACGTCATTCTTCCAGGTTTGGCTTTGCGCCCCAATCCTCCTTTCGGTTTTACTGTGATGTTCATGTCGTTCTTGTATCGTGGTTTATCTCTGCCTACCCACGAGTTTCTCCGGCATCTTCTTCACGTCTACGAGATCCAATTATGGGAATTGACTTCGAATTCCATCTTGCATCTTGCTATTTTTATCACCCTCTGTTGTGCTTTTCTGGGCATCGAACCTCACTGGGGTTTTTTTGGAAAAAGATCTTCATTGTCAAACGCTACAATAGTAGCGGCGGTTCCTTTGTTACCTGTGGAGTTGGATTCGTTGTCCGCAAGGAGGCGAATTACTTTAATTTTCCAATGAGAGAGTCGGTTCAAGGATGGAGGCTGAAGTGGTTCTACCTCAAAGACTCATCGGCAGCTAAAATGCGCCTACCGAAGTTTGTTGATGTTCCTGAAGCTGTGCCAAAGAAATCTTGGAAGAACATATTGACACCCGAAGAAAAGCCTGTAGTCGATAAATTGTTTGATAGAATTCTTCGGATCAAAGAGTCTGACGGCCAAACTATGATGGGTACTGAAATAGCAGCAGTTTTCCTGAAACGCCGTATCCAACTAGTTATGGCTATAGCTCACCCGATGAGGTTATATTCGTGTCCTATGGATGAAACTAGAGTCAGTATTGCATAGTTGTCTGAAAATGAACTACTAGATGAAGTCACGCGTTTGACTCATTTTAGCCAAGAAGACTCAATTCCACTTATTGCTCTTCAATATCCATTCGATTCTGATAATCAACCAAGTGAGGTAATCCCCTTCCCTTGTTTGTAATATTATTTGCATCCAATATACACCTTTTCTTCCTTTGTTAAATCTTAATTCAAACTGACAGGTCTGTTAACTACCGAATGTTTCCCATATGTATCGGATGGCAACCTTGAAGAGGGTGATTCTACTGCGCCTTCTTAATCATGTGCTAAAGTAAATGAAAAGTTTGAAGATGAATGATGTCTACGGGAGCTTCTATTCTTGTAGACAGTGTTGGGCCTCCAAGAGCAGAGGTTTATAGAACAGCAGCAAGTTTCCCTTAAGTAGATCACCCAAGGTTTATCGAACTCAGGGAGGAAGAGGTCAAAGATATCCCTCTCATGCAACCCTGCAACCACAAAGCAAGAAGTCTCTTGTGTCCCCAACACACCTAATAGGTGCACTAGTTCGGCGAAGAGATAGTGAAATACAGGTGGTATGAATAAGTATGAGCAGTAGTAACAGTGCCAGAAAAGTGCTTTGCCCAGGACTGGCGTGTGGTTGATGGTGGTAATATTGCGGGAAGTACAGATGCAGTAAAACAGTAAACAAGCAGCGATAGCAGTATTTAGGAACAAGGCCTAGGGATTATACTTTCACTAGTGGACACTCTCAACATTGATCACATAACAGAATAAATAGATAGATGCTAGACTCTACACCCTCTTGTTGGATGATGAACACCACTAACTGTGTAGGATTACACGAACCCTCAATGCCGGAGTTAACAAGCTCCACAATATTCAATGTTCATGTTTAAATAACCTTAGAGTGCATGATAGATCAACACAACCAAACCAAGTACTAACATAGCATGCACACTGTCACCTTCACACTATGAAAGGAGGCATAGATCACATCAATACCATCATAGCAATAGTTAACTTCATAATCTACAAGAGATCACAATCATAACCTACGCCAAGTACTAACACGATGCACACACTGTCACCATTACACCGTGCAGGAGGAATAAATTACTTTAATAACATCACTAGAGTAGCACACAGATAAATTGTGATACAAAACACATTGCAATCATAAAGAGAAATAAATAAGCACTTCACTATGCCATTCATAACAGTGAATAAGTATTCTGTGAAATATAGCCTAAGAGACCCACACGGTGCACACACTGTCACCTTTACACACGTGGGACAAGGAGTCTCCGGAGATCACATAAGTAAAATCCACTTGACTAGCATAATGACATCTAGATTACAAGCATCATCATATGAATCTCAATCATGTAAGGCAGCTCATGAGATTATTGTATTGAAGTACATAGGAGAGAGATTAACCACATAGCTACTGGTACAGCCCCGAGCCTCGATGGAGAACTACTCCCTCCTCATGGGAGACAGCAGCGTTGATGAAGATGGCGGTGGTGTCGATGGAGAAGCCTTCCGGGGGCACTTCCCCGTCCCGGCGGCGTGCCGGAACAGAGACTCATGTCCCCCAGATCTTGGCTTCGCGATGGCGGCGGCTCTGGAAGGTTTCTCGTACCGTGGCTTTTTCGTATCGATGTTTTAGGTCAGGGACCTTTATATATGCGAAGAGGCGGAGTCGGAAGGTCGACGAGGCGGTGACACACTAGGGGGGCGCGGCCAAGGCCTGGGCCGCGCCACCCTGGCGTCTGGTGGCCCAGTGGCCCCCCTCTGGCCTCTCTCGGGTGTTCTGGAAGCTTCGCGTGATCCTAAGATGCTGGGCGTTGATTTCGTCCGATTCCGAGAATATTTCCTTACTAGGATTTCTGAAACCAAAAACAGCAGAAAATAGGAACTGGCCCTTCGGCATCTCGTCAATAGGTTAGTTCCGGAAAACGCATAAATATGACATAAAGTATGCATAAAACATGTAGATATCATCAATAATGTGGCATGGAACATAAGAAATTATCGATACGTCGGAGACGTATCAGCATCCCCAAGCTTAGTTTCTGCTCGTCCCGAGCAGGTAAACGATAACAAAGATAATTTCTGGAGTGACATGCCATCATAACCTTGATCATACTATTGTAAGCATATGTAATGAATGCAGCGATCCAAACAATGTAAATGACATGAGTAAACAATTGAATCATAAAACAAAGACTTTTCATGAATAGTACTTCAAGACAAGTATCAATAAGTTTTGCATAAGAGTTAACTCATAAAGCAATAATTCATAGTAGAGGCATTGAAACAACACAAAGGAAGATTAAGTTTCAGCGGTTGCTTTCAACTTGTAACATGTATATCTCATGGATATTGTCAATGTAAAGTAATATAATAAGTGCAATATGCAAGTATGTAGGAATCAATGCCTAGTTCACACAAGTGTTTGCTTCTCGAGATGGAGAGAGATAGGTGAACTGACTCAACATAAAAGTAAAAGAAAGGCCCTTCGCAGAGGGAAGCATTGATTGCTATATTTGTGCTAGAGCTTTGGTTTTGAAAACAAGAAACAATTTTGTCAACGGTAGTAATAAAGCATATGTATCATGTAAATTATATCTTACAAGTTGCAAGCCTCATGCATAGTATACTAATAGTGCCCGCACCTTGTCCTAATTAGCTTGGATTACCGGGATTATCATCGCAATACACATGTTTTAACCAAGTGTCACAAAGGGGTACCTCTATGCCGCCTGTACAAAGGTCTAAGGAGAAAGCTCGCATTGGATTTCTCGCTTTTGATTATTCTCAACTTAGACATCCATACCGGGACAACATAGACAACAGATAATGGACTCCTCTTTAATGCATAAGCATGTAGCAACAATTAGTGTTCTCATATGAGATTGAGGATATATGTCCAAAACTGAAACTTCCACCATGATTCATGGCTTTAGTTAGCAGCCCAATGTTCTTCTCTAACAATATGCATGCTCTAACCATTAAATGAGTGGTAAATCGCCCTTACTTCAGACAAGACGGACATGCATAGCAACTCACATGATATTCAACAAAGAGTAGTTGATGGCGTCCCCAGGAACATGGTTATCGCACAACAAGCAACTTAATAAGAGATAAAGTGCATAAGTACATATTCAATACCACAATAGTTTTTAGTCTATTTGTCCCATGAGCTATATATTGTAAAGGTGAAGAATGGAAATTTTAAAGGTAGCACTCAAGCAATTTACTTTGGAATGGCGGAGAAATACCATGTAGTAGGTAGGTATGGTGGACACAAATGGCATAGTGGTTGGCTCAAGGATTTTGGATGCATGAGAAGTATTCCCTCTCGATACAAGGTTTAGGCTAGCAAGGTTTATTTGAAACAAACACAAGGATGAAGCGGTGCAGCAAAACTCACATAAAAGACATATTGTAAACATTATAAGACTCTACACCGTCTTCCTTGTTGTTCAAACTCAATACTAGAAATTATCTAGACCTTAGAGAGACCAATTATGCAAACCAAATTTTAGCATGCTCTATGTATTTCTTCATTAATAGGTGCAAAGTATATGATGCAAGAGCTTAAACATGAGCACAACAATTGCCAAGTATCAAATTATTCAAGACATTTTACCAATTACTACATGTAGCATTTCCCGTTTCCAACCATATAACAATTAACGAAGCAGTTTCAACCTTCGCCATGAAAATTAAAGCTAAGAACACATGTGTTCATATGAACCAGCGGAGCGTGTCTCTCTCCCACACAAGCATTTATTCAAATAAAAACAAAAACAAACAGACGCTCCAAGTAAAGTACATAAGATGTGACCGAATAAAAATATAGTTTCAAGAGAAGGAACCTGATAATTTGTCGATGAAGAAGGGGATGCCTTGGGCATCCCCAAGCTTAGATGCTTGAGTCTTCTTGAAATATGCAGGGATGAACCACCGGGGTATCCCCAAGCTTAGAGCTTTCACTCTCCTTGATCATATTGTATCATCCTCCTCTCTTGACCCTTGAAAACTTCCTTCACACCAAACTCGAAACAAACTCATTAGAGGGTTAGTGCATAATCAAAAACTCACATGTTCAGAGGTGACACAATCATTCTTAACACTTCTGGACATTGCCCAAAGCTACTGGAAGTCAATGTAACAAAGAAATCCATCCCACATAGCAAAAGAGGCAATGCGAAATAAAAGGCAGAATCTGTCAAAACAGAATAGTCCGTAAAGACGAATTTTAAAGAGGCACCAGACTTGCTCAAATGAAAATGCTCAAATTGAATGAAAGTTGTGTACATATCTGAGGATCACTCACGTAAATTGGCATAATTTTCTGAGTTACCTACAGAGAATTAGGCCCAGATTCGTGACAGCAAGAAATCTGTTTCTGCGCAGTAATCCAAATCTAGTATGAACCTTACTATCAAAGACTTTACTTGGCACAACAATGCAACAAAATAAGATAAGGAGAGATTGCTACAGTGGTAACAACTTCCAAGACACAAATATAAAACAAAATTACTGTAGCAAAATAAACACATGGGTTATCTCCCAAGAAGTTCTTTCTTTATAGCCATTAAGATCGGCTCAGCAGTTTTAATGATGCACTCGCAAGAAATAGTATTTGAAGCAAAAGAGAGCATCAAGAAGCAAATTCAAAACAAATTTAAGTCTAACATACTTCCTATGCATAGGAATTTTGTAAATAAACAAGTTATGTAGGCATAATGCAACTAGCATAGGAAAACTAGACAAGCTCAACTTCAAAATTTTAAGCATATAGAGAGGTGTTTTAGTAACATGAAAATTTCTACAACCATATTTTCCTCTCTCATAATAATGTCCAGTAGCATCATGAGCAAACTCAACAATATAACTATCACATAAAGCATTCTTATCATGAGTCTCATGCATAAAATTATTGCTACTCCCAACATAAGCATAATCAATTTTATTAGTTGTAGTGGGAGAAAATTCAACAAAGTAGCTATCATTATTATTCTCATCATCAAATATAGGAGGCATATTGTAATCATAATTAAATTTATCGTCCATAACAGGTGGAACCAAAAGACCAATATCATTATAATCATCATAAATAGGAGGCAAAGTATCATCAAAGAAAATTTCCTCCTCAATGCCCAGGGGACTAAAAAGATCATGCTCATCAAAACCAGCTTCCCCAAGCTTAGAGTTTTCCATATCATTAGCAACAACGGTGTTCAAAGTATTCATACTAATATGTTCCATGGGTTTTTTAATTTTCGGATCAAACCATCCATGTCTTAACTCAGGAAATAGAATAAGAAGCTCATTGTTGTCCATTATGCCTTACTAGTGTAAACAAGAAACAAAAAGATGCAATTGCAGGATCTAAAGGAAATAGCTTCGAGCACAAACACAATGGCGCCCAAAAGTAATCACATTACCTGGAACCGAAGTGTGAGTACCTTTTACCTTTCCTCCCCGGCAACGGCGCCAGAAAAGTGCTTGATGTCTACGGGAGCTTCTATTCTTGTAGACAGTGTTGGGCCTCCAAGAGCAGAGGTTTATAGAACATCAGCAAGTTTCCCTTAAGTGGATCACCCAAGGTTTATCGAACTCAGGGAGGAAAAGGTCAAAGATATCCCTCTCATGCAACCCTGCAACCACAAAGCAAGAAGTCTCTTGTGTCCCCAACACACCTAATAGGTGCACTAGTTCGGCGAAGAGATAGTGAAATACAGGTGGTATGAATAAGTATGAGCAGTAGTAAATGCGTAAAAGTGCTTTGCCCAGGACTGGCGTGTGGTTGATGGTGGTAATATTGCGGGAAGTACAGATGCAGTAAAACAGTAAACAAGCAGCGATAGCAGTATTTAGGAACAAGGCCTAGGGATTATACTTTCACTAGTGGACACTCTCAACATTGATCACATAACAGAATAAATAGATAGATGCTAGACTCTACACCCTCTTGTTGGATGATGAACACCACTAACTGTGTAGGATTACACGAACCCTCAATGCCGGAGTTAACAAGCTCCACAATATTCAATGTTCATGTTTAAATAACCTTAGAGTGCATGATAGATCAACACAACCAAACCAAGTACTAACATAGCATGCACACTGTCACCTTCACACTACGAAAGGAGGCATAGATCACATCAATACCATCATAGCAATAGTTAACTTCATAATCTACAAGAGATCACAATCATAACCTACGCCAAGTACTAACACGATGCACACACTGTCACCATTACACCGTGCAGGAGGAATAAATTACTTTAATAACATCACTAGAGTAGCACACAGATAAATTGTGATACAAAACACATTGCAATCATAAAGAGATATAAATAAGCACTTCACTATGCCATTCATAACAGTGAATAAGTATTCTGTAAAATATAGCCTAAGAGACCCACACGGTGCACACACTGTCACCTTTATACACGTGGGACAAGGAGTCTCCGGAGATCACATAAGTAAAATCCACTTGACTAGCATAATGACATCTAGATTACAAGCATCATCATATGAATCTCAATCATGTAAGGCAGCTCATGAGATTATTGTATTGAAGTACATAGGAGAGAGATTAACCACATAGCTACCGGTACAGCCCCGAGCCTCGATGGAGAACTACTCCCTCCTCATGGGAGACAGCAGCGTTGATGAAGATGGCGGTGGTGTCGATGGAGAAGCCTTCCGGGGGCACTTCCCCGTCCCGGCGGCATGCCGGAACAGAGACTCCTGTCCCCCAGATCTTGGCTTCGCGATGGCGGCGGCTCTGGAAGGTTTCTCGTACCGTGGCTTTTTCGTATCGATGTTTTAGGTCAGGGACCTTTATATAGGCGAAGAGGCGGAGTCGGAAGGTCGACGAGGCGGTGACACACTAGGGGGCGCGGCCAAGGCCTGGGCCGCGCCACCCTGGCGTCTGGTGGCCCAGTGGCCCCCCTCTGGCCTCTCTCGGGTGTTCTGGAAGCTTCGCGTGATCCTAAGATGCTGGGCGTTGATTTCGTCCGATTCCGAGAATATTTCCTTACTAGGATTTCTGAAACCAAAAACAGCAGAAAACAGGAACTGGCCCTTCGGCATCTCGTCAATAGGTTAGTTCCGGAAAACGCATAAATATGACATAAAGTATGCATAAAACATGTAGATATCATCAATAATGTGGCATGGAACATAAGAAATTATCGATACGTCGGAGACGTATCAATGAATATAGTGATCCTGCCAATCCTGAGGCTTTTACTACAGATCATAGATCTTTTGCTGACAAATTAAGCGATACAGCGGAGTCGAATCATGACAATGATGTTGATCATGCTTTCTTTCTTGATGCAGCTTCGGAGAAGGCCACCGCTCAACCGCCGAAGAGATCTTCTGGAGACTTCGCAGATGAGGATGACCTGCTTGAATTGTAAGTTTCTTCTCTTTCTCCAGGAATTCCTTTGTTTTTTATTCCTAACTCTGATTGATGTATATTTCTTCAGCGATGAGGGCTTTATAGAGCCTCCTTCGAAGAAGGCGAAGGCCAGCCCCAGCAGGACAACTCCCGCAGCTTCTGAAGCTTCTGCTCGAGTAGCGGCTACGACTGCTCAACCTTCGACAGCTTCCTCCCTTCCTAAGGGAAGGAAAATCCTTCGCCAGCTACTGCCGTAGTTCTTCCTTCTTCTGCTGAAAAACCTGTAAGTATATCATTTTTCCTTGATGATGATTGTACTTCTACTAGCCCCCGAGTCTACAGTCGACTACTGGTAGTCAAGTGTGGACTTTTAAAAAGGGTATATAAGTGCTAATTCTTTTGTCTTGCCCTCCTTTTGTTAGGACATTCAAGCAGTCATTTCTTCTTTGAAGAGTTTTGCTTCCCAATTATCCTCGCTTGATACTGATATGATTCGACTCCAGGAGGAGGTTGAATCAACTTGTTCAAAACTTGATAACGCAGTAAAATTGGCTGCTGCTACACGCCAGAATGCAGATTCCTTGAAAAAGGAACTTGATCAGCTGAAGAAGAGGTTGAAGGAGGAGGAAAAGGAGAAGGCTGAATCCGAAGCCCAAAGGAAGGTAAAGGAGGGCCTTCCACGTCAATCTACTTTGGATTTGCTCGATATTCTTAATGCCTTAACCTTGAACCTTCTGTCCTTAACTTCATTGTTTTTCAATTTTCGCTTATCTTCTGCAGGAGCTGCCGACATTCCTGCTGGTCCTGGGGGCAAGCTCCATGATAATTCTTCTGCCGATGCTCTGTCCATGGCCATTGAGTCTAGTGATCTTGTTCGTGCTCTTCTCCAGAAGAACAAGGTTGTTATGTTGAGGCTTCATGCCATGATTTTCCCAAAGGCTGATCAAGAGAAATCACTGGAGCAGCTGACGGATGCTTTTGCCGTTGACACCGAGGCTACTATTGAGTTATTCAAACGTACCTCGCGTACCTACGACGCTCTCCTTGCATCCCAGCTTATGATGGGGTATGGCTTTAAGGCCAACATGGAGATGATGACGAAGGAGCTGCCGAAAGATCAGGATGGGCAGGCTATTGACCTAAGCCTTTTCAAAGCTTCAGCACAAAAATGTGCCCTACAGCTTCTTGGATTGGTTTCAGCAAACAAGTCTTCTACTAGGAAAGCTGGCCCAAGTTTATCGACTCAGACCCAGGCTCCTTAATTTTTGTCTTTGCATTTTCTGTAATCTTCACCGTTTAGTTTGAATAATGCCTTTTTAAAAGGCCCTTTGTAATGAATTCCGTACTGGCATGTTGCTAGTATCTTTTAATCTCAATTGTTTCTGGTATTTGAATGTATGCTCCCGATGGGAGTAAGATCCATTGATATTATATATACTTCTTGACAAAACTAAGGGTGTTCCTTGCAGGTAGCTCCTGTACCTTCCTTTGTCGAAGGTTCTTCAACTAATGACTCTGAAAACGACCGGCTTCAGCGTATGAAGATGCGTATTCATCAATTGGAACAAGATATGCGTGGCCTCCGTGCCATGGCTGATATTATAAAGAAGAAGGGCGAACTGGCCATTGATGCAGAACCTTATGCAATGAATGAATTGCACAAGGCAGCAGAAAGCTTGAACTGTAAGTACTTGTTTCTTCTTTGGTTTCGTTGATGCGGCCAAAAGTCTCTTTCTGATGCGGTTTCTACCATTGCTTTCGATAGTCCTAGCTCTGAATTTATCGGAAGAAAACAAACGCGTGCATGAACGTGTAGATGCTTTGATCAGTCTAGCACGTTTTGACGAAGTCTTCTGGAAGAACCAATCGAAGGCTCCATAGTCGCAAAATGTCAAGATCGGGTGCAACAAGTGCACCGATTCCTTGATAAATGCTATACTAGCTTGAAGATGATCTGGAAGACGGTTTTTCCTTTAAATGAAGTTCCTCCAACATTGATGACTTTGATGTCAGAATTTAGCAATGCCAAGAAGGTCTAGAGTTTAATTCGTGCACAACTTCTTGCAGGATCCGAAACGGCTTTTGCCCTTGTGCTATTGAAACATCCTACCGCGAATTTAATGGCAATTGCAAATGCTGACGGCGATGTAAGCCAATTGTATCCTACAGTAAAGGTTCCTGCTTCCATTGTAGTCAAGAGGTTGGAAGACAACTCGAAAGTAGATGCCCCAGTAGAATCTTCATAAGAATAAATTTGTATTCCTATTGTAGTGATATCTTTCTTTACTTGATATTTTGTTTGCAACCAAATATTCGGGTGCAATAGGGTCAAGTTCATGCATGTGTATGATATAACTTTATTAAATCTTTACTGGAGATGTCATGTTTGCTACTTGTTTGGCTAAACATGACTTCCTCCTAGTATCTTCGTTAGGTGTTGTTGGCATACTTTTGTTGTCCAAGGAGCAATTCTTGATGCTTCTTAGTAATTTTGTAGGCATCGGTATTATGATGCTATTGTACGAAAGCTATCGGGAGCAGATTTTTTGAGTGATCAGCTCATGTTGCAGGTTCGATGAACCCGTAGTAATAGCAACTTCGGTTCAACCGATGATGTATGTTTTGGTGGCAACCCCCGAGCGAATCGAGGGAACTATGCCTGCCGTCGACTCCGTCGCTCTTAAGTACTTTCTTTGTTTGAAGTACCGGCATGGGTATTTTTCTTTGTAAGTAGTCTTTATCCTTGCCATCTGCAGCACTCACTTTTTCTTGAGGCTTTAGCAAAGGATAATTGTGTATTATTATAAGTCTGGTTGTTTTACCTTCTACTGCAGCGCTCATATTTTGTCGATGCTTTAGATGGTAATTTTGGGTATAGTCATTGAAAACGACCCTCGATCTTTTTATCGAGTTCATTTTGTCGAAGTAAATATTCACGGTATTGTGCGAACAAATCTTGAAGAACTTGTTCGGGTGTCCCGAATCAATTTGGCACTCGAATAAACGAAAACTGAGTATTTAATAATAAGTCTATGACGATAATATAAGATAGGGATTTCTATTTTCGTGCCCTCTGGTCCTTAGTTGTTCTCAGTTTTCCCCAGCTTCTTAGTTTTTCCTCAGTTTTCCCCAAGACCTTGTCTGATACCATCACAGGTGCTGTAACGGCTGGTTGCCCGACGGTTGACCGTTATCTTCTGACTAGTGGGGCCACGTAGAGCCCGCAAAGACATGTCGGACCATCCATCTTTGTTTGACCGTAAGCATCGCTGTATCCCCGACCAAAACGCGAACGAGTGGGGCTTCGGTATATCGAATGACAAGTGGGGCCATGACGCTGATACAAGGGGCAATACACGGGTAGGATTAGATTTTTAAACGGAGCTCTACAGCGATGGCACGGAGGAGGTGGCATGCGGGGTACCGAGATGAGATCGACGTCCACAAAGAACTGCATGAGGCGAGACCAGACGCATTAGATAGATATGAACTAGACGCGTTTAACCATGCAAAAAAGAGAAGAAATTGTCGACGACATCGACGACTACCCCAAAACTTTGACTGACCGTGTCGGACACGAACGCGAGCAATGTAGAGAAAACTAGTGTCTCTCCTTTCTGGTCTGTATAGATGGGTGCTAGAAGAGTGTGGTGGCGAAGATAAATACCTCGTGGTGGTATGTGGCGTCCAGCATAGCGGGGTGGCGTGGCCGTGCCCACAGCGGCGTGCATGCATGTTCGGCATTGGCACAGCATGTACATTCGGCATTGGCCTCGGTGGTATCTCTGGTGTGTCAGTGATCGAATGAGGGGACGAGATTGAGGGTGCATCCCGATGGTGACCTAGCAGTGGCGATATCGGCATCGGCATCGTTTGGAGGCTGTGGTGCTCGAATCAAGGTGGGATTTGTTTCTTGTACACCAAAATGAATTTGAAACAAGTTTCATGTTGAAGGTTAGGTAACGAAAGTTTGTAACTAAAAATTATACTAGCGCCATGGTGAGGTTCTTTTTGATAGAGCTATACGGTTGGGCAAACTTTTTTGACACTTTTTAGATAGGGTTCCTTGTTGTTACACGTATGGCATCATGTATGGAAAATTTGGGGTCATTTGGAGATGTTCGAAAAAATCACTTTGCTTAAGAGCATGCCGTTTCGTCTCACTGAAACCAGCTTTTCTACCAAGGTGATTTTTTCTACCTTCTCTAAATGACCTCAAATTTCATACAGCTGATCTTCTATAAATAGATAGCTAGATTGTTTCGTTTTTACATTTTTCGAACTTTTTATTTCCCTTTCTAATACCCAATTGATTTTCAGGTCAAAACCTCGAAAAACAACATCATGTATGGCATCATTTTCACCCTAAATTTCAAATTCTGTGAAACTTTCCCTTTTAGATATTCCTTGTTGTTATAGGTATGGCATCATGTATGCCAAACTTGGTTAGGTCTCACTGAAACCAGCTTTTGTAACAATTTAGGTTTTTTCGACCTTCTCAAAAGGGATTTTTCTACCTTCTCTAAATGACCTCAAAAATCATACAGACGATCTTCTATACAAAGATAGGTAGATTGTTTCGTTTTTACATTTTTTTGAACTTTTATTTCCCTTTATAATACCCATTTGATTTTCAGTTCAAGACCTCGAAATTTAACATAAGTAGATGGTGAACCCTCCCAAACTTCAAATACAGAGATAGATAGATTGTTTCGTTTATCATTTCTATAGTGAATAGTAATGGCTACAAGAAATCGGTGATGGTTTATCATTTTTTGCGTGAAAAGTAATGGCTACAACAAATCGATGATGGTTTATCATTTTTTGCATGAAAATTAATGGCTACAACAAATCGGTGATGGTTTATCATTTTTTGCGTGAAAAGTAACGCCTAAAAGAGTTGGGCTTTAGCGCGTGAAAAATAATACAGAAAACCGCCCTTTAGCATACTTAGAGGGTGGAAGCTAACCACCGATAGAGAGAGAGAGGGGTTATCGTGCCCGTTAGATCATACGATCAATGGTCGGCGGGCACGATCCACGTGACATGGGCTAGACCAATCAGGGATATGTTGCACGTTTGCGAGAATTTGTGAAGGGAGAGGGAAAAACTGAGTAGTATCAAGAAACTAAGGGCACCTGAGTAGTAAACAGACTAAGGGATTCAAATATGAGATTTAGAAAATGGAAAATGCGTGTTTTGTACAATGAAACCCATCTTTACCTACCTCAAACTATTTGCAATACAAATATACATGAGTGTGAGAATTGTGGCCTCATTTAGACAAAGTATGTTATGGGGAAAGCTGTTCTGGGAAAGGCTTATTGTGGAAAACCATGCACCTTCATAGCTACTAGGTGATTTGAGAAGTGGCAATTTGTGGTAAAACTTGATTTATCTATGCCTTATCTATGATTTGAGAAGTGGAAATTTGTGGTAAAGACTCCATGAGTAAGTGCCACTCTTTTTCGGAATTTTTTGCACATTAAATGACTCATTTAACTAGTTAATCCCATTTGTTGACTCTCTGTTGACCAGCCACTTGAGGGTAAAACTGAGCATATTGCACTAGCTAGTATTAGCACTCAAGGGGAAAACTGAGCACACAAAAAAATGCTAGTATAAGACTCGATGGTATACCTGAGTATCTCTAAATTTCCAGGGTTAGACTCGAGGACGCGTGTTGCGGTGCAGAAATGGAAGACGTGCAATTGTTGACGCGTAGACGCGGGTCGCGGTGCAGAACTCGAAGACGTGCAATCGTGGACGCGTGTCGCGTTGCAAAAGTCCAAGAAGTGCAGACGTGCAACAGTGGACGCGTAGGATGTGGGTCGCATTAACCACCCCTCGCCTTTATAGACGCCTCCTCCCACTATCGCTGTCACTCTCACTCGCTCACGCAACGCCGCCTCTCTCACGTCCCATCTTCTTCTCCAAAGAAAAAAACCCTCTCCCTCTCCCTCTCCTCTGTCGGCGAGATGGACAAGGAGAATGCCAATCCCATCGTCCACGACGCCGTCGGCTCCTAGCGCGACGCCTCCCTCTTCGACGCCGTCCCCTCGACGGCCGTCGCCGCTGGTGCATCGGAGGCTGCCGCCGGTGGCAGTCAGATCCCGGTGGGATGGGACCCCTATGAGGAGGTGTCGTACGAGTCGCCCCCGAACCCCTACGACACCTTCATGGATGACCCATGGAATGAGATAACTACGGTTTGCTTCCTTTTTTGTTCCCCATTCCTTTTTGAACCCTATTTTTGCTGGTGTAGATGGATCTGTAGATGGATGAGTATTGGGTTAATATTTGCGCCGATTTTATTCCATTTTATTTGATCCCTTCTTGATTTCTTTTAAGATTTGGGTTCGGCCGTTCGGTTAATTTATGCAAGTAATAATGGGATCTCAATCAGTTAATTTATGCAAGTAATCATGGGATCTTAATCAGTTATTTTATGCACGAATCAAAAGATATCAACCGTTTAATTTTGCAAATAATCTAGAATGTGTTCAAGTTCAGATCTGGAATCTGTTTCTTTGCCTACGATGAATCGTTGGGCACAATTTTTTACAGGGAGGGTTCAGTGAACCATTGCTGTGTACAAATCTGTTGTGCATGAGCTTTGGTTCGCTAACACCATCCCTGTAGATATATAATCGTGTCCACTAACTGAGGCTGCCTCTGTTTTTCCTAACTTTGTTATCATGCTCGTTAGTCATCGTTGCAACTCATTCACTCATAGTTTCTGTTTGATATGGATCAGCTGTCTTGCAGCGACGTCGGCAGCGACGACGAGCACCATGACACCAAGACTCGGCAGGTGCTGCGGAGGCTGCATGTCGGCCAGTATGTCTCCTACTTCGTCAAGGGTGTCTACAGGTGCCCCTTCTGCACTAGGAGACTCGGCGGCACCGACTTCAACTGCCTCCTCACGCATGCCGAGAACATCGGCAACACCTTCCCCAAGGTCAGCACGACGGTGAACCCCTGCTCCTTCCGCGCCAAGCACAAGGCGCTCGGCATGCACCTCCGCAACTTCCAGTGGGTGGAGATCGCCGCCGGGCGCATGCCTCCGCTCAAGCCCAAGGTGCCCAAGCGGAGCAACAAGTGGAGGCAGAGGCAGATGGGGTAGGCAGAGTCCTGGACGTGTGCTGCTGATGCCTCCTCCATTTTGTTGTTAGCTAGAGATCCCTTGTTGTTATGTTGTTAGTATGATGGTGCTGTGAAGAACCTCGAACATGTTACTACGTTGGCTACTGTATGCAGCTTATTATCTAGGGAGGGATCCCTATTATCTATCCCTATTCTACTATATGACTGTGTGAATTTATCGTACATTACCCTGAAGATTTTTTTCTAGATTTAACTACATACATATGGACCAAAGAGAGTGCTAGATTTGCTGCCATATTGGGCAAACAACGAGGGCTAAAAGGCACAAATAATTGAAGAAAGACAGAAATGCAAGCTTCTCTAGATTTGATACTAATTAGGTGAAAAAAGACAGAGAGAAAAAGGGGGAAAAGGTACTCTTAAAAATGCCAATTTGGGCCGAGAGAGACAGAACCCAGCTCCTGCTCACGTGCAACCAAACGTTGTCTCGTCCTGTCCCACGCGGTCCCATTCTACCAGCCCCACGCGATGCGGCCCCACACATCAGCACGGAACGGTCAACTAAACGGGAATCCTGCCGTCTGAGCTCCTTCTGCGGGTTTCAAACAAGGGCTTGGGGAAAACTGAGGAAAAACTAAGGACACTACAAGAAATCTGCCATAAGTTTACAAAATAGAGGTGTCACTGAAACGTCAATAATGGCTACTTGTGACGTTACGGTGACGCTTTTCAAAACGTCGAAAGCTAGGAGTCAGCAGTGACTGCTTAAGACATTCCACTTGAAAACGTCGTAGAGCTTTGTGACGTTTTAAAATGTCACCGACGGCATGACGTTCCCAAAACGTCATGGGCACCTGCCCCCGAGTCCAGCGTGGCAATCCGACGTGGCAAAATTATGACGAAACCAAAACGTCTTAATTCAAAATCAGCCCGGTCCAATTCTGTATTCTACATGGGCCGAGCCCAATAATTCCAGCCTTTTACCATAAGCATTGGCCTTTGTTTTGGTCCATTTCTGTTTTGGGCCTTAGCCGTTTTGCACCCTTTTTCTATTTTGGGCCTCACCATTTTTACAGCCTTTCTCTATTTGTGCCTTAGCCTTTTACGATCCATTTATTCTTGGGTTGGTCAGGTTTATATTAACAAGATTAGACAATATATAAACATCAACACATGATGAAATCATCCATATAAGAACAGTAACTTAATATATTACAATTTTTTCACAAATCAGATATATATACAAGAAAGACACTGACAACAGATTCATATACAAGAGAGTTCAGCAGGGAATCGCCCCCTCCTGTTCTCGTGGATGATCGGAGGGTCTTGCCTCGCGATTGGCTTCAGAATTTTGGATTTCTTCTTTGCTTGTGCAGCTGCCTTTGACACTTCCTCGGCATTGTAACCTGAATGAGCAGAAAAGGGTGATAAATTCATTCTGTGTTGAAACTTGAAACCAAACGATAAACTAGGACGCAAGTGGCATGGGTCAAGGCGTCATGTTGATCCATCTTCCCATTCTAGTTCATATGCTTCGACATGAATACAGAGGGAACATCCAATTAAGTTAGAATAAATTGTTAGATGGTACTGATCGACTTGCATTCATTCCTGAAACTTACTGTACGGTCATCCAGTTGGGCAATCGCACCAACAGTTTAGAACAAATTAGTAGGTGTTAAATGAGTACATGTTCTTTTCTACATACATATTATACTGTGCAAAGACAAGTTCCTTTCTTGTTCATCTTATTTGATGTAAATTCAGTTTTCTTATTTGACAAACTACTGGATGTTTGGATTATCACAACTACCAAAATATCAGGAAACAATTGCTGTTAGCTGGCTCTTTATAGCTCAGCTCAAGTTTTGAACAAATGCTACCAAAAACAACAGCATGACAATAGATCTACTAAAATAGTACATGATAACAGATTAATCAATAAAGATGGTCACTCACAGTAAGGACTGGGCCAATTGTCAAATCTTCCAGCTTCCTTCTTTCAGAAAGTCCCTTCATTTTCTCAAGTAGCCCACTAGCTGACCAATTCTGCAATTAGAAGAAATCTATCAAATAAACTACAAGAAAAGATGAACACGGTTATTGCAACCTATTGACAGGGAAGCACAAGCTTCTAATGAACTCCAAAAGTTCATACAGAACAATTCGTATTTCTTTCTTTCTCTTGAGCTTCTTGCATAATGTATCCAAACAACAGAAATCAATATGATAAGAGATAGCTGGACTTAAACCTAGTATTCATCAACTTACATGTACTAAAGATATCAGCACATGGGCCAATAAGTTATGAATAAACCCATCAAAATGTTTGGCAATTGT
The DNA here is from genome assembly GCF_019359855.2 of Lolium perenne. NCBI lineage: Eukaryota > Viridiplantae > Streptophyta > Magnoliopsida > Poales > Poaceae > Lolium > Lolium perenne. The sequence continues at coordinate 90,692,375 of NC_067250.2, read as the reverse complement.
GGTTTCATTATTTAATCTTTACCTTGTGCATGAATAAATAACAATTCATAATTTTGCACACAGTTATTATTGCAATCAATTGACTGGAAAGCACAAGCTTCTAATGAGCTCCAAAAGTTCATAAAGAATAATTCATATATATTTTTCTTTGCCTTGAGCATCTTTCCTATTGTATTCAAACAGTGAAGATGCATATGATAACATGTACTTGGACTTAATCCTAGTATTCATCAACTTACAGGTACTAAAAGATATCAGCACATGGGCCCACTAGTAATGGATAAACCCACCAAGAAAAACCTCCGCAATTGTCGTTACATTAGTTAGTCTTTACCTTGTGCATGAATAGCATAGACTGAGCAGAGCACTTCTGACCACTACAAGCTACGCATCCTGATCGCAAACCCATGAAATATAATCAACCTGTTTGGGCATCACATCACAAAAGCAATTCCATGCAGCATCGGCTTGGTAAATCCACGATACAGAATTATGAATATACAGCGTCAAAGATAGAACAGAAGCGACTTACTCTGCAATGGTGATCAAAGCCATCAACACACTTGTCACACACTCTACAATGCTTACTGTTCTTCAAAACCTGCATAATGCATACACAATTTGCAATAAGATGTGGCAAAGAAAAGGTGAAGAAGTCATTCGAAAACAAAATAGTATATTGCCTAATGTAGCAACAAGAACCTAACACTTAGCATCATGCTGTACTACAGTTTAGAACACATAACACACTGCAGGTTAATGGCTAGTTTGTGTAACTAGAAGGCAATAAAACGATGAGTTTGGTGGAGGTATACATATGCAGAGCACACATCCGGGTATTGGACTGAAATCACAGTATCATTTGATTCAAGCAACTACAAACTGTCTTGTATGTTTGCCTACACTCTACTAGTTAGTTACAGGAAATTACATTGCACATTGTAATGTTAGTTCGAGTTCATCAGCATTTGACACACTAAGCATGAACTGATGGATGCGCAGGCGTAGACAAACAATGAATCCACCATGTATATGCCAGAAAATACATCAGTCAGGTACCTTGGTTGTGATTAGCTAGTTCAAACAACAACAAGAACAAAAAAAAGACAGAGAATGGGGCATGCGGAACATACCTTGCTGGGAATGGGAGCTGCCATGGGGGCGTTGCCTGAGAGCGGCCGGCCGAGCCCCTACTGGTGGGCGACCTTATGCTCCGGGAGCGCGAGCACGGCGGGGCGCCCGGTAGAGCGGCGGGAGCCTGAGCGCCTCGTCGGGTCGACTTCCTGGCGGCGGGAATCGAGGGGGCGGGACAGGACGAGGCGCGGAACCGGCGAGGGGGAGCTTTGGAGCGCGGCGTCGGCCAACAGATCCGCCGGCGGCGGCGATGGACGGGAGGATATGGCGGCGGCCCGTGCGAACCCTAGGCGATGGACGGGAGGATATGGCGGCGGCCCGTGCGGCAGACTTGGAGGTTCCCGCGGACGAGCAGCGGCTCCCATGGCCGCTGAATCGACGGGGAGGACCAGCCGCACCGCGCGAGGCGGGCGTCGTCATCCTCGACGCCGGCCTGCAGTCCCGGCGCTAGGGTTCGCTGCAGGCTCGTGGATGCGAGCAGCAGTCCGTCCTCGGCGCGTCCCCGACTTCCTGCGCCGGCTGCCGTTGTGGAGGGTCGCGGTCGCGCCGATCGACGGAAAGGGGGCAGCTTGGGTTTCCGTGCGGCGCGATTGGGGCTCGGGATCTAGGCCGGAGAGGAGGGGCAGCGGAAGGGAAATGTGGGTTTCTGGCCGACGGGGGCGGTCTCGGTCGGTTTTGTTGGAACTGTTTGGTTCGGTTTGGACTGGTCGATGCGCGCGTGCCAAAAATATTTAGGCGCCAATGGGAAAATCCAGCGCAGCAATTTCGGTTCATGTTTGGTGTGTTGGATGTATTGGACGGTTGAGATCCAAATCTGGGGCTGATCCTTGGTAGGTTGTTTCCTGGCTTCTGATTGGCTAGATTTTTTTGGCCTGCTAATGACGTTTTGACCTAAATTACCAATGACGTTTTTCCCAATAACGTCACGATTTTCTAGGGTTTTGCCCCCCCCCCCCCCCCCCCCGAGTGGCCAAGGACGGTCAAAGCTAGGAACGTCATAAATCTATGACATTTTGATTTCCAGTCATAAAAAAAACGTCATATTATGGCAGATTTCTTGTAGTGGGAGCTGGGGAAAACTGAGTACAACTAAGGACCTGAGGGCACGAAAATAGGAATCCCTATAAGATAATGCTGCTATGGCTAGAAAAAGCATTATTTAAAGTAAATTTCTAAGAAAGATAAGGGTGCAGGTTGCCACTCGTCTTCTTTATGCAAGAGGAGGGTCCTTCTTATCGTGGTCCGTGCCTAAGGACTGTGATATTAGTCCCATTTTGCCTGGCATTTTTAGTTTTAGATATGCATAATGTGGTACAGCCATGAACTTGGCATAAACTGGTCTCCCAAGTATAGCGTGGTACTGTGATTCCCAATTCACTACCTCAAACTCGATCCTTTGTTTCCTGAAATTGTCGGGTTTCCCGAAGACGACATTCAAGGAAATCTTGCTGAGAGGATATGCTGGCAAAGTAGGGATGATGCCATGGAAGCACGTATCTGATTCTTCTAACATGTTGGTGCGATACCCATATTTTTTTACTGTGCTGGCGAATATCAGACTCAATCCACTTCCGCCATCCATGAGTACTTTGCTCATACTGAATCCCCTGATTTTTGCTTCGACGACCAAAGTAGTATGACCTTGTTTTGGGATAGATATCGGATGATCAGCTTTGCTAAACAGGATGCTTTGCGACGACCAGTCGATGTATTATGGAATATTTGCCATAGTACTTTCTTCGAGGTTGATTTCTTGCGTGAGCTTCTTCATCTCTCTTCTGGAAACACCAGTTTTGTGAATCATGCTCATATGTCCTCATGGTGGAGGGAAAGTTTCATTAGAGTTGCAAGTTTGAACTTGCTGAACTTCGTGTTGAGGTGGAGGTGGTGGTGGATTCGGCTGCTGCGGTTGGCTTGTCTCATAGAAATTCTGCATTCAATGAACTGTCGATAGTCTCTAAGCAGATGACTCGACTTCTTAACATTGTCCTTAGAATCGATATACGCATGCACGTAACAAGGAGCGTTTAGCTCTTCAGCAAAAGGTAATTCTGGGACCCTTGGAGGTCGTTCCTTGTAATTGCCGCGATTTCCTCCTGAACTACTGCGGTTGTTATCTCGACGATCACCACGCCTATCATCACACTGATCGTCTTGTCAGTCAGAATATCCAGCGGCCACAATGTTAGCATCATCATATCCGCGGCCCCCTCTTCTTGCGGCGGTCTCGTCGATGACCCGAATCATGTCTCGGCTGATCATCATCTTCATCATCACTGCGTGGACGTGGTTTTCTGACGTGATCTTCTCCATCAGCCCAGCTATTGGCAATCTCCATCAATTTAGTGATAGTCTTTGGCTTCTTCCGACCAAGTTCTTCGATATATGACTCTCGTCGAATAACGTCACTGAAGGCGTCGATTGCAGTATCAACGGAAACATCTTCGGCAGCATTTAAAATTTTGGTAAAGCGCCTGATGTACGTGCGCATTGATTCCTTCGGCCTTCTGCTGATAATGACGTAATTATTTGATTTCGACCGGCCTTTTGTATGTTGCTTGAAAGTTTTTAACGAAAGCATCAACCAAATCATCTCAGGACCTAATAGATCCTTTCAGCAGGCCTCTCAACCATGTCTGTGCCGAATCTTTCAAGTAGAGCTGCAAGCACTGCATTGCTGCTATTTGATTTCCCTTGTGCAAGATCACCATTTGAAGGTAATCATGTATCCAAGACCTCGGCTCCTGCTGACCATCATACTTGGCTGCATCAGTGGGAGTAGGTTTGAATCTCTTCGGTGGCATTGCCTCTCGGATTTTTTTTAACATAAACAGTCGGCTCCTCGCAGCTCGCCATCGTATTCCTGAGTTTCTTCGGAATCATAACTATCATATCATTCCCTTGCACCATGTCGATGTCGGGCCTTGTCGATTCTGCTTTGCGTGATGTCATCACGGGCGTCCTTCGAGCGATGCCTAGACCCGATGCCTTGATGTACACTTTTCTCCTTCCTAGGGGAGAATTTATCTCCAAGGATCGCGAGGCTTTCTAGTGCACCTCCATGAGCTTGTGCTACAGGCCCATCGGCTGTCGGCTGATGGTTGATTAAGTAAGCTGGGAGGTTGGAAGTTGCACCTTCGACAGTCTTTGGCCTGAGCATGCCTGTGGTGTCCATAGTCATAAAGGAGTTAGACAAGTCTGAAGTTATTTCCCTTGCATCTTCTTCATAAAGTCATGGCATTCTTGGTCGATATCTTCCTGAACCTTGGTTGCTTCGAGAGGCGCTACCATGCGACATCCTACGTCGTTAACTAGATTGATCGGCCACAAGTTTGCGTCGCTCAAGATTGGCATGCTCATTTGATAATCGCTCTCGATTCCTCTGCAGGATAGTATGGTAAGCATTGAGAATTCCTGCCGAAGTTCCAGAGGGAAATCGAGTATTAATGGTCACAGCTGCGCGGGCAATTTCCCACTCTTCCTCAGTAATAGTATAGTCGCTATCATCGTTACTGGCGCTGTCCTCAATGTTGCGGCGCCTGTTGGCTATTGGGGTGCGCTCTCCTTCGTCTCCGTTGACTGGGTTGAGGATACCATAGATTTGATGGTGCGCCACCTTCCAGGTGGCTGTCCTGACAATGATGTCGATACTTTCTTCACCCAAAGAATAATTGGCTCTACAGACGAACGGCGTGTCATCCGAGCCCAGTCCATGCCTAGTGTCGCAGTTGAGGCAATAGTATGACGTTAAGTCAGATGATATAGAGTTATCGGATCCGACGGACATAGATGATGCTGAACAGCGCGAAGTCGATGGTGATGAAGATAGTGTCGATGGTGATGAAGACGGTGTCGATGTTGATGATGCAATCATTGGATCGATCGAGACCGGATTCGATGCAGTGGATCGTGCTGCCGCTAATGACGGAGTTTTTGTTATTTTGGATATGAACGGATCGGGCAATCGAAGGATGCCCTCGGTGTTGATGCAGTATTCGATGCTCCCGACCGTCATATCTAGCCCGCCTTGCAGGTCCGAAAAGATCCGACGAGACGAGTCGTTGTGCGGAGTAAACTCGAAGGACCCGAATCGAATCGAGTTCCCAGAGCTTGGTGATGAAGGGGCCGACGAGAGCGTCGGCGATGCTGATGGAGTCGTGGATGACAAGACTGAAGCGGCCGATGAGGAGCCTTGCACCAACAGGTTTCCCACAGATGGCTCCAATTATTGAGGGTACTCCTCGGCAATGCCCACTTTTTGGGGCTTAGGGTTGATGGAATCCTGCAGGCTGACACGAGACATCGGATACCAAACAAACGGGGAGAGAGATTTACCCTGGTTCGGGGCCCTCGATGAGGTAAAACCTTTACTTCATGCTTGTGCGATCTTGATTATCGAAATTATCGGGTTACAATGGGATAGCCGAAGGCTAAGACTAAGATCTCGTCGAGAAGCTAAGATTACTTTGACCTAGCTCTAGACTTGTGGTGATTCTGGCTATGTTGATTGTGTGTCCCTCGGCAGACCCTCTCCCGGCCCTTATATTGTGAGCCAAGTCTCGAGAGTTCTGTCCGGGTACGACTAGGTTGCAAAGAGTTTTACGTCTTGACTTTCCTTGTTCTTCGTCTTCTTGCCTTGTTCATCAAGTACCTTTCTTCGGAACCGACATAGCGGCCCACCTTGGTCGGTGGATGATCTTCATAGGCCCCTGGTTGGGCCGTAATAGGTAACATAATATGGGTTACCCAAAGGGTAATGCCCACATCACCCTTATTTTGAGTTTCTCGAGCTCCTACATAACTACAATGCACACCGAGAAGAATATCAGTGAAGCCATTTGGAGCACCATGGTCGACACTGAGAAGACGAAGGATAACAAAAAGGCTCGAATTGATCAAGAAAAGTGGTGCGATAGGCCAGAGTTGAACGTGCACCCACCTCATGGTGCCAAAAAATCGTGGACTGAGCGACACGCTCCGTTCTGCCTTACAAAGTCCCAAAAAATGGGAGGTCCTCCATTGGATGAAATACTAGTTGTTTTTCCCTAGTGGGTTCGCAACCACTGGATGAGGGATGTGAACATGGAAACGTTGCGAGTACAAGGACTCAAGAGTTATAACTACCACGTATGGCTTAAGCGGATAATGCAGGTGATGATTCAGAGCTATGTCTATAAGAAGACTTGGAGAGTGCTGTCCAGGTTGAGCTTTTTCTTCCGCCAGATATGTGCTCGGGATTTAGACACTAAAGTGATTGAGAAGTTGGATAAACAGACATCCATTTTGCTTTGCTATCTAGAGAGGATCTGTCCTCCAGGGTTCTTTATTCCGATGCAACATATGATCTTGCACCTCGCGGACGAATGCTTCAAGGGGGGGGCGAATTGGGGCCGTTAGCAGTATCTGCCCGAGAGAGAAACACAAAAGCTTCGTAAAATGACATGCAATAAATGCAAGATTGAAGCATCCATGGCCGAGGCAGTCCTTAACGTGGAGGTGGCAAACTTCACCACTAAGCACTATGATCCCAACATTCCCACAAAGCACAACCTGGTCCTCAATTACAATGCCGCAAGCAATGAAGATGTACCCAAGCTTAGCATCTTTAGAGGGCTTGGTGGCAAGTCAAGTGGCATGAAGCCGTACAAAACGAACCTACATGTCTAGAACACCATGGTGGAAGTGAAGTTGTACATCAAGTAAGTGCTAACCATTTAGTTATTCGCAAACATTCACGGCCTTGATCCACTCACATGTTTGTCGCTAACTCTTCCTCTTTTCATTGGTATAGACAATTCACGGCTATGCATTGGAGGTATACCCACAGGGAGCCTACTCTCATCCAAGCATATTTTCGATAAGGGAGGCGCTTTCGGTTTCAGTAGCTAGTTCTGTGGTTTGGTACTATTCTATCTAAATTTGCTTGCACTGTCGACATTCGGTCAATTCTCGTTCTAAACTCGTCGTGTTAAACTTGTAGGCAAGAACTAAAAAAGAGATGAATCCAGAACTAAGAAGAATTGCTATGGGCTTTAACCATTCCGTCGACACGTTCAGCTCTTATGACGTGAACGGGTATCGCTTCCAGACCCATAAATACACAACAAGCCGGCCCAACGCGAAGAAAATAATAGCCGGGTGGTATGTCAAGGTGATTATGGACTCCATTACTATGGAAGAGTCGAGGGTATATACGTGCAGAATTACGAGTTTGACAAAGGGCTAAATCCCGTCATCTTCAAATGTCATTGGTTCGACCCACGTCGGGTTAGACGGGATCCTGAAATTGGATTGGTCGAAGTTGAAAGAAGCTCTGTTTATAAGGGAGAGGATGTGTACATTTTGACTACCCAGGCCTTTCAAGTATACTATCTCCCATACGCGTGCAAAATCCCGGCAATACGTCTATAGGGATGGGATGTTGTGATGACATCAACTTCACGCAATAGGCCGGCACCGCCGAACAAGGACGAATATCGCCGTGTAGGCCCCTCAACAAAGAATGTCGAGTTTTATAAGGAAGAAGGGCTCCTCGGCTATTTCACTATCGGTTTGACGGCTGTTGATGACATGGTCGTAGGCGATGAACAAGAAGATATGGGCATGGAGGAAGACAATGCAGAAGATGAAGCTGAGGATATTTGTGCCCTGGAAGACCTGAGATTGCTCGAGGCGTTCAAAGAAGGCATTCACATCGATGCAAATGGACCATTTCAGGGTTCGCCGAGCCTGATGGCGATGACAAAACATGTGGTCCAATTACGGATGGCGACACGTGCTATTGATCTATGTAGTAGTAATTGTGAGGCTAGCCAATTTGTAATAAGGGCTTTCTATTTTCGTGCCCCTGGTTCGTTAGTTGTACTCAGTTTTTCCCAGCCGCTTAACTTTTCCTCAGTTTCCCCTCCCTCCAGTTTGAAACCCCTCGCAGACGCTCAGACAGGAGGGTTGCCGTCTGGTCAGAGGCCTTGCCGTTAACGGTGACGGCTAGGGAGCCACGGTGGTTGTTGATGTCTACGGGAGCTTCTATTCTTGTAGACAGTGTTGGGCCTCCAAGAGCAGAGGTTTGTAGAACAGCAGCAAGTTTTCCTTAAGTGGATCACCCAAGGTTTATCGAACTCAGGGAGGAAGAGGTCAAAGATATCCCTCTCATGCAACCCTGCAACCACAAAGCAAGAAGTCTCTTGTGTCCCCAACACACCTAATAGGTGCACTAGTTCGGCGAAGAGATAGTGAAATACAGGTGGTATGAATAAGTATATGAGCAGTAGTAACGGCGCCAGAAAAGTGCTTGCTGGCGTGCAGTAAGTAAACATGCAGTAAAACAGTAAACAAGCGGAGATTGCAGTATTTGGGAACAAGGCCTAGGGATACTACTTTCACTAGTGGACACTCTCAATATTGATCACATAATAAAACCACTCTACACTCTATTGTTGGATGATGAACACCAATTGCGTAGGGCTACAAGAGCACCTCAATGCCGGAGTTAACAAGCTCCACAATATTCGATATTCATGTTTAAATAACCTTAGAGTGCATGATAGATCAACACAACTATACCAAGTACTAACATAGCATGCACACTGTCACCTTCATACTATGAAAGGAGGAATAGATCACATTAATACCATCATAGTAATAGTTAACTTCATAATCTACAAGAGATCATAATCATAAACTACGCCAAGTACTACATGATGCACACACTGTCACCATTACATCATGGAGGAGGAATAGAGTACTTTAATAACATCACTAGAGTAGCACATAGATGAATAGTGATACAAAACATATTGCAATCATAAAGGGATATAAATAAGCACTTCACTACACTATCCATAACAGTGAATAAGTATTCTGTGAAATATAGCCTAAGAGACCCACACGGTGCACACACTGTCACCTTTACACACGTGGGACAAGGAGTCTCCGGAGATCACATAAGTAAAATCCACTTGACTAGCATAACGACATCTAGATTACAAGCATCATCATATGAATCTCAATCATGTAAGGCAGCTCATGAGATTATTGTATTGAAGTACATAGGAGAGAGATGAACCACATAGCTACCGGTACAGCCCTTAGCCTCGATGGAGAACTACTCCCTCCTCATGGGAGACAGCAGCGTTGATGAAGATAGCGGTGGTGTCGATGGAGAAGCCTTCGGGGGGCACTTCCCCGTCCCGGCGGCGTGCCGGAACAGAGACTCCTGTCCCCCAGATCTTGGCTTCGCGATGGCGGCGGCTCTGGATGGTTTCTGCGGGTTTCGTCGATCGTGATAGGGTTTTCGCGACGGAGGCTTTAAGTAGGCGGAAGGGCAGCCTCGGAGGGGGCCTGGTGGGCCCACACACTAGGGGGGCGTGGCCCCCCCTCTGGCCGCGCCAGGGTAGCGTGTGGGGCCCCCAGGGCTCCTCTCCGGTACTTCTTCGATGCTCTGGAAGCTTCCGGGAAAAATAGGGATCTGGGCGTTGATTTTGTCCGATTCCGAGAATATTTCCTTACTAGGATTTCTGAAACCAAAAACAGCAGAAAACAGGAACTGGCACTGCGGCATCTCGTCAATAGGTTAGTTCCAGAAAATGCATAAATATGACATAAAGTATGCATAAAACATGTAGATATCATCAATAATGTGGCATGGAACATAAGAAATTATCGATACGTCGGAGACGTATCAGCATCCCCAAGCTTAGTTTCTGCTCGTCCCGAGCAGGTAAACGATAACAAAGATAATTTCTGGAGTGACATGCCATCATAACCTTGATCATACTATTGTAAGCATATGTAATGAATGCAGCGATGAAAACAATGGTAATTGACATGAGTAAACAAATGAATCATATAGCAAAGACTTTTCATGAATAGTACTTCAAGACAAGCATCAATAAGTCTTGCATAAGAGTTAACTCATAAAGCAATAATTCAAAGTAAAGGTATTGAAACAACACAAAGGAAGATTAAGTTTCAGCGGTTGCTTTCAACTTATAACATGTATATCTCATGGATATTGTCAACATAGAGTAATATAACAAGTGCAATATGCAAGTATGTAGGAATCAATGCACAGTTCACACAAGTGTTTGCTTCTTGAGGTGGAGAGAGATAGGTGAACTGACTCAACATAAAAGTAAAAGAATGGCCCTTCGCAGAGGGAAGCAGGGATTAAATCATGTGCTAGAGCTTTTCAAGTTTTGAAATCATATAGAGAGCATAAAAGTAAAATTTTGAGAGGTGTTTGTTGTTGTCAACGAATGGTAGTGGGCACTCTAACTACCTCGCCAACCAGACTTTCAAGAGCGGCTCCCATGAAGGACGTTATCTCTACCAGCAAGGTAGATCATCCCTCTTCTCTTTTGTTTACACATGTACTTTAGTTTTTATTATGGGTGACACTCCCCCCAACCTTTGCTTACACAAGCCATGGCTAACCGAATCCTCGGGTGCCTACCATCAATCTCATACCATGGAGGAGTGTCTATTTGCAAAATTAAGTTGCTTACTGATGAATCAGAGCAAAACATGTGAAGAGAATTATTAATGAAGTTTGATTAATCGGGACTGGGAACCCCATTGCCAGCTCTTTTTGCAAAATTATTGGATAAGCGGATGTGCCACTAGTCCATTATGAAAGTCTGTCAAAAGTAAATGACAAGGTTGAAAGATAAACACCACATACTTCCTCATGAGCTATAAAACATTAACACAAATTGAGAAGCATTTTGAAGGTTTAAAGGTAGCACATGAAGCAATTTACTTGGAATGGCAGAAAATACCATGTAGTAGGTAGGTATGGTGGACACAAATGGCATGGTGTTTGGCTCAAGGATTTTGGATGCATGAGAAGTATTCCCTCTCGATACAAGGTTTAGGCTAGCAAGGTTATTTGAAACAAACACAAGGATGAACCGGTGCAGCAAAACTCACATAAAAGACATATTGTAAACATTATAGGATTCTACACCGTCTTCCTTGTTGTTCAAACTCAATACTAGAAATTATCTAGACTTTAGAGAGACCAATTATGCAAACCAAATTTAGCAAGCTCTATGTATTTCTTCATTAATAAGTGCAAAGTATATGATGTAAGAGCTTAAACATGAGCACAACAATTGCCAAGTATCACATTATCCAAGACATTTTACCAATTACTACATGTAGCATTTTCTGATTCCAACCATATAACAATTAACGAAGCAGTTTCAACCCTCGCCATGAACATTAAAAGCTAAGAACACATGTGTTCATATGAACCAGCGGAGCGTGTCTCTCTCCCACACAAGCATGAATTTATTCAAACCAAACAAAAATGAAAACAAAAGCACACATACGCTCCAAGTAAAGTACATAAGATGTGACCGAATAAAAATATAGTTTCAAGAGAAGAAACCTGATAATTTGTCGATGAAGAAGGGGATGCCTTGGGAATCCCCAAGCTTAGATGCTTGAGTCTTCTTGAAATATGCAGGGATGAACCACCGGGGCATCCCCAAGCTTAGAGCTTTCACTCTTCTTGATCGTAGTATATCATCCTCCTCTCTTGACCCTTGAAAACTTCCTTCACACCAAACTCGAAACAAACTCATTAGAGGGTTAGTGCATAATGAAAAACTCACATGTTCAGAGGTGACACAATCATTCTTAACACTTCTGGACATTGCCCAAAGCTACTGGAAGTCAATGGAACAAAGAAATCCATCCCATATAGCAAAAGAGGCAATGCGAAATAAAAGGCAGAATCTGTCAAAACAGAACAGTCCGTAAAGACGAATTTTAAAGAGGCACCAGACTTGCTCAAATGAAAATGCTCAAATTTAATGAAAGTTGCGTACATATATGAGGATCACTCACGTAAATTGGCATAATTTTCTCAGTTACCTACAGAGAATTTTGCCCAGATTCGTGACAGCAAAGAAATCTGTTTCTGCGCAGTAATCCAAATCTAGTATGAACCTTACTATCAACGACTTTACTTGGCACAAAAAAACACAAAACTAAGATAAGGAGAGGTTGCTACAGTAGTAAACAACTTCCAAGACACAAATATAAAACAAAATACTGTAGCAAAATAACACATGGGTTATCTCCCAAGAAGTTCTTTCTTTATAGCCATTAAGATGGGCTCAGCAGTTTTAATGATGCACTCGCAAGAAATAGTATTTGAAGCAAAAGAGAGCATCAAGAAGCAAATTCAAAACACATTTAAGTCTAACATGCTTCCTATGCATAGGAATCTTGTAAATAAACAAGTTAGTGAAGCATAATGCAACGAGCATAGAAAGACTAGACAGGCACAACTTCAAAAATTTCAGCACATAGAGAGGTGTTTTAGTAACATGAAAATTTCTACAACCATATTTTCCTCTCTCATAAAGATTTTCAGTAGCATCATGAGCAAACTCAACAATATAACTATCACATAAAGCATTCTTATCATGAGTCTCATGCATAAAATTATTACTCTCCACATAAGCATAGTCAATTTTATTAGTAAAGGCGGGAGCAAATTCAACAAAGTAGCTATCATTATTATTCTCATTATCAAATATAGGAGGCATATTGTATTCATAATCAAATTTATCCTCCATAACAGGTGGAACCAAAAGACTACTATCATTATAATCATCATAAATAGGAGGTAAAGTATCATCAAAGTAAATTTTCTCCTTAATGCCCGGGGGACTAAAAAGATCATGCTCATCAAAACCAGCTTCCCCAAGCTTAGAATTTTCCATATCATTAGCAACAATGGTGTTCAAAGTATTCATGCTAACATGTTCCATGGGTTTTTTAATTTTCGGATCAAACCATCCATGTCTTAAATCAGGAAATAGAATAAGAAGCTCATTGTTGTCCATTATGCCTTACTAGTGTAAACAAGAAACAAAAAGATGCAATTGCAGGATCTAAAGGAAATAGCTTCGAGCACAAACACAATGGCGCCAGAAAAGTACTGTTACCTGGAACCGGAGTATGAGTGCCTTTTACCTTTCCTCCCCGGCAACGGCGCCAGAAAAGTGGCTAGTTGCCGGGGTTGCCGGTGTGTGAGTGCCGTTTACCTTTCCTCCCCGGCAACGGCGCGAGAAAAGTGCTTGATGTCTACGGGAGCTTCTATTCTTGTAGACAGTGTTGGGCCTCCAAGAGCAGAGGTTTGTAGAACAGCAGCAAGTTTCCCTTAAGTGGATCACCCAAGGTTTATCGAACTCAGGGAGGAAGAGGTCAAAGATATCCCTCTCATGCAACCCTGCAACCACAAAGCAAGAAGTCTCTTGTATCCCCAACACACCTAATAGGTGCACTAGTTCGGCGAAGAGATAGTGAAATACAGGTGGTATGAATAAGTATATGAGCAGTAGTAACGGCGCCAGAAAAGTGCTTGCTGGCGTGCAGTAAGTAAACATGCAGTAAAACAGTAAACAAGCGGAGATTGCAGTATTTGGGAACAAGGCCTAGGGATACTACTTTCACTAGTGAACACTCTCAATATTGATCACATAATAAAACACCTCTACACTCTATTGTTGGATGATGAACACCAATTGCGTAGGGCTACAAGAGCACCTCAATGCCGGAGTTAACAAGCTCCACAATATTCGATATTCATGTTTAAATAACCTTAGAGTGCATGATAGATCAAAACAACTATACCAAGTACTAACATAGCATGCACACTGTCACCTTCATACTATGAAAGGAGGAATAGATCACATTAATACCATCATAGTAATAGTTAACTTCATAATCTACAAGAGATCATAATCATAAACTACGCCAAGTACTACATGATGCACACACTGTCACCATTACGTCATGGAGGAGGAATAGAGTACTTTAATAACATCACTAGAGTAGCACATAGATGAATAGTGATACAAAACATATTGCAATCATAAAGGGATATAAATAAGCACTTCACTACGCTATCCATAACAGTGAATAAGTATTCTATGAAATATAGCCTAAGAGACCCACACGGTGCACACACTGTCACCTTTACACACGTGGGACAAGGAGTCTCCGGAGATCACATAAGTAAAATCCACTTGACTAGCATAACGACATCTAGATTACAAGCATCATCATATGAATCTCAATCATGTAAGGCAGCTCATGAGATTATTGTATTGAAGTACATAGGAGAGAGATGAACCACATAGCTACCGGTACAGCCCTTAGCCTCGATGGAGAACTACTCCCTCCTCATGGGAGACAGCAGCGTTGATGAAGATGGCGGTGGTGTCGATGGAGAAGCCTTCCGGGGGCACTTCCCCGTCCCGGCGGCGTGCCGGAACAGAGACTCCTGTCCCCCAGATCTTGGCTTCGCGATGGCGGCGGCTCTGGATGGTTTCTGCGGGTTTCGTCGATCGTGATAGGGTTTTCGCGACGGAGGCTTTAAGTAGGCGGAAGGGCAGCCTCGGAGGGGGCCTGGTGGGCCCACACACTAGGGGGGCGCGGCCCCCCCTCTGGCCGCGCCAGGGTGGCGTGTGGGGCCCCCAGGGCTCCTCTCCGGTACTTCTTCGATGCTCTGGAAGCTTCCGGGAAAAATAGGGATCTGGGCGTTGATTTTGTCCGATTCCGAGAATATTTCCTTACTAGGATTTCTGAAACCAAAAACAGCAGAAAACAGGAACTGGCACTGCGGCATCTCGTCAATAGGTTAGTTCCAGAAAATGCATAAATATGACATAAAGTATGCATAAAACATGTAGATATCATCAATAATGTGGCATGGAACATAAGAAATTATCGATACGTCGGAGACGTATCAGTTGTGAATTGACCATTGCTTTTGAATGGTGTTGACGTTGACCCAATGAGACACGTCGGACTGAAGAGCTCACACAAAGCTTTCCCCTCCGCCCCTCCGCCGCCATGCCGTCCTGCCTCCTACCTTATGGCGTCGTTCGCCCCCGAGCCGCCCCCGCCCCCACCACCACCTGCAGGAGGCGGAGAGGGCTCCGCCTCCACTAGATCTACTCCTCTCGCAGTAGAGTTTGCCAAGCCGTCAGGTGTGCCGATTCTGCCCCTCAGTCGTGGAGAAAATTGGGAATCGGAGGGATCTAATGCATGGATTCCATCTAGGTAAGCATACTACCTATGAGAATTAACAGTCGGCAGTTTTTTAGCGTGAATCATTGTTGCTCAATTAACTGCGTTGCTTTTCGAATAGGATTGATCCAGCACTGGCTTTTTGACTAGTGGTTAGGCTGGATACTAGGTTTTTGCGTGGTTCTGAATGCAATATGAGCGGATTTTACATCCCAGTGTGGTTGCAACCACTATCTTGTTCAGGAATTTGAAAGAAAACTTCTGCGCTATGTACGCCTGGGGCCCTCGCGATTCAGTTGATTTCGAATATTTCAACAGCACAGAGGAGAGAAATGTTCCACTAACTTCCGACAAGGATCTGGGAATTCTTTTTGCTTTGAATGATTCTTGTCGTTATGTTAAAATTTGTATCCATGTGGAAAGGATCCAGGCATCATCTAGTGTTGGAGCATCATCAGATGGTCAGGCATCATGTCTTTCTAATGTTTCTCCCTCTGCTAATATTGTGCGCCGCCGTGCTCCTTGTAGGTCCACAGCAGCACCATCTGTCCCCAATTCTAGTGGTAGCCAGATCGTTCCTGCGGTCGATGTGGAGGATAATGCAGATATTTAGGATTAGTCTCCTCAAGATGATGAGGATCAGTTGATGTTTCCTGAATTGGTAGATCGATGCAGTAAGCAGGCAATGGAGGATCAATACATGGAAGATATTGCACAAGGTGCCAGATTTGATGACACTGATGATGAAGAGAAGGCTGAGAACAATGACAACCTTGTTTTAGCCAATTACGAATGTGATGACTTGCTAATAATTGAGTGGAACAGGGCGGATCCTCAGCTTGCAGAAGGCACTGTATTTCAAATGATGATGGACTGCCGTAATGCAATTACTACATATTGCATTCTCTCCATGAATGATTATGAGGTTATTAAAAGGGGGCCAGATAGGTTCACAGTTAAATGCCCATATAAGAGGTGTAGGTGGAGGCTGCATGCATCCACAATGCTCAGAAGCACCCTGGTTCAGGTACTACGCCAACCAGTTGTGTATTTTAGATCACGGTGTAAAATTTGTTAACTGTACTGACATCCCTTATCATTATGTTTCAGATAAAGAAGAACTTGGTCGACCATAGTTGTCCACCTCTAGGGGGAGCGCCAGAGGAGAAAACAAAGCTAGCGAAGACTAGGTGGTTGGCAGATGCAATCATAGATTGACTGAGAGAAACTCCTTCACTTGGTCCAACAACACTCCAAAAAAAGATGAATGAGAAGTTTGATATACAAATACCTTACATGAGGATGTTCTGTGCAAAGGAAATGGCTCTTGACAGGATCAATGGTCCATGGAATGAAAGCTTTCAGTTGCTTTACACTTTCAAAGCTAAAGTGGAGATGGCTAGCCCAGGCAGTGTTATAGCGATAGACAAGCATACAGTTCCCTAAAAATTGATAAGCGGGAGGATAATGCATAAGGAATATTTTAGAAGGGCTATTGTTTGTTTCAAAGCATGCTGGAAAGGCTTTATGGACCGTTGCAGGCCTTATTTGGCCGTGGATGCAACAAGTCTTCATGGCAGGTTTAAAGGACAACTAGTTGCTGCTATTGCAGTTGATGGAAACAATTGGATGTTCCCTGTTGCTTATGGAGTTTTGGAGGTTGATTCAGAGGAAAGTTGGACTTGGTTTCTGCAGAATTTGCGCGACCTTATAGGTCAACCACCAGGACTTGCTATCAACACAGATGCTTGCAAAGGTTTGGAGAGTGCAGTAGAAGCAGTATTCCCTGGAGTGGAGCATAGGGAATGTATGCGACACTTGGTACAGAATTTTACAAAGAAATTCAAGGGTAAAGTTTTTACTGACAACCTATGGCCAGCTTCATACACATGCAGTAGTAGGAAGCATCTGTTTCATTTAGATGTGTTGTATAAACAAAAACCTGGAGTGAAGGAGTACTTGGAGGAACATCATGGTAGGGCGTGGTCAAGAAGCCAATTCAATGAACTTTGCAAGTTAAACTATGTAACAAGTAACCTTGAGGAGAGTTTCAATGGAAATGTCAAGTCATTGAATGGCCTTATGTTGTGGCAAATATTTGATAAGATTAGGAAGATGATCATGATAAAGATCGATCCGTGTCAAAGAATTGCAGCCACCAAATATCAAGGCCATCTCATGCTCCCATCTTTGATTAAGTCTTTGCATGCCAGGGCAAAACAATTGAAGATGAAATGCATCAGAACAGGAATGGAGGCTGAGGTAACCTAGACTGACAGTAAAAATAGGCTGTGGAGGTATCTAGTGAGTTTGGTTGATAGGACATGCCATTGTAGGCGATGACAGATTCGTGGGATACCCTGCATACACACATTGTTTTTCATGAGTGTTATAGGGGTGCAGAAGGTGAAGTTGATCAGTATGTGTCAGAGTATTTCTCTGTTAACAAATTTAGGGTTGCATATGCTATGAATGTTCCTACCTTGTTGGGAAAAGACCAATGGATGAAAGTCGATCCAGGCTTCAAAATGTACTCTCCAGTTTTGACTAGACCGACAGGTAGGCCGAGGAAGAATAGGATCAGAGCTAGTGTAGAGGGCGGTGCACCGATTCGAAAATGTAAGTGCAAACATTGTGGAATCCCTGGACACATTGCTTGGCTTTGTAAAAATGAAGTTGACCCAGCTTTTGGAATGGAAGATCGGGTGAGAGAAGCAAATGCAGAGGAGAATGAAGCAGCTATTCAACATGAGGAGATTGAAGCAGCAATTCAACATGAGGAGATTGATCGAGAGCTGCTTGAACCGACAGATCGAGAGCTGCTTGAACCGATGGATCGAGAGCAGAGGGAACAGATGGATCGAGAGCTTCTTGAACCGATGGATCGAGAGCAGAGGGAACAGATGGATCGAGAGGCCGTTGAAGAAATGTTGCGCCAGATGAGTGAACAGATGGTAGAGCAGATTGTAGAAGCAAGGGAAGAACCCGAAGAGAAGAAGAAGAACAAGAGGGAAAAAGGAAGATAGACACCAGTAATATCCCTCGTAGGGTTACCCGGAGTAAGGTGGTGGCCCCAGCGAGTCACACCAGGAGCAAGAGAAAGATTTGAAAAATTAATTTGAAGGCCCTAATTTGAATTACTGTGAACAATTTGTATTGGGGGTCCCTTTGTATTGGGGATCCCTTTGTATGAACAATTTGTATGGGGATCCCTTTGTGTGAACAATTTGTATTGGGGATCCATTTGTATTGGGGTTTTCTTTTGTATGAACAATTTGTATTGGGGATCCCTTTGTATGTTGAATAATCACAATAATGTATGTGTTATTGCTTAAGACACATTTATTATTTTCTAAGTGACTAAACTCAAAAATATATTTTTGGGTTTAGTTTAATTCAAAATAATTCAAAACATGGTGGAACCTTCCCATGGAGTCTTGTTATGTTACCTACAACCTAGAGAAACAATAATGGAAAAGGAAATATAGAGATATGTAGTTTTTCCCAAAACCACTTCCTAGTCCATGATCTACTAGCTATGAAGATGCATGGCTTTCTACTCAACACACCACATAATTCAAAACATGGTTAAACTTTGTCCAAATGAGTCCAAATTCATCACACTTGTGTATCTTTGAATTGAAAACAATATCACGTCGGCAAAAACGTACTATATTGTTCAAATAACACAATCTAACAATTTTTATGCCAAAAGCTTCAATTTCCCTTACTCCCTTTATTATTTGGGTGCCCCTGCTTTACTTAGTTTTACTCAGTTTTCCCCCTCCGGGTCTACTTGTTTTACTCAGTCCTACTCAGTTTTGCCCTTCCGATAAACATTTCCTCACTTTTCCCCCTCTTAGTTCTACTCAGTTTTCCTCACTTGTACTCACTGGCTGATCTCTGATTGGTCGAGATGTATGTCACACGGATCTTGGTTGGTTGATAGCTCAACGTACGCTTGCACCCTTGGATCATTTATGATCGGACGACATGTATATCTCTCTCTACCTCGATGGACGCATACGGAGAGAAGAGCAGAGCAGAGCACATACCTACCAACCCTGGCAGTCGCATCTTCCTCTCTCTTATTTCCTCTCTTACTCTGGCGGTCGCGACGGCGCGGAACTGCAGCGTGCGTGCGGTGGCGCGGATCTAACCGTGCGTGCGGCAGCGCGGATCTAACCGTGCAGCAGCGTGGATGTAATAGTGTCGGTGAGGATCTAACCCTCAGAAATATTTGAAATGTCTCTCTCTGTCACACTTCCGTTTCTCTTCTCAGACCTGTTGCTGATGAAGAACACTAAGACGGCGGCCATGCCGACAGTGGTCATCGATGCCAAGAATATTGAAGACATCGCCTACAACATCGCTTCGACGGTGGCCGTGCGAATTGATGCCAAGACGATTGAAGCCATCGTCTACAACCGCGCTGCGAATCCACCGATCCAGCCCTCCTCAGATCCGTCGCTAATGAAGAACACCAAGAGGGCGGCCGTGCCGATTGTGGTCATCGATGCCAAGAACATTGAAGCCATCGCCTACAACATCACTACGACGTATCGCCCTCCTCAGATCCAGCCCTCCTCCATGTCTGAGTTTGCGGATGGCGCAGATGACCACCCCTCAGCCGCCCGTCGTCCCGGCCCTTCTAGCCCATCGCTGCGCGGCCGTGTTCGACGCCGCAAATTGGGATACATTATGATAAATTTGTTCGAACTACTACCTCCGTCTCAAAAAAATCTTCTCCACTTTCTCGATGTGTCCATGTACATCCGTATGTATGATTTCAATTCTATCCCAACTTTAATGTTCATGGCGAAGGTTGAAAACTGCTTAGTTTATTGCTATTTGGTTGGAAACATAAAATGCTTCATGTGGTAAGTGGTATATGGTCTTGAATAATTTGATACTTGGCAATTGTTTTGAGTTCTCAAATAGATCATGTTTAAGCTCTTGCATCATGTAGTTTGAACCTATTAGTGGAGAATTACTGTAGAGCTTGTTGAAATTTGGTTTGCATGATTGTTCTCTCTCTAAAGTCTAGATATTTTCTGGTAAAAGTGTTTGAACAACAAGGAAGACAGTGTAGAGTTTTATAATGCTTGCAATATGTTCTTATGTAAGTTTTGCTGTACCAGTTCATACTTGTGTTTGCTTCAAACAACCTTGCTAGCCAAAGCCTTGTACTGAGAGGGAATGCTTCTCATGCATCCAAAACCTTGAGCCAAAACTTATGCCATTTGTGTCCACCATAACTACCTACTATGTGGTATTTTTCTGCCATTCCAAAGTAAATTGCTTGCGTGCTACCTTTAAAAACTTCATTCCTTGTCTTTGCAATATATAGCTCATGGGAAAATAGCTTAAAAACTATTGTGGTAAAGAATATGTCTTATGTATATTATTTCTTATAAGTTGCTTGTTGAGCGGTAACCATGTTTCTAGGGACGCCATCAACTGTTACACTTTTGTTGAATATCATGTGAGTTGCTATGCATGTTCGTCTTGTCTGAAGTAAGGGTGATTTGCCATGATTAAATGGTTTGAGTATGCATATTGTTAGAGAAGAACATTGGGCCGCTAACCAAAGCCATGTATCATGGTGGAAGTTTCAGTTTGGACATTAATCCTCAATCTCTTATGAGAATATTATCTGTTGTTGAATGCTTAAGCATTAAAGAGGAGTCCATTATCTGTTTTCTATGTTGTCCCGGTATGGATGTCCTCAAGTTGAGATCTATCAAAAATGAGAAATCAAATGCGATCTATCTCCTTGGACCTTTGTACATGTGACATAGAGGTACCCCTTTGTGACACTTGGTTGAAACATATGTAATGCAATGATAATCCATGGAAATCCGAGCTAATTAGGACAAGGTGCGAGCACTATTGGTATTCGATGCATGAGGCTTGCAACTTATAGGATGTTTTATGCATAACACATATGAATTATTACTACCGTTGACAAAATTGTTTCCATGTTTTCAAAATAAAAGCTCTAGCACATGAGTAATCCCTGCTTCCCTCTGCAAATGGCCTTTCTTTTACTTTATGTTGAGTCAGTTTACCTACTTCTTTCTATCTTAGAAGCAAACACTTGTGTCAACTATGTGCATTGATTCCTACATACTTGCTTATTTGCACTCATCATATTACTTTGTGTTGACAATTATCCATGAGATATACATGTTGAAGTTGAAAGCAACTGCTGAAACTTATATCTTCCTTTGTGTTGCTTCGAAGCCTTCTATTAAGAATCTATTGCTTTATGAGTTAACTCTTATGCAAGACTTATTGATGCTTGTCTTGAAAGTACTATTCATTAAAAGTCTTTGCTATATGATTCAGTTGTTTAGTCATTATCTTTACCATTGCTTTGAATCACTTCATTCATCTCATATGCTTTACAATAGTATTGATCAAGATTATGATAGTAGCATGTCACTTCAGAAATTATCCTTGTTATCATTTACCTACTCGAGGGCGAGTAGGAACTAAGCTTGGGGATGCTTGATACATCTCAAATGTATCTATAATTTCTTATGTTCCATGCTAGTTTTATGACAATACTCACATGTTTTATATACACTTTATATCATTTTGATGCATTTTCTGGCACTAACCTATTAACAAGATGCCGAAGCGCCAGTTCCTGTTTTCTGCTGTTTTTGGTTTCAGAAATCCTACATAGGAAATATTCTCGGAATTGGACGAAACAAAAGCCTAGTGCCTTATTTTCCACGGAGCTTTCCAGAAGACTGAAGGAGAGACGGAGTGGGGCCACGAGGTGGCGAACCCACCAGGCGGCGCGGCCAAGAGGGGGGGCGCGCCGCCCTATGGGGTGGGCCCCTCGTGCCTCCCCCGACTCTACCCTTTCGCCTATATATTCTCTCTGTCGCGAAAACCCTAGTACCGAGAGCCACGATACGAGAAAAGTTACTATGACGCCGTCGCCGCCAATCCCATCTCGGGGGATTCTGGAGATCGCCTCCGGCACCCTGCCGGAGTGGGGAATCATCACCGGAGGGCTCTACATCACCATGCCCGCTTCCGGATTGATGCATGAGTAGTTCGTCCTTGGACTATGGGTCCATACCAGTAGCTAGATGGTTGTCTTCTCCTCTTGTGCTATCATGTTTAGATCTTGTGAGCTGCCTATCATGATCAAGATCATATATTTGTAATGCTTCATGTTGTGTTTGTTGGGATCCAATGAATATGGAATACTATGTCAAGTTGATTATCACTCTATCATATATGTGTTGTTTATGATCTTGCATGCTCTCCGTTGCTAGTAGAGGCTCTGGCCAAGTTGATACTTGTAACTCCAAGAGGGAGTATTTATGCTCGATAGTGGGTTCATGCCTCCATTGAATCTGGGACAGTGACTGAAAGTTCTAAGGTTATGGATGTGTTGTTGCCACTAGGGATAAAACAACAATGCTTTGTCTAAGGATATTTGTATTGTTTACATTACGCACAGTACTTAATGCAATTGTCTGTTGTTTGCAAGTTAATACTGGAAGGGGTGCGGATGCTAACCCGAAGGTGGATTTTTTAGGCATAGATGCATGCTGGATAGCGGTCTATGTTCTTTGTCGTAATGCCCTAAGTAAAACTCATAGTAGTCATCATGATATGTATGTGCATTGCTATGCCCTCTCTATTTTTCAATTGCCCAACTGTAATTTGTTCACCCAACATGCTATTTATCTTATTGGAGAGACACCACTAGTGAACTATGGACCCCGGTCCATTCTTTTACATATGAATACAATCTACTGCAATCATTGTTCGCTGCTGTTCTTTGCAAACAAACATCATTCTCCACACCATACGTTTAATCCTTTGTTTACAGCAAGCCGGTGAGATTAACAACCTCACTGTTAAGTTGGGGCAAAGTATTTTGATTGTGTTGTGCAGGTTCCACGTTGGCGCCGGAATCACTGGTGTTACGCCGCACTACACTCCTCCACCAACAACCTTTACGTGGCCTTCATCTCCTACTGGTTCGATAAACCTTGGTTTCTTACTGAGGGAAAACTTGTTGTTGTACACATCACACCTTCCTCTTGGGGTTCCCAACGGACGAGTGCTTTTCCGTTACAAGGAAGCTGTCGCACGCCAGCAGGCACCCCAACCGACGGCCAGTAGATCGGAATTAAGTTTAACTTTTAGTTATGTTTAAATTCGAGCTACTTTTGTGTAAATTTCGTATGAATTTCATATGAATTTTGTATGAATTTCGTATGAATTTGGGTTTTTAAATTTCAAAATCTATCGGGGCTGGCGTATGGGGGGCACCGGTGTGGGAGTAGCATCCCCAAATACGGCAGTGCCGGCGCCCCTACCGGCGACTATTTGGGGGCTGCCGGTGGAGATATATGATTTTCTCTAAATAAATAGACGACCCCACTGGTCATTGGCTGAGGCAGCCCCATAGAGCGGCAATATATGTCTTTTCCTGAAAAATACACGAACCCACTGGTTATTGGCTGCGGCAGCCCTATAGAGCGGCCCCATTTGTTATTGGCAGCACCGCGTATACAATCAGGAAATAAAACGGCCCACACGTCGGCGATAGATGGATGGCTGCTCCGACGTGTCTCCTGACCCTACCCGTCAGCATGAGACGGTCAGGGAGGAACTGCCCCTGTGCAGCCCCACCCGTCAGATAACGGTCAAGGCCTTTGACCAGATGGCAACCGGCCATTCCAACGTCTGCTAGGGGTTTCAAACTAGAGGGAGGGGAAAAAAGAGGAAAAACTAACGAGCTGGGGAAAACTGAGTATAACTAAGGAACCGATGGCACGGAAATAGAAAACCCTTGTAATAACTCTATGTAATAGTGATTGTCGAGCTAGTTTATTTGTAGGAACTCCCTGCTATGTTTGTGAGAACTCTATTCTATTTGTTGCTTTCACTAATGTTCATCTATTTGCATTATTGTTGCTTTTAGTAATATTCATCTACTTATCTCTTTGTTGCTTTAACTAATATTCATCTTTTTACATTGCATACGAGGAGCGCGGGGGTGGGGAGGACGAGGAGCACGAGGAGGAGGGTGAGGGGGACGAGGAGGACCTCTCGGAGGATGAGGGGTTGGGGGCTTAACGTATGAGCCTGACCCACGCTTGGGAACCGCCGGTGGAGGAGCAGTACATTGCAGCTGAGGAGAGGTTGCAGCCACGTGATATGAAGCTATACCAGCGTGGGAAAACACAACTCCCCAAGCTAAGAACGTGGCCCTACAGCGATGTTGATCTAGTTCCCGCTGGAAAGAGGTACATGTTAATTTTGGCATTTTGTTATCGCAATTTTATCATTATTGATTTTTTTATCACATACATACTGATGTTAATGTTTCGTTGTGCATTTGTTCAGTTTGGCGACCCGTCGAGGAACCGGCACGTGGCTACGCGAACATCCTTGGAGGCCTACTTAGAAAGTATTTACCTGGGATTGTCAATCTCCCTACTAGTGGCTGCGACGTAGCTTGGAGGTGGGCATTGCTAGCGTACAGTTGACGTGGGCGTAGTAGCTTCCTTGTGACGGTAAAGCACTCGTCCGTTGGGAACCCCAAGAGGAAGGTATGATGTGTACAGGAGCAAGTTTTCCCTCAGTAAGAAACCAAGGTTTATCGAACCAGTAGGAGCCAAGAAGCACGTTGAAGGTTGTTGGTGACGGAGTGTAGTGCGGCGCAACACAAGGGATTCCGGCGCCAACGTGGAACCTACACAACACAATCCAAGTACTTTGCCCCAACTTAACAGTGAGGTTGTCAATCTCACCGGCTTGCTGTAACAAAGGATTAGATGTATAGTGTGGAAGATGATTGTTTGCAGAAAACAGTAAAACGAGTATTGCAGTAGATTGTATTCGATGTAAAAGAATGGACCGGGGTCCACAGTTCACTAGAGGTGTCTCTCCCATAAGAAATAGCATATTGGGTAAACAAATTACAGTTGGGCAGTTGACAAATAAAGAGAGCATAACAATGCACATACATGATATGATGAGTAGTGTGAGATTTAATTGGGCATTACGACAAAGTACATAGACCGCTATCCAGCATGCATCTATGCCTAAAAAGTCCACCTTCAAAGTTATCATCCGAACCCCTCCGCATTAAGTTGCAAACAACAGACAATTGCATTAAGTATGGTGCGTAATGTAATCAACAAATACATCCTTAGATATAGAATTGATGTTTTATCCCTAGTGGCAACAGCACATCCACAACCTTAGAGGTTGCTGTCACTTCCCCAGATTCAATGGAGGCATGAACCCACTATCGAGCATAAGTACTCCCTCTTGGAGTTACAAGCAATGACTTGGCCAGAGCCTCTACTAGCAACGGAGAGCATGCAAGATCATAAACAACACATAGATAGATTGATAATCAACATAGCATAGTATTCATTATTCATCGGATCCCAACAAACACACATGTAGCTTTACAGATAGATGATCTTGATCATGATAGGCAGCTCACAAGATCCGACAATGATAGCACAATGGGGAGAAGACGACCATCTAGCTACTGCTATGGACCCATAGTCCAGGGGTGAACTACTCACACATCAATCCGGAGGCGACCATGGCGGTGTAGAGTCCTCCGGGAGATGATTCCCCTCTCCGGAAGGGTGCCGGAGGCGATCTCCTGAATCCCCCGAGATGGGATTGGCGGCGGCGGCGTCTCTGGAAGGTTTTCCGTATCGTGGCTCTCGGTACTGGGGCTATCTTCGACGGAGGCTTAAGTAGGCGAAAGGGCAGAGTCGGGAGGCTCACGGGGGCCCCACACGCTAGGGCCGCGCGGGCCCCCCCTGGGCCGCGCCGCCCTAGTGTGGCGGCGCCCCGCGGCCCCACTTCGTCTTCTCTTCGGTCTTCTGGAAGCTTCGTGTAAAAATAGGCCCCTGGGCGTTGATTTCGTCCAATTCCGAGAATATTTCCTTACTAGGATTTCTGAAACCAAAAACAGCAGAAAACAGCAACTGGCTCTTCGGCATCTCGTTAATAGGTTAGTGCCGGAAAATGCATAATAATGACATATAATGTGTATAAAACATGTGAGTATCATCATAAAAGTAGCATAGAACATAAGAAATTATAGATACGTTTGAGACGTATCAAGCATCCCCAAGCTTAGTTCCTACTCGTCCCGAGTAGGTAAACGATAACAAAGATAATTTCTTAAGTGACATGCTATCATAATCTTGATCAATACTATTGTAAGCACATGTAATGAATGCAGCGATCCGAAACAATAGTTAATGTAATGAGTAAACAACTGAATCATATAGCAAAGACTTTTCATGAATAGTACTTTCAAGACAAGCATCAATAAGTCTTGCATAAGAGTTAACTCATAAAGCAATAGATTCATAGTAAAAGCATTGAAGCAACACAAAGGAAGATTAAAGTTTCAGCGGTTGCTTTCAACTTGTAACATGTATATCTCATGGATATTGTCAACATAAAGTAATATAATAAGTGCAATAGGCAAGTATGTAGGAATCAATGCACAGTTAACACAAGTGTTTGCTTCTAAGATAGAAGGAAATGGGTAAACTGACTCAACAATAAAAGTAGAAGAAAGGCCCTTCGTAGAGGGAAGCATGGATTGCTATAATTGTGCTAGAGCTTTTATTTTGAAAACAAGAAACAATTTTGTCAACGGTAGTAATAAAGCATATGTGTTATGTAAATTATATCCTACAAGTTGCAAGCCTCATGCATAGTATACTAATAGTGCCCGCACCTTGTCCTAATTAGCTCGGATTACCTGGATTATCATCGCAATACATATGTTTTAACCAAGTGTCACAATGGGGTACCTCTATGCCGCCTGTACAAAGGTCTAAGGAGAAAGTTCGCATTGGATTTCTCGCTTTTGATTATTCTCAACTTAGACATCCATACCGGGACAACATAGACAACAGATAATGGACTCCTCTTTAATGCATAAGCATTTAGCAACAAATAATGTTCTCATATGAGGTTGAGGATATTTATCCAAAACTGAAACTTCCACCATGAATCATGGCTTTAGTTAGCGGCCCAATGTTCTTCTCTAACAATATGCATACTCAAACCATTCAACTCATGGTAAATCGCCCTTACTTCAGACAAGACGAACATGCATAGCAACTCACATGATATTCAACAAAGAAATAGTTGATGGCGTCCCCAGGAACATGGTTATCGCACAACAAGCAACTTATAAGAAATAAGACACAGAAGTACATATTCAAATACCACGATAGTTTTTAAGCTATTTGTCCCATGAGCTATATATTGCAAAGATAAAGAATGGAAATTTTAAAGGTAGCACTCAAGCAATTTACTTTGGAATGGCGGAGAAATACCATGTAGTAGGTAGGTATGGTGGACACAAGTGGCATAGTGTTTGGCTCAAGGATTTTGGATGCATGAGAAGTATTCCCTCTCGATACAAGGTTTAGGCTAGCAAGGTTGTTTAAAGCAAACACAAGTATGAACCGGTACAGCAAAACTCACATAAAAGACATATTGTAAGCATTATAAGACTCTATACCGTCTTCCTTGTTGTTCGACCTTTACTAGAAAATATCTAGACCTTAGAGAGACCAATTATGCAAACCAAATTTTAGCATGCTCTATGTATTTCTTAATTAATAGGTGCAAAGTATATGATGCAAGAGCTTAAACATGAGCACAAGAATTGCCAAGTATCACATTATTCAAGATATTGTACCAATTACCACATGTAGCATTTTCCGTTTCCAACCATATAACAATTTAACGAAGCAGTTCAACCTTCGCCATGAATATTATGAGTGAAGCCTAAGGACATATGTGTCCATATGCAACAGCGGAGCGTGTCTCTCTCCCACACAATAAATGCTAGGATCCAACTTTATTCAAACAAAACAAAAACAAGAACATAAAGACGCTTCAAGTAAAGCATATAAGATGTGATGGAATAAAAATATAGTTTCACTAGAGGAACCTGATAATGTTGTCGATGAAGAAGGGGATGCCTTGGGCATCCCCAAGCTTAGACGCTTGAGACTTCTTGAAATATGCAGGGGTGAACCACCGGGGCATCCCCAAGCTTAGAGCTTTCACTCTCCTTGATCATATTGTATCATCCTCCTCTCTTGACCCTTGAAAACTTACTCCACACCAAACTCGAAACAAACTCATTAGAGGGTTAGTGCATAACCAAAAATTTCACATGTTCAGAGGTGACACAATCATTCTTAACACTTCTGGACATTGCACAAAGCTACTGAAAGTTAATGGAACAAAGAAATCCATCTAACATAGCAAAACAGGCAATGCGAAATAAAAGGCAGAATCTGTCAAAACAGAACAGTCCGTAAAGACGTATTTTTCTGGAGCACTAGACTTGCTCAAATGAGAAAACTCAAAACTAATGAAAGTTGCGTACATATCTGAGGATCACGCACGTAAATTGGCATAATTTTCTGAGTTACCTACAGAGACTACTATACAAATTCGTGACAGCAAGAAATCTGTTTCTGCGCAGTAATCCAAATCTAGTATCAACTTTATCATTAAAGACTTTACTTGGCACAACAATGCAATAAAACTAAGATAAGGAGAGGTTGCTACAGTAGTAAAAACTTCCAAGACTCAAATATAAAATAAAGTACTGTAGTAAAATAATGGGTTGTCTCCCATAAGCGCTTTTCTTTATAGCCATTAAGATGGGCTCAGTAATTTTAATGATGCTCACATAAGGATGAGAGTTGAAGCAAAGAGAGCATCAAAAAGCAAGTATGAAACAAATTTAAGCCTAACCCACTTCCTATGAAAAGGAATCTTGTACACAAATAAATTCATGAAGAACAAAGTGACAAGCATAGGAAGATAAAACACGAGTAACTTCAAAATTTTCAGCATATTGAGAGGTGTTTTAGTACCATGAAAATTTCTACAACCATATTTTCCTCTCTCATAATAATTTCCAATAGCATCATGAACAAACTCAACAATATAACTATCACATAAAGCATTCTTATCATGAGTCTCATGCATAAAATAATTACTACTCCCAACATAAGCATAGTCATTCTTATTAATTGTAGTGGGAGCAAATTCAACAAAGTAGCTATCATTATTATTCTCATCACCATAAACATCAAATATAGGAGGCATAGTATCATCAAAGAAAATTTTCTCCTCCATGTTTGGGGGACTAAAAATATCATACTCATCAAAACCAGCTTCCCCAGGCTTAGAATTTTCCACAGCATTAGCAACAATAGTGTTCAAAGCGTTCATATTAATAACATTGCCATTAGCATGCATATAAAGTTCCATAGGTTTTTTAATTCTCTCTTCAAACACATCATGTCCTAATTCAATATAAAGTTCATAAAGATCTCTAATTTTTTTGTTGTTTTCCATTAAGCCTAACTAGTGAAATAAAAACATGAAACAAAAAGATGCAATTGCAGGATTGCTCATTTTAGCAGTAGTAAATAAAGCAAACTAAATAAAGTAAATGCAAGTAACTAATTTTTTTGTGTTTTTAATATGGCAAACAAGATAGTAAATAAAGTAAAACTAGCAACTAATTTTTTTGTGTTTTGTTTTAGTGCAGCAAACTAAGAAGTAAATAAAAGTAAAGCAAGACAAAAACAAAGTAAAGAGATTGGAAGTGGAAGACTCCCCTTGCAGCGTGTCTTGATCTCCCCGGCAACGGCGCCAGAAAAAGAGCTGCTAGCGTACAGTTAACGTGGGCGTAGTAGCTTCCTTGTGACGGTAAAGCACTCGTCCGTTGGGAACCCCAAGAGGAAGGTATGATGTGTACAGCAGCAAGTTTTCCCTCAGTAAGAAACCAAGGTTTATCGAACCAGTAGGAGCCAAGAAGCACGTTGAAGGTTGTTGGTGACGGAGTGTAGTGCGGCGCAACACCAGGGATTCCGGCGCCAACGTGGAACCTGCACAACACAATCCAAGTACTTTGCCCCAACTTAACAGTGAGGTTGTCAATCTCACCGGCTTGCTGTAACAAAGGATTAGATGTATAGTGTGGAAGATGATTGTTTGCAGAAAACAGTAAAATGAGTATTGCAGTAGATTGTATTCGATGTAAAAGAATGGACCGGGGTCCACAATTCACTAGAGGTGTCCCTCCCATAAGAAATAGCATATTGGGTAAACAAATTACAGTTGGGCAATTGACAAATAAAGAGAGCATACATGCACATACATGATATGATGAGTAGTGTGAGATTTAATTGGGCATTACGACAAAGTACATAGACCGCTATCCAGCATGCATCTATGCCTAAAAAGTCCACCTTCAGGTTATCATCCGAACCCCCTCCAGTATTAAGTTGCAAACAACAGACAATTGCATTAAGTATGGTGCGTAATGTAATCAATAAATACATCCTTAGATATAGAATTGATGTTTTATCCCTAGTGGCAACAGCACATCCACAACCTTAGAGGTTGTCATTACTCCCGCATTCAATGGAGGCATGAACCCACTATCGAGCATAAGTACTCCCTCTTGGAGTTACAAGCAATGACTTGGCCAGAGCCTCTACTAGCAACGGAGAGCATGCAAGATCATAAACAACACATAGATAGATTGATAATCAACATAGCATAGTATTCATTATTCATCGGATCCCAACAAACGCACATGTAGCTTTACAGATAGATGATCTTGATCATGATAGGCAGCTCACAAGATCCGACAATGATAGCACAATGGGGAGAAGACGACCATCTAGCTACTGCTATGGACCCATAGTCTAGGGGTGAACTACTCACACATCAATTCGGAGGCGACCATGGCGGTGTAGAGTCCTCCGGTAGATGATTCCCCTCTCCGGCAGGGTGCCGGAGGCGATCTCCTGAATCCCCCGAGATGGGATTGGCGGCGGCGGCGTCTCTGGAAGGTTTTCCGTATCGTGGCTCTCGGTACTGGGGCTATCTTCGACGGAGGCTTAAGTAGGCGAAAGGGCAGAGTCGGGAGGCTCACGGGGGCCCCACACGCTAGGGCCATGCGGGCCCCCCCTGGGCCGCGCCGCCCTAGTGTGGCGGCGCCCCGTGGCCCCACTTCGTCTTCTCTTCGGTCTTCTGGAAGCTTCATGTAAAAATAGGCCCCTGGGCGTTGATTTCGTCCAATTCCGAGAATATTTCCTTACTAGGATTTCTGAAACCAAAAACAGCAGAAAACAACAACTGGCTCTTCGGCATCTCGTTAATAGGTTAGTGCCGGAAAATGCATAATAATGACATATAATGTGTATAAAACATGTGAGTATCATCATAAAAGTAGCATGGAACATAAGAAATTATAGATACGTTTGAGACGTATCAGGCGCACTACAGCCTCGCGCCAGATCCTCATGGGAAGTACGAAAAATTATCGGTACGTGACTTTTGACTTATTAGCATTCAAACACTCCTTGGTTAACAATAGTGGCACCAATGCCCCTTGTTTTACCTATGTGCATGGTTGTAGAAATACTTCACGAGGGCTGATGGTAAGGAACTTGCATGCGATTGTATCGTACACGAGATGTGCAGGAGGAGGGTGACTGGCATGCACTATGAGGCACGTGTTCAGTGCGTCCGCAACCGGCACGCCGACCGCAAAGTTTGGATGTCTAAGGAGGACGCTCGGGACACACTCATGGCACCGTGGCAGTACCTGCAGGTATTTGCATTTATGTGTTATTGATTTCTTTATCGCTATGTAGTTTATTTTACCATAATGGGTCTATCTTGTGTATGTAGAACACTCCTCAGTACGTTGGGAACGACACCGCGTGATTTCTGGCGATGGTCATGTGGTGGCCATGCCCCCAGTACCTCAAGAAGCACGAGGAGGGCAAAAAGAAGCGGGCAAAGATGCGAAGTGTACCACATATCCTAGGCAGCATCCCCCTCTCTATTCACATGCAGGCTAAGGTGAGCAAATGGTTCCTTCATTCTTTGATTTCACGTTATATATTTTTAACTCCGCAAGGGTGTCCACTTCACTTAATTACATGTTCTCTTTTGCAGGAAGTCAAGACTGGAGCGAAGCCGAACATAAGCGCACAATCCTCAGACGGGGTCCAGATTGGTCAACGAGAAAGTCGAGACCTAGTGTACGACGTAAGTCTCGAAGTACAAGCAGAAGCACGGCGAGACCTCCCAGCTAGAGACCGAGGACTTTGACGTTGAGGTTGAGGTACTTGCGGGAGAAGGCATGAAGCATGGCCGCCTTTGGTGTGGTGATGTGTGCGTCGACCCAACGACTGTTCCAACTCTCCGCCAGATCCGTCGTGGTCCTAAGAGTGGCCAGCCTCAGGTAGAGACCCAGCCACGGGCTTCAGATCTAGCCGTCGAGCGGTTACGTGTATATTCTTCCTCGGTCCTCTACATTTATTTACATGGTTTCCATTGCAATGTTAATGACATCGCGGCAACACAACGTAGGTGGAGCTGGCAGCAAGGGAACAGGAGGCCTAGCAGCGGCAGGCGCAGCTGGTGCAGTAGCTTAGGGAGTACTAGCAGATACAGCAGTAGTAGCAACAAACGATTAGCTGGATGATGAGCCAAGCCTCTCTATCTCCACAGAGGAGCCAGCTTCCTACTCCTTCTTTCGCCTTCTCGTGGGTAAGTGGTTAACTTAATATCTACAGCTTATTTTCTCTTGTCTTATTGTCTAATCATGACATCAGATGCAGCCGGCACCGCAGATGATGCCAAACATGCAGCAGCAAAACATGCCGCTCATCCAGGCACCACCCAGTCAGAGCCCGGTGACAACTCTCACCGTCAACAACACGAACATCATCCGGAACCTGATCCTAGGAGAGTTCTTCTACACTTGTGCCCAACGCGCTTCTAGGTTGTAGAATGTCATGACTTGTTGCAAATTTTAGCCAATACATGCCACAATGTTAAATTCCATGTCAATATGAAAATTTTAGCCATCACTTGTTTAAAATATAGCCATGCCATTAGACTTGTAGAAATTGAGCTAGTCAATATGCAAATTCCATGTCAATATGCAAATTCCATGTCAATATGACCTAGCAGATGGATCCGGACAAGGACAAAGAGATTGACAAGGAGATGATGGACAAGGTTGTTGCACTCATTGTATGGATTACATGTCGGCCTTGGATTCTATGAACCATATGGATTTTATGTTGTAATGGACTTTGTTGTTGTTGTTGGTGGTGGACAAGGAGATGTATCTGGACTTGTGTATGCACTCTTTATATGTCGTCGTTTGACTCGATGCACTTGTTATATGTTGTTGAAGTGTTACACATATTGTTGTTATCAATTATTGTTGTTATGAATCATCTATATTAAATCATATGCAGGGAATAATGAAAAACAACAAAAACAAAAAAATTAGAGGTGCCTTTGCCGTGTGTATGCACACGGAAAAGGACATTTTGGTCACTTTGCCGTGTGCATATACACAGCAAAGGGGTCATGTGACGCAAGGCTGTGCTCCTGGCAGTGCAATGGGCGTGCTTGGAGGGCCTTTGCCGTGCGTGTTGGAGGGTGGGCGCACGGCAAAACCAAGCACCACAGCAGAGGACTATTGGACGGTAGCACGAGGGATGCACGACAGTATCTACCCGCACCGCAAAGTTCTGGGGCGCAAGGCAGCGCAATGCAAGCACTGCAGCAAATCAAGCGCACGGCAACGCTTTTGTCGTGCAGCATAGGTGAGACGCACGACAACAACAGCTTTACCGTCACTGCCGTACGAGTTTTGAGGGCCTCGCACGGCAAAAACTTTGCCGTGTGTACATGCCATGGCAAAGCTTTGCACGGCAAAGCTAGATTCTGCCGCAGTGCGATAAGAACTGCCTTGCATATAATTGATTTATAGTTGATGCCGCCGTAGGCGCACGGCGAGACGCGCATCAATCTCTTTTCATGGACAATCGATCAGGGCATCGGCCCGACGCGACTGCCCATTTTGCATCTGCTTGGAGCCTTGGACACAAACAGTCGATCGAGTTGACTTGCAGCCTCCGCGCAAGTGCCCGCCCTAGTAGAAGGGTTGAACGACGTAGTGGCCAGCACCTACCACGTGGGAGAGATCGTCGTCGCGCTCCATATTAGCTATTACTGTCCTCTTGGGTTCCTGGATGTGAATGATGGCTAATCGTTGACGAGAGATACAGTATTAGCTGGTATTGTGCTCCTGCGCTTCTGGATGAACGATGGCAAATCGTTTACGAGATATGTACTCGATCCATTCCAGCTCGTTCAAACTAAATTAATACACCAGTCTGACAGCTGCATGTTGTTGGTATAATTTTACCTCTAATCAAGTTAGTAATTTGTCTTAGGGTATCTCCATGGCTCGATTTGTGTCGGGTTGCGAACGTGGAAATGATCTTCGGATCACGATTGTACGTTTGTGGCTGGAGGTGCCTCCAGCGACCTGACGTATTTTTATTTTATTTTTTTCATCGATGAGATAGAGATGTATAGTTTGCAAAAATTTAAAAAAATATGAAATGTAATAGCACAACGAAGTCTACTAGCATGTAGTCATCGTCGGTGAGATCGATGACCTCCATCATCTCTCGTGGCCTATGCGGCAGCAGATGGTATACCGCGGCGATGCAGGAGAATGAGGAGGAATGGTAGCCGCCGCAGAAATAAAAAGATTCAGCTTCACTTTTTTGCAGTAGTCGTGACCAACAACCATCAGCAGTCGGCTCGTTGGTAAGGCGAGAGCTTCAATCCCTATTTCTGGTGCCACACACCCCAAACAAGCACCACTCGACGGGACCGCAGGGCGGGGGGGTGGGCAAGCCCTAAACCTTCGACCCTTCTTTCTATATGGGGGTGCCCAGGGCACCTCATCTTGTCATTTTGTTGCTCATTCCTGTTGTGCCGAAGTGTTTTCTCTTTACATCCGGAGCGTCCGCTCACATTTAGCTAACCTATTGGTTAAAGAGAAGATAGTACGAAAAAATTGTAAACAGAGCAGAAAGATTCTAAATATGACAAGTTCAATGAATTCGATATAAGGAAATCTGGCTCTGGTTATGGATCGCACGCCACCAAAGCAGCAACAGATAATCTGCGCACCCCACGCTCCGAATTCACCGGAAGTGTCACCTTAAAAATTGGGCCACCTGTTCGGCTGGGCCTGGTGACAACCACGTAGTCGCCTCGGCGGCTTCTTCCACCGAAGCAGCAGTAACCATCCCAACAAGTTGACTTGCAACCTCCCCCACGCATGTGGGAGATCGTCCTCGCGCTCCGTGTGATTAGCTCGGAAAATAAACTATAGTACTGTATTAGCTGGTATTCTGCTTCTGCGTTGCTAGATGAACGATGGCAAATCGTTGACGAGATACTACATTCCAGCTCGCTCAAACTAAATTAATGCACCCAGTAATGCTACACTAGTCTCTGTGGCATTAACCCTTAATCAATTGTGTTATGGTTGTGGGTCTATAATAGAATTTAGAGCATCTTCAGTCGCGTGCCCCAAACCGTCCCCCAAAGCGCGCTGGATTGAGCGTTTGGGGGACGTGTTTCGTTCGTGCCGCGTTTGGGGACGTCGCTCCCCAGTCGCGTCCCTCAAACGCCGCCCAAACATTTAAAATAATTTAAATAGATAGAATAAAACTCTTTACTAATATGCAAATCACATAAACAAATTACATATAAAACTTCGAAAAAACATAATTAAATTACATATAAATTAATTTAAACTACTTCTTCTACTTCTTGTTCAATGATGGCCCCGCCTCGTCGTCGTCATTGCGGTGGCGCTTCTTGCTCGTCACCTCTTCCGAAGAGGCGGTGTCCACCGACGCGTCGGAGTCCTCCTCGTCGTCGCTGGTGCTCGCCGGCTGCACCTTGGCCTTCGCGTCCGCCTTCGCCTTCGCACGGGCCACCGCCGCCTCCTCTGACCCTTCTTCCTCCGCGTCCTCCTCCACGCCTAGCCATTCATCCGCGTTGTCAATTGGCGGCAGGGAATCGTCGCCGCTGCTTGGCATCTGGGCTTTATCCCACCAATGGCGCCATCTAGCAGGCTTTCCCTCGCTGGAGGTGTCGGACGGGAGCTCAGAGATGTAGCTCATCGTCGCTGGAGGTGTCGGATGCGGCCGGTGAAGATCCAAAAGCGTCGACGTACGGGTCTTATTGAGCGCGGATGAACGGCGGCGCAGAAGTCGAAGAGAGCGGCGGTTGCTCTTCCGAGGAGTCCCCGCTCCATTCCGGCGGTTGTCGCATCATCGACACGGTTGCCAATGCGACGGTCCCGCTTCCTGGCAACTGCACCGTCGCTATGTAGGCGGCGGTTGAGCGTCCGAGCAGCTGACGCGTCGGGCCCGCGCCTCCTCGCCTCTCATTTTGTCGTGTCCGGCGTGCCCGGTGCGTCCCCTGTGTAGCGGGGACGGGCTCGGGGCGCCGGACACCGTATGGGACCGTGCCGGACAAAAAAGGCCTTTGGGGCGCGCGGCTGGGAATGTCTTTTTATCCGGCGTGCCCCAAATCGCTTTGAGGGACGGTTTGGGGGGACGCCACTGGAGATGCTATTAGCCTAGAGAAACAAGCGCACGCCACGTATGTCCGTAGAAAACTTTCGGTAGCAATCCGTCCGTAGACCCAGCATTATTGTAATGCACTAGTCTGGGAGCTGCATGTGTAATCATGAATTGATGGAAGCATGCATCTTCGTGTTGTTACGACGTACTATATAAGCACAGCTAGGACCTACCGGCTTGACGCACTCTCTCTGTCTGCTGTCTCTGAGATACATACGGAGTACATATACTCCAAGTAAGGTCGTGCATTCGTTTCATCACCCATCATGTGGAGGCTAAAGATCGCTGAGGGCAGTGGGCCATGGCTGCAGTCCAGCAATGGCTTCCTCGGCAGGCAGGTTTGGGAGTTCGACCCCAACGCCGGTACGCCCGAGGAGCGCGCCGAGGTTGAGAGGCTGCGCGAGGACTTCACCAAGCACCGCTTGGAGAAGCGGGAGTCACGGGACCTGCTCTTGCGGTTGCAGGTAACCAAGTCTATCATATATGTGCATCAAACTATTACTTGTCTGGTACCTAGCAGCTAGCATTTTACATTTTGTAAATCCTCAGACGTACGAGTTTTCATTATTTGTATGACATATATCAAGTAATTACGGTGACCACTCTTGCAGTACGCAAAACTAAACCAATTTCAAGCAAATGCTCCGACAATGAAGATTGCAAACAGCAGTGACGTCACGGAAGAACTTATCTCAGCGTCGTTGAGGAGGGCACTAAATCAATATTCTTCTCTACAAGCACATGATGGGCATTGGCCTAGTGATTACAGTGGGATTTTGTTTATTATGCCTATATTGGTAAGTACTCCGTACATTGTTCAGTTGTTATGCATGCACTAGAAAGATAATTTACTCCTACTTCATTATTTCATACGCTATTTTGCTTGAAGAAGATCAATATTTCACTATTATGTCACGGAATCTTCAAGACGAAATTCTGTTGTCAACCATCCATTCAATGATATCGTGCAAGATCGACTGTACTCCCTCTGATCTAAACTAAGTGTTGATGAGTTAGTACAAACTTTGTACTAAATTAGTACAAATTTCTCAACACTTATTATGGATGGGATAGAGTACCTGTTTGACCACGCAAGTACCACGCCTGGTCGATCTGCAATGACCAATAGGAGGATATTACATATATGTTTACCCTATAAAAACAAGTCTTCGCTGACAAGCTAAATGAGAGTAGAGACAAACTTTCTGTGCCTTCATGACTCTACCGTCACCAGTAAACCCGTTGGAATTGGTTTCTCTCGGTTATTTTCCCTGTAACATCCAAATGTATTATACAGTAATTGCTCACATTAAGAAATTTCTTGTTGAAACCCCGAAACACGATCACCCTGCTCAGACTCCCCTTCTCGTCCTGAATAAGAAGCAGACAAATCATGCTGCAATTCATCATGGTGATGGACTTGCTCGTATACATGGAGGCATTCACCATCGGGAGCCGTTGGCAGGCCTACGACCCAGCATGTCTCCATGCGTGCACAACTGCAATTATCACTTTACTAATGGGTAGATAGGGTTTGAGCGAGTTAGTGGGCTGGTAACTATATATGGAGCATGTGACGAGCATCCTAACATCACGTGAATGGACTATATATGGATATTAAGCAGGTACCAGTATTCAGGTAAGAGTTACTGGTACCTCCCAAGCATGAAACACCATAGAACTCTAGCTACAAGAATACAAGAGGAGGTGTATTGTAAATCTAGTTACGAGAATAGAAAAAATGTGTATTATTAACTTCTGACATGTACTCCAATCTTAGAACATGTAATTTTTTCCATACTTGCAAGTATGATAACCTGAAATAAATCCAATTAGTCAGATTGTACAAGCAAAATGTTCGCTTTCCTGCTGATCTCAATATGTTACATGTACCTTCTTTTGCACTCTCGTAGATACTCTCGTTGCATGTTACTGGAGCACTTAACATCGTCGTATCCTCAGAGCACCGACGTGAGATATGCCGCTATATTTACAACCATCAGGTATGTTGATTCCAGCCAATATATATCTCAAGTTTGTGCTATAAGAAATTAATAACAATATCTGCAGAACGAGGACGGTGGTTGGGGAAAACAAATTCTGGGACCAAGCACCATGTTTGGTTCATGCTTAAATTATGCAACCTTAAGAATTCTCGGGGAGGTGCCAGATGCTAGCAATGTTGCATTAGCTGAGGGGCGCAAATGGATATTATCACATGGAAGTGCGACTGCAATACCACAGTGGGGAAAGATATGGCTCTCGGTATGTTTTAGAATAACCAACCAAGGCCATTTATGCATAGTGGTGAAGTTCACTCAATGAAATATATTTGTCTTATCTTATTGTCTCCTTTTATCTAACCAGAACCATTTTACATGAAATAATAAAAACCGCAAACAAATCAGGAGCTGCAATTTTAATGAGCAGGAGTATTATGGTACTGCTAAAGAGTATGCAATGGATGTGGGCTCCATGTTTTTCATGAACGGTCAAAGTAATATCTTTCTTTGAATGAGATGTGTCATCCATTGTACCTTGTTGAAATGATTAAACATGACAAAACACATATTATCTGCGCAAACTGCGCTCAGCCAGTTTTCGTTTGTGCTTATTAATTGGAAGGTTTTCCAAAAATCTAAATAATATTCAGCATATTGCTTCATGCGTAAGTAATATTTATCTAAGATTGTCTTCAATGTTACTCTCAGATAATTGGCATCTATGATTGGTCCGGAAACAATCCAATTATTCCGGAGTTGTGGTTGGTTCCCCATTATCTTCCGATTCATCCAGGTGATTATTTCATCCATTGGCACGCATAACACATGAACAAATGTTTTCATGGATAGGATAAGCTTAGAACAAGATTTTTTTACATACCTATTTTTAGAAGATACTTTATACTTTTACTTAGTTCAACATTATTTTGTTTTAAATATTTCTTTGTTATATCATTCTTCTGTATTTACTGATATTATTGTTTAGTTTCCCAAATAAGCTTTCCATAATTTTGTCATTCCCCACTTTATCCTTTGGTGGCTAGCGTAATTCATTCCAAAATCCTGGTGTATCTATCATAGCTCACCATGATCTTCATCTATCATTCTTCTAAACAATGATTATTTATTTATTTGATGAACCTAGAATTTTTCATCTAGGTCGATTTTGGTGTTTCACCCGGTTGGTATACATGCCAATGGCATATCTTTATGGAAAGAAATTTGTGGGGCCGATTACTCCAACTATACTCGCATTGCGGGAGGAACTATATAACACAACATATGATGAGGTCAACTGGAAAAATGCACGAAGTTCTTGTGCCCAGGTTTGATATTGTCTAAATTTAACATAGAACAAGCAGTTCTGTATTGGTGCAAAACAATATCATGATTAAGGAACTCTTCATTCCACATTCTACCTTTGTTATAGGAGGACCTGCACTATCCCGGCTCAAAGGTGCAAAGTTTCATTTATAGTTGTCTTAACAAGTTTGTGGAGCCCACGTTAAATATCTGGCCAGTCAGCAAGCTAAGAGAAAGAGCTTTAAGTAGCCTCATGGAATATATTCATTTTAACGACGAAACAACAAAATACATTGGAATTTGCCCTATTGATAAGGTAAATGTTGTGGAAGTTGTACATATACCTCTGTTTTATTTACCTTGAGAGCACTCTATCTCGCTTAAAAGTTAAATTATGTTGAAAAAATACTTAATATCTTATTTATTAGGCATTGAACATGATCTGTTGCTGGGTTGAAAATCCAAATTCAGATGAGTTCAAACAACATCTTCCAAGGTTTGATGATTACTTCTGGCTTTCTGAAGATGGCATGAAGGCACAGGTAATGGTCTATCATATTTTCAAGATTAATGGGACTTGTAGGTTGAATTAAAAATATGCCGGGTGAATTAGTTGTTATACAAAATGGTGTCAAATAATAGTTCCACCCCATCTCTATCCTAGTCTAAGTTTGTTGTTCAATTTGAGGGGAGGCAGGTATCTAATTACTTTTATCAACTATTGTTGATATCTGAAGGCTGGTTGGTGTGTTGTCTACAATT